>NC_089846.1:20142042-21637875 GCF_035609145.1 Eleutherodactylus coqui | reverse complement strand
TGTCGGGGTATGTATGCAGAGAGGTCGCGGGGCGACCTTTCTGCATACAGCGCGGGCGTCAGTTGTTTATTACAGCTGACAACCGTCGGCAATAGCCGCGATCGCGGCTATTAACCCTTTAAAGCCCCCGAACGCTGTTCGGGGGTCCCATATGGCCCCCCCGCGGTGAGATCGGGAGAGCCGTGCAGGTGACATGGCTGCCCGGGGCCGTCTGAAAGGCCCCAGGGCTGCCTTGAGAGACTGCCTATCAAGCCATCCCCGTGGAGTGGCTGCCTGTCAGAATGCAGTATGACGTAATGCTATAGCATTACGTCATACTGCAGGAGCGATTAAAATACTGCATATTGGAGTCCCCCAGGGGGACTTAAAGGTAAAGTGAAAAAAAGAGCAATAAAGTTTTTTTAATTGTAAAAAAAAAAAAAGTAACAAAAGTTTAAATCACCCCCTTTTGCCATATCTATAATTAAAAAGTCTAAATAATAAAATAAAAATACATATTTGGTATTGCCGTATCCGTAAAAGTCTGATCTATCAAAGTAGCACATTATTTACCCCACAAGGTGAACGTCGTCCAAAAAAAAAAAAAAGAACGCCAGAAATGCACTTTTTCAGTCATCCTGTCTCCCAGAAAAAACACAATAAAAAGCGATCAAAAAGTTGTACGTATTCCAAATTAGTACTAACGGAAACTACAGGACATTCCGCCAAAAATGAGCCCTCGCTCAACTACGTTGATGGAAAAATAAAAAAGTTATTGCGTGTACAAAATGACCACAGAAAATAATTGAAAAAAATTAAATGTCTTTGAAAAAAAAAAAGAGTAGTATAGTAAAAAAAAAACTATACAAGTTTGGTATGGTAGCAATCGTACTGACCCATAGAATAAAGTTATCATGACGCTTTAGTTGTAGTTGATGTGCCGTAGAAACAAGACACACTGAAAGATGTCGGAATGTCGTTTTTTATTTTTCATTTTACTCCTCTTAGAATTTTTTTAAAGTTTTTCAGTACATTATATGGTACTTTAAATAGCAGCATTGAAAACTACAACTCGTCCCGCGAAAAACAAGCCCTCATACAGCAACGTCGATGGATAAATAAAGGAGTTATGATTTTTTTAAGGGGGGGAGGAAAAAACAAAAATGGAAAAAAAAAGGGCCGCATCATGAAGGGGTTAAGAGACCGGTATGTGGGAGTGTCAGATAATATAAGTACTTCACCTTCATATAAAGCTTTGTCAAGTATCACAATAGAACCGCCCTTATTTGCAGTGCGGACTATAATAAAAGGATTGAGAGTAGAGATGAGCAAATGTACTCATTTAGGGCGATTTCGCAATCGAGCACTGCTTTTTTCGAGAAACTGACTACTCGGGCGAAAAGATTCGGGGGGTGCCGGGGGTGAGCGAGGGGTTGCAGAGGGGAGTGGGGGGGGGGAGGGAGAGAGCTCCCCCCTGTTCCCCACTGCTATGCCCCGCTCCCCGAATCTTTTCACCCGAGTAGTCAGTTACTCGAAAAAAGCGGTGCTCGATTGCGAAATCGCCCTAAACGAGTACATTCGCTCATTCCTAATTGAGAGCAATATCTTCTGGTGCTTATCTTTGGTTTGGTGATATGTATTGTACTATCTTGGATATAAGCTGGTGTTCTTCTTCCACTTGAATTTGTAAGGAGTCCATAAATGAAGCTCTTGTTTGGTTATAGAAAACACATCCACAGGAGACATTGGCTCATCTTGTAACCTGATGAGAGCTAGAGTAGTTAATTGTCCATCAAACGCCATTTCAAAAGGAATAGCTTGTAGTCCGGTGCTATTCGAAAAACAACTTGATCTGAAGTAATAGGAAGAGCTGGAGTCGGATTTTCGATAGTAGGAATATTAGAAAAACGTTTCTTCACAGTTAATAGTCGTCTAAATTTATTGACATCTTTGATTGTCCCATACAGGTTCATATTACAGGAGGGTGCAAAACTGAGACCCTTTGAAAGAATAGAAAACTGCGCCCAATTGACAACTGATAAACTGACAACTGGGGAAATGTTGTTCACATGGGATGTTTGTCGCTGTGTTTCCTCATGGAGTAGTTGTTTTTTCCGGAGTTTTCTATCGGCTCTCCGTCGTTGTTTTTTGATGGATTTTTGGAAGTACACTGGGTATTTACAGAGAAAAATGAGGAGTCTTGTGAACTATATAAGAACGAGTGTTATGTTTATTTGAAACCACAAAATAATTGGAAGAATCATCTGTATCTCAAAAATCAGTTTGTACATCAGACATTCGGATCTGAAGAAGAAAAGCTCACATTTTTGTTGTGGCTATTAGACTTCTTTATAATAGATTTTGGCTTCTTGTTAGATGTTTTGTGCTGTAAATGCCAAGTATACACAGCATTAGGTCTTATTTACCAGACCGTATATATGCAGCTATTTAGCTGCGTCCATAAATCGGGGAAAAATCACGACCATCTGAAGTATTGGATTCCAATGTATTCATTCAGATTGACCATTTTTTAGTAAATTTTGATGGCAAAAATAGAACATCGGTGGCCATTTTCGGTATCCGATTTTAAACCCTGCGTTTAAAGATAGGTCTTGCTCTATCTTTGGGCGAGAAACACTGGAAGCTCCCATAGACTTCTATGGGAGCTGAAAAAAAGGGAGGGGGAGGTAGTTTAGCTGCATCCAATGCTGGGAAAAGAAGACAGCTGGCTGTATTCACGAATTTGCAGTCATTCCGAGGATTTCTGTCAATTAAGCGATTTCCCCGCTTCAGCGTATTTTTTTGCCGATACGCTGCAGCCGGCCATGTGAACGGCAGACAATACACGGCTAAAGATCGGGACTTGATTGCGGCTATTCTTCATTCATGTGATTTTTCAGTGCGTACGACGAAAGGAAAAACGCATACGGTCGTATGAAAGGGGCCTCAGTCTGATCGTCACGTCTGTCTCAATCCAACTTGGATTTTTCGCTAGAAGTAATATGACCTCTAGTTTAGAGAGGTTATCTTGTAAAGATTTGTGCAACGCCATATTATCTTCATGAGTTTGATATAATTGTAGTGAATATTGAGCTTCCTGGATGACTGAATGAAGGTGTTTATGTTTCTCGTGTTCAAATGAGATGATCAGCGGCATCAAATCAAGTAAACATGTAGAAAGTATATCATTCCACTGAACCAAAAAAGATTCAGGATACTCAAATATGGAAGTCTTTTTGATCTGTAAGTCGTTTATCATTTTTTTAATGACATAATGTTGTAAGGGTTCGGTCACACGGGGAACTTCACGCAGCTACATTATATGCCCACGACCAGTAGAACCAATGGTTTCCTATGGAAACATTCAGACGGAGGAATATTAGCTGTGCAAAAACCACGCACCTAAAAAAATAGGACATGAGCGCCTGTGATTTCAGCATCTAAAATACCCTGCTGCGTGCGAAAATAGGACCTGATCTATCTTTGGCGCGTGATGCGCCGGAGTTTCCATAGGCTCTTATGGGAGCTGGATAACAAGGGGGAGGGAGATTAGCTAAACATTTGGATTGTTTAGTTGAAACTTCTAAACAATGGGAATGGGAGAGGAAGAGACATAATGAGGGGAAGGAGTGCTGCCACGCCACTAAACTCAGAAGTATATTTTAAATGTCCCGTTGTAAGCTCCAGTTAGGAGATGAGGGGACTTCCCGGGGGTTACTTTTATCTCCCCGGGGCTCCCCTCTTCCCAGCGGGGACTAGTAAGAGTTTACAGCAGGGCATTTTAAACTTGCAGTTTAGCTGTCCCTGAACTCCGAACAGCAGCGGAGAATAAGGAATTCCCCGTAGTGAGGAGAGAGAGGTGGCAGTGCTAGAGGGATTCCCCAAGACCGGGGGGAGAGAGGGCAGAGCTAGAGGGAACTGTCCTCTAACCTCGCCCTCTCCCTCCTTACTATGGGGGATATCCCTGGGAGAAACCCTTTCACTCCGCCCTCTCTCTAGCCCCACCCTTCTCTCATCTTGCTTTTGTGGAATCCCTGGGAGAATCCATCTAGTCCTGCCCTCTGTCTTTCCTTGCTATGGGGGAATCCCTGGGTAAAACCCTTCTAGCCTCACCCTCTCTCTAGCCCAATCTTCTCCTTGCTATGGAGGAATCCCTGGAAGAACCCCTCTAGCCCCGCCCTCTCTCTAGCCCCACCCTCTCTCCCTCCCAGCTATAGGCAAATCCCTTGTGGATCCCTTCTAGCCATGTTCTTCCTCCCCCCAGCTATGGGGAAATCCCACAAGGATCCCCTGTAGCCCCGCCTCCCTCCATCTAAATCCCATGGGGATCCCATCTCTTCCCCACCTCCCATCAAGACATTACTCTGATTAACTGAGCTGGCTGTTACTCAGCTACTTCAGCCAATCAGAGCAATCTCTTGCTGGAGGCGGGGATTTCCAAGAAGATCCTCTGCCAGCTTGACAAGTGCCTGGCAGCCTGCACGAAGTTACAGAGAGCGGAGCTGGGGACCCGGACGGCACCTGCAAGGTGAGTATTGATTTTTTTTTTCAGCATCCTTGGCTGCATGTTCAATATATATGTATAGAACAGGTATTGAATGGGAGTTTGTAAACACCAGAAATAGATATACATATATATAAACAGTAAGGCCACTCTCACACATGCGCTTTTTACCGCGATTACTGTTTTGAACAACACGGTAATCGCGATATAACACTCCCATGGATTTCAATGGGACCTCACAGATATGCGCTCGATAACAATGTTTTCTAGTACTATCTGCTTTATTTTACTGCGTTTTTGTGCTTCTTAGTGCATCTCCTCACCCATCACAATGATGGAGTGCGTTAAAAAAACGCTGTCGAACGCAGCCTGAAAACAGCTGTAAAATCATGGTGTTTTGCCGATGCTGCGTGTGACAGTGGCCTAAAAGGTAAAATACAGCTCACCAAAAATCTTGATTCACAACATTATGTCAAACAGCCAACATGCAATAAGGGGAGCGCACAGAGGACAGCGTCAAGGAATGCAAAATTCGTAGGTCCCTGTTCGTACATGGGAGCGTTTTTGCCTTTCTATGGATATATTCTAATAAAGATCTGTTTTTTTACGAGAAGTGCTGGAACTATATACATTGATTTTTCCACAAACCGCCTCCTCGGACTCCAGAGAACCTGCCGTACGAGCTGCGTAACTTAGTTTATGGTGCTCATACCTGGTGACAGGTTCCCTTTAAGCGTATAAACGACTATTGTTTGTGTGCGTTTATATAGAATGATTTTTGTTCACTGGTTGTTCGATTTCACGGTCGCTGAAGCGCACAGCGCCCTGCAAAGTTTATTGGCTAGTCAGTGAAAGACAACGATTGTCACTTTACACCGGACTATAATTAATCAAGCAGCAACTATTTTTAAGTGAGTTGAAATGAAATGACTAGTGAAGTTATTCTCGCTGGTCACCTGGTGGGGGGCTGTATGTACACGGAACAACTGTCATTGTCATTCACTCTGGAGCGATTATTCAGATGATAGTTGTCCTGTGTATAAAGCCACCATTAGATAAGATACTGGCTGCAGACATTCTAATAGGGCATATGAAGAGGGGATGCCTGGAGGAACCTGTGTGAGCAGGAAAAAGACAGGAAGTGGAAGAAGCGTTGAGATTGTAGATGGATATGGTCAGGAGGCCACAATAGTCGTTTGGACTGAAATCCTCTCGGGACAATTCTGGACATTCAGGCGCTGTAAACTGTTTTTCTTCAGGTTTTCTGCTAGAACAGACTATAATACGAGTCGGTATTGTACAACAGCGGTTCCTCAACTCCTCTCTCCGACTCCTACAGCCCGTTGCAACAGGTAAAGAGACTTTTGTTTAGGTTGGCTAATTGTTGTTTGAGTTCTGCAACGGGGAGGTAAGTACTGCTCCGTTTATTATTTTGCTATAAGGGGCCCTAAAAAAGGATGTTGTCTGGTAACAGGATAGCCCCGTTAATGACGCAGTTGCTATAACCAGAATTGTAGAATGGTAGAGTTAGAAGGGACCTCCAGGGTTATTAGGTCCAACCCCCTGCAGGATTCACTAAATCGCCCCAGACAGATGTCTGTCCAGCCTCTGTTTGAAGGCTTCCATTGAAGGAGAACTCACCACCTCCATTGGCAACCTATTCCACTCATTGATCACCCTCACTATCAGAAAGTTTTTTCTAATATCTAATCTGTATCTCCTCCCTTTTAGTTTCCTCCAATTGCTTCTAGTCTTTCCTTGTACAAATGAGAATAGGACTGATCCCTCTGCACTGTGACAGCCCTTCAGATATTTGTAGACCGCTATTAAGTCTCCTCTCAGCCTTCTTTTTTGCAAGCTAAACATTCCCAGATCCTTTAACCGTTGCTCATAGATATGGTTTGCAGACCGCTCACCATCTTGGTAACTCTTCTCTGAACTTACTCCAGTTTGTCAATATCTTTTTTTAATTACTGGTGCCCAGAAATGGACACAGTATTCCAGATGATACTTACCTCACGAGATCTAGACTCTATGCTTCTCCTAATGCATTCCAGAAGTGTATTTGCCTTTTTTGTTGCTGCATCACACTGTTAATTCATGTTCAGTCTGTGATCTATTAGCATACCCAAGTTGAGTTCACACGTGCAGCTGCTTAGCTCAATTCCTCCCATTCTACACATGCTTTTCTTTTTTTTTTTTTCAACATGCATTTCTTTCCATTTAATACAATTTTGGTAGTTGCCTTCCACTTTTCAAGCTTGTTTAAATCATTTTGAATCTTCTCTTGTCTAGTCTTTGCTATCCCTCCTAACTTTATGTCGTCTGCAGATTTGATTAGTTACTCCTCAATTCCATCATCTTGTTCATTTTTAGTAATGTTGAACCACACAGAGCCTTGTGGTACTCCACTTGATACATTGTTCCACTTGGATATGCAACCATTTATGACCACTCTTTGAGTACGATCGCTCAACCAGCTGTGAATTTACCTAACAGTTACCTTGTCAATCCCATATTTTGTCATTTTTTCAATAAGGAGGTTACTTTGTCAAATGCTTTACTAAAATCAAGATATACTGTACTGCATTTCTCTGATCAACCCAGTCGGTGATTCTTTCATAGAATGAAATTTGATTTGTCTGGCTGACTTGTTTGTTACAAACCCATGCTGGCTCTGGTTAATTACTCCATTCTCATCCAAGTATTTGCACACATGCTGTTTAATAATTTGTTCAAAGATCTTTCCCGGTATAGAAGTCAGGCTCACAGGCCTGTAGTTTCCTGGGTCCATCTTTTTCCCTTTTTGTAAGATAGGGACAACATTTGCCCTTCTCCAATCTTTTAGGACTTCTGTTCTTCAGGAATTTTCAAAGATTGTGGGGAGTGGTCATCACTTTTTCTATTTCTTTCAGTATCCTAGGATGTAATTCATCTGGACCTGGAGATTTGAATTAATTTAAGCTAGCTAAGTGTTCCCTCACCATCTCTTGGCTTTATTCCCCCAACATCACAGGGAAGATCAGTTGATGTTTACTTTATGAGAAAATACAAATTCAAAATAGGAATTTAAAAGTTCGATCTTCTCAACATCATTTTTAACCAAATCAATATTTTCATCCTGTAAACATCCTATAGCATCTTTGACTTTTCTTTTGCTTTTGACGTACTCCCAAAATCCTTTTTTATTGATTTGGCCTCTCTTGCAAGCCTCAATTCATTATCAGCTTTAGCTATTCTGACACTTGCCCTGCAGTTTCTGCAGACCGCATTATATTCTTCTTTAGATGTTCCCCCCTCTTTCCATTTCATAAACATATTTTTCTTTCTTTTTAGCATGCATTTAAGTTCTGTGTTTATCCATCCTGGTGTCTTTAAATACTTCCATCCTCCAGTCTTTTAGGGATTGTTAACGATTGTGCTTTATGAATCTCATTTTGCAAACTTTCCCAACCTCCTTGGACATTTCTGTCCTTAAGAACATTCAGGCATTGGATCCTTTCTACCCTCTTTCTGAGGCCATTAAAATCTGTCTTTCAGAAATCCGGCCATGATGTTTGAGTCTTCTCAGGTCTTCCTCCCCTTGTTATCCAAAATTCAAGGATAGCATGATCACTGCCTCCTAAGGTCCCAGCCACACTTACTCCTTCAACCGTTTCCTCCCTGTTGGTATGAATTAGGTCCACTATAGCAGGTCCCCTTGCTTTCTCTTCTACTTTTTGGAAAATAAAGTTGTCAGCAAGAGACTTCAATCTCCCTAACCAAGCTCAGCCCCTTCCTGAATCTGGCCAGCCTCACATCACCTGAGCTGGTACCAACTCAGACTGAGAAAGCACTGAGAATGCAGCCTGTGATCACCTACAGACTCAACCACATAACATGGTGTCACAAGGACGAAGTGTCACGGAGGGCGAAAAGTTACATTATAACAAAACCGGTTAAATCAGCCTAACCCAGATCATTATATACATATACTTATGACGTTGTACCTGAAGGTGACCAATTATCGAAAGTAAAATCTAGGAAGATCCTATCAGTAATTTGCCAGTTTTGCTACAGTTCTGCCAGGGCTGATATAGATTGAATGCTACCTCTATTAATGCCCCCCTTGTTATAAACAGTACCAAATAATAGTCTTACAACGATCACATAGATGTACCATTGCCTTGAGGTGCCCAAAGAGCACTGCCCAACAGCTACCTAAATGATACTACCTAGGCAATAAAATAGGGAATATAGCTGCATCGGATGAGGGATGCAAAAGCCTTCAGGTGCCCTCTTCAGTAGTGACAGATAATGTGTCCTATGTGATTGCACAGGTCACCCAATCCTAATGCCATTCTGGTTTTGCCAATGTAATGGGAAAAAAAGGTAAAGGCTTGGTGACCAGCTATTGCAACCACGGAAGGTGAGGGAATATTGACTTGGAGCCCTCAAAAAGTAGAAAACCTTAGAGGCCCCTCATGGACAGACAAGTTTATAAAGCGTAGCATGGTACTGAATGCCCCAGCTTAATTTAGATAACATCGTTACATTAGGGGGATCGTTATTTATTCACTTACCTCATAGAATTAGTAAAGGAAGGCAACACTCTAAGTCATCTATACCCACTTTATAGTATCATCATCATCTACACCCACTTTATAGTATCATCCCTCCCTGTATTTGTTGCTTTCCCTCCTACATAAATTGACTAGGTAAATGAAATAATTTCACTCCCTTGATTCGCAGTTATTCTCCTATAAGCGGAATAATAATCTACCTGTTATTTATCCTCATGAAATGTCACTAAACTGTCATACAGATAAATGATTTGTGCAGCAGTGGCGGAACTAAAGCGATTGTAATATAGAACATTCATTACACTTCCAGAAAACCCCATAGACAGTCGGATCCAATTATTCTAATGTTGTGCGGTTACTGGACTTTATAAATACTTCATATAAGACTAGGTGCTCATTAGCCGTGACTGTGAATTGTGCTCAAGAGACTTGGGTGTACCTTTTATTGGACTGGGGCCCAATATACATAGACACAGCACATTCACATGCATTGGTATGACCTATTTTTTGTATGTGGAATTGACAGGAATAGGACTTGCCATGAGTTTTTCACCGGTCAAAAAATGTAATTGCATATAGCTCCATAGGCTTATAATGGAAGTACATGGACAGCACACAGCCCCAAAATATGTTAGTCTGCTGGAGGCCTAATGGTCTATTCTGTATGGAAACACTACTACTAAATTCTCTTTACATAAGTACATAGTTGCTCCAAAGGATCAGGCTGACAAATCATGCATTAGGGCAGTGGCCAACGAGCCATGGCCATATGATGCCCATTTGTCCTTGTAGATAAGACACACCTGTAGCAGGTAGGTGGTGGTGTTGTGGTGCAGCAGTGACAGACGGAGGCGGAAGCAGCATTGTTTTTTTACAAAAAAAAAAAGTTTAATTCAATGAAAGTAACTGTTTGTATTGTTTCACTTCATAAGAGGGCGCGACTTGAACGTTCCATAACCTTCACACAGAACATATTACACTTTTTGTAAAAAAAAAAAATCACGCCCCCCTAGAAGAAGTTATTGTTTAGCAGCAATACTGAGCATGCAGTTACATCTCAGGCAGATATGTAAATGATTAGAGTTGTGGCATGGTTAGATGAACGGTCTTGTCACCGGAGGCCCTAAAAGTGGTTGTACCCTTGGCCTATAAGAGGCTCCTTGTGTGTAGTGACCTCTTCTTTCGCCTGTGTAGAGCTTGTTGACCACTAGACTCCTCTATGATACAGAGAAGAGATGTCACCCCGTTACCAGAGTCTGAGAGGGGCGCATTATTGGGGTGTGAGAAGCTGGATGGTCATAGCGATGAATTGTCCCGCACCGGCCATTCTGACCAGACTGTTAGGAGATGTTGGGGCCAGCGGATGTGTGAGGGCACACAAGGCAACCGGGCTCAGGACCCCAGACAGACCAGCAGTAGTGAGAATCGTCTGACAAGCACGAGAAGCTACAACTATTTTGTTGTCCGCCATCCAGACACAGGTGGTACCATTGTTACAGGCTCCTTTTTTTGGCGCAACCATTTCCACATGCTTGGTTAAAGAACATTTGGTCTCATGGCGCCCATTACATGTGCAGCTTTTGACATCCACCCACCATCACCTCTGTTCACAGTGTTGTCGTGAATGATGAAACTGGACGCTACGGACTGGAACCGAGCTGTCTTCAGCGTCTAATCCAGCTTTAGTTTGAGCGCTGACAACTGGTGTGTTTGTGTCTGGAGACCTCAGGGTGAGCGCCTCAATCCTACTTTTGCTGTAGAGTGGCACACTGCTGGTGTAATGGTTTGGGGGGCCATCGCGTACAGTTGGTCACCCCTAGTAGTGGTACAAGGGACAATGACAAGTTGGAGCTGATGCAATATTGTTGCAATATGAATGTATATACGATGTCCTCCAAAACCGATTCATTAAACAATAGATAAGTCCTACTCCGTCTGACTTGGGTACTGAGAATCAGAATGGCTCCATATCCACTGGCTGAAACAGGATCCGTCAGACATGAGGGTCATCAAACCTTCCTACAGTAAAACTCTCTGCACATTGAAGCCATAAGTGTCATGACGCTATCGATGTCCGCTTTGTGTAACCACACCAATAATATGTCTGCCATAGCAATTATACAATAAAAACAATTTACTGTTTTACCCACTAGAGATCAACAACCCTGTAACATCACTTTCTATAAGACTAATATAATATGGAGGCATTAGCAGCAGCGAAGCTCGGCTGATCGCTCATGTTTATGGGGTGTTGGCCGAGATAGCTGTTGGCCAAAAGAGTGTTTAGCAAACAGCAATCTAACATGTATACAAGATAGGTCAAAAAAATCTGATCAGTGAGGTTCTGAGACCCTCACCGATCCTGAGAATGGGGGTCCTTTGTCCCTGTCTCCTCCTCACCACACCCCCCGCAGTGACACGGAGACTAAATGGATCCATGTCTGAACATGCGCGGTGCCAATCCATTTCAAGGGTGCTGATGGAGATAGCAGAGTACAAGCGTTCCACTATCTCTGACAGGCCCAGTGAAGATGACTGGAGCATCACAGTGCATTTTTTCCATTTAATATTGTCCTCACTGCAGGGGGTGCAGTGAGTAGGAGGGGCACATGGGACCCCTGTCCTCAGGTTCGGTGGGGATCCCAGTGCTGAGACCCTCACTGATTACACTTTTTTTTACCTATCCCGTGGTAAGGTGATAAAAGTCAATTCTGAGCCACCCCTTGAACAACTATTTCTCATAATTCCACCATTTCAATGGAACGAGGGTGATAAGCCATTACCAGACCCTTCTGGCAGCCGCGTATTTCCTACTTGAATAAAGGATGTTGAAATCCAACATATGACCCTTCTTTACCCCAAATCTGCCATCAAGGGACAGTTGAGAGTCCCCCATAGTCCCCCATAATGTTAAAATCAGCTATTTTTGATGACTTTTACCCTAGCTTTGTATAGAGCAAATCTTTTACATACACACGTCAGTAAAAGAACATTACATTGCATAACTAGCAATTTCCAAACAGTCTCGTTACCAAAATTGCTCCCCAAAAATATAGTGCTATAGTGGCATAGCTTGCTGCTAATTTACTCTGCAAAATAGGGCCACTTTGCCTATATTATAATAATATATAAGGGAATTGCTATTTATGCCGTCTTCTCTTTGATTCCATTTTAAAGGGCCACACAGGCTGCTGCTAGAGGCAATAAAACATCCCTGCGATGATATATAAAGAGCAGCTGAACCAGGGAGGAAATGTGAAATATTCCCAGAGCAGCTTGTGTACAGCGAGCGCGGCGGCATGTGACTTCCCTGAAAGTCATAGCAGGAAGTGGGTTAGACATCATTCTGTGGAACAGGATCACATGCGAGCCAGCATCACATGAGGAGCCGAATAAGCCATAAACAGCCTGCTTCTGGGATTGCGGTTAACTCTGTAGCATCTGGCTGCTAGTAGATCACCCTGGGATGGTCTACCAGAGTCCTAGATAGGCATTCTTTCACCTAAGGGTACATGCACACCGCCCTTTTTTCCTTTGAGATTTTTGGACTGAAAAATTGCTTTAAAAATTGGATGAAAATATGATCCATTCATTTGAACCAGACTATGCACATGGGCTTTTTGTACTCGGACGAAAAGTTCAAATGAAAAAAATTGCAAATATTGGACAAAAATAATACATGTCAATGTGCGGTCTCCCACACATAGGACAGTACACATACAAGATGTTTGTGTACAAGAAACTCAGGTACACATTTTTTACAGTCTGTGTGCATGTACCCTTTAGGGACCTTTCACACAGTCCGCTTGGACATTTCTGTGTCACAATGTTATCCCTATGGGGCTATCAGCAACTGGAGGGCTCGGTTTGCAGTACAGATGGATGAAGTGGGTAACATAGTCAGATGGGAAGCTAGAGGTCAGCAACAGGAGGTCTTGGTTTGCGGTACAGATGGATGAAATGGGTAACATAGTCAGATGGGAAGCCAGAAGTCAGTATCAGGAGGTCTTGTCACAATAGCAAAGAAGCAGGCAGAAGTGGAGCTGAACGATGCTGTGGGACAGAATAATCACACACTGAGGGTGTGGCAGGGCCAGGCTTTTATAGGAAGTGCAATCAAGAACAGAGGCGGGGTCAGGACCAGGAAGCACGAACTAGATAACTGGGATGATGGAACAAGGCTGAGAGTCATGTAGGGGAACTGTCCACAGCCTGGATGGCTCAGTAGTTAGAGCCACTGGCTGGAGTGCAGGAGGTTCCCAGTTTGATCCCTTACAGTGGTATTGCATGTGTGTACTGAGGTTGGTTCATGCTGTGTTTGTGTTATGAGCTTGGTTCTGGTACTTACCTATGTACTGAGATTGGTTCTAGTATTAGTTTTATGTATTCATGTTTTCTGTTATATTTATGTACTGAGCTTGGTTCTGGTGCTGTATTTATGTTATTTTATGAGCTTGGTTGTGGTGCAGAATTTATTCACTGAGCTGCTCTAATGCTGTATTTATGTTATGAGCTTGGTTCTGGTGCTGTATATATGTTGTGAGCCTTGTCTGGTACAGTTGTTCTGGTGTCGGTATGCTGCTATCTTGCTGCTTTTTGCACATGCAGAATACAGGCAGACTGCCTATCAGTTATATATCTATAGTTTTTTTTTCCTTATAATGGGTAACAAGGGAGGGCACCAAAAGAAATGCTGCGCAGGGTACCCTCTAACCTAGGGACAGCACTGTCTATGGGAAATATGGAAACAGTTGAGTGAACATGTCTGGCTATTTCCTTACCTCCTATAGACTATAATGGCAAGTGACCACCATTTTTGAGGTGGGTTCAGGTAAATTTTTACATCAGATTGAATGAATGATAGCTGTAACTTGAACGGTTGGCTTAACGTGATTGGTCCTGTGGACTATATCCCTTTCTGCTTTAGAATTCTCGCCTTCTCTTGCTTTGTATGTGGACCTCATTAACATTCAAGACGCACACTTCTCTATAGCAATCTGGAAATGCTCGGCCCCTGATCATTACCATGTGTGAATTCCTAAGACGGATCACTCAAGTCACTTACTAAAGATTTTACTCCAGTAGTTAATTTTTGGCGACGTCTATGAATCTTTAATCGATTCCTTTACTTATGAAATGTGTGAAAATGTTGTATTTCTATAATGACAGAATAGTTTTTTCCTTTAGTTGTGACTCGTTGTACTGGTGATAATTAGAATATATTGTAATAGTATTTAAATATATATATAGATATGCACAGATGTAGCAAATATTAACTTGACATTTAAAGGGGTACTCTCATCACAGCAAGTTATCCAAAGGATAGGAGATAACTTGCTAAGCGGTGGGGGTATCTGACAGCTGGGCCTCCACCAAACTCAAGATTTCAGCCCTGGCGCATCCCAAAGTTTTGACATTGAAGGCCATGCATGCATGTGTGCCTCCATTCCATTCACTTCTATGGGACCACCAAAGATAGCAGAACTTCGGGACAGGCCAGGGCTAAAATCCCGGGATCAATGAAGGTCCCAGCTGTTGGACCTCTACTGATCAGCAAGGTATTCCCTGCCCTGTAGATAGGAGGTAACTTGCTGTGATAGGGTAACTTCTTTAGGTGTTATAATAATTTAAAGAGCTTCTCCAGTAGTAATCTATTGGTGGATTATCCATAGGATCTACTATGGATAGGCCATCACTAGTAGATCGGCAAGGGTTTGCCACCCAGTAAACCCTCTGATCAGTTGTTTGCCAAGTTGGTGTGCTCGGGAAGTAGGACGTTTCAGAAAATAGATATTTGGTGCTGCAGGTAAAATGCATGGCTGGCCATAAGTTCTCCTGCCCATTGTAGAAGTCAAACTTGCGTCGATCAGCTGATAAGGAGCTGATTTCCCAAAAATCTTGTATTCGTAAGATAACCCATTTATATTATTAAAATAATTATATAAATTAAAAAAATATTTAAAGAGAACCTGTCATGTCCTTCATGTTGTCTTTACTGAGCGCTGAATAAAGTAGTGACAGACATGCCGATTTCAGTGGGTTGTCAATTAAGGGGTAGTGTTCGGTGGTTTTTAAGAACTTACAGCTTGTTCCTGCAGCTCCCAGCAAGAGATGAGTCTAGTTTATTCAGAACTGCAGCTAAACCCACCGTTCTGTCATTGACAGTTTTCTCAACATGCAGGGTACCATAATAGCTAGAAGACTTTCAATCATGGGTGGGGCTATTAGGACCTCCTGAGTAAACTAGAATGATCTCTTGCTGGGAGCTGCGGGAACAAGCTGTAAGTTCTTAAAAACCCTGGGACATTACTCCATAAGGCTAACTTCACGGGCGAGTGATTCGCGGCCCGATATTGCACTCGCCAACATGCGATTTTCCCAAGGGTGCAAAGCCTCCCATCATCCCATACCATCTTCCTTTAGCGGCCCTGCTGTCACTCTCCCCCTCAGCTGTACTCTCCCAGCTGCAGTCCCCTTTAGCTGGGCCACTGTGACTGTCTCCGGCGGCTGTACTGTTCCAGCTCCGCTCCTTGTATGTGCCCCGCTGTTGAGCGTCTGGCTCCTGATACAGGCCAGCACAGACAGACGGTTGTCGGCACATGTCAATGCTCCTAGCGGCTGTGCGGCTCGTGATGCAGTGGGGGAGAAGGCAGGCGAGGGACCCACCGGTGGCCACATGTGAGCGCTGGTGGGGTGCTGGGGGAGGACAGTCTTAGCAGCGGCGGCGGGGTGTAGGTTCCCCGGCAACAGTATGCTTTGGTTTTTGCCTGTGCTGGAGGGTTAGGGATTAGTTTTCCAGTTAGGCTTACATTATTACCTGTAAATGCTTCCATGTTACACCTGTAACATAGAAGCATTTACAGGGAATAATTTAAGCCTCACTGGAAAACTAATCCCTAACCCTCCTGCACAGGCAAAAATCACTAGACACCTGGTAGCACCTTCCAGGACCTTGCAGAATGCAGCCAATCGGGAGCTAGGTGTGAGACAGGGGTGTTTCCCCATGAAAGCCATGTTAAACCCCTAGCTTCTGGTGGTGACAAGATACAATAATACACATGACAGGTTTCCTTTTTATGCATAAAAAACACTAAATGTAAAAAATGTGTTAAAAAAAACAACTATATTAAGAAATTGTTAAAAAGAAAAGAACACACAATTCATGTCATAATTCTTTTTATTAGGTGTATGTTATCAGTACAATAATTAACATATATCATTAACATATATTGTATGCCTATTTGTGTAATCGCCTGTACATACAAATTTTCCTGTAAATATAAATAGCACGCAGATACTGTGTATATCTCAAAACAATGCATGAAAAGTGCAACTTATCAGTAAAAAAAAGCCTCAAATAAGCTTAAGTAATGGAATCATGAAAGGTTAAAAATAAGAAGCAGCATTAAAGCCCAAAATTGAGTCCTTGAAGGGTTCATTCAATTTTACTGTAATGCCCCCCCAAAATGTGAAATTTGCAAATTTGTATTTATGTAATTGTCATAACCTGAACAGCAGGGTAGACCCAGTCTCTTTTCCCAGTCAGGTGACCACCAGTTGGACACTTACATATGACTTCCTGACAATAGACGAAGAGAACAGCTCCAACCTATGGAGAGGGCAAGTACTATAGGTGTGCGTGTAATGGAGGCAATGTGGTTGTGCTTTGGGCAATGTAGCTGTGGTAGGGCACTATGGCAGTGATGGGGCACTGTGATATAATGTGGGCACTATGGTGTAATAGGGACACTGTGGATGTTACGGTTGTACAGTACTGTCTGTAATGGAGGTGCTGTGATTGTGATGGAGCAACTATAACTGTAATGGGGTACCGTGAGGTGCAAGGATACTATGGATCTATGGGGGACTGGGGCTCTAACGAATACTGTGACTGGGGTTGCCACCCGGCTGGTAGGTGAACAGCCTAATGGCAATTATATCCCAAGGACGATGCCAGCATTTATTTTTTTATTGGCAATATCAATTAAATATCAAAATAATTAAGCTGCAGTAGGGCAAGGGCTGAATGGCCCCGCCACAACACCGACTCGCTGAGTCCCACTTCCCCTCATTGGTCTACGAAACAGAGATCTGCTACTCACAAGGGTCTGTATGAGGGGATTACCCTGATCCCCCCCCCCCCCTTATCGCCTGTTATAACGTGCACTCCATGCAGGAGATGGGTGAGAAGTCAAATGTTCCTCTGCAAAGAGCGTGCTGCGTTGTGAACTTTTGAGAGCATGAGTGGGATCTCTGCTGCTTGTTAACACTTTGCTGCCAAGCCTGAGAAGGGAGGGTTAAGATTACTGGGCAGTGTATGGCAAGAGAAGGGGGTATTATTAATAAATAGAGCCACAGGGGGTAGTATTATTATTTAGAGCCACAAGAGGGGGCACTATTATTATTTTTTTCTACAAGGGGGACACTTATTATTTGACGCCACAGAGGGAACACCACTACTAAATGGGGACACAACATTATGAAATGTTTTTAGGAGGGCAATTCTGTGTTTTGCTAGACGGCGCCCTCAGTTCTATGCATGCCAATGACTAAAATAGGTCATAAGTAGCCTCTGAGACACTCATGGATTTTTATGAAGTCGTCAACCGTTACTGCCCCAATATGGGGGGGGGGGGGGTCTGTTGCTGGTGGGCCATCGTCAGCTGGTGACACAATACAGAGGGCATTAACGGCTAGCACCTTAGTATAAAGGAACGTAGAGCTTAGTTCTACAATGCAAGGATGAGAACAGACAGTTGTCAGTGTAGTCATACATGCAGGAGGAATAACAGAGGTAAAATCAAAAATCATGTTAAGCCATGCCCCCAAACCATACCCCTTTTACCTTAACCGCTATTTTCTGGTGAGAAAGGTGGCAACCCTAACCATGGCTCCAACGATGAGGCACTTTGGATGTAATGGGATATTGTGATGTGATGGAGCACTATGGCTGTCCTTGAGGAACTGTGGAGTGATGGTCACTGTGGTTATATGATCACGGTACTACTTTCTCACTGATGAAATACTTTAAAACCTGGCAATTATTGCTGTTTTCACAATATATTTATATGTTATACAATGTTTTTTAATCTGTGTAAAATATGAGGAGGAGTAGACATTACATCTATATATCTGGACCCTACGAAGATGACGAGACGTTCCTGGACACTCTGAGAAGGACACAGCTGCTTTCTTCAAGGAGAGTATAGATTTCATCCAAACGTAGGTCCTTCGCTTGTAGCCTATTTATCTCCACGATTTCATCTCCCACTTCTAATATCCCCTGTGGAAATGATGAGGTGAAGACTCTGCTCAGCTGAACCACATACAACCCTGACAGGAGGTGAAAGAAAGTGTTAGCATTAGATGTCATAGACAAGGTCAGTAGGTCAGACAGCAATGGGTTGAGGGAGAAGGAGTGGAGAGGGCAGGAGTAATGCGGAGATCTATGTGAAGGAAACATCCACTGACACGCCAATCTACTTATTGATTTGGAACATTATAGAACGTCTAATAGTTGGATATTGGGTAGAGCAGATAAGAAGTCTCTGGTTCACTAGGTTGTTATCACAGATGTTCCACCACCTTATTTCCTTGGATACATTGGTCAAAGTGACTGTGTTTAGGCAATGACCCTCTGCTACTTATTATTGGCTATGGTTTAGCCAATTATCTGCTCCGTAGGATAGGGCTTGGTTTGTCTGTTGAGAGTCTGAAATTCACCTTCTGTCCCATTAGACATACATGTTGCTCTGCCCTATGTTCTATTAGACTGCAGTTCGGCTTCTTTAGATTGGCTGCTGTCTTTAAGCAGAAGACCACCACAAAGTCACTAGAACATCAATGACTAGCTGAGAGATTCTTTCCAACACAACAGGATTATAATCCCCAAGCACCTTAACGTTTCACAGAGCTTTTTAAAAACCTTTGACATGGCATAGAGATATGTCAAAGGTTTTTGATTGCAGTGGTCTGGCTGCTGAGCGCAACAATCGCTGGAATGAGCTGAAGCCCTCTTCTGAATGCCATCACTGCTCACTAGCTGAAGGACTGAAGTATAGAAAGTCTACAGGCCCGTCTTCAGCTAGCGAGCGGTGGCAGCGCTTCAGCTGGCTCATTCTAGCAATCAGTGGGGGTCTCAGCACCTGGATCCCAGCGATCAAAACTTTTGATATGCCGCTGTGACGCGTGAAAAGTTTTTAGAAAGCACAGTTAAACTTTAACCGCCAATGAGAAAGACGGAGAAAAGGACAACTTGATCGTATGCAAAGAATTCTATCTAGTTATTTGAGTAACTTCTGCCATTTTATATCAAGCAATAGTAAGTATATCGAAGAGAGGGGACCTCATAGCAAAGACCAAATTGGGTCCCCATCAAGGTTGTTAGACATTGCCACCAAAGACAGAAAGGCATGGTGTTTGTTTCTGTCTTTATCGACCTTTGTGTCAATTCCCCATTCCGTGATTTGTAAGCAATGCAGTTCTTTTGGTATAGGAAACCCTTCACATATTCTCACCTCCCAAACACAGCAAGGCTCGGAGACTTGGACCTTACTGTCGCAAACCACTGAGCGTCTGAAATCCTTTCACCTGCGATGCCAACGCCAGATTTTCCGTGTCCGTTGGTTTGACGTCATCTAAACAGTGAGATCCAGGCTTGCACGGGGCTTGGGTCAATCACATTAAAATAACAAAGAGACGACTCGTACTTTTTGGTCATGTTGCATGCTTGTCAGAAGCTGTCCCGGCCCACGTTGCTCTAACGCAGTAATTGCTAGGAAAATCGAGAGACGACCCCCTGCCGGATGGCTGAGGCCTTCTGGTGGTCCGCGGCGCTCATGAGTGCAACAGATAGGCAACGGTACCTTCTCCGACACCTGCACTGAATGGAACAATGCTCTCGGTCATGGTCATTCTAGATCGGCGCTATGGATCCTCGTCGTCCAAGCAAGATAACTAACTAAACACGGCAAAACAAAGGGGATGGGATCAACCAGGACAGAGCCCTCTTTATCCCGAAGTAGCTGAATGGGTTGCCCGTATGGTACATATGGCTTTAGCTAAGCAACATCAGAATGAATACCACTTATCATTGCCGTGTTTGAATAATATCAAACCTAACACACCCTTTGACTACCACAACTCAAATTCTTGAACACTACAAGCATCCCTGGTTGGCACTGTTTGGAGAGCCTTTTACACAGTCTGATAATTGCGCATGAACATTCACCCAAACATTTGTGCGACCAATTGGGCAATATTAAAGAGCTAATTGTTACCATGCAGGGCGGTGCTGGGTCCTGCGACCGGCGCGCACCGCTCCGATGTCGGCTCCGGCGTCCCGGAGCTCTGCAGTCGGGGCTCTCCCGGCGGCGTGGGGCAGCCAGCGTGCGGCGGCGTGGGCGTGTCCGCCCATAGGGTGCCGCCCGCTCTCCCCCACCTTCCTTATGCACAGTGGGAGAGTCGGCTCCTCCCACTCTCCGCCCCCGGGCGGGGGCTTGAAGTTAAAAGGCTGGCAGTGACCTGAGCTCACTGCCAGTTATTGGTTCTGCTAGCCTCTAGTCAGGTCTGTTCCAGTCTGCCCTAGTTGCTTGTCAGTATCCTTGCGTTTGTCTGTGAGCTCCACCTCCAGCCTTGATTTACCTAGTAAGTTTTGTTGGTCTGTTACACCTGCCTCTTTTGTCGGCACTCTGTCCCCCGTTAGTTAGTTCCATCGTGGTAGTCGCCAGGTCCCTAGCCAGTACAGGGACCGCCGCCCAGTTGTCCGCCTGGGGTTAGCCAGGGCCAAGGCAAGTAGGCAGGGACAGTGGGGTGCGGGAAGTTCAGGGCACCCCATCTGGCGCTCGGGGGGCAGAGTGCCGTAACACTAATGATCAATCGATGACAAGCAAATGCTCATTTGTTGATGGACTATGGCTTTTAGCAAGCAGAAAAATGTTCTCTAGGCAGCTGCACATCATCCTGTGTGAACTGGGAGATATATAGCAGACCGATGATAACAGGATGGGGGCAAACAGCAGTACTAACGAACGTTCAGCTCCATATAAGCAATTACCCTCTGTGTGTTAAAAGCCAACGTGAGCTCATTACAACTGGCCAATTCTTGGCCAGTGTAAAAGGACCCTTCGATCTGATCAACACTGAAGGGCTTTGGCTACCTTAATCCGAGCCATACCCCCTTTGTTCTGGAAATTGGTAAAGATCCCACCTCAAGGTCTTCACCAAGAATTTTTTGCGCATCCATAAACAGCTTTTTATGAAGCCTCAATGTTCTTCATGCCCTTGATTATTCCATATGTAAATGATCCTTCAAGTTACTCCTGTGCCTTCGTGTTCCCTCCCGGCATTATCCTTGCATCTAGGGATGTAGGAGAACATCTACTCTCACATTCTAAGACATAAATGACGCTTAATGTACGCCCCTTATTCCTCTGTTACCGCATGGAATGCTTATTTTGTTTACGGTTCCCTCTAAAAAGCTTCCTCGTCTTTTCATGTTTGTCACATCAAATCTGACGGAGTAGACAGAGCGGGTTCTATACCTGACATCAAAACTGAAACCTGGCTGTTGAAAGGAGCAGTGCTGGGCTGGAGGAAAGCTGCAAGTTCCTGCAAATCTCCTTTCATCCTGGAACTCTTTGACGTGCAAAGCATTCCCAGGAGCCTTGATGAACTGAAGCAATGCCTCAGAAAGCCAGGGATCACTGGCCACCGCACATGAAAGAGCTGTCCTAACTTGTCTAAGCATTACCTGCTTCTTAAGCTTCAGCTTATGACCCATTTTATGCTCCAAGTATGGATGGAGAAGTTACGGACACAGCTAAGGTATTGTTCAAGGAATAAGAAAGACATTTTCTAAAGTTGCCATGACAGGGCAAAGAATGAACCGCTGTTAACACAACAGGGCGGCTGTGCTCCGAAGCAAGAATGCTGCAAATCCAAGAGAACTGCACTTCCCATGATGCTTCTTTTTTGGAGGCTGAAACTATATTACTGTTATCTATTATATCTATCTGTGAATCTATGGGCCTATACTGTATCTATTCATAAGTCTAGTGGCTCATGAGCCTGGGGTGGTCAGGAGATATAGCTGTCGGCCAGGTGAATGCTCAGAACACAACTATCTAATGTGTATAGGATGCCTAATAAGCCTGTGGGCTCATACATTGTTTCAGCTCTCTTGACATTTCTGTTTTACCAACTACTTGTATCCCCTATGAAATAACAATCCTGGAGCGTCTTTTCTTACAATTCATTGAGTGTAATTCATAACACTTTTTACACTACTTTCCGGCATAAAAAGATGCAAAATTTTGTGCAAGGCTTGTGCAAAAATTTTGCAACTTTTTAACTGCTATGTCGCTGCCTGACACATTCCCAAAAAGAGGATGTGACTTTGTTGGGAGAGGGCATGGTCGGCCCAGATTGATACATTTCTGCATAATTTATGCCATAAACTGGCATAAATTATACCAAAAATGGACACCAGATCAGACCTGGCAAACATTTCTGTGTAGGCATGTGGAAGAGTTGAGAAGTGCCTGATATATTTAAGAGGTGTACGCTCTTTCAAATATTAGCTGCACCATATGCCAGCGGAAATTATATTAAGACCGATGTTTGAAATGCTGCTCTTAAAGGGGTTGTCCCATTTCAGCACATCCTGGCTAAGATGAGAAACTCGCAGTTGGCTTCTTCGCCAGATGTTTTGGAAACAGTTGAGCAGTGGGAATTACGGAAACAGCATGACACAATGCACTATGTCGTTTGCATAGGTATTGTTGTATCTTGTCTCCACCACAGTTATGGATGGAGACATGGGCTGTGCTGTGGGAGCTAGAGGGAACGCCCCCAGCTTCGGATTGGCTGCCGGAGACACAGACCTTTCCGGCCCCCTGCTCCTGCTGTGGCCGACTGTGTCCCGCTGCTAGGCCCTGGCTGACTGGGAGATGTGCAGGTGCCGCTCCTGAGGTCCCCTTGCCTGACTGGGAGATGTGTAGGTGCCGCTCCTGAGGCCCCCTGTGCCATAATTTAACCAATCGACAGCTGTCACTCACCCCCCGATGCTTAGCCTCGTTCCGTTGCCGCTCCTGCACTGGCACTGTCTCCTGTGAGTCCTGCTGCTGTGCCGCTACAGTACCACTTTACAGGGTCCCGGTAGCAGCACGGGTGCTGTCAGTGATCCCGGTGTACTTCTCCGGTCAGTAACTCTTCGATGCTCACCCGTCTTCCCTCCTGGCTCCACCACTGTGTGTCCCCAGCGGGCTTCGCTGCAGTCTGTCATCCAGGCCTCCTCAGAAACTGGCCCCGCTCTTAGCATGATGGCAGCATCGCTACTCTGGTCGGCTGCTGCCACTCTTAGCCGGCTGCTATCACAAGCAGTTTTCTGCCGGCATGCAGCTAGCCGATCGGCACATACCCATGTCTCCACCCATTATTTCCGGTGGAGACAAGATACAACAATACCATTTGCATAACTCCCATGTTACAGAAACAGCACAGTGTACCATGCTACACTATTTGCATAACACTCATTCACTTTAATGGGAGTTACGGAAACAGCAGAAGGCTGCCATGCTCAACTGTTTCTGTAACACCTAGCAAGGTGGTCGGGAAACCAACCACGGGTTTCTCATCTTAAATAGGAAGTGGTGATATGGAACCAATCCTTTTAATACATTTCCCCCACTGTATCATACTTCGCTTATTCTTCCTACAAATGTATGAATACATTGACAACTAGGCGTTGCCATTATTCGTACGCAATTATCAGCACTCATAGGGGGACTTTATGTAGTGATATATGCCAGATTCCTGGCACAAAAAAGTTGCATGGTTTACCTTTTTACTCCCTACTTGATACTTTTCTAATTGTAGGTGGGCTTAGCAAAAAAGGGTCATGACTTCCCACAGTTCAAGATATTTACAGTACTATATAAGAAGCTGGCATAAATAATAGAGGAAACCTACGCTTTCACATTCTGGTGCGCAGACTGTCCAGACATTTGCCAAATGTATTGGAAGCAAAAAAAGGCTAAGATGGGAATACCGCTGGTTACGAGATGCTCGAATAAATGGCAGAAACAGTTAAGCTTGGCTGAACTACACTATTTCTGTAACTCCCATAGAAGTCAGTGGGAGATACTCTGTTTCCACGGCACCTGAGTTATAGAAATAGTGTAGCTCACTCTCCTTTGACATCTTTGGGAGTTAGAGAAACACCAGCACTTGATGATCAGCTATTTCCATCCTCCCGGTTACCACTCGAATGTGGTGGCTCTAACTCTAGATAGGTGTGAGTCCCAGGCGTGGGACTCATACCTGCCAGACTTTTACGCCATATCCTGTGGATACCCCTTTAAAAGGCTTGTACGTCTTAATCATTTTGGCACATTTTACTGCAGAGCACTTTGAATTTATATACGCCGCTCTACATAAATTTCCCCCATGGTCTTTTTTGTATGATAGTGGTGCAATGCTCGATCGCACCATGTCCTACCCCGTTTCCCCCCTTGCAGTAGTCCTCTATAGAGACCCATGGAACTCGACGATTATTTTATCCATTATTTTAATACAATTTATTCTGTCACATAAATAGTAAAACACTCATCAACGTAATTAATTACATCCAAATACTAATTATAAATGAAAAGGTCGTTGTGAGATACTTATCCCTCCATTATTATCTAACCTTTACTCATGCATTCCATCCACCGTTATCTGTATCCAGCCATTGAAGCTCACTAATTAATATGAATTATTCCTTACAATCTTGTAATAGGTTTTTATTATCATTTATTCCGTTTGGTTAATATTAATATTCTAATTTGAGATATTATTGTCGTCAGGAAATGGCACAATCCAAGATAGGTTTAGTAATGCAAGGACACTCCTCTTATATAACGGAAGCTCATATTACCACCAGCAAAAGGGGTTTTAATTTGGGACAACCGGACTGTGGACATCATACATGGGGTCTACCACTTGGGTCTCCCCATCTTGGGATATCAGCCAGAGGAGAGGTAGGATGCTTCCTAAAGCTACTCTCAATCTAGCAGATTTGACGTAACCATATATTATGTGTTAACCCACAGATTTCAATGGGTAGCGGGCAATAACATATTCGCAGTCATCAGCAACTGTCCCCAGCTATAGCAGCTGATCGCAATAGTTACAATGGTTTGGTATACCTACCTGAAGAAGGGTCCATGGCAATTCGAAACGCATTATAGTGTCTCGTATAGCCTAGTGCAATCCGTAAACCTGAACAGTGGATGAGTCTTCCCTGGTGCTGCGCTAAGCGGTACTCCACTTCCTGCCAGTATTACTAACCTTTTCTTCACCTGTGGACCGAGTGAGTCGGCAGCAACCAGGAACTTTTATTGTACAAGTGCATATAGTGTTGGGTCAGGCACAAGGACACTACAAGGTGAGAATACCAATTTTTACCATCTGTCACACGGGCATGGCCGGCTTTAGCTGTGTGCGACCCGTGTGGTTGCACAGGGCGCCGGCCACCAGGCTTTAGGGAGGCACCAGGCAGACATAGGCTGTGGGTAATCGCCCCCTTAGGTCTGTCCAGCCAAAAGATCTTCTACCTTTGTGTGACAGTGTCTTGTGGACCTGAATCCGCCTGGCTATGTCTCCCCCTGTGAGGTTTTGAAGCACTGCTGTCAGCCCATTGGCACTCCTGCAACACAATCGTTTAGTTCTACTCCTGTATTTATGTTATGGGCTTGGTTCTAGTTATTATAGCTATGTCCTGAGCTTGGTGCTGGTGCTGTATATATGTTATGAGCTTGGTTCTGGTGCTGTATTTATGTACTGTGCTTGGTTCTGGTACAGTATTTGTTCCCTGAGCTGTTATGGTATGGGTATGTTACTATCCTGCTGCTTTCTGCACAAGCATAATACAGGCAAGTGCCTTATATTGTGTATTGCAGAAAATGACAATGACACTTTAAGTACTGGCAGCCTAAGGACAGCAACTTCTGGAGTGGGTTCGGATTAGGCAATATTCATGTCTGTGCCGGAGGTTCCACCCAGGTTCATGTTGAACTATCTTATTTGGTATCCAGCAATTACCAGAATTGTACTGTATGTATTACATACTGCACTAGTACTGCCTGGTATTATTTTATATCTTTCCAGGAGCCATCTTGTTGTGTCTGCACAGAAGTAGGGTGCGAAATCCAGATATGCTAAATTACGCTATAGTCCAGGACCATGAAAAAAATAATTTAAAGAGTTTTTCCACTAGAACTACTTTTGACAGTGTTCTGAAACAATGGGATTCCACCGATCATGTGTATGGAGGGTGCCAATTCCACAGTTCATGGCGGAGAAGTGGTCACTTGTGCACATTTACTCAATATCGAAGTGTATTGAAGATATAGAAATGACAGGGCATACTCACCTATAGCTTATACAACCCCCCCCCCCCCCCCCCGCATAGGGGACCAGGAAGCCCCATTCTCCAGATCAGTGAGGATCTCATTAGTTGGACCCAAATGAACATTTTCAGTATCACCTATTGATAATAGCAGAATATGTCTGCAGTGGAGAAAATCTAAAATATTATAGGTATTCCTGATGCAACGCGTTTCATGGTGCAAGTCCTGGATGATGTGTGCGGAAATGAAGGTATTTCAGGCAAGCTGTGGTTTTGGTCTCCTGACAGAGGCGAAGCTTAATTTCCAAAGGCTGTGCTCATCTGCATTCCAATTCTAGACTGGCTCAGCAGACTATAGCAGTGATCATAGCGCATGGAAGAGATGTACAGGATCCATTCCCCATGAAGCCTTCTGAAAGCCTGCTGGCAGCTGTCCAGCCATTAGATATGGAAATGCACTGTTCCCGGAAAGTGGCTCTGCATTTTGTCTTGCTCTCCATTATAACCAGCTCTGAATGCAGAACTGGGGTGCAGCATTACAAAGGAGTGCTGGCTACATTACACTCAGAACAGAGGAGTAATTGGTCATCAGTGCAACATCTGTAATAGAACATCTACCTACAATGTGCCAATTCTATTACTGGTGTTTTCTACTGCACGGTTGTCAACATAACTTAAGGCATTTAGCCCCACCACCATTAGCACCCCCAAAATGCTCACAAACTGCCCCCTCTGTGATAAATTTGCACAAAACTCACCTATTTTGCGATGATCTTGATGCTGGGACCCCTAGCCATCAGCTGTCATCTGTGAAGATATTCCTCAACAAGTGATCATCTTCCCTACAGCACCCCCACAGGGGAAATGAAGCATTGCACAGTCCCTACTGAAATCAATGGGCTGCCTGTGAAATAGAGGAATGTATTGGGTCCTCTAGAATAAGAGACACTCTTTGCAGCCTCTTTGAATAACAGTAGAGCATCCTGAGTGTCCCTCAATTACCTCTGAATTCTCCAACAGCCTAGTTGGAAATGGGTTTTTAAACCAGATATCCCCTTCAAATGTGATTTAACACAGGTTCAGATGGAGAATGCCAAGCTTTGCTTGTTGTCAGCACAGTGCCAATGCAGCGATGAGCTGAAGTTGTGAGCCATTTGAGGCAGTGTGGTTGCTCGGGACACATTGCCTCGGGCTATGTTCACACTAGCATCATGACATTCATTTATAATGGAATTATAATGGGGTCCATCGAGGTTTCCATCATTTTGACGAATAGCACTGCATGTAATGTTTTTCTTGCCGTCAAAAGTAGCGAAACCCCAGACAGAACCGTGATGGAGGCTCTCATCACAGAACAAAGCCTAGTATGTACAGGAGGGTTGGTAAGCAGCACTTCCATAGCAACCAGTACGTCTTAGATTACTACTGGCTAAAGCTCAAGGCGATGCAACTAAGGAGAACGAAAGAGGATGCTGAAGGAGAAACTGCATCAGGATTCATGGATTAAATAAAAAAAATAAATCTTGTTATTTGTATACTACCAACTTATTCCGCAGCGCTTTCAGGTAATTTTTATTCATTACCCCCACCAAGCTGCTTACCGACCTCAGATGGATGGAAGGCTGAGTCAACTTTGAGCCGGCTACCTGAACCACGCGGGGATTGAACTCAAACAATTTGAAGCCATCTAGATTTTAATTTACAGCTAGAAGGCAGGGTCTATGTAGAGTACACATGTCAAACACAAGGCCCACAAACCGAATCCAACCAGCCACCTCCTTTTATGTGGCCCACCGGCCATGCAGCCAGCTAGTAGGCATTCCACTCAACCAGCCTGCAAGCAGTACCACAGTCTGCGATCACTGATCTCTTCCCCACTACCGGTATCTGTGTGTGCCGTCCTTTATGCAGCGTAGACACCAAGGGGAGAGGTCAGCGGTAACAGTCTCAGAAGTGGCTGACGCTGGACCGTGGCTGCAGGCTGGGTGAGTGGAATGCTTGTAGGGATACTGGCGACCAGAGGCCAATAGGGGGTCATTATTACTACTGGGACTACTAGAGAGATCATTTATTACTACTGGAGCCAATATAGGGGACACTATTACTACTAGACCCTCCATGGGGGGCACTATTACTATTAGGACCACTATGGAGGTCACTATTAATACTGGGGCTAACATGTGGGCAATATTACTACTGAGGCCACTATGGGAGATACTATTACTACTAGGGCCACTATGGGGCTTACTTACTACTGGAGTCACTATGGGGGACCCTGCTACTCTTAGGGTCTCTATTATTACTGGGGTCATTATTACTATATTACTACTGGGGCCACTATGTGGGACACTATTGCTACTATGTCCACTATTACTACTGAGGCTAGTATGGGGATACTATTACTAATAGGGCCACTATGAGGGTCACTATGGGGGTTATTTACTACTGGGGCCACTATGGGGGACCCTGTTACTACTGGGGTCACTATTATTACTGGGCTCACTATGGGAGTCACTATTACCACTAGGGCCACTCTTACTACTGGGGTCACTATGTGGGACACTGTTATTACTGCAGCCACTATGGGGGTCACTATTGCTATACAGTATTAAAATTACAATGGGATCTTTGAAGGCAATGATAAGGCTGCTGGGGCCCTCAGTGAAAATAAGTCTGACACCTGATGTTAGGGGTAGGATCTAAGAAGAGGACAGAGTTTAAGCAGAGGATGCAAGGTCTAGCAGAGGGCAGGATCTAAGGAGACGGCAGGGTCTATGAAGAGGGATAGGTCTAAGGAGAGGGCAGGGTCTAAGCTGTGTGCTAGGGCTATGCAGAGTACAAGGTCTATACTAAGGACAGGCTCTAAGCAGATGCCAGGATTTAAACAAAGGACAGAGTTTAAGCAGAGATCAGGGTCGAGATCAAGCAAAGAGAGGGCGGGATCTAAGCAGAAAACAATGTGTAAACATAGGATAGCAGAGACAGGGTTTATGCAAATGGTAGGATCCATACAGAAGTAAAAGACTATGCAGGCTGTAAGCAGAGGACATGGGCCATAAAGAAGCCAAGGACAAACTAAGGGCAGGGTCTAAGGAGAAAGCAAGGTCTAAGCAGAAGTCAGCGTCTATGAAGCTTGCATGACTCTGCGACTTGACTGCTCCATCCTTGACAAAAATGGGTACTTTTAAGTATTTCCTGAACCCAGTGACCAAGAGATCAGAAGTTTAGGTTGGTGTCCTAGAGAGACACAGGCAGAACAATGAGAGTTCTCAGTACAGCCCCGCTTTGGTTTTCGAGCATAGATAAGCACTAGTATGCATCACCCCGATCTGCTCCTCCTTCTTTCTAGGCATTTGATTGGCTAAAATATAATTTTGTTCATTGAACCTATAAATATATACATATCCAATGTATGTACATGTAAGGGACTGATACACTGGTCTGACTATGTGCCTCATCACATTGTCACGGGTTGTGGATACAATGCAGCAGATGGAGTAACCAAAGTGTACAGTATTCATTTAAACACACAAAAGTAGAAATTAATAAGGATAAGATAACGATTATGATTAAGTGAATGAATTTCTATGTTTAGGCACCTACACACTACTGATAGCTAAAATGTAGGAAGAGTGACCGATTATGAACAGTCCATCGTAACAGTAGTGCTGTGTGAAAGTAATTTACAATACCGTCTCAACAATAAAAAATACATAGGGCGGAATACAATGCCCAATGGCACTTCAGTAAATACCACCCCAACACAGTTTTGGAGAAAGGCAGGTTCCCATGTACACGTGTAATGTCGCTTTAAGTAACAGTCCATGACCGAGGTTTGTGCATGGAAATTTACACAAAGTTTGTATCCATACTACAAGCTCTATCTTCTATAGCAGACCTGTTAGCAACTGTCTTTAACCCTCTAGTCAATGTGCACACCCAGCGTTTTTTCTGAGGCCAGCCTCACTTACAAATCGTTTCTGATGAACTCCAATCTCCTCTTTCTGTGTCCATGCCATTGTTGATCGGCATGTTCAGTTCTGCTGTGCCAAAATTTGCTACATGAGGTGATTTTGGTGCAATTTCTGGCGCATCTTGTAGTCCATTGCTATAACAACATTTTTAACCCTTTAGGGAAGCCTCATACAACCTCATGACGTATGTTAACTATATGAAAAATAGTAGGGATGATAGAGGCAAAACTTCTCTTAACTTCCTGCTTCCTGTTGAAGATCATCTTAGCCAGACTCTCCCAGCCTGAAATATCTGATAACAATAAATAATAGATTTCACCCAACAGCACGACAAATGGAGATTAGATAGTATACTATAAATTGCAGATGTCATGTCCCTTTAATTGTACAATGTAAGGTATGCTAAAAGCCTGTACTGTTTGCAGTGTCCTCATATACTTGTGTGACTTTCCAAACCCCAATGTAAACGGCAGTTAAAGGTTCCTGCATGGTGCAATCACTGTCGAGAAGTGTTCCCATGAATCACTTCATGACTCATAGAGGATGGCGCTCAGCTGATGTCACTACTTCTAGAAGTTCAGTTGGTCTATAATAAGGAAAGAAGACACCAGGAGATAAAGAGGCATTCATGATTTTTAGAGGCTCTTAAAGTGATGGTCCATCCTTTACACCATTTCATTTTTAGGATCTCATTCTGTACTAATTAGCCTCATAATTAGAGATGAGCGAGTATACTCGCTAAGGCACATTACTCGAGCGAGTAGTGCCTTAGCCGAGTATCTCCCCGCTCGTCTCTAAAGATTAGGGGACCGGTGGGGGGCGGGGAGCGGCGGGGGAGAGCGGGGAGGAACGGAGGGGAGATCTCTCTCTCTCCCCCCCGCTCCCCGCTGCAACTCACCTGTCACCCGCGCCGGCCCCTGAATCTTTAGAGACGAGCGGGGAGATACTCGGCTAAGGCACTACTCGCTCATCTCTACTCATAATGTATCTTCAAGGGGTCAGACCTTAAAGGGAATGTATCACCTATATATATTTTTACTAATTAAAACCAGAGAGTTAAAAATTCTTTATTTTCTAAGTTTTTATTTTCTGATTGCAGATGTTCTTATTCTATTGTCTGTACATGACTATGGGGGCCGCTATCTTGCCTGAACTGCAGTTATCAGCATTTAGAGATATGCTTTACAGCAATCTCATGGGCCATTCACACAATGAACAAGAGGGGATCCATTGACTTTTATGGAAGTGTGTTGTGAGCATGCTCTGTGACTTGTGCAGGGGTGGGAGGAGGTGAGCTGTGACCATCAACTATTGTGAATGGTGAATCCTGTATGTAGGTGTCACCTCTCATTGTAATCCTGTCTGTGATGGTAATGAGATGACTGTTGATACTTTTTCTCTACAGAACAAGAAGTGTCAGACTATTATTATGCTTAATCCACTTTTACATGGGACTATTGTTGGGCGCTTCAGTGCCATCCGTAGCAATGTTAGCTTCTGTGCTTTTACACAGGAGAATCATCGTTCAGTGAATGGAGGTGGAGCAGGCCGGGATGGTTCCGGCCGCCCGCCTTCATTCACAGCAAGCAGGCAGTCATTCATAAATGAACAATGGCCTGTTTAAAATGAATGATGCAGCGGGAGACCAACGATGATTTTATGGCTTGCTTGAAAGATCTGATTAGCGATTTATCTCTGATAGGTCCGCTTGGTATAGCAAGCAATTTGCCCGATAATCGTGCTTTGTAAAAGAGGCTTTAGTGGTCAGTGTGAAAACTGCAGGATTTTAGAATTCTTTAAAAATACAGATCGTGACATTGGAAAAAAATGTGTTTACCATAATAAAACTTGATTTATACAATAGGTCTTTTTTTTTATCAACGGCTTTTGCCAAATTTTATGTCAAAAAGTTGCAAATTTTGGTGCACGCCATTTTTGTGCCAGACTTTGCAACTTCTTACTCCTCTTGACACTTTTTAAAAAGGGCTGGGTTTAACGGGAGTGGGGTGGAGGAGGGGGGGGGCTGTGGCCAACAACGGTCACATTTATGCTACAGCTGCTGAGATAAGCAGCTGTCATTTCTCTCCTAGAGAAGGGTTAGGCATGAAATATACATCTTGTCTGATCTATACGTTCCATCATGATGTCAGCCTTCAGACATGGGTCTGCCATGCTCCATAGATATTACATTGTGGATCCCTCAAATCATTCCACTGACGAAAATCTAATGCTTATGCGTTTAGTCAAGAAGAGTGTGAACCCAACCATTAACCTTCTTCTACAAACTGTGCAGCATGCAAATGAAGGCAACATGCAGACCCATGAGGGCCACCAGTTGGACATCATGCTTGTAGGGTGGCACACATATACCTCTTACATAAGGCTTCTGCATGGATGTTTTGTGTACACAGCTCTCCTGCTGATGTCTGCCATGTATGTTTCTTCATAGACACTACTCTCTAGCAAAAGCTTGGCCGGGCGTCTTAACATAATTGAGTTGAGACTTCACTGCTCAACATTTGGAATATATTAACATTCCAGGGTATTTTTGGAAACAGACGGAGCTCTTTAGTCACGTTGGAACCTTCATGTTTGGACCACAGAGTAGCCTCACCAGCAATGGGCCCCTGGTGTTACCAGTGTCAGGAAGCAGGATGTAAAAAGGAGCGGTATGCATGAACGTAATTCATACTGTACTCCTGGAGAGCCAAATTCAGGATCGTCCAGACATGTAAAGAACATCTCACAAGAATGTTGCTTTTTTTCTGGATCATGTAATAGAGTCAGATATTTTAAAGGTTTCCAATAGAGAAATGAATTTAGAGTAGTGAATACAGCATCCATCTGAATTGACAAATGGTTAGGCTCCACCCCATTGTCCTTTTTAGCTGGACCCTGGTGGTGTGAGCAAAACGCACTTCTCCCTCAATTGGTTGTCTGGTTGTAAAAGCATGTACTAGTTTATCCTCATATGACAAAGGTTCATTGATTCACAATCATCTCACCACACACCTCCAACGTGCCCAAAAGAGTTCATCAAATTTTAAAGGGGTTTTCTGGGACTAAACTATTGATGTCCTATCCTGAGAGTAAGCCGTTTCACTTACCCAAGCACCGTGGCCTCTTCAATCAGCTTTTCAACATGGATGGCGGACCCCACTGATCAACTATTGAGGACCTATCTTCAGGATAGGTCCTCAATAGTTTAATCCTGAAAAACACCTTTAAAGAGTTTTTTGGGGAGTTCTAAAAAAGTCCAGTGCAGTCACCTTGATCCCTGCCGCTCTGGTCCTACAAGCTCCTGCAGCAGTCACATGCCATTCATTATTCACTGGACCACTGCAGATAGTCACTGGCCTTTGCAGTCACACGTCATTCCATTTATGCACACATGACTATTAAAGCCAGTGATTGGCTGCAGTGATCATGTGAATGATGAAGAGCTCATGACTGCTACGGCAGTGTCTAAGTCTGGAGCAGCCGGGATCTGGGAGGCTGCACTAGACTAGGGGGCTATTTAAAGGGTGAGTAATGCTTTTCTTTCTATTTTAGCCCATTCTCTGCCCTTAGAAATCCTTTGAAAACAAAGTTTACTGAGGCCTAGGGATGTGGCCATGCTTAGTCCATCTGATTTACTACAATTTAAGCCAGAAACCAGTGATATGCCGCCAATGTAGGTAGATCACACGACTACTACAGAGTTAATATGACCAGGGAACCAAGGGCCAAATGGCCAAGCACTCCCCACCCACTGACTGAACACTCCCTTCCCAAATATCTGCAAAGTAGGTGAAGCACAAGTCTATCTGCAACCTACATTTCCGCTGGTCCAGATGCTGCTCTCTCAGTCAGTGCAGGCTGCCTCCTCCCCTTCCTTCCTGCTATGAGTGCAGTAGTGCCGGAGAGAGAGGGAGTAGGCAGCCTGCACTGACTAAGAGGGCAGCGTCCGGACCAGACTGCTGGCCAGGCATTTAGAGGTAGAGGGACTGAGCGTGGTCACATCCCTTAACTCTAGGTCCCAGTTAACTCTAAAGATTTCTAAGGGCAGTCAATTCTTGAAGTTGGTGTAGTTGGAAGGAGGAAAAATGGGCAAGTGTCAGGAGCTGAACAAGTGTGTATGATCCATGTGTAGACGACTGGGTCAAAACATCTCCATAAAGGCAGGTCTTGTTGGGTGTTCCTGGTATGCAGTGGTTAGTACCTACCAAATGTGGTCCAAAGCAGGACAACCAGTAGTACATTGGAAAAAGGTTCAATGTTGGCAAGGTTCATTGCGTATGGGGGCAAATACTAGCCTGTCTGGTCCGCTCCCACAGAGAAACCGCACCAAGCAGTAACATCTTAGGACACACCGGGGGTGTTGGGGAGACCATACCTTCATGGGTCAGAGCTATTTTGGTGGTACAAGGGCGACCTACACAATATGCAGATGGTTTTAATATTGTGGGTGATGGGTTCAATAAATCCCGTACTAGAGCCCATATAATAATGCCATCTATTGTCCTCATATAATAGTGCCATTCATAGTCGTAGTGTCTATAAAACAATGCATTCAGTCCCCAACTATCAGTGCCATGCTGTACCTAAACAATACTAACATGCATTGCCCATAACATTTCAATGCAATTTTCCAAATAATACTGCCATGCAATGCCCATATAAAACTACCACATGATGCAAACCACAGTGCTAATATAATAGCATAAGCATTATGCCTAGAATCGGTCATATCGGTGTCATGTAATAATGCAAGACGTCCTTATAACTGTGTCACCACAGTGGTAGTATAATGACTGCATTCCCCATAGCGGTATAGATACTAATATATGCTGCAGGGCCAAATACCCCATAGAATCAATGTTACTTACTTAGGTCCTCCTATGCCCTTTGGTGCATTGGGCAACAAAAAAATTCCATTGTTGGCGATCAAAAGCAGTAGTTTCGGTATCATCCCATGAAAGGTTGACAATACGCAAGTCTTCTATAAAAGTACATTGTAAGGTGATCTTTTGCCTTCTCCACTAATGCTTCCCATTTTTTCGATTCCACGAGAAAGCGCTTCTTGGCAGTTTTGGCTCAGGGAGGCGTAGAATGTGTTCAGCAAAACCAAGTCGGCATTCAATGATTCGAGAGTTGAGTAGCCGCGTATTGGAGCTACGGCAAATTTCTTCATTTGTAACCCAATCGTGGTAAGCAATCTTGAACACGCGGCGGAGGAAAACATGTTGTAAAACTGTTGGAAAACATCACGTTCGTGTTGATCCGTGTGGTTGCTATCCATCACTCAGGAATATATTGTAATGCTGTAACGACACCAACCTTAGGTGCTGTTGTTTCGTGGATCCTTGGAACCACGATGACATGGGCGATCATGGTGTGGCTAGCAGCACAGATGGTCAGACAAGTCTTGGTGACGATGTAGCAGAGCCGTGAAGGTAACTGGATGATGTAGTGGAGCCAGGCAGGTAACTGGATGATGTAGCGGAGCCAGGCAGGTAACTGGATGATGTAGCAGAGCCAGGCAGGTAACTGGATGATGTAGCAGAGCCAGGCAGGTAACTGGATGATGTAGCAGAGCCAGGCAGGTAACTGGATGATGTAGCGGAGCTATGCAGGTAACAAGCCAGACAAGACTGGGTACAGAAGGTGATCTGGTTTAGGAGTTTACAGGATCAGACCTATGAAGAACTGCATTGGTACTCAAACAAGGCACAACTCAGTCTAAATTAAGTAGATGATAAGTTGATTAGGAACCACTATGGCAACAGAGACCAAAGACCAGGAAGACATAACTATTGAATTGCCACAGTGGACCAAAGTACTTTAGCAAAATCTGCTTGAGGGATCATGTAATGTCCTGGCTGAGATCCCAGAGCCATGCAAGGAAGTCCAGCGTCAAGGCGCAACCTGCGAAGAGATGTAGACTGACGGCGCAAAAAACGAGATCAGTGAGCAGCCATGTGATTGGTGCAGTCTGTGACACCTATACAGTAGTACAGTCGGGATCACAATAGTGCTCAGAAGTCGTATTTTCGTTAGTAATGGGAGTGAGGCGGTAGCCCATATAGGGAACAGATGTTGGAAAGTTGGTCACGCCTTACAACGCTGGACATCACATTCAGCATCCCTGTCATTGGTGATTGTGCGGTCTAAGTAGACAAACCGGTCAATCTCCTAAACCGCTGTTGTTGGGTGACCGTAATGAGGCATTTATAGGTGAGGCGTATCCAACTCACAATCTGAAGACTAATCTGTAAACCAACCATAGCCGCTTCTTCTTTCAGAGCTGATGTTGAGGAGTTTGGGGAACGATGATGTAAGAAGAGCTAGAACATCGCCAAAGTCCAAGTCAGCCTACCATTGGAGTGGGTTATGTCCCACAATGTCAACTATATTCGGCCCAAATGCTCGTTTCATGATGTGGTCGAGCAGTAGATTGAATAGGAATGGTGACAGGATGCGGTCTTGTCGGACCCTATGTCAATGTTGAAGAAATCCGTGGCTTACCAATATTGCTCATGCAAAAGGTTTCAGAACGTCTGACGTCTCTTTAGCTGGAGAGCGCACAGATATTATTATGGGGTCAGGCTGATAGATACCAAGTAGTAGAACTGCTTTGCTACTTCTTCGGCTTCTATCAGCCCTGTGCTAGCCCAGTGGGACTCATGTAGCTGAAGTGCCGAGAAACTACATTGCAAAGATTCTCCACTTTCATTAGAAACCTGATTGATCTTTTAAAGCAAAAGCCACCATTAACCCTTTCCAATCCAATTTGTATCCTGGTTTTCCTAGGGGGCTTACTCTTTTTCTGTCATTATACAACGGCGCTATCTGCTGGCTAAAGCCATTACTGCATGAGGTGACACGTTGGATAGACTCGGACAGCAGAGAGGCTGGCAATATACAGTAAGAGAACCCCGACGGACGTCTTCCAACATCGGAGCTGTACAGCCTTAAATCATAATGTCTTTAGAGGTCAGACAGTGGATTGGAAATGGTTAATAAATGCCCCACATGCAGATTTTCCAGCCTGGTGCCTAAAGTTTGACCACCATATTGAAAGCCCCTTTGTGCCACTTATGCATAGCCATTGTATACTACGTCTAACAATATGGCGCCCCTGTGGGGTTGCGAAGCCTAGTTAGGGTCTTCTTTATAATAACCGGGCTATTATTTTCTCACTACAAATGAACGTGTGCTAAAAAAACCCCACATATTTAGGTCTCCTTATATGCAAAATATCACTATTATATACCTCTTAGACTCGTGGAATTCTCTGCCACATCTGATAATACAGAGCAGATAACGAAATCCGTGCAATTTACCGCACTAATCATAGTAACTCTGTAAAGGTTCCGGGATTTAATGCCTTCTATGACTGTTCTATAGGTCCAACAAGATATGAAGTAGTATCGCTTATAGGAAAGCGAGAAAGAGTTTTGGCCAAAGAGACTTACATAGGAAAATAGGAAATACAACAGTGCCACCAAGTGCCCCACATAGGTATTGCATGTTCATTGCTTACATCCCATGCCTTCAGAAACATATATATTTTAAGAACCAGTGAGCAAAACAATCAAACTTTTAGCGGAAAGTATAAATGACATAAAAGGTAATGTTAAGAATGAGTATCAGCAATGGTAGTACAGGGTCATCATCAGTACCAATGGTTACTTGTACTCATCGACTGCTCAGATTGGACAAGCACTGATGCCTCTTTGTTCTTTTCTAGCAATAAATAAGATAGTCGTGGATATTATTATGAAGTGGTAACACTTAATAAAGTACCATAATGGGTCCTGCACCTACCCCAAGTGCACTCTGGGAAAAAATGTTTCTATATATATTCTTATAAAGTGAGGTTTTTCCTGTTCTTCCATCCAAATGATATGTGACCTTTGCTATGTGCAGTAATGAAAAGTGTCTCAGCTGATAGTCAGGCACATGGCATTGACACCCCTGACGGTCCCCCAAGTCATTACTCTGTGGACTCGCTATTTTACGTAAAGAGAGGCACTTTCTTGGCTTTCATTTTGCAGCAGTGGGTAAGAATACTGCCGTCTGTCATGTTGTGTTCAATGTAGGAACAGATTTTATGATGAGGCACATGGGAGCATTATGGTTTAGGGGGGCATTACTATTGAGGGGGCAGTATTACCGAGCGAGGACATGACTACTGAGTGAGAACACTTGGGGGCATTATTAATGAGTTGCTGCATTATTATTGAAGGGGAACATTGGGACATTATTACTGAGTGGGGGCTTTAATATTGAGGGTGGGCAAATGGGGACATTATTGCTGAGCAGTGGTATTATTATTTAGGGGGCAATATGGGGGCATTGCTATTGAGTGGGGGCATTATTATTGAGGGGGGCATATGGGGGCTTTATTACTGAGTAGGGGCATTATTATTGAGGGGGGCATACGGGGGCTTTATTACTGAGTAGGGGCATTATTACTGTGAGGGTGTCACTGAGGGGCACTATTACTGTGAGAGGGAAACTAATGGAGCACTATTACTTTGAGATGACACAAAGGGTGTGGCATAGTGAAAAAATGGGTGTTGCCCAACATGAAAAAAATTGACACCACGCACTGCGTGCACCACAAGGACTGTCTCTCTTATCATTGTTCAAAAGTCGGGAGGTACGCTATAAGCTCTGCCTAATTGTCTAGCGGGATGCAAAAAGAATATAACCCACATAGTAAAGATGGTACATGGCATAAACGCCAGTTGTGAATTCCCATTCTCCAGTCTATTTGGCAATTAAAGGGGCTTTCCACGAAAGTATTATCCTAAGGGTAGGCCATCAATAGTTGATCGGCTGCAGCCCGCCATTCAGGACCCTGGCCGACCTCTGATTGGGGACCTGCTGACAGCGCTAGTATACAGTGGGGTCAGATTGGAAACTGCTGCTCTGCCCCCTGTGTAATGTACTGTACTTGTAACTACAGGTGCAGCTCCCATTAAAACCAGCCTGCAGTTACAGGCGTTGGACGCTACAGAAGGGTTGGAGCAGCAGTTTCCATTCCGTACCCCTGTGTGTTGCGGTGCAGATAGCGGGCGCCTGATCAGCCAGGGTCCCGAGAGGTGGACTCCGGCCAATCAACTATTGATGAACTATCCTGAGGACACATCATCACTAGCATTTTCCTGGAAAACCCCTTCAAATATAGTCAACATCCTGCAGGTTTCGTTATGGTGGGGAGAGGACGCTGTGTAGTGTTGTGCACTACTACATATTCGCACTGATCGCAGGCTCCACCGCTGACAACTGTCGCAGGTAATGAATTTGATATGTAGAATGGAAGAGTATTGACAAACTCATTACACAATCTGTCTCTAAACTTGGCCTCTACTTAGAGGAAGTCCCTGGAGGTAATTAATTGCTATGTCCAGCGCAGCAGTTTGTCTTGGTTCACTGGGCACTCAAAGTCAGACCCTTTATCCAGTGAGTTTTAGAAGTTTTCCTGGCAGCTCAGAGTCCTGACCCAAAATTCTGGGACAGAAAAGGCCCATAACATGAGAAAACTAAGGCCTCATGTCCACGGGCAAAATAGGATTTTAGATCTGCAGCGGATCACCCGCATGCGGATCCGCATCCCATAGGGATGCATTGACCACCCGCGGGTAGATAAATACCCGCGGATGGTCAATAAAAGTGAATTTTAAAAAAAATGGAGCATGAAAAAAAATGGACATGCTACATTTTCGTGCGGGTCTCCTGCAGGTTTCTATTGAAGCCTATGGAAGCTGTCCGGATCCGCGGGAGACCTAAAATAAGAATAACTTACCCGCAGCGGACCGGGCAGTTCTACTCTTCTTCACGGCCGGATCTTCTTCCTTCAGCCCGGCAGGTATGCCCAGCACATGCGCGCGGCACGCAGCCGGTGTGCCGAGCACATCCGCCGGCCGAAGAAAGAAGATCCGGCCGCGAAGAAGAGAAGATCTGCCTGGTCCACTGCGGGAAAGTTTATTCTTATTTTAAGCCCTCATGTCCGCGGGGCAGGAGGGACCCGCTGCGGATTCTCCATGTAGAATCTGTAGCGGGCCTGATTTTCCCTGTGGACATGAGGCCTAAAGGGGAAAGTATATTTTCTGAAAACTGGGCACTCCAATAAGTTAGTGTGTGTAATTGCACTCCACTCTAAGGGCTTATTGAGACGGGCTAAAATCTCACACAAGTTTTGTACATTGCAAGACGCACAAGACTCGCACGAATATAAACTCCATTCTTTTGAATGGACTTATTCACATGAGCGGATTTTCTTCATTTGCCCGCAGGATACAAATCGCAGCATGTTCTATCGTTGGGTGTTCCCGTGGAACGCCTCTCTTATTGTTTTTAGTGGGACCTAAAAAGAGATCACATGGCACTCGCACAAAGTGCATTGTGCATGTGAGTGTGATGTGATGTTTCCCATTGAAATCAATGGCACACAATTGCAATTCTCTGAAGCACGGGAAACACACGTCTGAGGATCGCAATTTCAAAAATGTCTGACATTTGGTGTGAAAAACGCACATTGGCAAGCGCAATATTGGGTCGAGTTTCTCGGCCCGATATTGCACTCGCCTGTTTGAATGCAGCTTAAAGGGGTTGTCCCGCGCCGAAACGGGGTTTTTTTTTTTTTAAACCCCCCCCCCCCGTTCGGCGCGAGACAACCCCGATGCAGGGGTTAAAAAAACAACCCCCACAGCGCTTACCTGAATCCCGGCGGTCCGGCGTCTTCATACTCACCTGCTGAAGATGGCCGCCGGGATCCTCTGTCTCCATGGACCGCAGGGCTTCTGTGCGGTCCATTGCCGATTCCAGCCTCCTGATTGGCTGGAATCGGCACGTGATGGGGCGGAGCTACACGGAGCTACACGGAGCCCCATAGAGAAGAGGAGAAGACCCGGACTGCGCAAGCGCGGCTAATTTGGCCATCGGAGGGCGAAAATTAGTCGGCACCATGGAGACGAGGACGCCAGCAACGGAGCAGGTAAGTATAAAACTTTTTATAACTTCTGTATGGCTCATAATTAATGCACAATGTACATTACAAAGTGCATTATTATGGCCATACAGAAGTGTATAGACCCACTTGCTGCCGCGGGACAACCCCTTTAAATATTGGACTAGCTATTTTTGCCTCTGACAGCGGGGACGGGCGTGGAAGTGTAATAGCTGTTTCAGCTCCCATTGATTTCAGTGGGAGTGAAGCTAACCAGGGCATTTCCACTGCTGTACCCTATGACCCACATCTGGACCGCTGCACTCACAGTGGGTCAGGCAATTGACCCATCGCTGGGGATCTTGAGCGGCGGGTACCTGGCGATTAACTATTAATGACCTATCCTGGGAATCAGTCAGCAATATTTTTTACCCAGAAAAAAGTGGTAGCCATTCCTAAACAAAGACTGGCAAGACCATGGACTGCAGTGCTTGAGCGCCATGGCGGAGGACGGTTTAGGACCGCCAGTTTTGTTATTTCAGCAATTTGCAGCTAAAAAGTCATCTAACAACAGAAAACCCCTCTAAGTTAGAGCTGGGCAGATAGCTGTGAGTAGCTATCTCATGTCTCTAGCAAGCATTAATCTAGTTAGAAGCACTTCTTGCTGTAGTCCTTGGTTAGTCCAATGAATGCTTTTGGATATTGAATCACTTAGGACTAGAGCCATTGGATGACAAGGCATTGTGATTTCATGTCCTGGTAAAAGCAAAGTCAACATAGGGACTGACAGAGACCAAAAAGGTTTAGCGGGTTTTAAAGAAACACCAATGTCCAAAAGCCCCTTTAAACGCTACGGACACCTTTGTACTGATTTTTTTTATTATACATTTGCTTCCTGAACACAAAAATTAAGTAACTTTCTAAATGGGCTTCATTAAAAATGTCTTACCATTTTGCTGTTATGAAGTTTGTGCAATTCCCTCACCTGACTAGCTGCCCGTCTAGAACATCCCTTCTATCTGTGTGGGCCCTGTATGCTCTTCCCCTTCCTTCTGTTTGTGTACGAAATGACAGCAGCGTGGAAGGAGAGGCTGTACAGGACTGATCAGAGGGTGGCAAGGGGGATAGCATCCATGTTATCAGGGAATGCAGATCACACAGGCAGATCAGATAAGGATGATAGCACACAGAAGGCTGTTTGCTGGAGGATGGTGAATCACACAGTCTATCAAGTTTTGCACAGGAAGAGGAGAGAACCTGCAGTGAGAGGGAGGGGGAATCACACGCTCTTCAGCATCCATGTTACCAGGGGGGGGCAGATCATACAAGCAGATCAGATAGGGAGGAAACCACACACAAGGCAGTTTGGAGAGTTAAACACACAGGCTGTGTGTCATTGTACATAGAGGAGAAAGAACCTGCTGTGGGAGTGAAGGGAAATCACACAGTAATTAGTATAAGAGTATGTCAGCACAAGGAAGAAGAGAGCCCTCCTGGGTTGTAGAAGGAGAAACCAACACAGACATGAAGCTGTGCTGATACATGAGTGCTGATGAAGACCGCAGACCTCACATCCAGCATGGATTACTTGGAAGGGCACCCCCACATTAGAAAAGTATGATACTAGAAGCAGGATGTAAACTATATTAGGGGCTCTGAAAATGAATGAACAAATGAAGACTGCAGCTAGAAAATAAGAGCAACTTTTTAAATTCCAGCGAGCTACTAACAAATGTCCAAAAATATTTTTTTCCATGCCAAACGTGTCCTTTGCCTTTGTCCTCAGGATAGGCCATCAATAGTACATAATGGGTGTCCACTGCCCAGGACCACCGCTGATCAGCTGTTTGCTAGGCTGATGCACTCACACATAAAGCTGGTTTCTACAATAAGTAGACAGATCCGTTCCCACTGCAGTATCCTGGCTTGCATTAAATGCAAAGTTCCCATTCACTTTAATAGGAACTTTGCCTGTAATACCAAGCCTGGCCACAACAGTGGGAACGGAGCTGTCTGCTTCTTTTAGAAATCATCTCTGTGCACAAATGTACCAGCCTAGCAATAGCTGCTCAATTGGGGTCCCAGGTGATGGACCCCTACTAGTCTAGTATTGATGGCCTATCCTGACTGGACAAGTCCTTTAAGGATTGCCGAAGTTATTAGGATTCTTGCACATTGAAAGCCCACCTTTGACTACAATCACACTTAAAAACCACCACTGCACCCCAAAAAAAGCAAATAGTGAATCCTCAACCAGGATGTTCAGTACAACCCACATTGAGATACTTTTAAAAGGATTATTTGCTTTAGTTAACCAAATTATGTGTGGATAGAGGGGGCATGTCCTATTCAAGAACCTGTTGAGTAGCCTAAGCTAAAAGCTGTTACGAAGAATGCCTTTCGCTCAGGAGGACCTGTCCTGCATCAGACACAGACCTTTTTTACTTTGCATTGTGTAATGCTTTATTTCTCCTATGGTGGCGCTGTAGGAAAATAAAGCACTTGTTGCTTGATTCCTCCACAAATCCCAGCAGTGGGACATGCTGTAACATCAAGAGAGCCCTAGCAAAAATAGATTTTCTCCAAGGCTGATAGTCCCTTTAATAACCAATAAAATGCAACCTGCTGATTCTGAATACACGAGAATTGTCAACAATCAAAAGTCTGCTAATAATTAAAATAATTTGATGATTTACACATCGGGACATTTCACTGCAATGAGTATGCTTGTTCTCATTCTGTTAAAACACGTCTATTATTCTCCATAATGGTATCTTCCAATATACGCATCACTATCATTTTAAATAAGGATTATTGGATTGGACCATTCATGCAGGTAACATAATGATTGGATTGGACAAATCCCGTCAGGCCACAATGAGATCCAACATTTAAGCTCCATTTAGACACAACGAGTATCGCTCAAAATTCGCTCAAAAGCCATCTTTTGTGTGATAATCGTTGTGTCTAAACGCGCTGCCATTGTGCGCCATTCATTTATCGTTGATTTCTAGCAAGCTTGAAATCAACGATGACTCTTCTCAGCAAGCGGGGCTCATAGCATTCTTTCAGCTGGACTTCCCAGCGGGAGACCAGCTGAAAGCTCCGAGAACAAAGGAGCTGTCAGGGCTCCTGCTGTTTCTCGGAGCTAGCAGCTCAGCGGGACACTGCTGATAACTGTGAGAACAAAGCAGCTGTTTTGTATATGCAAACAGCTGCTTTGTTCTCGCAATCAGCGCGGTGTCCCGCTCCGCCTGCATTTATAACTCTTTAAGTAGCTAATTAGCTACTTAAGAGTTATGCAAAGATGATCGCTCAAAACTTTCACTCAAACTGTCTTTTGAGTGATCATCTTTCCGTTTAAATGCACCTTTTAGCCTTTTTATTCAAATCCAGCCTGCAAATATGGTAAACGTTGGAAACAATCTTAGGCTCGATGGTGCTGTGTGCAGAATTTTTTTTTGCCCCTTCTCCATCATAAGAAAAAAACTATATGTATTTGACTGATAGGAAGTCTGCTTGTATTCTGCTTATGTGAGAGCAAAAAGATAGCAGCATATTCGTACCAGAACAGCTCAGGGAATAAATACTGTACCAGAACCAATCTAATAACATAAATACTGAGCCAGAACCAAGCTCATAACATAAATAAAGCACCAGAACCAAGCTCAGTACATAAGCACAGCTGCAGAACCAAGCTCGGTACATAAATACAGCACCAGCACCAAGCTCGGTACATAAATACAGCACCAGAACCAAGCTCATAACATAAATACAGAACTAGCTCGCAACGTAAATACAGTAGCAGAACTAAGCGATCATGTTGTGGGGGCACCAATGGGTTGACAGCAGCATCTCGGAACATCAGAGGGGGTGACAGAGCTAAGAAAAGGATGATTCATGTAGCTCCACAAGACACTGCTGCACAAAGGAAGAAGATCATCTGGCTGGGCAAATCGAAGGGGGAAAATAGCCCCCAGCCTACATCCACCTGGTACCCCTCTACAAGCTGCTGGCCAGCGCCCTGTGTGACCTTACTGGTTATGCATAGCTAAGGTTGGCCATAACCAGAAAGTTCGTTTTTTTAATTTTGATTCAACTTCAACTTTGCAGCAAGGTCCTTCAACTTCAGGTTCCCTGATCCCTGTTTTCGCAGTTGTTGCTAGGCTACCACAGTAACTGGAGGATGTGTTTGAGTGCAGAGGGTGGGGGACGTGATCTTCTCAGGTTGACTACAAGGGGGTGTAAGGGGTAATGTGCACATTTCCCACCCGTGTCCATGACTGATATCCTATACCTAAACCTTGTGCTATTGTTGGTCTCGGATAGTTTGTAGGCAACACATCTCAGGCTGAACATGGTGAACGCCAAGAATAATGGAATGCACTCATTGTTCCCCCTCCTCAAATTGGTAGTTTAGGGGCAACTTTGCGCTGCAGCATTCTAGATGACTCTCTGCGGAAGCGGGTCAGGGGGTCCCAAGCAAGTAGCAGTAGCAGGGGCTTCCGCTTTCACAGTAGAGACAGCAAACTGATCTATTAAGGTTTGAGGACAGCTAGAACCAGAAACATGAGAAGATCTCAAGACTTCTAGATTGAGAGACTGCCCCCCTCTGCTTTTGGTAGTTATGCAATGGAGGGCAGTCATATTGGTAGCCGCCAGTAGTACACCAAATATACAATGAATGACCACATTATTGGAAACCCATAGTGGTGTGTAGGAACCTGTGGCCCTCAGGACAGCAGCACCATTCTACAGGAATATTGGCCCATGCAGACTCTGACCAGCTGACAGGAAGGGGTCATCCATTTATGCTTCTTGTGCCAAATTCTGACTCCCATCAGTACCGTGCAACAGAAATCTGGATTCATCTGACCTGGCGATGTTTTTCCACTGCTCAGTGATCCAATATTTGCTCTCTTTTATTGGTCTGAGTTTTTCGGACTGATATCGCGCTCGCCCGTGTGAATGCACCTTTAGTAGAGATGAGCGAGCGTACTCGGAAAAGCACTACTCGCTCGAGTAATGTGCTTTATCCGAGTATCGCTGTGCTCGTCCCTGAAGATTCGGGTGCCGCTGCGGCTGACAGGTGAGTCGCAGCGGGGAGCAGGGGAGAGCGGGCGGGAGAGAGGGAGAGAAAGATCTTACCTCCGTTCCTCCCCGCTCTCCCCTGCAGCTCCCCGCTCCGTGCCGGCACCCGAATCTTCAGACCCGAGCACAGCGATACTCGGATAAAGCCAATTACTCAAGCGAGTAGTGCTTTTCCGAGTACGCTCGCTCATCTCTAACCTTTAGGCCTCATGTCCACGGGGAAAATCAGATCCGCTGCAGATTCTACATGGTCCCTCCTGCCCCGCGGACATGAGCGCTGAAAATAAGAATTTAAAAGCATTTACCTATCCGTAGCGGGCGGAGAAGGTCAGCTGTTCCTCACGGCCGGATCTTCATTTTCGGCCGGCGGATGAATGCCGAGCCGAAGCAAGAAATATCCGGCCGTGAGGAAGAGAAGACCTTCAGCGCCCGCTCCGGGTGAGTAATTCTTTTAAATTCCTATTTTTGGTCTCCCGCGGATCCGGACGGCTTCCATAGGCTTCAATAGAAGCCTGCGGGAGCCGACCCCGCGGGAGACCCGCATGAAAATGGAGCATGGTCCGGATTTTTTCATGCTCCATTTTTTTTAAAATCTCTTTTATTGACGATCCGCGGGTATTTATCTACCCGCGGGTGGTCAATGCATCCCTATGGGGTGCGGATCCGCGGGCAGAAGAAGAGTTAAAATCCGCTGCGGATTTTAATTCTTATTTTGCCCGTGGACATGAGCCCTTAGGCATCAATGGCGCTGGAAGTGGTCATCTGCTATCATAGCCCATCTGTGCTAAGGAACGATAACTTGTCCGTTTAGACACATTAGTTGGAGCCCCTGCATTGTATACAGCTGCTCCTAACTGTGCAGCGCCTGTTCACCAGAACTATTCCTGACACCCTCCTCTGACCCCTTTCATCAATGAGTTGTTTCGTTTCGTGCCATTCTCTGTATATACTCTACACCACTGCACGAGAAATCCCCACACGGTTGGCAGTGAAATCCTGGCCTGGCTAGTCTAGTACTAATGACCAGAGCTCGCTGGTGATCGCTCAGATCACTGGATTTTCCTTTGTTATGTGGATTCACAGTGAAACTGATCCACGGAAAACTTGCACTCCAAAGTCATGGGTCTAATTTCCATACAGGTAAGCTTTAATTGTGTCTCTAATAAAGTGGCCAGTCTGTGTATCTAAGAAACTGCAATTCCAGCAGTGTTATCATAGGGATGTTGTATGGATTATGGATCTAGTCCTGCTGATCTGCCAGAATGAGAGATTAACGTGTGTGTCCACTCACCTGAGTGACCATTTTGGTTCTTCTTAGTCAGATACAATCCGCTGAACCCCATTTTTGGGCGTTCGAGTTCCACCAGGCGGCTGGAGTCAGGTTGTATGGCCAGTACTCTTCCAGATGGCGGGTCAGGGATCTGCTCTCCTCTGTATCTACTGGGGGTTGAGGGCCTGAAGACAATAATGTGCAGGCTCTATCAGATCTCACATTTAACAGAGTGCTTAGGCCACGGTCACACGGGGCGGATTCCCGACGGAAATGTCGCGGTTTGGCCGCAGCGAAAAACCGCAACATTTCCGCCGGGAGAACCGCTGTTTCAAAATCCGCGGCGGTTTTGAAGTGGCCCGACCACTCGCTCTTCCGATGCGGCCGGCGCTCCCATAGAGGAGAGCGTGGTCGCAGCAGAAAAAAAAAATGAACATGCTGCGGTCGGCAAATCCGCGCCGCAGTGGTAGTTTCTGCTGGATTAACCGCAGCGGATTTGCCATCCCGTGTCGACGAGATTTCTGAGAAATCTCGTCCACATGGCTGGCTAATCCCGGGATTAGCGGCCGCATGCGGATTTGCCGCGGCGAAATTCCGCCCTGTGTGAACCCAGCCTTAAAGGTGCTTCTTCCAGAAACAGCACCACTCTTGTCCTTAGGGCTCATCCACACGGGCCTATGGGGGCAGCGTATTACGCCTGTATATTTCATGTGCATGATATGCAGTCCTAAAAGCCATTAAGATATACGTTTTTTCCACGGACGTGGAACAGCATGTGCTATTTTGGGGCATATCATGCGCATTATAGGCCGTGAGGATTTAAAATACACAGTAAGGGCTTATTCTGACGAGCGTTTGAGTTAATACGTTCGCCATTACGAATTTCCAACAAGCTCAACTCCCGATCGTAATTGGCGTTTTTAAAGTCATTCGCACGGGGCGCTGCTGCACGAGTGTAAAAAAACACGCTGAAGCGATGGCAAGCAACGAATAGAATAAACCTCGGAATGGCAATAAAATGCGTTGTACACAGGTTAACTCCCTCCCCCTCCCTTTTTTTCTGCTGCCATAGAAGTCTATGGTAGCTTTTTGCGCAACACAGAGAAAGATAGGGCAAAACCTATCTTATAGAGAAGGTCCTATTTTTTCTCGTGTTAATATTTTGCGCAGAAAAAACACGGTCGTCTGAATGAAGCAATTAAAACCCTATGCATTGCATGATCGCGTTATATGTGCGACTTTTTAATGGGTGGAAATACCTGCGCAAATACGATTGTCTGAATAAGCCCTACATGTGTATTCAATTGTGTACTGTGTATTACGTGCGTGACATATATGCGTGTTATACCCAGCCCCCACACACCCGTGCAAGTGAGCCCTTATTACAACTCATTTTAATGAATGAGGCTTAGCTGCAATACCAGACATAGTCCACAGAAAAGAGTGGCGCTGTTTCTGGAAGAAACTCCTTAGAACTCCTAAAGCTAAAAGAGTTCAATGAATGTAGGGGGTCACGGGGGTCTTCCTAAATATTAGTAACACTGGGCATTTTGTATTCAGAGTCAATATCACTCAGATTAGCAGCACAGAAGTCATTGTAGTGACGGCATGAATTACCTGGCTTCCTGCGGTGGTGGAGAGGGCACACGGACCAGGTAATCCTTCACTCGTCTTTTCTTCAGCAGCGTCTGCATCATTCTCATGGGAGAATATGGCGCCTGAATGGTAAAAATTCAATTATATTTCAGTCCCAAGTTTTTCGTACAGGACTGGACAGTTCTCCTGACTTGTCGGTTTTAGTAGATACCCCATGAAATAACAATTCTGGAGCATCTTTCCTTAGAACACTCTGTTGTGCTGTTCCTCTGTTATGCTTCCTGGAAATGTTGGAATAATTGACAACTGGGAGTTTTCTTTTTCTCTTATCAGTAGGGCGTGTGCCTGCAGTCTGTCAGCACTGATTGGACAGTGTGGGGAAACGCCCCACTGAAAAGCCAAAGGTGAGCCTCAGTTTATTTTCAGGAGGAATAACAGAGGAGAAAAAGATGTTCCAAATCTGTTATTCATGGGGAACACAAGTATTTGCTAAATCAAGGAGAGCTGCCAGATAAAACTACCAATAACAATATGGCCATGCTTTAACCCTTTGCAATCCAATTTTGGATTCAGAGTTTCCTAGGGGGCTTTCTCTTTCAGCCATTATACAATGGCGCCATCTGCTGGCTAGAGCCAGTACTGCGGTATGGGACATTCTGGAGAAGCCCCTGACAACAGAGCGGCCAGTAATCTACAGTAAGAATACCCTGCCGGACGTCTTCTGACATTGAAGCTGTACAGCCTTCAATCAGAATGTTTTTAGACATCAGACAGTGGATTGGGAAAGGGTTAAAACATAGGAACAACTGTTGTTTGTGAACTTTTAAGCAGCGCAATTGTTGTTCACTAGTTCAGTTTTGCGATCACTGTTGTTGGGAGCGTTTACGCGGGTCGAAATATCATTGGTTGACTAGTTAGCGGACATGAGGTTCTCAGCAGGAGTGTATTTTAAATTTTAAGCCCTCCCCAACGTACATTCATTAATTGCCGAGTCCACTGAACAGACATTAATACGTAGGAGTGGTCTTCAGGTGAACAGTGACTGCTGTGGTCTTTTGCCGGTTCAACTGAACAGTCGGTGCCGCAGCCCCTCTTTCTCGCTGCCTGAAAGGACTTTATTTTTTTGTTTGAGCCTTGGTTCAGTCGAAGATCATCGCACGTATTTATGTGTTTTCTGGAACCAATAAGTGCTAAGTGGGAGGGCAAAATGTTTAAAAAAAAATCTGGGAACCAATCAGCTTTCAGCAGGAAGCGCACGCTGAACAAGAGCGCACCTCCCTGCAAAGTTGTTGGCTAGTTGCTAAAAGACAACTATTACCTGTTTACACCAGACAATAATCAAACCAGCGACTATTTTTAGGTGAGCTGAAGCAAAGCGAACGGTGAATGAATTCTCGCTAATCACGCAATTGGAGGCCATGTTTACATGGAACAACTGTTGCTTACAATCTAGTCGCCTAGCAAACAACTATTCTGACAACAGTTTTCCCATGTAAAAGAACCCTTAGGGTTACTTCATATGGACACATATGCTGCGTCTTAGGGCCTAAACAGATGGGCATGACTTTGTCCCGTTATGCGACCGTGATAATCACGTCCGTAAGTAAGGCTGGCCTCAGAAAAAATATGCTAGGTGTGCACACTAAAAAGGTTAAAGACAGCGTGTTAGCAGATAGGAGATAGGGCTTATCATGCGGACAGTAATTTTGTGAAAGTTTCTGGTGCTCTGACCTTGATTATGAACTGTGTTCTTTAAAGCTACATTACTCGTGTATACAGGAATAAGGCTTTTCTAAAACACTGTGTTGGGGCAATGATCATGGAGGAGAACTTGTGCGCTGTTTGCCGCAATCTATATATTTGAGCCAATATCATTAATAAGTGAGTGCTATCGACATTGTTCACAAAGTATTGCTGTTCTACACTGCTCAGCAAGTGTTGTTTTTCCTATGTTTTCACTAGTGGTTGATAGGGCCTAATTTTCAAAGGTGAAAGGTCAACTGTATATTCATTACTGTTGTATAATTACTCATTTCCACTTTTTCTTTGTTTCAAATAAACATTTTAGATTTTGGTAACTCCGTCGGATGCATCATTTCTTGCATGCTGCATCGGAACACCTCACCCATGACAGATGCATCTACCAAAATCAGCCTCTGGGTAATAAAGTGTGGATGGTTTAGTGTTCTGTTCTTTACGTTCACCAATCACTAGACAATGTCACCTTTACTGGATGGGTTCTCTCTGTGCCCTGCATGTCGACATCCCCCATAATGTCCTTCTTCGTCCTATTGATGTTGATACGGCTGGGTATACTGGCATTTGCTGCATTCTGGTTGGGTAGTCTGTGAATTGCGGCACCATGTGGACTAGATTTTCCATGGACTCCTCTGCAACGGAAACAGGAGACATGAGATGAATGTGTGATGCAGAATTTATGTGTGGAAACAGTACGAGGATCAGCCAAATCCCTCTGTATCATGAATCATATTATAGGGATATATTCCACTGCGGAAAATGACACGGAAAGCCACTGACACAATGTATCTGTTTTCTGCGGGAGCTGATTAAAACCTTCATACTGAGCTTATTAGCCCTCTCGGGCGCTAAAGAAGAATTTGGTTAACTTCAGATAATCTCATTTTTAAAGCCTCTTAAAGCTTGGAAGTGAGGGAGGGGAAGAAGAGTCAACCTCAAAAATGTCTGATATGAGGTCATGGAATACGCACAGCGGTTTTCTGCAAAGGACGTCCTTCATCTTGCTGTGGTACGGTGTGTACTAAGGGCTTGTAGGATCACAGCTCACTTTCGTTCAAGTAAAAAGTGCCAGACTATTGGAATTGTTGGGGTACTAAGAGACGGATAACAAATACCTATGGCAGACCAGTGGAAAATATCAGTCCATCTGAATGGCAGAATATATTGGAAGGTTCATCCGTTGGTTGGCAGTCATAGCATTTCAAAGCCTCAATGCAAAGAGTGGGGGAAAGGGCATACACTGAATGGCCACTTTATTGGATACCCAGGCCCTTTCATAATTGGAGCTTCCCGGTATAGAAATTTTCCCCATCACCCCGGGGGAAAGTATAAAATCACATGACAAGTTCTCCATGGATCAGTTTCAGTGTGAGTCCACATTAGATGGGAAAATCCAGCGATCTGAGTGATTCCAACGAGGCCGGGTCATCGGTGCTAGACTAGCGGGGCCGGGATGTCACTGCCAACCGCGTGGGGTTTTCTTGCGCAGCGGTGTTGAGAGTATACGGGGAATGGTGTGATCAAGGAAAATCATCTAGCAAAAGTAGAAAAACTTAACGAAGAGTCAAAGGAGGATGTCATGAACCTTTCTGATGAAGAGGTCCTGCGCAATCAAGCAAATTGCAGTTGAATACAAAGCTGGTGGAACAACTAACGTGCCCAAATGAACAACTCATTGTCCCTGAGCATGGATGGGTAATAACAGAAGATGGCCAGTTCCAGGGCCATTGTTGAGAAACAGTAACAGTCAAAGGGCTTATGTTCACGACCGTGTTTTCGCCCCGTATTACACGTATGTTGCACGGACACGTGACACCCGGTGAATGGAGTCAAAGACTTTAATTGATCCATGCACGCCAACGTGTAGACACTGCATATCGATACGCATTCAGAATAAATCGCAGCATGCTCTATTTCTCTGCATACATTTGTATGGGATGTGTATGATATGCTCCCCTTACGCTATACATTGCGTATGGGTGGCATTTCCATACATATGCCTGCCCTGCAACAGAACAGAGAATTAAAAAAAAAAAAGAGTCACACTGCACATGTCCATATTCGTGTGATACGCGGGCATGTGCAGTGCCATATGCAGTCTCTGCCGACTCTCTGCTGGCAGAACGTATGTTTGCAAAATGGGTAAAACGCTGTGGAGAGACCCACAGTGTTTTAAGCATATGCCCATGGGCATGAGACCTAAGAGAAACAAATGAGACTGCAGTGGGCAAAAGAGCACAAAAATTGTATCATTAAGCAGTGGAAAACATCGCCTGTTCTGGTGAAGTCATAAAGTCAGCACTTGCCAAATAGGTTAAGTGTATAGGTGTTAGAGATGAGCGAGTAGTGCCTTAACCGAGTATCTCCCCGCTCGTCTCCAAAGATTCGGGGCCGGCGGGGGAGAGCGGGGAGGAACAGAGGGGAGATCTCTCCCTCTCTCCCCCCGCTCCCCGCCGCAACTCACCTGTCACCCGCGCTGGCCCCCGAATCTTTAGAGACGAGCAGGGAGATACTCGGCTAAGGCACTACTCGCTCGAGTAATGTGCCTTAGCGAGTATAATGAAAACAAAGATCTGGTACCGTGTTAGCCAGTAGAGCAAAATGTGATTGTTCTCAGCAAGAGAAAAGACGTAATCTTGTAGATATGATACCTTTTAATGGCTAACAAAAATACATGATGTAATAATAGCGAGCTTTCGTACCAACGCAGGGTACTTCTTCCGGCTTAAATGGATTGGATCTGAAGAGGCATGCATATTTATACACACTTATAACATACATACTTATGACAAGGCACAGATATGGATGTGATTGGTTCGCACTTAAAAGGAATTCTGCAAACCAGAAAACAAACTTTTTTTGTCTAGGCACTGATAGCAGAGTGAAAGTTTTATGGTCCCTAAATTACTGTTGGAGGGGGGGAAAAAGGTCAACAGGCTCGAATTGTTATAAGAGATACACAAACATTTTTAGCTAAATACTGATAAGGGAGTGAAAGTTTATGGTCCCTGAATTACTGTTGATGGGGGTCTTATCTGTGCAATCAAGCCTCAAACTTCCCATTCACGCATAAATCCTGGGGAATAGTTTAACCCAGTATTCATACCCCCATCAACAGTAATTCAGGGACCATAAACTTTCACTCCCTTATCAGTATTTAGCTAAAAATGTTTGTGTATCTCTTATAACAATTCGAGCCTGTTGACCTTTTTCCCCCCCTCCAACAGTAATTTAGGGACCATAAAACTTTCACTCCGCTATCAGTGCCTAGACAAAAAAAGTTTGTTTTCTGGTTTGCAGAATTCCTTTTAAGTGCGAACCAATCACATCCATATCTGTGCCTTGTCATAAGTATGTATGTTATAAGTGTGTATAAATATGCATGCCTCTTCAGATCCAATCCATTTAAGCCGGAAGAAGTACCCTGCGTTGGTACGAAAGCTCGCTATTATTACATCATGTATTTTTGTTAGCCATTAAAAGGTATCATATCTACAAGATTACGTCTTTTCTCTTGCTGAGAACAATCACATTTAGCGAGTATACTTGCTCATCTCTATTAGGTGTACGTAAACTGTGGCCGTGACTATACCGTGCAAGCAGAAACGCAAGGCAACATATTTAATGTCAGAAAAATACACAACTCTTAGAACCCTGCATTATCTAATGTGGTTAGTATATATAAATTGGGTTACATTCACACGAGCGGATACGATACTGGGCAGAGAAACTCGGCCCGATACCGCTCTTGCCAACGTGCGTTTCATCACTTTCGTAAAATTACGATCCTCAGGCACTTCTTTCACGCATGCTAGAGGATCGCAAGCAGAGGCGTAACTTAAAGCTCCCGGCCCCAATGCAAATCCTGTAACAGGGCCCCAACTATAATGTTTTATTCATAGTACTGGGCTCCCTATATAGAGAGGAGAGGCCTTATGGGCCCCCTAAGGCTCATGGGCCCGGGTGCAACCACATCCCCTATAGTTACGCCACGATCGCAAGTGTTTCCCATTGATTTCAACATCACATCGCCCTCGCATTCACATCACACGGCATGTGAGTGACATGCGATGTCTTTGAAGTTCCCATTGAAAACAATGGGCGAGGCGTACCAAGAGAACGCCAAAAGATAGCTTCGTTCCATTTATTACGGCCGCATTAACGGGATGAAATCACGCCCATAATACAGCAATGGAACACCTACTAGTTAGCTAGTGTGCACCCCCTGGGCAAACATACCACAAGAACCTAGGCCTTAGGTGACTGAGTGATGGTCTTACCCATCAATCTCTTTTGAAGTGTAAGTTCTCTGTTCGGGTTCTAGATCCTTGAAATTCTTGAAAATGAAATCTGAATGGAGGCTGCCACTTGCTGCTTCAGACCTTGGCTTCTTCTTCAAGCGAAGGCTCCTCCTCACCTTACTGTAGAAGGAGCTTTCTGGACCTTGTGAGACAAAAGCAAAACCGTATGGTATTCATAATGTGGTTGACTGTAGACAGAAAATAACAAAAACAGCGAAATGGGAAGAGGTGACGTTCAGAGGGCTATAATTTATTCACTTTATGGGGTCTATGCCCTAACCTGCTGACACATGTCTTTCCAAACCAACTTGTGGGCTGAAGGTATAGTAGTCAGGGGTCTCATCTAGGATATGTTCTACCATGAGCAAACCTGTCTTATCTACAGAGCAGGCATCCCCTCGTATTGGAGAACATACTCTGGATGTGAGGGCCAGGACATGCTCCACCTGTATATAGTGGCATATAGGTCACTTATAGGTTCCCGTTAAAAAAAATATACGTTTTTCTACTAGCTAGAAAGAGAATGATCGACTACACTGTTGCATACAGTTGAAAAACGGTGTACCATCTTATACAGGCCCAACAAATGCTAAAAGTGGCTCTGTGGATACATTTGGTGTATGCACAGGAAGCTTACTTCGCACAAGTGCCCACCTATGGGACCAAAATAAATGCCATATATGTCCTTCCTTACCTTCTGAGCCGTCACAGCTAGTCAACACATCCAGAATGCCTAACATGACCCACCTCTCTGTACACCTTACCCATAAGAAATAGAAGTCTTTCATGTCGTATTTGTCGTACCGTTCCATGTAAATGATATGGACTACTTTGGGCCTGGATGTTGTTCCTTCTCAAGCATAAGTGCATTAATTGTAGATGCAATGACCACTTACCTTTACTCCGTGATGTATGCTCCAGATTGAGGTCACGGTTTTGAGATGAGGATCTTGACTGGTTTCCACTGCCGATAGAAGAATTTGACTCTCCCCATTCCTTTTTCATTATTGAGACTTCAGAAGAAACTGTAAGTTTAATTTTGGGAATTTTGTTATTGTCATTCCATTTTAATGGTAGATTTTATTTAGATTATTTTTTTAGTTTGGGGATTTATAACATAGGATACAAGCACCGGGTAATAGGGCATTCCACAGGTTGTACAATCTAGTTTGACCTTCAGGGTCAGAAACGCTAGCTTTTCTCCTTAGGGAGAGCAACTATAAACTAAGTGAGGAGACTCAAATAGCCATGCACGCTCCTCTGGGTAATATACAAATAAGGGCGATGGAATAAATCCTCCACAGCGCCACCTATTGGAAGGCTGCATTCCTTCAAGTCAAAGTCTGTAACAAGCCTTGTTACAATGACTGGGAATTAAAAGCAAAGCCAGACTCCATGTATATACAGCTGTTTCAGGGTTGTTGACCTTCATCAGTGTACAGTAGGAGTCTGGCTTTGATAGTGAGAGGCCTGGGATGGGGGGGGGGGGGGCAGAAACGCTATCCTTTCTCCTTAGGGAGAGCAACTATAAACTAAGTGAGGAGACTCAAATGGCCATGCACGCTCCTCTGGGTAATATGCACTCCTACTGTACACTGATGAAGGGCAAAAACCCTGAAACAGTTGTATGTACATGGAGTCTGGCTTTGCTTTTAATTCCCGGTCATTGTAACAAGGCTTCTATAAAAAGTCTGACTTTGGCTTGAAGGAATGCTGCCTTTCAATAGGTGGCACTGTGGAGGATTTAGTCCATCGCCCTTATTTGCGGTTTGACCTTATGACGCCTTAAAAATGAACTACAGTCCATTTTAGGATACATTCACATGTAGTGGAATCAGGGCTCCTGCACAATCGCGAGGGCGATATTGGGCTGTAACTCCTGAACCGATATCGCCTCCATTGTTATCAATGGAGCTGATGCTGCTGCTGGCCCCATTGGAGACAATGGGCGGTATCAAAGAAAGGGAATGCTGCAATTTTCTTTCACTCAACATCGCAGGAGTGAAAGCATCGCAAATGAGAATGAAACCATTAAAAATCATTGGTTTCATAATTGTGCGATTTTCTTGCCAGCGTGAATTTTCCGCAGCAGAAAATTCACAGCCAAAACCCATGTCACAATGCAGACTATTGGCGCGGATTGGGCAGCAACTTTTGCTGCAAATATGTAGCACACTTAGGCCTCATGTCCACGGGGAAAATCAGATCCGCTGCAGATTCTCCATGGAGAATCTGCAGCGGGTCCCTCCTGCCCCGCGGACATGAGCGCTGAAAATAGCAATAAATCAGAATAAACTCACCTCCCATCCGCTCCGTTTCTTCTCTTCGCTGCGGCGTCATCTTCTCTCGTCGCGGCCGGATCTTCTTTCTTCGACTCGGCGGATGTGCATGATGACGTCGGTGACGTGCCCCGCGCATGCGCCGGGCCGAAGCAAAATGATCCGGCCGCGACTGAGAGAAGATGGCGCGGCGCCGAAGAGAAGAACCGGAGCGTGTGAGTAAACTCTGATTTTTGTCTCCCGCGGATCCGGACGGCTTCCATAGGCTTCAATAGAAGCCCGCGGGAGCCGTCCCCGCGGGAGAACGCATGAAAATGGAGCATGGTCCGGATTTTTTCATGCTCCATTTTTTTTTAAATTCCTTTTATTGACGATCCGCGGGTATTTATCTACCCTGCGGGTGGTCAATGCATCCCTATGGGGTGCGGATCCGCGTGCGGGTGAAGAGTTAAAATCTGCTGCGGATTTTAATTCTTATTTTGCCCGTGGACATGAGCCCTAAATCCCTTCAGTTGAAAGGGTGAAATCTGCTGCGGATCTGCGGCAAAAACTGTGTCTAAATCTGCATCAATTGTGTGGACTTAGGCCTCATGTCCACGGGGAAAATCAGATCCGCTGCAGATTCTCCATGTAGAATCTGCAGCGGGTCCCTCCTGCCCCGCGGACATGAGCGCCGAAAATAGCAATTTAAAAACATTTACCTATCCGGCGCGGGCGGGGAATGTCAGCTGTTCCTCACGGCCGGATCTTCATTTTCGGCCGGCGGATGAATTCCTGACGCCGGCGGCACGTCGCCGGCACGTCGTCGACGTGCCGCGCGCATGCGCCGGGCACATCCGCCGAGCCGAAGCAAGGAAGATGCGGCCGTGAGGAACAGCTGACATTCCCCGCCCGCGCCGGATAGGTAAATACTTTAAATTCCTATTTTAGGTCTCCCGCGGATCCGGACGGCTTCCATAGGCTTCAATAGAAGCCCGCGGGAGCCGTCCCCGCGGGAGACCCGCACGAAAATGGAGCATGGTCCAGATTTTTCCATGCTCCATTTTTTTTAAAATCCCTTTTATTGACGATCCGCGGGTATTTATCTACCCGCGGGTGGTCAATGCATCCCTATGGGATGCGGATCCGCATGCGGGAGATCCGCTGCGGATCTTAAATCATATTTTGCCCGTGGACATGAGCCCTTAGACACCGTCTTTGATGCGTATTTTTCGCTGCACCATTTCTGCTATGCATCAACATAACTCTATGCTTCCAGGCTATCAATAGAGATACGAGACACGTACTACAAGAGCAGTCAGGCTGTAGGTAAGACCAAAAAAATAAAATTAGAGAAGCATTAAACCCTTTAAAGCCAACAGAAGACAAGAGGCATGAAGACCCTGCCAACAGGATACATTTGAATGGCGCCCCTCCATATGTGCTTTCGTACAGTACCCAAATAACTATACCAAGCTGTGTCTTATTATATGTGGCACACAATATGGTGCCCAAATAACAGTGCTATAAATTGCCAAATACTAGTGCTATACTGCGCCATCACCACCATATAGTTAAAAAATAATGTACAGCACTGACGTAGATGTGCCACACAATGTAAATACCCCCATATGGTGATCAAATAATACTAACATACAGCAACCACATAACAGCTCCATAAATACAAAGTAATCTAATACCAGTGATGTACAATGCCTAAATAATACTGCTGCACAAATCATACACTCATTGTCAAAACCAATCCCTCCCCTAGAAATTGTCGTATGGATGAAACTTTCTCTGTGTGATTGTAACATTGATATAAGTGATTACAGTATCAGAGCAAAAGGATCATTTATTGTGGAGAACCGACCTCTTGTAGGGAGGCTCTAGTACCCGGCTGTACCACCTCTAGCTTGGATACAAGATGTGATATGGGCAGACATGGAGGCTCTAGTACCCTGCTGTACCACCTCTAGCTTGGATACAAGATGTGATATGGGCAGACATGGAGGCTCTAGTACCCTGCTGTACCACCTCTAGCTTGGATACAAGATGTGATATGGGCAGACATGGAGGCTCTAGTACCCTGCTGTACCACCTCTAGCTTGGATACAAGATGTGATACGGGCGGGCATGGAGGCTCTAGTACCCTGCTGTACCACCTCTAGCTTGGATACAAGATGTGATATGGGCAGACATGGAGGCTCTAGTACCCTGCTGTACCACCTCTAGCTTGGATACAAGATGTGATACGGGTGGGCATGGAGGCTCTAGTACCCTGTTGTACTGCCTCTAGCTTGGATACAAGATGTGATACCGATGTGCATGGAGGCTCTAGTACCCTGTTGTACCGCCTCTAGCTTGGATACAAGATGTGATACAGGCAGGCATGGAGGCTCTAGTACCCTGCTGTACCACCTCTAGCTTGGATACAAGATGTGATACGGGCGGGCATGGAGGCTCTAGTACCCTGCTGTACCACCTCTAGCTTGGATACAAGATGTGATATGGGCAGACATGGAGGCTCTAGTACCCTGCTGTACCACCTCTAGCTTGGATACAAGATGTGATACGGGTGGGCATGGAGGCTCTAGTACCCTGTTGTACTGCCTCTAGCTTGGATACAAGATGTGATACCGATGCGCATGGAGGCTCTAGTACCCTGTTGTACCGCCTCTAGCTTGGATACAAGATGTGATACAGGCAGGCATGGAGGCTCTAGTACCCTGTTGTACTGCCCCTAGCTTGGATACAAGATGTGATACGGGCGGGCATGGAGGCTCTAGTACCCTGTTGTACCACCTCTAGCTTGGATACAAGATGTGATACCGATGTGCATGGAGGCTCTAGTACCCTGTTGTACTGCCGCTAGCTTGGATACAAGATGTGATACAGGCAGGCATGGAGGCTCTAGTACCCTGTTGTACTGCCCCTAGCTTGGATACAAGATGTGATACAGGCGGGCATGGAGGCTCTAGTACCCTGTTGTACTGCCTCTAGCTTGGATACAAGATGTGATACCGATGTGCATGGAGGCTCTAGTACCCTGTTGTACCGCCTCTAGCTTGGATACAAGATGTGATACAGGCAGGCATGGAGGCTCTAGTACCCTGCTGTACCACCTCTAGCTTGGATACAAGATGTGATATGGGCAGACATGGAGGCTCTAGTACCCTGCTGTACCACCTCTAGCTTGGATACAAGATGTGATACGGGTGGGCATGGAGGCTCTAGTACCCTGTTGTACTGCCTCTAGCTTGGATACAAGATGTGATACCGATGCGCATGGAGGCTCTAGTACCCTGTTGTACCGCCTCTAGCTTGGATACAAGATGTGATACAGGCAGGCATGGAGGCTCTAGTACCCTGTTGTACTGCCCCTAGCTTGGATACAAGATGTGATACGGGCGGGCATGGAGGCTCTAGTACCCTGTTGTACCACCTCTAGCTTGGATACAAGATGTGATACCGATGTGCATGGAGGCTCTAGTACCCTGTTGTACTGCCGCTAGCTTGGATACAAGATGTGATACAGGCAGGCATGGAGGCTCTAGTACCCTGTTGTACTGCCCCTAGCTTGGATACAAGATGTGATACAGGCAGGCATGGAGGCTCTAGTACCCTGTTGTACTGCCCCTAGCTTGGATACAAGATGTGATACGGGCGGGCATGGAGGCTCTAGTACCCTGTTGTACCACCTCTAGCTTGGATACAAGATGTGATACCGATGTGCATGGAGGTTCTAGTACCCTGTTGTACTGCCGCTAGCTTGGATACAAGATGTGACACAGGTGGTCTTGGAGGCTTTTGTACCCTGTTGGTCTGCCTCTAGCTTGGATACATGATATGATAGGGGTGGACATGGAGGCATACAAGTTCGATATCCACATTTGCTGTAACGGAGTCTCTAGATCATGCAAACTTGTGGGTTGTTAAAGTTGGCATCCCAGATGGTCCCATACATGCTCTATTGGTGATAAATCTGGTGACCGGGCAGCCACAGAAGTGTGACAATGTTGTGGGGGCTCCTGTGACCCCCTTGTGTGTGCGGCCGAGCATTATCCTGCTGCCTCTTGGAAGCCGCCATGAGAGGAACACGTGTGGCTGCAGGATGTCCTGAACATATCGCTGAGCTGTCATTGTCCCTCGTACCACCACTAGGGGTGACCGACTGTCATATGCAATGGCCCCCTCAGACCATCACAACAGCAGGGGGCAGTGTTCTGCTCCACAGCAAAGGCAGGATTAAGACACTCACCCCGAGGTCTCCAGACATGAACAAGGCCGTCGTCAGTGCTCAAACTAAAGCCCCATTTACACGTAACGATTATCGCTCAAAATTCATTCAAACGACGGCTTTTGAGCGCTAGCCGTTGCGTGTAAATGTGTGCCCATCGTGTACTTAACTTGAACTCTTTGTTCATCGGTGACTTCAGATCAGCATAAAATCTTTTGTCCCTGATAGCAGGGACGGCATGCTGTGTTCTCCGCGGGCAGCACTGATAGCATCGTATGCAGCCAGCAGCCCGTGGCAGAGCAAAGCAGATGTATTTAGAGAACAGACCATCCGCTGGTCTCTAAATACATGCACATGAAGCTAGCTCACTACTAATGGGCTAATTAGCCCTTTAGTAGCTAATGCAAAATGATCGCTCAAAACTAACAAATTTTGAGTGAGCATCTTTGCATGTAAATAGTGCTTTAACCTGAAAATGTGTCAAAAAACGCGTAAGAGTCCACACCATTGGTGTGAATTTTGACACAGTTTTTGATGCGGATCGGCGGAAGATTGAACCCTTTCAATTGAAGGAGTGAAATCCAGCGCGGTTCCACATCAAGATATGCATCAGTATCCGCACCATTGGCTTTGATGCAAATGTTGGTGCCGTACCATTTCCACTATGTGTGAAGGTACACTGAAAGGGTTTGTACACAAAATCGCCCATGAAAGTCTATGGGAGTGTAAAAAACGCAGTGAAAACGATGTTACATTTATATTTACTGCGTTTTTACACGTTGCCAGGAAATAGTGGAAAAAACTCGAAATTTAAAAAACGTGCACACCAAAAATACACATGCAGTGATAACGGTGCATTTTTCATAGACTAAAATTGCATGCACCAGTGTGAATGAGGCATGAGGGTAGGCCATATACATCAGTATCAGTTTGGTTAGGGACAACACTCAGCACCCCTGTCGACAATCAGCTGATTGAAAGGGCTACAGCACTTAGCAGGCGATGTAACCCTTTATTATCATGCACAGCACTGTACTTTTTGTTGTGGTTGTGCCTGGTACTGCAGTTCACTTTCATTCAAGTGAATATGAATAAGCTGTAATACCAGACATAGCCACTACCAAATATACAGAGCTGTGCCTGGCAAGTAATGGAGGGGACACAGTAATTATCAGATTGCCATGGCCTTTTCAGTCAGCAGATAAGTAGAAGTACTGGGAGTCAGACCCCCACCAATTTGATAATGAAGGCCTATCCTAAGATAAGTCAACAGCATTAAAGTAGCAGAAAACCTCTTTAAGACCCAGGCCATCTCTAGTGCCCTCTTTAGTAGGCGCATCCCATGCACCCCTAAGACCAGCCCTATATATTACCTTCTGTGGTTCCACTGTCCAGCGTTTCTAGTGATGATAGACTATGGTGGCCTCTTTCGTCCCCTTCCATTGCTGTGATACTTTGGGTTGGCTCCCTCCAATCGTGGTTGGTGTTTGTGAAGCTCATTGTGATTCCATCAAGAGAAGTCGCATTTCGAGGAGAAAACTGTTTGTTAGTGGTGTCCCTTATTACAGGGGTAACCCGTATTTGAGGTAGATGCCTGCTGGGAAGACCACCTCGTGGGATATCAATTAACACTTTCTTTGCTACATTTGGTGGAAACGGTTGACGTCTATGTGGAAGGGTTGTGGTCTGTTGATCTGTGCTTTTTGGCTTTTCCCCTTCCCTCGGGAGTGAAGATCTCTCAGTGGTTTCAGACTTGGTGTTCCTTTCTACCTGTTTTATCTGAGGACCTGGTGGGATACTTGTGCTCATTTTAGTAGTCTGTGTTCTCTCCAGAAGACATCTTTCCTGGTATCGAAACTCTGCATCTTCTTTGGATTCATCCTCAAAGTGCACTCGCGCTCTTGTGGGCCCTTGGGGTATCTTCTCATTGAAGTTGATAGAGCTCTTTGAGTACCTTGTCACGGGGTTGTCGTTCCTCTGGATTATTTGTGTTCTGTCAGATAACCCATATTTCACATTGTTAATATGACTACAAGAGGCATGTGTTATACTGGGGTGGACTAACGAGATTCTGGGCCCATAGGCAAGTATTAGTTCTGTCACTACACAGGCAAAATAACGTCAAGTAATGTGTGAAAACAAGTCAGTCAACCAGCTGAAGGCCAAAAGTAGTCAGTGTCACAGGGAGAAATTAGCTCTACTGACTGGTAGAAGTAATTCTTCCCTGCCCTGATCATGTTATAGACAGACCAGGACAGAAAAGGGTGCCTGTTCATGCTGCGACCCGTTAATGTATCCATATATATGCTGCGTATCGCTGCTGTAAACACATGAGGATCTCTGCTGATTGCCGTGGGCTACCTGTGCTTGTCATATTGTTCCAGTTGACAACTCCTAGTGCCATCCGGAAATCAGCAGAGACCCGCAGTAGTTTACATCAGCGATCCACAGAATGTAAAGACGCCATCGGGTCGAGAAATCAGCTTGTCTAAAAGATCTCTAATGGTGTGTGTACATACTGCGTATTACTGATGAAAAGTCCTGCGGCTCTCCGCTTATTGCCGGACGGCACGACTTATCAACAATATGAAAAGTCCAGGTACCCCACAGTTATCAGCGGAGATCCGCATGTGTTTACAGCCGCGATGTGCAGCATATACAGACACTATTAGAGGCCTTTTAGACAAGTTGGAGGCCAAAAATTGACTTACGGTGATGAACGATCGTTAGTATGATCGTTCATCCCCATACATCAGCTGTTCAATTCTCTGTTCACACAGGGAGATGTGCAGCCAATCAGCAAGCTCACTGAGACGAAATGGTCCACCAACAATGAGTGTTCACTCATTTGTCGGCTGATTGTTAGTGCTTTTACACTAACCGATTGTTGTGTGAACTAGCATTCAGAGGAACATTCAGGTCTGGTAATTGGCCCGTGTAAAGGGACCTTAAAGGGATTTCCTGTTCTCATGATAGGTCATAAATAGTTGATCAGCAGGGGTCTGCCACTTGGGATCCCCACCGATTATTTGATCCTCGGGCCCTCAGTCAGTGAAGTCGAGCTGGACATTCGCATTGGGATTGGTGCCGGAAGTGTAATAGAAGGCTTTGCTCTCATTGGAATCAATAGAGGCGTTGCTTTCTGTTACATTTCCTCTTCATTATTGGCGATCAAGGATCAGCTGATCGGTGGGGATCCCGAGTGATGGACCTCCGTCAATTAGTTATTGATGACCTATTCTGAGGATAGGTTATTAATAGTAAATACCCAGAAAACCCCTTTAACAGTTACAGTACAGCTATCAGAGCTGTGTGTTGTAGTGTGCGTCCATCACATCACCAGGACTGATTTTTATCTCCTGACAATGAAAGTTCCTATTAAATGACAGCAAACAGAGATCTTGAAAAACTAACAAACTGAAATAGAAATATTGGAAAATTGTAGTAAACTATAGACTTTATCTACTGGGTAGTCCAAAGGTATGGAGACACCTGAATAAATGGAAAACAGTGGTTGGGAATGCCATCCAGTGTGTGACATGTTGCTAAGGGGAAAGGGGCAAATCTGTAAGAGGTGGTGTCCAGCACAATGGGCATTTTGAAAGTTGCAATCTTAGAACCCAGTCAATATTTTAAATGGAAGGGTATATGTAACATATGTATCTGATGGAGACGTTGATAAGGAAACCAAATCTGTGCTTAAATGTCATGTACCTTTATTCCAGCTCAAGTTATTATCGATTTTCACTTTGTCACAGACACATATGGCGAGGAGAGGACAGAGATCGGGCTGATCTCCAGGAGGTGCAGTACCTGAGTCATTGCGGTGGATTTCAATAGTCGGTATTCTACCAGACCACCCATCTGGCATGCCACAGTTGGCAAATTGCTTGTCAAATTTTGGCTAAAAGGTTCTGTATTGGACCTGCCAAAAAGTGGATGTAACAAAACTGCTACAAACAAAGCAACAACTATGGCCGCCCTGGTGTCTTTCTGCGGGAGCCTACATAGAAGCACGCGGCGTCTGTCTCAGGAGAGCGGGGTGAGTCGAACCACCATGGGGCGGATACTGGCTACGTACAAATGGCACCTGAAAAGATCCATTAGCTGCATCTTCTCAATGAGGATGATCCCAATCGCTGTGTTGGATTTGCAGAATTGGTGTCACAGCAATTGCAACGGGACCCACATTTCACAGAGAGTAGTGATGAAGCAAACATCTACGTGAACGAGAAGGTGAACAAACAAAACCTTCGCTACTGGTTCGACACAAACCCGCACTGGACAGATCCCTCCAAAATGGCTGGCACACAGAATCGCCGGATCTCACCCCCTTGGACTTCTACCTGTGTGGTGATGTCGAGTCCCAGGTTTATGAAGTGGGGCGCACATGCAACAGCAGATTCTGTTGAGGTGTTGCTCTCAGTGCATCGTGAAAAGGAGAAGAGGATAGCAGTGACGATTCCAAACAATGGGGAGCATATCCTGTAGTGGATCGTCGTTGTGTCCCATGTCACAGAAAAAAATGTTAATAACTTTAGCCTGAATAAAGGTACATGACATTTAAGCACAGATTTGGATTCCTCATCAAATTCTCTATCAGATCAATATGTTGCATACACCCCTTCCCCTTTGAAAATCTTGACTTGGTTCCAACATGGCGGCTTTCAAAATGGCTGCCATGTTGGACGTTACCCCTCGCACATTTGCCCCGTTCCCTTAGCAATATGCCACACACAGGATGGCGTTCCCAACCACCGCTTTCCATTGTTCAAGTTTTTTCATACCTTTTCAATAAACATACAACATCCCAAATGAGAACATACTTATTCTCCCGCACTAAGGAATGGTCGGCCTTCACGGGCTCAGACGGTTTTTGGGGTTTGGCGGAGAATTTCTTTATAATGTCACGTGAAGCTGGAGGAGCCTGCGGACTCTTGGTTTTTGGCCTTTCGAAAAGAAGAAACAAGGACAGGGTTAATCACGTCACCAAGATACGGCGTCCACTTAATTACTTCAGCTTTACTAACGTATGATACGTTTTCTTCATGCAGAATGCAGACCACATTGTAGGGTGACACAGGGAAGCGGAATGAGGTGCGATGGCAGGAAGACACTGGCTCTTCTGGACTGTGACCGCCATCTACTGTCAGCGCACCAGGAGCAGTGATGTCACTGGCCCCGACCGCCTCGCCACTCAGACCGAAGCTGATTGAATGGTTCTATGATTAAAAATGGACTTATGCTAAATATATAAATGCCCCTATTATACACGGTGGGCCACATAGAAGTAGTCAGCGCCACACTGTTATGAAAGCTGCCTAAAAAAAAATCTGTTGCCCATAGCAACCAATCATACCGCAGTTTTCATTTTACCTCAGCAGTATATGGAATAGCAACCAATCACAGCACAGCTTTCATTTTACCTCAGCAGTATAAGAAATGAAAACTGCGCTGTGATTGGTTGCTATGGGCAACAAAGACAGCTTTTCTTTTAGGTAGCTTTCATAAGTGTGGTGCCGGCTACTTTTCTGTGGCCCACTGTGTATTACTGGGGTGATCACATACGGCTTCGGAGGTGACTATGTGTTGTAACATAAGGGCATTATAGCATTATATGGCTGGCATGGCTTTAGGGGTAATTTTGTATGTAGGGCACATTGACATAAGCAAGTCTTGGGGGGATGTTATTATCAGGATAAAGTATTTATTAGGTGACCCCATGGTTTAGGTACATGGGGAGCCCCAGTGTGCGGATAGGCTGCCATATGCACTACATTACGGAACAATTGTTTTAGTCCAGGAGCAAAGGATTGTCTTCAGATTACAAATGCTAAACAGGTTGGACTACAATCGAGTTTTATCAGCTATCCGTAGGAGGGTCTCGCTGCTGACACCCCCGCTGATTCCAAGAGCGGGAGTCTTGTGTCCCCCTCTCCTCCTCACTGTGGGATCACTGCACCCCATAGACTCCTATGGGAGTAGGAAAAAATAAAGAGAGGCTGAGGCTGCGAAAAGCTTACAGGTGCCTCTATGTAGGCATTAACCCTTTCCAATCCACTGTCTGACCTCTGAAGACATTATGATTTAAGGCTGTACAGCTCCGATGTTGGAAGACATCCGTCGGGGTTCTCTTACTGAATATTGCCAGCCTCTCTGATGTTGGAGTCTATCCAGTGTGTCATCTCATGCAGTACTGGCTTTAGCCAGCAGATAGCGCCGTTGTTTAACGGCAGAAAAAGAGTAAGCCCCCTAGATACAAATTGGACTGGAAAGTGTTAAAAGTCATTCAGAGGAATAAAGCCGAACAAGGGTTTTCCAGGGTGCAAAATATTTTTTCGCTAAAAACCACGCTCAACGGTCGTGTGAATGGGCGAGAAAACATGAATTACCCTGGCAAAAAAATATCCTTTCATGCAATTTTACTATGCCGGTGCTAAAACATGAAAACGCACATGCTCGTGTGAAAGAGCCCTTACCGTGCAGGATCAGGGTCCACCAGAGAATCTTCAGCCAATCAAACCTCGGCTAATTGGGGGCATGGAGGGGTGTCACATATGGAAAATGTGATATGATTATGGCTCATCAAAAGAAGCTTCCCAATACATTGGCTCCCAAATATCAGTTAGCCCGCTCCCCCATGTATTATAATTTGGTACTACATTCTCTAATGCAAAGAGGAAAAGGCCAGCGGGGGGCCTGTAGACTACATGTAGGACTGTGGAGGCCATCTCAGACTCCAGGTTTCTGGATTTTCAGGCGTTGAATAATTGCCATTTTCACATATGAATTGACCTCCTCCAATTTCCACTCTAGTGTATATATACATCCATCATCAGATAATTGCATCCGTCACATCTAAATTGCCTTTTTTTAATAATGTGGTACAAATATTATTGGACAGAATGAGACATTTGGTGTCATTTATGGACTGTACAGATATCTCGCAAGTCAGCACATTTTTAATGCACATCATGCATTTCCTGGCTGCGTCCGTACATTAGAGCAAACCCTTCTTCCACTTATTATTATTCGTCTTGCTCTGTGCAATAACATGTAAATTTACAGGAAGTGCTGAAATGTAGACACGGGTGAAGTAAAGACTCTGAACTTGTGATATAGCACTAGAGGAGATGTACAGCATCAGAAGAGCATCCACTCATATAATCTAGAAATGGGGCACTAATGTAAGGGATAAACATTGATATTCTTATTTTATGGGGTGTGTTTCTTTAAATGTTGTTTATTGTAAAGCGATGGTGGCGGTGCTGGAACAGGAAGTGCCCCCACCCCCCAACGAGTTTCGGCAGACTCTCCATCAATCGCCATCTAGCCTGTTCATACCGCGGGTAGTGGACTGTGTTTTCGGTTAATGAAAGTTGTTCTGCTGCAGACTATGTGAAGTTGGAAAGAGTTTTTGCCGGTGTCTCGCCTAGCTCAGTGACATCCTTGCAACCAAGAGTTCTTCTATAGTTATGCGGTTCAAGGAGGTACAGTGGTCCGGCAGTACTGGAGGCCAACCACAGACGAACCTGTGGCAAAGGTGGTCCGGGAAGCCCGGACTCTGCAGAATATTTTGTCCTGTGTGGAAGTGCCAAATAACAAATAGTTCATCAACTTTCTAATACACTTTGAGGCATATGTATTATATTTGTACGCCAGGTTCTCAGCATACAAGAGTTCCAATTTTGGCGCAAGCACCAAAATTTTTGCATTTTGAAGTTTTTGGACAGTTTTTCAAAAACTATGTGGAGCTTACTGTTTAGGGGCTGTAGTCAAACATGGCCCATTAAATTTACTGATTTACAGAAATTGAAGTAAATTATAGCTGAAACACCAGTCTAAATAAATATGCCCATTAGTGTTTTAATTCATTCCCTTTTTCAGGATGTCTGCTGGCTGTCAGCGAATGGGACGGATCTAGTACTGATTGCACAATACAGAGTTTGGTGCAACGTAACAGAGCCTGGAACAGGTGAGTAGGTAAGAGAGGATTGTGGGATACGTGCCCAAGTGCGTTGGTTGGTGGGTGGGGGTGTTTGCCAACAAGCTGTTCTACCATGACCAAGATATTTAGATACAGGGACAGGACAGCAAACTGGAATTTTGACAGATCAGCTTTCAAATGTAAAGTATATCTGTATTTACTAACAGCAAACAGAAAATATATTAGAAACTAGAAATCCCCAACGAAGAGAATGTATCAACCAGGCAGACTCCTTTTAAGACTTGGGTATGTGTATGATGGGCGCAATGGTACACCCCCTATATGATCCCATGAAGTGCAAGACGAGAGGCTCATTTGGAAATTAAACAATAAGAGGACAAAAAATTCTAACATATGAGGCTGGATTTACACCACTAAAGCCTTCAGGTAGACAACTAGGGTCTACAACTCTCTTCTATACTCAATGCTTCTATGATGCACCAACCATGAAAGGTGGCATTGGGGTATAACTTTTTCCTCCATGTGGCCATCTCTACAACATTTGCACCCAACTGAGGTCTACTGAAGCTGCAGGTCTACTAAATAAAGACTGAATCTCATAAGTTACCCAAAACAAAGAACTAGGTGTAGTCTCCAGCAATACACTGTAGACAGCTTTGGGCCAATGTGCCCAAAGGGGCACCATCCATGTGGTGAAATGAGAGCTTCTTTTCTGCTAATACCCTTCTCCAACTAAGTAGAAATTTGGTAATATATACTGTATTTCTTCCATGCTATTCGACTTCTTCAATTTAAGCAACTCCCTCCCCTTCATTTCAATTTCAACTTAGCATTTAGACACAACGATTATTGCTCAAAAAATGTCTTTTGAGCGATAGTTGTTGTGTGCCTTTAGGCGAAGGTGATCACTCAAGTGTTGAGCGATCAATTTGCGCTCCGAGCGGGGGATGCAGAAGACAAGCGGGGCCGCTTGTCTTCTGCATCCAGCTGTTCTCTGCTCGAAACGCCCGGCTGTTATACAGCCGAGCGCTCCGAGCGGGGTATGCAGAAAACAAGCGGGGCCGCTTGTTTTCTGCGTCCAGCTGTTCTCTGCTCAGAGCGCCCAGCTGTTATACAGCCGAGCGCTCCGAGCGGGGTATGCAGAAAACAAGCGGGGCTGCTTGTCTTTTGCATCCAGCTGTTCTCTGCTCAGAGCGCCCAGCTGTTATACAGCCGAGCGCTCCTAGAGGGGTATGCAGAACATAGCTGGACAGCTCTGTTCTTTATACCCAACCTGTCATCAGGGAGCGGAAGACAGCTGAAAAATAGTATCAGCTGTATCCTGCTGTGAATTCCTGATAAGGCTGATCGTTCTCATTCAGCATGCTGAAAGATCAGCGACGGCTTAACGAAAACTGCACGATGTCAGTGCAGTTAGACACAACGATTATTGCTCAAAAGACGGATTTTGAGCGATAATCGCTGTGTCTAAATGGGCCGTTGTGTCTAAATGGGTCAAAAAGGCAGCAAAATGATTAGAAGCATAGAAGCATCGCTGGGTGCAGCAAATAAGACAATAATTGACAGCAATGTCAACCTGGCTATCAAATAATCAGATGGGCGAAATAGCTTTTGTCATGTGATTGGATTTCTGGCCTGTTGGAGCTAACAGCCCATCAAGTGAGGATATGAGTTTCAGAGATGAACATAAATGTTAGTAGAACATCTCACTGTCTACGACTTGTACCACAGAACACATACGTAAGGGATTTCCCATCCTTCCATGCACTCAAGTGACCTCAGTTCATGAGACAGATCTACTGTATCTAAGACTAAAGTTGAGGGGCGAGCGTGCAACAGTCTTAACTGCATTGTGACACGTTCTAAAAGTAGTTGCTTCATAGACGTGGTTCAGTTTTGGAAACAGAGCACCTATTGTGACAAGTCTTCTGACTGGCAGGGATGATTGTTTTTGACCACAAACAGTATCTGCATTAATTAGTACTTGAGTCAGGGAAAACCAACAAAGCTCAGCATCTTATACGGGATTTACTGGCTTTATTCTCCGACGTTCTATTTCACTCAAGGAGGTGCTACAAAAAAAGCATGTCCACCATATGTGGATAATGCTCCCTTAGGGAAATCTGCATTGCTTAGCAGACGGAGGACAATGAGAGATACATTTTATAGAACCATGAAGTCACCCGATACCATCTGGAAGAAATTTTACAAATTTGTCTGCTGGTTGAGTGTAAATTGTGAGGAAAGGAAGACTTCTACATATTAGAATTGCAAACAGTTGCACTCCATCGGCTGGATGTGGCCTTCAAAGACCTTTTTGCAGGCTTCAACATCTGCAAAGACTTTCCTGTAGGTTAAATTCTGAATGTACTTGGCTAGTTCTAACCGGTCAATCTGAGCATCAAGCTCCATGATGGGAACTGATCAGATGGATCCAACATAGTCCATATCTGTGGTTGAAAGGAAACTACCTACATTGCCAGATGAGTGCTTTGATGATCTTCTTTCCATGAAAGTCAAGTGCACATCCAATAATCATCATCTTCTCTTCTAAGTGTGCTTCTAGCCTGTCTAAGGTGAAAAGTAATCACACCCCTCCTCTAATATCTGGAAACATGTTCTCAACTCAACTACTGGATTGTCCACCATGTATGTGTTGGCTGTATTAAAGAAGCATACCCATGATCTCAAGCTTATCCATGACTCTAATTTGGATCCCATCATTCTTGTGAAGCATGAAAGATGGGCAATATCACATTCATGGTTGGAAAAAGTAATTTCATTGTCATTATAAGAAACATAGCATTCACAAGAACCTCTTAGCATCCTACACTAAACCATGATAGCTCTCTATTTATTTAGACCGGTATTATGATTGGTGATCACCATTCTTGTGTTTTAGTACTGTTCCTCAAGTCTAGTTTTCATTAATATGCCTACAGATATAGTAATATTTCACACGGTAATTTACCTGAATACTTTCATTGGCGCGCATGTAGAAACTCCAGAGTCACTGTCTGAAACAAAGCCACCTATAGAAGAAGAGAACATACTGTAAGCCCTATGACACTTGGGTGGTCCATGTTGTAAAATAATTACCCTTAGTTCCTCTTCACTCACTTAGTGTTTATGGAGACACCATGTCAAGACAGCCCATGCACACAGCTCAATGTCCCATCATTCCTGGAATCAGTGGGTCAACCTCCTCATCAACTGGCACAATGTTATCTTCTAACATGGATATTCTCTTTAAAGCAACCCCTGGGTGGCTACTACACGAAAACATTTTTGTGGTATACATGAATATATGTAATAGCATAAGCAAATATGTCTTCTCCTATAGCCCTGTTTACAATACATCCAAACACACCACATTTGTGTCACTGTTGCACCCATGGACATGCCTTAGTGACTTTCACTTGTATTGTGTCCTAGAAGGTACTGATTCTCCTTGGGAAAGGGGGTCTTAAGAGCATTGCTCACTGGGAATGGTATGTAAAATAGTTCTCGTACAGAAGAAACAAAGCTGTTTCTCTAGTGCCTCCTATAGGTAGCTACCATGTCAAAAAGATTAAAAAGACTCAAAAAGTTGGTTCATTTGGTACCATGTAAATCAATGTCTGACACTTTACTTATAATGAGTGATTCAAGGGGTAAAAATGTGATTCGTGGAGCAAAAGGATTCACAAAGCAGAAAAGTGACATCACTTGACTAATCTAACCAGACCATGTAGAATCCCATCAATTAAATAATATGAACGTTTACCATTATTGGAGAGCCCGTTGGTGGTCTTAGGCAGGTCTTTTATTAATCGACTAGGCTTGTCAGGCAACAGTTCTTTCATGATGGTTCCTAATGGATCAGACTTAACTCCAGGAACATTTCCTTGTGATGGAGACCTCTCTCTTGTTGTGGTGTAATCCTTGGTAGACTTTGTGGTGGTGTAATCTCTAGAGGTCTTTGCGGTGTTGTGACCTCTGGTGGTCTGTGTGGTGGTATAATCCTTGGTGGGCTTTGTGGTGGTGTAAACTCTGGCGGTGTTATAATCTCCGATGGTCTGTGTGGTAGAGTATGTGTTGGTTGTTTTTGTGATAATGTAATCTCTGGAGGTCTTTATGGTGGTATAATCCCTGGCAGGCTTTGTGTTAGTATAATATCCTGACGTCTTTGCGGTGGTGTAATCATTGGTGGGTTTTGTATTGGTGTACTCTTGTGACGTCTTTGTGGTACTGTAATCATTGGTGGGTTTTGTGGCATTGCAATCTCTTGACGTCTTTGTGGTGGTGTAATCTCCATTGGTCTGTGTGTTAAGGTAATCATCAGGGGACTTTGTGGTTGGGTAATCTCTAAAGGTCTGTGTGATGATGTAATCATTGGCGGACTTGGTGGTGATGTAGTCTCTGGAGGTCTTCGTGGTGGTGTAATCTCCATTGATCTGTGTGTTAAGGTAATCATCAGGGGACTTTGTGGTTGGGTAATCTCTAAAGGTCTGTGTGATGATGTAATCATTGGCGGACTTGGTGGTGATGTAGTCTCTGGAGGTCTTTGTGGTGGTGTTATCTCCATTGGTCAGTTTTGTGATGCAATCATTGGTGGACTTTTTAGTTGTGTAATCACTTGAGGTCTTTGCTTCAGCACTATTGCTCGTCTGGAGTGTAAAAGTTTGGTTGGTCACCATCTTTTTGGGTGAGTTAAGCCTGCTTTTCAGCTCAATTTTGTTCTGCTCAATCTGAGTACGTAGAGTTGGAAGTTGAAAAGAAACCCCATTTTGAGCTTCTAGGTAATCTTTCCGGGTCCAGGTTGGCATAGCCATGGCTTGATTCTTGATGATGACGGCATTTCCACTTTGCTGAGGTTTTTCTACTTCTTTTCTTTGTTCATTATGTGTTTTCTGATATTTCACCTTGGAAAGGAAACTATCTGGTGACCATCTTTGGGAAGAGGCCATATTTGGAGAGTTTGGTGGGATTCCAAGGATTGGCGATGGCACCTTCTCCAGATGTGGTAATTTCTGTAGTGATCCATTCCTTCTGCCAAGGTCAGTAGCAAGGTTAAAGGCATCTGGATATTTACGGCGAAGCTCATTGTAAAATCCATCTAACGTCTTGTTGTCAGTGCCAAGAACATCCATCAACATCTCTTTTTTTGATGTTTCCTTCCTAGTCTAGTACACAGTCTTCGGCCTGCATGGTACCACAAGACTTTACCTTCAGGAGAAAGAAGAATTCGCATTTGTAGGATTACATTGTCTTTCTAACTACAGGTAACATTTATTGGCCAGTAGAGTAGACAACTCCCGTAGGATTGACTAAATACTGTACTTATATTGCATCTGTGATGTTTGTGGATATGTGTTCTTCAAGTAAGTTTAGGCATATGGAACCATGCCAGCGGGCTCCAGAATGCCAGCATGGCGGTATATGTATGCATGATGATCAGTGTTCCTACTATAATAATATGGGTTAATTCCACATTTTGCACTGCAGATGATGATACTGTATATTACGCTATGTATATGTGAAGAAGGCAGCCAGTTGCATACATACCTGGATAAGGCATCCCCTTTAAATGACGGCAGCACCAAAAAGATTGTCGCGGGGACTTGCATTTTCGGTTTGCAGCTATTATTTGGAATATGGGCAGATTTTACATATTGCTCAGGTGCATTCTCTGCCTGTGGGTGTGATTTAGTTAGTTATGGGGTGTGATTGTTTTACATTGCTGTCATGGTTGCAGCTCTTGGACAATGACCTGGTGTAGGGAAAGCACACTTTACTGTGGAAATCACTGTGCTATTAGCTGTAGGACTAATATGTGCCTATAGGTCCTTGTAAATTAAGGGGAGAGAGAGAGAGAGAGAGAGAGAGAGAGAGAGAAAAAAAGAGAGAGAGAAAAAGAGAGAGAGAGAAAGAGAGAGAAAGAGAGAGAGAGAAAAACAGAGAGAGAAAAAGAGAGAGAGAGAAAGAGAGAGAGAAAGAGAGAGAAAGAGAGAGAGAAAGAGAGAGAGAGAGAAAAAAGAGATAGAGAGAAAGAGAGAGAGAAAAAGAGAGAAAGAGAAAGAGAGAGAGAAAAAGAGAGAGAAAGAGAAAGAGAGAGAGAAAGGGAGAGAGAGAAAGAGAGAGAGAAAGAGAGAGAGAAAAAAGAGAGAGAGAGAGAAAAAAAGAGAGAGAGAGAGAAAAAGAGAGAAAGAGAGATAAAGAGAAAGAGAGAGAAAGAGAGAGAGAGAGAAAGAGAGAGAGAGAGAGAGAAAAAGGGAGAGAGAGAGAGAGAGAGAGAGAGAGAGATGTATTTCTCAGAATTCTTGCATTTCCATGCAGCAGGGGACTGATGATGAGCTGCCACGTTCCCCATATGAGGGTCCTGATGCAAAACCTATACCATCAACCCTCACAGCCCATTTATAGTCTGCTGGACCCCGCTCAGACACCAAGGCTCAGGTATGATTACATTCACCATTATAGCCGCACCACTGTTGGCAGTCCCTCACATCTTGGTGCCCTAGGCAGATGCCAGGTGACTTCCCTAGTATGTGAACGTTTACTCTATAAAAAGCCATAATAAAGTGATAATAGGTTTATTAAAGCTGCATTGGTAGAACACCATTATCTGCTGGCATCTAAGGGGTTAAACATGAGTACATTTAGTTCAGTATTATTGGCTTCAGGTTACAGTAGTCTGGAATCTCTCTCACTGGGTGGCTGTGCACACACGTTCTATTCATCATCAGCCATATCAGATATTATGGGTTGGTTGCCGTGTATTTCATGTATTAGGTTATTACACTGCGAGCAGTTTCCTAATATGACATGCGGGTGAGCTCGCACGCAGCGGAACTGCCGCAGGACGCAAGACGAGATGCAGCAGCAATGTGCAGACGAATGTAAGAGAATGCGGCTTTAACAAACCGCGTCGGCTCACAACGGAAGACCTCTGCAGCGGGGGGGGGAGTTATGATGTGGGTTTTCAGATCCGCAGCATGCACTATTTGTCGCAGACGTATCACGGATTTTCAAAGCCCCATTCATTACAATGCAACAAGTGGATACCTTCAATATCTGCCGTGTGTGATCATACCCGAAAGCCAGATTCACATGAACGTGGCGTTTGGGCGGAGTGAGATGCTTTTTTGCACGCGCATCGCAGTATTTTACTGAACTTTTTGCGCCCACAAGGCTTGTTCACTTGTGAGCGGATACCAGCGGCGCACTGATTGACATGGCTAATTAGTCTTAATGAGTTCCTTGTTATTTCCCCAGCAGAATTATGGCTTTTTTACACGAACGCATAAACAGCGACAGCGTTTTTACGTTTTGACGCCCTCTCTGTAGAAGTGCGTGAATGGGCATTTTTCCACGATCACGGCCAGCGTTTTCTCGTCCATTCACACGACCGCAAGCGTCATTTTTAGCGGAAAAAATACGCCGCACTCTGGAAATCCCGCGCTCTGCCAAAATCCTCAGGATGCCTTCCGGTGTCTATATAGAGGCACCTGTGAGCTCTTCGCTGCGTTGGATGCTACATGAATGCCTCCCCTTGCATTCTCTTCCCTGCTCCCATAGGAGTCTATGGGACCCACCGCGTATATTGGCCAAAAGATGGTTCCAGAACTATCTTTTGGCTGAGTGTATATGCGCGGGCCGCGTATATGTTCTAATTTTCACGCTGCTGACATATTTACGCGCCGTATATTCGCCCGTGTGAACAGATGCATTGGACGGTAAATGCGACGTATATGCGCTTGTGGGAATGAAGCCTTACGCAGAGGTTCATACATCCTCTTACGTATTGTGTGCGCATTTGCGCACCCCCCATTGACTTCTTAGGGACCTTTAGTGTGCAAATACGCAGAAAAATAGAGCGTGATGTCATTTTATTTGCAAAACCGAAATGCGTCCATAAAATACGGAAATGCGAACAAACTCATTGAAATCAATGGGTTCTATTCTGTGCATATTGTGCGCACAAAATTGTCCGTGTGAAGCGAGCCTCGGGGAGCCCTGCTCGGGGTGTCCGGGGGGCCGGGAAGACTTCAGACCCTTTCACTCTGTTACATTTTGTTATATTCTGGCCTCGTGCAAATTATACCCCATAATGACAAAGTGACCACAGAATGGGAGAAATCGTTGTACATAATAAAAAAATCATAAAGAACTACCATTCTGCATTGACATAAGTATTCACACCCTTTCATTGCCACAAGTATTCACACCCTTTGCTATGACTCTATTTAGCTCTGGGGCCCACTCATTTCTCTTGATCATCCTTGAGATGTTTCTGCACTTTGACTGGAGTCACCTGTATACACTCCATAATCTATTATTACTATCACACGGCCGCTGGATATGTGACCACGGGACCTTCCAGGTCTCTGTCAGTCGGACGCCGGTTGTAATATGATTGGTTAGCGCGGCTGTCAATCTGACAGCATCGTGTCGCTGATACGTTAGCCAGTGTGTGTGTATTTTAACGGTGATTGGCTGGCTACGCTTTGCTCGTTGTTGATTGGTCAGCGTGCTGTCAGGCCGGAAGAGAGCTGGACTTGTCGTCCACATGCGCCCTGTAGCCCAGAGCGGTCGTTGGAGTCGGCGGGCGGCGGCGCGGTGTCCGGGCGGGCAGTGAGTATCGGCTCCCGTGTGTTGTAGTGTGAAGTAGAGCTGGAGAGACGCGTCCTCACACCGGGCACTACGTCATCTCCAGGTCCTTACAGTCTTCCATAAGCAGGGGCCACGGGGTGTATCTGCCCGGTGCCGGCACAGCTGCCCCTCACCTCACATGGCGTATTGTTTAGCCTGACTCGTATGGGTGCGGTCACACCGGCCGATAGTCGTTCAGGTGGCTGGGGATCGGTCCGCCCGTTACCCGGAGTCGCCCAGACATTGGGGCTCCTGGTCGGACGGTCGGTTAGTTATCAGCTTTGCTATAAGCGAGTGACTCCAACAGGTGACCGATCTGTTGCTCGGGGTGACCGCCTGCACACGGGCGATTATCGTCCAGATTGGCTGCATCCAGCGATAACCGCTGCGTGTGAACGTGCCGTACACAATGTGGCTTCTCGTTTCGTGTAAACGCTTCCCGATCAGAGCTTCATATAGAAGGTGAAGCGCTGAGTGTGACGCCCGCGATCCAGCGGTGAAGTCCGTCAGCGCTCATGTGGTCGTTTAGCCGACTGTCTTCTTGTGTAAAAGGGCCATATTACAATCGGGGCAAAACTTGTCCCCTGACCGTAGCGGCCCCCTGACCGTAGCGGCCCCCTGACCGTAGCGGCCCCCTGACCGTAGCGGCCCCCTGACCGTAGCGGCCCCCGTGGCGGCGCGGCGGCCCCCTGACCGTGGCGGCCCCCGTGGCGGCGCGGCGGCCCCCTGACCGTGGCGGCCCCCGTGGCGGCGCGGCGGCCCCCTGACCGTGGCGGCCCCCGTGGCGGCGCGGCGGCCCCCTGACCGCGGCGGCCCCCTGACCGTAGCGGCCCCCGCGGCGGCCCCCTGACCGTAGCGGCCCCCGCGGCGGCCCCCTGACCGTAGCGGCCCCCGCGGCGGCCCCCTGACCGTAGCGGCCCCCGCGGCGGCCCCCTGACCGTAGCGGCCCCCGCGGCGGCCCCCTGACCGTAGCGGCCCCCGCGGCGGCCCCCTGACCGTAGCGGCCCCCGCGGCGGCCCCCTGACCGTAGCGGCCTCCGTGGCGGCGCGGCGGCCCCCTGACCGCAGCTGTCCCTATGCCGGTGCATCTTGCCAGTACGTTGAGGAGGATATGGACAGTAGGAGGTGCCCTCTCTCGCCCCGTGATATATTCATGGTTCCTCCTCGGCATCCAGTTTACTTACTGTGTGTAAAGGTGAAGTGGCGGAGGGCGTCAGATGCCTCTGGGAGCGTCTTCATCTTTCTGTCTGCTGAGGTTCCCAATGTTCCTTCTCTTTGGTACTTCTTGACCTTGGGGCCAAGATGGCTTGTATCCTACCAGTAGAGGGGGCTGCTGTTCGTGGGCAACTCCTTCCCTGGAGGACTCGACTCGGTCATGGATTACTTGGTAACCCTTCTTAGGATGGAGCCAGTAGATGGGGCAGCGCCCTTGTTGATTGCAGCCAGATATTTGGAGCAGTAAACCTGTAGCCATCTTTATGTAAAGCCCCTAATATGTGAATGCAGAATGTGCTGTTGTGAAGGACACCCCGTGCCACAAGGACATCAGGAGAGGGCATGAAGGAGAACATCTGGGGCGGCAAGAGAACCCCAGAGGAAATCAGTAGAGACAAAGGCTCCTGCGCTCGGGGTCCAAGGAACACCAGACACCCCGAAAAGTATAGAGGAACTACATGTGGGATGAAAGCTCTTTGTACAATCAATATGGCATCGTCATAGAACCAGACTGTATATATTGACACACAGTAGAGAGCAACGCGTTTCGGAGCGGAGGCTGCTGATTCCTCAGATATACTGATACTCAGTGTGGAGCAGGGTAAGACTCCCAACGTTTCTCCCCATTTTCGGTCCTTCATGAGCATGCCCACTGTTAGCTAGAACAAAGCGGTTTCTTCCCACATGTAGTTCCCCCTTAATTTCTCTCCTTCTCGGTGTGTCTGGGGTTGCTTGGCACCCTGAGCGCAGGAGCCTTTTTCTCTTTGTCCCTTCATAGGATCGGGCGCAGGCATCACCAGCTTGTTCTGGCAAACTCTGCCCTGTTCAGTTGGTATGGGGTTTACACATGAGGAGTTGTCTGCATTGCCCACCCTCTCTAATACACAATACGGTTTAGACCTTTTAGGAGGACTCTCTATAGGTGGCCAAGAACCCCCTGATTAATGCCACACGTCTGAGTTGAAACCCTACAGCGTGTGGAGTACAAGGAGCCGTTCAGGGACATTTAGACCAACGTCAGGAACTGTTGGAGATCACGTGGTTCACCGATGAAACATGATTCCATCTTTGTGGCCACGTGGATGCCCAAGACACATGGATATAAGCTGCAAGCAATCCACTAAAAACCACCACGTCCCATAAAAGTCGGTGTGGCGCACGTTGCCCTATTCGCCATATCATTGGCCCTGCTATCAATGACACCTTCAGCACTGGACATTACTGGACGACATCCCCAGAACTAGTGAACCGGCTGTATGATGACGGGGAGCAGAGTGGTCACTTCCAGCAAAACGGGCGCCTTGTCACACGACCCACCAGAGCCTGGCGGAAACTTGTTCTTCCATCGGGGACAGGATCACCTTGAAGGATCTGTGGCCACAGAGATCACTGGACCTTCCACCGGCAGACTTGTCTTATGGGGCCACTTGGAGGATAGTGTTCATACCGTCACCGCACTGAAGAATAACCTGAGGCGTGACGTTGCTGTTATCGTGGGCATGGGGCGCACTGTACCTTTTGAAACGTTGGCGTGCCGGTTCAGAAGTACTTGAAGGTCGGCGGTGGCCGCTTCCCACATCTGCCATGACGTTTCTGAGCTTGCCAAGAACCCTTGTGAGATATCATTGTACCGAACACAAATATTGCCAAATTACTGGGTTGGGCTTCGAGTGAAATGCCCTGTAGGGGGTGCTAGGAGGGAAACTGGTCAGTATGTTCTGGTTACTGCCCCTTGTACCGTGTTCTAGCTGGGGAGATCGGGCAACCTCTTAGGCCCTTATAGGACTTTTGAGAGCCTGGTCCTAATATGACTCAGCCTATACCGGGTCTCCTATATCCTGGACTCCAGCCGGGTCTATAGCCAGGAATACGTTATTACTGGAGCGTTAATAACGTGTTTACAGTAATTGCGCCACTCCGTTACTATACGTGGTGGACTAGAGACCTTATGGTTTCCATGGTCTGCTGACAGTGCCGGGGACACAGGAGCGTTCTATACCCCCAGGAGGCATGCAGGGTGCTCTTGCATCACCCCTAAAGAGTACAGAAGCAATGTTCATGCCATGGAGTTGTTATCTAAGCAGTTTTACTGCATTCTTTCTGTAGGATAGGCCGGCGTTGTCCGTCTGCTCGCTCTGGTCCGTCTCCCTTTATACTTTGTCCTGGCTGTTATTCTTGGCCGCGTGGCACGGATGGTATGTGTGAGCGCTGCATTACAAGAGCTCACTATTTTTAGTGAGCTTTCAAGACCGTTAGCTGTTTGAACAGATGGGGCCTCGGGGTCGGCCTCACCCCGATAAGGTCATTTAATGACTACTTTCTGTACGACTGGTTAGCCACCCGGCCAGTAACCGATGGGTTAAAGTGGCAAATCTTAAAAATAGAGGTGATGTTCCCTGATGGAGCCGGCGGCGTCCTCCATAACGGGCTGTCACAGCTAATTCTCTGCATTGCAGGCGTAGAAGCCTCTGCAGTGAAATCCAATCCGTGATAAAGTTTGGTGGGGAAAGCTGCACAGACAGCGGTCGGAGGAAGGCGTCTGTACCCACCGTGCCCGGTCACGGGTAAAAGGTTAGCCGTCACCGGAGTCACTTGGTATCGAACAACAAAACGCAAGCTGAGCGGCGGCCGGTCACCTGGGACGGGCGGAGAGCAGAGGTGGAGAACTTTATACGGACGATATGGAGGACGGCGCTGGGAAATGGTTGATTTCAGATCCCCGTTGTAAACTAGAAGGTCTTTCATACAATTGTTTTTCACATTTTTTTATTTTTCCTGTTTAATGTTTTTGTTTTTTTTCTTTTTTTGTATAACTTGTATTGATTTAACTTTTTTAAAATATTCAAACTTTTTTTTACATTTTATTTTTAACTATTTTTATATTTTCCCGGTTTTTAATCTTTCCTGTTTATTTTTGTTTCTTTATTAGAACTATTTTTTATTGACTTTTTTAAAAAAAATTAAAATTTATTTTTTAGCACCCGTTCACACTGCAGCTCTTTCTGTCAGAAAGCCCTGCTACGGAATCCGTGACCGATATCAGAAACTGCCTCTCGGATTTCTGCCATGGACTTGTATTTTGATATGCCGTGGACCTGCATGTGGATTCAGTCAGACATGGCCGTCCACTATGGTTTCTGCACGGAAACAGCGACAGCAACTGACATGTCAATTCCTTTTTTTTTCTGTTTGTAACCCCCCCAAATCCACACAGAGATCATCTGCACTGGATGAGCCGCAGCGCAGATTCTCATTGAAACTAATGGGGCACGGAAAAGATTCCGATGCAAATCTCAGAATCGGCGCGTTTACTGCCGTCGTGTCGAGAAGATCTTTGTTTCGTCTTATTTCGTTTGGAATGTGACGTCATTTATTTCTTCTTTCCACTAGTTTGTGTTTTTTCATTATTGTTGCAGTTGTTAATGTTTTCCGTTTTTTCTTAGTTCTCTCCATAATGTCGACCGACATGGTAGAAGATGAATCCCAATTTTATTGTAAAGCAAAGAAGTACTGGAAAAATATCCCCCCCACGGTGGATGGCATGCTGGGCGGATACGGTCACATATCCAGCATCGATATCAATGGCTCCAAAAGGTTCCTGCAGAAATTCCTGCGAGTGAGTATGCCTGGAGATCCTGATGAGTCTTGTCATCCCCGCTATAATTAGAGCCGTAAGTCTGCTCTGTGTGGAGCTGGGAAATCCGGATGAGCTGTGACGAGCGCTGGCAGACAGGAACGCCACCAGGGCTCGGGGGTTGAATTTCTTTTCTCAGCTTTTGTTTTATCAACGGTTACCAGTGAGTGGGAGATGGAGAGGAAGATACGAGGCTGTTGGTAGCTTTATACGTTTTTCTTTAAGGTATATTTCATATTCTGCTGCACTGTACGTAATGGAGCTTAGTGGTGCATTAAAAGTTGTGCCAAGGTGGCATCACGGTTCATACGCCCTGTTAGAGAGGGCCCTCATCCATGTGCCCTACGTCCTGGAATGAAGACGCTTAACCCCTTAACGACGGCCCCATCGGGAAACTACGTCCTCAGAAAGTGGGCCTTAATCCTAGAGGACGTAGTTTTATGCATCCTCTTTGGATTGATGCCCACTGGCCTGAGGACGTGACAGCTCCATGCTGTCGGTGCCCGCAGGTAGCCGACAGCATGGAGCTGTCATCCCAGGATGCGGGCAGTCCCCCCCGGCATTGCGATCGGCGCTATAAAATGAATAGCGCCGATCGCAAAAAAGTAAATAAAACAGTGTAAAAAAGTAGTAATTCAGCTGCTATGATGGATCGGATCCATCACGGCAGCTGAAAATACTCACACGGCTTGTCGGCGGTGTCCCCCGGAGATCTGGTCCTCACGGACCCGCCGGCGGCCTTCTGCGCATGCGCGCCTGACGATGACGTCACGCGCACGCGCAGAAGCCCGGGTGTCCCCGGCAAATTTAAAATCTCCTGGCTCCCGGCTCCTGAAGGTAGCCGGGAACCAGGAGGTGTTACCGGGGACCACTGTGAGCGGTCCCCGGGCCCGCGATCACCGCTATCCATTGCGATAGCGGTGATCGCGAAAAAGTTTAAAAAGTAAAACAAAAGTAAAGTTTCACCTCCCCTCATGGATCGGATCCATGAGGGGAGGTGAAGATACTCACCCCCGGTCCTCTGCGATGTCCCGATGTCCCGGGACCCGAAATCCCCGTCTGCGCATGCGCGCCCGATGATTGACATCGGGCGCGTGCACAGAGGGGCTCGAGCCCCGGGAAATTCAAAATTGCTCTGCTCCTGGCTGCCATGTGTAGCCAAGAGCAGAGGGATGTCACCAGGGACATGATCACTGTCATCCAATGGATGACAGTGATCATGTAAAGTAAAAAAAAAAAGTGCAAAAAGTAAAAAAATAAAAATAAAAAAAGGGGTAAAAGGTAAAAAAAAAAAAGTGCAAAAAGTAAAAAAAAAGTTTTAAAAAGTTAAAAAAAGCTTGCGTTTCATCTCCCCCCACGGATCATATCCGTGAGGGAGGATGAAATGACGTACCTAAGGCCTGCGGATTTATCCGCAGACCTCAACCCAGCTTCTGCGCACGCGCCCGTCACCAATGTGGCAGGCACATGCGCAAAAGCCGTGGTTTTTTAAAATCTCCCTGCTCCTGGCTACAAAACTTAGCCGAGAGCCTGGAGATTTCACGGGGGGCCGCGGTGAGCGGTTCCTGATCACGTGTTCGCTGTTATCCAAAGAATAATGGTGATCACGTAAAAGTTAAAAAAAGGTGAAGCTTCATCTCCCCTCACTGATGCGATCGGTGAGAGGAGATAAAATTTTTTACCGGAGGTCTCCATATTTACACCCCGACGCAATCTTCTTCCGTGAACTTTCCCGTATTCTGCGCATGCGACCGCTGGCAAAACACCGGACACATGCGCAGGAGTCAGGGAGCCCAGGAAACTTAATATCTCCTTGCTCTCCGCGACCAACGGTCACCGAGAGCCTGGAGCAGTGACGGGTGGCCTCGTTGAGCGGTCCCCGGTCACGTGAAAAAAAGGTAGCGATCTACCTTAGGCCGGTCTCACATGACCGGATAGGAATTACGGATTCCGCATGCGTTTGATTAGCGGTAATACGCAGATCAATCGCATTGGATTACACAATTCCGCTCACATTAGCGGGTTGGAATTGCGTAATCCACTCACAGAAAAGAGAACGCAGCAGGTTCTATTTTACCGCGGATATCCGCAACATAGAGCCCATTGTGCTCCATGGTCATGGATATACCCGCAGCCCATACGCAACTACGTTGTATACGGGCTGCGGGTACCCGCGTCATCGCTAAGCGACGGTGCGGGAAATACAAACAACAAAAAAAAAAGTGTACTGCGCATGACCGCCCGTGTAAGTACGCAGTTATGCGCAGTACATTACGCGGCCGTACGCAGGGTCACAGCCGGGCTCACAGCCGGGATCCACCTACGGCTGTGTGAGCCCGGCGTTATTCAGACCGCTACCTGTAATACGCAATTTACAAGAAGCCCCGGGAACGCTCGCCTTCCTGCAGTTCCAGGAGCAGCTTGTTGAGCGCCTTCTGTGTGAGACCGCCGCACCTCATCAAGCTTACGGAGACTCACAGAGCGCCACTTTTTACACCCCATCCCCGCCACTGAGGTCAAAAAATGACTCCCAAAAAGCATGAGAGGAGGGGGGATACCCGGTTTTATTGCCCCATGTACCCATCCCAACCAGCCTCCATAATTACCCGTCTTTGGAAATACTACACAGTTCACATTATTACTTTTATCTAAGATTTGGGGAACGCCGAAAAGGGCGTGGAGGGGGGGGGGGGGATTTTAGGGAGTCAATTTTTATTCCGTACAAATGAGCAATGGGGCCTGGAATTTATTCAGTTGTGCCCTGCAATCCAACGGGTGTTCCCTCCATTACAGGCCTTGCCATGTTTCCTGTAAGTAGATTAGGGCCACAACGGTAATGTTTTTGAACACGGGACAAACGGGGGTATCCATTTTGGGGTGAACGTCTTCATTCCTATGTAAACTGTACAAAAAAAAAAGTTTTTAAATTGACAAAATTGCCAAAAAAATGAAAATTGTAATTTTTTTCTTCTGCTTTGCTGAAATGTATTCAAATACTGTGTGGTCAAAATACGCAGTACACCCCTAGATGAATTCGTTAAGGGGTCTAGTTTTTAAAATGGGGATATTTGTGGGGGTCTTTATAGTTTTGGACGCTCAATGACTCTATAAGTGGGCAATGGGGCCTGGAATTTATTCCGTTGTACCCTAAAATCCAACGGGTGCTCCTTCCATTATAGGCCTAGCCATGCGTCCTTTAAGTAGATTAGGGCCACAAGGGGTATGGTTCTGAACACGGGACAAACAGGGGTATCCATTTTGGGGTGAAAGTCTTCATCCCTATGTGTGCTGTAGAAAAAAAACAGTTTTTAAATTGATACAACTGCCAAAAAAATGAAAATTGTAATTTTTTTCCTACTGCTTTGCTTAGATTTATTCAAAAATTGTAGGGTAAAAATACACAGTACACCCCTAAATAAATTCGTTAGGGGGTCTAGTTTTCAAAATGGGATCATTTGTGGGGGTTCTCTGTCGTTTTGGCCGCTCAAGGGCTCTACAAGTGTGCAATGGGGTCTAAATCACCTTCATGCTAAATTTCTGTTCTGAAAGACACCGACTACTCCTTTCATTTTGGGCCCCGTTGTGCATCCAGACAAAAGATTAGGGCCACAATGGGTATGTCTCTGAACACGGGACAAACAGGGGTATCCACTTTGGGGTGCAAGTCTTCATTCATGTGTGTGCTGTACCAAAAAAGCAGTTTTTAAAACGACAGAATTGCCAAAAAAACGAAAATCACAATTTTTTCCTTTTGCTTTGCTTCAATTCATTCAAAAACTGTGGGCTCAAAATGGGCAGTACACCCCTAGATAAATTCATTAAGGGGTCTAGTTTTCAAAATGGGGTCACTTGTGGGGGTTCTCTTTGATTTTGGCCGCTCAAGAGCTCTACAAAAGTGCTATGGGCCTAAAACTCCTTCAAGGAAAATCTATGTTCTTAAAGCCACCGACTACTCCTTTCGTTTTGGGCCCCATTGTGCATCCAGACATAAGATTAGGGCCACAATGGGTATGTCTCTGAACACGGGAGAATCAGGGGTATCCATTTTGGGATGAAAGGCTTCATTCATGCGTGTGCTGTACAAAAAAAGCTGTTTTTAAAATGACAGAATTGACAAAAAAATGAAAATCACAATTTTTTCCTTTTGCTTGGCTTGAATTCATTCAAAAACTATGGGGTCAAAATGGTCAGTACACCCCTAGATAAATTCGTTAAGGGGTCTAGTTTTCAAAATGGGGTCACTTGTGGGGGTTCTCTTTGGTTTTGGCCACTCAAGAGCTCTACAAAAGTGCTATGGGGCCTAAAACGCCTTCAAGCAAAATTTATGTTCTGAAAGACACCGACTACTCCTTTCATTTTGGCTCCCGTTATGCATCCAGACATAAGATTAGGGCCACAATGGGTATGTTTCTGAACACGGGAGAAACGGGGGTATCCATTTTGGTGTGTAAATCCTCATTTTCATGGGCTCTATAGGAAAAAAATATGTCTTTAAAATGACATATTTGCAAAAATATGAAATTTTATTTTTTGTCCCCTAAATTGAACTAATTCCTGAAAAGAACTGGTGGGGTCAAAATACTCATGACACCCCTCAGTGAATACACTAAGGGGTGTAGTTTTTAAAATGGGGTCATTTGTGGGTGTATCTATTATTCTGACACTTATGAGCCTCTGCAAACTTGGCTTGGTGCAGGAAAACAAAGTGCTCCTCAAAATGCTGAAAAGTAATGTTAAATTTGTACGTCCTCTAAATGGTTAAAAAAAACACAAAAGTTTTTCAAGTGTGCATTCAGAATAAAGTAAACAGATGGAAATACATATCTTATCAAAAATTTGTACAGTATGTTTGGACATATTTGAGATATTATGGTTGAAAATGTGAAAAAATGACAATTTTTTCAAAATTTTTCCAATATTGGTACTTTTAATAAATATACACAAATTATATCGGTCTCTTTTTACAATCTAAATGAAGTACAACATGTGGCGAAAAAACAATGTCAGAATCACTGGGATATGTAAAGCCTTTACGGAGTTATGCCACGTTGAACGACGCATGTCAGATTTCCGAAATTTGGCTCCGTCACTAAGGCGCAAACAGGCTTCGTCACTAAGGGGTTAATGAAAGCGGATTCTGTTGTAGCAGGTCTTCTGCCATCTTGTTGTTACAGAGTGGCCATTCATGTGAAATCGCCATCCTGTAAATCTACATTTCCCCTGCAGTGGCTGCTGCAAGGAAAATGGCATGCCAGCAAAATGAGCCGATCACCTCCGGTCCTGCTGAAAGCAGTCACCCTGAACTCCGCATTCCAGAAGAGGTTGTGCTTCTCGGCACGACCCCTTTAACACTATTCTTATGCACATATACCCCAGGATTCAAACTTTAGAATCTATGCTCTAAGTTGCACATATATGGAAAATGTTCCTAAAGTGATTTAAAAAAAAAAAAAAATTTACACATTTTTCACTTTTTAGGCCACCCACACCACTTTTGTAAAGGGGAAAAAAAAAAAAAGTTACCCAGGCCTAGTTAGTGAAGAAATACTATAAGGCTGCATTCACACAGGGCAGATTTGCCGCGGAAATTCCGCCGCGGAATTTCGCCGTGGCAAATCCGCCTCCGGCCGCTAATCTCGGGATTAGCCAGCCATGTGGACGAGATTTCTCAGAAATCTCATCCACACGGGAAGGCCAATCCGCTGCGGTAAGTCCGGCTGAAACCGCAGCCGCGGCTTCAGAATATGCAGCATGCCCGATTTTCTTTTTCTTTCCGCCGCGGCCGCACTCTCCTCTATGGGGGCGCCAGCCGCAGCGGAAGAGCGAGCGGCCGGGCCGCTTCAAAGCCGCTGCGGGTTTTTCTGCGGCGGTTCTTCCGGCGGAAATCTCGTGGTTTCGGCTGCGGCCAAACCGCGGTATTTCCGGCGGGAATCCGCCTAGTGGGAACACAGCCTAACTAAGTTTGTTGCACTGTGAGGACCGGAAAGGTTCCTTTTAAACTCCCACAATGAGCTGTAACACGACTCACTAATTGCTTAAAGGGGTTGTCCCGCGCCGAAACGGGTTTTTTCTTTTTTTTCAGCCCCCCCCCCCCCCCCCCCGTTCGGCGCGAGACAACCCCGATGCAGGGACGTACAGAAAGCTTACCGGAGCGCTTACCTTAATCCCCGCGCTCCGGTGACTTCTATACTTACCTGTGAAGATGGCCGCCGGAATCCTCTTCCTCCGTGGACCGCAGCTCTTCTGTGCGGTACATTGCCAATTCCAGCCTCCTGATTGGCTGGAATCGGCACGTGACGGGGCAGAGCTACACGGAGCCTGCATTCTGCACGAGCGGCTCCATTGAAGAGAGCAGAAGACCAGGACTGCGCAAGCGCGGCTAATTTGGCCATCGGAGGGCGAAAATTAGTCGGCACCATGGAGACGAGGACGCCAGCAACGGAGCAGGTAAGTATAAAACTTTTTATAACTTCTGTATGGCTCATAATTAATGCACAATGTATATTACAAAGTGCATTAATATGGCCATGCAGAAGTGTATAGACCCACTTGCTGCCGCGGGACAACCCCTTTAAGGCCCATCAAGGAGGATGTAGATCCTTATGGGTAGGACCACAAAAGGAGGATCTCAACAGCGGAAGATCTGCCGCATTAATGCCTCGTGTAGTTATACCCATAAAAGGGGGATACTCATCTTATAATGTTATAGCGTATTTGTAAAAAAAATTTTAAGTCCCTTTAGGAACACTTTTTTCCCCAACCGCAGGTAAAATTTTTTTTTTTTTTTTTTTTGCGCAAGTGAGACGTGCACCAACACTTGCAACTTTTCCACGTTGCAATTGTGGCGTAAAGCCTTTCATAAATGTCCATCATGTTCTTATTTAAAAGGATTTTCCTGTGACTTGTTCCCATACATGATTAGGGCTGTATTTTATGATTTTCCTCTGGTGTGTATTCACAAGTTCAGTTTTCTCAGTTTCCTTTTTTTTTTGTCGTTTTCACCACAGACTTTCAAGTTGCAACTAAAAAAGTGACAAAATCAGCGTTTGTGAATACATCTTTACTCTGGTGTCCATTGAATATCCTTATCCAAACTACGACAGAAAAATGGCGCTGTTGCTCATAGCAACTAATCTGGTGACATTAGGAAAAGGAGAGCTGAAATCTGATTGCTATTGGCAATGCCTCAGTGTCCCGTGCACTGATTAAATCCCTGATTGGGCCAAATCACAAAGCTGAGGCATTGCCCTTAGCATCAAATCACATTTCAGATTTTACTTTGTAACCTGCGCTAGAAACATGAAAGCTGTAATCTGATTGGTCGTTGACTGGCAATGCCTCCATCTTTTCCATTTCTCTAGGCTGCTGATGGTCACTGTGTCCATTTTGCATTTCATGTTGGTGGAGAGGGAAATTGCATGTGTGGTTAGTGGATCCGCTATTGCTTCTGACATATTTGTCCGCGGTGCCCCAGCCAGATTGTGTGTCGTCCTGCTGGGTACAAGGTGTAATGGATTCCCACGTTCAGAATCCATTATGATTATGCGTGTATATAGTCTTTGGTATCGTAATCCGAATACTTCACCATCCATCTACCCAGCGCAATTCAATGGTTTCATTAGAGACTTTCCCATGATGCAGTTTTCTGGTATACAACGTGTATGTGTTTTCATGGTTACACACTAATATACAAATTCTACACCGAGGTGGAAATCCCTAACTTCAGGATTACCTTTCTTCTGTTTCACAGGATGGCCCCCACAAAACCAGCACCTCATGTGCTTTAGACTGTGGGGCCGGTATTGGGCGAATCACCAAACGCCTCTTGCTGCCACTCTTCAAAACCGTAGACATGGTCGACGTCACCGATGAATTTCTCAGCAAAGCAAAAGGTTACCTGGGGGAAGACGGGAAAAGGATCGGTGAATACTTCTGCTGTGGCTTACAAGACTTTGTACCTGAGGACAATCGCTATGATGTCATCTGGATCCAGTGGGTGATAGGTGAGGTCAATCCCATACCAAGTCACTGCTTAGGTAGTCAAGTACATTGCGCAAATTTACCATAATCTTCCCTTAAATATAATAATCTAGCCCTTGCATTATTATCTTTATTTCCTCATCCGTATCATTGGGGGACACAGCTGAAAACTGGGTATAGCTACTGCCACTAGGTTACACTAGCTATAGTGTTTCTGCAGGCACCAAGCTGATCAGTTTTAGCTTAGTGTCAATAGGAGGCAGACCTGTTGCCGGTCTTCAAGAACTATTTGGACTCGGGGAATACAGGGCTGGCAGGACTCTGTTACCCCACCAAGGAGGGCAAACAGAACAGAGTTAACGGACATAGAAGGGGGTTCTTTACTGTAAGAGCAGTGAGACTATGGAACTTTCTGCTTGAGGATGTGGTGATGATGAACTCGATAAGGGTTTAAGAGGGGCCTAGACTCCTTTCTTGAGCGATACAATATTACATGTTATAGTCACTAATAACTTCAGGAGGGTCGGTGATCCGGGGATTATTCTGATTGCCAGATTGGAGTCAAGAAGGAATTTTTTTTTTTCCTTAAATGAAGAAAATTGGCTTCCACGTCATTATTATTTTTTATTTTTTTTCCTTTCTTTGCTTTCCTCTGGATCAACATTGGGGGGAACAAATAAGCTGAACTAGATGGATATTTTTTTGGTCTTACATACTATGTTCTGTTGCCTACCCGGACCTCTGAAGAAAAGGAGGCACGTCCAAGCTCTAACTTAAAGTGACCCGCCAGCCAGTGTCCCCTTTCACCAGAGCACTCCCTGCCTCCTTAAAGGCAGGCAAGTACAGGCCCGAGGTGGTGGTTGGGTTCCGCCTAGCAGTTCCCCATGGCCGGTTGATGAGTTCTGATCTAAGGTGACTGCCTCCGCCACGGGTTTGCTCCTGCCCGATGCCGCCCTCTTCTCTCCTCCACTGTCTTTCAAAGCGGGGGATGCATCCTTGGTGGCAGACCACCAGCCATGCCTTCAGGCCTAGTTGGGTCACTTCTGTGCCGGTACAATCACGCCGGTCTCATCCAGTCCCAGCGCTCTGTTTAAGGGAGGGCTTCCTTCTCTCCCCAAGCACTGTGCAGCGATCCTCATTCCTGGGCTCACACTGGACCCTGTGGTTTCTTCTCAGCAGGTTCCGCCCTCACATCAGTTTCTTCATGTGCCTCAGCCTCTCGCGCTCGCTTGCTGGGACCTGTGGTGCCTTGCATGCACCTTGATTCCAGAGCTTCACCCCTTAGAGAGAGAGCTGTAGACCATCCTGCAGTGATCCTTCACTCATCAGACCAGCTCTTGATAGGGTAAGTTTTGCCTGGTGGCTAGCTTACCTGCTCTTTTGCCCCTCCAGTACCCATTGCAGTAGGGACTATACAACAGTTTTCTATTAACTTTCCATGGCATTTTTACACCATGTCTGACTCCAGACAGGTGTAAGCCAGAGCCACATACTATGCGTGCTCTCGCTACAACACTAAATTTACATGAGGCAGTTTGTGCCATTTTGTCCTATTCCATCGCAGCAATTGCCACGGATGTGCTACTGCCCAGCCCCTACTGACCGCCAAACCAAAATGGGAACGCTCTGTGTTATAGGCGATCTCGGTCCTTACTAGGGCATCTACTGCAATTCTAGACCGGTTGGACCATACTACAAGTAAGCCTTTTTAAAATGTTCCTGACGGAGGCAGCCTTTTCACGCAGGACTCCTCCCATGGTAGACCACGGGAGAGAACTAGGCCTTCTCACTCAAGGCAATCATCCAGGTCACCTGCTTCGTCACCCTGTCCAGCCCTTTTCAGGATGCACTCAGAGGATGAACAGTCTGTGTCCCCCTCTGATTTTAATCTGGACGGAGAACACCCTTCTAAACTCTTCACTGTGTTGGATAGCCTGATGGTCAACGTGAAGAATAACCTTCAGGTATCGGATCAGACTCCTATTACGTCAGCGGCAAACTTGTCTTTCAGATGCCCGAAGTGTTCTCCTAAGGCTTTCCCTCCTCATTCAAAGTTTGACAATGTATGGACCAGGGAATGAAACCTTCCAGGCAAATGCTTCACTAAGCCTAAGTGTTTGGACCTCATGTATTTTTTTTCCAGGGGAGTTGGTGAAGAAGTAGTCTTCACCAATCATGGATTCAACAGTGTCCCATTGGTCGAAACACACCACCCTTCCTATGGCATATGCTTTGTCTTTTCAAGAAAATGGATTCTCTAGCCAAAACCTCTTTTGAGGCAGTTGGCTCGGCATTTGGGACAGTTTTCGCCTCTCTGGGTCAGCAAGGCCACTACTGAATGGGCCAAGCAACTACGCTAAGGTATTCTATCCGGCTCTCCTCTGGAAAAATTGGCAGACATTGTGCATCAGATAAGCCATGCAGGGAAGTGTATCTGCGAATCTTCCCTGGACGCAGCCAGACTCGTAACTTGCGCTTTAGTAGTCACATGCCGCACCCTGTGGCTAAAATCCTGGGATGCAGATACCTCCTCTAATAAGTCCTTAACAAGCCTCCCTTTTGTTTGCTCATGACTCTATAGCACCAGACGGGATGAGATCCTCTCTGAAGCCACTGGTGGGGAAGAGTTCTCGCCTTCCACAGAACAGATCCAGATGTGCAAGAGCTCTGCAGAAGAAACGGCCTCAATTTCGCTCCTTTTGCTGTTCCAGCCACTGGAGCTCAGTAAGAAAACTTGACAGGAATAAAAACAAAGGTGCCCTGTGACCATAGGCCTTAAAGGGGTTGTCTCGCGAAATCAAGTGGGGTTATACACTTCTGTATGGTCATATTAATGCACTTTGTAATATACATCGTGCATTAAATATGAGCCATACAGAAGTTATTCACTTATCTGCTCCGTTGCTAGCGTCCCCGTCGCCATGGTTCCGTCTAATTTCGGTGTCTTCTTGCTTTTTTAGACGCGCTTGCGCAGATGGGTCTTCTCCCTTCGCGATGACGCGTACAAGGCGGCGGAGCCAAAACGCCGATGCTGCCGAGCGGAGCCGAAGGGAGAAGACCCATCTGCGCAAGCGCGTCTAAAAAAGCAAGAAGACACCGAAATTAGACGGAACCACGGGGACGCTAGCAACGGAGCAGATAAGTGAATAACTTCTGTATGGCTCATATTTAATGCACGATGTATATTACAAAGTGCATTAATATGGCCATACAGAAGTGTATACCCCCACTTGATTTCGCGAGACAACCCCTTTAAGGTTTTCTTCTACTGAATCTTCCACATGAAGGGCAGCCCCCTCCCAATGCTTACAGGGTGGAGGATAACTTTCCCTATTCAGGGAGACTTAGCTTGCCCACGTCTAAAACTTCTTGGTTCAAGAGGTCGTTTCTTTTGGCCACACCATAGAATTTTTTTGCCCCCCTCCAGTTTGCTTCTTCAGCTCCAGGATTCCCAAGTTCCCTTCAAAGGCCAATGGTTTGGCTCGGGTGACAGACAACCTATTCTCTGAAGGCATCCTTGTTCCCTTTCCTCCTTCTCAACACTTTGCAGGTTTCTATTCCAATCTATTTGTAGTACCCAAGAGGGATGACCCTGTCAAGCCTGTTCTAGACCTTAAGAAGTTGAATCAGTATGTCAAAGTCCGAAATTTCAGCATGGAATCGCTGACCTTTTTCATTGCATCCATGGAACCCGTAGAGAGGTTTCTCTCATCCATTGGTATCAAGGATGCCTATCTTCATGTTCTTATCTGTCTAGTGCATCAGCGATTTCTTCGCTCCACTATCAATTCATGACCCTCTTCTTTGGGTTGGCCACAGCCCCATGAGTTTTCACAAAGGTTCTGGCATCAGTGAAGCTAGAGAGTCTCTGGACACCCTGTCCAGGTTTGGATAGATCAACCACCCCAACAATCTTCCCTTTCACTGTTTCTAGACTTTCTGGGTCTCTCCTTCGATCCGCTCAGGCCTGTATACTACTGCTGTAGCCAAAATTACTTTTCTTCCAGAAGCTGTTATGCTCTCTACAAACTCTCAATCCCATGACCATTCATCACTGCATGAGAATGCTGGGGCTGATGGTCTCCTCCTTCGAGGCAGTTCCTTTTGGTCATTTTCACGCTCTGCCACTCGAGTAGACTCTTGAAGTGGACTTTCTTGATCGGCAGATACAACGCTCCCTTTTTTGGTGACTGGATTCCCCATGGATCCAGCTCTGATGCTTCTCTCTGACCCCTCAATGGTAGGCACTCCTCACTGATGCCTGTCCCTTTGGTGGTGGGGATACTCTGTGAAATCTCACGGTGCAAGGCACTTGGAGCAGACAGGAGTCCACACTACTGATAAATGTGTTGGAATTTTGAGCCATTCTCTTGTCACTTCATTACTTTGGACTCTAGTTGGGAGATCTATCAGCTGGAGTGCAAACTGACAACGTGATGGCTGTCGCCTACATAAATCATTAGGGCAGGTGCCTTGTGTCCAGGTCTCGGGACCCTCAAGCTCAAACAGTGGATGCACTAGTAATTGCATGAATTGACTTCCTGTTCCCATTCTACTTTCCCCCTCTAACTAATACTGTGACTTCTCATCAAGATGGAAGGACTCCTGGTGACTCTCATTGCCCTAGATTGGCTTCGCTGCATGTGGTACGCGGATTTCACCAACTCTGCTGCACCTTTCCTTTGAGAAGATTTTCTCTTATAGGGACCACTCTTCCACCCGAGTTTGTCCATGTGTCGCTTGCCGGCATGGTTGAAACTGTGGATTTAAGAGCCTATGAATTTGTGGAACCTGTCATTTAAATCATGGTGAAAGCTAGAAAACAATCCTCTCGGATTTATCATCGCATTTGGGGAAAAAGAGAAATTTCTCTGGTGTGATCTGCGCAATTTCCTCTATGCGTTTTTTTTTTTTTTTCCTTATCTCCTCTCCCATCCTTCCTACAGGAGGGTTTGGATATGCGCTTGAGACTTAGTTCTTTGAAGAGTCAGGTATCTCCACTATCCATACTTTTCCAAAGCCCACTAGCTTCAAAGTCAACTGCTGGTACTTTTCAACAAGGGGTCGCTCACACCACCCCTCCATACCATTCTTCTTCCCACCTTGGAAACCTTAATCTAGTATTGAATGCGCTACAGTCTCATCCCTTCGAACCATTGAGTGAAGTTCCAGCTCGACTTTTGTCCTGGAAAGTGACCACCTTGGTAGTAGTTACCTCCATTTGTCGGGTTTCCGAGTTTGCAGCCTTGTGGACCAAGCATCCATTCATGCTTTCATCAGGACAAGGTGGTCCTGTCTCCTGCTCCTTACCTGAGGTGGTTTCGGCATTCCACCTGTCCCTCCACAGTTCACCTCTGATAATGTGCTCTTTACAAACTGGATCTAGTGCGAGCCTTGCTGACCTACCTCTTTCAGATGCTTTGACTCTGCTTGTGATCCCTGATTGGCCAAGACGTAGCATTGTGGCTTCCAAGGTGGTCCTCTCTCTCGCTGGATCCGATTAGCGGTGGTAGCAGCCTACCGTGCCAAAGGTGGACTCTCTTCCATGTTACAGTGCATACTACTCGGGTAGTGGGTGCCTTGTGGGCAGTAGGCAAGAAGGCTTCCGCTAGACAAGTATGTAAAGCTGCTACATAGACCTCTTTGCACACCTTTTCAAAGTTCTACCGGGTGGACACTTTTGCATCTGTGGACACCTCCCTCCATAGAAAAGTTTTTCACGGACTGCTATAAACTGATCTCATGCATCCTTCTATACTTTGCCTGCTGCTGAAAGACTGCTCTAGAACATCCCAAGATCTTCATCTGTTTTCCCCCAATGATACGGACAAGAAAAGAAGATTTTTGTACTTGCTGTAAAATATCTTTCTGGTCTCATTCATTGGGACACAGCTGAAGGCCATGGTTATAGCTACTGCCACTAGGAGGTGGACACTAAGCAGAAAAGTGTTGGCTCCTCCTACTAGCTATACCCCTCCTGCAGGCACCAAGCTAACCCGTTTGTATGCAAGCAGTAGGAGCAGCCAAGTAAGATTTTTTTTTTAAAAGTCAATGTAAAAAAAATAATATATATATATATTAAAACTATAACTCGGCGTAGTACAATGTGCAACTACAAAGAGAACCCTCCGACAAGAAGGAATATCACATCTTATAACCTAATAATAAAAATATTTATATAGCGCCAACATATTCCGCAGTGCTTACAAGACGGGACAACATACAACCACGGTAACATGTAGTAATCAGTTGATGGAAACAGTAGGGGTGAGGGTCCTGCTCCAATGAGCTTACATACTACAAGTAATGGGGTGATACAGAAGGTAAAGGGGCTGGAGATGTGCGGGCATGGTGAGGTGGAGAGTGAGGGATGCTATACACATAGACAATGGTCAGACTTGAGCTGTTTATTGGCTGAATCGGTATGACTGCAGAGGCAGTTGATGGCACTAGCAGGGATTGCAGTCGGTAGGTCAGTGAGCATGTTATCAGGAGGAGTACAGAGGGGTTTGATATGCCTCCCTGAAGATGTGCGTTTTTAGAGCACGCCTAAAATTGTGTGTTGGGGATTGGATTGCCCAGATAGTTTGGGGTAACGTTATACAATTCTAGTTTTAAATAGCCCCCACTCCAAGGTCACATGATTAAAAACAGCCAATCACTAGTCATACATCAGCTGTCATAATTTTATATGTAGTAGAACTCCTTATTGCTATTACAAATTAACAAACTAAGGCCGGTTTCACACTGCGGGCGATATCGGACTGCGATTCATGGGCCAATATCGCCCTCGCAATCCTTTTAAAGAAAAAAAAATCAAGATGTGAGGTGTGTTCGCATGGAAACAGCCTCGCATCCCTGTGGGGGCGCTCTTCATCCCTACCGCGGCTGTCGGACCCGCGGCAGGGGATTGCGATGTTCTCCCATTGATCTCAATGGGGCCGGCGCTGCTGCTGCCTGTCCTGTTGGAAACAGTAGGCGAAATAGCAGAATTTTTTTCAATCGCAACATGGCTTCAGTGAAAACATTGCAAGTGGGAATGAAACCATTGAAAAATCATTGGTTTCATAATCGTGCATTTTCACTCACTCCTGCATCATGTGATTTTTATCGCCAGCGTGAAGCCGGCCTAAAACATTGTCCTACTATAGCGAGTCTTTAAGAATATGGAGTCCATGTAGAATTCTCGTTTGCAGTTAATTAAAAAAAAAATTAAATTTTTATTTTTATTTTTTTTTTTTTAATCTTTAATGAGTAGCGTTTTTTTGCAGCTTGTTTGCAGCTTGTTTGCAGCTGTGTCTCCTTTTGTGGTCTATTAAGCCTTTCGATATTCTGAAAGGTAAAAGCAGAAATGTTACCATTATGACAATGGATGAAATGTTTGGATGCCGCTGAAAGGTTCGCTGCGTTGGAGTTATTAACCTCCACCAGATGATCGCTAATTCTAATCCTAAGGGGGAAAGTGGTCCGACCACATATTGTATGAAACGAGCTACACTTAATCACACTGATGGAACCCCGTCGTGTTAATAACCTCAATGCAACAAGCCTGTCAGCGGCATCCAAACATTTCATCTAATGACATAATGGTTACATTTCTGCTTTGTCCTTTCAGAGTATCGAAAGGGTTAATAGACCACAAAAAGGCCGCAACTACAAACAGTCCCTACTCAGTACATTTACTGCATACAAGAATTCTACATGGGCCCAATCTACTAAAAGACTTGCTATATTATTAGGACTGTCGTTAGTGTGTTAATTTTTAATAACAAGGCCAAATGTCCACGGGTGAATCAGGCCGCCCATAGGGAAGCACGGGCGTCCGCACATTAAAGCCTGCAGGTTTGTTTTGCGGACCTTTTTGTCTGGACAAATCGCAGCATGCTCCACTTCCATTTTCCGCACGGACTGCTTTCGTTCAAGTCAATAGAAGCCATCCGACTCGCAGCCGTCTGCGATTGACAATGCAGATATAGGCCGTGGATTCAGCGGGAGTTTAAAAAAAACCCTCCACTGCGCATGGGCGACGGACGGTCGGCGCTTCCCCACACATCCGCAGTGAAGAAAATAGAAGACCCGGACAGGTATGCGGTGTGCTCGGCCGCGGGCAGCATCCGATCCGCCCGTGGACATGGGGCCTAAGGAGTTTAGCCGTCATGACTGTATGTAGTAGTTGTATGACCACTAGTGGTCGACTATGATTGGCTGGTTTTAACATGTGGTCTCGGAGCGAGGGCTTTTTAAACTATGTAATTGTATATGGGTTGAAGCAGTGAAGGAATATTTCTCCAACCCGCGTAGCTCCTTTGTCTCCGGCTCCTGTTTCACCGCATGTCTCTTACATATTTGCAATAAAGATGGATGTTTTAATCAAGCTTGTGGCGATGCTGGATCTTTGTACACCTATGTCTTCATATCCAGTGCCAGCTGCCCCCTGGCAAAAATACTGGAACTGATCAGTGTTAATGTGGCTTGTCTGACAGTCTGGTCACTGGGGATACACTGCCTAACAACCAATGGTGTTGTCAGGCAGCACATCCCTAGCAACCAGTCCATCTCTGGGTATCCAGTTTTCAGTGCGTCTCTCTCTTACGGCAGGGCACTTAACCGACAGTCACTTAGTGGATTATCTTAAGAGGTGTAAAGCTGGCCTGAGACCCAATGGCTTAATCATCATCAAGGACAACATGGCCCAGGAAGGAGTCATCATGGACGAAGTGGACAGCAGCATCTGCAGGGACTTGGACCTGGTACGTCGTCTCATCAGACAGGCCGGCCTCTGTGTACTGGCCCAGGAGAGGCAGGAGAACTTCCCCGAGGAAATCTACCATGTTTATTCCATCGCCATGAGATAACTTCCACCACGGATGTCTCGGTTTCTCTAAGACCTTCCCACTGTTCTGCTTTGCCAAAAAACTCAGATGTTGCTATATAGCATGCTGCTTTCTCAGTACGCTGGGATCCGAGTGAGAGGTAACAGATTAGGACTGTCGGGTATAGGGTGCCCATCACCTGGCTGCTGCGGAGTAACCAACTTATCAAGAGACTGCGCCAAGACTAACACATAAAGTGACAACCAATATGCCTGCTATCACTGCTCCCACACTGTTCATCACCCAGCTTGCCAAGGCTCCTGAATGGCCACTCTGCCTAGTTATACAGCGCTGCATCCTCCTTCCACACTGATGTTGAACATGGCAGGTTTGATACGCTGGAGTCTTGGAAAGCTGGATGGCGATCTCTCTGGGAGCTGTAAAGACAGCCATATTGGGGGAAGTACTCTTTAAAGCGATCCTCCGGTCCTGACCAAACAAAGATGGCCGCACCACTTCTCAGACTACCTGCTGCATCATCCATCTAAGGCACTACACCTGCTTTGATTGGCCAGTGCTGCTGACCTGAGAATCGCTGGCCAGTCAGAGCAGCATGTAGTGTCTTAAGGTGCCTTTACATGGGATAAGTTGCTCAGACTGTAGACACGGCCCTCCAACAGAGCACGAAATACAACGACTATTGAGTGACTTCTCTCTGTATAAACGGAAGTCACCCAATCTTTGAGCAACTGCCTTTTTGTACTGAATGGAGGCGGGTGGCTGGAAGAGAGATCTGGTGCATGCCGCCTCCACTCACTGACCGCGTATGTGCCTGACAGTCGTGCCAGGTAGTCAAGTGTTGGAGCCTTCCTTGTCCAGAACCAGAGGGTCAGGTTAAAGGATAACAAAACTTTTAGCAAAATTCTGGCATGGCAATGCCAGGTCAGATGTTTTGAGCGGTCGGAAGCCGAGACCCCCACTGATAAGTGCTTCTCCCCCTTCGTTTTATCAGAGTGCGGTCTTCACTTGCTAGCTAAAGATGGGCTCAAAGAAGGTCTATGAGCTTCTCTTCAGCTGGTGCCATGTCGGTGATCAGTAAATCCAAAGGCATGAAAAATAGTGGCAGCATCAAGGGTGTGACGCAAAAATACAGAACTCGTTATTGCTTCACGTTTCGACCAGAGGACTTTATCAAGCCTTGATAAAGTCCTCTGGGCTTCACGTTTCGACCAGAGGACTTTATCAAGCCTTGATAAAGTCCTCTGGTCGAAACGTTAAGCAATAAAGAGTTCTTGATTTTTGCTTCGCACCCTTGATGCTGCCACTATTTTTCATGCCTTTGGATTCACTGTGGGGATTTGGAGGTCCATGATCCCCGAACGGTGGCTGTGCATGGAGTAATAATACCTTTACCTCCTTTGGAACTATGAGTGCTGCTGGATACTTGGTGACAAGACTGTATGTCGGTGATCAGTGGGGGGCTCGGTACACAAACCCAAAATCAAAACGTCTAACATGAAGGGACGGAAGCAGTCGGCATAAGACCTGCGCTCTGATCAGCTCGCAGCGTCCGCACTTATATACTTTCTATTGAGCCTGTGCACGACTCCAAGCAAAGCGCCAAACTGGCACATTGCTTCTGCTTCTCCATTCTAGTGATTGAAGAGGGTCTCCGCCCCTGGCCCCCCTGCCGATCCAAACTTTTGATGTTGCTATGCAATGTCAGAAGTTTTCTAAAAGTTTAGTTACACTTTAACCCTTCCTGGTGGTCACATAGCACAGTTGATGCACTTAGCACCATAAGAAGTAAAGAGACTATTAAGGTGGCGCTCTCGCTTTCCGTGAACGCTCGTGGATATTGTTTGGGGTGACTTGATAGTGTTTGTCAAAAAAAGACGTGTGTTGTGTGATTAAGGAATTTAGTGCACCCGTCATCTACTTGTGGAGGGGGTAGTTTTGTAGTGGAAGGGGTTATCCAGAAACACATGGCTGCTTGCTTCCTGAGTAATATGGCCGCATTCTAGTAAATGTGGCTGAGCTGCAGTACCTGACGTGGACTGGGGACAGCAGGGGCGCTTTTTCTAGAAGAAAGTAGCCATGTTTTTCAGATTCCATTCATTTAATATAGGAACTTGCAATATAGAAGACAGTTTGCAATGTTGTCATTGGTTCCTACAGTGGATATAAAAAGTCTCCACACTCTGTTAAAATGCCACATTTTGGTCATGTTTAAAAACCTGACAGATGAATAATTTCAGATTTATTGCCACCTTCCATGTCACCCGTTATCTGGGCAATGCCACAGAAAAACAAACTGAAATCTCTTAGGGTGGACAAACTTAAAAGAAAAAAATTAAAACCATGTGGTTGCATAAATATACACACCCTACAACCAATCCTGTGCTGATGCACCCTGTGGCTTTAGGCCAGCATTCATCCTTAGTAGTAGGTGTCTATCAGCATGGCACATCTTGACGGGGCAGTCTTTGCCCACTCTTCCTGGCACTTTAACAAGGGGGTGCAGACTTTTGTACTTCATGTGGGCAGGCCGATGTGTAAAGGCTTCGCACAGGGGGTGAGCAGGAGTCGTGTTGGTAATCGGGTGGTGTTTATACGTTGTGCATTGCATGAGGTTCTACACGGATCTGGTCCCGGTGTGACAGGAGTCAGACATATTTTGAATATAATAAATTATTTTTTGGTAAATCTTGTTACTTCACCAACCGCATCGTCCCCTTATGTTGTCCTCCTAGACCTGCTGAGGCCTGGCCCCTAAGCATTTCCATGGGAGGGATGTATAAACCAATCCAATCTGAACTTTAGGAGTCTTGGAAATCTGGGGTCAGTCTGATGGTAGAGATTACCCCCCCCCCTGTCCTCACCATAACAGGTTTATGCGGCTTATAGGACAGGGAGGTCGGGGGTGTACTTCTATTTCTACTTACCGGGCTCCCAGTTCGCACTTCTGCAGTCAGTGTATGCGCTCCATCGAAGAGATCAGCAAGTCTACTGAGTCGGAGACGCAGACCGAGCGCCGCTTGTCAGAGCTGACGGGGACACAGGTAAATATGAAGGTACAGGGTTAGCAAAATTAAACTTCACCCAATTTGGTGGGCGCTAGAAGGCATTCGGCTGCTCCAAATGAGATGAAATTCAAGACAGCGGCCCCTTCAGATGATGTGCTGTCCATTTAAGAAAAAAGGAATTTGTCAACAACTCTCCATTTGCAAAAGCATGTTTCCCACTGCAGCACATGAGTCTGCTTTAGGCCTCGTGTCCGCGGGCCCGCGCGGTTTCTCTCGTGCAGGATCCAGCAGCGGATTCTACCCGGCCTGCAGAATTTAGGCCCGAAAGTACATTATACTTGCCCGTCCTCACGCTGTGGGGCTCTCCTCCGTGCAGGCTGGATCTTCTTTCTTCTGCGCGGTGGATGCGCTCCAGACGCCGGCAATGTGCTACGCGAATGCGCCATTTTTAATTTTTTTTATAACTCCTGCGGTCTTGCAGTCTGCAGCACGGACGCATGGACAGACTGTCTGCGCTGCAGATCCAATCAGCTTCCATTGGCTTCAAGGGGAACAGAACGTGCGAGAAAACTGCTTCAAAATGGAGCATGCTGCGGGGAAAATAACATCCGCAGGTATTTAAATACAAAATCCAGGTGTGTGATCTGCGCCCATAGGGAATTATTGGGCACCCGTGGGCATGTAAATGTTTCCCTATGGGTGCAACTCACTCACTCTCCCTCCCTCCATTTATGCCATGGACAATGAGGCCTTTATCGCTACAGCATGCCGACAAATGTGGTCCTTCAGATCTAATGATTGAGGCAGGTTGGTCACAGTAGACCTCGTCCTCTACAGCGCCCCCTACCTGTGACTTTTTCCCCATAAATGGTGAGCGTATCGCCTGCATTTGATCTCCTTTGGAGCAGCAAAACGCCTTCCAGAGGCTTCTCTGTTTGGGAAGTTTAATTCTGCGAACTCTACACCCCCCTGGACTCTTCGGTCCCTGTTGTATGAGCACATAAAGGTCCGTTCACACGCAGATGATCATTACCAAAATCTGCAACAGATTTCACCCTTTCAGTTGAATTTAAACTCAAGGAGTGAAAGCTACTGCAACTTCACCCCAAAGCATGTGGGAGTTTTTACAGGGGCCCCCAAAAAATAGCCTTTTTCTTTGCCAATCTAGAGATGAGCGAACGTACTCGGATAAGCACTACTCGTCCGAGTAATGTGCTTTATCCGAGTACCTCCCCGCTCGTCCTGAAAGATTCGGGACGCGCCGCGGAGCGGGGAGCTGCAGGGGAGAGCGGGGAGGAACGGAGGGGAGATCTTTCTCTCCCTCTCTCCCGCCCGCTCTGCCCCTGCTCCCCGCTGCGACTCACCTGTCAGCAGCGGAGCGCCCCGAATCTTTCAGGACGAGCGGCGAGATACTCGGATAAGGCACATTACTCGGACGAGTAGTGCTTATCCGAGTACGTTCGCTCATCTCTACGCCAATCATAGCATGCTTTGGGGGTGGCCAAAAAAAAACTTCACCCGTGTGACTAAATACCAATTTTAAAAAAAACAACAACGCCGCCCTACGTTTCTGGCACTTCTTTCTCACTCAAAAACACCAGTGAAATAAGGAAGCCGTTTACTCCGTATCTTTCAGGCAATGATCGATGGCCGATCGCTTGCTTATTCATTGGCCTGAGCAGCAGGCAGTGTAAAAGACATTAAGCCTTTGGGTAACCTTCTCCGAGTATATAACAGCCACATGAGTCAATAGTACGGCCGAGGGGCCGGGGTGGACGACCGCCATCTTGTCCCCCACTGAGCTTCAGACGATTTCGTAGCAATGTCAGTGCTACAAATCGCATGTATGTAGAGCCCGTGCTTCCCTATGGGTTGGTCCCCACGGGCGAGGTCCTGTAGTCTATTACATTGGGAGACTACATAATCGCAGCATGCTATAAACAGCTGCGATTTGCTATTCGCTGTAGCCCATGTTTCCCCATGGAGGCGGCTGCTTTCTCGCACGAACTTGGGATTTTCATGCGATGTGATTTTTAACATTAGAAAGTCCTATTAACCTTCTCGCCACACAATCACACGATTTGTATCGCGGGCAGCGGCGACACGATGCCACACTTTACCCAAGAAGAAAAGCATCACTGACGCTACCAGCCTGCCTGTACGTAGCAGCGATATCGCTGTCACCCGTGCGGATACAGCCTCATAGGAAGAGGAAGCTTGGAGCTGATCGGGATGCTCAACGGTATTAGACACGGAAATGTGGCCGTTAGAGATGAGCGAGCGTACTCGCTAAGGCTAACTACTCGAGCGAGTAGTGCCTTATTAGGGTACCTGCCCGCTCATCTCAAAAGATTTGGTGCCGGCGGGGGAGAGCGGTGAGTTGCGGGAGTGAGCAGAAGGGAGAGAGAGAGATTCCCCCTCCCCATTCTCCCCGCCGGGACCTGAATCTTTAGAGATGAGCGGGCAGGTACTCGCATAAGGCACTCCTCGCTCGAGTAGTTTGCCTTAGCGAGTACGCTCGCTCCTCTCTAGTCTGTCAGCAGGTTTATGGTGCCTTATCTGGGGACGGCGGTAAGTACCACCAGAGTCACTTTGTTTAGTGTAATGCTTTTGATAAAATGAGTAAATCTGAATGTCTGACATCCAGATTTTGACACTTTTTGTAAATGGCTAAATACTGCAGCAAATCTGTGTCGAAATCAGCGTGTCCAAAATGTGGATTTCCATTATGAAATATTCCGGTTTGTGTGGAAGCACAATGAGCATGAAAAGATTAAAGCCCCATTTACATGGCCAAAAGGTCGGGCAAACGATGCCCTACACGCGTCCCCGCATGTACCCGCTCCCATGCTGTTTCACAAGAGCGAGTACCTTTGGCCGGCTGCAGGAGCTTTCACTCCTCGCTCTCCCCCACTTGGACACAGCGAATGATCGTCGTTCAGGCTGCCTAAAATCCTGACCCCTGATCGCTCAGTGTAAATGGCCGTCGTTCAGTACTAAACGGCTGCTGTGTTAAGTGAATAGAGAGGGGCGGGAGAGAGCGAGGAGTGAAATCTCCAGCTGTCCCGCTGCGAGCCAGCGATACTCGCTCCTGTGTGACAGCATGGGAGCGAGTACATCTGGGGGACGGGTGGCGTGCAGCAGTTGCCCAACCTTTGTTCCATGTAAATGGGGCTTCAAAATCCAGATTCTCATTAACGCCATACCTCGGTCATATCTAGCCCTCTCATCATCAGCATATTCATGAATGGTGCCAGTGGCGAGAAGCACAGTGCTGAGTATACCACTAGGGGGCAGCCAACTTCTCTGGATTATGGTTAGGTTTCTTACACATTACGATTTTCCCTCTGCCCCGCACTCCGGCTCACGAGTCTAAAACGGCATTGAAATGGTAAGCTGGATGGAACCATAGGGGTGTCACTTCCACACCCTCAATCCAATGGTCTCCATCTACTCCGTCTTTTTAAGAGGATAGACCAGCAGTGTTCCCTGCACTGTACTGACGGGGACCAAAGGGGGCTCAGTTTTAGATGTTAAAGGAAACCTGCTATCACTATAAATCACATGAGGGAACAGGTAGTCTGGGGTGCTGCATTTATACTCACGTGGTGCCCCCGCCAGTTGGCATGCACACACACCATTGACTTTTTCGACAGCCGTGTGCTCACACTCTCCCATTCATCTCTATGGGACACTATGCACACAGAGCCGTCTGCAGAGTCATGCGGGATGCAACTCCCTACAGTGTAGGAACAGGGACCCGGGGAATATCAAACGCAGTGCCCCGTTCCCTCACCTTTGACCCCCATAATGTAGTTTATGGGGCTCAAAGGTGATAACAGGTTCTCTTTTTTTTTTTTAAAGCAATGGTCTCATAGCGGCTGGGGGCTAAGGGTTAACCCCAAGATGTAAAATGTTAGGGTCCATTCAGATGGCTGGATTGTCTATCTGTGTACTTCAGGCAGCACGGGGCTGGTCCGTCACGCAAAAGGAAGTCTTCACAGGCAAAAGTGAATTTTGGAATCCAGAGCTGCACCGCGGCCTCTTTATACAGGGAGGCCTTTAAAATGAACTCGCGTATTACTAAGAGACCATCCAAGGTCTGATAGTCCCTCCTTATACTCTATGGGGCCGGCCCCCGGGGCCTTTTAGACTGGCTGAGAAGCAACCTATTGGCACGAGCACCGATTGGTGAATGCTAACATTTACAAAGGCTGCTCTCATTGGTCGGCAGCGCATCTTCCTTGCCACTTCCATGGACCGCTAACGAGCGAGCGTTTTATAATTACATCAAAGACAGAATCTGCTGACCAATGAGCATCTGCTTATTCTATGCAGCAATGCGATATAGCGGAGTGGGCACACGGGTACAACATGCTGTACCTACCACCACCCTGGAGGAGAAAAGCTGCTATGTATTACCGTACAACAACATTAGGGCTCTTTCACAAGAGCGCATAAACGGTGCGACTGATTATATGCAACCTCCTGTGGCAATGCAGGCATTCACATGGGCGATGATATGGCGCATGGAAACATGAAAAAGGGAACATACACGACCAAAATACACGCCAACGTCTATATGTTGGGCAAAAAGATAGTTCTGGAACTAGGTTTTGGCTAATATACGCCAGCAGGTCCCATAGACTCCTATGGGAGCAGGGAAAATGGGAGGGGGGGGGCAGCGAAAAGCTTACAGCTGCCTCTATGGAGGCATTAGAAGTCATTCTGAGAAGTAAAGCCGAGCGAGGGTTTTCCAGGGTGCAGCGTATTTTTTCGCTAAAAACCACGCTCAACGGTCGTGTGAATGGGTGAGAAAACGCTAAGTACTAAAGTCCTTTCATTGCAATTTTATGGCACCGGCGAGTAAAAACATATACGCTCGTGTGAAAGAACCCGTAAGCTCAAGTACGCACCCCCCCTCCCAAAACAGACCCTTTAAAGTGATTTTCCAGGCCATTACTATTAATTATCCATCTTCAGCATTAGTGATTAGTAGTTGATCACCATGGATCCGCTGCTTGGGATCCTCGGTGATCAGCTGATTGGCCTGCTGTTGGTGCAGCGGGGCCAGATGTCCACATTGGTGGTGAGGGCAGAAAGGGTAAGGCTGGGTTCCCACGGGACGGAAATCTCACGGAATGTCTGCAGGGGGACTAAGATTTCGGCAGGGGAACGGCTGCTTCAGGGTGCGTTCCCACAAACGTATATCGGCTCGGTTTTCACGCCGAGCTGATATACGTTGTCCTCGTGTGCAGAGGGGGGAGGCTGGAAGAGCCTAGGAGCAGAAACTCTGCTCCCGCCCCCTCTCTGCCTCCTCTCCACCCCTCTGCACTATTTGCAATGGGGAGAGGCGGAACGGGGGCGGGGCTAATTCCCGGACCTTAGCCCCGCCCCCGTTCCGGCTCCTCTCATTGCAAATAGTGCAGAGGGGCGGAGAGGGGGCGGGAGCTCAGTTCCTGCTCTGAGGCTCTTCCAGCCTCCCCCCTCTGCACACAAGGACAACGTATATCGGCTCGGCGTGAAAACCGAGCCGATATACGTTCGTGGGAACGCACCCTCAAGCTGCTTTTCTGTCTGTATTCCGCTATGGAAATCTTTCCCCCTAGAAGTAAGGGAGTCCGCAGCGGAATCGGCGATACAGTCGACATCTCGCGGATTTGAATTTCACGCCGCATGTCAGTTTCCGTGCGGCTCGTCCACAACGTGTGAACGAAATGTTTACAAATCTTGTTCACTTTGATGCTTAGTCTCGGGTTCAAAAATGGATGTGGAATGTCCACCCTGTGGGCACCCGGCCGAAGAGGCAGATAACTTCTATAGGAGTGAAACCACCTCTGAGACTTCCTTCTCCAACCCAGATGATGACATCCAGTCCCGCTGCGCTGACAGGAGGCCGATCAGCTGATCCCTGGCGCTCAACGATTGATGATGATCTATCCTGAGGATAAATCATCAATCGTATTTGTCCAGAAAGCCACGTTAATGAAAAATTAGGTATTTAAAGGTGTACATACACTTTAAGGGTCCAAGCCAAACAAGAGACCCGATCTATAGCTCCTAAACCTTAATCTACAGGTGGTTGATAATCCAAAATTTCAGTGCTCTAGAAAGTCACCTACAGGTGCCACTGCAAAGACAATGTTATGTCTTGAGGTATTTACATATTTTTTTCCCCAAGGTGCATTGCTTTTATACAGTGGTCTCCAATCTGTGGTTTCTCTCTGCAGGCTGTCTGGACATGCTGCTAGTTGTAGTAGCATGCCAGCTAGGCAGCCACAGATTATAGACTTCTGCCTTAAAGTTGCTCTTCTTTTATATTAGATCTCCACAAGGTGGACCAGTAGCTTTCCAATTTACAGGAAGACATTTTACCCCGAGCCGTCCTCTACCACCAGAGCTCCATTTATTACAATAGATACCATGTTCTCCACAGGTCCGGGCGAGAAGGGTGGGGTTCATGCAGAAATTCATTTCCAGATAATGGGTTAATACCCCGATGAAATAGATCAGCCTTCGATTACTACACCCTGATCACAGACGCAAGAGAAACAGGTGGGGGGATTGAACCTCTGCACTGCAGAAGCTCCAGTAGGGTTGAAGTGTAAGGACACGGGGCAAAGTCTTCTCTTGGGAAGTCCTCCACTATAAGTCGTCTTCATAGGAGGCAGCAGGATGGATAAGAAGATACAGTTTCAGCCGGTCAGGAAGGGGCAAAGATTTCACTTTGACGTCCACAGGCCAAGGCCTGAGCCTCTGGCGGATGTAGACCCTGCACCAATGCTTCAGCGTAGGGGGCGACTGCTCCAGCTGTTTCAGGGACTGGTGTAGGGCGGTCACTTTGTCCGCATGGACCCTGCAGTTCGATGTGTTGATATCAAAGTTCCTGGGCAGAGTGATCCTGGGAGACTGAGCGACCATCAGCTCCAGGACGCTCTCGGCTTTGTTCAGCAGGTCCACAGAGTCACAGTCCTCGCAGCTGCCCAGGTAAGTGCACAGCCTGTCAAAGACTATGTGAAAGCCAGACCAGCAGGACGGGCCGTGCAGCGAGCAGTTGTACGAAGCACCAGATTCTAGAAGGAAACGCAGGAGAGGGAAGTGCAGCTTGAAGCTCTTGAGGCACGTGTGGGTGAGGGACTCGTGGGACGGGCACTCGCTGGGGTCGGCGCCGTGGACCATCAACAGCTGGCTGACCCGGAAGCAGAAGTGGTTAATCAGCTTTGCCTCATCGTTATCCGATCCAACAGTCTCTCCCAGTAGGAAGATGATGCTTGAAAATACGGTGTCACAATCCTTGGTTGTGACCTTCACATCAGCGCCTAGAAGATAGAAGGGGAGGTAAGCAGTGGCGGTACTTGTGGTTTAGGACCAGCCCTAGCATCACAATTACTCCCTATTCTAGATTCCCCTAACCACGTTTTGTCTTACCAATAGGACCAGCTATCAGTTGGCAGTAGTAGCTGTTCAATTTCCCTGCAGTGCCCCCAGAGGAGAAATGAAGTGTTACAGTCATCAATAAATAAATGACCGTGTAATGCAGTGACTTGTCTATTGCTCTAGAAGACCAAACAATTCTTGATGAAGGACCTGTTACAGGATCGTCTAGGAAGAGAAACACTAACCCAAGCCGTTACAGGTCCTGCAGTGGTGGCATCTCCACTTCTGGCGGTCACATGCTATGGATTCGTCGTCCTCTCATCGTGTTGTTCGTGACGCCATTTAGGGGAGCTGTCCGACTGGCTCATCAATAACTAAGCCAGCCCCTTCTCTGCATCAGCCATAACAGAAAAGGGGGCTGGCTTAGCTAATGAAATGAGCCCCATCAGCCCCCTGTGATGACATCACCAAAAAGATTGGGGTAGAATCCATACCATGTGACCTAGTGTCAGAAACAGGCTGGAAGTTTCTGGTATTGCTGGACAGAGGGCCTGCATTGAGGTGACTTACCTCCTTCCAACAGCAAGCGGATATTTTCAGTGTTGTGAATCTGGACCCCGTCACTGCTGGCCAGTGCGTGCAGCAGCGCCGTCTTACCTGCCAACATTAACAAAGTGGTTCGGGCAGAGCAACAAAGAACAAGGCAAAAGGTCAAATGGGCACATTTAACCCCTTCCTGCTGCAGCTTTTTTTTCATTTAAATGATTTCCCTCACCACTTTCAAACAAACCTACGCCACGTGCGCCAGTCACTGACCATTTTTATCTGCGGTGTTCACATCTGCTCCGAGCTCAAGAAGTCGCTGTAAACATGGCAGCCGTTCGGACTCCTCGCTGGCCAGGTCCAGCGGACTGCTTTCATGAATCTGAACCAGAGAAAGTATTGACAGTGAGTGATGCAAACACAAGACTATCGAGGTCTGGTCATCCTCTGGATATGCCATGGATGTGTAAGATGGAATACCCCTTTAATATCAGACCGTTATACCAACTGGGGGGGGGAGTTGTCTCACCCGGTCCCTCTTATTAATATCTGCGCCATTTTGCACCAGTAGCTCTACCATGCCGGGTTGGTTCCGGAGGACGGCGATGTGAAGAGCTGTGTAGTACGTCACAGGATCTGGGAAGATAAAAAAAAAAGTGGATAACCTTGGTCAAAATCTGTAATGTCACTTTAAGGGTTAACTTACCCTATTAGGAAATATTGAGGAGAGATCCCCTGGTCAGGACCCTCCTTTATACAGAGCAGATACTAAAATTATGTCTCACCCTGGAGGACTGTCCTGTATTACACAGGCAGCTTATTGATTTCAATGCCAATGGTGTAATGCTTCATTTTCCCTGTGGAGGCGCTGCAGGGGAAGTAAACACTTGCAGCCAGGTTTGCCCACAGATTACAGCTGATCACAGGATGTCTCACTGCTGGAACCTTCAGTGATCAGCCAAGTGTCAGGAAAGATTTCTAACCAAAAGTCATTGTCCAAAGTGGACACAGGGATTTATCTGGGACCTTACGCCCCCTACAGTCCAGGAGGAGCCCTGCTCCTCCTGCAGGAAAAAAAAACAGTTTTGGACAAATAGAACTTGTTCTACTTTAAACGACTGTAACTCTGGTTCTATCAGGGCCATCGACCTACTTTTGGTGGTGTTGTCAGTGGCACTATAGAACAAAAGCTACAGTCATTTGAAGTGGGGTCTGGAATACTGAAGTTTACCGCTGTCCGTGTGTGTAGAGCAGAGAGGGAGGAGCAGGCTGCTTAGAAGAAATCTATGAGTAGCTCGTCTTTCGCTCTGTCCCAGGGAAGGGGGTGACACAGACTTTCTTCATTATTCCCCCCGAGGAAAATATTTGCTCTCTGATTGTCACATATGGGGTCTTTTTCCCCAGAAAAGATGAAGACTTGCTCATCTAATCAATCCTTTACACAGTTTTACTCTGCAAATGGTGTAGTCATTGCCGACATCTAAGCACTTTTATAGAAAAGGTTAACACTTTCTTTTACTCCTTACACAAGGCTTTAAATATTAAAGTGAAAAAGAAAAAAAAAAAAAACACAACATAAAAAAATGCCACATCCATCACAACCGGTACTATAAAATATTACATTAATCCAACACAGTAAATTGCATAAAAAAAAGAAAATGCCAAAATAACCGATTTAAAAAAAAAAAATCATATATACCGCTAAATTGTATCAATAAAAACTACTACAAAAAAGGCCTCATACAGCTCAGTCAACAGAAAAATAACAATGCTGCAGACACTCTGCCCCCGACATACGGCTCCACAAAAACTTGTGTACAATAAAAACTTTTTTTTTTATTTTTACAAAGTAGTAACATTTGGGTTCGTCCTCATGGTAACGACCCGCAGCATAAAGGCAACATAATATTCACACCACACTGAGCATCACCAAAACAAAAATCCCAAAAATCAATGGTGGAATTTTTTATTTGTTGCTACCCAGTAAAAACCATAAAATAGCCGTTATTCCGTCCATTATATCTGAAGGATCCCAGTCCTTATAAAAACTAGAACTCGGCCCGCAAAATACAGGTTGCCCCACGGCTACAAGGATGGGGAAAAGTTATGACTGCTGGAACACAACGGGGGAAACTATTCACTGGCTAGAATTAGTTATGTCACTAAGGGGTTAAAAATGCACTTCAGGCGACCGAGTTCTGCGCCAAATATATTTACATGAGACGTAAATTCAAAATTTACAACAAGTGACATTTTCTAGAGGGTTTTTTCACATTTAATGTGGCTGTTGGGAGGTTATTAGCTGCGCCCATCAGAGACCGGCCATGGCACGTCCACAGGCAACTCCGCGAGCGTCCACTAAGGCCTCATGACCACTGGACAAATGGATTTAGGAAGGCCGCACGGGTGTCCCGCACACGTGATCCGCGCCCATAGGGATACATTGGACACCCGCAGGTAAGTAAATACCTGCGGATGTCAATTTTCCCTGCTGCGTGGATCGCACGTGCGAGAAAACACCCGCCGCATGCTCCATTTTCTGCGGGGCTCTGTAGAAGCCTATGGAAGCCGCCCGGTCCCGCGGTACACCTGCAGCTGAATTACTGCTCTCCGGCGTGAGAGAGCAGGAGTACAAAAAAAAAAAAAAGGAGTGCACGGCTTCCAGCGTGCCAAGCACATCCGCCAGGCAGAGGGAAAGAAGATCCGGCCGCATTTCCTATGTTATGCATTTGTGTGACTCCCATTGACTTCTATGTTAGCAGCAGCATGGAGAAGCCACTCAGCTGCTTCTGTAAGCCCCAACCAGTAGCCATCACCCTCAGCTGGGGGGGCTGAACTAGACATGGTGGGAGTCCTAGAGGGGGGGAGCGGCTGCTATGATGGTCACCCCAAAGCTAATGCCTCCTGTCATATGATGTCAGAAGCGGATGTTGGCGGTCTGGCAGTAGAGCTTGAACCTTCCCGCCAATATCCGGTAGACTTTCTAGCCATGCGACAGCAGAAGGGCGATCCGACCGGAAAGTGTATTTACAGCTAAGATGTGTAACCTTATTCCTCCGTGCAGAAAACAATTGCGCCCGTTAACATTCGCTGATGCTTGCTGAACGTTTATGCAGACCAAACAGTGGATCAGCTCATCGGCGCCAATCACAGTTCATAATGCCGCCTGCAGACGGCACATCTGGGTGCTACATGCGGGAGCGCGCAGCAGAAACCGGACCCTACCGCTGCCGGCGTCCACACGTGGCTGCCTCTGTTCTTTTTAACCTGTATTGCGGATGGACCCGGCGCCTCGCCGTCAGACATGCGCAGCACAGATTTTTCTTTTCCCCATGCCATCGCTAGGCGATGCCGTGGGCACCCGTGACCTCAATGTCAATTACAGATGGGCCGCGGGTCGGACGGCTTCCATTGACTTCAATGGAAGCCATTAGTGCGGAGCCCACACAAAAATGGCACATGCTACGATTTTTCCTCTATTTGCGGAAACTGCAATTGGTTTCCGCAGGTGTGCAGGAAGCAGCGGGTTTCCCTAGGATGTAACGAACGGTATTTGCCACGGATCCACAGTGCGGACGCCGACCGCGCATACCGCAATGCAGATCTGTTGGTGTGCAGGCGGCCTAAGTGTCTCCAACACATTGAGGCTCATACTCCGCTCCCCGGTTGTAATCCACTGATTGGCGCTGATCAAGATGCTCTTCATATCATGGTGTGACAGCTGTGCACAGTCATCCGGGGCGTGCCTTGTCCTGCATGTTGCCCCCACCCACCGCCTCGCTGTGCCAACATCCAATTTTTGGTCTCTGTACACATTCAAGCATCGTTGACGGTCAACGGGGGCATTTTTTCTGCACAGAAGAATTCAGTTGCACGTTTGCTTTATACGCGCGTCCATAGCAGACGCCATTTTGGCAGACCGCCCCTCCGCTGCCATCTGTCACACGACAACATTTACTGGATTTTGGTGGAAAGGGTCAAACTATATTACCGTAACACCAACATCCGCTTCTGACGTCATGCGCCAACGTAATAAGGCAGGAGACAGTTATATCAGACCTGCGGAGATGCCATGGGAGGTCTCGGGTGCCTCCAGCACGGACTATCACTGGTGGTCACCCAGCCTTCCCGGCATCTCATACATGGCGACTCGTCTCTTCCCACTCAGGTGTCTGGGGGACGGGCGCTACAGCAGCCATGTTGGGAACAATAGAAATCTGAGTATTTACCTTCAAAGTTGAGGTCGGCGCCGCACTGCAGGAGGATCGCGGCGGCGGGCAGCAGCCCCAGTTCAGCCACCTTCAGCAAGGAGTAACTTATCCCCTCGCGGTAGAACACAGACTGCGAATGTCTCTCCAGCAGTTTGTGCAGGGCAAGGAACTTGTCATCCTGCGCGGCCAGGAAGCTGCGGACAAGCAGAACAGGAAGTGTCATGTGCACCGGGAATGTGCGTCCCCTCACCTCATGTAGCCCCAATACCACCCCGACGCCGCTTCTACCAGTGTAGCACGGACTGGTTTTTACACTTCAGCATCTCTGCTTACTGTCAGTGAATGGGATTCTGTTTACAAACATATTTCTCAGCAGGGGCTTTGATACAATGTATCCAGTGCAGACGAGTCTCTTCTGTCCTGATCATTTGTTACAATGTGTCAGTGTAGATATATATCCTAGACTGGATACAACGGTAACAAACCCTCAGCTGTGATAACCATTCGGGCAGATTACCTCTCCGTGAGCCGTTCGGATTTTTCACTGACTGGAAACGGACAGAACCATTAGAGTAAATAATGTGTATTCAGGCGAACTGACGCTCGTAAAACACAGCGGGTCCGATCGGCTATGAAAGTCTATGGGAGCATAAAAGACGTAGCAAACATGGATCTTACACGCGTGTGCGCCGCGGTATTGGATTTTTTTTTTTGTGCGAGTGAAAAATGGACGATGCGATGAACGCAACACGCAGAGAAATCAGTCCAGTTTTCAAGGACCAAACTGTCATCTGCCCGTGTGAATGAGCCCCTCTGCGCTCATCTCTGGCAGGGGCTCCATGCAGACAGTCTAGACGAAATAGCGGATCACGCTGCGCTATTTCAACCAGGAATATTCCAGGCGACGATCCGGAGACCAGACGGGCCGTATACTACAGATAATGGGGTCCACGGCCGGAACCGCTGGATCGGGCGCTAGGATGGGGACGAACAACAGACAAAGGTCGTGTTCGCACTGCGGCAAATTCTGCAGCTTTGTGTCGTGGTTTTGGGGCAAATGGACAAAACCTGCGAGTGGAATTCTGACACGAAACATCACATCTCTGCATCAACTCGGCACTCCTGGATGCGGAAACGCGGTTTTGTGCGTCAGAATTCCAAGCACGGATTTTGCCCGTTCACACCAAAAATCGTGGCGGAGAGCCGCGGATCATGACACGGATTCTGAGCGGGATTTACCATGAAAAAGTCTGCCGCGATTCTACCGTACGAACGGGACTTCAGCGCTACAGCGAACACGGCCTCAGCTCTGCAGCGCGGTTTAGTCCGCGGTAACGACTCGTTCACATCTGCGCTTCGCTTTCCATTTGTAATGGATCCGTTTCTGTTTTTTAAATGAAGCCAATAGCAAAACCGAATAAAAAAAAAAAAACACGAACGGACGAGCGCCAATGTTTACTTTGTATTAATGGATTCAGCAGCCACAACTGCAGGAAGAAAATATATAAAGAGGCGCAAAATCTGTAAAGAGGCGCATTTCTATCCGTTTCATTTGCTTTCCGTTTCTCAGTGGAATAAAAGCATGGCGGTCTGCGCTATTATGTTCCATTGAAAAACGGAAAGCAAACGGAACCGAACTGAGAACAACCGGCGCTGCGAAGACCCACTGAGATCAAAAGGAAATAACCCGGAGGTGAACAAATCCTAAGTGACTGTTTACTGACAGCAAGCAGAGATCTTACAGAGAGAGCACTAAAGAGCTGCACTCCCCCCCCCCCCCAGCCACTGTTAGGGCTCATTCACATCAGCTTCCTGCTCCGTTCAGCCGCACTGAACCGCCATGCGAGGAAACAAACAGAATACAACGGGATCCTGCGGTTTCCATCCGCTATTTTGCTGGATTTGCGTGCGGCGCCATTTCCTCCTGCGTTTTTAGCGGACATCTATGTCTGCTCTTTGCGGAGGCTCGGATGCTGATGTGAACGCCTTCGGACGTTGTCGTACCTGGCAGTGCTCGGCGGCGCCTCCGTCTGCTCCGGGTCCTGGATGCCCGCCGCGCCCAGGATCTCATCTACCAGAGGCTGGTACTCAAATATTATCCTCCGGAAGCCGTGGAGGAAAGGCATGCTGGGAGATTAACGGCTGCGACCTGAAGGGCGGGAATCACACAAGGTTACAAAAAAACGGACAGCGCCGCGTAGCATCCTGCACATTCACCGCGCGAACGCCATGCAACGCCACTAGGAAATATCTAAGACTGCAGAGGTGTAGCGATCCGCAGCCGGTGTAAGACTGCGGCTCTCAGTACACGCGGGTGGCCGCACGCTGCGAGTTGTGGGCGCACAGACTGCAAATATATGCTGAAAGAACACAAACTAGAACATCAGCGCACCAACAACACACTCAGCTCTGCTACATCTACAGTACAGACAGCATGCAGAAGGCTGGGATTAGCAGGGACAGAAGTAAAGCCACAATGTTAGGGCTAATGACGTCATGACAGGATGCATGACGTCAAACTGGAAATAACTCCCGGAGTCTGGACCCCCCCAGCGGATCTGACAGCTCTCACCTGCAGCACTCGGTCCTCAGATCCCGAACGGAAGCGGATGTTGCGACAAAACAAGTCACGGGAGTAGAGGGCGTAACCGGGAACCATGACTGCAATAATCAACTCTGTCCACCAGATGGCAGCGGAGAGATGCAGTAGAGTCATGACGCGGCTCAGCTGAGGAGCGCTGCAGAACACCCTGTTCGCCAGCAGATGGCAGTGTAGAGCCAAAAGATTTAGCACACAGCTCAGCCGAGAGGAGCGCTGCAGTACACCCTGTTCGCCAGCAGATGGCAGTGAAGAGAGACAAAAGATTCAGCACACGACTTAGCTGAGAGGAGCGCTGCAGAGCACCCTGTTCGCCAGCAGATGGCAGTGCAGAGCTAGAGCCGCATTAGAAGAGCCGCAAAACGCGTTATCCCTCAGCAGATGGCAGTGTAGAGTTACCAGCACATTAGAAGAGTTGCAAAATGTTTTATTTTCCAGCAGATGGCAGTGCAGAGCTAAGGGCACATTACAGAGCTGCAAAGCACTCTATTCCCCAGCAGATGGCAGTGCAGAGCTACTGGCGAGTTAGAAGAGCTGTAAAACGCTTTATTTTCCAGCAGATGGCAGTGCAGAGCTAAGAGCACATTACAGAAGCTGCAAAGCACTCTATTCCACAGCAGATGGCAGTGCAGAGCTACTGGTGAGTTAGAAGAACTGCAAAACGTGTTATCCTCCAGCAGATGGCAGTACAGCGCTAGTAGAGCATTACAAGAGGTGAAAAACGTTTTGTCCTCCAGCAGATGGCAGTGCAGAGCTACTAGCACATTAGAAGAGCTGCAGAATGAGTTATCCTCCAGCAGGGGGCAGCTGTTTGGGCTCCTGTACATTACGTTGATGTACGGGGACTTGTGGGGCCCTTTTACATTGATTTTGTGTTTTGCGCACACATTTTGCGCTTAAAAACAGTACGACCTGCCATATCTTTCTGTGTTTTGTGCAGCAAAGGTCCCCATAGAAATCTATGCGTAAAACCGCGAAAAAAAGAACATATCTGGACCTCGTTAGATTAAGTAACCTTTTAATCCGTGGCATGAGTGCGTCGCACGTGGGTGTGCACTGGCCCTGCGTGCGCAAAAAGTACAGTACTATGTGCAGACCTGCGCAAATCAACCTCATTAATGCACAAATACATTGCGCTGGTGCTTTTACGCATACGCTCATGTGGAGCCGCCCTTACTGAGAATTGAGGCAGATGGAAGAAATCTCCGGCCGCTCCGCCTCCAGCGGATTACACGGTTGTCCCGTGTAGAAGGACCCTCGTGCCCCAACTATCCGGCAGTATGAGGATAGCGAGCTCCTGGCGCAAATGACATCATCACTGTTTTCCTCACTTTTGTTCTGTTCTCGGACCAGAAAAACTGAAATTAAATGTGCTCTAACATAACTACCCAGCAACTAACCAACGGACGACTGATTTGCATTTCCATCCGTTAGAGACGCAATAGTTTAACGGATCCGTTTTGTTGTTTAAGATGTAGTTTCGTTCTACAAATGCGCGGTTAAATTAGACTTAACTGTACGGCCGAGAAAATCGTGCAACACGCACCAATCTCGTACGAATATGAACCCTATCCTATGAATGCTGTCATACACATGAGCGAGCTTTACCGCATGGCACCGCGATGCGGGAAACTAATTGCTGTAGGTCCTATCTTTGGGCGCGCCTCATTGTATTCACCGCACCACTTGCTAGGTGCACGCGGTGCGATGAGAGGTTTCCCCATTTGCGCTATGCATGCGTTCCAACATATTTAACTATACATTTTGCAGCCGCAGTTCATGATGTTTTGCGCGTGCGACTCAACCACGCCGCACTTTAAATGGCTATTTAGTCTAATGAGTTCCAGATGTGTTTTTATTCCAGTGGAAATGTGCAGCGCATTGCACAAATGCGCAGTAAAGTGAGGGCGCCGCGCCGTGCAAGAGAAGGCCGTGTGAACTGATCCATTGAAATCAATGGATTCTATTCTCAGCGCATTGCGGGCGCAGATTTTGCACACACACAAAATACGCCCGTGTGAAGCCGCCATGATAGTAAACCCAGACTAGAACCCCTAAAAAAGACCCCCTAAAGCAGGGGTGTAAAACTCATTTTCACAGAGGGCCACATCAGCAATGGTCACCTTCAAGGGGCCATTTATAAGGGCTCATTTACACGGGTGTATTTGATCTCCGTATTCCGCACATGTTACGGACAGCTTAGACACCATTGATTTGCATTGGGATATTCATACATGCGGTTTTCACGTGTGCTGCGTGTCCCATATATTCGTGTTCCTTGGAAAGCATCGCCATTACTTTCAAAGGGACAGTAGAACACATCGCAGGCCGTACGAGCCGCATGCGAGTACGATGCAAGATTTTCCATTGGAAACAATGGGAAACACTTGCTGACCCTCCGACGCGGCTGAAAGCTGCGCCAGAGGATCGCTGCCTTACTGAAATGATGGGAGGCGTTTTTGACAGGAAACCGCCTCACATCAGCGTGAAAACGGACACTGGCGAGCGTGATATTGGGCCCAATGTCGCACTCGCCCATGTGTAGGTAGCCTTAGGACAAGCCCGTTAACATCGATGGGTTCTATTCACTGCATATTGCACACGTAAAAAAAAAACAATTGTCGGGAAAAGCCCCGAGGACTCCTGCAGACGGCGATTTTGCGCACATTTTTGCGCTCACAAACTACAGACAATAGAAATCATTCCATTTCTGTCGGGCCAAAACATACGCGACATGCTCTATTTTTGTGCACATTTGTGCACCCTAGGCTCAACAGTAACAGCACGGTTTTGTGGTGTTAATTATTTACACCAAGGACTAATTAGGTTGCTGAACGAGCCCAGCAGCGCACAAAAGTACAGTAAAATGCGCGTGAACACGCGTAAAGGCATGTGATTGTGCTTCATTCAGAACGCAGTCCGGTCATCCTCCCGCGAGCGCTGTATCTACGCATACGCTCGTGTGCAGGAGCCTGCAAAGTCAATGGAATCACGCAGATGCACAACAAATACACATGATTGCATATTTACGCATGAAGGTCCAAATGCACATGTTTTCGGTCTGTGAAAATGCTACATATTTCACACACTGAAACTGCATTCACCCATGTGAATGAGCCCTAAATGTACCTACTCCTTACACAGCTGTGGCGCTCTATGCACTACTGCAGCGTCCGAGCGGGGCACGCCAAAGTAGGGGAGACCACGGGGAAGCAAGATGGATGTCACGGGTGGCTCTGTGATCTCTCCCGACAATGGCAACAAAGGTGCCTTACTCGGTCGCCCCACAGTGGCAAAAGGGTTTTGACAGTCTCTAAATACTAAACGGTGGTTTGTCACGTGACGCCAGTACCTCATCCGGGACTCCAAGAGTTAATGGCGAAATAACTGACACGAGTCCTGGTAGCTTTGATTTGTAAACTGGGGGTACACAGGTTTACTTAAGCTCAAATGACAATTAAGCAACAAAGCAAATAGCAGTCTTGCAGTAATCGGCAGAGATATGACTTTAGAACACATTATACGTTGGTGCACAGTAACATTCAGTATAACACACTTTAACCTTCAACGTTCTCTGTCTATTTGACTCTAGAGGTTACTCAGTAGAATTCCCACAGTCCCAGTTATTTGCTAGGCCTACTGGATGACTTTAAGACAGTTAATGGAGTAGACTCTAAGATCGGCCTCTTTACTTTCCCTGGCTGTGACTTCATCGGGTTTTGTGTAACGCACTATTTAGTAGACAAGCCCCAAACATTCTCCTCCACACTGCTATCGATTAGGAAGCTTGTAAATCCTGACTTCCCACTTCCAATCGCGTTATCTCTGCTCGCACTGTGGAACTCCGCCTGCATGTCCTCCTCCTCCGACTGCCTCCTCCTCCAACTGACTAAGTCCTTCACTTTCTGTCTACGCCTCCCCTTAACATCCTGCCTCACCCAGATATTTTCTAGCTCTGGACTTGTAGTGGCCCAGAACACCATCCTGGTCCCCTCCATAAATGTCATACATGTTTTGTCCTATGTACATGCACTGTGCAAAGCTTGTCCTGTCATATCCAGTGTATGTGTTGCACAGCTGCAGCGCTTGGGAGGTGAACAGTAATAAAATCATTGCCTGCATGTAGATTTATCAGTTTGTCTTGTCATGTGGTACAAGTGAGGTTATAAATGTGAGTGTTTGAGAGCGGGAAGAGGTCTTCCATCCTGTCCATCCGAGAGTGCTTCCACAGAGCCGCATGGAAGCACCTTCAGTTTCCATGTAGGTGAAGATGGAGGAAGAGAAGCGATATCCTGTAGTGTTTAGGGTATGGATGTGAAGGAGTGAGTCCCGTCATTAGAGAGAGCCCTGCAAAAGTTTTAAACAGGTACCCGTTCACACTACAGGCTTTTCCTGTACGACCGAACCTGGTAAGTGCCGCCATGACAAACCAGCACTTATCCCTCCCAGCTCTTCACGTTAGCCAGGTGCCAAGGGTCACCCCTCTGGGGTGTTGCAGATTATCACACCATCCCTCTCTACCAATCAGGGATCACATGACAATGGCCAATAAACAGCCAGCTGTTGCCAAGCAGTTAGCTTTAGCTTTGAGAAGAAAGGGGGAAACAGGGTTTTTCCCACGTACAGCACCTTCTATGTCTCCTAGGAGCCCATAGCTAGGTGTTACAACACAGATAATTGTGTGGCTATCCTGGAGGACATTCCAGGTCACTACACTATGATGATGTTTCTCTCCTTCCACCACTTTAGCACCGAGCGTCCTACCTTGGAGGGTGGCTAGGGTGCCCGGGTAGGGCTGACAGAGCTGTGCCACCACCTGTAAGTCACTAAACAGAGCAGTGTGGAGGTGCGCTGGAGCTCAGAGTCCAAGATGGCTCCCGTTCCCTGTGCTGGCGCCGTCCCCTCTGCGGAGCGCTGGCTGCATCCTCCAGGGAAAGTGGAGAGCCGGACCTTCTGCGTCTGAAGCTCATCGCGGTTTGATACACGTGCCCTAGGTATATATAGATTACAGACTAGATCGCCTTTAAAAAGTAGTCACCTGACCCCGTAATTTGACAGATAAGTTATTTTATTAGTGATTGATGTGCAATCCATTGCACAAGTCCGTGTAGTCACATCAGCATTCCGGGGCTCCTCTGTAAGCATCATGGTCTCTTCTGTGGAGCAAAAAGTACCCCACGATTCAAGAGTGATCTCTTCAGGAATCATACTGTGTCGCAGAATCCACGAGGAGGCGCTGGAGGGACACTTCTAGCTATTTGATGTGTGTATTAAGCGCAGGACTGTCTCAACCCTTGGAGGATCCAGTGCAACACTGTCATGAGCGCCCCTCCAAATCTTTTGGTCCCTTAAAAAGTAAAAACGTATACTTACCAGACCCCGCATGCTGTAAAGCTTACCTGTTGCTGCGCTCTTCTGGGGTGACCCAAACACTGATGCTCGGTCTCTCTGGACGTGGCTGCTCGCCTTTCCTCTGTCTGTGGAATCTGCTCCACTGTAAGGCCTCGTGTCCACGGGCAAAAGAAGAATTAAAATCCGCAGCGGATTTTAACTCTTCTCCCGCCTGCGGATCCGCACCCCATAGGGATGCATTGACCACCCGCAGGTAGATAAATACCCGCGGATGGTCAATAAAAGTGAATTTTTAAAAAATGGAGCATGTAAAAAAACGCGACATGCTCCATTTTCGTGCGGGTCTCCAGCAGGGACGGCTCCCGCAGGCTTCTATTGCAGCCTATGGAAGCCGTCCGGATCCGTGGGAGACCTAAAATAAGAATAACTTACCCGCAGCGGGCCGGGCACGTCTTCTCTTCCTCACGGCCGGATCTTTCTTGCTTCGGCTCGGCGGATGTGCCCGGCGCATGCGCGGCACGCCGCCGACGTGCCGAGTTCATCCGCCGGCCGAAGAAAGAAGATCCGACCGTGAGGAAGAGAAGAGGTGCCCGGCCCGCTGCGGGTGAGTTAATTCTTTTAAATTCTTATTTTCAGCGCTCATGTCCGCGGGGCAGGAGAGACCCGCTGCGGATTCTCCATGTAGAATCCGTAGCGGGCCTGATTTTCCCCGTGGACATGAGGCCTAAGGCCTTATGGCCACGGGGAAAATAAATAGTAAAATCCGCAGTGGATTGCCCGTGCGCGTGATCTGCATGTAAAATTTCCCATAGGAATGTATTGACCACCCGCGGGCAGATAAATAGCCGCGGATGGTATTTTAAAGTGATTTAAAAATTTCATGTGCAGGAAAAAAAATGCGACATGCTCCATTTAAGGCCTCATGTCCACGGGCAAAAGAAGAATTAAAATCCGCAGCGGATTTTAACTCTTCTCCCGCCCGCGGATCCGCACCCCATAGGGATGCATTGACCACCCGCAAGTAGATAAATACCCGTGGATGGTCAATAAAAGGGATTTACAAAAAAATGGAGCATGAAAAAATCTGGACCATGCTCCATTTTCGTGCGTGTCTCCCCCGGGGACGGCTCCCGCGGGCTTCTATTGAAGCCTATGAAAGCCGTCCGGATCCGCGGGAGACAAAAATCGGAATTTACTCACCCGCTCCGGTTTTCCCTTCGCCGCGGCGCCATCTTCTCTTCGTCGCGGCCAGATCTTTTTTCTTTGGGCCGGCGCATGCGTGGGGCACGTCACCGACGTGCCCTGTGCATCCGCCGGGCCGAAGAAAGAAGATCCGGCCGCGACGGAGAGAAGATGACGCCGCGGCGAAGGGAAGATCCGGAGCGGGCGAGACGTGAGTTTATTCTTATTTATTCTTATTTTCAGCCCTCATGTCCGCGGGGCAGGAGGGACCCGCTGCAGATTCTCCATGGAGAATCCGTAGCGAGCCTGATTTTCCCCGTGGACATGAGGCCTAAGTGCGGATCACGCTCCGGATGGCCCCCATTGATCTCTATGGGTGTGGGAGATCCGCTGCGGATCTTAAATGTGAATTAAATGGGTGCGGGAGATCCGCTGCGGATTTCAAGGCCGGGAGGTAGGGAAAGTACTATGAGTTGGGGTAAAGTGGGCAAAACACCTCCAGCGTAAAAATTGCATCTGCGTACGTACGTGCGTGAAAAAAAATCCATCCGCATGTCACCCGCAAGCAATAAAACACAATTTTAAGCTGATCCGCACTGCATCCGTAGCAGAAATCCGCATTACATATCCGCAGCGTGCCTGATTTTTCCCATGGACATGAGGCCTAAGCCAGCTCCTCACCACAACACTCTGGACAGGCCCCATACTTTATCTTACCCAGACCGCTATGAAGACTTCTCCCAGCACACTCTCCTCATTCTGGCATTATCTCTGACGCTCCTTTCTGTGCCCCCTGCACAGGAATAGGTCTAGTACCTTTACACAGTAATCCATTCCTCCACTATGCCCCTCAGCAATACAAGCCCCTCTGCAGCCCCACAGTACTATAATCCACTCTAGTCCCCACAGTAATATACGCCCCTCTGTAGCCCCCCTCCCCCCCACACAGTAATATAGACTCCCCTGTAGCCCCCACAGTAATATAAACCCCTCTGTGCCCCACAGTAATATAAACCCCTCTGTAACCCCCCACAGTAATATAAACCCCTCTGTAACACCCCCCCCCACACACACACACAGTAATATAGACTCCCCTGTAGCCCCCACAGTAATATAAACCCCTCTGTAACCCCCCACAGTAATATAAACCCCTCTGTAACACCCCCCCCCCACACACACACATTAATATAGACTCCCCTGTACCCCCCACAGTAATATAAACCCCTCTGTAACACCACCCCCCCCACACACACACACTCCTCTGTAGCCCCCACAGTAATATAGACTCCTCTGTAGCCCCCCACAGTAATATAAACTCCTCTGTAGCCCCCCACAGTAATATAAACTCCTCTGTAGCCCCCACAGTAATATAGACTCCCCTGTAGCCCCCACAGTAATATAGACTCCTCTGTAGCCCCCCACAGTAATACAAACTCCTCTGTAGCCCCCACAGTAATATAGACTCCTCTGTTCCCCCACAGTAATATAAACTCCTCTGTTCCCCCACAGTAATATAGACTCCCCTGTAGCCCCCACAGTAATATAGACCCCTCTGTAACCCCCCCAGTAATATAGACCCCTCTGTAACCCCCCCCCCCCCAGTAATATAGACCCCTCTGTAACCCCCCCCAGTAATATAGACCCCTCTGTAACCCCCACAGTAATATAGACCCCTCTGTAACCCCCCCAGTAATATAGACCCCTCTGTAACCCCCCCCCCCAGTAATATAGACCCCTCTGTAGCCCCAGCAGTGATATAAGCCTCTCTATAACCCCCACAGTAATATAAGCCCCTCTGTAGCCCTTTCTGTTTCCTCTGTTATTGCCTGATCACCTACTTTAAAGCCCCCTCCAGTACTAGCAGTCCTTTTTAACCCCTTAAGGACCAGACACTCTTTAGGATTTTACCCATGTGGTGGTTTTACTGCCCTATTTTTTGCTGTGTTTTTTTCTGTGACGTTTAGGGCTATTTCTATTTTTTTTTTCACTTTTTTCCACTTCTTAGTTTTATTTTGAATTTGTAGTTGTGTATTTTTTAGATTGCTATATTTCCGCTATAAGAAGGTTTTGATATATAACTTGTATAATCTCGGATTACAGGGCGCATATGGCGAAGGCTTTGGTTGGCGTCCCCTGGGCCTTTCTCTCTGGTTCCGATGCAGGAGATAAAGGTACAGGGGAGCAGGACTGGATTTGCACTTCCAGGTCGTCATGTGCGTTGCAAGGTTTGCAAGCTCAGGTCAATAAGTAAAAGAGAGAAAAGTGTCAGGACAGGGCTTATGAAAAGAATCATTAACCCTTTCCAAATCCACTGTCTGATGTCTTAAGACATTCTATTTGAAGGCTGTACAGCTCCGATGTCGGAAGACGTCCAGCAGGGTATTCTTACTGTATATTACTGGCCACTCTACTGTTGGGGGCCTCTCCAGCATGTCCCATACCACAGTACTGGCTCTAGCCAGCTGATGGCGCCATTGTATAATGGCAGAAAGAAAAAGCCCCCTAGGAAACCTTGAATCCAAAATGGATTGCAAAGGGTTAAGGGGTTTTTCCAGGGAAACACTATTGATGATCTATCACCAGGATGGGGTCCGTTGCACGGGAGCAATGGGTTGGCACTGTGTATGGGGGCAATCTGCTAGCACTGATATGGGGCAATGGGCTGGCACTGTGTATGGGGGCAATCTGATAGCACTGATGTGGGGCAATGGGCTGGTATGGGGGCACCTCCACCCTCCTTGAAATTGATTACTAAATGCAGACCAGTATATTTTACCTAATCTCTAAACCCCCTTTAACGTTGCAGTTTATGCGACTCTGGAGGTGAAGCTTTACTTTAAATTACATTTTCATAAATATAACCTTCATAAAACGACCACCTCCAGCGAGCGGGTGAGGGGCGCTGGGAGGAACACAAGGGCCCTGCTTATAATGTAACAGGAAAACACAAAAATATTACTAGCGTTACTTATTCCAAATAAAAATATTCTGCTGCTATGAAACTTTATGGAATCAAAAATAAAATAAAATTGTGTATTGGCCGCAATCCAAGCGGCACCAGCGGCTCCAATAAATGGCACCACCAACAGGGCTGCGCTTAATGCACTGTTAGTGTAATCGCTGCCATCTGGCAGGAGCGCCCGCTGGGCAGCAGATGCTGGAAGGATGGTGCTAATAAAAGCAACATGGACGCCTGTTATCTGTCCCGCAGGAGATGGCAATAAAGATACGTAGCGGGGCGGCTGTCTGGTGGTGGGAGATGCCGATACAAGATTGTCCCCCGCAGCTCCACGAGTCCTTCAGTCATCCTTCTTTCTCCAGTGGTTTTATCTGTTCCTGGGAAAGCTGGGTGACGCGTCTTATTACAACTCTTGGGCTCTTGATTTCAATAGGTTCATTCTCACTTTTTTTTTTTTCCCAAAAAATAGGACCTGCTCTATCTTGTGCGTGTCTGGGCGCCAAAGTGCCTCACAGAGGTCTATAGGAGGTGCGCAATAACGTACACCTACATGCTTGTACCCGGCACCATGATTACCCCACCCATGTAAATAAGCTGTGTCTGTGCAAATACGCACAGCATTTGCGCAGGCACACGAGGAAAATACACTCATTCACTGTGTAAAACAATTGCGCAGTAGCGAACGTATTGCGTTACACATTCGTCTGTCGATGCCTGAAAGGATAAAAAACGCATCCCACTCGTGCGCACATTGCCCGGCATGTCAGTTTAATGCGATTTTTTTTCACACATTCATAGGAAATAATGGGTGATTCTTGAAGAAGATGCTGCGATTTTTCCATCTTGGACTCTTAAACAGACAGGCGCATGCGCTAATATGCTCGCCGCTACGGAGATTATTAGCGCATGAACCAGGTGGGTTTCTTTTACTATTCAAACGCCGCGCTATTGCGCCCGAGTTTGAAAAAAAAGAGCAAGAATATCGGTCCTGCGGCTGCCCTATCGTTCTCACAGGTATTAACTACGTGCGACAAAGATAGGGCAAGTCCTATCTTTTCTCGTGCGTAGTAATAATGCGTGAGAGTTCTGATAGTGAAAACGAAACCATTAAAATCAATGGTTTCGTTTTGCACCGCTTCACAGCCCCAGCCCGCCCCATCAGCAAAAACTGACACAAAACCGCCCGTCTGTAGGAGCCCTAAGGGCCCAGTCAGACGGGCGTTTGCTCGCAGCACATGTTTTGTGCGTTTACGATTCGCATCTTCAATGGCAGCGGCCACGTGTCCGAAGTTTACATGTTCATAAAATTCGCACCTACAAAAGATAGAACATACGGGCGGCCACAGACGCGGTCACTTGTGTTTTTTTTTACGCGCGCAGTGCGATCTTTTTTACACGCAAATAAATGCATGTAAAACCGCCCGTCTGACTGAGCCGTGAGGGCGCCTTCACGCTTGCAATTTTTGTGTGATGTCTTTTAAACATTAGAAAGTCGTACTGACATTCGCATTAAAAAAACGCAGTGATACCGCGATCGCATGTGTGAGGGCACCCTGAGGCCTGTGTCACACGAGATCATTCGCACAGCATTTGGCGTGTGTAAAATTTGCGCGCACAATACACAGTGAATAGAACCCATTGAGTTCAGTGGCTATGTTCACATGCGCGCATTTTGCTCATGCATTTCAGTCACAAACAAATTCGCAGCACGCTTTATTTGTGCAGGTAAATAGCACATATGGAACTCATTAAGTTAATTGCCCATTTCAATGAATGGAAGCATGCTTGTGTGAGCCTAAATGCACATGATTTGCACAAGCAGAAAGTACAAAATAACATGTATGCAGGCATGCAAAAATGCAAATTCGTGGCGCTCATAGTAACATAGTAACATAGTTTGTAAGGCTGAATGAAGACAATGTCCATCTAGTCCAGCCTGTCTATCCTCCTGTGTTGTTGATCCAGAGGAAGGCAAAAAACCCCAAGAGCAGGAGCCAATTAGCCCTTTGGGGGGAAAAATTCCTTTCCGACTCCCTAATGGCAATCAGACTGTTCCCTGGATCAACCCCTAATAGTTCCTACCTGCCTGTAAACCCGGATTAACAATTAACCTAAGACTTATATCCTGTAATATCCTTCCTCTCCAGAAAGTTCTCTTTTAAACTCCTCTATGGATTTTGCCATCACCACGTCCTCAGGCAGAGAGTTCCACAGTCTAACTGCTCTTACAGTAAAGAACCCTTTTCTATGTTGGTGATGAAGCCTGCTTTCCTCTAAACGTAGCGGATGCCCTCTTGTTACCGTTGCAGTCCTGGGTGTAAACAGATCCTGGGAGAGATCCTTGTATTGGCTCCTCATGTACTTATACATGGTTATTTGATCACCCTTAGCCATCTTTTTTCCAGGGTGAATAATCCCAATTTTGATAGCCTCTCTGGGTATTCCAGTCCCGTCATTCCATGTATTAGTTTAGTTGCCCTTCTTTGAACCCCCTCCAGTACTGTAACATCTTTCCTGAGCATCGGTGACCAGTGAACTGTGCGCAGTATTCCATGTGAGGCCTGACAAGTGCCTTATATAGTGGGAGGATAATGTTCTCGCCCCTCGCCCCTATACCTCTTTTAATGCACCCCAAGACTTTATTAGCCTTTGCAGCAGCTGACTGGCATTGATTGCTCCAGTTAAGTCTACATCCACTAGTACGACCCGGTCTTTTTCCATATCACTTTTCCCAGCTGTACCCCATTTAGTGTATATTGGTGACATCCGTTTCTTCTGCCCATGTACATAACCTTACATTTACCAACATTGAACTTCATTTGCCATTTTTCTGCCCAAGCCCCCAGCTTATCTAGGTCTGTTTGTAGCCGCACATTGTCCTCCGTTGTATTGATTATATTGTATAATTTTGTGTCATCTGCAGATATTGATATTTTACTGTGCAGCCCCTCTATCAGGTCGTTGATATATGTTGAATAGAATGGGGCCCAATACTGAGCACTGTGGCACCCCACTAGTGACCATGGCCCAATCAGAGTATGAACTGTTTATTACCACCCTCTGCTTTCTATCATTGAGCCAATTCTTTACCCAGATACACACGTTTTCACCCAGTCAAGTGCTATAACTCCTTCTCAAGTTCTGGATGCTGCTGCAGTGCTCACAGAAGATCCTCACTCCCCAGTGCCCACAGTACAAGAATGCAGAATGCAAGGGGGAACGCGGAAGCCAGAAGGAGGCGTGAGGATCCTCTGTGAGCGCTGCAGCGGCAGTATCCCGCCAGAACTTGAGAATGAGTCATAGCGCTTGGTGATAGGGTTGCAGGTGATTATTTTTGCTTCTCACAGAGTATATGTTTCGGCAACCCCGAAGCTGCTTACCCTGCTTTAGCATACTCCATCACTTCTCCCTCTGCCCCCTTTGTACAGGGTCACTGACGGGAGAGGTTGTCCCTTTTATAGTCTCTGCTACCAGGTTCCAAGTGAGAAACATGCCATGGAATTGTAAGGCTGTTGTGGATCAATCACTGTGTAGCTCCTCACCAAACAAAACATCTGATGGAAGACTTCTCCAATGCCATGTTGGTTGGGTACAGTAGAACCCACCATACCTTACAGTAACATCATCTAAAACATTCTGAAGGATCATGCGGCTATGAGTCCTGCAACATGTACTACAATGCAATAAGTCAATAAAACAATTTAGTCACTAGGTGGCAGCATAGCAATGGCAATACCGTATTTTTCGGGGTATAAGACGACCTTTTAACCCAGGAGAATCTTCTCCAAAGTCGGGGGTCGTCTTATACGCCGTTTTTAAGCTGTAGGAAAAATAAAATCAATACTCACCTACTGCGGCGTTCTGCGGTGCTGCTGCAGGCGGTCGCTCCCTCCTCCTCGCCGACAGAGCATTTCTTTCTGGATGCAGGGCTTGAATGCCCCACCCCCAGAAAGCTAATGCTCTGATTGGCTAACTCAGGCGGCGCTGCGTTAGCCAATCACAGCCATTCAATGATGAATGGAATGTCCCTTTAATTATACGGTAGTTTAATTTCTGTCTCCCAGCCTATTGCAGCATCTGCCCCTGTATTTTACATGATACCTGCCTTATTACATTCGTTTTCATAGCTTTCAAGACATATCTGGTATCCAAAAGCATTGCTGCAAGCGATGACCAGCTCCTCACTCTTGTTGATCTTGGTGCCCACATACTAAAATCTTACATACACGCACTCTTGTATTTTCTGAGAATCTCCACAATATAAGCAGATCTTTCGGATCCTGACTGCAAAGGTTGCTTGCAGCTGCCACTTGGGTGCACTAGTTTCATATGTACTGTATATTGCTACTACTTACTTCAATAAGACCTGTATACATCTGTATACAGTAAGCTCCCTCTAGTGGCAGCATGATGCAGCTAAATTTGTATCACTTTTTTCTAGGACTGAATGTAGAGTAGCATTATGTTGGTTATGTTTATTCGGGATAATGGTTGGTTACTGAAGTCCAATAGTTTAGGCATGATATATATATAAAAATAAAACATCCACAATGTGTACTTCCATAAAGAAATGATCAGTTTATTGAAACAACATAAATTGTCTTATTAGGAATAATGCTTTTCGGGTGTAAGCGACACTTTGAATAGCTACTGAGATATCATGTCTGAATTGCGCTGGCACGGTTTCTGTGGAGCACTTTGCTTGTAGTAATGCTTATTGGGGGTCAATGAAGAGCAAGACAATGAAATAAAGGTTGTATGTGTTGTTTTACAGCTACGATTGTGGGGTTACTGTGGCTGCTGCTATTATTGGAGCACTGTGGCTATCTCCATTTTAGGGGTATTGTGGCTGTCAATGAAATGCTGCTATTGGCCAAAAATTCTATGAACATGGTAGGAGTGCAACAAAACTATGTAGTGGTGTCCAAACAATTTATGTCCTTCAAGAATTAGTTTCTTATAAATAGTCAAGCATTTTCTATCTATCTATCTATTTATCCATCCATCCATCCATCCATCCATCCATCCATCTATCTATCTATCTATCTATCTATCTATCTATCTATCTATCTATCTATCTATCTATCTATCTATCTATCTATCTATCTATCTATCTATCTGTCTGTCCATCTATTTATCTATCTCATATCTATCTATCTATCTCATATCTATCTATCTCATATCTATCTATCTCATATCTATCTATCTCATATCTATCTATCTCATATCTATCTATCTATCTATCTATCTCATATCTATCTATCTATCTATCTATCTATCTATCTGTCTGTCCATCTATTTATCTATCTCATATCTATCTATCTATCTATCTATCTATCTATCTATCTATCTATCTATCTATCTATCTATCTATCTATCTCATATCTATCTATCTCATATCTATCTATCTATCTATCTATCTATCTATCTATCTCATATCTATCTATCTCATATCTATCTATCTCATATCTATCTATCTATCTATCTATCTATCTATCTATCTCATATCTATCTATCTCATATCTATCTATCTATCTATCTATCTATCTATCTATCTATCTATCTATCTATCTATCTATCTATCTATCTATCTATCTATGCCCTTCTAAACAGAGGAGGAGCAGAAGTATTACAGATAAGTGCTCTATATAAAGCAAACATAAGTGAGCATGCAAGCTGAGTGAGTGTGTGTGCTGTCTTCTTAAGTGTTCTGTTTCTTAAGTGTGTGACTTGGGATTAGTGACTTTGGATTCAGGGACTTTGGAAAGGTCACTTGTATTTATTTACTGCTTATCTATTTGAAGTTTTACCTTATCTATCTGTACAATCCCATTAAGAATGTGCTCCATGATGGACAGTGCCGTCCAGTGTACATCCTGTGCCATGTATGCAGTCTTAGAACAGCCGTTTGAGGGTGCATACTGCTGTACGATATGTGACTTCATTATGCATTTGGAAGCCCAGATCCTGGATCTAAAGGCACAGCTTGCAATACTGAGATCCATTGGCAACATGGAAAGGAGTTTGGTGCTCACTGGGCAGGCACTCGCTGGGGCAGATGTGGGGGTGGACGATAGTATGGGAGTGCAGAACAGATGGGTGACAGAAGGAAGGGTAGCGGGAAGAGATCTAGGGACGCTAGTCGGGTTGACAGATTACTGTAAGGGGTTGGTGAGGATCCAACAGTCATGGTGTACATTGGCATGAATGACAAAGTTAGAGGTAAGTGGAAGGTCCTTAAAAATGGTTTCAGGGAAGTAGAATGTAAGCTTAGGGCAAGTACCTCCAAAGTAGTATTTTCTGAAATATTACCTGTACCACGTGCCACACCAGAAAGGCAGAGGGGTATTAGGGAGGTAAATAAGTGGATCAGGAGTTGGGGTAGGAACTGGGCCGACTTTGCTGTTGGCTACAGGTTCTACCATAGGGATGGGCTGCATCTCAATGGGAAAGATGCAGCTGGACTGGAGGAGATGGCTAGAAGGTTGGAGGAGTGTTTAAACTAGGGACTGGGGGGAAGGGCAACAAGAGTAATATGGGGGAAGAGAGTATTGACAGTGACTTTGGACTATGTAATGGAAATGGGAGTGGAGCAGTGGGACAGGTTAGTACAGTTAAAATTGGCAGAATAGTTAACTCTTTGCAATCCAATTTTGGATTCAGGGTTTCCAAGGGGGCTTTCTGCTATTATACAATGGCACCATCTGCTGCCTAAAGGCAGTACTGCGGTATGGGACATGCTGGGGAGGCCGCTGACCACAGAGCGGCAAGTAACCTCTGCAGTAGGAATACCCTGCCGGATGTCTTCCAACATCGGAGTTGTGCAGCCTTCAATCGGAATGTCTTTAGACATCAGACAGTGGATTGGAAAGGGTTAATAGGGAGACACACTTGTAATTAAAAATAACCAAAACTTTGTAAACTGTATGGTGACTAATGATAGAAATCTCACCAATAAGGTTGACGAACTGGATGTAATAATGTCTGAGGTAAATCTACAACATAGCGGGAATAACTGAGACCTGGTTGGTTAAAAGCTGTGACTGGGTGGTGAACTTACAGGGTTACAGTCTGTTCACAAAGGATAGTAAAAATTAGAAAGGGGAAGGGTTTTGTCCTGTTTAAAGCCAACACTATGGGAAGATATATGTGAGGGAGATGCATGCGTAGAGTCACTATGGGTAGAGATACATGGAGGGAAAAACAATAATAAAATCCTCATAGAGGTTTTCTATAGATCACAGAAGCCAACTGAAAATCTATTACTAAGGCAAATAGATGAAGCGGCGAATCACAATGAGATAATGGGTGCAGGTCGAGGAACACCTGAAAAATAGTGACCATAATAATGTAAATTTCCACTTGTCTTTCAAAAGGAAATTTTATCGGGGAGCTAAGAAAATATTACATTTTGGGGAAGCAAACTTCGACCAGCTCCGAGATGCCCTTAACCTTATTGACTGAGACAGTGTCCTCAAAAATAAGAGTACAGACAATAAATGTTTAAAAACATCTTAAATACTTAGGCCGCCTGCAGACGGCAGAGCTGGATTCCGCATGCAAGTTCTTGCAGCAGATTCCGTCCCTGACGGCGGCCGGCGGCCAGCGACCCCAAGTACCTGTTTTTTCTCTTCTTTTCCTGTACTGCGGTTGATTGCGACGAGCTGCCGTCAAACATGCACAGAACAGATTCTTTTTTCAAATGTTTTTTTTCCCATGCCATGTCGGTAGTCGATGATGCAGAATCCATGACCTGTCTGGAATATTAATTGCGGACGTGCCGCGGGCCGGGCGGCTTCCATTGACTTCAAGACGTCTGCATGGAATTCATGCAAAAATGGAGCATGCTGCGATTTTTCCTCTGTGAAAGGAAATTGCAATTGATTTCCGCTCATGTGCAGAAAAAAGCGATTTCCCATAGCATGCTATGAATGGTATTTGCGGACGCCTGCCACAGATTCCGCAGCTAAAATCAGTTTGTGTGCAGGTGGCCGTACTGTGAGCGGTTCACACCTTACAGGAATAAGGGTTAGGAATGGGAGAAAACCAATGTGGCTCAATTAAGATGTAAAGGAGGCAATAAACTGCAAAAAGAAAGTATTTCAAGTACTAAAACAAGAAGGCAGCACTAAAAACCTATAAGGCAAAAAATAAATAATGTAAAAAGCAGATAAAAGCAGCAAAGTTGGAGACTTCGTCATGTCCACCCAGGACCCACTTGTTCTGGAACCTGAAATCTTCACACAAGCGCACATACGCTATGCACCAAGAGATAGTGAACTGTTGAATCACGGGCAGACATACACAATGACTGACAAAATGCCCAAAACGCTCATCTAGCCTACCTGCGTGCATAAACTAATGGAATAGATACGAGGGGTTGGTACGTATTTTGGCCAAGACACTAAAGGTCCATTTAGACACAACGATTATCTTTCAAAATTCGCTCAAAAGCGATCTTTGTGTCTAAACATGCGGCCATCATGCACTTTTCGTGCACTATTTGTTCATCGCTAACTTTAAGCAAGCTTTAAGGCAGCGATGACTCTTATCAGCACCGTGCACTGAGTTCTTAGCGGGATACCGCTGATACTATTCTTTCATCTGGTATCCTGCTCAGAGCTCTCAGAAATAGCTCAGAGAACAAAACAGCTGTCAGTACTCCTGCGGTTTTCGGAGCTATCAGCTCAGCGGAATACCAGCTTAGGGCTCAGAGAACAAAGCAGCTGTATGCAGACGACAGCGCTCCCGCTGTCTTATGCATACAGCAGCCACCTTCATTTACATGCTGATAAACTCTTAGTAGCTAATCAGCGACTTAAGAGCTTAAGCAAAGTGTTTGCTCCAAACTGTCACTGGTATATGAAATCAGAATGTTCAGTCTGGGTGAGAATGTGTGTAAGTGTGTAAGTAACTGGCTCAATGATAGAAAGTAGAGGGTGGTTATTAACCCCTTAAGGACACGGCCCTTTTTTTTTCCTGTTCATTTTTTCCTCCCCCCCCTTTTAAAAAATCGTGACTCCTTTATTTATCCATCGATGTAGCTGTATGAGGGCTTGTTTTTTTGCGATTATAATATACTGAAAAACTTTTAAAAAATTGTAAGTGGAGTAAGATGAAAACAAAACGACATTCCGCCATCTTTCAGTGCGTCATGTTTCTACGGCGCACAAACTGCAACAAAATGACATGATAAGTTTATTCTATGGGTCAGTACGATTACTACGATACCAAACTTGTATAGTTTATTTTTTTTTGCTGTACTGCTTAGATTTTTTTCAGACATTTAATTTTTTTTATTATTTTCTGCCGCCATCTTCTGCGTGCAATAGCTTTTTTATTCTTCCATTGACATAGCTGTAAGAATGCTCATTTTTTGCAAGATGTCCTGTAGTTTAAATTGGTACAATTTTGGAATACTGTGACTTTTTGATCACTTTTTATTGCATTTTTTTCTGGGAGATAGGGTAACAGAAAAAGTGCATTTCTGGCGTTCTTTATCGGACGACGTTCACTTTGTTGGGTAAATAACTTACTTTGATAGATCGAATATTTACGGACGCGGCAAAACCAAATATGTATTTTTGTTTTATGATTTAGATTCTTTTATTATAGATATGGCGAAAGCGGGCTGATTTAAACTTTTATTGCTTTTTTTTTTTTTTTACAAATATTAAAACTTTATTGATCTTATTTTTACTTTCTTTTTTAGTCCTAGGGGACCACAACTATGCTTTGATCGCTCCTGCAGTATGATGTGATGCTGCAGCATTACATCATACTGCTATTTGACAGGCAGTCTATCAAGTCACCCCACGGGGATGGCTTGATAGGCAGTCTGCTAATACAGCCCTGGGGCCTTTCAGAAGGCCCCCAGCTGCCATGGCACCTACACGGCTCCCTGCAATGTTCGGGGGATTTAAATTCCGCTGTCAGAATTGATAGCAGCATTTAAAGAGTTATTAGTGACGATCAGCCGCGCGGCTGATTGCAGCTATTGCTCGTGGGTGTCAGCTGTAATAAACAAATAGGTACACATTATATATCTATCTATCCATCTCATATCTATCTATCCATCCATCCATCCATCTATCTATTTATCTACCTATCTATGTTCCACACGTACATTTACTGTATAAATACGCCAGTACATTTTTCATAGTTTTGCATCTAAGATTCTGTCAGTAAATGAATGTGTGTTTCCTCCAGTAATCATGAGACGGATCCTTCATATACAGTTACTCCTCGGATACTCGCTGGGAGTGTTTTCACATCTGAACCTTCCAGGTAATCCTAAACTATCCAAAGTATGATTCCGGCCATCCGAAATAAACGAGCGCTGCTGACATGTTGTTGCCTCCACATAATACATGTAACTTATCTGAACTCTAGAGAGAAAACTCAACTTTTGGAAAATTGAAGATGACACACCCCAGCCATAATAACACACGTTACCCTGTAACAAAAGATACACAGTTGGAACTTCATTCATTTATTTATTTTTTTTTTTTTAACAATGTGTTTTTTTTTTTTACATTTTTCTATTGTATTTTTTTTAACGGCACAAAGATACAAGGAATGTTTCCCATAACAAGTCTCCAATGGCCAATTCCTTCAGTTGGCATCTACCCGTCTTCATTCTGTCAGGAAGTTTTTGTTTTAGGCTGGTTATTTCATTCTGACTCTTGCCTGGTTAAAAATTAATAAATTACAGAAAAAAAAGTTTTTTGTTTCTTATTGCAAGGTTCAGTAATCTTTTCTGACACAAGGTGGGGATGAAGCATCTCTGATAAGAAGAACGATAAGATATACAATGTTCTTCATTTGTAACAGTACAAGTGAGCAAACGAGAAATGGCTTAAATATGGGGTACAAATAAAAAAATTAAAAAAAATTTAAAAAGAATGAAATGAATACTTTGGATTACGATGATATACGTTAAAATCTGAATGGCTGCAGTCAGAAATCAAAGACTAAAAATACTGTAAAGGTATTTATTACTGTTTCATGATCTATGCTAATATTTAGGGACAAGCTAAACAGGTTCCTAAATACCGCGTGTGTTATCTGATTTGTCTTCCAAAATGTATGAATGTTTTATGTTTGACTTCCAATTTGAGAAACTCAAATTTTTAAAAAATGGAATAATTATTTGAACATAAAACACAAAGTGATGACATCGAGGCGACAGGAAAGGATCAGAAATCTCTCAAACAAATTTTCAAAAAGTGTTATTTCGTTACATTGTGTATGTTCAGTTTCAGTTTTTTACAAACTTGAGGGCAATAAAAGTTAGAAATACGTACTTTTTTATTTTGACCATTACTTATATAATTTTTGTATTTCAATTTTCTCTTTCAACATTACTTGGTGACGATTGGAAAGATGTAGAAATTGAATTATAGGCATAATAAAACGGAGATTTGTAAATATACATGTTTCTCAAATGTTTTTGTGTTTTTTTCATATAAAATGTGCGAAAGTAATTATTGAATAAAATAAGAATTATAACTAATAATTGACATTTATAGGAACCATAAACTGATTAGAAAATAAGTAAAAACACAAATTATCTTACAATTAATTTTTTTTTTATATATAAAATCCCTTATAATCAGTATTTTAAAGTCCAGTTTCAGGTTACTTTGGGTTCTCTTCAGGATATCTCTATGTATATCTCAATTTAAGCAATTTCTATTCCTATGGAGGAAAATGGGATTAATTCTGGATTCAGCAATAGTTCATTCTTTGCTAATTTTTGGAATTGGTGAACATGTTGGCTCTTTTATAGTTCCACTAATTTTCAAAATTTGACATGTCTACGGCCTAGAATCTTCTGTATGGGTTAGCCCGCTGCACGTTGGGTAATGGATTACAGACAACAACCCATTTCGCAGAGTGGGCAAACGTACACTATGCCCAGGGGGCAAGACATATTAGTAGCAATACAGGTCACATAACTAAGCACGACCCTACATCACCTTGTGCTTTGATTAACCTTTTAAAGTACAAAATGACAAGTTTAACTAAAATGATTAAATAATAGCCTGTTTGGTTGCCTGCTACAGGATGTGCCACTGAGGCAACACGAGATTAGCTTTGGCCAAAAGGGTGAAGATCAAGCCCTCAGATGTTTTATTTCTTATGCTGTAAAGTTCAGATTGACAATTCTAGAAGACGTCTGTGCTGAATTACAGGCGGGTGGGGGGGGGGTGTAAATAAACATGGGAAACTGATTTAAAAAAATATTTATAGGTTAAACTGAGTATTAATAGCTTGCAAACAAAATTGAAAACAGTCACCAAAGAATAAGGAACCACAGTGTTAAAAAAAAAAAATAAGAAAATAAATAAAAAAATACAATTCGACATATGTACGCCACTCGCCTGCAGGGAACAGAAATGTGTTTATGTAAAAAGATGTGTTTACTTCACAAATGCATATCGGACTGAAAGGGGAAGCAACGCACGGAGCTCTGTAGTCAGGCAAAGCGTATGGGCGTGAAAAAATGCGGAATATTGTACATGGCGTGCGTGCATCCACGCTGGGGACCCCTCTACGGTTACTAGTAACATATACACAAAATAGTTTATGTCTTTCCAAATGTAGGGTACATCACGGATACCATGTAGGGTAGGGAGGGAAATCTGTTTCTCGTTGACAGTAATTAAAATGTTTGCAAAAAGTGAAAATTTGTCTTAGCAATGCAAAGTACGGACAAAAATGTCTCATGAAGCTTTAGGAAGGAGTATTTCAATGGTTAATGATAGATAGATAGATAGATAGATAGATAGATAGATAGATAGATAGATAGATAGATAGATAGATAGATAGATAGATATGAGATAGATAGATATTAGATAGATAGATAGATATTAGATAGATAGATAGAAAGATAGATAGATAGATAGATATGAGAGATAGATAGATAGATAGATAGATAGATAGATAGATATGAGATAGATAGATATTAGATAGATAGATAGATATGAGATCGATAGATAGATAGATAGATATGAGATCGATAGATATGAGATAGATAGATAGATAGAAAGATAGATAGATATATATGAGATAGATAGATAGAAAGATAGATAGATATGAGATCGATAGATAGATAGATAGATATGAGATCGATAGATATGAGATAGATAGATAGATAGAAAGATAGATAGATATATATGAGATAGATAGATAGATAGATAGATAGATAGATAGATAGATATGAGATAGATAGATAGATAGATAGATATGAGATAGATAGATAGATAGATAGATAGATAGATAGATAGATAGATAGATATGAGATAGATAGATAGATATGAGATAGATAGATAAATAGATATGAGATCGATAGATATGAGATAGATAGATAGATAGATAGATAGATAGATAGATAGATAGATAGATAGATAGATAGATATGAGAGATATGAGATAGATAGATAGATAGATAGATAGATAGATAGATAGATAGATAGATAGATAATGCCATGGCTCAGTGGTTAGCACTGTTGCCTTACAATGCTGGCATTCCAGGGTTTGTATGTTCTCACCATATTCCCATGACTTTCTGCCGGGTACTTCAGTGTTCTCCCATGCTCCAAATAACATACTGATAACCTAATTTGGAATTTAGATTATAAGCCGCAATGTGGATATGGATCAATGTGAGCGTTGACACTCACTGCACAGGATTATGGAATATGTTGGCACTTCATGAATGAGAAAATGGATAGACATAGAAGTTAATTTTTATTAACTGACATTCTCAAAATTTAGAAAAATTATGGCGATGTCTTCAGATAGATAGATAGATATGAGATAGATAGATATGAGATAGATATGAGATAGATAGATATGAGATAGATGAATGATACATTTTTTCAATATATAATTTTTTATTCTACTTTCGATTTTTTGCAATGCTAAAAGCCTCTTACCAAGCTACACCACTATATCCAATATTATATAAAAATATATTATAGTCAGTGAAATGATGAATCTCACCAGACCCCAACTGTGGGATTTGTTTTCTCTATTGTTTGCACCAAAGTGAAGAAAAAACTGAAATTAAAATATAGAAAAATCAACAATTATAAACCAAATCACTGACAATATAGAACACAATGCAGTCCATTTATTATAATACTATCCTTACAATTGCTCTGTAACATCCTGGCATTACTGACCCATGTAATCCACTATCTAACAATTAGATTGCACATTTAAATAAATTATATATATATATATTAAAAAAACATCTAGTCTATCTATCTATCTCATATCTATCTATCTATCTATCTATCTATCTATCTATCTATCTATCTATCTATCTCTCATATCTATCTATCTTATATCTATCTATCTATCTATCTATCTCACATCTATCTATCTATTCATATCTCTCTCTCATATCTATCTATCTATCTATCTAATATCTATCTATCTATCTATCTCATATCTATCTCCTCTATCTATCTATCTATCTAATATATATATATCTATCTATCATCTACCTATCTCTCTATCTCATATCTATCTATCTCATATCTTTCTATCTATCTATCTATCTCATATCTATCTATCTCATATCCATCTATCTATCTATCTATCTATCTATCTATCTATCTATCTATCTATCTCCCAAACCAGTTTCTTCTAGAGTGCCATAAAGCTTACTAGCAGCTGCCTCCATGTGATGACTTCAAGCAGGGCTTTTATATGAGTGAGCTTACATTTAGACATCGTGGTCCATTACCTGATTGCCTAATTGGCTAACTAGATTGGAACAGATGAGAGATAAGACAACAGGAGTCTATACCGTCTCCAATTCCAGGGCCATTACTCGTGTAGTTTATGAGCATGCACTTCCATTTAGACCCAAGCTGTTTTTAATAAAAGGCTCCATTTGAGTCATATTTGATCTTCTAAGCACTAAGGCATCGTGGACAGAATAATGTCATCCCATTACCTGTAGGGGGCATCAGTGCTCAGCTGTTGTGAGCGGCTGTACGATAACGTTTTGCCATTGGTATTATATTTTCCTGAGGCTGTTACACTACATTAACGTTATTTTAAGGAAAAAGTCACATGATTACAATTTATGGTAATTAAATGCAGCATTGCTTAGGAACATGCCAAGAGGGGCTCCTGGGAGTCAAGTGAAAGTTATTTTGGAAGCAGTTTGTTTGTCTTTTTGTATAATTCATCCTGTGTTAGTGGTTGCATCTACTATGCTAATAACTTGCTCTTATGGTGATAAGTCTGCTTAATTCTGCTTGCTCATTTACCACGGCTGCTAAAGCAGACAGCATCGGGCATGATGGGTCCTCCACCTATTGGCAGCGTTTCATAAGCTCCATTTACTAAGTAATTGTGGAGTGATTGCCCATTTATTAATTTTGTTATCACATGGGGCGGTTATTCTCCCTGTCACTCTGAGAGTGGTCTCATTACTGCCTCGTCAGTTCATATGCCTGGGTATACACGAACATTTATTTAGGCTAGAGCTTATGCAGGAGTGTTATAAGTAACCATGAGGCCCCATAGTAAAATGTAATTTAGTCTCCCTAAAGCTTCATTCACACGAGCGTATATCGGCCCTGTTTTCATACGCTGCCCATCTGATGCATTGGTTTACGATGCATCTGTTCAGATGGGCGTATTTCTGCGTCGTAAAACCGGCCAAGATAGCGCATATGGTGTGCATTTTGGCCAGGTGCTTTCACGATGGCCAGGAAAGATAGTTCAGAAGCTATCTTCCAGCCGGAATACCGGGCGGGTCCCATAGACTCCTATGGGAGCTGCCAAAGAAGGGTGGTGGGAGGGAGTTTAGCAGCATGTCTGCTAAATGCCCACCCCCTTCTCTCCGCCTGTTTGCAGTGGGAGGGGGCGGGATGGGGCGGGAACTAGTTGCTAAGCTCCCGCCCCGTCCCTTTCCATTGTGGCAGCCGACAAGAGGCGGAGAGGGGGCGGGAGCTTTGCATGCTAGTTCTCACCCTGTCCTGCCCCTTCTCCTTGAGGACAGCCTGTGAGGGGGCGGAAAGGGGGAGGCAGGTTAGCAGAGCTAACCTGCCTCCCCCTGCCCGACGTTATCCCGCGCTTCGCGTATAATTGCCACACCCGAGCCATCTGAACAGGCGCACAAACAGAAGATTTGTGTGCCCCTTTGACACGATTTTCGGTCGTGCTGTGACCGTGACAGGGAGGACCAAAAACCGTCTACACTCGTGTGAAAGAGTCCTTATGCAAAAGGATAATGCACACAGTGATGTCACAGTAGAGAGACAATGCAAAAAGTAATGTAACAGTAGAGGGATAATGTACACAGTGATGTCACAGTATAGGGATGATTTACTCAGTGACATTACAGCACAGAAATTATGCAGGCAGTGATATCACAGGGCGAGGACAATGCACATAAGGATGTCCAGTAGATGAATAATGCAAACTGTGATGCCAAAGTACAGGGATAATGTACACAATGAGGTCACAAGGCAAGGATAATGCACACAATAATGTCACAATACTGCAATAAAATAAACAGTGATGTCACAGTACAGGCATAATACACACAATGATGTCACAGTACAGGCATAATACACACAATGATGTCACAGTACTGCAATAAAGCACACAGTGATGACACAGTATAGGGATAATGTAAACAGTGATATCACAGTATGAGGCCTCTTTCACGTGGGGAACTAGGCGCGCAAAAATCAAATGCGTAAAAAACGCTCGGCTATTAGAACCAATTGTTTCCTATGGGAATGTTCAGATGAAGGAACCTGAATGTTCCCATGGGAAATTATTGGCTCTAATAGTTGGGTGTTTTCTATGCGTGTGATTTTTGTGAGCTTAGCTCCCTGTGTGAAAAAAACCTAAGTAGGGATAATGCGCACAATGATGTCACAGCACTGGAATAAAGAACACAGTGATGTCACATGATAGGAATAGTGCACACCATGATGTCACAATGCAGGGATAATCTACTCAGTGAAATTATGCTAGAAGTGATGTCATAGTCTATTGATAATGCTCACTATGATATAGCATGGAAATAACAGACAAAAAGGTTGCCACATATACCATGGCAAATTGTATAGAAAGGGAGCCCTAGGGTATACCTGACTAAATAAGCATAATTTCACCAAAATTATCAAAGGCCAAAAGATGGCCTGATGGTTGTACCCTCCCGAAATAGAATAATATAAAACTAGTAATTATTAGAAAATTATAGTAGCAGTATTTCTGGTAGCACAATGTGCCACATAGCTCTGCTATATGCACGACTCACGCACACAGCTCTGCTACATGTAAATCACATACAGCTCTGGTACATACATTCTTCATCCCATACAACAGGGATCACAAGCAGCACAGCACTCAAGATGAAGGACCTGTGATGACGTCACCATCATGCTCCGCCCCTGATTACTATGGTGACATCATCACAAGTCCTTCATCCCTGTGCAGATTACAGGCAGACTACATTCCCTACAAACCCCCTGCGGCCTTTGTTGCCATATACTTACAGGACCTGTGATGACGCCACCATCATGTGATCAGCGGCATAGCATGAAACTCACTCACGGACGGACAGGTGGTCGTATTTTGATTATATACTTTATTGACATATATGTGGTCAAAACAAACTAAGACACTTTAAAATTAAGGAATAGGTGGCTGAACTAAATCCTTACTCAGTCCATAAAGGAACTAAATATATATTACTAGGCAGGCTGTGAGGGCAATTGTCTTTAGCCACTAATGTATTCACACAGCATGCAGGGTTTGTGGAAATGACGTAACTGTTGACAACCAATAATGGGATGTGTGAGCCGTGAAACCTGGTCCGATATCGCGCTTGTCAATGTGTGTTTGACCCGCGGATGCGAGACTTTTTAGTGCAAAAACACCTCGCATCACTTCAGTGAAATTGTGATCCTCTGGCGCTTGTTTCACACACATAGGTGGATCAGCAAATGTTTGCCATTGATTTCAATGGGAAACATCACATCACACTTGCATGTACAGAGCACGGCATGCAATGTGTTTGATTGTCCCATTGAAAACAATGAGCAATACATTCTGAAGGATGTGAAAAAATAGGACATGCAGCGATTTCTTACCTCGCAACATCGCTGTGAGAGAAAAAAAATCGCTCTTGTGTATGACTCAATGAAACAATTTGCGCTCGTGTGAATGTAGCCTTACAGTGTGGTTATCTCCAACTACCTATATGATGGATCTCCAATTTGTGGCTCTCCAGGTGCTGCAAAACTGAAACTCCAAGTCATCCCTGATAGATTCCAGCTTTTTGCCAGATCCCATAAAAACAGTGCGATATGTCAACAAAACGATGATGTTAGCCATGTTTTTTCAATCTCATACACCCCCTTTAAGGTTTTTGGAAACGTTATCTTTTTACTATACAGATACTTTACCAGGTCAGAACTTGGGAGTTTTGCTGATGCTTTTGCTAAATGTTGATGTGGAGAAGCCTCACATAAGATGGAATAGCAGACAGCATTGGTAATCTGAGGACCCCATCTATTACTTCAGTGTGTCCCCATAAGGCTCATAAGAGAAATGGAATGATACCTCTACAGTGCCTCCTATTCAAAGGCAGCATTCCTGCAAATCAATGTTAGACTCTTTATACAAGCCTTGTAACAAAAACTGGGAGTTGTAAAAGCCAAGCCAGAATTCATACACAGACAGCTGTTTCGTGGTTTTTTGCCCCTTATCAGTGTACAATAGGTTTCTGGCTTGGCTAGTGAGCGGCCTGTGATAAGGGTCAGGAACGCTATCTTTTCTCCTTAGGGAGAGCACCTAGTAGGTGAGTAAGGGAGGAGACTTATAAGGCCATTCATGCTCCTCTGGATAATATGCAAATAAGGGGGATGGAACAATACCTTTGCAGTGCCACCGATTGGAAGCCAGCTATGCCAGAAACCTACTGCACAGTAATGAGGGGCAAACACCCCAAAACAGCTGTCTGTGTATGGATTCTGGCTTAGCTTTCAATTCCCAGTCATTGTTACAAGGCTTGTATAGAGAGTTTAACATTGACTTGCAGGAATGCTGCCTCCCAATAGGTGTCGCTGCAGAGTTATTGTTCCATCTCCCTCATTTGCATGTTACCAAGAGAAGCATGAATGGCCTTATAAGTCTCCTCACTCCCTATGAGAAAAGATAGTGTTCCTGACCCATAAGTCTCGTTTCACATGAATGAATGCAGAATGATAACATAGGGATGTAACACTGATGATATAGGAAGACATTACTGATTCTATAGTGATGCGTTAAGGTCCATTTAGACGGGATGAATGTTGGGCAAACGATGCCCAACACTTGTCCCTGTATGTCCTCACTCCCTTGCTATTGCACGGGAGCTAGTAGCGATGGCTCACTCACAAACAGCCAGCAGGGGAGCGGGGAGGCTGCAGGAGATTTCTCTCCTCGAGCTCCCCCACCCCTTTCCATTGACTTAACATAGCGGTCGTTCAGTACTGAACGGCTGCTATATACACTGAGCGATCTGCTAATCGTCCATCGTTTATGCTGCAGAAACGATGGACGATGAGCAGATCGCTGATCGCTCAGTGTAAATAGCAGCCATTCAGTATTGAACGGCCGCTATGTTGAGTCAATACAGAGGGGTGGGGGAGTCGCCCCCGCTGTGAGCCAGCGATACTAGCTCCTGTGCAGCAGCACCGGAGTGAGTATGTGCGGAGACGAGTGTCGGGCATCCTTTGCCCGACATTCGTCCAGTCTAAATGGGCCTTTACTGATTACACAGAGATGCATTACTGATAACATAGGGATGCGTTACTGATTAGGCCTGAGGAAAAAACCCTAAGTAGGTTCGAAAGCTAGCTATAACTTCATGTATTTTTGTTAGCCATTAAAAGGTATCATATCTACAAGATTACTTGGTTCCTCTTGCTGAGAACAATCCCATTTTGATTACATAGTGATGCATTACTGATAACAGCAGGATCCATTAGTGATGACATAGGGATGTATGCTTATTTTGATCACTGTCTATAGACTTCAACAGACAAGTTCCATCCAACACATACGACCTCATGCACACGGGCACGCACGGATTCCGTGTGAGAAATCCAGCACAGAATCCTCCCGTGCCCGCTGTCTGCGACCCTGGGTACCTGTCAGAAAATCATCTTCTTCTGTATGCGATGACCTGGATCCGCGGCACTTCTGCAATGAGCGGACGACAATGAGCGGACAACGGGAGGGACGACTTCTATTGACTTCGATGAAAGCCGTCCCTGTGTATCCACTCTAAATATAGAGCATGCTGAGATTTTATTTCGGCATATAGTGGCCACAAATAAAATCCGCTGATGTGCGTGGAGAGAGGAACCTACACACACATCAATAGGCACATTGAGCAGCGGATCGCCCGCGCCTGTTGACAAGCGTGGAATCCACTGCTCAATTTGCCCCGTGTGCATGAGGCCTAATAGTAGCACAAGTAATATGTGTATATTTTATACATCTATGTGAAAAGCTTCATATATTAACAGTGCACAATGGAAAGTTCTGCATCTTTAACACGACCATATGCATTTTTGCGGTCGCCCGTACACGCTGTAAAATCACATGAAGAATTGCCGCGATCGAGTCCGAACTTCAGCCGCATATTTTCTGCCGTTCACACAGTCGGCTGCTATGCATCGGCATAAAAATATGCTGCAGCATGGCAATCCGTCGATCGGCAGAAATCCTTCGGAATGGCTACTAATGCTTAAATAGTGCCAGCTGTCTTCTTCTCCCAGCGTCGTGTGCCGAGTAAGTCCCTTACTTTTTTTTCTCGCTTCCATTGAAGTCTATGGGAGCTTCCTGCATATCTCGGCAAAAGATAGGGCAAGACCTATGTTTTGATGCGGCATCTAAAATTGGCAATCGAAAACGGTCGCTGATGTGCTATTTTTTCCCAATGCAATTCTTTTACATGCCCAAAAATCGTTAATCTGAATGAATACATTGGAGTCCAATGCTTCAAATGGTCAGGATTTTTTGACGTGGCTATATAACGGTGTATATACGGTCATGTAACTAAGCATGTGATCCTAGTTGGTCATATGGCAGTTGTATGTCTGGCAACTAGCCTTGCTTGAGGAAGGCAAACACCTTTCTGAAGGTCAGTGAGTGACCAAGCACAAGACTTGCGGCACAATTCTTGACTCTTGTTCAACAGTCACGATCTTATTCACACAATCCGTGTGCTGTCCATGTGTCCAATGGACTTCACATGGGCAGCACATGGCCCCATAATGGCCAATTAAACTATCCAAACATGCATCTGAGACAAAATCGCAGTACGCTCTACTCTGGTCTGAGTAGCCCACGCGAAGGCAACAGGTCCAGGAAAATTGAAAATCACACTGGTAGCATCCATGTGCTGTCCAATGCTTTTTGTCCAACATGGGCACACCTCTGTGAATAAGACCTAGCTTGAAGTTTTAAGTAGTACCATTAAAGACAGATCACATGCCTTTAACAGTACTTGTCTCCTCATTTGGGGCCTCCTGGGGCCGGGATGCCATGCAACCCCTATAGTTACACCCTCCTCTTTCAGCATATATAGTACTGCAATCCTGTAAGCCTCTGAAGTCCCTGTGTCCATATGAATGGAACATGATGGATTCTGATTTATTTTGAAAGGCGTTTCTGGCATCCAGACGCAGCCGTCGTAGTTTACGTAACTAGTTCTCTTGCAGTATGCCTGTGCTGTAAGATAACATTCTTACTATAAACGCCCTGTAGTATATATGTATACCCTTGGGTCGTATTTAGTCCGACCATCTGCTGAACAACGTGTCTCAATGGCATAGATCACGGTAGAACGGCTAGAAAGCTGCATCCCTTTCATTTCACCGAGCAATAACTCAGCGTCTGCCATGGGGCGGCCCATATGAGACGTGCTTTCGCAGCGCAGTTCCCCACCATTTGAAGTGGAGGCTTGTGTCTTAGGCCTCCTGCATTCTTATCGCCTCCCCTAGGGAGCGAGGCTCCACTTCTCTCAAGAACTTACGACTAAAATAGTTCTCTTCCTGTAACATATGCTGAGCACGCAGCTCAGGAGATCCAGATCTCTCGGCTGCATGTGATGGTTCTCGCCACCCCTTGAATGGTGCTGAGCCAGAAAATAAAGGCGAGGAGGGGGGACGCAGGGTTTTCTAAAGAAAACAAAATAGACGGGGGTCGCAAAAACAGGAAAGTCATGGGGAGCCTGTCAGCCGGATACAAGCTGAATGTATCTTTCGCAGGCTCTGATCTTTTGTGCGTTCGCCCAAAATACAGTCATCTTTTGTCCGTCCTGTGGGTCCATTCTGCAGATTGAGCCGTACAGACCCATCCGCCGGAGCGCCACTTACGTTCTGCATCCCAGATACACTGATCTCTCTCTATCTGATCCACTGACTTGTCAGATTGAGAATGATTGCAAGGTACAGAGCCCTGACATCTGCATCCTTCCAACGGGTGATTATGGACTGGACAGAAATGTGATCTCTCTGAGAACAGTGATTTGTTTATCTGCGCTGCCAGCTCCTTATCAGGCTTTAGCCCTCTTGCATACAAAGGTCATCTCTTTCCAGACCTGTTTTTAGATCTGCGCTAACAGATCCAAATAGATGCGGCCTTCAATGAAAATAGGATCATCATATGGAAGGTATTTACAGTATATACTGTAAGGCAGGGGTGTCAATCTCATGTTCAGCATTATGGTTGCCTTCAAAGGTCCGTTTATAATTGGAATACAGAATTTTAAAGGATATATTAAAAAGGAGGTGGAGAACAGACAGATAGGAGCAAGGCTGAAGTCTAGGAGAATTGGGGCACAAGTCCCCCAACAGACACTTGACTCTAAACTGCCATGTAGTTAGAGAAAAGGAAAATTATGGAAGTTAAGAGAATCTGATAAAAGATTCCCAAAACATTCCTTAACTCACTGGGTTACTCAGCTGTATAACACAGCAGGCTAACGGGATACGGACAGGCAGGCTGGAACAGTCTGTCTTCTGCAGGATGGTAGCGAGGACCAGTTAGTATGTACAAACTGCTTCATGTCTGAGTCCCGGCAAGCAGTGCTGTACTGCAGGATAGGCTCAGCGGGAGAAGCAGATAGGGGAGTGCATCCCAAAGGCTCCAGGAGCTGCAATAACAGCCACAGTGCTAAGTCCACATGCAACCGATGTCGTAGTGTAGAACCAAGATGGTTACTGCAACTCCAGTACACAGCAGCAGGCCACAAACAAGTTCACAGTGTAATAGAACCCTTTGATCTAGAAGAAACTCTTCTGCATCCAGGACATAAAATTATGTGGTGGCCTGCATTTGGCCCACGGGCCTTGAGATTGACACGTGCTGTAGGGCTAGCCAAGGAAGTTGGGCTTTGACTTTTACAACCAGGACTTCCTATTTCTGGCATCATAAAGGGGATAGATGACGTTAAGGTAAAAACAGCTCTTTTGTTGTCAAAACTGCACCACCCTTATGCATAGGTTCTGTCTGGTATTGCAGCTCATAGACTTAAAAGGGTTCCAGCTACATTACAAGACCAAGTCTATGAACAAAGATGGAGTTATTTCTAAAAAAACAGCATACCATTTTAGGCTGCCTTCACATCTGCGTCGGTGATTCCATGTTTCTGTTCCCTTTGTTCTATTTCTTTTGCTATTTTATGCCAGGTCTACGACAGAATGGAGGTTCCAACGCAGATGTGAAGGCAGCCTTACAAATCTCAGACATCCCATAGTGTTTTTGCATTACTTTGCATTGTTATTTTTGTTAGCCGTTTAGTCGTTCACGACCCTCGGTGACCCTAAAGGCTCCCTCCCTCCATGTTTTTCGTTTTTGCACTGCTTCTTTCAGTTGTGTGATATCCATGCCAGTATCAGCCATCGTGTTCTTTGGCGCCCAGGTCATCTTTTGCCACTGATCTGTCCAAGCATTATGTCCAAGATTTTTCTAGCGACTCTGCTCCCATTACATGGCCAAAATACATAAGCCTGAGCCGGGTCATCTTCCCTTTCAGTGATATATCAGGTCTTATAGGATTCAGGACGTCTTTGTTTGTTACTCTCGCAGTCCAAGGCATACGCAGCAGCTTTCCATTACATACAGCTTTGCATTACCTATGTCCTATCAACGGACTCCACAGTTCTGAAAACACAATGCATACTCTCACATTGATCCCTCTCCCCAGTAGGGTTTGTCATCTATTTCCACTATATGCTCATGTATAAGGGCAAAAACACATGGGCGCATGCACTAATACGCTTGCCACCATGGAGCATAATAGTGCATGAACCAGGTTTTTTTTGAGTTTTCGAACTCTGCACTATTGCAATTTAGTTTGAAAAAAAAAAGCTGGAAGATAGGTCCTGCCTAGGGATGAGCGAGTATACTCGCTAAAGGCAATTGCTTGAGCGAGCATTGCCTTTAGCGAGTATCTCCCCACTCGAGACGGAAGGTTCGGGTGCCGGCGCGGGGGAGCGGTGAGTAGCGGCAGTCAGCAGGAGGGAGTGGGGGGGGAGAGAGAGATCTCCCCTTCGTTCCGCTCCGCTCTTCCCCGCAGCTCCCTGCCCGCTGTCGGCACCCGAACCTTCCGTCTCGAGCGTGGAGATACTCGCTAAAGGCAATGCTCGCTCGAGCAATTGCCTTTAGCGAGTATACTCGCTCATCTCTAGTCCTGCCCTATCTTTTTCATACGTAGTATTAACACTCGAGAATCCCGCTAGTGAAAACGAAACCATTCAAATCAATAGTTTTGTTTCATCGCATATAGCGGCCATGATATCCACACAGTGCATTGGTAGTGTTAGACTGCCAATTCACTATACCTGCTCTCTAATTCGGCAGAGCTGGTCATGTGGTAAACACTTGCCAATTAGAAAGCAGTGCACAGTGTGCATTTGGTAGTTCGAAATTTGCTGTGGCCAGCTTGGATAGCTGAAAACATGCCTGAAACTCCCGGATCTAGGGGACAGTGAGGAAGACCTGCAGGTAATATACCGGCCTCGCCATCTTGTCCTGGGGCAGAAATTTGTCACAAAACCAAAGGGGTGCTTTAATTTTCCTACCAATCCTTCCACCATTGTTTCTCTTATAACATACATCCAGGCATGTACTAAGTAGTTGTCACTATTTGCTTTCTGTCCCTCCACATTGCTCTGACTCTACTACTATTACACCCTATCATGACCCTCCATAAAGCTCTTTCCTGGAAGTAACTTAGGTTACTACTGGGGCGTATAAGTTCCCAGTTTTAGGCCATTTTACTGTAGTCTTCTTCAATGGGATCAATGATAGAAAATCAAGAAAAATTGTCCTTCTCCATGATCTCTACTTTCTCTCCAGTTCTCAGAGCCTCCAGTAACATTTACATACATGTGTGTTAACTTTTTTGCCCTTACCTTTTCTTTAAATTAACACATCCTGGGGTATCAGTAGACCTCCCTATGCTATACATTCTATACAAAAACATTCATAGGATTATTTTCTAAGTGGCTTCTTCAGTTGTTGTAACGTCTAGTTGTAAAACCGTGAATACGGTTCCTGAAGCAGTCACCTGGTCAAAACCTGATTGTATCTGACCGAATCTTGATTGGACAGGAAGGGAAATCAGGTTTGTCGATAATCACGTTATCCTGTGTCTAATCGGAACTTCAGGGCAAAAGTAGTAGTGACCTTACCTTGAACCTGATGGGGGTCGTAAAGTCTACAATTGTCCCTAATCTGCAGCTTGAAAGCTTTATTCCTGGATATTTTGGTTTCTGGAGAAGTCTCTGTTTTCTTGATCTTCCAGTAGACCAAGGTCATAAAACTTAAAAGGATCCTTGAGCAATTGAATCTGAACCTTCAACTTGGTGGCAAATGACTAAGCAGAAGATTATTTTGAACATGTGATTAGAGGATCCAAGTCATTGAAAAAGAAAAGTTTGGAAGACTTAAAGAAGAAGAAGAGAATGACCTACACCAAGATCATTTGAGACAAACAGAAAAAGCCTTACACATGATAACAGGATGCCTGAAGACTCAGAAAGGACTCAGGATTGTCTGGAAAAACACTGTTGAAATGGCTTCCAATAGTGAAAGTCAACTCAGTTCCACTTAATAAAAATAACATAGTTAAATGTTATGTTAAATCATATCAACAAGCTCCCACAGCTAAATACAGTGTATGTGTCGCACAATAGCAATGTTCTAGCTAGAAAGGCAGTATCCCAAAAATGCCAGTTTTTTTCAAATTGAAATGTTACCTACATGTCCATCAAATATCCTATAAGAGCAATGAAGAAAAACTTGTTGTCCCACAAGAACAATGAAGATAACCAATTTTTTTTAAAAAGCAATGAAGACAGGATCACTGTCTCACAAGGCTAATGAGGATAAGACCAATGTCTCAAAGGAGCAATAAAGGCAAGACAAATGCACCACAAAAGCACTGAAGACAAGGCCAATGCCCTACCAGAGCAACAAAGCGAAGACCAATGTGCCACTAGAGCAACGAAGACAAGACCAGTGTCCAACACAAGTAATGGAGACAAGACCGATGTGCCACAAGAGCAATGAATCTGAAGACCAATGACCCACAAGAGCAATAAAGACAAGACCAATGCCCAAGAAAAACTATGAAGAAAAGACCAATGCCCCTCAAGAAGAAGTAAAGACAAGCTAACATCTCACAACAGCAATAAAGACTAGACCTAAGCCTCACAAAAGTAGTGAAGACAAGGCCAATGTCCTAGAAGAGCAACCAAAAGTCAAGACCAATGTGCAATGACAGCAATAGAAACAAGACTGAATGTTCACACGAGTAATAAGATGAATACAAGACTAATGTAACATGAGAGCGAGGAATATAAAACCAATGTCGCACAAGAACAATTAATACTATACAAATATCCCACAAAAGCCATGCAGATGAGATCGATGTACCAACAGGAGCAATGATGAACTACCTGACCACCTGAACATTTATGAAGCTTAAGATGTACTAGTTACCTATGGTCCAGTTTTTTAATCCCTGTGCTGGTTTGTCTTCTAATGACCAGAACATGGGAAATCTCATTTTGATCTGTTGTTTTGAGTGAGAATCATTGTGTGCTTTTTTACAGCGCAAGGTCATCACTCAAACATTGAGTGATCACCTTGCGCTCTGAGTGGGGGATGCAGAAGACAAGCGGGCCATTTGTCTTGTGCATCCAGCTGTTCCCCGCTCGGAGCGCCCGGCTGCTATATAGCCGAGTGCTCCGAGCTTGGGAAGGAAGAACACAGCTGGACAGCTGTGTTCTTCATACCCTGCCTGTCTTCAGGGAGCGGGATACAGCTGAAACAATAGTATAGCTGGATAGATAGGTTCTAGTCGACACTCTAAAATTTTGATCATTGTTTCCATTAAAGTAATCCTCCGGTCCTGGACAAACAAAGATGGCCACAACACTTCTCTGACTACCTTATACACATTGTGCATTAGTATGCATGCTGCTCTGATTGGCTAGTGTTACTCATGTGAGCTGCACTGGCCAATCAAAGCAGCCTGTAGCGTCTTAGACTAATGATGCATACTATCTACAGTGCACATTGGGTAGTCAGAGAAGCTGATGCTCGTTAGACACAACGATTATCGCTCAAAAGATGGCTCTGAGCGAGTTTTGAGCGAAAATCGTTGTGTCTAAAAGGGCCTTAAGAAGCTCTGCCCTACTAGGCCAACAATGCCACCAGCACAAATAGCGGTTGTAGACCAAGAAGATGTTCCACTGACCATAGATGGGGTTAAGCCGTCTTGCTTCTACAACTCTAAATAGGCTTGGCCCACAGTAGTAGGTCATAGTGAATATTATGACTTTTCATAAGGCCAGCTTAATTCTTCCTGATCACTTCTGCTTTCAGCTGAAAAAAATGGAGCTTTTGTTTAGGTGGGCCCAAAAATAAATTTACACCTTATCAAAGTAAAGAGCTATGCTCATAATCTGTGTATGCAGCAGGGATCAATGAGTCCCCTGCGGTCCGGGAACTGTAATCAATAAAGTAAGCTTGCTGCGCTGATTGCTAAATCTATTACGTAGACGCCTGGAGCAAGTGTTGATACACTGGGATTGTGTGAAGCTATATAGGTCATTACTAGCAACACCAGTAAGGTGTTAACAACACCCTCTAAATTATGATTAGCAGGGCAGCGCGAGGAAGCAGAGAGGAACGGAAATTAGGTGTATGGCTAATTACTGAACTCAGGAAAAACATTTACAGACGTGTAACTGCTGTAGTCAAAAGTTCACTGTCCCGTCTACTTTACTTTAGAAGTAGATGTACATTCTGGCTTTGCAGTATGGGAACACGGTCAGGGTCATGTACAACGAACAGAACTCAAAAGACACAACAAATGGTTATGTAGCCAGTTCCTATATGACCATACTGCTTGGCTGCCATAGAGATTGTCACACAGTTTTCCTAAATTCACGCCTAATTATACTGTTGTACAGAAGCAGGCAATGTATCCCATTGAAAAAAAATGTTGGATCAATATTAACCCTTTCCAATCCAATTTGTATCCTGGTTTTCCTAGGGGGCTTACTCTTTTTCTGCTGTTATACAACGGCGCTATATGCTGGCTAAAGCCAGTACTGCATGAGGTGACACGTTGGATAGCCTCCGACAGCAGAGAGGCTAGCAATATGCAGTAAGAGAACCCCGACGGCCGTCTTCCAACATCGGAGCTGTACAGCCTTAAATCATAATGTCTTCAGAGGTCAGACAATGGATTGGAAAGGGTTAATACTACCAAAATATTGGTGTCATCTTGTGCTCAAATGAAGTGCCATAATGTTCCAAAACAATAGCACCAAGCAATACCAAACAACAATAAGGTCACTTCCTGGTTACGGGATTCATAAATCCCACCTCCAGGAAGTGATGGCTCTGATTGGTTCTCGAGTGCTGCTCAGCCAATCAATGCAGCACTTGATGAACTAATTTGATGGCTGTGATTGGTTCATCGAACGCCGCATTGCTTAGCTAAAGAGCGCCTGAGAACCAATCAGAGCCATTGCTTCCTGGAGGCGGGATTGATGAATCCTGTAACCAGACTTCTGTGGGTGGCCAAGGACTGCAAAAAGCGCGCCCAACTCTGGAGAGCAGCAGGAGAGACCCAGACCCAGCCTGCTAGGTAATGTATTCCCTTTTTTGTTATGTAATACAGCTATGGCTTATTTTTGAGGTAGGGCTTATATTTCAAGCCTCCCTGAAAATCTAGAAAAATCATGGTAGGGCTTACAGTATTTTCAGGGAAACAGGGTACCTGCAGTTGATCTTCTCTCCGATTTGCCAGTTCCAAGGCCAAATTTTGGTGACCAAGATGGCTGCAGCAATTTTTTAAGCACCTAATTTCACACTGTTCTGTGATTAGCCATTGCTGATCACGTGAGCAGCTTTGGCCAATCAGAGAGCAGGTATAGCGCATTGGTAGCCTAACACTACCAATGCACTGTGGACATTAGGTAAATTGACAATTACATTGGCCACCTTGGATGGCTGAAAACAGGACCTGGAATTGGCGAATTGAAAGGACAGCAGAGAAAAACAACTGCAGGTAATATCCCTCCTCCCCCTTCGGTCCGGAAACAGAATCTTGTCCCGAAACCAGAGGATTACGTCAGTACTCCTGCTTCGCTTTGTTGAATTTTTGGGGCGTGATTTTCATGAACGCAAAATGCTCCTCAAATCATTTGTCTGTTTAACCCTTTCCAATCCACTGTCTGACGTCTAAAGACATTGTGATTTAAGGCTGTACAGCTCTGATGTTGGAAGACGTCCGTCGGGGTTCTCTTACTGTATATTGCCAGCCTCTCTGCTGTCGGAGCCTATCCAAAGTGTCACCTCATGCAGTACTGGCTTTAGCCAGCAGATAGCACCATTGTATAACGGCAAAAAAGAGTAAGCCCCCTAGGGAAACCAGGATACAAATTGGATTGGAAAGGGTTAAGCCCCAAGGCCAATGTCACTTGGGCGTAAGCGCATTTATGGATGCATTTACACCACAGTTTACACAATTGCATAATTGTGTGTGCATGGGTGTTTCTTTCTAACTATCCTTTTTGCGCACACAGAAGAAGGCACACAAGCATGATCCTATTCATTAAAATGGGCAGTAAGTTCAATATGTGCTATTTTCGTGCGCAAATGCACGAAAATAGAGCACGTTCCGTATTTTTCTGTGCGCATAAAATGCTTGCGCGAAATACGCTTATGTGAACGAACCCATTAAAATCAATGGGTTCTATTCACTGCATTTTGCGCGGGCAAACACATTCATGTGACGCAGGTCTAACAGTGCTAGGGGCTAGTATTTCTACAGTATGTCCCACTTCCCTCCATCTCATCAGCACTCCAGATAACATGTCTTGCCTCAGTCACAGAACTACAGAACTGGAAAAAATGATTTTTTTTCCAAAAATAGAAGGCGTCTGATTGGCTTAAAATTTATTCTGCAGCAGGACAACAACCCCGAACATCGAGCCAACTATCTTCAGCGTAAAGAAGAACAAGGAGTCCTGGAAGTGATGATATGACCCCACACAGCCCTGATCTCATCATCATCCAGTCTGTCCGGGATTACATGAAGAGACAGAAGGATCTGAGTAAGCCAACATCTACAGAAGATCTGTGGTTACGTCTCCAAGATGTCTGGAACAACCTCCCTGCCAAGTTCTTTCAAAAACTGTGTGCAAGTGTTCCAAAAGAACTGATGTTGTTGTGAAGCCAAAGGCCAGTCACACCGAATATTGATGTAATTGACGTTTCTCTTTTGTTCTGTCAATTTGCATTTTGTTCATTGACCAATAAACTATAAACACTTCTATTTTGGATTCTTAAGGCCCATTTACATGGAAAGGTGATTGCTCAAAATTCGCTCAAAAGATAACTTGAATGGCAGTTTTGAGTGATCATTTTCCATAAACTATTAAGTAGCTACTTAGTAGCTTATTAGTGTGCAAATGAAGCCTTTTGCTGAATGCAGATAACAGCTGGAGGTCTGTTATCTGCATTCAGCACCATTGTTCTTGAGCAGCTGAAAAATCAGCGATTTCATCTTTCTGAATGAATTGGGTACCAATTGTGCAATATTTTGTACAGTGGCCTCTACATACCTTATTTTGACACATGCTTATAGATGCATGTTTCCAATAAGTGCCCAACAAGGGTGTGGATATTTTTGCAACATATGTTCTTCAACTGTGCCCAGTATGTGCGCCTCCAGTTTAGTGCTTCACATTCACTGCAACAGATTACAGATTGGTTTTGCGTAGATTGATCTATGACTTTCAGTGTTTGGGGATTTGTTTGACAAATTCATTAAAAAAAACAATACATTTTGAAAGTTTTTGTCCCTTTTTACATCCTTTAGCAGTTTTATAAGACATTGTGTAACTTCTGCCTGCAGTAAGATTCCTGCACAGCTTTACAGGGAGCGCGGTGGGCTCTTCTTTTCCCCCAGCAATTCTCTTTAACCTCATATAATCTCAGGCGGAGATGACTTGTGCAGCCAGCGCTATCCCATGAAATGGAAATGAGGAGACAGCAGCGGAAATGGCAGAGAGAGGGAATGTCTGAGTTTTGCTTAAAGGGGTGGTCTCGCGAAAGCAAGTGGGTCTATACACTTCTGTATGGCCATATTAATGCACTTTGTAATATACATCGTGCATTAAATATGAGCCATACAGAAGTTATTCACTTACCTGCTCCGTTGCTAGCGTCCCCGTTGCCATGGTTCCGTCTAACTTCGGTGTCTTCTTGCTTTTTTAGACGCGCTTGCGCAGATGCATCTTCTCCCTTCGGCTGGTCTTGGAAGCATCGGAGTTTTGGCTCCGCCCCCTTTTCGCGTCATCGCGTAGCTCCGCCCCCGTCATGTGCCGATTCCAGCCAATCAGGAGGCTGGAACCGGCACACGTCATGGGGCGGAGCTACGCGATGATGCGTACAAGGGGGCGGAGCCAAAATGCCGATGCTGCCGAGCGGAGCCGAAGGGAGAAGAAGGGAGAAGACGGATCTGCGCAAGCGCGTCTAAAAAGGCAAGAAGACACCGAAATTAGACGGAACCATGGCGACGGGGACGCTAGCAACGGAGCAGGTAAGTGAATAACTTCTGTATGGCTCATATTTAATGCACGATGTATATTACAAAGTGCATTAATATGGCCATACAGAAGTGTATAGACCCACTTGCTTTCGCGAGACCACCCCTTTAAAAATTGAGGTGTGATATGATTTTTCTGTGTAAGATCTCAGGGGGCTGGTCACATGTCTGCATGTCTGACAAAGCCAACTCCTGGGCAATCGAGTGCATTCCCCCCAGGAAAGCCCAGCTGAAAGATCCTGCCATTTTTCACTGCACGCTCCGGCCAGGTCTAAGAACCAAGGCTGCTTCCCCCCTACCTCAGCAAATAACAACTTGATGATTAATTGTTGAAAGAATATAAGCCAAAGACGAAATTCTAAAACCCACAAGTGGAGAGGGTAAAGGCGCCAGATTGGGAGTGGTGGAGGGGGGAACTGTGGATATCGGAAAGATTGTTTATGACCTCCAAAAACCGAAGAATAGGCAAGCTGCTCCAAGCTCTGAAACAAGTTCGGAGTGCTAAACATGTGAAAGATGATACTAGGAGGTGTAGTTTGTATTCTCTAAGATGTTGCGCCCCACCTAATATGGCGATCATTGCAACTTTCCTAAGTTGGCAAATCTTCCTAATTATGCAATCATTCAGTCCCTGTTCCTTTCTATCAATTTGACATTCAGAGGTTGGGAAAGCTGAGTGACAAAACTTGTGGGAGCTATAGATTGCAGCCATATTGGTGGCCACCCATATTTTCTGGGAACAGATATAACTAAGGCTGGATGTAGAGGCGTTACTAGAAGCTCCTGGACCCTACCGCAAAATGTGTTACATGAACCCCATGAGCTACCATTATAATACTGTTTTCTTATGTGGCAAAGGAGTCTTTGGATCCACTAGGGCCAACGTGTGGCTGCTACCTCTGCACCTCCCATAGCTATAAGTCTCTAAGGATAGAATTTGGCAGAGGAAGACGACTCCAGACTTCTTTTGATTGAAAGGTAAATTCATCTTTTTTGTGTAATGACTACTGTGCCCTTCTTCTGAGTCTTAGATTAACCTACTCCTTGACAGGCCATCCCATACACCTCACTTAAGTTGGCTGTACTCCATTCATCAAGGCAGTGTTACCCTCGGTAGCAAAAGTGTTAATCACCGTAAGCATGTTCTAGACTATTTTCGTCAGGTGTTTTCTATCTGCCATCGAATTCCGGGTTTCTTGACCCCTCAGTGAACCTTAGGCAATTTAGGAACGTGTAACTGTTATACGTGTCAAACGTCTAATGATCTTGTTCGTTATTTTTGATGACTTATCCAGGTGAATGGAAGTCCTGCCTACACAGCACTTAACAAGCTCTAGCAACTTCAAAGCCTAGACCTCGAGGAAGTGACGTTCAATGCGGCACCAAGGCTGTGTCATCTAAAGTGAGCATCCAAAAACATCGGTGCGTGGTCTACAAGACGACTTTGTATGGTTCCTTGAATTTGGGATCATTGTCTCCTTTTTCACAGACGGGGGTGAAATAGTTAATGGCACAGGGATTGGTGTCTGCTGGGAACAAGATGCTGTCAGACTCCAGAACTTTGTTACAAAAGAGGATTCTGGGATAAAGCTGCCCTCCCTGGTCTTTGGCTGCCGTGATTTCAGGAAGAATGTAGTTGGCCATTTATCAGAAGGGCGGGGAGAGGGGGCACTTTAGGAGTGGAGCCAGGGAAATTTGATCATTAAAAAAAATTCCTCCTGGCTGTCTGGGGGAATTTAATTAAATTGCAAGGAAAGAGGGGGGTGCAGCAAGCACAGCAAACATCTGGAATCAATATGTGTGGCTTTGATTTTTTTTTTTCTTCTTCCTTGTACTTTTTCCTGTTTCTCTGCTGGGGAGGGAGGGAAGGTATCAGGATATCGACAGAGAGAGACATTCCAGGAAGACTGGAAGAAGAGACATGTTAGATGAGGAGGACAGAACTTTTAACCAGGAATGGTCCTTCTGAGAGGGTGGTAGGACGCATGGAGACGGGGGCGCCTGATCCTGGAGCCTCATCATTTACAACACTGATACAGCAACATTTTATGTGACAATAAAGCCTTTGTCTTCTCCCATTGTTATGTATATTTAATGTATACCACATCATACTGACAATGACGTAGGCGCCATGTTTATTGGAGACCTACCAAAATTGTGACCGTATGTTCAGGCAAACTGATAAACTTCATTGCCAAGCTCTGGATTTATTTACCCATCGCCAATCAGTTGTATGCTAAGGTCCACCAATGAGAACATTGATGGATTGGTGAAAGACTTCTGTCATGTAAGGTTTAATAATTCAAAGATTTGCCCATGGCTAGGCAAACTTTTTGATAACTAAAGGTAAACCACACACGTAAATGGAGTTCTATGGGCACATGCAGAAAGCTTCTGGTGCATGCATAGAACATAGTCTAAACAAGTGATAGATTTATTATGGGTTACATTCTTACTTATTCTCATTTCATTAATATTTAATGGAGCATGGCAAAGGAGAATTGATTGGCTAGTGGTGTCACCTAAATTGCATAGTGATGTTGCTTAGTGAGGTTGACCTGTTGAGTCTCGAAAGCTGTTGATAGACCAAGAAAAAGTTTTAGATAGAGGGTTCAAAAATGGGCTCCATTGTTTGCTTGGAACAGAAGGAGTAAATTTATCCCACTCAGACTCTTGAACACTGTCCTATCAGTTCACCCAGAGTTGGAAAGGTGAAATAAATAATCCTTTGGCGGACCCAGACTCAAAGGTCCAGCAGAACACTATGTTATTTGAAAGTCACTCTACAACCAATCACTTGTCATTAGGGTCCATTTCTTTTGGGTTGATTTACAAATGACTTATTAGACCTTACTGATTGCACAGTATGTACTGTACATGCAATTATATGGCATTCCACAGAGTCCATTTGGATTGTAAGAATGGATTCAAGTGACCCCACTCCAACACTGAACTCGCATCAAGCACAAAAAAATATCAAGCACCCAATTACCAAGGGAGGAGATCTTCAGGGCTGCACTGTAGGCAGGTAGCAACGCCTTCATTTACAGCGATTCCGTGTTGGCTCAAGGACTGTTACGTCTGCTTGGCGCACTATAGCGCTATGCCTCAGAAGATTGTGTCCATTTAAAACTGCAATCACATACATTGTATTGCAAGGACCAATTGCACCTCTCCAGGCTAAGATGGAAGGCCCCTTGTCCCTTACTAATCGGGGAAAGTGGGGAACCCCTGCCTAAAAGCAGGGTGATCGTCCCGATAAGGTCAGCCCCACTGGTTTCATCTGGGACCTAGTTATCCCTGATTAGGAGCCTGGAGAAGTGCAATAAACACACAGGACACAACGCTGTTCACACACACGCACTGAACACAGAACAGGACTGAATATAGAGGACATGTCTGGGCACCTGCACAGACATACAAAACACGTCGCTGTTCACAGCAACATACAATGTTATGCAAACCACATAGAACAGGACTGCACATAGAGCACATGTCTGGCCACTTGCACAGACATACAAAACACATTGCTGTTCACAGCAACATACAATGTTATGCAAACTACATAGAACAGGACTGCACATAAAGCTCATGTCTGGTCACTTGCACAGACATACCCCACACACCTCACTGTGCACACCAACATACCAGGTTATGCATACAACATATAACAGGAACCCCACCCAGAGCATACATGCAATCAGATGGAAAACCATAGGCAGTCTAAGTGTCCTCACACCAGGGGAATAGAGAGTCAGCCATCGTGCTGACATAGGGAACAGTGTCAGGCAACACCTATCTGACACACACACAAGACTTAAGATGTCTGGAGGCCGCACCTGTCAAAGGGAAGAGAAGAGGGAGTCTGCATATGATACAGACAAGGACTACAGGTGTCCAGACCGTCTTCAGGGGAGGAGAGAGGGACGCTACAGACAGGCATGCACCACACCAGCTCTGAGTGGGATTAACAGGCTACAACAGCAAGCACTAAAATGACCAGCAATCTCTCACAAGAGTTTGCTGGTATTTACCTGCAGCAGGCAAGGGGGGTTGACTGGTGCAGAATGCCACACCCAGCCAGCTCAATTAACCCCTACCTGTGAAGGTGTGCACAAGGAAACCTGTAGAATCACAGGTCCCAGATGCACAACCTTAAGGCTGCCTGTCCATGGGCGAATTTTCATTGCGTTCCCCACAGCAATAATCCGGCCATGGAGAACGCAGTGAACGCTTTTCATAGCGCTGCTATGGAAATCACAGCCCCCCTGTCCATGAGCGGAGAATCATAGTGATCCTCTGCTCGCGGGCGGCATATCGCAGCATGCTGCGCAGGCAGGCAGCCTAACAAAGACTTTGTGATGTCCTCTGGTAGGACACAAGTTGATCTGCAGGCAGATTAGATGGTGGGTGTTATCAGTTTTGAAATATCTCTGCTTCAAATCAGAGGTTCAACACCAATCATTGTCTGACTTCATACTGCCCAATTATGTGTCACTACCCTTAGGGTTTAATGCCATCTGACCCAATCCCTATGTAATGCAAAGTACTGCTTGGAGAGTGGATCCTGCAAAGAATTGACTGATTGTAATTGCTAAACTTTTCTTGGGCCAACATAATTGGTGCCCTTAGAGATTTCGAAGAGAAAGCTTTGGTTCATGTTTATGCATAGCTATTATGTTGGGGAGGTATATCACTGGCGTTAGATAAATATTTGCACACGGTCGTCTATAAGACAGCTTTGGTTTCGTTTGCATTATGCGCCAGAGGATACAACTACATCCAGCTAAGGCAATGTGTACCCCCAAGATTAAAACATTTACAGAGGGTTAACGAAGCAGCACGCTGAAAAGAAGGTTTACGAGTAGTTTAACATGTAGCATGTAGCATGTAGTCCAACTGTGGAATGATTATTTCGCTGACGCAGTCATACACATTTAAGGCCGCTTTCATATCTGGAACGTCCATTCGGAGATTCTTTCTCAGATCTTGCAAATACGGTAATACCATAAGAAAAAGCACCGCAAGCGCTTTTTCTTACAGTAAAATAATGGGGCAAATGGACCCCTTTATAGTCAATGGGGTCTGTTCGGGGCTGTTTGGTCCCATCATAAGACGGACTCATTCAGCCAGGGGATTGATGCCCCTTTCTTGCTCCCCCGAAGGGAGCAGGAAAATGGAATTCCCACCACAGATGTGAAAGCAGCCTTAGTCCATTTTGGCCTAAGTAGTTCAAACTGACCGTGTTCAATGACATCTGGCGACGGGCTAAATTTTTTGGGGAACATTCTTCCAAGGAAAGATCATTTGTGGATGAAAGACTTTTCGTAAGAACTAAACAATTTCTCAACTGACTATCAGAAAAAAAATTCCAAACATTGCCAACTTCTTTCTGGACAATGACGTTTTGTCTTCCGTTGCCTAAAACGATTGTCTGTTGTTTAATGTCACCCAACAAATAATTACTTGGTCAAAATTGTCAGTTTTCATCAACTTTCATCCAGTCTGTGCATGGACACTTCAAGTTACTCCTGGTCCCAATGGAAAATCTGCAACAGGGTCCTTGCCTACCATGTATAATTTGTATGCAGGCGACGGGCCTTTGTTTATCCTTTGAGCATATGCCTTAAAACATATGTGCATCTTTGTGCTAATTTTCCTGTGCTTTAATGTTAGATGATTGCATCAGTAGGGTCCGGTCATTAGGACCACCCCCACTAATTGGTCCCCATCAATTTATAATGCAGGTATTTGAGTATCCCTAACCTTTGCAGTTGGGCTCTCCATTAAGGGTGTAAGTATAGGGGGTGCAAAAGTTGCTGCAACTCATGGCTCAGGAACCAAATGATGGGGGACCCTGTTACAGATTTTGCATGGGGCTGATGATCTTCAAGTTACTCTTCTGCTCTTCATAGAAGACAATCGTGATAGCAACAGCAAAGACCAGAGCTGAGGAAATCATTGTGCTGTGGACTGAACGGGCTCAGTGCCACCAAGACATTTGCAGTCACTTTATTCTGGTAAGGAGAGGGGCTGCCCAATGGCCATACCCCACTGATGCTATCATCTGACATGTCAAACTTCACAAATACGAGCCGATTGCGAGTTCAATCCCTGTGTGGTTCAGGTAGCTGGCTCAAGGTTTACTCAGCCTTCCGAGGTCGGTAAAATGAGTATCCAGATTGCTGGGGGGTAAAGATGACTGGGGAAGGTAATGGCAAACCACCCTGCAAAAATAGTCTGCAGAGAAAACATCACGATGTGACGTCACCCGAGGAGTCAGTCATGACTCGGTGCTAGCGCCAGTGGACTTTACCTTTACCATACACAAAAGTGTAGGTAGGCTTTCCTTTACATGGGGCAAGGATTTAGTTTGTTGCCCTAGCCCATTAGTTAATACCCTGGGCAATGCAGAGTGGCTTGTTGGCGCCCTCTTGGCACCAGGTACAAATGCCCTCCCAGCCTCCCCTTAGTTACACAGCACAAAATATTAGTTATGTACATAAAAGGGACCCGGTGGACCCAGCGGAGACCTCACCATTCCAATGCTCCTGTCATCAGTGATCCTGTTGTCAAATAAAGTTAAGTTTGATTGTGGCGGTAACATAATATTTCTTCTCTGATAATTTGACTAGCAGAGAATTGATGGGGTCTCAGAAGAACTGATCCGTATACTTTCATTTTATCCCCCTCATTAGGCAGGAGGGCTGGATACTCATTGCCGTGTGTTTCTGAGGTACTCCTGCTGTACAAGGATTAGGCCGTTTGATGTATGATACCGGCTGGGCTCAAGGGCTCAGGCTGTAAATAGTGCTTGTTAAGACCCCCAAGTACACTTGATATCATGATGTATAAGAGGAGTGAGGTCAGCCCTGTGTGTCCCAGCATCTGTATAATCCTAGGCTACAAATGTTTCCCTTGAAGTGAATGTGCCCACATGGGGGCACCGGCCGGGGCCTCTTACACGACGTGCTGTAGTAATGTAGCAAGAGGTTTCAGTAAAATAAAATAACAATAAAGCAATCATAAAAATTGTATTAATGTAGAAAGCATGGTATGTTCTCCATTTCGGCTTAGAGATTCCTTTGGGAAAGCTTGTGTAGCGTAATCGCCAGCAATTTAAAAGTTTCTATGGGGCATTTGGCTTGTGGATAATAAATTGTGGCGCCTAACAGTACACATCATTCCATGTTTCCTTCAGCCCCCACCCAATACTGTAGTAAAGATAAATATGTAGTTCAAAGGGTTGTTTGGGACTAGAAGGGTCTGCTTTTTTCCCTAACAACAGCGCCAACCATTGTTGTGTATGGACATGGCCAGCCTTAGCTATGTGCGACCCGTGCGGTCACACGGACCGATGGCCACCAGCTTCATGATGGGGGGCACCAGGCAGATGTAGGCTTAGGTTGATCGCCCCCTTTATGTCCCCCTGGCCAGATGATTCTTTTCCTCCATGCGGCAGTGTCTTGTGGAGCTACATGAATCATCTTCTTCCTGGCTCTATCTTCACCCTTCCAATGTTCTGAGATGCCACTATCAGCCAATCGGTGCCCCAGCAACAATGTCACTTAGTTCTGCTAGTGTATTTATATTATGACCTTGGTTCTGGTATTGTATGTATGTACTGAGGTCGGGTGGTGCTGTATTTATGTACTGAACTGGTGCTGTATTTATGTTATGAGCTTGGTTCTGGTATTGTATGTATGTACTGAGGTTGGGTGGTGCTATATTTATGTACTGAGCTGGTGCTGTATTTATGTTATGAGCTTGGTTCGATTGCTATATTTATGTCATCAGGTTGATTCTGGGGCTGTATTTATTCATTGAGCTGTCCTGCTGCTATGGCCATGTTATGGGTTTATGTTGTTATTATGTTATATATTATCCATGTTATTATATGTAATTCTGGTACTGTATTTGTGTTATGAGCCTGGTTCTTGTGCTGTACTTATATTATGAGCTATGTTTTGGTGATGTTATTATGTACTGAGCTTGGTTCTGGTTCAACATTTATGTACTGTAGTGTTCTGGTGTGGGTATGTGGTTGTTTTGCTGCTTTCTGGATAAACAAAATACTGTCAGATTGCCTTATCAGTGCAATATATACTGTTTTTGTCTTCTAAACAGTGTGCCATGTAACCCAAGGTTGGTGGTGGGTATGAGCCGTGCCTTCACTTGAATAGGACGAGCTACAATACAATACACAACCTATGGGCAAGAATTGCACTGTATTTGGAACTAAGCAGCTATGCTTTTGTCGAAGTCTCTAAAAGAGCTATATTTTTATTTCTAGCACATTGTATTTATGGAGGGGCTGGGGTTGGGAGTTCAGCAAGGGAATGTTATGTCTGCTTTATGTTAAATGCATATCATTTACATGAAGTGACTGAGGGCATTTTCACCATCATTTCATATCGTCCAACATAATAAAGGTAATAATACACCCACATTGCATCCTTTCCCCAATGCCAAAGCCACACATCTGGACCATCTAAACCACACGCACACCAACACAACCACACCTACATAATGAAGGGCTACCCCCTCTTCCCCCCTAATGGGTGTGAGATTAAGGTGTTCTGCCAAAACTAGGACTATTGCATTTCTGGCAATTTTTTTAATGGAGTTCTATAGCTCACACATTGGGCTGATATAGCTGAGCACTTAATGGGTTCCAACTTGGTTTATTATATGTGTTAGTATTTGGTCCCTGAGGGTGGATCCAAATGTTAAAAAACATCAGCTGAACTATATAGCATGTGAGCAGTGCCCCAACTTTGCCGAGACAGCAGATGTCAGGGAAAGATGGATTGGGCAGCTGGATTTCAACATGTCCGATATTTTAGTTATAAAGGGAGATAGATTGCTGCCTGGGATAACATGCAGCGGGTTATTCCCCTATCCCTTAAGAGAAAAATATATGGCGAGAGATGCGCCTTGCGAGTTTAGATGAAATACAATAAAGAATAGAACCGTGAGAATATTACTCACCCGGCGCTCGGTGGGTTAACCCTGGCAGGGGATATCCCACTGGCACCCTTCGTCCTGGCTGGCGTGTAAAGGTGTCTTTGTCCCAAATCCAGTGTGTCTGGAGAGACATCCAGAGCCGATGAGTAATCTAATACCAGGTGCTCACTGAATAAAAGACTTAGAGTAAAACATGGCTCCGCGCTACTAGGGTCCAAAGTAGCACTAGTACATGGTAGTGCAACACAACAAGTTTTATTTCTAATGCTACGCGTTTCAGCACTGTACAAACGTGCCTATGTCAAGCATAAATATAAAATAGAACACTTACATGCATATAAATAGAGAAAGCGTACATGGAGGCGTCCGTCATGTGCCTGAATCAGGGCATTCTGATGTAATTGGCATGCGGGGGAATCTCCTCCCTTAGCGTAAAACAGTCATGTGACCTATCCATGGAGCGCAGGATGCGTTTCAAGTTCTCAATCAAGCTTCATTAGCCCGTTCTTCTAGGGCCTCGTATGCCCCCGTATGCCAATTACGTCAGAATGCCCTGATTCAGGCACATGATGGTCCCCTCCATGTACGCTTTCTCTATTTATATGCATGTAAGTGTTCTATTTTATATTTATGCTTTACAAAGGCATGTTTGCACAGTGTTGAAACGCGTAGCATTAGAAATAAAACTTGTTGTGTATACAGTTATTGTCCCCTAGAAGCAATCAGAATATATCTACCTGCTATAGATAGCATCTTGTAAGAAGGTCAGTTTTTAGGTGAGGCCCTTGATCAACTTGTAGGGCCCCACTCAAGGATTGCGCAGTAACTGAAGTGGACACCAGCAGTTTACTCCATAGGAGGCACAAAGCATAGCAGTTACAGTCATAATGGGTACAAGCATGTTGGTTACAGAGTCGTAATAAGGCATAGAGCTTGTCAGTTACAATAATGGTACAAGGCTTGGTACTTATAGTCTATCTAGGAGGGCAATTAGCTTGATAGTTGCAAAGTACAAGAAACAAACTCTTACTGAGGTCAGGGCACACAGCTTAATGGTTCCGATCACTTTACAGGGCACTTAGCTTAGCAGTTACAGTCTCTGTTACTTCACAGGGAACTCACTTGAACAGAAGATAGAACAGGGCAACAGGTTATACTCAAGGACTTGGTGCACTTGGCAACTCTCCCTAGGCTCAACTATGCCATGGTACAGATTACCAGGTAGTGCTTCAGAACTGCCCCACTTTACCAGGAAAGCTTTCTGAAGGAGACTCTTTTCAAACTGTAGCTTTACACCAGGCCATAATATGCAGTCCAAGAGGCCAGAACAGTGCATCACCTCCTGTTAAGTTTGTGTAGGATATGTGAACAGCGATCTACACGAATACAACCTCTAGAAGACTGAACGGGAAGGAATATACATTCGAAAGGACAAGAACAACAGACAAGCATAAACCAGATGTTCATACAAACACCCACAGGGAAACAGGAATAACAGACCCAACAACATACTGGACAGACTCATACTTACCAATGTGCTAAACAGCCAGGCAGATGGAAATATCTAAAGCAGGCATGAGGTATAGCTTTGCATTTTGGCCAAAACACGTAAGCTCACAAGCCCACATCAAGGGTCCTCATTGTCTTGTGAGTCCCTCCTGTAACAAGACAACTTAAACTACAAAGAGGGAACCCTGCCTACAATCGGGGGGATCGGCCCAATAAGGAAAGCCCCACACTGGTACCTAGGGAAACTTAGTTTGTCCTAGATGTTTACATGCAGTAACACCAGATAAGCACATAACACTCCACAAATGTCTGCTCACCAGGATAATTCAAATATAGGACATCATTCACACAAGCCATCTGCACACCTGCAGATGGACAGACAGACAAGACAAGGCAAGACAAGGGGAGTGAACAAGACAAGGCTCAGGCATTCTCCCACCAACAGACAAGTAGGACAAAAAAACGTGGACTGGGCATCCGACTACCAATTGATTGGTGGATCAGACATGGAACATCAGACAGAAACCTAACAAACCTGCCTGCATGCAGGCCACAAAGCAGATGGACACAACAAGACACAAAACTAAATAAAGAATCTGCACAACATACACCCTAACACCTGGTTCTAGTTAGGAGATGTTGAGATATAGTGACCAGCATTCTCTAGCAAGAGAGGCTGGTATTTATGTGCACAGACCAATGATGATTGGCTGGCTGGAGAAATCTACACCATCAGCCAACCCCACCTGCAGCAGTGTGCTCCTGGAAACCCACGGAACTATAGGACCCAGGAGCACAACGTGACACCACCCACATCATCCACATGATCCCAGGATCTATGGCTTTGCTGTACACTTACTGGGTCCAACTGCAATCTCACAGTAAGGTGAGTATGGCTTTTGTACTTCAGTCCGTCTTAGGCTCTCTTTTAGTGTTGCGCTCACTGCCACTACATACAAAGAAAGCAGCCCCAATTATCATCTCCAACTCTGCTCCTCACAGAGTCCGTGCAGTACTATTTTCATCATCTGCACCTGTGACCAAGAGCCTGTTGTATACATTATAAGATAACATGGTATGAACTTCACAGTACTTGCAAATAAATGTGGTTAGCAGATAACACAGCAAAACAGTACAACAAAATAAGTCAACACAAATGTTGACAGTCCAGGTTATGGTCACTAAGACCTTGGCAATTTAAAACATAGAGAATGGTAACACAGTTCAGTTCACACTCTTGGTACGTAAGTGCATACATGGTGGCATCAACATCAACCCTCTAACAGTATGATGGGTGCCACAATTTTTGGATGGATGCCACAAAAAATCCATATGCTCATGTGACCACTGTTGGCCAATCAGACAGTGTGTAATGCCTTAGACTACTAATTAACCACCATTAGTGTGCAATGGGTAGTCTAAGAATCACGTGGCCATCTTGGACATATGAAAAGGGGCCACAGGAACAGGTGGATCAGCAACTGAACTGGAAAGAGCAAGGCACCAGCAAATATATCTTTCCCCTCTGGTCCCTGGACACATTTTTGCCAGGGACTGAAGGGTTGCTTTAACTTTTTAACAACTTTGAAGACTGTTTAAAAGTGATTTTCAGCCATTCTACCCTTGCTCCAAGTTGTTCAAGTTGGTTGGATGACTGGAAGGCAATTTTTTGCTGTATTGAAATCTGGACTTTGTCTTGGCCATTGACTTCTCAGCAGACAGAAGCAATTTGTCTTGAAGCATTCATCTATCCTTCAACTTTAACAAGATGTTCAACCTAGAGGAACTGTGTGGCTAAAATGTCTCTTAAAATTTTTCCACTCCTTTAATTATAGAACCCGTATGTAGGATTTGCATAGTAATATAATAGTCTATATAACCATCTTACAGTGTTCTGTTGCATTCCTTTAAGACATAACTGGATGAGGGGGGGTCAACTCGTTCTGTTCTCCACATTTTCCATTGAGTCTGCCATCAGCCACAGTTGCCACAGGGCAGTAGAAGTTTCTGTTCCTCTCCAAACTGCGTGACTGTGACTTTTTGTCTAGTCCGTCCCGTTGGCTGAAAATCATTCAGAACAAACAAGCCGTGTGTTAGATCGGGGTAACTGAGCTATGTGTAGCTTTGGTACGACCCAGCGCGTACGGGGGGAGTTATGTGCTCCTTTACAGATCTAAAGAAATACAGTCATTTAAGATGTAAGGTTCACAACTCCAGAAACATTGCTAAGGCAGCCGCACCCGCTGCCAAGCTGGTAACTAACAGCGCCACTTCCAATCAAGAAAAAATGCAAGCTCCGTCTCCACAATAAGTGTTTATGTCTTGGCTGCAAAGAAGCCAATCAAGAAGAGAGACAACATGGAAGTTGCTTGTGTTTATATATTAACGATTGGACTAGTCAAGATGATATAAATAATAACTACCTTCTGGACTGGAAATATGGCAATACTGATGGCTCAGGGGAAGAACTGGTATATCTTTGATAATGGACAATGAAAGGATCAATCTGGGTCCATAAGATTTTTCTTCTTTTTAACATGGATTTTTCGTAATAGTACGTCCCTCAGGGACTATAGCCAAGTGAAACTTGGAAATATTCTCTATGTAGGTATGGAGTGAAAGTACCAGTATCTGGACAAGATAGAGAGAACAGATAACGTTTCCTCTGCTGTGTTGGTGGAAATGGCATAAATTGGACATATTCTTTAAGGCATTTCCACCACAGTGCATCTTCAAAGGTCTTCTATAATGGCCTTGAACTTCTTAGATCACCTGTGCAATACTGAGAAAATCCAGAAAACATGACCTGTTGGGGTGCCTGGAGGACTGGAGTTGGGAAATACTGGCTTAACCAAAAGTTCTTTCAGCTTCAATAATCACATTGGGAAGTTTAGTAGATACACCCTCTAAAATATCACTGTGACTATATTGTATAGATGTAGTAACATTAAAGAATATGGTCATACAAACCCTTTGATATGGACCCAGGTTTTGTTTCTTGGAATTAGGTTTCACAACCATCCCAATTTCCATATTATCCAACTTCCTCCATGCCAGGACAAGAGGAAGCAGATCATCATCTTCTCTTCCCATCACTTGTAAGGGAAGATTGTCTGACATGTGGGCCAACTTCTCTTCCTCTAGTATAGGCCAACAACATAAGCTTGGGTCTCTTGGCTACACAAATGGCTATCTTGATGTATGCATTCCTCGCTATTCTAGTTCCATGTTTTTGTTGAGATGTGCTTTGTCAACACATTAAGTCACCTTTGAGCAGGCTGAGATCAGATTGCTGTCCTTTACACAAAAGATACAGCTCCTTCTGCTGCCGTTTTGCACAAGATACCTGACCTGGTTCTATGGTTCTTAAGAATCCTGGTGTAGATACTCTGCAATCGAACATCTGGGATGCATTATCTCATATACAAGTAATAAACTGAAATGTATATTTGTATACATGCCCAACATTCTTGAATAAAACTTTCAGAACAAAGGCCATTCTCCTGATGCTTCCTTACTCCATGCACAGATGCCTTTCCATCTGCTTTTTCATGCTTGGACAACTAATCCGATGATTCCGCCATTTGTCAAAAGAGCCAGTGAATAAGTTTATTAGTTGGCTTGCCCAATCATTTAGGGTTGCAATTACATGGTGATCCTCACTTGGCTGTATTAAGGGACTTGTCAGCAGGACCACATACATACACTTATGGAGGCTTGTGTGCTCTTATAAATGCCAAAGTTGAATTTTGGCCTCAGTCCCAGCCAGAGCTTTGCTAAGGTTGAATCATTTAGTGGGTTTCAAATGGGTACTTTCTCTAAAGAAATAGTTGGCAAATATGTCATAGACTAGAAATCCCATTGCAACTGTACTGCGTATGGAATATTCGCTGTGATGAAACTTGGGGTCTCCATAGTATTATCATTATTATTTTACATTAGATAGAAGCCTTGCACATATGGGCTTACAATCTATTAGGAATATGGAATAAATACAGGAGGTCAGGGAAAGCCAGTTAAAACACACATTAAGTTATAAGCTCGTCAAACAAGATGAGTTTTCAGTGTGTGTCAAAAAATTTGGCGGGTCAGAGAGTGGCTGTTGGAATGAGAGAGGATGTTCCAGAAGAAAGGGGAAGCACAAGAGAAGACTTACATGGAAAATTATGAAGAGATGAATAGAGGAGGTTACCAGAAAAAGAGCAGAGGTTGTGTAAATTGAGAGTAAGTTGGGCACTGTGATGCCCTGGCGGTCCAGCCTGCTTGCCGGTGGTGGGACTCTTACAAAGTCATATCTGTCACAATGACTGTTTCTTGGAGTACTGAATAAATACTGCCACAATATTACTCAAACACAACAGTTCTTTTATTGAAGAAACAAGTTGGATACACTGGTTTCTCTTTGGTGGAAACAACAGATTGGACTTGCTAAGCTTGACATTTCATTCGGTTCTGACCACTTAGCAGTCACCCCCTCGGCAACTCTACTCCCTGAGCATGCAACACTTCCAGAAAATAGGCAATAGTCAGCACTCTTTACAAAGCTTGATTTGTTTTCCTCTCACCAAGCTCCTCCTCGTTGAATATGTACTGCGATAGTCTAAGACTCGGCGCTTCCTGCAAACACACTGCTTTATGACACAACAACCAACATGAGAACCCAAACATCGCTATATCACATCGCACTACAAAACCTGGTCCATCATACTCTTAGCCATGTCTGCCCAGTCATTAGTGGATCAATATGTCAGTATGTCCATACATGCTCCTCAACCTTACACACTGTTGACTTGCTCATGCAGGTGCCATCTGGGAATAGCAAATATGAACATTGGGTCCTGCAAAGTACCATTTTCATATCACCATCAGATGCTACTACACAAGGGCCTTTAGCTTGTTCCCCCATCCCTTGAAGAGCAGAAAAGAAGCTGATCCTACTGTTTATGGCTTTCCAATGTCATGGTGCCTATGGAGAGTGGAAAGGGGAGTCCTGGGAATAATAAATAAATTGAGCCCCTCACTCTCCATGGATCCCAAGGACATGTGTTTCATAGAGTCTATACAGCTGCTACTTGGTCTCTTGAGAGATCAGGTTAGCTGCATAGCTTATTCTAATGAGTGGTAAGAACTTGAACAGGGATCCCCTCTCTATATGTCCTACAAGAAAAGGGGGACAGACAAGTGCTTAGCGCTCCTGCTCCAGGTGTTTAGGGATGGGTTAGTGTAAGGGGGTACGGTTACTAATGATGGCATGATGTTGTTTCTCTTTTGTAATTGTACTGTCTGTTTAAGAAGGGGCACGGACAGAGAAACAAAGCTGATCAGGAACAAAGGACAGGAAGTAGTTGAGAGAGCTGCTTTGCGCAGAACAGAGGTTGAAGCAGGAGTCTCTCCTGGTGTACTGGAGGTTGAAGCAGGAGTCTCTCCTGGTGTGTTGCAGATACAGTCCTAAGGACGGTTCCCGCTGAAAAGAAAGATATACAGCTATTGAGAAGATTGCAGAGTGTGCAGAAGAGCAGCAAAGCTGTAGATGAAGGGGAAAAGGAATCTCTCCCAGTTTGTGCTGCGGTGTAGCAGTTACAATCTATGGAGAGTGTCCTCTAGGAAAAAAAATAACAGGTTGGTCAGAAAAAGTCAAGATGTCTGAAAGGCTCAAGGTGCAGTTCCTCTGTTCCCTCCCCTCTGACGACACTGAACTTGTGCCAGAGGGCCTGGAAGAGAGTCAGCCCCGTCATCCGGGCGTAGAGTTGCTACAGGTAACCTGGATTAATGGACCTAGAAACTGTTTAGTAAGACAATTATCATTTATTGCTGGTCAACAGGGCTAAAACTCTGATTAACAACCCTTCATATAGATTCTTAAACTTTATTGACAGACTTAGATACCCCAGAGTACCGGGTTACAAGTTACCTTCTTCCTGTTTTACAGTTAATAAAACGTTTGCTTAGGAATGGTGACTCCTGTGCCCTACTGTATGTCCATCAGGTTGACATCAACCCAGAAAACTGGAAAAGTCCGAATACGCTGCCTGCAGTCCTTCACAATAGTGTTAATCAGCGCCAAAAAGGGGTCACAATTTCAATATTTGCTATGGGGCCCCTTCATCTGCATGTATGCTGCCAATGAACCCCACATCAGCTCCAGGGAAATCTTTACATTCTCTATGATTCATAAACCCTTGACTGTGATTTTCTTTGTTTGAGATGGGAGTTAAATGACTAATGTAGCTCTTTTGTTCATTTTTCCCCATCTGGCTTGTGTCAAAAACTTCATTTTTGAGGGAGAAATGGTCCTATAAAAATGGAGGAGCCTGAGTTTCCTCTTAATTGTCTTTGATGGAAAAACACTACAACTGTACACCAAGCTGTATAACAATGTTTACTTAGAGTGAAACAATGCCCTTTCTGTTCGGCTTTATTCCTTAAAAAGTCAGATTTTCTTTGGTTTCTATGTTCCTGCGTAGGGTAATTTTCTATTTTCTTTTCTTTTTTATATGCAGTTATGACTCAGAACAGATAATACTTCAATTTCTCCTTATTTTATTGAATATTCAAAACTCCAGAAATCAGACAGGCAATGGGGAAACTACATGAAATGTAATTACCAGGACAGTGTATTTAAAGGGGTTGTAGCAAGAACGACGAGCACCTATCCATAGGATAGACGATAAAAGTTTGAATGGTGGGGTTCTCATTGCTGAGACCCCACCGATCCCAAGAACCGAGGTCCCATGTGCCCACTGCGCCTCCCCACTTGCTCAGTGAACGCCCTGCAATGAGGAGGAGATTGAATGGAGCAGCGGTCACGCATGCGCCGAGCCGCTCCACTCATTTTCAATGGCACTGCCATAGATAGCCGAGCACTTGCACTCGGCTATTTCCATCAACTCTATTAAACTAACTTAAATTAACGGTGAGACCCCCATCTATCAGACTTTTATCACCTATCTTGTGGATAGTTGATAAAATTCATTCTTGGTACAACCCCTTTAATAGGTTACTTCACTTTTAGCAAAAATAATGAAAAGTTACACAATATACAACTTTCCGGTATAGGTACTGTATTCATTTCACATGGTTTTCAAGATCTCTGCTTCTTGTCATTCCATAGGAACCTCTATTATTTACTTCTATTGGATACAAATGTGTCCTGGACATGTGATGGACAAACAGGTGCATGGTAACAAGCCATGCACCTATGTGATCGTCACATGACCATGGACAGATTTTTATTTACTTGAAGCATAGTTTTTTTCTGCATTTGGCTTTTCATTATAACAAGACATTACCTGCTGCACCTAGCGGTGAGGTCAACATCCCTCGGCTTGTGCCACAGCCACCGCCAGGCTCCCCACAGCAGCACATGTGTGAATGACATCTTAAAGGGACAGGCACATGTCAGCTGATGGTGCTCTGCCTTTGGCTCAGAATTTACACATCTTGCCTAAACAACAGGATTCCTTGATGTTGGATTTGATCCAGGCTGCTTTTTGACTATGCATTTGGATCACTGTCTGCCTTGACCAACCTGTATCTGTTTATTCTAGGCATTTCTATAGCGCATGCACAATCTGCAGCGCTGTACAGTCATCATTTAGAGTTCTTTTTTACATGGGCCGATAGTCACTCGAGTGATCACTCAAAAAAGCGATTATGGGTTACTGTCATCCCATTAAACATGGGACCTGACAAGGCAAGTGAGTGAGAGTCGCTTACTTCTTGGAGCTCACTTAAACTATTGGCCCGTGTAAACTCTGCCTCTATTCACTGAATGACCATCGCTTCAGTATGGAAACACAGGAGCGATAATTGTTGGTATGGTCATCGGGGCGCTTAAGTGTCCAACAGTCGCCCCATGTTTCAGTACCTTTACATTGGGTACTGCAATCTAAATTCACCTATTAGTATGCTTTTGACAGTATAGGAGGGAAACCCAAACTCCAAACTGATGTTGCCCTTTGTTGGACTTGAATCCAGGACCCCAGTGCTCTAACCAACAGCGCTAACCACTAGGTCATGTTGCATGCATTTTGTAAGTCTTAACCTTGGCTTTGTATGACCACTCTATATTTATTGATTCTGATACCACACTTTGAAAATATCGTCTCTAAGCTATCAGAAGTTGCTATTAGAGACTACTCTAGTGTGGTAACCTGGGAACTCTCTGTAAAGAAAAAGTTCCACAAACTAGATCACAGCACCCCACACCTCTAGTTTAGTTCTAAGCCAAATCTAATTCTCCCAACACATACTTTCAACATAGGGCAAATACAATGGGGGACATTCATAAAACTTTTTACAACAGTTTTTAGTGTAAAAAGTCGCAAATTCTTGTGCAAGTGAAGAGTTGCACAAAAATTGGCAACTTTTTGCTTTCTGCGTTGCCATCTACCACTTTCTTGTTGGTAGGTGGCATGGCCCCCCGGAATGACTCATTGATCACATCTGGCATTCATTTCTGTGTAGGCACATGGAGGTGCCAAGATGTGCCGAATACATGGAGAGCTGTACGCCTCATCATGTGTTAAACTCATTGTGTGCCAGCAGAAATATTATTAAAACCTACACTTGAGATGCTGGTCTTAATTTCCCCCAATGTGTGAGCAGAGCCTTATCTAAAAAGTTCTTCTGATAGACACTAAGGGGGAAGTTTAATAAGATTGGCATTTCAAACACCGGTTTTAATATAATTTCCGCTGGCTTACGATGCAACTACTAAATGAAGAGGTGCACGCCTCTTCATATATTAGTCACATCTCGGCTGCTCCATGCACGGACATAGAAATCTACACCAACTAGGAGCTGCCGTAGATTCCTGCTATCATTTACACCAGTTTCTGGTGTAAATTAAACATAAATGTGTCAGTCTGGACCGCCACGCCCTCTCCTGTCAAGACCCATCAACTTCTTTACAAAAGTGGTGATGGTGGCGCAGGAAACAGAAATATCTGACATTTTTTGCGCAATTTGGACTTTTCTATGAAAAAAAGCCCTTCGTAAATGTTAGGCATGTGGGTAGGTCAGATGGCTATCACTAAGTAAGGACTTGTTCCTACTAGCGCAGCAATCGCTGAGCTCTGTTACTGGCTGCTGCCCCTGTGATGTCCCCTAAACTGGGTATGACTGCGGCCCTAAACAGAGAAAGAGCGGGGGGCCAAGCTGTGGCGCGGGAGACAATGGGAGTGGGGAGCGGTGAGTATAGCACTAATTGTTATGTTAGTACAGGGGAAAGGGGTTGTGCCGAGATGTTACAACTGGATCAACCCCTTTAATAATGAAGCATATCCTGATCTTGCCAGTTCAAAAGATTTGGGCTCTTTGGACTTTACCAATACCTATCCAAAATGGGCTATTTTTTTCAAAAGTCTTCAGTCATGGTGGGGTGTACTTCAGCAGTAGATGACTCCTGCTATCAGTCATGGTGGGGTGTACTTCAGTAGTAGATGACTCCTGCTATCAGTCATGGTGGGGTGTACTTCAGCAGTAGATGACTCCTGCTATCAGTCATGGTGGGGTGTACTTCAGTAGTAGATGACTCCTGCTATCAGTCATGGTGGGGTGTACTTCAGTAGTAGATGACTCCTGCTATCAGTCATGGTGGGGTGTACTTCAGTAGTAGATGACTCCTGCTATCAGTCATGGTGGGGTGTACTTCAGTAGTAGATGACTCCTGCTATCAGTCATGGTGGGGTGTACTTCAGTAGTAGATGACTCTTGCTATCAGTCATGGTGGGGTGTACTTCAGTAGTAGATGACTCCTGCTATCAGTCATGGGGGGGTGTACTTCAGCAGTAGATGACTCCTGCTATCAGTCATGGTGGGGTGTACTTCAGCAGTAGATGACTCCTGCTATCAGTCATGGTGGGGTGTACTTCAGCAGTAGATGACTCCTGCTATCAGTCATGGTGGGGTGTACTTCAGTAGTAGATGACTCCCGCTATCAGTCATGGTGGGGTGTACTTCAGTAGTAGATGACTCCTGCTATCAGTCATGGTGGGGTGTACTTCAGCAGTAGATGACTCCTGCTATCATGGAATCACTGTTATTTCTTAGCTATGACTATATTTTTGTAATTTTTTTTCCTTCTGCCATTTCATTTTGTCGGGCATACGGAGCTAATTGGGAAGAAGAGATATGGTGGACGAATACACAAATGTGAATGCTTATTTGATATTCATGGTGGGTTTTTCTTTTCCCTAGTGTTTCGTTGGTTGTTGCATTGTTTAAGCCACAGCAGCGGTCAAAAATATTCAAGAGTTTGGAATTTTGTAGGTCGAAGGCAGACTTGCCAGCCAGGACAAACCGTGACACATCGCTTTGACTGAATGGAATGGTGTATACCTTTAATGGTAGCGCAAACTGATTTTGAATAAAGCTGTGGCTGACCCCAATACACAAAAAAATCACATTGTGTCTTTATTTAAAATGCCATGAGCAAATGTTTGGTTAATAGGTGTTGGGTCCCTGCAGTCTAAAAAGTCCTTAGTCATGGTGGGGTATACTTCAGTAGAAGGAGACTCCTGCTATAACAGAGTCTCTATTACTTCCTAGCCTTGGCTATATTTTTCTAAACTTTTTTTCATTCTGCCATTTCATTTTATCGGGCTTACTTGTGTGTTTTGAAGAAGGAACCAAAAGCAGCGATAGATTAATGTAGCAGGAATGTTTAGCCTAAAGACAGATTTTTAGACGTCTCTAGCTTGTGGTTGTATTGCTTGCAAAATATAACTTTCAGCGAGTGTGTGGTTCCATGGATGAGATGTGCTGTGGAGATACTGACGGCACATTCATGTGACCCAAACTTTCCTTTTTATGGCAATAAGTAAACCTTGAAAAAAATGATAAAATGTAAAGGAGATAAACAGAAATTAATATTCTTTGAGATTCATGTCCTGAATTTAGGCAGGGCCGGGTCAGAGTCTACAGAGGCCTCTGAACAAAACATTATGTGGAGACCCTTAACCTTTTTTTGTAAGTAGATGAAAGGAAAAAGATCAAAATCAACAGGACAATCACAAAAAATAGTGAGCAAAAATGACCAAGGAAGAGCAACATGGAGAATCCAAAAAATGCTACCACTATGCCCAAATAATTCTACAGCGCCCTAGGAGACACAGATAGCAATGCTCTTGTCCCATTTGTTAATCCAGGCATCAGAGACCAGGAGTTGGGCGCTCACGTTAAAGTGACAGTTCGGTCCTGAACAAACTAAGATGTCCGCACCAGTTCTCTGACTACTTGGTGCACACTGTACATTAGTATACATCACTAGTAGAGATGAGCGAGCATACTTGCTAAAGGCAATTGCTCGAGCGACCATTGCGTTTAGCGAGTACCTGCCCGCTCGAGACAAAAGGTTCGGGTGCCGGCAACGGGCAGGGAGCTGCGGGGGAGAGCAGGGCGGAACGGAGGGGAGATCTCTCTCTCCCTCTCTCCCCCCGCTCCCTCCTGCTGACTGCGGCTACTCACCGCTCCCCCGCGCCGGCACCCGAACTTTTCGTCTTGAGCGGGCAGGTACTCGCTAAAGGCAATGCTCACTCGAGCAATTGCCTTTAGCGAGTATACTCGCTCATCTCTAATCACTAGTATTAGACACTACACTCTGCTTTGATTGGCCAGTGCTGCCCATGTGACCACAGCAGCAAGTAGTGTCTTAAGGTGCATTTAGACACAAAGGTGATCGCTCAAAAGATGGCTTTTGAGCAATCATTTTCTACTAATTGGTACCAATGCCTATTAGTACCAATTAGTAGCATGTGAGCAGCCAGGAGCTGAATTTATTAAAAGGACCACCCGGTGTTGACTGAATAAATTCTCCTTGTTCTGCTGCACTGATTACAGCTGAGACAATGTAATCAAATGATATCAGTGCTTCCTGGGCAGAACACAGCGTGCGGTCCATCTTATCAGCTGTTCTCCTGAACGATGGATTTCAAGCCGAACTGAAATCCATCGTTCGGCAGAAAACCGAAAGATGGGCACATTTACATGCAACGATTATCGCTTAAAAGATGGCTTTTGAGCAAATTGTGAGCGATAATCGTTGTGTCTAAATAAGCCTTTAGACTACCCTTTCCCATTGCCACTGAATTTTAAGTTAGCTCACTTGCCACAAATTACGCCTTTGGGTGCTTCAGCGGCACATCATGTGACCTGTATTGTCTAGTGGTCACATGCGCTTATAGTAGATAGTCCAAGCACAGGAGACTCACTTCAGCTATCAAACGATATCACTACAGCAGCCAATATAAGCAAAGGCCAGAGGTCGGAAAGTAGCGACGGCACTGAATCACCAGGCGTTATTTCAGGTAAGTAGTTTAAAAAATATATATTTTATATCATTTCCTGCCATGGCTACTGGTGTTTAACAAATCGGACAACCCCTCTAACGCTGTTTGATATCATCATACCGGTAGCATTAACCTTGACAAACTACATGTTCTATCATATTCTTGCTGGGAGTTACTGTTCTCCAACAACCTCTGAAGATCTCAAATTGCTGTCTGAGACCATGCTAAGACCCTGCAACAGATGTTGAGCCACAGGTTGACTGAGTTTCTGAACTACTGTGTGATTTATAAATCCCGATGATTTAAAGTAGGGGGTTACATTATCCTATTAAAAGATATTTATTCTAAGCCGCCATGTCAGGGACACAAGACAGTTAAGAATCCCATGTCCCCAAGTAGGTTATTAAAGAAAATAATAAAACCCTATAAAGGGTAATATATCACCGCGCTCCGCGCACACATACAGCACTGTACATACAGTATAGGAAACGTGAGCACTTACTGGGCTGGCAAGGTGTTGAAGAGGTAATGTATTATACACGTAGGCTCATTTATAACACTGCTTTTTTTAACTGATACATATGTGGCCTTTTCATCTCGCTCGACCTGCGTTGCTTTGAAATGCGTTTCATGACCCTTTGGGATTTCAGAGGTTTAGCTGAAGTGCCAGAGAATAGTGCGAGTCTTAAGAGCAAGGGGCATCCCTAAAGGGGCTTAGGCTGAACAGATTTTTCTGCATATCGCTCTGTCCTGTATATATTTTTATCTACTTTTTTTACCTTATTTAGTGTTTTATGGCTTTGAACATTTATGTAAACTACATAAGTCCAGAATTCTATACTGATTAGATTAATTTCGTAATAAATCCTTAAAGCAGTCGGAACTTCTTTTTACTGATAAGGAGCTCCGCATCCCCTGTATCGACATACAGTTACAGCGACTCTCCGGTAGTAATATTACCTGGTGCCCCACATTTGTGCTTTTTTGCCACAGCTCCACCAGATCTTTATAGCAATCGGAGTTTCTTTTTACTGATAAAGAGTTCCAAATCCCATCCATAGACATACAGTTAACCCCTTAGTGACATGTCCAACTTTGGCCATAAGGACGCAACAATTTTAGGGGGGTTTTCGGCTCCACATTTCAAAAGTTATAACTTTTTAATTTTTCTGTTTTTTGTGTGGCAAACTGTAGTTTTTTGTTTTTTTTACCATTTCGTGATACATATAATGTGTTGTAAAACTTTTATAAAATTTTTTGTAGGGCAAGGAGAGAATACATCAATTCTGCCATTGTTTTCTTTTTTTTTTTACAGTGTTAATCATGCAGCATAAATGATATATTTTGTCTGCGGGCTGCTACGATTATGACAATATAAAAATTTATTTTAAAAGTAATCGACTTTTGCAGAATTAAAACTCTGCTTGGAAAAAAATATATTTTTTTTTTACATTGTTGCATGCAAAGTCCCATAATTTTTTATTTTTTCATGGGCAGAGCTCTGTGAGGGCTTGTTTTTTGCGTGACGAGCTGCAATTTTTATTGGTACTATTTTGGGGGTACATGTAGCTTTTTTAATCACTTTTATTGCATTTTTGAGAGGCAAAATGAATAAAATAAGCATTTTGCCGTAGTTTTTTTAGTTTTCTTTTAATGGTTTTTATCATGCAGGATAAATAGTATTTTTAATTTATTTTACAGGTCGTTACAGATCTGATGATAACAAATATGAGTTTTTTTGAATCTCTTTATTTTTCTCATACAAACAGGGAAAAGTGGGCAAAAACGTTTTTTTACATTATTTTTATTTTTCATATTTTTTATGTCTCTGTAGGGGACTTGAATCTTAAAAACTCTGATCGCAATAATAATGCATTGCAGTACTTCTGTAATGCAGTGCATCATTGCTGATGGTAGAAATCACAGGCCACGGCAGGCTCAGACACCAGTGTATGGCATTAGGTTACCATAGCAATCCATTGGCCCTCCATGATTAAATTGCGGAGTGACAATGATGTCACAGAAGAGGGGCTCAGTAACTGGTGGATCCATGACAAAATGGCACAAACGAAGAGCACTAGGTAGCATCACTTCTACCCCAGTCGCTTTAAATTATAAAAGTCAGCCTGCCTGCAGCCACCACTAGGGGAGCTTAGGAGCTAACAGTATACAGTTCTTCTCTTGACCCTATGATCATGATAGAGGATTTGGAGCTCTGTATGAGGAAAACGTATATTAAAAAATTAATCTGCACAAAATTTTTGACCTGTTTAGATATTAATAGAAATGGTGGACATTGCCCTTAAAGGGGTTGTCTGGGCTCATTTCAGCTGATGACCTATCCTCTAGATAGGTCATCAGTAGTTGATAGATGGGGGTTTGCCACTTGGGACCTCAGTCCATCAGCTGATCGTTCTGTACACAGTCCAGTGTAGCAGGCCAGACCTCATCCTCAGAGGACAGGGGTGGAAATGGGGACGCGGGCTGCACTCCTATTGAAATAATTGCTCCTGTTACTGACATCCTGTCCTGGGCAGGAAGTGCAGCAGCAGCACAGCCCTCCCATTGATTTCCATAGTAGTGAAGCCGATGCCCGCACTTCCTTCCTTGTCCTATGATGACAACGTCTGGCCTGCTGCACTGGACAGTGGGCTGTATGATCAGCAGATGCACCTGACCATCATTCCAGTAATAATCACTCTGGTGCTTTCACACAGGAGCAATCATCGCTCAGTGAATGGAAGTGGAGCGGGCCAGAAATCATTCCAGCCACCCATCTCCATTCAAAGTAAACAGGCAGTCATTCATAGATGAGCTACTGCCTGTTTACATGGGCCAATCGTTGTGCAGTTGTTATAGATGCAGAAACTGAACGCCAAATGAGAACCAAACATATTATCGTTCATCGTTCAATAGCCGCATGCATTTATACTGGGCGATAATAGTTTAGATTTCCACGATCCAGCGAGAATCTCATTGGTTGTCAGCCCATGTAAAAGGGCCCTACGTGTGTCATTAGTTAGGCCTCCTTTAGATGAGTGGTTTATTTTGCCGTGATAAAATGCTAGCTGAAAATGGCGACCATCTGAAGCATTGGATTCCTATGCATCTGTTTAGATGGCCGATTTTCCAGCACGTAAAATCAGCTGGCCGGAAAAGATAGAGCATATGGCGCGCATTTCAACCAGATATTTTTACGCGCGTCTGGAAAAGATAACACTTGTCACATTTTTTGCCGGAATACAGCGGCCATTTCCAGAGACTCCTATAGAAGCCTATGAGAGCCGTCAGAAAAGGTAAGTGGGAGGGAGTTTAGCAGTGGCTCACATTACTAAAGTCCCTTCCTCTCCCCTTGCCGGCAGCTCCCATACACTGGGGGGAGATTGGAAGGGATTTAACATGGCAAGCATTGCTAAAGTCCCTTCCCCTCTCCTTGCTGGCAGTTCCCATAGGCTTCTATAGAATCTTATATTGCCGCAATCAGTCGGCGAGGGGAGGGGGAAGGAGAGAGACTTTAGCAGTGCTAAGGTCTCTCCCCCCAGCCCACAGAATTCTGGGCTACAGCGTATATACACCGCAGCCCGGCTGTGTGAACGGGCAAAAAAACGGGAGATTTAGCCGCGACTTAGTCAAAACTTCTGTGTGAAATAGCGCTTAGATAGTGTTTGTCTATAATTGTGACTAAGCTAACAATCAGACCATATTTTATTAGTAATCAATGCAGAAGTCCAGGTCATTCAATAGGGGTTGCATACATTTCTTGCAACTGTAGCTCTGTCATTGATTAATACTGTCTATATAGTCAGACTGCATTTTCTTGCTGTAATCATTTATTTTTCTTTTTTTTACTGCATTTATACTGGCAGAGTCAGGAAAATGTAGTTGCTACTTGGAAATCATTAATAACCGGGCTAGTTGCTGTTGATTGATCTTATTATAAGCTTACAGCGTGCATGAATACTCAAGAGAGCTGCATTCTCACTGAGTAGGGCTGGAGGCGGTATTAAGACCCGGAGCACATTTACAGCATAATGCATTAAAGTACTCAGTAGAGACGTATGCAGTAATATGAATATGATAGATCTATCAACAGCAGCTTCCTGACAGTTTCCACATAGAAACAGGATATTGTTTTTTTTCTACTTAAAGTGACCCTTTAGTTTCCGGGCAAAATTCTGTTTCGGTACTGGAGGGGTATATTATCTGCAGTTGTTCTTTTCCGTCCCTCAGATCCGTCATTTCCGAGTTCTACTTCTGGCCTGAAACAGAGGCACTGCGGCAGAGTCCTCCTCCCCAGGATCGGGATCGGCTGATGGGTGTTGTAGGGGGATCAGATGGTCAGCATAATTTTCACACTAACTAATCTCCACATTGGTAATGTTAAACTACCAATACAGGATACCTGCTCTCCGATTGGCCAGACTTGCTCACGAGATCAGCACTAGCCAATCAGAGAGCAGTGTACAGTGTGCATTAGATAGTCAGAAAATATCTCCAGCCATTTTTGACAGCTGGAAATAGGGTCCAGAACTGGCAGATTGGAGGGGTGGAAGAGAGGAACTGCAGTAATATACCCCCCTCACCTCCTGTCTCGGGACAAAATTTGTAAACCAGAGGGTTGATTTAAGACTAGAGATGAGCGAGCATGCTCAGATAAAGCAGTTACTCGAGCGAGCATCGCTGTTCTCGAGTAACTGCTTACTACTCCAAGCAGGCTCGGAGGGGCGGGGGGAGAGTGTACATTTTTAGAAGCAGCATGCATAGTAGCCCCAGTTACAGGTGAAAATATCCCCTGTAGTGACAAAGTGTCAATAGTCATGTAAAGAAGGACTGGCAGCATGTCAAGATGCATCTTGACATGCTGCCAGTCCTTCTTTACATGGCTGAATTTATTGGAGGCGTTGGTTTGAAGCTTCCCGCTGGCGACTGCATGCAGGTCTGACCCTAAATAGGGTAATAGCAAAATGTCAGAAAAAATATCTGCGCTCAAATGGAGAGAAGAGGTAGTAAAAGGAAAGTGTGTGAATCACACACACAGAACAATAACTCGACACTTACTTAAAAAGGAGGGGGGCATGATGCACAGAAGCCCCCTCCTCCGAGTGTCATCCACGAGTAACCGTGCACATGTGCTTCAAGGTATACAGTAGACGGAATACTTTATTCTGGCGACGCGTTTCGGTGCAAGATACAGCACCTTTCTCAAGGCAGGCCTTGAGAAAGGTGCTGTATCTTGCACCGAAACAAGCCCCACTCACTTTTCAAAAACGTGGTGGAGCCTGCGCAGGAGGCTGAAAAGTTGCAAAATCTGTATGCAAGCAACCCTTGTGCATAATTTTGTGACTTTTCTGCACCAGAAAACGGACATATGTAGTGGCCCGAATGGGCCCTAGAAAAGCGCCTTGCCTTTCATATTTGGTATTAATAATCTGCCAGGTGGACAGCTAATTTTGATTGGTTGTCAGCAGATTGAACTATGATTGGCTGCAAGCCAGTGGAGGGATAGTTGGGAGGCAGTTGATTGTGCAGGTCTGGGGCATGAAGGGAGAGAGAGGTAGGAGAGGAGTCGTGTCGTAGTAATAGTGAGACATGAGGCTGAAAATAAGAATAAGCTCACCTGTCCTGGACGCTGCGGGTCTCCCCTCTGTTGCGGGCGAATCTTCTTTCTTCGGCCCGGCCAGGTATTTAACTACCTGCGGGTGTCTAATGCATCCCTATGGGGCACGGATCCGCGTGAGGGAAAAACGCTGCGGATTTTAAATGTTAATTATGCAGTGGACATGAGGTCTTAGTCAGTGTGATCGTGTTTGTAGTCGAGAGGAGTTAGTCAGACAAGTGAGAAGGTTAGATAGTGAAAGTCTGCGGGTGTCCATCAGAGAGAGAGTGAGGGACAGTGTTAGCGTGTATAGAGATTGAGTTAGGATTATCGGGAGAAGAAAGATCCCTGTCAGTATTGCAGTCAGGGAGCTGCCAGAAGCTTCCGGAAGAGTTGTTGGATCCGGAGGTGAGTTGTAGCTTGTCACAGTAGAGTCCCTGCGAGGTGGCCGAGACATGAGGAGTAAAACACAGAAGTATACATTTTACCATGAGGAAAGGGCCCCAAATACAGAGCACAATTATAATTGCGGACACCAGAGCCACGGAATACCCTCATAACCTGAGCCAAAACAAAGGTGTATACTGCTCACAGTTCACGCCACTGATGAGCCATTAAACTGGCCCAAGGAAAACTAACAGCACCGCCATATGTCACCCAGAGCATCATCTCTGTCTGTAACCTGAAGAATCTATGTACATTATTCCTGTTAATGATACTCCTAACATGTAAAGAGAGTAACCACTTTTAATGAGAGGCTTGTATGTGTGCACTGATATATGATCGCTGCTGGCATCAACAAAGAAATGGAAAAGAAACTTATTACGTTTTAAACCCTGGTTCTTGTGACTTCTTCATTGCATCATATTTAACATTCTTGTGCCAATGGAGCGCTGGCGTCACGATTTACTACTAAAACAAATAAAATCGCAATAACGCCACAAATCGCTTCATAGCACCTAAGTAACCGCCTCTTACACATAAAGCCTTAATAAATGTCCCCTATATGCCCTAACAGAAGACCAGAAGTTGCCTACGCTACTTGTGGTTCAAATTTGCCCAAAAAATCTACAGTACTTCTACTTGAAAAAAACCATCAGCAAGCAGGCTATTTGCTGTTGACGGATCTAGTCATAGATTTATTTCTTTTCGACTTACTTTATCAAACCTATTAGACGTGTTTGATACTTTGATAAATAGGATCCACATTTGATACGCCATACTTTTTGCGACGATTGATGCGTGAGCCTCCTTTCCTAGGCTCCACATCTCTAATTGCTTTCATATTTTCCTAGCAGCGTCTAGTCACATAAAACTCAATATAATAATGGTTATAAATGACACGGTGACGTTACCATTCCTTTATATTATACTGTGGTTTTCACAGACTGCTGTTCTTAGCGCTATTTGCAAATTTGCGTGACCCGGGCCTCATACTTGTAATGGTGCTGGGGATTCTGTCAAGCGTAAGCTTACTGGTAAATTCATTTTATACGCTGGGCCCGAGGAGAGGAACGATCCTTCAAGAGGGGATCGGATTTCAGAAAAAAACATGTAATGTTCTGTCCATTTGTCACCTGGACAGGCTGAGCGCTCTCTACATGAGATCTGCGCTCTTAAAAGCAACTTTGAAGGTATTTTATAAGCACTTGTGGGTAGGAATTCCTTTTGCCATAGTGTGCTTTCCTGTTACGACTCCCCGTCGTGCAATGTCTGTTTTGTGAAGCTCTGTGTACACACTTACATACCAACCCAGGACTGCAGCCAGTAGTCTCCGGCTTACAATAATACTGCCCTCGGCCCCTTTAATGCTTTTATAGGGTGAACCACTGCTGTCCTGATGGAGTCCATCTAAGCATGAGGTAGTGCTGTTTCCTTAAAAATAGAGTTTATTAAAGAACATTTCCCTTTAAAAACATAAAAAAATCCCTTTAGACTTAGTTCTATCCCTTTCTTGGAAAGCTGGATGAAAGCCATCATGGCTGCTACGGTATTACAGCTACCACTAGAAATTGGCCTTTCAGGAGTCTAGGACAGCACAGTGAGAACAGTAATGGCAGCCATGTTGGTTGTGATCCAGCTTTTCCAGGAACAGAACTGAATGTTTATAAGGTATTTGTGACCTTGTACATATCTTGTTAAAATAAAAATAAATCTTGTTATTTCTATAGGGCCAACTTATTCCGCAGTCCTTTCAAGCAATTTATTTATTACCCCCCCCCCCCCACCAAGCTGGGTACTCTTTTTACCGACCTCGGAAGGATGGATGGCTAAGTCAACCTTGAGCCAGCTACTATGCGGGGATTAAACTTACAACCTTCCGGTCATGAGCGAGAGCTTAGGACTGCAGTCTGCTGCCTTAACACTGCACCACACGGGGATCAGCTGAAAATAAAAGTGCTGTGGTGCTCTAGTTTATGCTGTGGCCTTTTAGTTGGCATCACTATTTGATTCCCATTTCTACCAGTGAGCCATTAAAGTGGTTTTCTGAGCAAAACTATTGATGACCTACCTGCCACTTGGGATCCCTGGCGATCAGCTGATTGCCAGGCCCACTATCAGTGCAGCAGGGCTAGACGTCATCATCGAAGACGGGTGGCAGAAGTGCCATAGCTGGTTTCACTCCCATTGAAATCATTGGGAGCGAAACCAGCTATTACACTTCTGGCACTTCCGCATTCAACTCTGAAGTCGTACATGGAAGGTAATAGGAGGCTTCAGTTCCTGTCCCTAATTATGACGTCCAGCCCCGCTACACTGAGAGCAGGTCAGGCAATCAGCTGATCACCAGGGATTCAAAACAGCGGATTCCCGGCAATTAACTATTAATGACCTATCCTGAAGATAGGTGATCAATAGTTTTTACCCAGAAAACTCATTTAAAGGGATTTTCCCACCGCACTGCCTGTGATGATGACACATGCTGTCTGTGTAAGAAAGGAGTTGCTCTGATTTCCGCCAGGAAAAGGACATTTAGAGGCCATCTCTTCCTGTCCTCCAGCTCCACCTCCGGCCGCTTGGACTGTCCTGCTGCGAAAGTGCAAGAGTTTCCAGTCAGTAACTGCACATGGCGAATAGATTCTCAATGAATTACCAGCCCCTAATGTGGCCAGTACAAATTAAATACCGGCATCCCGGTTAAAAAAAACGGTTGAGCGTCATTTACCGGCCAGACACCAACCCCAAAAATCGTGAGAGCAGCGGTAGGCGAGTCTTCTCTGTGAATCGAGCAGCAGTGTAAGTGTTTGCTATCACTTCATACATGTATCCCAACTCCAGTCCTCAAGGCACCCCCAACAGGTCAGGTTTTCAGGATTTCCTCAGTGGTGCACAGGTGATGTAATTACTGTCGGTGCCTCAGACATTGCCACAGGTGTTCTTACTATAGGATATCCTGAAAACATGACTCATTGGGGTACTTTGAGAACTTGAATTGGGAAACACTGCTCTATAGCGATGGACACTGCATTTAGCTATCTCCAGCAGTCCCAAAGTAGTCAATGGAGTGGTGGTGACATATGCACACTACTGTTCTCACACATGGAACTCTGGGATGGCTATTCTTGTGATCGGTGCAGATCGCAGGGGTCGGACCCTGAGTGATCCTCTGGATAGGTGATAAATGTAAGTAAGGGAAAAAATCTCTTTAAGGCCGCCTGCAGACAGCCGGGTCGGATCCGACCCGAGCGCCTGCAGAGAGCAGCACGGCACTCACCCGCTCCCGCAGCTCCAGCTCTTTCATGTGCCGGTGCATGCGCAGACCGGAGCCGGCGGCCGGGGAGTGACATTTCTGCGATCCCCGCACAGAAATAGAGCATGCCGCGGTTTGTTTTCTGCGCGTGATTTCACACAGACAAACCGCGGCCGTCTGCATAGGATTGTGTATTGTAATGCAATCCTATGCAGGCATGCACAGGGGGAAATTCTGTGGGGAATCCCGCCACGGAATTTCCGCCCGTGTGCAGGGGGCCTAAGTGTTCACATTGAAATAAATGGAAATGTATTGCCCCACTATCTTCCCTCATTGAAACCTCCAAGTGAAGCTACCTGAAGTCAATGAGGCATGCAGCGACTTCATATTGGCTATCAGTGCTAGTAGCGGCATAGCAAGAGGAAGTCTGGCAGAGCCTGGTGGAAGGGATGTTTTTTGTTTATTGTGTTTTTTCTTACTGATTGACCCGATGTTCGCTATGCCAACATAAAATGTTTGGAAAAATGGTTGTAAATGTTTTAAGAACTGTTGAGCTGAGGATTCGGCTTGAACTGTTTGCCGTCCACGGCTTGGTCTTCCACGTTTTGGGGACATGGCAACAGTCAAACTGGTAAGCACTTGATATGAATGGTGCTGAGCAATGCTTGACTCTCCCTAGCGGCACTGATGGCTGAAGCACAACAGCGCCGCTAGACTTAAAGGAACTGTGACCTGGCCTGAATCAATGTATCAAAGTCACATTTTATGATTTTACAGCGGTTGTGAGGATGTCACAAATCTAATGACACCAAAATCATCCACCAAAGGTCAGGCGAAGGGGTCAAGAAAAAGCCTGCAAGCTTTTTTATATTAGAATGACAGGGTTCCTTTAAGAAGGGAATCACCAAGTAGGTAATGGAGGCATGCAGCTGTACAGAGACACAGGGCAGGGCTCTAACGAGGATGGCCTCAAGGAGACATAAATGTTCTGTGTAGTAGGAGAGTGACATGGCAAAGAAAATAGAGACTAAAAGACTCTTATGAGCTGCCGCTATGTAGATTGCTAAGGTCCAGCAATATATAACAAGTAACAAAGGAAGTGCCCAAAAGGCATTCCTATAATAGTTAGCTGCCATCCACCATCGGTTGCATTTCCACCAACCTGAAGATGAGTGTACCAATAGAACTGTTTCTCAAATAAGTTATTTGCAAGCATGTGACCTGTTCCTGATCCCTTACCGCCTCATCGCCTGATACCACCTTGCAACCACGATTTCTTCAGGCTATAACCAGTAGGCAGTAGCAGTCCCAATTTCCAAAGTGGAACATGCACAAACCCCACCTTCCTCCTTCCAAGTAAGTCCATGGAAGAACCTGCCTGAGTTTTGCTCTTCTACCAAGACTATACATCAGTGTTTCCCAACTGCAGTCCTCAAGGCACCCCAACAGGTCATGTTTTCTGAATTTCCTCAATATTATACAGGTGATGTAAGTATTGTCAGTGCTTCAGACATTGCCACAGGTGTTCTTACTATTAGAATATCCTGAAAAGACTACCTGTTGGGGTGCCTTGAGGACTGCAGTTGGGAAACACCGCCCCACATGCGCATCAGGTGCTGCACACAGTTTGCATTGGCCAGAATTAGAGATGAGCGAACGTACTCGTTTAGAGCGATTTTGCAATGGAGCACCGCTTTTTTCGAGTAACTGAATACTCGGGCGCCGGGGGTGAGCGGGGGGTTGCAGAGGGGGGGGGGGGGGGAGGGAGAGAGCTCCCCCCTGTTCCCCACTGCTACCTCCCGCTCCACCACGTCGCCCCCCGAATCTTTTTGCCCGAGTAGTCAGTTACTCAAAAAAAGCGGTGCCCGATTGCGAAATCGCCCTAAACGAGTACGTTCGCTCATCTCTAGCCAGAATATTTACAGGGCACTGAACTGAATCTTTGGCCTGGATGAAGTAAACCAAGCTGGGTGCTGGTCCTGGCTCATGGAACCCAACCAACTCAGTAGTGTCAGAAAATGCTAATATCAAAAGTGTGGGACGTGAATTCTTAAGTCTATCACATTGACATTTTTTAGTTGAACACAGTCTATTGCTCTCTGTTGTCAGTCATTTCATCTCTAGAATTACTAATAAGAGAGTTTCCGCTCCTTTAATACTTCATCACAACTTTATCTCACTCATCTCCTATTGGGAAAACCTTCAAAAACATTTACATAGTGATGTATGAATGACGAGGACAACTTTTGGTATATTATAAGGGTTAGTGCTTCTTTAAACCCCGCAGGCTTATGATGAGTACTCATGTACATTCCCTGCCAATTAGCTATGAGACGTACGTGAGTCATGTATGTGTTACTGATCTGACACTCCCACCTCTTTTGACGTGCATGAAAAGATGGTCGCTAACCCAAGTTGATCCTCAGAGACCCCTGGCATTCCTGAATGGGTGAGTCTCCTCTTGGCTTAAACCTACCGAGACCCCTAGAGAATGTTCCAGAAAGTTGCTTATGGCAAAGAAGAACAACTGGTTCTCACAAAGAAAATAAATATTTCTCTTTCATTTACTCGATGTAACTTCCCATTACCTACAAAATACATCATGTTCTTTGATACCAAATATGTTCTTTCTTGCTCATTTGTGAGACGGAACCTCAGATTTTTTCCACTTGCATGGCGGCATACAGCGCTCCACTCTTATTACATCAAACAATAAAAAAACAAAGACATCCAAATCGGTCCAAGGTCAATTTTTTTTAGCAGCACATTTTTTTTAATTAGAATTGGGCATAACTAAAACCCAACATGCACCTTTCATCTATTTTTTGTTACACTGCGTAAAAATAGTTACCCAGTCATAAGCTATATGATTAGTTATATGATTTTCTTGCTGTAGTTTTCCAATCTTGTAAAGCACAAGATTTAAATACATTACATATATAATGGCACAATAAAAAATGGTCAGTCCGTTCAAAAAAAATGTCATCTGTTTAAAGAGGTTGTCCGGGTGTGAGACAACTTTTTAAAAACAGAGCAAAATCTGTTAAAATAATAAAAGTAGCAGTACTTATCCATCCTCAGTGCTGTAGCCTCGCTCCTCCCAGTGTTGTTTAGGAAGGGCAACCATATGACTGCTGCAGCCAATCAAAGGCAGCAATGGTCATGTGCCATTCTCCTGGCATTAGGCTTCCAGCATCTGAACAGTGAAGCCAGGAGAATGGCACGTGACTCCTGTGCCCTCTGATTGGCTGCAGAGATCAGGTGGTAGCTGTTTCTAAACAAAGACTCTGAGGACTGTGGGGCTGTAGTGCTGGATCGCCAGGGGAGAGGATGGATAAGTACCGCTACTTTTATTTTTACAGATATGGTTCTATTTTTAAAAAGTTGTCTCAAACTCGAACAACGCCTTTAAGTCATTCAAGTCAATGAAATCCAAGGACAGATCCAATTTTTTTTTATAATTCCAAAAAAAGTTGAATATAATGAGAGAATGATTGAGGTTGGCAGTATTAAAGCTATAACATCTCTTCCGAAGCATAGTTTGAAGCTTATGTGCCATGGCACAAAAGCTATACACACCCTATTACCTAATTGCTTTTCATGTCCTGTGTCACCATATGTGATGACGTCACACTTTATAGGATTTACATATTGTATAATTGGGAAGTATTCGTTGGTATAGTGATCATTCCAACTTTATACAATAGCAAGTGATGCCCGTTCACTCGACATTAATGATGCCACTGTACTCTTACCTAGGAACCCTCCACCTAGCATAAAGGCCCAGTTGCAACCCCTATGTCACTATATTATAGTGCCCTCCTATGAAGGCAAAGTTCTAGTATAAAGCTATCTACATATATACATTAGATTCAGATTTTCTCCAACGGCAGAGATCACCAGAGTTCTTTGGCTTCCACTTAAACTCCATCCAGGGCTAGCTCCAGGTTCATCTGGGCCCTCGGGTAGGAGCCTCATTTGGCCCATTTGCAGTGTGCCATGACGAATGCAGCGGTAGAACTGCAATAGTGTATTTCACCGCTGTTGGTTCCTACTTCTTTTAGATGCTGAAGAAGAGGCATGAAAGCAGTATTAAAGATATACAGACTGCCGGTCCGATGTGGAGAGCATGTGATTACAGAGCTAGTAACAAACACTGAGAGGAAGGAGATCAATAAAGTTGAATTAAAAGTTTCCCTTTTCAGCAGTCTTTCCTCCACATGGCCCACCGGATCTCATCTCTGAAACTGGCTCCCAGAAGCAGTGGGCCCCGGCACCTGCCCGAGCTTGCCAGGTTCTGACGATGGCCCTGGCTCCATCATTCAGTTATCCCAAGACAACCTAATAGATGCGAGAGGGGTATCAGAAGGGATGACCCAGATCCATCCACAGAACCCTACTAAGATCTAATACCACTTCAGAAAAACTATGGGGATGGGGAGTTGGTGCATGGCTTTGGGTCTTATGACTGTTGACCTTATGTATGTAAGATTAGGCCAAGGGATAGGTCTTGCTGCAGTTTTCAGATACAATGGCCATCTTGTATAAAGCACCATGCTTTTGTGTGGAAAGAAGTGTTTATTGTGTGTGTTATAGTTCTAAAGTATTTGTGCCAAAAATATTGGTTGGCTCGTCCTCATTTACTCATCATATAGAATGTATTCTTTTGTGTTTTTTATACGTATCGTCCTATGGCCAAAATGTTTAAAAAAATCCCCAAAACTCAAGATTGTGTGTAAAGTTCTGTCTTCTGAAATTAACTAGCGCTAAAGTAAAATTAGAAACCGCTCGTCTAATTACTTGTGTACTGTTAGACTATCAAAGTCATCATAATCTGACTTATTCAAGCTGATCCCTAAACCAAACTCATGTGTCCCTTCACCTCCACAGTCTGACAAGAGATTGAAGGCTCCTGTTTTCTTGCCCATGTGCAGGGCTGGTTTTCATTAAGAAGTCTCCACACTGGATGCATACCGTGGCGTTTGTAACTGCAGAGAGGGGCCTAATTACCTCATTAAGACGAGATCTGTTTTCCCAAGGGTCCTGACCTGGAGCTCAGTGGAGGAGTCACTTAGGCGGCTAGGATCTGATTGTGCCTCTGAAGCCCCTGTCTGCTGCACAAGGCTTGTGCCAGAGATGCAGACCCCTCACCCCGTCCCTTTTTGTACACCCCCTCCTCCCGTCCTCATCATATATGATCACATGTATAAAGACGAATATTATAGCAATCAGTGAATTTCATGCATTACGTTTTTTCGCATTATGTCATCCAAAAACATGACGGTGCTGCAAGCCCTGTTTTCCATTAAAGATACATCAAAGGCATACATGTTGACACTGAATTAAATGGGTTGTTCACTTTGTTTTTTATAAATAAAGGTCATTGGAAAAAAACATGTACAAATTCTTCTATGCGCAAAAAGGTCTCCAGAGTGGAGAACTTGCAATTTCCCCTCAGAAACCCAATAATTGCACATGGTAAATTAGGAGAACTATTACATTATCCGCTTTATACAATCAGGAGAATGTACAGTGCTTTTTCCAGTTAGCTTCTTTAAATGATAAATGGACAGCCCCTTTAAGGCCGCTCCCACACAGGACGCTTTTTACCGCAATTTCAATGGGGCCTCCAGATTAGCGTTCGAACGCTGCGATTTTAAAACACTATCTGCTCATTCTAGGGCTTTTTAATGCACCTCATCACCCATCACAGTGATGGGGGCGTTAAAAAACGCTGGAATATGCGTACGAAAATGCCACACAAAATTGCAGTAAAATGCCGCGGTTTTGTGTGGCATTTTCTGAATGCACGTGTGAGAGCAGCCTGAGGCAAGCGTAAATGTTATTGGGGTTTTCCAGGCACGAATTATTTATGACCCTACCTCAGGATAGGTCATCAATAATCGCTGGGGACCCGCCGCTCAGGATCCCAAGCGATGAGTTGATCACCCATCCTGCTGTCAGTGCAGCTGGCCGGACGAGCATCATAGGGAATAGGAGTGGAAGTGCCCAACTGACTTCCTCCCATTGAAATCACTGGGAACTGAAGCTGGCTGCTACACTTTCATCAGATGCGAAGGTGTAATAGCTGCTGAAGCTCCCATTGATTTCAATGGTAGTGAAGCCAGTGAAGCCAGCTAGGGCACTTTCAATTCTGTCCACTATGACGCACATCCGGCCAACTGAACTGACGGCGGGCCGGGCAATCAGGTGAATACCGGTAGGGATCCCAAGGAATCCTAAGGATAGGTCATCAATAGTTTTTGCCCAGAGCACCCCTTTAAAAGAACACCCATTTAAAATTGATCCAACTTCAATATAGTGATCAGATCACTACTACACAATTTTTAACTAAAACAGGCGCATCAGGCCACAGGTAACAACACTGATGCCTGCAGTGAATTGTTTCCCCCGCCAGTCTGCTGATGTCATGGAGATATGATACAAGGATTTATCACAGCTAAGATTTAGGGCTTATTCACAGAGCGTATATCGGCTGGCATTTTCACGGCAGGCTGATATACGCTACCCTGTGATGCACAGGCTCAGCGTATATGCCGTCGGGCAGGGGAAGACAGCTCACCTCCTATTTCCTCCCCTCCGGCTGTTTGCAATGGTAGGGGACAGAGCTAAGCTCCTGCCCTCTCCCCACCCCTTGTCCGCAGCCAGGAATGGGAGGGGCAGGGCTTAGCTCCCTCCACCCCCTCCCATTGCAAACAGCCAGCAAGGGGCGGAGAGGAGAAGAGAGGGGTGAGTTTAGCAGTCGCGCTGCTAAACTCCCTCCCAGTTCCCTTCTCTAGCCGCTGTCATTGACTCCCATAGAAGTCTATGGCAGCAGCCGTAGTCATGCCAGGAAGATAGTTCCAGGACTATCCTTCCTGCCCGGCGTGAAAGCGCACGTCTGTGTGATATGATGCATTGAAATCCAATGCATCAGATGGTAGCGTATATTGTCCGGCCGTGAAAACGCCGGCCGATATACGCTCGTGTGAATAAGCTCTTAAGACTATAAGCCCTTACGCCGGAAGGAACTATCTTTCTGCCTGGAATATCTCGGCCTCTGCATAGACTCCTATGGGAGCCAATGACAGCGGCCAGAGAAGGGAGGTGGGAGGGAGTTTAGCAGCGTGACTGCTAAACTCCCTTCCCCTTCTCTCCTCCTCTGCTGACTGCAGATAAGGGGTGGGAGCTTAGCCCCCCCCCCCCCCCCCCTCCCATTGCAAACAGCCAGAGGAGAGGAGAGAGGAGGATGAGGTGGGGAGAGGGGAAGACAGCTTAGCAGAGCAGCTGTCTCTCCCCGCCCAATGGCCTCAGCATATATGTCCCGGGCCTGGGCCGTCTGGACAGGCACACAAACGTTAGGTTTGTGCGCCCGTTAACGCATTTTTACGGCACCTGCACGTAAAAATGCCTACGGCTGTGTGAAAGAGCCCTAAGGCATACATGGAGGAGGGGAAGGGAGTCAATTTCCATAGCAGCCAACTAGCATTCAATTTTAAAGTGTCACTTGGAAATAGTGATCCGACTGGTTGCTGTAGACAACAGCTTTATAGGTTGCCTGCCTTATGTTTTTACATGGAGTCCAGTTTTTTTAGAGTTTATCTTAAAGAGTAACAGTTTGTTCTTGTTTTTTGTTATTCAGTTTTTCATGACCCTTGGTGACTCTAAAGACCCATTTAGACATGACGAATGTCGGGCAAACGATGCCCGCCACTTGTCCCCGCATACACTCGTTCCCGTGCTATTGCATGGAAGCTAGTATCACTGGCTCGCTCACAGAGCGGCCAGCAGGAGGGCTGGGAGGCTGCAGGAGATTTCTCTCCTCGTGCTCCCCCGCCCCTCTCCATTGACTTAATATAGCAGCAGTTCAATACTGAACGGCTGCTATTTACACTGAACGATGATCGTTAAACACATCATCCATTGATTATGCAGCAGGACTACACGGAAATTTCTCAAGATTTCCACGGCAGAAAGGCAGTTTCATAACCCGCGCCGTCTGGCATGGGTTTTGAGGCGGCTTCGCCACTTGTATTCTGCTGCAGCCATCCTTCCCCATAGAGAAGAGAGATGGCCGCAGCGTACACGCTGATACAATTGACATGCCGCAGCTCTGAATTCCGCATGGCATGTCAGTTTCAGCACTGCTTGGCCGCAACATGCCGCAGCATGTGGACGAAATTTTTGCAAATTCCACGGCAATTCCGCCCTGTGTGAACCCAGCCTAAGGGCTCCCTCCCTCCATGTTTTTCGGTTTTGCACTGCTTCTTTAAGTTGTGTGATATCCATGCCAGTATCAGCCATCGTGTCTTTTGGCGGCCAGATCTTCTTTTGTCACTGATCTGTCAAAGCATTATAGGTTTTTCTAGCTCGCATTACATGGCCAAAATACGTGAGCCTGAGCCGGGTCATCTTCCCCTCCAGTGATATATCAGGTTTTAACTGTAGTTTTTAAAAAACTTTTGACGTCAGAGCGACATGTCAAAAGTTTTGATCAGTGGGGGTCTGGGTGCTGAGACCCTCAGAAATTGCTGAAACATAGCGCTTGCTACACTCACCCGAACACTGTACCTGTTCAGTCGTCTTTGATGCTTGTTGGCTCCTCTCAGCAGCTGAAGATGGATACATAGATTTTTATACACATCTATGCGTCTGTCTTCAGCTGCTGAGTGGAGCCTACAGGGAACGATGATAGCCAAGGGGATACAGAGCTCAGGTGAGTGCTACAGCCCCTTGTTTGGACCTGTAGTTTTAGTTTCTTCAGCTTTATGTTCTTTTGGGTATATTGTGTTATATGTTGAGTATGTGTGCGTGCGTCAGTGTACGGTAGTGGGAAAAAGTCTAGATACGGACATAAACTGATTTTTACTTTTGTTTGTGGCTCATGGACCATGGATGAAGGGCTCCTTTTACCGTGTATGGTTATGTTATTGTTATTATTAGTTTGTATTTTTGTTATGTTTTCTACTTTTCTAATAAAAAATCTACAGCCCCTTTGTTTTAGTGATCAGCATGGATCTCAGCACCCGGACCCCACTGACCAAAACTTTTGACATGTCACTCTGGCATGTCAAAAGTTTTTAAAAAGTGCAGTTACTTTTAAAGGCTATGGCTACATAGCGAGTCGTAGTCATACAAGACATAATTTGAAGACTATGATGGCAAAGACGCATGCAACATGTGGTCTGCATAGGAAGTCCAGCAAATTTGACTTTTTATGCGTGACTACATTCAAAATTATTACTTGTAGTGCCGCAATGCGATATTGTGATATTCAGGTCGCATGACCAAAGTCACCATGTAACCCCATCCATAAAGGCTCATTTACTTGAGCGTTAAAGGGGTTCAAAATCCATAACATATTTCGAATATACAGTGGATTCCGTCCGGTATTTTGCTGCACCATGTGGATGAGATGTTTTAAACTCTTTCCCAATTGCTTGTAGTGTAAATGCTGCGGATTTCCTCTGCAGAAATCCTAAAGCATTTATGTCCTCTATTAAGCCACTGTTAAAAAACTGCAATATCACTGACAGGTCGTAGTCTATGATGAAAGCTGCACATGGCCTGCAACCAAAAATCCAACAGTTTGGGATTTTTTGTGACTGTTGTGTTGCAGTCTTGTTAGGTTGCAGGACACAGCGGGACCTCATTGACAATCATTAGGTGTAATATAACACTGCAACATTGTACACTTTATGTCATGCAACCAAAGATGTTGTGTAGCTGAAAGCTCCATTCAGATGGGACGAATGTCGGGCAAATGATGCCCGGCACTCGTCCCCGCACATACTAGCTCTTGTGCTGCTGCACTGGAGCTAGTATCGCTAGCTTACAGCGGGGTGGCTTGAGGAGATTTCTCTCCTCGCGCTCCCCCGTCCATCTTTATTGACTTAACATAGTGGCCGTTCAGTACTGAATGCCTGCTATTTACACTGAGCGATCAGCTCCTCTTCCATCGTTAATACATCATAAACGATGGACGATGAGCTGATTGCTCAGTGCAAATAGCAGCGGTACAGTATTGAACAGCCGCTATGTTAGGTCAATGGAGAGGGGCGGGGGAGACTGAGGAGTGAAATCTCCTGCAGCCTCCCCGCCCCCCTGCTGGCCGCTCTGTGAGCAAGCCAGCTCTACTAGCTCACGAGGACAAACAGGGACTAGTGTCGGGCATCATTTGCCCAACATTCGTCCCGTCTAAATGGACCCTTAGTCTAAGGTGGTCATAGATGTGGAGATAATTCTGCTAATTGAAGCGATTATATTTTTAAAAGGAACTGTCATCAACTATAAGCATCATAAACCAAATTATGGTGCTCATAGTTTATGTGGCGGGGCATCCAGGGAGCCTCTTTTCATACTCACCTGGTCCCCTGTTCCAGGGGATGGGGTGAGTATGAGATAAAACTCCCTGGACTCCACATCACCTAAACTATGAGCACCATAAGTTAGTTTATGACAGATTCCCTTTATTATCTTATTAAAATCGCATGTAGAGCAATAGAAATGCTCTAGAGACAATCTGCAAATAATATGGATCATTCCTATAATGTACATATGTTATGGAGTTGTAATATATGCAGTTGCCTCATATACAAGCATAGACGTGAGCTGGAGAGCCACAGCTTAGACACCAATGAGATATAGAATGTGTTAGGATATGCTGTATGGATAATAATCAGATCCCATATTTGTTTAGAGCACTCAATGCATTGGGGGCGACGTTAAAATAACATGTTAATGCTCAGCAAACAAAGCCGAAGCTCATAAAAGAAAATACTTAATGTTTCTGAGGATGTATAGTAGATAGAATATGTATTTAACCCTTGTTTGGGCAATCCTTCGGGTGCTGTGATGCTGTTATAAGGTCATTTATTTCAATATAAGAATTTATGGATCCACCCCAACCTCCGGAGGTCACCTCATAAGCTCTAAGAAAATCCCCACTCTTCATATGGGCACTTGTTGATAGAAGCACTTAACCTCACGTTTTGAAGCACTAGGACACATCTTGAAGAGCTGAAAGAAAAACACTCTGACCATCTAATTTTCCTCTTCTTTTTCTTTTTTTTTTACTAGGGGAAAAAAAAGGAAGGGGGGTCAAGGGTCAACGCTGACAGAGAAGGAGGGGGCGTGTGGAAAGATTTATCCAAGAACTAGAGAGAGAGAAAAGAAAAAGGGAAAAAAAAAAGTTCTGTTTTCTTCTAGACGTCAGCAAAAGGCGTTTTTTGGTCACTTGGCTGAAAGTGCATGTGAGTGAGAGTTGGTCCCTGCCCTAGAGGGGGAGAGAAGACAGGGAGAGTTAAGGGGAGAAGAGAGGGAAGGAAGCAAGATAGGAGACAGCAGAAGAAAGTCAGAGAGTGGGGGAAGTCAAGTCAGTAGAGGGAGAGACACAAGAGATAAACACAAGAATTGGAGAGACCAGGATAAGACCCAGGGGAAGGAGAAGACAATAGTTCAGAAGTTTTTGAAGACATTTTTGTTCAAAAAGTTTTTTTTAGGAAACGGGAAAAGGGGCAAAGGGAGGTGAAGGGTGCAGGGCAAGTGGCATGGACAGGGATCTTGGCCTGGATAAGTCAGGACCCCCCAGCACTATGCGGATTTTGGAGACTCCAGAACTTCCTCACAGCAGGAAGAACTTTAGTGTCAGCCACCTCTTGGACCTGGAGGAAGCGGCGGCCGCAGGGATGCAAGGCTCCCGAGATTTGCGGCCACCAAACGAGGAAGAGGACAAGGACCCGATGACAGGGGGCAGCAGTGATAGCGAAGTGACAGTACAGGAAGGTAAGTCTCTCCATACCGGCAAAAATTATGGGACATCTGGGCTGCACCCATGAGATGCTTCCCAGAGATGGGGAGGGGTCAGCGTTCTTAAGGGGGTGTGTGAATCTCATGTCCGGATAATTGTTCAAATTAAAAAATATTTTGTACCTCATTGTGTTTTGAGATACAGTGATAACATGGTGTTATCTGTGATATGCAGCAGAGCTGAGTTTGTTGTGCAGCACATCTCACTGCGCATCCTCTCAACACAGAGTTATTACAATGCATCTGATTAGGCCAAGTGGCCTAGATGGGACAATGATGAGGCAGATGTGACATATATATAATAGCTTCTGATGGAAGCGAAGACATCCTATGTACGTGTGCCGCAGAATAGGTATAAATGTAGCAGAGCTGATTTTGTCAGTGCAGTAGAGTTTGTGATATCCAATGCGTATATCTATGATATAGTCACAGTGTACAAAAGAAACAGCTAAAAGACCAATTCAGCTCTGCTATATCTGTACATCCATGTTCTAACATCGCGGTTAGCGCAATACACCCTATCAAACTTTTCTTGGACTAACCTACTGATTGTATATGATAGATGGGTCTGATGAACTATTGAGTTAATTTTTATACCCTCAACATATTCGGCAGCACTGTATTGGCTCCTGTGTCAATTTGGGCCCATAATCCCCTTTACGTATAGCACATATTAGGGCCAATTTCATAGTGGGACAGTTAATCTAAGCAAGTTTTCGGGGTGTGGATATCACATATATAGAGGTGGTGTATATATGCATATAGTCAATATTCAATGTATTGTCTATGCTAGTGGGAAAAAAAATACTGCAGATTAATCAGGGGCTGCGAGGTTTAATTTGCTGTAATATTGTTTCCTGTGCCCCCCTAGAGAAAAGTTAATTAAGACTGTAATCAGATTTCTGTCAATATCTTGTCAGGACATTTGTTCTGCAAAAATTGGAATAAACTGCAACAAAAATTCTCCAAATTTTACATCTGAGACGTGAGAAAGGCCACACATTGGCTTTCAAAAACTGTGACATTGTATGAGAAATTCCTTTCAGTCCCTAAGGCCGCCATTGGCTGTTATGGGATGACAAACTATTAATAGTCCTACAGTAGCCTTTAATTAAAAAAAAACAACTTTTAAAATGTAGAGTTACAAAATGTATCAAATTGAAAATTCATAAAATATTAATAACAGCAGCTTAATAACCTATGAGAAACATAAACACTACAATAACTAGTTTTTTGAAAGAAAAAATAAAAATGTGGCCATTCAATCAAAAATTTTAATTTTTTAAAAATTTTTTTACATATTTCCCCAAATATTTGGAAAAAAAAAATTGTCGGCGAAAAATTAATCACACCTTCCCCTCCCCTGACGCTGACAGACCCTGGGGGATCATTTTCAATTATAGCAATGGATCATCCGTGTACATGGACGTGTTTTATGTTTTTAATGATATTTCCGCATTTCAGTTATTCCCGATGCAGGTTTTAATTATCACAGTGACTTTGAACCAATTAATTAGTGACGGTTTTCAAGGTGCTGAGGCCTAATGGCTGGGTGGATGGAGGATGATTGGCTGGAGAAGAATAAACCCAACAAAGAGACATTGATAACATATAGAAGTAGTTTAAACAAAATGAAACTTTTTTTTTAAAAGTTTGTTCTATATTTCAATGAATCCAACTTTCTGGAAGGGGACGTAATGTCACGTAACTCACCGATTTCATTAACTTAGAAGCTGACATTTCATTTCAAAAGTTGGATTTGGGTTAAAAAATTAATGACGGTGACAATAATAATTATAATAACAATCAGTACGGTAATTCTTAAATATTATTAAGAGATTGTGAAGCCAATTAATTTGCAATCATTCAGTTTCACACAAGGCTGCAATTTACTAGTGTAAACCCTTCTTTTTTTAAATCTTTCCTCAATCTAATTTCCACTTAAGTGTGTTGATTTATACTAAGTACCCCATAAACTGCATTTGTTTATACTAAGTGCCCCCTACTAGTGAGAGATAACAAAGTTGCCTATGAACCTACAGATGTAGCAGAGCCAATTTTGTCAAGCAACTTTATGAGGCTGCATTGTTTATGTACCTAGCGAGTTAAGATAACACACTGCTGATATCAACACCAGTTGAGTCAAATGACATACTCAGCTCTGCTAGAGCTATCTGAAAGTTACTCCTAAGTAATAGGAATCATAGAGAAATGCAAACCTTATGATTTGTAGAACTGGTGCCTCATGTAATATATATATATGACAACTAAAAAAATGCTAAACTAAAATCGACGCTCTGGATAAATACCGACATTCAATTTGAAATAAGTATATAAAAATATAATTAATTCTACTTTTCTTCTAGTGCGGCATTTCTGTATGTTGCCCAATGATAGATAGATAGATAGATATGAGATAGATAGATAGATATGAGATAGATAGATAGATATGAGATAGATAGATAGATAGATAGATAGATAGATAGATAGATAGATAGATAGATAGATAGATAGATAGATAGATAGATATGAGATAGATCTAGAAATTAAACGTTAAATGTAGCAGAGCCAACGAAACTAATGTTACAGGTTTGTCATTTGGCACAACTCTTTGCGATTTCACAGTATATTGTCTGCGGTCTTCCAAAGGATTGCAGGTAAACCAACTACATCATTGTTTGAAGGCCTTATTCCTGGTCCTCGGAGAGCCGATATTACATATTTTGATCATTTAAAAAAAAAACAAAAAAAAGCGGTAAATGCGTCGTTGAGATCTCATTCCACTGCACTAATCTCTTGACATCACAAACCAGGAACCAAACCATGACAGATCTTCGCCCAACAGCTTCCAATCTAGTTATGAAGATAGAAAAAAAAACGACCAAATCTCCTGATCTGAGCCAAGCTTCTCCTTTCCTAATTGTACCCATAGCGGTTCATCCAAGCACATGTGTAGTGTATGTGTAGAAATCCTGATCCCATTACAACACGTGTGCCTTGTATGTGTTTTATTATAGGATGTCCCTTTTTCCAATTACCAGCCATTAATAGTTAGAAAGTGGCAACAGAAAAAGATGAGTAGTGAGAAGACATTAAACAGTTCATCCTCCACAAAGCTACTGTCATGGGTTCCCGGAATACGGTAGCTTTATTAAAAGGCCCCTCGAGTCATTAAATAAATCTGCATATTTTTGATAAGTTAATATATTTTTTGGGTGCAATTTGGTCTAAAAAGTCACAATTTGTACTTTATTTTGTTCTTTGTTCATTTTTTTTGCTGCACAATTTGATTCCAATGCCATGATCAATGCATAGAATTACTCTAGGCTAGGCCCAGGTGTATGAGGAACTCTCCCTTGGCACCAGTATCTATATGTGATGCGGAAGACCATGTAAGTGGAGCTGTAAATTAGTGTGACTTTGACTTGTTTATAGAAATTATTGCATGTCATGAACGATTTCAAGATGGAGGATAGGTGCGCACATCATGATGGCACATCCCATAATGACAGAAGTGCCTCGGTGTATCTACATACACAGAGTTCATGCCAATGGTCATATTTCAGCTCTGAATGGTACAGAGCCATATTATGGTACCCATACAAGTCTATAGGGCTATACTGTACACGGACATAAAGCATTTTTTATGTAAATGTATACATACCGTATCTATTAATTATGTGGAACGCTCCTTCAGATACCATATTATGGAAATGGAGAATATATACATATTATGGTGCCAGATGACTGCACCATATAGCGGCACTTAAAAGTAATAAGCACCCACAGGGACTCAGTGTGCCAGTGTATAGACTCCATATCCACCTCTCCCCAATGTACATGACACCTCATTTCCAATTCGTAAAATAAACAAAGTAAGAAAGTATGTTGCTTTGCATAAGGAAACCAAATCCACAGAGACCCCTAGTGGCCAACAAGTCATGAAAAATTCAAATCGTAAAAAAAAAAAACCTAAATTTTTCTATGCAGTATCCACAAATAAAAATATAAATATGAGCACGATCTTCATAGTAATTACCTGCCAGCTTATATGTGATCCGATACAGAGATCTGACATGTTGTTTGACTGCAGACCTCAGCCAAGGTAGCTGGATAATTGCAGAGTGGTGTATAAACAGGGAAATAGTAGATATAATTGATGTCCCTGTTTATAAAACACATCACAAGCTATGTTATCATAAAAGAGATTAGGTTTCCACTATTTCCCTGTTTATACAATGCCTTACAAGTACCAGTGACCTACAGGTCTGCAGCCCCGCACATCAAAGAGGTATTGGGAGGGGGGGCTAGAAATGACACGTTATTTAGGCCTAATTAAGACTACTTTGTTTCCTGGCCCATAGCCCTTCCATACATTGGTTTTATTCATCCACAGAACAATAGTGTACCACTACAAACAGCTCAAGGCCTGCGCTTTGTAACTGTCTTCTGGACTCATAGGACTTTTATTTCTTTCTTTCTCAACTTTACCCAGTTATTATTTCTGGCAGCTGCTAGTGTTGTTTTTGTATCTCCACCCTGCCCAATACAGGCACATGGTTCTTACAAAAGGGGGTGGGGGGCAAAAGATGGAGAGATAAAGGGAAGCAAAAAATTATCAATCAACACTGGAACAAAGACTTCATAAAAGTTAATACGTTCTATCGAGGACCGTTAGGGATTACAAAAATTGTGAAGGAGAGACTGTAGCGGTAAACTGCAGATACATCAGTCATTAATAAGGGACAAGGAATTATTAAGGAGGACCTTTAAGAATCTACAAGAAATTTACAATAAAGTAAAAAAAAAAAAAAATGAAACTTGTTTGCTTTAATTTCTTTACTTTTTTTGTTTTTGTTATAATTGCTGAAATCGTGTAATTTTTTTAGTTTGTTTTAAATGTGTGCAATTGGTTGAATTTAAGTAGCTAACTGTAAAAAAAATGAAGGGGCATAAAAAGGTAGAACTAATACAAACCTCAAAAGGTGAAATTGCGTTAAAAAAAAAGCACTAAATTCTCCATTGTGGATTTTCTTTATTTGAAATAATCCCAATTCATAAAGGGAAATCCAAGAAAACTGGATTTTATTGGGAAAAAAATGTTAATATACAGAGAAGAAAAAAAAAAACATTTGGGATTTAAGAAATGTAAAAAATCAAAACTACAAAAAGGTAAAAACGGGGACCTTCGGGAATGCTTTTGTCGCATTTGCATCTGACTGTAAGCCTATCGCCCCCGGCTTCAGTAAAATACAATACGTGTAATACATAAAAATTAAGACATTTGTCTTTGCTTAAGTCATTAGTTGTACATTTTTGTCTTTTATTATGGGAGTGGCCAGTGTGACATTTTTATTAGTGTCTAAGGGCAGAACTGTGGAGCCCATTTACGACAGGTCAGCTCGGAGCTTGTGCCAGTCTTTATTGATAATCTGCCCCACTGTGCTTTGTCTGTGCGGGGTTTGACATCTCCATCCGGCAAACATGGTCTGATTTAGAGTTAGTCACCTTCTTTTTGACAGATGCCAGAGGACAGAAGGCGGAGGGGGGGGGGGGCTTAAAAGGAGGGGGGGTGTTAATTTTAAAAGATCAAATGCTAAAGAGGAAAAGAAAACCCAGCATGCCGTATTAACCTGTCTCCTACCAGAGAGTAGTGGGATACATCTGGTTCCAAAAGGGAACAATTAAATAAAGCAATTTTTGCAAGACGCCAATAGCCGAAATTGAGATTTTCCACACTGTTCTGGCTGGCCCTACTTCTGAACATGGGAATGTACATTCTAATCACCATTTCAATATACATAAATAAATTAAAGCTGGGGCGGAGCAGCATGCCAACACTGACTGCCAGGTATTATGCCTACCTCCCAGGGTGACATGGCAAATGCTGTATCTGTGAGGTTTAATATCTGAGCCAATGTGTCATACTTCACTGTTGTATCATAATCAGACATCCTGTTGTATTTTGGGGGAATTTTGGGGAAATCAGGGATTTTTTGTAATTTTTTTTTTATTTCTGGGATATTACAGCAATTTCTCTTTCAGTCTAGGCAGGGAAGAGAGAAGCTCTTACAGCCTTTGTCTGTGATGGAGCCTGTGGCTGAGTAAAGGCGCCAGCATCTGACATTAAACCAGATGTTGGGAGGTGCCGCTCACACGCAAGGAAAGTACAGCCACATGGGCAGGAGAGCAACACAGGAGGGGCCTGTATAAAGTGTGCCTGCAGGCAGGAATCAAGAGTGGGGAAACGTAACCAGAGAAGTGGCATCAAGCATTCAAATAGGGGATCTGAAAAGAAACAAGGGAGGAAGGGGGGTGGTAGTGAAAGAAATGTAGAAAGTGAAAAGAGTGGTAAATAATCCGAAAGTAGAATAGAAAAAACTGCCAAAATAACAAAAACGTCTTTAAGTCCTCTTCGTCCGGCAACTTGATATCTGTTTCTGGAAAGTTGGGTGAACATCAATGTACATTACATGCTGTTACCAAACTTCTCTAGAATTCCAAATGTCAAAACAACTAGTAAATTGTCGATATATCCTCTTTTTTTAGAATGTCTTTCAGGGCTCTAGAAAAACTGGGTGAAAACTGATGTAATCATCAGAGGCATAATGTGGGTAGCGGCAGATTGGGAACTCAAAGTGGCCATGAAAAGAAATCTGAAAGTGGCCCCATGTTTTAGGTAGGTCCAAATTAGCAGTAGGCGGGACCAACTCAAGTAGCGGGATCAGCAAACCATTAACCATACCAACATTTGTGGTAGGTGGCGGCAATGCAAAAATACAAATGGTAGGTGGAGCCTTTGCAGTAATGGGGACTAATGTGCAAGTAAGAAAGGCATAGCACTTGAACACTGGGCCAGTGTAATACAGCGATGGGCATACCAAACACACAAGTGGGTGGAGCACACTCATATCTGTATGGCCTGGCTAGCACAGTGTTAATTACACTATTATCTATCGGACTTGGCTGATCCATGAGTAATGTAAAGCTGTGGATGCTCCTTGTAGAAAGTTAAGCAGAGGTTGCATCTCTATAAAAAAAAGAAAGCACTAACCAGCCACCTAAGAAAGCAGCCACCAGCCCACCGGAAATTTACCGGTAGAATACATTACCAATCCACCCCCCCCCCCCCCAGCCCGCTCCTGGGCCTCAAGAAATATCTGTGACAGGGTCCCCCCACCTGCCACGTTGCCCTTTCTTATGTGGTAGAGGGGCCTTTAGGCACCCTTAAGTACCAATGGCAGGGTGCAACTGCTACCTCTGCATCTTCCATACCTGCGCCCATAGCCTCCATATAAGTTGCCACCCAACTTTCCCTGAAACACATATAACTAAGCAGCAGCCTAATCCAATTTTTACCAATTTGACCCCATGTGACAACTCATCAGGGAAGATTTATTAAAACGAATGCAATGAAAAAGTGGAGGTATTACCCAAAGCAACCAATCAGATTGCTTTTTACATTGTCAAAAGGGCCTCTTAAAAATGAGAGTTGGAATCCGATTGCTTCCTATGGGTAACTACTCCACTTTTCCCTTGTGCTAGTTTTGACAAATTTCTCCCGATGGCTGACGGATGTTTTTCAGAAAGACGAGAGCCAGGACGTATGATAAAGAGTTAGAGGCCAAGATCCAAGAGAAAAAAAAACACAGGATTCGAGGCGGCACCAAGACACTAATTGTAACCACATTGGATTGTTGTTGGTAATGGGGATGAGAGACACGGTGATATGAGGTCAGCAAATGTTATGATCATCACTGAATGGGACTGGGAAAAGCTTTAGAGAGGGTCCAGCTCGGCTGGCGTGTGGTATAAAAGGATAACCGCATGGTTGAGGGGGGTGGGGGGAGATTGAAAAAAAAAAGTTCTTGCGAATAATTTCCATTCCTGAGAAAAATTGCTTCACCACAAACTGAATCGACGCCTAAAAACCACAGGCCCCGACTGACTAAACGGTGCTCATCAGTTAAAAAGTTTGCAGTCAAGAGCATAAGTATCATAGAGGCAGCTCAGACTGGCCCCATATGTGAATCTTCACAGGGCCCCTCTACGCTAGCAATGCCAATATGCTAGGAAACAGCTCTCTGCCCTCCTACTGTGGCTGACTCAGCCAATAGCAAGAAGAATCCCCATTTGGATGTTTGTCAGTTGCCCCCCTTCTCTGTGCACCCCCGGTTTGTGGTAAGCCCCTCATCCTAGTGAACAGATGATCGACCGATCTCGCTGCTATTGCAAAGTACCATCTATGGGGAACGTGTCGAGGATCTCATTGTCTGTGCAGTCTGATGCCGCAGAGCTCATGTCGATGGGTGTACCGCCCCAGCCGTATTCATTACTTCATGCATCGGACGTCTCTTGCTGTAACTACATGGCAGAGTTTGCGCCGATTTATGAGAACAGTCTTGTATAGATTGGCGCTGCAGATTTCACCTCTTCAAATGAGGGGGGAGAATAAACGGCGAATTTGTACAAAATCTGCTGCATAGAATGTATGAGCAGGGGCGTAACTATAGAGGATGCAGGGGATGCGGTTGCACCCGGGCCCAGGAGCCTTGGGGGGGGGGGGGGAGGCCATAAGGCTCAGTACTATGAATAAAGCATTATAGTTGGGGGCCCCGTTCCAGGTTTTGCATTGGGGCCCAGGAGCTTCAGGTTACGCCTCTGCGTATGAGGACTTTGTTGCATACTTGTTGCGGATGTCTGCAGCGGTGAGTCCATTGCGGACAATGTGGCAGATCTAGCATTCGAAATATGACAGTTTTCTGGCACCAATTGCACCAGGAAACAATCTGCCATTCTTTATGCCACAATTACTATTGGCACAATTTTTGGCGCAAACTAAGCCAACTAATACGTTGTATAAAATTAGAATAGACAATCATAAAATGTGACGGATTTACCATCCAGCATAAGTTGCTGTGATGAATCTGGCGTATATTAGCACTGTCTTACACTAACGTTTTAACAGTATTAGTAAATGTGCCCCAGCATGTCCTGAGTACCCTAAAATTAGCTTAATCATGGTTTAATGTAACATTCTAAAATACTTTTGTATAAATTCTTCACATTTTCAAGATCTCTGCTGGCTGTCAGTGAATAGACATATTCACACGTGTCAGATTGGACATGGATTTTAAGCCAAATTCCGCACCATAATCCATGTCAAGTCTGATGCCAAGCCACATCCACAGGTGAATGGAGTTTCTGCCGACCTGTTCACTGGCAATGCAAAGTTTCTGAACAGATTTTGGATGCGGCTATACAAAAGCATCCACCATGGGAAAGTCAAGGATTATCCCCAAATTATGATAATGGGGCTAACCCTTGTGTAAATATGCAGCAGAAATCCAAGTCTAAGGCTGGGGTCACACAAGGCGGATTTGCCGCAGCAATCTCGCAGTTTCGCCGTAGCAAAAAAAGAGAGAATTCTGCGGGATAAGCGCAGCTTCAAAACCCGCGGCACTTAGCCGCAGGTTTTGAAGCGGCTTCGCCTAATGCTTTTCCATTGCGGCCGGCTCTCCCATAGAGAGGAGCGAGGCCGCAACGGCAAAAAAAAAATTGACATGCTGCATCCCGGGAATCCGCGCAGCAGCGCGGCTAATGCCGGCTTTGCTGCGATGGATTGGCCGCCCCCTGTGGATGAGATTTTTGACAAATCTCATTCACATGGCTGGCTAATTCCGAGATTATCGGCCGCACGCGGATTTGCCGCTGCGAAATTCCGCAGCAAATCCGCCCTGTGTGAACCCAGCCTTAGGGTAACTTCAGACAACTATATGCGCAATTGCGCATGCTCCAGAACAACGTATTTGCGCTGTGAACAAGGTTGATTAGGTAGATTCGTGCACGAATCAGCGCATAGTACTGTCGTTTTTGCGCACGCAGGGCTTATTCACATGTGTATATAACACCCCACTGTTGTGATTTATAAGGCTATTTAGCCTAATGAGGTCCAGATATATTCTTTTATCATTTGCACACCTCCCATAGACTTCTATGGGGCTCTTGATGCGCAAATACGCAGGAAAATAAAGCAGGTCCTAGTTTTTCCATGCGTATAGAATGCACGCAAAACACGTTCATGAAAAGGAACGCATTAACATCAATGGGCACTATTCTCTGCGCATTGTGCACAAAAATGCAGGTAGATGCAGTCGTCTAAAGAAGCCCTGGCATCTCATTCCTGTGGCGGAAAAACACATCAGGATTTGTACTTCTTGAAATCAAATTGTATCTAGTCTAGACAATCATCTGTGAGCTTAAAGAGGCCTGTCCATGCTGTAAAGCCAGCTTTGCAGCCACAGCCCCACTGACTATCCCTGTTTTATTTTGTGATACTTACCTCCCTTTGCCCAGATGGACTCCTCTTCGGTCTGGCTCCTGGCGCTGTCAGTGTGTCAAGTGGGCAGCCCACACTCCTCACTGTCAATAGGGGACACTGAACTTAATTGACAGTGAATGAACATTGTGGGTCATCCGGAGCTGGACCCAACAAGAGACTGTCCAAGCGAATGGCGGTAAGCATGAAGAACTAATTAGGGATAAAGTCAGCAGGCTGCCACTGACTTTACACTACTGACAGGATGGAATACATTTTATCTACACGGATACATTGTAACAAACTATCAGGACTGGAGCAACATCTGCTATTGATATGTATTACGCCGCTTTTAGATGTGCATATTATTACTCCGTGTTTTGCGTACCGTAATATAGAGCTAATGTAATTCTGTGTATCTATTTACATGGTCCGTTTTTGCATTCATTGCTATTATTTCCTAACGGGCAGATACAGATGTGTATTTGCTCTGCAGAATATATAACCAATGACAGCAAATACAGAAGCAAATACTGACCAACTAGTGATGATTTATGGCTGCAATGTCATCTGTAACAGGTTCGTATTAAGGATCCGTATTATGGACGTGTGACAATACGCTCGCCTGAATCTGGCCTTATTTTTTAGTTTCCTTCTACAATGTCATGCCCTAATAGCGCAAATGAAGAGGAGCTGTCCAAGCCAGAAATTATAATACTCCCCACCAGTGTTCATCCGTTGTTCAAACTACATGTACATATTACACAGTGGTCGCACTGACACCTCTGATTGTGTGATGTCCCTACATTATCCACATTATCCATAAGGGCCTAAACAGATGGGCATGTTAACGGGCCGAAATGAAACCATTGACTTCAATGGTTCTGTTTCCACTCTTCGGATTCTCGCAAGTTAATACTATGCGCAAGAAAAGATAGGACTTGCCCTATCTTTCGCGCATGTAGTTAATAATACGCACAAGGAAGATAGGGTAGGACCTATCTTCCCGTTTGTTGGTTTTTCAAACAAGTGCCTGCCATACTATTTCCCCAGTAACAGAGCCAAATAGCACCTAAGTAATACCGTCATATAGTGCTAAATAACAGTACTATATAGTACCTATATTATACTACCCTGTAGTGTCAAATCACAGAGCCATATAGCAGTCACATAATACTTCTATATAGTTCCTATGTAATGTAGTGCCATAAAGTTCCAAAATAACACTCTGTTCATGTATATATGCCAAACACACCCATAGCGCTCTCTAGTAGGCACCACAAGCTATTTTTGGTGATGTTTTCTGGTTACATATTTTTTGGCATTTTTTTCTATAAAGTAGTCTATAAGAAGATGCCAGAAAAAAAACGCCATACCTACAGCATGCTGTTATTTACCAAAAAATAATGCCATGGATCCAAAAAAGCACCAGAAATGAGAACACGTATTACAAAAAAACGGCACCATTTATACTATGTTTCTTAATTCCCTACTGACCTACAAGTTCTGGATGTTTCATTTTTTGGCAGAAAAAAAGTGGCAAAAACGGCAGTGTAAAAACTGCTAAAAATGTGGTAAAACTATGTGTGTCACCAACCTTATTCTGATTTTCCTTTATGTGATTTCTCCAGTGAATCTGCTGTGGATCCGTACCACCTGGCATTATGAAGGCGCTTAGAACTAGAGATGAGCGAATCTACTCGGTTCGGGTGTTTTTGAACTCGAGCACCGCTTTTTCCGAGTAACTCACTACTCGGACAAAAAGATTTGGGGGGTGCCGGGGGTGAGCGGGGGGTTGCAGAGGGGAGTGGTAGGGGGGAGAGAGAGCTCCCCCCTGTTCCCCACTACTACCCCCCGCCCTCCGGTGCCTCCCAAATCTTTTCGTCCGAGTAGTGAGTTACTCAGAAAAAGCGGTGCTCGAGTTCAAAAACACCCGAACCGAGTAGATTCGCTCATCTCTACTTAGAACCAGTCAGGTGATTCCTCTTGGTTAATCCATGAACAAGGATGTTCTGTTCTAGATTTAGAGCATATATCCATACCCCCAACTGGGTGTTAAATGGGTTTGTTCCATGTATACCGTTGCACTCAATAGGCTAAAGGGTTTGCACCAAAATTTATTTTTATCACCTATCCACAGGAGAGGTGATAAAAGGAAGGGGAAAGGGACTTGTTATTTGTATACCGCCAACTTATTCCGCAGCACTTTCAGGTAATTTATTTATTACCCCCCAGCAAGCTTGGTACTCATTTTACCGACCTCGGAAGGATGGAAGCCTGAGTCAACCTTGAGCCGGCTACCTGAAGTATGCAGGGATTTAGCTCGCAACCTTCAGCTCGTAAGCGAGAGCTTAGGACTGGATATAGCTATCTTAACACTGCGCACAATAGGGGTCTCACTGCTGAGACCCCCGCTGATCCGAGAACGGGAGTCCCATGCCCCCTTTCCTCCTCACTGCAGGTTCACTGCACCATCCGCTGCGAGGAGGGGATTCAATTAAGTGGTGATCGCACATCTGTTGTGCCGCTAGATTCATCTTCAATGGGGATGATGGAAATAGCCGAATATAGGCACTCCATTTCCATCAACCTCCATTAAGATAAAAGCAGCAGCACCGCTCATGCGCGACCGCTGCTTGATTCAATCTCCTCCTCATCGCGGGTGATGCAGCGATCCTGTAGTGAGGAGCAGAGACGAACACTGGGTGTCGGTTATCAAGCTTGGCGAGAGTTTCAGTGGTGAGACTCCACCTATCAGACTTTTATCACCCACCTATCCTGTGGCTAGGCGATAAAAATCGATTCTGGTTAAACCCCTTTAAGCTACTGTAGATTCATTTCTGAAGATGGTTGTAGAGACGTTGCTGGAAGCTCCAGGATTGTGATTTAGAATCTGTTGCATCTCCTAGATAACTGGTTCCCTTTATACCGTAGTAATGATGCCATTTATTGCTCCTCAGCTTGGCAGCACCTGTAAATATGTAACCCCCTATAGTCACAGGTCAATGGTTGATAGTAGAGATGAGCGAGCGTACTCGGGTGTTTTTGCACTCAAGCACCGCTTTTTCCGACTAACTGACTACTCGGACGAAAAGATTCGGGGGGCGCCGTGGGTGAGCGGGGGGTAACAATGGGAAACAGGGGGGGGGGGCTCTCTGCAACCCCCTGCTCACCCCCGGCGCCCCCCGAATCTTTTTGTCTGAGTAGTCAGTTACTCGGAAAAAGCGGTGCTCGAGTGCAAAAACACCCGAACCGAGTACGCTCGCTCATCTCTAGTTGATACTGATACATTGTGCATATATTTCATACACGATCAGGTGGGTAAATTGTGAAGCTTGTTGGGGATTTCATGTTGGACATCTCCAACCACATGTAGGGGCCCCAGAACAGTTTCTGCTTTTGCGAATGCTTTACAAAATAGGAAATGTCACCAAGATGGGTGCGATCAAAGGTGTAACTTCAAGTCCCTGGATAATCTCAGGGTCTCCCACCTACCATGTGCCTTTCTTTTTAAGTTACAAAGCTGTCTTTTGGCCCTTTCAGGCATCTGGTCTGTGTGTAAGTGTGACCTCTTCTCCTCCTATAGCTACACCTCTGATGCAACATCAACTTCTAAGGGTGCTTTCACATGGGCGGAATTTAGCTACAAGACGCACCACAACACACAGAACATTCCGCACCAAAATCCAGATGCCTCCGTGCTGATTGTGATGCAGAACTGAAAATAGCTTAATTCTGCTGGCAAGTCAAAATCCGCAATTAGCCGTGTGGGTTTTGTGCGGATTTCCTCAGCGGCGCATTCAGCTGCATGTTGTGGTGCATTTTACAGCCAACTTCCACCATATGAAAAAAACCCTAAAGCTGCCTTCACACATGCAGGATCTGCTGCAGATATTCCACAGCATTTACAAGCCGATTAAACGAGATTTTACCAAACTCCTTCACTCGTTGCAGATTTTTTTCAGCTGTGGAAATGCCAGAAATTTGAAAAATGTTGCAGATTACGAATCCGTTTCTATTAGGGAAATGCACTGTTTCCGCTTTGAAATCTGCGTTGGTTGATGTTTGAAAATAAAGTTTGTCAGTGTGAACTCCCACTGCCATGCCACAAAAACAACATATTCTGTAACCGATAATCCACATGTAAAAATGCAACTACATGTTCAAAGCCCTCAACAAAAACTGCATAAAGTTCCGTAAAGATCGTTCAATCAGCCCATCTACAGAAAAGCATCAGAAATTCTGCAGCAGAACTTCCACAGCTCAGATGCCATGTGTGAAGGTAGCCTTAAGGACCATTTTAGTGTTGATCGGGGGGAATATTTATTGGATGGGACAGAAGCAAGCAGGTTAATCATATCAGGGTGCTTTCACAACTACCAGATGTTATGCTGTAGAATATTCTACCATGCAGAAAAATCTGCACCAAAACCTGCAAGTCTAACATTCGGTTTAACCCTTTGCAATCCAATTTTGGATTCAGGGTCTCCTAGGGGGCTTTCTCTTTCGGCTAATTATACAATGGCGCCATCTGCTGGCTAGAGCTACTACTGTGGTATGGGACATGCTGGAAAGGCCCCCAACAACAGAGCGGCCAGTAATCTACAGTAAGAATACCCTGCCGGACATCTTCCGACATCAGAGCTGTACAGCCTTCAATCAGAATGTCTTCAGACGTCAGACAGTGGATTGGAAAGCGTTAATTTCACCATGCAGATTTTGGTGTGGATTTTGACTGCAGAATATTCTGCACGGTATTGCAGAATATTTCAGTATGTATGAAAGTACCTTTAGGGACCTATCAGCAGGAACAACTGACTATGTAATGTGTATAGTAGTTCCCAATCATCTACTAAACTTCTGGGAAACAAGGGTTGGATACGTTCCTGATCCGTTGTCGCTGCAGGAGATAAGCTGCTGCCAGAGGTAACTAACATTGGGTTATTCCCCTCTCCCCACTGATGTGAACATGCACGCTCGGATGAGCTGAGCATGCATGTTTATAGTGGTATTGGGTGAAAAGCGGCGTTTGGCTGACAGCGATCGCATGCATATGGCGGACTTGATAGAAAAAGCAGTCAATCTTGATGACACGCCCTGATTGTGTGCAGTGGGCTCCACCAACGGCCCTCTTGTTTTGTTGATAGGGCTTTTGGTTAAAAATAGGGTCCTTCTGTTGTGAATGTGAACATATAGGTTGCCTAGTACAGAACCTCTGTGTTGTACAGGCCTGGCGGCTGCCACCATTGCCGCGATTCATAGCTGGCCACTTTTTGTACTGTAAATGTTGCTTTTACTAATTGGAGACTAGTTCCAGCAAAAGCAATTATCATCAAGTGTATTACAGGCATCAGTTGTGGTCCAGGTATAATAAAAGCTGTGTTTCCCTTAGAGCAGCTGTGGTGGCAGCAAAGGTTTTAGCGGGGCGGGCAGTCATTCCTGTCAGCGGCTCCATTCCCCTCACGGCTAAAGAGGTGAAAAATCCATGAGAACATTTTTGTGCAACATGATCACTAACCCACATCCCCTTCCTTTCAGATTCATTAGTCTGCAAGTCCAAGGCTAACCCCTTCCATTCCAGAAAGGCCTCCGAACCTGGTGGCGCATAGGACAACCTGGTTTGGTCACACGGGTGGCTTTTCCCCAGGTTGTATTTCCCAAGCAGGTACCTTGTACGAAGGTGGGGTTTAATTCATCATTCAAGAACTCTACTTGCTCTCAATGAATGGAAATATTTGTTTACATTCAGAGATTGAAATGTTACCCCTACCCAGTTCTACTTTCCCATAGCTACAGTTTCCTACAATGTATATGGGGAAATGATTGAGTCAGGGGCGTAACTAAAGGCTTAGGGGCCCTGATGCAAAACATGAGCTGGGCCCCACCCTCTATCTGTATCTGTACCCATACCCATACCTAAACCATGCTGCACAGAGACATAACTTGAAGCTTCTGGGCCCCAATGCAAAACCTGTATCACGGCCCCCCACTATAATGCTTTATTCATAGTACTGGGCTCCCTATATGGAGAAGAGAGGCCTTATGGGCCCCCTAAGCCTCCTGGGCCTGGGTGCAACCGCATCCCCTGCACCCTCTATAGTTACGCCCCTGGCTTGAGTCCATAACAGGGTAGAGATCTGTGCTCGCCGACAGAATTGTAGCTGCGTGACAGTAGGAGTATGAATGTACCAATCCTCTACTTCTTGATGTAAGCAAGAATGTTTTCACTGACACCAAGGAGAGAATTAAAAAATGGTGAAGTCCCTGTGTTGTGGGGCATTAAGTGGTTGTGTAGTGTATGAAACCCATTTTCAAATACCTTACTAGGAAATTAATAATGGGGGTCTTCTATTCAAGAAAAATTAACATGTTGGGTTCTCCCCCAGATTATAGTTGTTGATTAAGGTGGCTTTACACAGGACAACCATTGTCTGAGTGATCACTCGATAGAGCAAATGTAAGTGACAGTTGTTCCGTGTAAACATGGCCACCAACCGGGTGACAAGTGAGAATTCGTTCACTAGTTGCTTTCTTTTAGCTCACCTAATAATAATTGCTGGTGGATTCATTATCATTTGGTGCAAACAGATAATCATTGTCTTTTAACAGCTAGCCAACAACTTTGCAGGGAGGTGTGCCTGTTCGGTGTGCACCTCCCACTGAATTCTGATTGGATCCTGCCATTTAAAAAAAAAAAAACATTTTGCCCTCCCACTTAAAGCTCATTGGTCCCAAAAACACATAAATATGTGTGAGTGATCCTCTACTGAACAGTCCCGGCGGGTCTCTGATAGAACAGTCACTGCTGCAGACTCTGGATGGTTTTGAATTTAGAGGACTCGGAAACCAATAAGAGTGTGTTGGGGAGGGATTGAAATTTCAGATACATGCCCACCGAAGACCCAAATGCCCCCTAAATAGTTGATGAACAATATTTTAGCCCGTGTAAACGCTTCTAACAATTTGTTCAGCGTTCATAAAGTTGAACAACAATCACTCTGCGGAAAAGCAAACAAACTAGTCATTCATACGCCTGAGGGACTATTTCCAGTGACTATTTCGATGGTAATTGTCCTTACAGTTGCGGGTCCCAGCAGGGACTATATGTCATGATCTCATCTTCAAGGGACTCTTCTAACAAAAATGTATTCTCCAAAGTGGACAATTAATGGAGACTTCGGTTTCTAATGTTAGGGAATTGCATTCACAGCAATTACCTATGCGGTGAATCCCTTCTCTTACAAGGGGTCATAGTTTGGCTAACCAAATTCAGATTCCCCATGGCTGTTCTTGTTGCCATCAAAAGAATAATCGGTATCTGCAGTTTCTCAATTAAAAGACTAGAAGCCAATCAAGATGTGCTGACCACCACAGCATTGCCTTTCTGCTCTTCATTGGCAGAATATAAGCTCCATAAAGAGCAACTGTATCCTGTTGACTGTGCCAGGGAGAACAGTCATAGGGAATGCAATTCCTTAGTATATAACTTTGTTGTATGATATTTCTGTAGGGACAGTTCATAATAATTTTGATGACTACAACATTTCTATATAGTAAGACAAGGCCAGCGTTTCCCCATCCAGGAACATTAGCCATCATGACAAATGGTTGTGAGTCAAACACTAAATTAAGATTATAAATAAAAGTGACATTATTTATCTCCTGATGCAAGGATAGCACTTCACCCTGTCAAATAAAAATACTTTACTGGCGGAGCAGTTTATATAATATATAGCTGCACTTAAAAATATCTCCCCCACATCTGCTATCTGATGTTTCACTGTATCATGTCTTCAAGAGGGTTGTAAACAGCGCCACCCTTGTCCATGGGATGTATCTGGTAATGCAGCACAGCCCCATTGACTAGTATGGATGAGATGTAATACTAGACTCAGCCAAAAATGTTCCAATTTTTGCTTCCAGTAGAAGCTCCACTTAAATGAGGATGAGCTGTGAGACCAGACACTTCCCACAGACAGGCTGTTTCTGGAAAAAGCAGTACATTGTGTCCAATCTTGGACAACTCGTTTGAATAAAATAAAAGTTACTCAAAGGTTAATAGAAATAAAGTGTGTAAGGCTGAAAAAAAAATTATATCTATCCAGTTCAGCCTATTAGCCCCATTGTTGATCCAGAGGAAGGCAAAAAAAAAAAACAGTAAGTAGAAGCCAATTTTCCTAATTTTAGTTGAAAATAATTTCTTTCCGACTTTAATCAGGCAATCAGAATAATCCATAAATCACCGACCTTTCTGAAGTAATCAGTGACTATAATATGTAATATCATTACATTCAAGAGAGACATCAAGGCTCCTCTTGTACTTTTTTAGTACCATGTCCTCAGGCATAGTGCTCTATGATCTCACTGCTCTTACAGTAAAGAACCCCCTTCTATGTTGGTGTATAAACCTTCTTTCCTCTAGACACAGAGGGCGCCAACTTGTTACAGTCGCATGTAGATTGTAACAATGGGAGGTTATAATTTTTTTTAAAATGTGGAGTCTCCCTTTAAATATTGTTTTTTACATATGTATTATATGACGCTAGTGAATCATGTGATACAAATTACCTCACAAAGTGCTGTATATATTATTGACACCAACCATAGGAACCAAGAAAAAAATATTCAATATTTGTAAGTATTTCCTAAAGTCCTACTAAATTTGAGAAAATATAAGCCCATTGCAGCCAATCAGATTTAAGCTCTTACATTGCATGTGAAGGTTTGGAAATATAATCATACATCTGATTGGTTATTAGGAACAATTCCAGTCACGGCTCCAGGTATATATGAGGGACAGAGTCACCGTGGGCTCTGCGTTTCCTCAACCATCAGCTTTACAAGTGTAGGACATGGGCCCCCAAGTCACGGTTTGCCTGATAGCATCCCTTGAGAATAGCATAGCATATTGCCACCACTGTAACAGGAAGGCTCTGTATGTTATATCACACACAATAAAAGGGTTCCACTTTGGACAATCCCTACTTGTTCGAAGGGTCTCTTGACGATAAGTTGATTATAGTATCCTCCTGCTGGGATCTTCAATCAGCTGTAATTGGTGGAGATTTAGGAGACCCCACAGTATTATGGAGAGGGTACAAGGTCTCGGGGATCTGGGCAGGGGGTTGACCACATAGTAGTCGCTGTTCACCTTCTCATCAGTGTCTATTGTCGGTCGGGCTCTTTGGCTGGAGAAGTGAGCCATAGCCTCTTTTGAATCAAGGGAATCAGATTATCCACCGGCCATGAGGCCTTGGCGCAACTTCCTAAGTCTCTTATTGTGGCACTCAGTGGGCAATTCGTCTGCTCCAAAGCAGCGCATACCAGACACTGCCCATGCAGCATTCATTTGGCTGCCTTTTAATAACTCCATCTCTTGCAAGGCTTCCCCATTGCATCTCTAGTATTTGCTCCCAAGCACCTAGGGGTACAATACAATAAACAGGAAATGTTAGACCAGCTTTAAAGTCAACAAAGAAAGCTATGGTAATTATCTCCCTCTTACAGAAAAAAACTGGCAATGAGTATTCAATTTGCATGCAGCACCCCAACAGGGGGAATGAAGTATTACACAGTGGTCATTTGGGCTGTCTATGTAATGCAAGATAGGACAGGTCCTCCAGAGAGAGAAAGATGCTCTTTATATCAGCTCTCCACTCTGGCACAGTAATGAGGGTCCTGAACGGAGGACCCCCCTCTATCAACTCACAATTTACTATATGAAATGAATATTCTAAACCGGATAACCCCTTCAGTAATACAAGATCTTACAACAGAAAAGTTTTCCAAAGGGCTTTAAAAGAGGTGTTCCTAAGCGGAGTGGGTGAAGCCTAAAATGTCCCGCAATTTTGAGTTGCAGTAGTAAGGAGTATGAGAACAGGAAACCTTAAAAAGATAAATTAGTTTCCTTTTTACAAACTAATATCTACATGATGATGGGTTTTACTTGCTTTGCCTCATTTATCAAATGCTTATAAGGAGAATAGGCCTTGTGACCTATAGCAACCAATCAGAGCTCAGCTTTCATTTCCTATTCCATTGCGGGAAAAATTAAAGCTGTGCTGTGATTGGTTGCTATGGACAAGCAAGGCTTTTTCTTCTGCAATTTTGGATAAATGAGGTCCCATAGGTCAGACCCATGAGTCTAAATCACACATGTCGAAAACAATGCCCGAGGGCAGAATCTGGCCTGCTACCTCATTTTATGAGGCCCCCAGCCATCCACTCACCCAGCCTGCAGCTCCGATCTTTGACCGCTGACTTCTACCCCCTGGTGCCTGTGTGCACCGTCCGAGGGTAGAGGTTAGGCTCTGCACTGCTGCTCCCAGATCGGAATCGCTATTACTAATGGGGATACTATAGGGGTCACTATTCCTACTAGGACTACGATTGAGGTCCCTATTACTACTGGGGCCACTATGGTGGGGTCACTATTGAAGCCCAATTACTATACAGTATTGGGGCCCCCAGGAAAAGTTAGTTTGACACCCCTGGTCTAAATAGTCTTTGTCCCTAGAGTTGGTCGTCTATACTGCATTACGATTAACTTATGCCGCCCATATTTTCACATTATTTGCAGCATACAGATTATTACGCCGCCCTCCTTTTCTCCGACATGAAGTGGTCACCTGACCAGGCCGTTTCATGCGAGCTCCACGTTGTGTTAATTTGTAAAATTCTCAGAGAGAGCTTATTTTTCCCCACCTGTCATCGTCTGTGATCGAATTTCCAGTTTATTTTCCACTGGAGCTGTTAATTAATTAAATGGCGGATCTGGTGACGGGTTAAAGATGGAAAGGGGGGCGAGCGAAAGGGCACATTATACCCTCATCACCTTCAAGAGAATAATAAACACTGAAATACACTCCCATAGCGCAGTCCGGCCGCTGCTTATTTATATATTTGGGGAAGATTTATAGTTTTTTTCCTCTCCCAGGACCCTACGCAGATGACAAAAAAGCTTGCCTTAAAGAGCTGTAAATAGTATGTGTAACCCTTTCGGCCATGTTGCATTACCCTCAGCCCTTGCACAGGGGCTCAGTGTCACAGTTATTCCGCAGGCCGTCTCACTGGGGTGTTGTACTGAAGCGATAATTCCAAAGGATTAGCTATTATTTATAGAGTCGAAGTGTTAACATAGCCGAGTCGAATAGCTACACTTTCAAGGCATTACCGTTTTATACACCAAAATCTCTCACGCAGAATGTCCCCGTAGTATTGAACAGGTATGGAAATCCTTTCAGCGCCCTCGGTGTTAACCCCATAGCTGTTCCTTCACATTTTTTATTTTTCTCTATTGAGACGAATAAAGGCCACACGCACTTTTAAGGAAAGAAAAAAAATTATACGTACATTTTTTTTTTATTTAACAAAACAAAAAAACTTTATTTGGTGCAAGGTCCAATTATCCGGCTGTAAAAAGCAGCTGTCGGGATAAAATATCCCGAGGTTATTTCACACTTCTTGTAATTATGCAATTATGCTGTTACATCATACTATAAAAATTAGGAACAAATGTATGGATTTATAATTGAGTACATTATGTATTTAGTGGATTTTCCATCTTGGGTACATTTACCTAGTCCGGTGTTAGCAAGATGGAGCTGTAGTATACATTAATTGGAATTCCCTGTATCACCACCCAGTGGCCAGAATAGGGTATTGTAAGGGTAGATGTGAAATTACAATATTGCAATGTGATCCTGTAAATCATGGGATGACAATCATGATATTGCTAGAGTATCAGTTTCTATTCTAGACCCCCTTTTGGTTGTCACCCTTCATCCTTCTGCTGATAACGTCTGCTTCTGCAATTTGAACTTCTAGGTTTGCACCCTACAATTCCCAGTCGTTTTCTTCTAACCCACCATTGGTTGCTGGCAGGAACCATATTTTGCTTGGATTAATCAGTTGTCAGGCTCACTGATTCTGCCTGGAACATTTGGATGAGGTGTTCAAGATATTGATCAAGCATGGATTGAAAGTAAAACCGCTTCTTTACAAGGGAGTCAACTCTGGAATATCCCATTCCCTAGATGCCAAGGTCTCATTCAGTAGAGTCTACAAGATATAGATTTAGTCTGAAATGGATGACTATAATGCTAACATCAGACTTGAAGTGGAGGACTATCTTAGCTACATCTGCCTTAAAGGGATTGTGCCAAGACATAATGTTATCCCTTATAGGGGTAACTTTATAATTGACTGCGTCTCACATCTGAGACCCCTGCTGATGGAAAGAACGGGGGTCCCAAAGATCCCCACATTAATGGAAAATGCAAAAGCATGACACTGCTATATTCATCTCAAAGGGGGTACTGGAAATTTCCAAGTAAAAGCGTTGGGTAATTTTTGGACCCCACCGTTCATAAAGTTCTCCCATATTCTATGGATAGGGGATAACATTATATCTTGGTACAACACCTTTAACCCTTTCCAATCCGCTGTCCGACGTCTAAAGACATTCTGATTGAAGGCTGTACAGCTTCCAATGTCGGAAGACGTCCGGCAGGGTATTCTTACTGTATATTACTGGCTGCTCTGTTGTCGGGGCCCTCTCGAGCATGACCAATACTGCAGTACTGGCTCTAGCCAGCAGGTGGCGCCATTGCTTAATAACTGAAAGAGAAAAACCCCTAGGAAACCCTGAATCCAAAATTGGATTGCAAAGGGTTAAAGTAGAGGACTCTCTTAGCTACATCTGCCTTGAAGTATAGAACTGTCTTAGCTACATCCTCCTTAAATGGAAAACCATCTTAGCTAAATCTGCCCTGAAAGTGGAGGTCTACCTTAGCTACATTTCATTTAAGGTAAAGAACTGTCCTCCCTACTTTTGCCCTAAAGTAGAGAACTGTCATAGCTTCTTCTTCCTTAAATATAGTAGTATTTTAGCTACATCCTCCTTGAAGTGGAGGACTATCTACTGGAGATACATCTGCATTGAAGTGGAACGCTATATTAGCTATATCTGCCATGGAGTTGAGGACTATCTTAGCTACACCTGATTTAAAATGGAGGACTGTCTTAGATACCTCTGCCTTGATGTGGAGGACTACATTGGCTACATCTCCCTTGAAGTGGAGGACTGTTTTAGCCACCTCTCGCTGGAAGTAGAGCACTATATTAGCTGCATCTGGTTTTAGGGAGCCCCATTGTTCTTACAGCAGTGCTAGCACAGCCTTGACTAGAATTAAAAGGAGCTTTGGGTGAGGAACTTGGCCTCCTGAAGAATGAACTTTGGGAGATGCTCTTACTATTTATTGCAAAATACCTAGAGTATTAGGTTAGCTGTTTATATTAATATTCTTGGGGTAAAGGACTTACTGCATATTAAAATGAAAATCTAACGTCAGAGGTTCAGAGTGGAGCATTAGGGAGTTATTAGTTTTTGAGCAGAGGTGGGGGGAAGATGTATTATGAATGCTGGCCAAGGTCAGGGAGGCTTAATTCACCCCTGCTCACCCCCATAAAGCAGTGAGGTAGGAAAACCTTCCCTGCAGCTCATAACACTTACATTATAACTCCATCAGTGCAGACTGTGGAATTCAATATAACGCTCTCCGGACTCAAAGCTGGAAGCATTTAGTGAAGGCAACAGTGTTTCCCAGAGGATGGATCCTTCCAGCTTTTTTATATGGAATGTAATGTATGCAATGGATGTAATTTGGCTACATAAAGCTGAAAATACACAGCAAGAGGTTTACTAACACCTACATATCACCATTATCAGCCCCCTCCAACCCTATAGGTCGGCTGCATAATCACAGAGGCTTTGAAAACCATTTCTTTAATACTGAGTTCCCAGTACTGCATGATCCTATTATTATTATGATCGACACTTTAAAGGGGTTATATGAGAGTAAGTGAAAAAGTTTGTTATTTTTTCCAGAAACAGCACCTTCCTGTCAACTGGTTGTTTTTGGTATTGCAGTTCTTCCCATTCAACTGACATAAGTGGCGCTCTTTATGAAAAATATACATAAATAAATAAACCTTAGGCAACCCCTTTAAGCAAGATTCACCATTAGTTACATTAATTGTGGTTTGCTAGAATGTCAAAGACGACAAAACAAGAGTGAGATAGGTAGACAACTCCCGCCTTCAGAAAACCACCATGAAAATTGCAATCTACGGGAATGGGTAATGTCAATAATTAATACATAAACGTTATTACACAATATTAAAATATACGGTTGGACATGTATTGGAATCAACACAGCATGACCAGTAAGATCATTAATGCATACTACACCGGCATCTGCTAACTTAGCAATGGTGTTGGTTACATGAACTGGTGACAGATGCCGATGTAGTATGCATTAATGAGATTAGTCATACTGTGTTGATTCTAATGCATGTTCCACCATATATTTTAATATTGTGTAATAGTTTGCTATAATGTCCCTTCTTGCCTGTCTATGATAATATCAATCCATCTTGTTACTGGTCGCTTTCTTTTTCTTTTGTCTTCACTTCTTCCATGCCAAAAATGGAAGAAGTGAAGGGATTCTGTCATGTCATATGAGAACCATAAACCAAGTTTATGGGCTCACAGCTCACAGGACAGGAGATATCGAACCTGGGGTGTGTTTTTGTGAGCCTGGGGTGCGCGCACACTGGCTGCAGTGAACAGTCTGATGCATGTACCAAGCACTGGTTTCTAACTGACAGAGAAGGAACAGGGAGCCAGGCAAGTCTAATAAACACACCCTGGACTCCATGTACCCTGTCCTATGAGTCCATAAGCAGTTCATGGTGCTCATACAACGTGACAGGTTCCCTTTAATATTCCCCCAATCAGAAAAACTATGACTGGTGCCCCAAAAGAATTGGTCAGGATTATAGGTTATATGCTAATTTTTGTATAAGTGCCATGGAATGTGCCACATGACACTTAGGCTATGAGCCTAGGGGATAGCGTTAATTAGCATACGTTATACTACAAGACAGGTCCTCTACTGAAAGTTTGAGGTTCATTCAGTGGGTACAAAAGCACTCACCAGCTTGGTTTTATAAGGGTATCTAATAGATGGTTAGTATAAAAAGTCATTATGTATTATAATGCACTGTAATCAGGAAATGACTTCAGTAGTTATGAGCAAACTTTTTAAAGTTCAGTTTGGCTGTTTGTCCAATTTTGACAAAAAGTTTGGTTCGGTCAGAATTAGTTCAAACCGAACCGGAACTTCACAAATACCCCTATAACTGGTGTATAACACTGCCTAAGTGCCATTAAAGCCTTGTATAACTCTCTTAGGTCACCTAGAAGTGTATCTAAGCACTTGTGAGCTGTTTTTTATGAAGAAAGAAGAAAAATAAAAAGAAGAAATAGGAGGAAGAAGAAGTTAAAATAAGGACAAGAAGAAAGAAAGAGAAGCAGAAGGAGGAAAACTAGAGGAAAAAGAAGGATAGAGATTATATTTTTCCTTTTTTTTTCTTTCTTCTTTTCCTTCTTCTTTTAGCAATGTTCATCCCAAAACTTGGTTCTACTTTTTCTGTTTGTACAACACTAGTCTTCAGAGTCATTTAAAAAGAAGCTTACAGAATAGAGATGAGCAAACGTACTCGTTTAGGGCGATTTCGCAAGCGAACAGCGCTTTTTTCAAATAACTGACTTTTCGGGCGAAAAGATTCGGGGGGCGGCGTGGTGGAGCGGGGGGTAGCAGTGGGGAACAGGGGGGAGCTCTCTCTCTCTCCCTCCCCCCCACTCCCCTCTGCAACCCCCCGCTCACCCCCGGCGCCCCTCGAATTTTTTCGCCCGAGTAGTCAGTTACTCGAAAAAAGCGCTGCTCGATTGCGAAATCGCCCTAAACGAGTACGTTCGCTCTTCTCTATTACAGAACCTTTTACTTCATACAAAAATCTAATTACTTATATATATGGTTTTCACACCCAACTTCATGCCAATGCATCTCTGTTTGGTAGTTAGGCACCACATCCCCTGGCATCCAGCCTGTATCACATTACTCAGGTGTTCAGCTCAAGCCACTGTATTGATGGCATAAAGGGGACAGTGATGCTCGATATTACTAAAACCAGACTTAGTCAGATTTTTAGAAAAAGTTAAGTAATTTTCACACGGGGTTTAACCCACAGCCAGGATAATTTGGTACCCAGTTTAAAGTTTTAAGAAGTACGAAATAATCTAAAAAGTTTCAATATATCTAGTCTTACAATGCCGTCTCTTGCGGCCATTAAATACAACTGTCCCCTGTCTCTTCCGTTGGGCCCTCCTCAATGGTTTGGTATTTGCATCTGGTAGTTCTTAGAGATTGCATATAGAATTACAGGTACAAGGAAGAGTTGCTAACGCTCATGCTATAATGCGTCTTATTATTGGGATAATAGCCCCAGCCTGAGCCTCCTGCCAGGGATATACGTAGCTCGAGATGACATGTCGCCTTTCCTTTCTCTGCATCCTGATTGTAATATGTATCAGATGTGAAGTGCAGACAACTGACACTGCTTTGCACAAATCTTCAGTAACTCAGAGATAACGTGATGCTCGGGGAGTTTGGGGATGTATAATCCCAGGAGGGGGAACCTGGAGACATTATGTCATAGCTTAAATTGTAGGCATCAAATTCCAAATATTTACTGTTGTAATTGCCGAATGTTGTAAAAAGTCTTTGGGTGCCGATAGAGGTAATGGAAGCTCTTCAAGAGATGATAGAAGGAGTGGCAGTATTACTTTGTACTGATTTAATTAAAGGGCCGCTGGTGATTTAAAAAAAAAAAAAAAATTTCCACATAGCTATCTCCCCAGTATATATAAGTCGGCTAGGGTTACCTTGGTTAGTAATTTCTTTCTGTCTGAATCTCTCAACCTCTTTCTCCTCCGATGGTCATGTGATCTCAATTTTGACCAGCTCAGATCTACTTGGGGTTATGATGTCTGAAACTACCATAGTCAATTTCTCAGTTTGTATGATGCTATTACATGATCCCTACCACAGAAGCTGCCTAGAGGGGAACACAGGTACCCCTGTCACAGTTATAAATGATGATCACACAGTTCCTGTCATACATTTATAACAGAGGAGATCACGGCTCATCCTCCTGACTGTATACTTATGGTCTGTAGCTTATATAGGCGAATATAGAAGGTAATGCGAATTAAACTACTTCCCCCAGCAGGCAAAAATGGTACAGCCTCAGCTTTTGCTATGCTGATGCATGATGGAATAGATGGGAAACTGAAAGTAAAAAATCTCAGCCTTAAAGTAGTGACTGATAAGTATCAGACAGGCGATCAGTTGAGTGGGGAAGGGGTGGAAAAATGGGTTTTCGCCGGAGTGGTCCTTTAAAGAGAAAGGTAAAAATGGAGCAGTTGCCCATAGTAACTCATCGGGTTTCTGGTTTATTTTTCGTAAGGATCTCAGAAAAAGGAGAGCTGGAACCATATTGCATGTCATGAGCGTGGGCAAAACAAGTGCTTTACCCTTTGCGCTAGTTTTGATAAACCTCCCCCTACATGGTTTTTACCCGCTGAAGGCTTATTGACATTGAGGAAGATATCAACTGTCTTTATATATGTGGTCACAATTTGGTTGTCAATGGAAATTATACTGCAAATGTACAATATAACCACGGTTTGAGCATAGCCTAATTCTATATGAAGGTGCAGTATTGATGACCTAATCTCAGGATAGGTCATCAATACCAGATCAGTGGGGGGGCTGCTGCTCAAGACCACCGCTGATCAGCTGTTTGAAGTGGCCTCTTCAACGCATACCAGGCACAGTACTGTACATTGTATAGCAGCTGTGTCTGGTATTGAAGCTCTATCCCATTCACTTGAATAGGCCAGCTGCTCACGGGCCATATGACTGATGAATATAATGTCACATACCTTCAAACAGCTGATCATGGGGGGTCTGCCACTTGGGACCCCCGCTGATCTGCTGTTGATGACCTATCCTTAGGATAGGTTCTCAATAGGTTCCTTGAATTTCTTAAAAGGAGTATTCCTATAAAACAAGACCAGTGCGGGGCTGATTTCTGATTTACAAGAGAGATCAGATCATCGTATGATTGCAAGATGCCCACTGAAGCTTAAGGCTCATCTATCTACTGATGGTACATAACATTTCCACATACAGTACTGTGCAAAAATCTCAGGCATGTGTGGAGAAAATGCTGCAAAGTAAGAAAAAATAGAAGTGTTAATAGTTTTTTGGTCAATTAACAAAATGCTAAGTGAACGAACAAAAGAGAAATGTAATCACATCAATATTTGCTGTGACCGCCCTTTGCCTTCAAAACAGCATCAATTCTTCTAGGTACACTTGCACACAGTTTTTGAAGGAACTCAGCAGGAAGGTTGTTCCAGACATCTTGGAGAACTAAGCACAGATCCATGGATGTCGGCTCGCTTAGATCCTTCTGTCTCTTCACATAATCCCAGCCAGGCTGGATGATGCTGAGATCAGGGCTCTGTGGGGTCATATCATCCCTTCCAGGACTGCTTGTTTTTTTTTACACTGAAGATAGTTCTTAATGACATTGTATGTTTGGAGTCACTGTCCTCCTGCAGAATAAATTTTGAGCCAATCAGACGCCTTCTATTTTTGAAACTTTGCAGCATTTTTTCCACACCTGCCTAAAACTTTTACACAGTACTATATAACATATGCAGCAGAGGTGTAACATGAAGCTTTGGGGCTCCAATGCAAAATCTGTACTTGGGCCCACAACTATAAAGCTGTATTCATAGTACTGGTCTCTTCATATGGTGAAGAGAGACCTTAGGGCCCCCAGGGCTTCAAGGCCCCTGGACTATGCAGTGCATAGTTATAATATACCTCTTAATTCCTCTTCTGCCTCACAGCTGCGGTACTATTACTGCTGTAGAAGTTTGACATTTGCCTGTTGAGTTGCCGGATGGGGTGCATGGTGTACTGAACATCTGATGCCTTGTATACATGTTCAGAACAACGAAAAATAACAGAGAAAAACAATTTTTGGAAATAACAAAGGCATTGTAAGAGTTCTGTAAGAAGAATGGCATCTGAAGGCTGGGCGAGTTCTAGTTGCGTTGTATATGGAAATAAGTCATATTACAGGAAATTAATGTACTCGGCTGCAGCTCAAGTTTCATGGTAATTCTTTTTTGTGTACCCGAAACAAAGAAAATTAATGTCCGTTACATAAGAATTTGATATGTACTGGGCCAAAACTGCTGCCCTCTGCTGGTGGAAATAGAATAGGTCATCCATTTTTGATTACAATGTCTACATTTTGGAGAATTGCAGGCTATGTGGCCTACATATATTCTGTTTGGCTAATATCACACTGATCATTAGCTTTTCATTATTTCACAGTCATCCTTATTAGGTTGTAGGAATTTACCACAGTCTGCTTTCTATTCCAGGTGATGGCGCCATCTCGGGATGTGCAAAGAGTGCCCGGATAAAAAAGAAGCAGAGAAGGAACAGGACAACTTTCAATAGTAGCCAATTGCAAGCCCTAGAGAGAGTGTTTGAGAGAACTCACTACCCTGACGCCTTCGTACGAGAGGATTTGGCGAGACGGGTTAACCTGAGCGAAGCGAGAGTACAGGTTAGTGCTTGGGACACCATTAGAGAGCCAAAAACACAATACCCTGAAATGCTCTGTGCTGCTGAAAACCTCAACTCCTTTCATTTCCTAAGGGCTTATTCAAAAAAAGTAGGTCCAATTTTGTTAGCATTCCTTATAAATAATCCTTGAGAAATATAGCACTCACAGATGTCATCCAAGTACATTTTGTATTTTCTGTGCACCCGATGACTTGAATGGGCGATTGTTGTCCAAGAAATTGGATGACACTGGGGCATGATGCAATTTTTTTTTTTGTGCAGTCAGTGTGCATGCAGTTGGAAACACAGACAGCACTGAGAAGTGAAAACTGACCGTGCAAATAAGCTCTAAGCCTACTACTGTGTTTACCCCCCAAATAAGACCCTGTCTTATATTATTTTTTGACCCAAAAAGGCACAGGGTCTTATTTTCTGGGGATATCTTAAACTCACCTAACAGGCGGGTCCGGGTCCCTCCTGCTGCTCTCCGGCATTCCTGCAGGCTTCGTGTAGTTGTCAGCGCTGACAGAACATCCCTTGCTGGCAACAGGGTTTGAAAACCCCACCTCCAGCCAGAGATTGCTTTGATTGGTTCTCAAGTGCCGCGACTCAGCCAATCAGAGCCAGCACTCGATAAACCAATCATAGCCATTTTCAAACCCCGTTACCAGCAAGAGATGTTCTGTTGGTGCCAACAACTGCACAGAAGCCTGTAAGAACGCTGGAGAGCAGCGGGAGGGACCTGGACGGCGCCTGCTAGGTGAGTATTGCTTTTTTCTCCCTTCAAATAGTGTAGCTAGGGTTTATTTTGGGCGTAGGGCTTATTTTTGATGTGACTGTTACAGGGATAAACCTTCATGTATATAGTCCTGAGTGGCACATAGACTTTATTGCCTTTCTACAGTAGTATCATTTATAAAGTGACTCTCCGGTTTCAGGACAAATCCTCTCCCGGTACCAGAGGGGGATGGTGGTATATTACCTGTTGTGGTTTTTCTCTGTTGTCCCTCCAATGCACAGATTCTGGGTTCTGCTTTCGGTTTTCCTAAATGGCCAATGCAATCTTCAGATTACCTAATTCCAACAGTACATTGGTAGTGTTAGACTACCAATACACTATACCTACTCTCTGATTGGCCAGAGCTGCTCACGTTATCAGCATCGGCCAATCAGAGAGCAATGCACAATGTGCATTAGAAAATAGCTGCGGCCATCTTGGACAGCCAAATATCCCTGATATCCAATGTACATCATTATATAGTATACGACTACCCCACCTGACTTGTGATAGTGTATTGCTGCACTAGTATCAGTTGTTGCTAATAATGTGTTCCATCTTTATTCATAGGTTTGGTTTCAGAATAGGCGAGCCAAATTCCGTAGAAATGAGAGGGCCATGCTAGCTAGCCGGTCTTCTTCACTCCTAAAATCATACAGTCAAGACCCCATTGTGGAGCAGCAGATCAGTCCCCGACCAACCAGCCTGGCACCAGAATTCCTGTCTTGGAACTCAAACAGCTACAGGTAACAACCCTGAATTTGGTGAATTAACATTATAGGGGTTTTCTGGAACTCCTATATTGATGACGTATCCTCAGGATACGTTATCAAAATTAGATTGGTGGGGGTCTGTTGCTTGGAATCGGCATGATCATCTGTTTGAAGAACGCTGCAGTCTCTTCTCAGGCATGTGATGTCACATTCATTGGTCACATGGCCTAATAGCTGCTCAGTCCCATTCAAGTGAATGGGATTGAGTTGCTAGACCAGGCACAGCCACAATACAACGTATGACGCTGTACCTGGTATGCACGCCATGGACAATTCAAACAGCTAATCAGTGAAGATCTCAAGCAACAGATCCCCACCAATTTGATATTGATGATGTATCCGTGAGATAGGTCCTCAATATCTTAGTCTTGGAGAACCCCTTTAAGGTTACTGGTTACCAAAAGAATAAAATGTTCTGAACTTGGGTGGTTGGAAATACCTTCGGAAAAGAGGGCTTCCTTTTTGTAAGACTTCTTATTTTAAATTAGCTTTTCTCTTCTACAATCTTCCCTCATGTCGGAAGAGATCATCGTTGGAGATATCCCACTGATTGCTTAACTGAAGAGGTTGAAAGATCTTTAAACTAAAAGCCAATAGGGAGAGCAGCGCAAGAACTCTCATTCTAATGATCAGTGTTGGCCCCCCTTCAAGACATTTTCTGGCATGTCTTAAAGAACAATCACTTAAGCTAAGAACCTATATTGTCCATACAGGCATTATGGTCATGGCTTTTGGAAGTAGATGTGGATGGGCCATGGCAGGGGCATAGGTCAGAACTTTTGAGCCCGCATGCCTACTATGTTGCATTCATAATAATGGTGTTTTCTTATATGAAAGAAGGGACCTTGAGCCCCTCTCGGGCACCAGGGCCTAAGTGCAACTGCTACCTCCACACCCCTATAGCTACACCCTGCGCAATACTGAGAACCTCTTGGGTAAAATGTCAAATTTAAATAGTCTAAAATAACATTTGTTCAGCTTTTCTTTTAATTGTGTGTAAGATAATTATCATGAGCTTCTCATTTTGAATATCAAAAAGTTTCAAATATTTTGCATATATGACTAACAACCTTTTGTGTCCTTTAATTCCATCAGCGCCAGTTTGCCGCCTTATAATCCAAACACCACCTCTGCTCCTACAACATTGCCTACCCAGGGAGTCAATATGGCTGACAGCATCGCCAGCCTACGTCTTAAAGCCAAGGAGTTCAGTCTGCACCACAGCCAGGTGTCCACTGTCAACTGAACCCTGGTCAGATAAACAGAAAACTATAACTTAGCCAGCCGCGAGGCACAGGGTGTGCTGGACACGCCACACACGAGCCCATGGCCATCTACGAAAAATTATGTGGCTCCATTTCCCAGCTCCTGTTACTGCAAGAAGATGCTGTGCTCTATGTGACAATCCGACTGAAGTCCAGAGAATGGTCACCCGCCTGTTATTGTGTCATATATTTCAGGACGGGCTTCATTCAGGCCGAGCCACGTCTAAGGTCCAGACATTGACCACGTGGACAAGACTCTTAAGACTTTTTTTTGTGACTGTAGATATTTTATACTTTAGACTTTCTTATCAGTAATCAGAATTTTTACCCATCTTGTTCTACCCTCCTCATTACTCCTCTGTTCTTCCCCTGTGTCTTGGTGTCATCGGTACGCACTGTATATATGTAGATACATACTGTGCTTTGTATATATATCATTTTATACAATATTCTGTGACCTTGGGGCAGGCAATGTACACGCCTTGAATAGGGAAAGTGGCAGAAGTTTTCGTTTCCCTCCATGTTTCATATCTTATGATGTCTGGCATCTCAAACATTACCATCTTGTATTACTGTCCAATGAAATATTCCTAAGGGTATATAATGTATGGTGGTTGCCCCTGTGGCTACTATGGGGCCCATGGTAAAGATAGGCCACTCTCAGTTTTACCCCATTCCCCATGGACAAGTTGCACAGTATGCCCCTCTAGAGAGTTACCAAATAAGGGGCAATTTGCACAGGATTTCCATTCTATAGAGGTGACTTATAACGTGAAGGCAGGTTCAGGAAATTGGCCTGCTGTAACGAGCGCCAATCTACAAAGTATGCCGATCGGCGCTCGCTCATTGCTGATCACAGATGGAAGATGATCGCCTTTATGGGGACGATGATCGTTAATACAATCATTCATCCTCACAGATCTGTCGGTCGGCTATACAACTCCCCATTCAAACAAGATGTACCGCCAACCAGTGAGATCGGCCGAGGAAGGAGTGAGCGTACATACACTTGTACATTGGCTGATCTTTTGCGCATTTACATAGGCTGATCATCGGGGAAGCAACGATCGGCCCATGTAAATGCACTTCAACAACTTCCTGCCATTCAAGGGTTGGAACCGGAAAAACAATGATCTACTGTCCGGGATGAAGTGTGAACCAGCACCAGCAGTGTGACCCCATATTTGTGTGTAATATATAAAACGCCCTCTAATAACATCTGATATTAGTTTTTATACCAACTCCACTCTTAAAGCCAGGTCTTTTTGTATTACACATCCCATAATCGAAACTTAGTGGGAGCCATATTATTCATGGGCCCCTGAATGGAAGCACTGATGCAAACCATTAGGGGCAGCCATTTTGTGAATTTCCATCTTGGAGATTCTGCTAATGCAGGTTCATACATATTCAGAGAGCTCGTTGCATCAGTGAGTATGAGGCGACTATGATTATTAGAGGGTCGGCTTCATTGCCTCACAGCTCACTGATGTTTCTAGATACTTTTATAATGGCCGCCTGTGTTTGAGAAGGCCTCCTGAGGTAAACCGAAAGCATCTAATCTGCATTGGAGAATTCATAGGGATTGGTTGCTATGGGTAACATGGCTGCTGGGCAACGGCTGTGGAGCCTGAGGCTGCAGATCACTGCTTTATGAAGTAAAACCTGCCACAAGGCTCAGTGCTGATAGAAAGCAGAGCAGTCAGAATGTAAGTCAGTGTATGACGGCAGCCATCACTGCCGCTTCCAATACGACTAAGGTTGCCACGTGGCCGGTATATGACCGGCCCAGACGGCATTCAGTCGGGAGGCAGGTGCTGGTATTTTATTTGTACCGGCCGCATTAGAGGCCAGTAACTACTTGAATGTACATATTGCGCCCGCACAGAGCGTCAGACGAGGCTTTTGCACCTGCACAGGGGTTGGGGAGCTCGAGCGCAGCCAGGAAGAGGGGGCATCTTAGGGCTCATTGCCACGAACGTATTTTCACCACGTACTACATGCTCGATGTACGGGTTACGCAATATATAGAATACGTAACGTAGCTATGAGACAGAGTGGGAAATTTTAAAAATGAAACTAGTCACACAGCGCAAGACAGCGTGCGTGAAATACGTTATCATGCGCAGTGCCCATCGGCTGCCATACAAAACGATACCCGGCTCACACAGCAGTAAAACGCTGCATGATACACGCAGTGTTTTACACGTACAGATGTGGAAATGAGCCCTTTCGGCTGTGTTCACACAGGGCGGATTTTCCGCGGAAATTCCGTGCGGAATTTCGTCGCGGCAAATCCGCCTGCGACCGCTAATCTTGGGATTAGCCAGCCATGTGGACGAGATTTCTCAGAAATCTTGTCCACACGGGACGGCCAGTCCGCTGCGGTTTCAGAATATGCAGCATGTCTATTTTCTTTTTATTTCCGCCGCGGCCGCGCTCTCCTCTATGGGAGCGCCAGCCACAGCGGAAGAGCGAGCGGCCGGGCCGCTTCAAAGCCTCCGCGGCGGTTCTCCCGGCGGAAATCTCGCGGTTTTTGCTGCGGCCAAACCGCGGGTTTTCCGGTGGGAATACGCCCCGTGTGAACCCAGCCTTCTAGTGGGAAGACTCGGCAGCCGGCATCATGCTCTCAGCGGCCGCGTGCAGTTGGGGATCTGGTGGCATTCGCTCTCCTTCCTAGCAGACGCGCAGCAGGCCCAGACATATCAGCAGAGACAGCCAGGCCCAGATTAGAACTATCCAGGGTGGCCGACCCTGGAAATCTGCTAAGTAGAGCTGGAGTGTGCACAGTCTCAGTGAACAGGCCGCACCTCGACCTCCCCAGTTCATCCATGCATCCCTGTATAAAATCACGCATTGTGATAAGCCACGCCCCAAAACAGTGAAATATCCAGATTACAGAATATTTCTGTTTACATCTAGAGGCCGGAATGCTTTATACTTCTCACAGCTGAGGGTTTGCTACAGCAGTATACATCATAGACAATCCAGTGTCAGCTAAACAGACTACGGGTGCGTTCACATCTGTGCTAATCATTTCCGTAGTTCTGCTTCGTCATAGGAGCGGAGCAACAAACATGATGGCGTGCTGAATGTGTGACATGATGGACCCCATTGTCTAGACACAGGTCCATCGGGTTTCTGTCACATTATCAGAAATATTGGCACTGCGTGCTGCACTATTTTTACGGTAAATTTAGTAGAATCTGCAACAAAGGCTCCTAATGGAGATGTGAATGAGCCTCAATACATTTTACCTGCACTGATACATTGTAGCAAAAATCATTATGACCAAAGAGAGATTTCTGCAGTTCTTACAGCTAACCGTGGATTCCCGCAGCCGGATGCAATTGTACTGAAGTCTCAGCTGTGAGAATTATTAGCTCCGTATGTATGCAGTCAGCAAATTGAAAAATTCTTGACATCCAAAAATGTAGGGCTCATTCCAGCAGCGCTAGAGATTTCCGTTCCTCTGTTCCGTTTTTGGAGCAGAGAAATGGGAATCAAACGGAATAAAATTTTTTTTTTACAAAAACTGAAATTTCCGTTCTGTTTCACTTCACGAAACAAATGGCGCAGTCAGTGGTGCTGTCTCTGGTAAGAAAATACTTTCCCCCTTTCAACCAGGGTGGGGATAATATTAAAATGCAAATATGCTTATGAATATTCATGTTTGATTATTATGATATCATTTCCCTATACATTTACATGTCCTTCAAGGAATTCTCCACTTTCATCCTTTTTCTTCCGCATGGTTAAAGGTAAACAGAAATTCCCTTGGGTACGTCCAAGCAGCACAACACCCATACCTGCATAGGAGGAGCAATATGTCCCATTGCTGGTATGAATGTAATAAGTGTTCTTAAAAATAATGATTCCGAGTTGACATAAGAAATTAGCGCCACCCCAGGCTGTGACAGGTACTGCAGCCCACAACGCACATGGTGATCATGATGAAGTAGCTTTTTATTCATAAAATTAGTTTTGTTGTTTGCAAAAAAAACCATCTTATTTTATTAAACAGTCAGTATTATGGATCACGCTTGTCTGTTTCTGTATTGTGTAAGATTGTATCTGTCAAGGAAAGTTTTTTTTTGTCTTGTGATAATATTACAGAAAATAAAAAATTCTTACTTTTCCAAATGACTAATAGATTTTGATGCCAAATGAATTTTATTTCTATGCAATAACTTTACTGTGGACTCATGTGGCAGCCACTAGGGGGAGCTGAGGAGCTAGCTGCATAACAGTTTTATTCTAGCTTTTAGTACATAAACAGTCTGCAATAAGGTTGAGACATCGACTGAAAAATATCGATAGTATCGACTATCGCTGAATAAACTATCGATTATTGTAAAATATCGGTGGAAAACTATCGATATTTAAAATGCTGTATAAAAATAAAACAGCTCCTGGGTTAATAAAGCAACAATCAACAAAAAAAATTATAGTTTTCTTTTAAAACTTTAAACTGTTGAATTTATTATTAACTTCTAACTATTAATAATATGAAAATATATTAAAGTTACAAATGAAAATAAAAAATTACAGATGAAACATAGAATTAAAATTAGGTATATGAAAAGAAGTTTTTTATCATTGGCCCCAATAATCGTTATCTAATGAGCCAAGAAATATTAATTAGCTCGCATGCTCTCCCTTCAAAATGCTCCTTCCAGCAGACATAATTTCACATCCGATATCCGATGTCACATGACTGGGAGTGCAGAAAGATGATTGGAGGTAAACACATTGAAACAAGGTCCTGCCAGCTACAAGGAAGCCAGAAGATGGACGCTGAACCTGACGGGATGTGAGCATGATCTCTGTGTGTGTTTGTGGGGCTGCGTGCCCTGAATTTTTTCAAGTTGCCGCTGAGGGGCCAACGGTCTCCATGGCAACTTGTAAACATCGCAGGGCCTGGTAAAGCGAACGCAGTGCCCCGAACGCAATTGTAATTGCGTTAGATGGGTCTCCTATCTTTTCTATGGGCACTGCGTTCGCGTTAGACGTTGAAAACACGACATGTCGCGTCTCCTTTTCTGGACACGACCTTCGTGCGTTCAGCGCAGCCCTCCATCTGCATGTGGAAATGCTTTCATTTAGAAAGCATTGCCTTCGGCCATCGTGTTAGACGCAAGCGTTCAGAGCCTGTGTCTAACGCGATGAACAAACGCATGTGGAGGAGGGGCCGAAGACCCCACTTTTTCTGGGAGTCGTTTTGCCTGGAGCAAACCTTATGGGTGACAAAGAGTCACCTGACACTTTACAAAAGTTTCTAGAACCTGTTTATAAGTTCATTAGTGCCTCGAGCAAAACTACATCCTGACCAACACAAAGGAAAGGGCGGAATCTAAAGAAAGAAAATCTGGTCACCGGACCACAAGACACGTGTCTTCTTTACAAAAATCGATATTATATTGCCCTAAACTATCGATGTTACTGATATATCGGACAGAACAATATCAATGAAAAGTATCGCCAAATCATCAGCGATATATCGATATTTTGATATATCGGTTTTCGATGTCCCAACCTTAGTCTGCAATGATCTCCAGAGCTCCCCTAGTGGTGGCTACAAGCAGGCAGGATTTTATGTTTTCAAACTACTAATGACCACTTGTCAGTTAGTATGTGAGTGCTTCTCATGCTCTGCCCCTGGTGACAGCATCGCTCCGCCCCCTGGTGATGTCACTGAAGGTCCGACAGAAGAACAACACAGTTAGGGCTCCTGGAAGGGGAGGACAAGAATAACAAAATGAGAATACAACTAAGCTGTTCTTATCTCAGACACAACTCAGCGGTCCTGACAGAAGACACCGACCTACCGCCACCACAGAGATCCGGTGGGCTGAAGGACCTGCGGTAACGTCACTGCTATTGGAGGAGCCATTGTGCAGTTTGGTAGAAAGTACTGTATACTGGATAAACCGACGGCAGCTACTACCAGGACCTGTGATGACATCACCATCATGTAATCACCTGTGTGGGTGGAGTCAGGAATGACATGACCAGGGGTGATCACTGTATCCAGGAGTCTGGTGATGTGTGAAATAGCAGAGCTGTGTGTGTGTGAATCAGGATGTAGCAGTGCTGTGTGTGTGATGTGTGGGGTCAGGATGGATGTAAATGGATGTACAATGCAGTAGAGCTGTGTGTGGTGTGTTGGGTCAGCATGCATGTAGTAGAGTTGTGTCTCTAATGTGCTGTGTGTGTAATGTGTGGGAATCCAGATGGATGTAGTAGAACTGTGTGTGTAATGTGTTGGAATCAAGACGGATGTAGTAGAGCTGTGTGTGTGATGTGTGGGAGTCATAATGAATATACAATGTAGCAGAGCTGTGTGTGTAATGTGTGGGAATCAAGATGTACTACAGCTGTGTGTGGCATGTAGTAGAGCTGTGTGTGTAATGTATTGTGTGTGTGATGTGTGGGGTCAGGATGGATGTAGTAGAGCTGTGTGTGTGATGTGTGGGGATCATAATGCATGTACCATGTAGCACAGCTGTGTGGAGCATTGTGCCATCAGAAACACTGGTACTATCATTTTCTAATACTTACTAGCCAATTAATAATAACCAAGTGGCGTACATGTATAGCTTTCATCATGGGATTTAATCTCAGGCTGTTGTACATGTATGTTGTGACATTAAAGCTCCTGCAATCTAGCAGTTTTCAGAGACAGCCCAGGACCCTGAGGAGAAGTCAGGAGTGATTTATAACCATTTTATCTTCTCTTTTTCAGCCTACATGGGGATTAATGATTGCTTGGTGACCCCCGGCACTGCAGAGCTGATGGATCTTAGCAGCCCCAGATCAGCTCTGTCCGTGACTAATGCCACTAATGCGTTTCAGTGTGCACCCAGACTTTCTGCTTCGTGTAAACATACCCTTAAAAAGCTTTTCATATGTCCGAGCAACATGTACACAGTTTTGATCAGTGAGACTCCAGGTGCTGAGACCTCAGCTGATTGTGGAAATGAAGGGGGACTCCAGGGCTCACCACAGCGCTGTGCCCCTTCAGCTGCCATTGTTGCTTGTTGGTTTCTCTGCGCTACGTGTCCGTCTTCAGTTGCCGCAGCGATGAAAGCTGAGGGGCACAATGCTCGGGTGAGCGCTGCAGTCCCTTCATTCCAGCGATCGGGGGGTGTCAGCACCCGGACCCCACTGATCAAAACTTTTGATCAGTGAGGGTCACTCTGATATGTGATTTTTTTATTTTTTTTTTAAGTGCAGTTACTCTTTAAAATATACAAAAATAAGTAAAACATAAGATACAAATAAAGGGAACACATTCTAATACTTTATTTTTGTGCAAATGTGCACATTTACAGCATAAAGAACCTTAAATCTATCTATATCATCTCTCTCTCTCATACAGGGGCGTAACTATAGAGGGTGCAGGGGATGCGGTTACACTCGGACCCAGGAGCCTTAGGCCTCATGTCCACGGGGAAAATCGGGCCCGCTACGGATTCTACATGTAGAATCTGCAGCGGGTCCCTCCTGCCCCGCGGACGTGAGCGCTGAAAATACAAATAAATAAGAATTTACCTTTCCGTAGCGGGCGGCGAAGCTCTGCTCTTCCTCACGGCCGGATCTTCTTTTTCGGCCGGCGGATGAATTCCTGACGCCGGCGGCACTTCGCCGGCACGTCGTCGACGTGCCGCGCGCATGCGCCGGGCACATCCGCCGAGCCGAAACAAGGGAGATGCGGCCGTGAGGAAGAGAAGAGCTTCCCGGCCCGCTGCGGGTGAGTAAATGCTTTAAATTCCTATTTTAGGTCTCCCGCGGATCCGGACGGCTTCCATAGGCTTCAATAGAAGCCCGCGGGAGCCGTCCCCGCGGGAGACCCGCACGAAAATGGAGCATGGTCCAGATTTTTTCATGCTCCATTTTTTTTTAAATCCATTTTATTGACGATCCGCAGGTATTTATCTACCCGCGGGTGGTCAATGCATCCCTATGGGATGCGGATCCGCATGCGGGAGATCCGCTGCGGATCTTAAATCATATTTTGCCCGTGGACATGAGCCCTTAGGGGGCCTATCAGGCCTTTCTTCTCCATATAGGGAGCCCAGTACTAGGAATAAAGCATTATAGTTGGGGGCCCTGTTACAGGTTTTGCATTGGGGCCCGGGAGCTTCAAGTTATGCCTCTGTGCAGCATGGTTTAGGTATGGGTACGGGTATAGATACAGATAGAGGGGGGCCCCAGCTCACCTTTTGCATCAGGGCCCCTGAACCTTTAGTTACGCCCCTGCTCTCATATATACACACACTTTTCGTATATGCCCTAAATGGAGCATGGCTACTTTTAATGACTACTGCAGTCTCAGAATTATGCAACCCCATGAATAGAATCCCTCTGCAGCGGGCACGTGCCACTCTCCTACCATCATGGCTCCCAGCATCTGCGTTGTGATGCCAGTATAATAGGACAGGGCCACTGTGGCCTCTGATTGGCTGCAGCAGTAAGGTGGAAGCCATTCATAAACAAAGACCAGGAGTACCGCGGGAGCTGCAGTGCTGGACCACGGGAGGAACAAGCAGGTGAGTATGGCTGCTTTTATTGTTTTAAGACATTTGCAGCCATTTAAAAAAAGAAATCGTCCGCATTCAGACAACCCCTTTTATTCTTTCTACCTTCACTGATACATTGCAACAAACCCTCAGTTGTGTAAGAAGAGGCCAGAATACGTTTCTGGTTAAGAACAAGAATGTTTCCATTCACTGACCGCAAGTAGAGAAGTAGAGGTCTTGAAAAAAAATGGAATCACAAAATACAACACGATGGTGCATTCACACGAACGTATATCAGCTCGGTTTTCACGCCGAGCCGATATACGTCGTCCTCATCTGCAGAGGGGGAGGCTGGAAGAGCCAGGAGCAGGAACTGAGCTCCCGCCCCCTCTCCACCCCCTCTCCGCCCCCTCTCCACCCCCTCTCCGCCCCTCTGCACTATTTGCAATGAAAGGAGGCAGGATGGGGGTGGGGCTAAGTTCCACGCATTAGCCCTGCCCCCGTCCCGCCTCTCCCCATTGCAAATAGTGCAGAGGGGCGGAGAGGAGGCAGAGAGGGGTGGGAGCTCAGTTCCTGCTCCTGGCTTTTACCCCCCCCCCCCCCCCCCCCTGCAGATGAGGACGACGTATATCGGCTCGGCGTGAAAACCGAGCCGATATACGTTCGTGTGAATGCACCCTAACATTGTGAAGCTTAATTAGATAAGCAGACTGATAAATATTAACCCCTTAGTGAACAAGCCTGTTTGCGCCTTAATGACCAGGCCAAATTTTGCAAATCTGACATGTATCACTTTAAGGCCTTAGTCAGACGGGCGTTTTTTCGCGCGATTTGCAGATCGCATGACGGATGCGCATCCGCAAATCGCGTGACCGGTGCCCGAGAATCGCCCGAAAATCTGCTCCTAGCCGCGTTTCATTAGAAACGGGCCGGAGCTGTCCAGCGCATTGCATTCAATGGAGCGGAAATACAGCCCGCTCCATTGAAAGCAATGCGCTGCGGGCGAGTGTGGGATGAATTGTCGGGAAGGGCTTAAATATATAAGCCCTTCCCTGCAATTCATCCAGCAAAGTGTTAAAATAAAGAATACATATATATTTACCTGCTCCCGGCAGCCGGAGTTCCGCGCGGCCGGCCTGCAGTGGGTGTGAAGGGGGTGTGAGTCAGACCTGCCCCCTGATTGACTCAGCGCTGAGCCAATCAGGGGACAGGTCTGACTCACACCCCCTTCACACCCACTGCAGTACGGCCGCACGGAACTCCGGCTGCCGGGAGCAGGTGAGTATGTATATATTTTTTATTTTAACACTTTTCTGGATGAATTGCAGGGAAGGGCTTATATATTTAAGCCCTTCCCGACAATTCACCCCGCGCACGCCGGCAGCCCATTGCTTTCAATGGAGGCGGCTGTATTGCCAGCTCCATTGAATTCAATGGGCAAACATCGTTCTTCTCTGTCACAGCTGTTACAGCTGTGGCAGAGAAGAATGATTTGTCTTCTATATGTTCTCAATGGGGTCGGCGCTGCTGCCGCCGGCCCCATTGAGTGCATATAGAGAAGAGAACAGGAATCGCAAATCGCACATAGGTGCGCTCGTCCGATACCATTGCAAAGCAATGGTTTTATAAAATCGCTGGACGCATGCACAAATCGCGGCAAAAAACGCCCGTCTGACTAAGGCCTAACATGGAAAAACACCAGAAAGGTTTTGCATATCCAAGTGATTCTGACATTGTTTTTTCGCCACATGTTGTACTTCATTTAGGCGGAAAAAATAGACCGATAGAATTTGTGTTTATTTATTAAAAGCGCCAAAATTGGGAAAATTTTGAAAAAATCCTCATTTTTTCACATTTCCAACTGCAATATCTTAAATATGTGCAAACATAATATAGAAATTTTTGCTAAGATTTACATTTCCACCCGTTTACTTTATTTTGGGTGCACATTGGAAAAACTTTCGGTTTTTTTTTAACCATTTAGGAGACGTACAAATTTAACATTACTTTTTAGCATTTTGAGAAACACTTTGTTTTCCTACACCAAGCCAAGATTGGAAAGACTTGAGAGTGTCAAAATAATAGATACCCCCACAAATGACCCCATTTTAAAAACTACACCCCTTAGTGTATTCACTGAGGGGGGTCAGGAGTATTTTGACCCCACAGTTTTTTTTCAGGAATTAATTCAATTTAGAGGAGAAAAAGTAAAATTTCATATTTTTGCAAATCTATCATTTTAAAGACATATTTTTTTCCTATAGTTTACATGAAAATGAGGATTTACACCCCAAAATGGATACCCCTGTTTCTCCCGTGTTCAGTAATATACCCATTGTGGCCCTAATATTATATCTGAGTCCACAACGGGGCCCAAAACGAAAGGAGTAGTCAGTGTCTTTCAGAACAGAAATTTTGCTTGAAGTCCTTTTAGACCCCATAGCACACATGTAGAGTTCTTAAGTGCCCAAAACCATATAGAACCCCCACAAATGACCCCATTTTGAAAACTAGACTCCTTAACGAGTTTATCTAGGGGTGTACTGTGTATTTTGACCCCACAGTTTTTGAATAAATTCAAGCAAAGCAAAAGGAAAAAATTAGGATTTTCGTTTTTTTGGCAATTCTGTCATTTTAAAAACAGCTTTTTTTGTACAGCACACATATGAAAGAAGACTTGCACCCCAAAATGGATACCCCTGTTTGTGCTGTTTTCAGAAATATACCCATTGTGGCCCTAATCTTATGTCCGCATGCACAACGGGGCCCAAAATGAAAGGAGTAATTGGTGGCTTTCAGAACATAGATTTTGCTTGAAGTCCTTTTAGGCCCCATTGCCCACTTGTAGAGTTCTTGAGCGCCCAAAACCATAGAGAACCCCCACAAATTACCCCATTTTGAAAACTATACCCCTTAACGAATTTATCTAGGGGTGTACTGTGTATTTTAACCCTACAATTTTTGAATAGATCTAAGCAAAGCAGTAAGAAAAAAATTACGATTTTCATTTTTTGGGCTATTGCGTCAATTTAAAAACAGTGTTTTTTGTACAGCACGCATATAAATGACGACTTTTACCCCAAAACGGATACCCCTGTTTGTCCCGTGTTCAGAAACATACCCATTGTGGCCCTAATAGACTTACAGGACACATGGCTAGGCCTACAATAAAAGGAATACCCGTTAGATTTCAGGGTACAACTGAATAAATTTCAGGCCCCATTGCCCACTTATAGAGCCATTGAGCGGCCAAAACGATAAAGAACCCCCACAAATGACCCCATTTTGAAAACTAGACCCCTTAACAAATTCATCTAGGGGTGTACTGCGTATTTTGACCCCACAGTATTTGAATGAATCTAAGGAAAGCAGAAGGAAAAAGTTACGATTTTCAATTTTTTTGGCAATTTTTTAAATTTAAAAACTGTTTTTTTGTACAGGGTACATAGGAATGAAGACCTTCACCCCAAATGGATACCCCCATTTGTCCCGTGTTCAGAAATATACCCATTGTGGCCCTAATCTACTTACAGGACACATGGCAAGGCCTATAAAGGATGGAACACCCGTTGGATTTCAGGGCACAACTGAATAAATCGCAGGCCCCATTGCTTATTTGAACGGAATAAAAATTGACTCCCTAAAATTCCCCCCCCCCCCCCCCCCGCCCACACCCACTCCGCGCCCTTTTTGGCGTTCGCAAATCTTAAATAAAAGTAATAATGTGTACTGTGTGGTATTTCCGAAGACAGGGGTAATTACGGAGGCTGGTTGGAATGGGCCTATGGGGCAATAAAACCGGTATCCCCCCTCCTCTCATGCTTTTTGGGGGTCATTTCTTGACCTCAGTAGCGGGTATGGGGTGTAAAAAGTGGCGTTCCGTGAGTCTCCGTAAGCTTGATGAGGTGCGGCGGTCTCACACAGAAGGCGCTCAACAAGCTGCTCCTGGAACTGCAGGAAGGCGAACGTTCCCGGGGCTTCTTGTAAAATACGTATTACAGGTAGCGGTCTGAATAACGCCGGGCTCACACAGCCGTATGTGGAATCCGCTTGCGGAGGCCCGCAGCGGATCCCAGCTGTGAGCCTGGCTGTGACCCTGCGTACGGCCGCGTAATGTACTGCGCATAACTGCCTACTCACACAGGCGGTCATGCGCAGTACCTTTTTTTTGTTTGGATTTCCCGCACCGTCGCTTAGCGATGACGCGGGTACCCGCAGCCCGTATACAAGGTAGTTGCGTATGGGCTGCGGGTATATCCGCGACCATAGAGCACAATGGGCTCTATGCTGCGGATAGCCGCGGTAAAATAGAACCTGCTGCGTTCTCTTTTCTGCGAGTGGATTACACAATTCCGACCCACTAATGTGAGCGGAATTGGGTAATCCAATGCGATTGATCTGCGTATTACCGCGGATCAGACGCATGCGGAATCCGTAATTCCTATCCGGTCATGTGAGACCGGCCAAAGGTAGATCGCTACCTTTTTATCACGTGACCGGGGACCGCTCAACGAGGCCACCCGTCACTGCTCCAGGCTCACGGTGACCATTGGTCGCTGGGAGCAAGGAGATTTTAACTTTCCTGGGCTCCCCGACTCCTGCGCATGTGTCCTGTGTTTTGCCGGCGGTCGCATGTGCAGAATCCGGGTAAGTTCACGGATGAGGATTGCATCGGGGTTCAAATACGGAGGCCTCCGGTAAAAAATTTCATCTCCTCTCACCGATCGCATCGGTGAGGGGAGATGAAACTTCAAATTTTTTTTAAAACTTTTACGTGATCGCCATTATCCATTGGATAACGGTGAACACGTGATCAGGAACCGCTCACCGCGGCCCCCCGTGAAATCTCCAGGCTCTTGGCTCAGTTTTGTAGCCAGGAGCAGGGAGATTTTCAATTATCCTGGCAATCCACAGCTTTTGCGCATGCGTCCGCCATTTTGGCAACGGGCGTGTGCGCAGAAGCTGGGGTAAGGTCCGCGGATAAATCTGGGGGCTTTATGTGCGTACTTTCATCCTCCCTCACGGATATGATCCGAGAGGGGAGATGAAACGTACACTTTTTAAACTTTTTAAAAACTTTTTCAAACTTTTTTAACTTTTTTTTTTTTACTTTTTCACACTTTTTTTTACTATACATGATCACTGTCATCCATTGGATGACAGTGATCATGTCTCCAGTGACATCCCTCTTTTCCAGACTACACATGGCAGCCTGGAGCAGAGAAATTTTAAATTTCCCGGGGCTCGAGCCCCTCTGTGCACGCGCCCGATGTCAATCATTGGGCGCGCATGCTCAGACGGGGATTCGGGCACCCGGGACATCGGGGACGACTTAGGTGAGTATTTTCACCTCCCCTCATGGATCCGATCCATGAGGGGAGGTGAAACTAGCACTTTTTTTTAACTTTGCAAACTTTTTCGCGATCGTCGTTATCCGATGGATAGCGGCGATCGCGGGCCCTTCAGGAGCCGGGAGCCAGGAGGTTTTGAATTTGCCGGGGGCTCCTGGGCTTCTGCGCATGCGCGTGACGTAATCGTCTGGCGCGCATGTGCAGAAGGCCGCTGGCGGGTCCGGGAGGACCAGATCTCCGGGGGACACCGCCGACAAGACAGGTGAGAATTTTCAGCTCCCTTGATGGTTCCGATCCATCAGGGGAGCTGAATATCTAACTTTTTGTGTACTTTTCTTTACTTTTTTGCGATCCACGCTATCCGCGATCCATTGGATAGCGCCGATCGCAATGCCGGGGGGGGGGGGGGGGTCCCCGCAGCCCAGGATGACAGCTCCATGCTGTCGGCTACCTGCGGGCACTGACAGCATGGAGCTGTCACGTCCTCAGCCCACGGGGCTCTATTCTCTGCAGGACGCATGTTTTTACGTCCTCAGAGAATAAAGCCCACTTGTTGAGGACGTAAAAACACTATGGCCCGGTCGTTAAGGGGTTAACCTGGTCCTCCAATACAGTCCCAATGTTGATGAGATTCCCCATCACCACCCTATATTGGGAGTCTCCCAAACATTCCCTCAGAGCAGGGTGTAATATACAGGTGCACTCAGTGCTATGAATTGGGATGAGGAACTGAGTGGGTATAATCAGTTATAAGGAATGAGGTGTAACTTGTATCGTACAAGAAACAATACTCGGAGAACGTCTGCGCTGATGACTGTGTAACGTCTTACTGCAATCTGGGACCATTAGCCTGAAGTGAACCCACATACAAGCACTTCTCTGCTGTACCAAGGACGCTGTCACCACCTAGTGTAAAGAAATGTGCATTACAATAGCGTAACTGTCTCCTGGCATTTCAGCCTGAGGAAGAACCCTGAGAGGTTCACAAGCTCGCTATAACATCATGTATTTTTGTTAGCCATTAAAAGGTATCATATCTACAAGATTACTTGGTTTCTCTTGCTGAGAACAATCACATTCTGATAATGTGCTGATCGTGGGGGCTCACTCCTGGTGAGGAGTCATTATTACATGCAGCCAGGTACATAATTGGTGTAATGCATGAAAGAGACCTCCAGACCAGGAAATGTACCAGTGCAGGCGACTCCCAGAGAGCAACATATTTGTTGTGGACTCTAGGATAACTTTCTCTATACTATTATATTGTAACAAACTTTTTGCTGTTTTCACTTACAATGTATTCGGAATGTCTTCAGACACTATCACCTCTTTTACATTTTGCTACATTCTGGCCTTGTACAAATTAAGTAAAATATCAAGTTTTTCCCATTATTCTGCACTGATTACCCCATAATGACAAAGTGACAACAGAATGGTAGAAATCTTTGCAATTTTTCTAAAAATAGAAAACTACCATTTTGCACTTCCGTAAGTATTCACGCCTCGTACTCAGTACGTTGAAGCACCTTTAGCAGTGATTACAGCCTCCAGTCCTCTTGGGTGTGATGCTACAGGGTTTACACATCTGGATTTGGGGATTTCTCACAGTCTGTGGCCCTTTAGGTGCTTTTGGGTAAACTGCAAGCGGCTTTCATGTGTCTTTTGCTGAGGAGCGCCCGATAAACAGTAGGGTTCACTGAACTGTTGTTATCGACTAGAGATGAGCGAGTATACTCGCTAAGGGCAATTGCTCGAGCGAGCATTGCCTTTAGCGAGTACATGCCCGCTCGAGACAAAAGGTTCGGGTGCCGGCGCGGGGGAGCAGGGGGGGAGAGAGGGAGAGAGAGATCTCCCCTCCGTTCCGCCCTGCTCTCCCCCGCAGCTCCCTGCCCGCCGCCATCACCAAAACCCTTTGTTTCGAGCGGGCAGGTACTCGCTAAGGGCAATGCTCGCTCGAGTAATTGCCCTTAGCGAGTATACTCGCTCATCACTATTATCGACGCATCTGGTGGCCCACTGGTTCATTTTCATGGTGAGCTGCTCCACAGTAGCGTACAGGTCGGCCCTCGCGCACCTTTGTAGGCGACTTCACCACCCACATCAGTGGCACGTGGTGCGCCGCAGAATCCACATTAGTTATTTGCAATGGTGGCATCTGTCCCCTCACGATACACTTTCCCCGCAGCAGCACGCGAACCGTTCACAAAAGGCGCAGTTTGATAAATACTGCCACCATCAGCCCGTAATCATCCCTTTTTGCAACTCTGAGAAATGTTCCCTTTAACCCCTGACAACAACGAGTGATATGTGAGCAGACAGCCTATCGGACAGCTTATATACCCACCACACGTCACTTCCTTCATGGGCTATGTGCTGCCAATGTCGAAAGTAGGAGGTGGTCATAATAATGTGATTCGACTGTGTAGTTTTGAATCTTTAATAAATTTACTAAGCTTTCCACCATTCTGTTGTCACTTTGTCATTATGGGTACGGAGTGCAGAATGACGAGGAAAACGTGAATTAAAAAAAAAAATTGCATAAGGCGACAACATAACAAAATGTAAGAAGGTGAAAGTGTCTGAAGAGTTTCCAAATGTAATGTATCTAATTCAATGTACGTTTAGGCCTCCTTCCCACGAGCGTGACGGGCTCCGCAGCGTAATATTCCGCTGTGAAGCCCGTCACGGCGCCCCCCAGAGCCCCTATACTTACCTGCGGGAGATAGCGTGAAATCGCTTCCCCGCCCACCACCGCCGCGTCACCGCTCGTCACCGCTCGTCACCGCCCACCGCTCTCGCGTCACCAGCCGTGTCACGTGACGCGGCCGGACCGCGTCATTTGGCGTCATATGACGCTCGGCGGTGGGCGGGAAAGCGTTTTTTCACGCTATCTCCCGCTGGTTACAGCGGGAGATAGCGTGAATGGACGGCTTCCATTGACTGCAATGGAAGCCGTCAGTGCGTACAGCCCGTCCTCACCCGCAGAAAATAGAGCATGCTGCGGGTGAGGACGGGAGAAATCGCGGTGCGTAATTCCGCGGTGGAATTACGCATCGTGAGCATGGAGCTATTAGGTTCAATAGAACCTAATAGCTGCGTGCAACGCAGCGGATTTTCGCCGCGAATTACGCGGCGGAAATCCGTTCGTGGGAAGGAGGCCTTAGTGTAGACAGGACTGATGACATCTGGAAACCATAAACAAGCAGGCTTCAGTTGATGCATCTCATTTTGGCTCTTATATGTATGACATATGATCACAAGTCGTAGCTCGCCTCAGGGTATAGCTATAAGGGGAGAAGAGGTAGCCCAATAGAAGACACTAGTATTATAAATAAGATGGGGGTCTTGCTATCGATTTTGCATTGAAGATCAGGAGCTTCAATTTAAAGGGATATCCCAGGACTTACATACTGATGACCCATCCTTAGGATAGGTCATAAATATATGATAATTGGGATCCAAATTCCAGCACCCCAGCTGATCAGCCTTTGAAGAGGTCTTGTCACTCCAGCAAGCACTGTGGCCCATTCAATGTATACCAGCCACAGCACCGTTCATTTTGCAGTGGCTGTGCCTGGTATTGCAGCCCAATTTTATTCACTTGAACAGGATTGGGCTATACAAAGGAAATGTAACCAGTGAACAGGACATCACAAACTGAGGAAAAGGGTGCAGCATGCACCCGACTGCTACGGCATCTACAAACAAGTGATCAGCTGGTGTGTCTGGAGTCGGATTCCCTCCAATCTGATACCGATGACGTATTTTAAGGACAGGTTATCAATATTTGTCCCGGAAAACGTCTTTAAAATAACTCTCTGGTTTTAGGAAAAAAACTATCCTGAAACAGGAGTGGGTTGGGATATATTACCTGCAGTTATTCCTCTCTGCATGGCTGTTCAATCTGCCACTTCTGGGTCCCGTCTTTAGCAGTCCAAAATGGCTGATGCAATCTTCGGACTACCTAATCCCACAATGCATTGGTAGTGTTAGACTACCAATGCACTATACCTGTTCTCCGATTGGCCAGTGCTGCTCACATGATCAGTGCATCGTGTGCAATTAACTAGATAGAAAATTGCAGCAGCCATCTAGAATGGTTGAAAACTGGGACCAGAACCAGCAGATAGGATAGATGGCAGGGAAGATCAAATGCAGATGGCCCTAACCCTTCAGTCCAAGGACAGAATTTTGTACTGAAACTGGAGGGTCACTTTAAGTTTCTGCCCTTTACACAGAGTATCCATGTGTTAAATATGGCTGTGATAACAGGAGACCATCAGGTGCTCATATTAGAGTCACAGTTACAAAAAACAGTAGAGTTGAAAAAAAGCACAATTCCATTTAGTTAAACCTATTAGAAAAATAGCTAACCTGCTTGTTGATGGTTTCCAGTTAGTGAGTTTTTCCATACTGCACAAACTGCAAGTAACAAAAAAGGTAACAAAATATATTGTATAAGAAAGATGCTATAAAGAAAGCATTAGATTCTTGAAGTACGAAACAAGATCCTCCTTGCTGATGGTTTCCAAGTACAAACATGAAAGTAAATGGCCAGCAGTGAGGATATTTTTCACTATACAGCCAATGTTTTTCAGATGCGGAGCTTCTTTTTCACAATGTACATGATGTTTTCTTTTGGATGGACACTAGGACGCGGGTTTCTTTGTTCTTTACTCTTCTATAGCACAATCCTTTTTATAGGCTCCAGTACATCTTTCGTCTTCCCTGCCTCGTGTGTTTTACTTTTTTAATAGTTCCTGCTTGTAATAGAACACGCTCTATTTTTCCGAAGTTTGTTTGCGGAGTGTCCTATTACCGACAGTGAGTCTTGTAAAAGCCGACAAGACGTAAATAGCGGAGCCGAGTCTGGGCGAAGAGTCAGCCGTCTCTCAACGTCACACTTAATCCGCCAGACGTCATAGGAAACCCCAGAGAGACAAAGAAGTATTACTAATACCCATCACTGCACGCAAATAGACAAAGGGTTAAATGTATACGGGGTGAACTAAAAAAAAAAATATGTGCGCCCCCAAGAATGTAGACTCCATTGTGGCTGTAAAACTTGATCCAGATAACCACAGCGAGCAATGTCTCCCGCACAGAAATACCTTAAAGGCATTTTAAGAGTAGGAAAGTGAATGTGAGTGCCATAGAGAGCATTAACACCGGGGGCCCGGGAAGGGGGCGGCGGGCTCTTCTGCCAACACGTCGTACCCCTGGGCCCTGAAGAATAATGTTTCTGAACACAATGCTGCGCTCTCACTTACAAATATAGGTTTTATTTATTTTGGTGTGTCACACATCAGAACCGGAGTCTCACGGTATACAGGCATCTGCTGTTTTCTTTTACAGGTCAACCATGGAGATTTCCATGCGATAATGGGCTCGGCCCGGTACACGATGGCAATATAGCAGTTTCCAGAGAAATTCCATGGGGCCATTAGATCTTTGAGGGGGTGTAAAGATTAAAACATACCTGGAGGTGGTTTATGGTTAATGGGATCATGTTATGGTTTGTTTTCCCATGGACACTCCCTATGTGTCACCTTTAGGACAATCGACAATGATTAGTTATGGCAAAGCAGGAAAGTTTCCCAGGAGCGTACAAGTACAATTATGGTATTCAGATGCCACCTGCTGCTTGTGCCATCGTCATTATATTTGTAACGGGCAGAGTTTGTACAATTGGATTACAGAAATAACAGCATAGGAGGACAAGTGATGTTGACTGGGTAAGACCCACTACTGGTCATGCACAAGATGTCCCAACACTTGAATAAGTGTTTCCCCCAATCCCCTCAGAAGCATGTATAGGCCCATTTACACGTAACGATTACCACTCAAAATTCGTTTAAATGACCGAAAAAGAGCGATAATTGTTACATGTAAATTCGGACAGCGTGCACTTTTTGTTTGAGCAATGATTTTAAAGTGAACTTAAAATCCATCGTTCAGCTACTGGAGCTAAAACAAACACATTTCTCTCTCAGTAGACTGCAGGCTGTTGTTATCTCCACCGGGACTCGGGAGATAACATTGTAACCTGCAGGCAGCCGCGAGCAGAACAATGCAGCTGGGTGTATGATTAATCACATACTGGGCTCTGCAAATAGCTCCTGGAGGCTGTTTTACATGCAAATGAAGATGATAAAGTGTTAATGGCCATTAACATTTTATGCACAAAGATTGTTAAATCTTTCAGTCTTTTGAAAGATTATCTTTGCGTGTTAATGCTTGAAGTGTGCATGTGATAAAGAGAGAGATATTCCACTGACAGGTACCGCCAGCAACACTCATCTGCTAGAAGAACACAGGATCAGGTAAGTTTACATCCAGCCAGGCTGCTACCATACTCTTTGACTTGTTGGACAAATCCTATATGGTCATCTTTAGCAGAGCAGGTTTTATAAAATATGGGTCCCTGTGCAACAAGCAACAAGTCCCGTTTTCTAACCTATTACCATCATACTGCCATATATTGTATAGTGCCAAGACAACACTGCCATATTCAGCTCAAATAATATGCAGCATTCAAATAATATTCCCATAAAGGGTTCACACAAGACGGCCATATAGTTCCTACATGATGTTAGAATTAAAGGGATACTCTGGGATTATTTTTTTTTATTCATTCACTATTTAACTATCCCCCAAGCATATATAAGTGGGCTACTGTTACCCTTCTTAGTTATTCCTTTCTGTCTAAGGCCCAATGTCCACAGGCAGATCTGATGCACGGAAGATTTGCAAATCAAGCTGCCCATAGGGAAGTATACGCGTTCACACATGAATTAAAGCATGCAGCTTTGTTTTGTTGACCTTTTGGTCCGGGAAAAAAAAAATCGCAGCAGGCTCCATTCTAGTGCGGTTGAAGTCAATGGAAGCTGTCCAGTCCGCAGCCCGCCCACAATTAAATTGCGGATGGGCTTCAAATTCCTCAAGAAAGCAGGAGTTTTAGAAAAAAAAAACAACTCTACTGCGCCTTTGCGCCGGCTGGCGCTTCCGCACACATCCGCAGCGAAGAAAATGGATGACCCAGACAGGCACGCAGAAGACCCGGACGGGTAAGCAGTATCCTCGGCAGTGGGCAGGGTCGGATACCGCTGCGAGCTCCCGCATGCAGAATCCGATCCGCTTGTGGACAAGAGTCCTAAAGCTTCCAGCTTCTTTCTTCTCAGATGGTCATGTGATCTCAATTCTGACCAGCTCAGAACTGCTTGGGTTTATGAGGTCTAAAACTAGTCAGATTCTCAGTTTGTGTGATGCTATTATATGATCCCTATCACAGAAACTGCCTACAGGGGGACACAGACACTCGTATAACATTAGTGATGATACTCACACAGCTGCTGTCACACAGTTATAATAGAGGAGATCACAGCCAGAGCCTCATGATGTGCCGCAGTAAAACTGATGCAATGTATTCCACTGTTCGCTGTGGTCACTACAATTTCAGCTGTACCATATCTGTACCAATCACTGAATGCTTTGAAATACTTAGTGCACCAAAGCACTATTGGCAACCCACAGTGTGCGATAGAACATTCTACCATGTGAAACTACAGCTCTTAGTATGTGAGCAATGGTACAAGTATGCTGAGAGTTGTAGTTTCACAAGATAGAACTTGTGATAATACTGATGTGACACAGTCACTGACAGATTACACAATGACACCGAGTGACTCACAGGTGACGTCCTCTGGACTCCTTCCTTTTCTCCATCCGCTCCAGACCTTCATGACTTCTCCAGCTAATTGCTGGAGATTCCGTCTGGGTTTCCATTACAGCTGCTGAACCAGTATTGTGACGGTACCCAGAGCTGAACCATTCACTGTCATTGGTAAACAGAATACCACACTGGCGTATGCTTAACAAGGGTTCTGATAGAATATCTCCAAGTATTATGGAAATGAACAGCAACCCTGTCATAGACACCAAAGCAGAATCAGTGTGACTAATGACATCAGTTCATTTCCGTTCAGGGTGCCATCATAATGCTGATTCAGCAGGTGTAAAGCAAAACCAGACCGAATCTCACCGGGTAGACGAAAAAAAAAGCTGTGGAAACACTCCTTAAGGCTACATTCACAAGGGACGAGCGTGAGATTGGGCCTAGAAAACGCGCTTGTCAACATGAGTTTTATACATGGATGCGAGGAGTTTTTGCTTCAAAAACACTTCCCAACACGTTTCACGTGCGTCAGAGGATCGCAAGTGTTTCCCATTGATTTCAATGGAAAACATCACACCGCACTTGCATGGGCGAAGCGTTCTGAGAGAACCCCAAAAGACGGCACATGCAGTGATTTTTGTGCATTGTGATGCTGCGAGATTAAAACTCACGCAAGAGTCTCGCTCGTGGTAGTCGCCTCAGGGAACATTCACGCATACCAGGAATAGTACGGATATTTGAGGCAAATTTTGTTGCGGATCTGCAGCCGATTTCAACCTTTCAATAGAAGGGATACATTCTACTGCAGGTCCAAAGCAAAATCTGTACCAATGTAGCAGATTTTGATGCGGATAGTCCGCGTCATTTCCGGTACATGTGAAGGTACTCTGATAGGGCCTCCATACAGGGTAATGAGTCTCCCTGTGGGAAAAAGAGGCAATATGGGAACCAGAGTACAATGTGGACACCAGGCTTACAAAGATTTGCAATACACCTCTGGTAAAGCATATGGCAGTACTACAGAATATTTCAACTCAGCAGTGGCGGTCACCTGCACATATCTTGTTCACAACCTACAGATGAATATGTATTTCTTTGGTGTTGGCTCAAAATTGCCCATTTATACCTGGCAGGCCTGTGCTTTGGTCACTATGTACACTTCAGTTTTTTTGTTATAAGGGCCAACCTCACTTACGTATCTACAGTGGGTTTAGTATCATAGCATAGAAAGAAGGTCTTTGAACATCTGTTGGGAGGGACCCTAAAGCAGAGCTGCAGGATAATTGGACCTCTAACAGTCTCTTCAGCTGTAATCCCTGCAGCTTTGCTTTCTAAGCTATGCCGGTCTGACGTGTTATGAGGCCACACTTCAGTTACAGGCTGCCTCCCTTCTTGTGCCACGGACCTACTCTAGCAGGTACAAAATCTCCAGGACTCTTCTTGCACAGCTCTATAAGTCGCCTCCTCTTGCTGCTCTCCCCCCTTGTAATGCAGTCACTCAAGGCTGACCACCACTCCGCTCGCTCCCCAGCTTGCTTTTTTTCTCATCCGGTACATACAAATCACATGACAAGTTTCAGTGTGAATCCACATTGGAAGGGGGAAATCCAGCAATCTGAGCGACTTCCAACTAGGCCGGGTCATCAGCGCTAGACTAGCTGAGGCCAGGACGTCAATGCTAGCCTTGTGGGGTTCTTGTGTAGCGTATACAGAGAAAAGTGGGATCAAGGAAAAAGCTAAATGAAAAGCGGATCCTGTGAGCAGAACAACTCAGACAGGGGTCAGAGGAGGATGTCTGTAATCATTCTGATGGACAGGTCCTGCACAGTCAAGAGCAGCCAAATAACAATGCTGGTGCTCCAGTTGTTTGACAACACAACTCCTCATTCCTTACCATGAATGTGCTGTAATAGCAGCTGGCTAGTTCCTGCGCCATTGCTGTCTAAGGCCAGTGCAACTTTTTTGCGCACTGAATGAGGCTTTTTTTGCATGTGTATCAGTGTATGTTACTGTACCTTTTCCACCTGCAGACAAGGGAGATGGAATAAATCCTCCACAGTGCCACCTATTGGAAGGCAGCATTCCTTCAAGTCAAAGTCAGACTTTTTATACAAGCCTTGTTACAATGACTGGGAATTAAAAGCAAAGCCAGACTCCATGTACATACAGCTGTTTCAGGGTTATTGCCCTTCATCAGTGTACAGTAGGAGTCTGGCTTTGCTAGTGAGAGGCCTGGGACGGGGGTCAGAAACGCTCTTTCCTCCTTCGTTTATAAGAAAAGAGCGTTTCTGACCCCGTCCCAGGCCTCTCACTAGCAAAGCCAGACTCCTACTGTACACTGAAGGACAATAACCCTGGAGTCTGGCTTTGCTAGTGAGAGGCCTGGGACGGGGTCAGAAACGCTCTTTTCTTATAAACGAAGGAGAAAAGAGCGTTTCTGACCCCCGTCCCAGGCCTCTCACTAGCAAAGCCAGACTCCTACTGTACACTGATGAAGTGCAATAACCCTGAAACAGCTGTATGTACATGGAGTCTGGCTTTGCTTTTAATTCCCAGTCATTGTAACAAGGCTTGTATAAAAAGTCTGACTTTGACTTGAAGGAATGCTGCCTTCCAATAGGTGGCACTGTGGAGGATTTATTCCATCTCCCTTATTTGCATATTACCCAGAGGAGCGTGCATGACCATTTGAGTCTCCTCACTTAGTTTATAGTTGCTCTCCCTAAGGAGAAAAGAGCATTTCTTCCACCTGCAGGGCATGTTCATTTGCAATCGCCAAACAAAGACGTACCGATTAAAATGGCCAATTCGTCTAATAAGTTCCAGATGTGTTCTTTCTCCAATGGAATTATACATCTACGCACGCATTTGCACCCCCACCTCCCATTGACTTCTATGGGAACCTTTGCTGCATAAGTGCACAGAATACACTATGTGCGGTTTTGCACGACCAAAATGCGTAAACAGAATACGGAAATGTGAACAAACCCATTAAAATCAATCGGTTCTATTCTCTGCATATAGCATGTGCAACTGCGCCTGTGCGATGCTGGTCTAAGGCACTATTTACACAGACAAGTACGATACTGGTCTGAGAAACTTGGACAGATCACGCTTGTAAAAATTGCAATCTTCGATGCCAGTGCGATATGAGAGAGAGAAAAAAAAAACTCACATCACATCACTACACAAGCCAACAGAAACCCGTTTTTCCAAATAGGAACTTTTTTTTTTTTTTTTTTTTTTTTTTTAAAGCAGGTTTTTCTTCAGCTACCTATTTTTGATGCTTTTTCTCTGACACGGGGGAAAAAATAGCCCTGTTTTAGTTTTATTAGGAGTAAAAAGCTAAGGAAAAGAAAAAAAGTATATCCATAGAAGTCAGTTACAGGGGGAAAAAAAAAAAAAAGAGGTGACCGTAGCCCCTGGCAGAGCCAGTGTGGGTCTGATTGCTAGAACAAAGTGGTATCAGTGCTAGGAAGTCACAGTGCATCGGTTTCCATAATGAAAGACATCTAATCTATATCAGCAAGTTATGCATTTTGAGTGTTAGTCCACAAGAGGGCAGCACTCACAACCAAGGATACACTGGAAGCAGGTTTTATTTTGCACGTAAAAGTTCAACAAATTGCAAAAACAAATTCCAAGACGAACATTCCTTCCAGACAGAACATTAATATCACCACTTGTTTCTTTAACATCTTCAGAATCCAAAATACATTTTTCTAGCAAGAATAAAAAGGTTTAAGGTTTTAAATAAAACTGTATGAAAAGACAATTGGATAGTGGAGTCTCTTGGACAACCAGACTGCAGCTTGCAGTGTCCGTGTGAACTAGCCTTCAGCCCAAGTCTAAGCATGACCTGTTTTTCTAGATCATAAGTCAATTAAAAAAAAGTTGCATACATAGACCGTCCCTTTAAATAGCCCTGGCATAGCTCTGCAGCCGTGAAACCGCTGAATTTCGACACTTTCTTCATCCCTGTTCCCCCGTTTAGGCTCTTAGATTTGGCTCCTGGTTCTGTGAAGTGGGTAATCCGCATTGCTCACTGTCAATGGGTGATGTCAGACTTCAATCGGACATGAGTAATGGGAACTGCCATATTCACAGTTCCAGAAGGAGGATCTAAGAGGAGTCCATACAGGTGAAGATCAAGAGAAAAGCAATGATAGAGTCAACAGGGCCGCAGGTGCAAAGCATGGCAGCTAGTCGTGCTGCCTTTACGAGGGGACAGCTCTTTAGTCACAAACGGAGGGTCTACCTTTTAGACATTTGGTAGTACAAAGCAATCTATAAACATGGGTGCAGAGGAAATGACCCCATACCCAACATGTAATCAATGTTCCTACACTGCACTTCTAATCCTTCATGTAGAGTCACTGGCTTAGACCATCCCTGTCCAGAGCCCATAGCAGTAAAAAAAAAAAAAAATCTCCAAGAGCCAGTGGGTTCATTATGGGGGACACATTAGATCCTCCCCTATAGGTCAGTCACAATAAGAGTCATCCACTTTGCCTCCAGACCCTCTTGCAATTTTTTTTATGAAGTTGTTCATAGTCTTTGGCTCCATGCTTTGGTACTTGTAGAGAGAGGGTGGGGGTGGATAAGAACCCCTAACTAGGTCCCAAAATAATAGATTAATGCAAGTTACCCCCTCTTACCAGGCCTCACAGTATCTTCAGAAAGCATCTGCTCAGCCTCCATTAGATTTACAAACAAGTGCACAACACAACCTTTATCTAATGCATCTGCCATATCACACATCTAGAACAGGGCGTGATAGTTGTAGTTTGCAAAAGTGGATTAATAACCAGGTTTGCAAAGACTATCTTGAGAAAACAAGTCCCATTAAACTCACATAAATAGGGTGTATATACACATCTAACTACCTATATTGGAGTCCAAAATTGTGGGTTATGCACAAGACTCACCCCATTCCACTAGGAAGGTCCCAAAATAGGGCAGAAATACTTAAATTTAGAATGCCTCCCTAGTGTGATTCAGTTCATGGAGCCATCCCACAAAACTAGGATTGTTGGCAAGCATGATATGGAGAAGCAGAAAACAAGTCCTTCTTGGTATAAAAGGAAAGCAGAAGCGGGTTATACGGTAACTGTGGAGTCCTTTATATTTCTACTCATCATTGACCTATATGAAGAGGAGGGGGCCCATTGAACCACTTTGATTCTTAACAGCTATACACTTGATCACTGTCCTGTAGGTAAATGTAAGCTGCTGGGTGCGAGTGCAAAACGTAACAGAATCCCTTGACTGTCATACGTAACACAAAGTATACATACAGATCAGCCATGTTGTTCCTATGTAGCCCTTGCATAGAGGCAGCCCAGGCTACTGAGAACATAGGCAGGACTCCTGTGCAGAAGAACTGCATTGTTAGCCAGCAAGAGGTGGTGAAATGGCCACGTATCATGGAAAGGATGGCTTAAGGCACACACACGAGTGCTTCTCTTGCAAGACCAAAATGCATGGTCTGCGTCTGCCCACAACTACTGCACCCTCTAATCCCTTCTTTTGGGGGACGAATGATGCACCAACACCTTTGGGCACATGCTCCCCTTTATTTTTGCCAATATTGTGGCGCTTGCCTAATATGGGAGTCCAGTTAAGGTTTATACAATCCAAGTAGGAGGAGGACAGCTGGGTCCACCACTCCAGAGGACCAATTAGCCACACTAATTATCACAATGTTATGTACATCCTTTCTTCTGTAATACAATTAAGGTTATAGGGTAAGGCACTAAAGCTTCAGATATACAGCCAAGAAAGGGACTGCCCCCACCATCTACTTGGCAGCCCCCTTTTAAAGAGAAGCAGTCAGATCCTTAATGCTACCCAGGTTGTGGGCACTACAGTAAAACAGACTACTGAAATCAACCTACTGCTTCCAGAGGTCTTGAAAAATACATTTCCAAGTTTGCAGCAAGTGGCAGAGAGGAGTCCGATGCAGCTCATTAATATTCAAACATACTCATCATCCTGCCTCCTCCACCACAGATTGATGGGTCTCTCTGCATTACTGTGTCCAGATATACTCATTAGTCAACAGTAGGGGGCAGGGCGAGCAGTGAATATATGATTAATAAGCTGCATTGGACTCCTCTTTACCCTTCATTGCACACTTTGCTTCAGGAAGTCTTGAAAATGTATATTACCATCAGTATAGGATGAGCAAGTCTGTCACTATACTGTAGCGCCTGCAGCCCAGAATAGACTAGAGACCTTGAAGATTCCCATTAAAGGGGTTGTGAGAGGTCTGCACCATTGACAAGTGGCACAGTTTCTAATCTCAGACAACCCCTTTAAGACTCCAGGTGGAAAAAACAATCCTATTACAATCCAAAAACATTCAATCGATAATGTACAGTCACAATACTGATGTTTGGTTACATAATAAAGACCACATAGTAAAATAGTCACAATGAATAAGGTCCATGGGGTACTTGGGGTCATTTACTGAAGTTCAGACATCACCTCCTTACTGCCCCTGCAGACCATATCGAACTGAAATTCAGACAGCTATGTAGTACATGAGCATGTCAATCTTTGGTCTACCAATAGGAGGAAACAGAATAAAGAATTTGGAGAGACATAGAAACGCATGGTAGTTGAGCTATGCTGTAGGCCAAGGAACGTGTGGGAGCTTTCAGGGCCAACACGTAGGCTACTGTATGTACTAGACGGCCAATGAAGAAAATTAGGAAGTGGATCCTGGCAATGCTTGGACTGGGTTCCAGCAAGGAGTAGATGGCTCCAAGGAAAAGGAATGGGAAGATGTTCTCCATGTCATTGCGATGAGCCCTAGCGAAAACAAAATAAGTATAGGGTCATTTATATGATGCAATTGGAAAATTAAAAACACAAGAGTAAAAAGAAGCAGAAGTTCCTTCAACTGTATTTTGATATTGGCTTTCAGTAGTCACACTTTATAAGTGATTGATCATATGAAATTCAAGAGGACACTCCTAATTAAAAATTGTGTTTTCCGCTCCTTTTTAACACCTGTCCATCAGTAGTTAATGACAGGGGTCCACCGCTCAAGAACCCCGTCCATCAGCTGATCATCCAGCCAACAATCAGTGTAGCAGGCGGGACGTCAGCGGTCAGCACAGGAGGTGGGAACTCTGGCTTCACTCCTATTGAAACCAGCACTGCTTCTCCACTGCCTGCTTCTCTCATGGTCAGGACTGAATATGATGTCTTGACCACAAGAGAAGTAGGAAGTGGGGAGCAGCACAGCGCTCCCATTTATTTAGATGGGAGTGAAGCTAGTGCTCCCACTTCCTGCCCCACCCGATTACAGACTACCACCAGTCCAGGGCAGCAAGCTGGACGATCAGCTGATTGATGGGGGGTCCCAAGCGGCAGACCCCCATTCAACTACTGATGACCTATAAATAATGAAATCCAGCGACAACAGTTCATAGTTGGTATCCCTCTATCATGCACCGCCACCACAGGCTGTCCACTAAGTATAACAGTATTATTTGCCAGGAATGGACATTCACTGTTCATCTCTCGTGTCCATTCAGAGCCATCTTTGGTAATGGTGGTGGGGGGGGGGGGGGTTCTACAAAAGCAGCTTCCATTCTGATGAACTTGAGCCATCCTTGTAAAGTAAGGACGGCCATCTAGCTGACTGTCATGTAATACTGCATTTTCCCTGCGGCATGGACAACCACCTGACTGATTATGGCTCCCCTTCCCAGCAAATTTAGTGCCGAAAGTGAGGTGTGGGGTGATCAGAGGTGACCAATTTGAGAATATAACCCCTGGTGGGATACTCCTTTAATACCTACCTGCCGTGACAAAAAATCCCATAAAGTATTCATATAATACTGCCATGGTTGAGAACATTTTGTGCCTATGGGTGCCTGAAACGCGTTATTGGGACTGGGGTCCCCAGAGGTAGCAGCCCCCTGAAAAAATGCCTTCCCATTTCAACAAGCAGCAGTAGACTGAACGACTACAGAAGATCTGCAGCTGAATCTTTTCATTCTGCAACTTGTCTCCAATTTCCCTTGTAGCCTTGAGCTTGGAACGTGATCCAGGAAAATTTTTGGACAGAATGAAAGGCCGTCTCTAAAGCAGACACTCTCCTCCTGCATGGTAATTAAGTGCAGATTTCATATGGGATGGATCCCTTCTCCACTTTCTCTGAGGGAGAATCAGAACGACAAGTGAGACGTTATATAAACAGGGGTTGTATAAACATTAGCTAGGGAGTTCCCTTTTCATTAGTAACACAAGCAAAAGCTCTGTATACACAAATCTCAGCTGTATACGTACATATATACACATGGAAGGGGCAGAGTTTTCAGATCTTTCCGCGTGTCTAAAGTTTCCAAAAATACTATAACCACAGAACAGCGAGGTCCTCACTTAAGTTATACCATGAGCTCGATTTTTATATTTAGCTATTTTTACCCTTTCACCCCCTAAGCTTTTTGCATTTTTCATTTTGTTGCCCATCTTCCAAGAACTTTTAGGTTTCCAACCACAGCCATACGAAGGCTTTGGCAGGATGAGTCGTATTCACTAATGGTACAATTCAACTACTTCACGACCGCATAATGTAAATTCACATGAATATGAAGGTTGTATGGAGCTGACGCAAGAGCAAATTCCACTCCATACACGACGGCAATCAGCTGTTTGACAGTCGCTGGTAACTGCCATGGCTAAAGCTGACTGCATCTAAATAGTCAGCAGGAGGGAGGTATCCCCTTCCTGGCCCCGACAAACCCTGCGACACAATTGGGGTTATAAATCTACATGGCAGCGTGAAGCCTACTATGCACATATGCCTATCAAGCTTTGCCCGTGGTAGGGCTTCATAGGCAACACTAAAAGAAAAAAATAAATACATTCTGTAGACTGCAATACTTTAATATTGCAGTATAACACAAGCAATCAAATGATCACATTCAAATTCCATGTGGGATAGTTAAAAAGTATTAAAAAATTTAAAAAAAAAAAAAAAAAAAAGGAAAAAAAAAAACTCTCCATAAAAGAATTTAATAAAAAAAAAAAAATCAAACACATATTTGGTATTTCTATGTACATAAAGGTCCAAGCTATTAAAACAGCACAATATTTATCCTGCACAGTGAAGGCCATAAAAAAAATAAAATGAAGGGATGCTAGAATTGCGGGGTTTTTTCTGGCTCAAAAAAACTGAATTAAAAAAAGAAAAAAAAGTGAATAGCTCAACCTGCAAATCATTAACTCTCACAGGTTAGTCAGGAAAAAAAAAAAAAAAGTTATGGGTCTCGGAATATGACGATGGTAAGCAATATAAGGACGAACATTTAAATTTTTTAAAATATTTAAAATAACAAAAAAACTCAAAATTTGGCATCACCATAGTCGTACTGGCGCATACAAGTTCGTGTCATTACTGCATTTTGAGTGCATTAAAAACGCTTCTCTGCACGACCCCCACTCCCTCCAAAAAAAAAAAAAAAGTTTAAAGATTCCCCAGACTTCATTTTAAAAAGTTATATGGAATTAGGATTTGTAGTCACCATGAACCCACTGGCTAACTCCCAACCGCTTCACTACAAGTGAAAAGGGGGAAATATGGAATGATCGTGGTGGTAGTAATTCGAAATACCAGTCCACAGCAGGCCGGAATGTGAGGCCGCCAGGTTGTGCTACGAACAAAAGGTTTGCATGTTGGGGGTTGCAGTCCCTTCTCCTGGAGGGTGGTGTAGTACAGGTTATCTTTAGTGAGAAATGTAGTGGCCCAGAGTTGGGGTGTCTTTAGAGTAGGCGTATCTCCGCTTTGTGTAACCTGTCTTGTGTGTAATTGTGTTGTTCTATGTAAGTGCTAACAAGCTTTGTTGTGGTAAAAGCTATCCTACCTAACTTGTTTGTTGTGTGTGGCATTGTGGAAGTTTAGAAGAAGTTGAGAGGCTGAGCCTAGGTGAGAGAGAGAGGAGAGGTAGAGACGTAGTCAGTGGAGGACATGTCAGTGGGAGGCTAAAGCTTGCTTTAGCTTCTGCCTACACAGAGCCATGGGCCTCTCTCATTTGCCATGGGATATTCTCCTTCGGGGACTAAAGCTCAGAGTAATGGTTCCTGCTATGAAGTCAGGAGGAGTAACTAGCAAGCAAAAAAAGGCAAGAGTTGTGTGTTGACCCAGCATGTCAGGAGTGTACCCCCAGGGATCATCTTGCAGATAACTGACTGAGGACATCCAGATTATGAGAAGAAAAGTGTCTCCTAAAAGAACGCATGTGTGTGTAACAGTTGAATCGGAAGGAAGCCTGCCACCAGTGTTGTCTCTGAGACGGAGTTTCCAAGTATATAGAAAGACAAAGTTGGACTATGAGTAAACAAAACCATGTACCTCTGGTTTGAAAACTTTGTCAATGGACTCATTTAACAACGGGCAACCGTTTGCTTGAACAGAGGTACTGGCGTCACGTGACAATACTGTTAAGACTAATCTCCATCGGTATCTGTCTGTGCACTTTGCATTGCGCACGGCCGAGCTGTGCCACGTTACGCCATAGTTGGGGATAGATCAGTCACCCATGACAACCATCTTGCGAGCCCTGTGGTCTCACCCGCAACGACCAGCCTTCCACCCGGACGTCGCAGAAGGCTCTCCAGGAATCAGGGTAAAGTTTAATAGGTTAAACTCACTTTTAAGGATTCAGGAAAATACAACATCCGATTCAGGTTCAATTTGCATCCACAGCAATCTGGAGTTTGGGGACTGCAGATACCGCCCTTGGAACAATGCACTGTATCCATCTCTTGAGATACCGCTATACTTGCATCTTCTCTCAGACCTGGGGAATGGCTGTCTAACGACCTGTCTTCCAGCTTTCCTCTAGATTCTTTTGTATAATCTTTTTTGTCTAATCTTCTCGCGGGGCCTAAGGCTGTCTAACTGATAAACAACTACTCTGATCTCAATCACAGAACTCAGAATCTATAAATTAATTGCACCCAGATTCTAGGTCCTCCACTGAGCATGAAGCCCTGGGAGTAGACGGGGCAGTGTCTATTCTTTAATGGGAGTTGCTGGTCCTCCAGTCACCAAATCCATTCTAAATAAAGTGGCTTATTTAAATGTGTCACCTTAATTTGCATACACTTTTGTAGTGACAAGTCTGGGTCACTAAACAAGGTTTCTTCATTTCTACAGAACATTTACATATCCAATTTCACATTCACATTAAGGCCAAGTTCATAGAAAGCCTGTAAAACTATCAGCGAGCTTGTGTAGTGTGGGAGAAAACCTGAGAACCTGGAGGAAACACAAGCATCAGAAGATCATATAAACAGGGATGTTGCCGGGCCAGATCGGATGGCGGGACGCCAATACCATTCACATATATACAAAGCCGGGCGCAAGACTGAAGCATTATTATTATCCATTCTGAGCAATATTAGAAGTTGAAAGGGAATCTGTTTATGGGGCTCACATGAAGTGACACACTGAGTCCAGGGATGCGAGTCTGAGAGCTTCATTTATACTTTATGGGTCAGATCTGTAGAAGATTTTGCTGATGTGGATTTGACAAGTAATCTGCAGTAGAACTCAATCTTCTGTGAATTTTCACGTGGAACCACACTACAATTAAGCCACAGTCAACAGAACAAAATTGCATCCAACTGTTTGAGCTCTTTTAGATGGGATGAGTGTCAGGCAAACGATGTCCGACACTCATCCCCGCACATACTAGATCCCGTGCACCTGCACGGGAGCTAGCATAGTTAGCCCTCAGCAGGGAGGCTGCAGGTGATTTCTCTCCTCTCGCTCCTCTGCCCCTCTCCACTGAGTTAACATAGCGGCTGTTCAGTACTGAACGGCCTCTATTTACACTTGGCAATGAGCGATCAGATCATAGTCCATCGTATCATAGAATGGTAGAGTTGGAAGGGACCTCCAGGGTCATCAGGTCCAACCCCCTGCCCAGTGCAGGATCACTAAATCATCCCAGACAGATGTCTGTCCAGCCTTTGTTTGAGCACTTCCACTGAAGGAGAACTTACCACCTCCTGTGGTAACCTGTTCCACTCATTGATCACCCTCACTGTTAGAAAGTTTTTTCTAATATCTAATTTGTGTCTCCACCCTTTCAGTTTCATCCCATTGCTTCTAGTCTTTACTTTACAAATATCTGAAGGGTTGTCAGCCCTATTATTTGTACGACAGCTATTGTGTCTCCTCTCAGCCTTCTTTTTTTGGAAGTTAAACAGTCCCAGATCCTTTAACTATTCCTCATAGGACATGATTTGCAGACCGCTCACCATCTTGGTAACTTCTCTGAAGTTGCTCCAGTTTGTCTGTCTTTTTTTTTTTTTAAAGTGGGGTGCCCAGAACTGGACACCGTATTCCAGTTGAGGTCTGACTAAGGAAGAGTAGAGGAGGATAATTACCTCCCGTGATCTAGACTCTATGCTTCTCTTAATACATCCCAGAATTGTGTTTCCCTTTTTGGCTGCTGCATCACATTGTTGACTCATGTTCAGTCTATGATCTATTAGTATACCCAAGTCTTTTTCACATGTGCTGCTGCTTAGCCCAGTTCCTCCCCTTCTGAATGTGCTTTTTTCATTTTTCTTGCCAAGATGTAAGACTTTGCATTTCTTCTTGTTAAATACTATTCTGTTAGTTGCGTGGACACATAGGGACGAGTGTCAGGCGGTGTTTGACAGGTGAACGTTTTCTGCAATGCCAGTTTCAAAGTCTATGCTATATGAACCATGGTACAGACTTCTACAGCATTCAATAGAATGTTAAAAAGGTGTGGATTTTACAGCGAAATCTTCATCCAAGTCGGTGGTAAACAGAGCCTAAAGGGGTTGTCCAAAATTAGGAAAAAATAATATACTAACAATTTTCCTAGAAACACCACGAGATGTATCTGGAATTATAGCTTAGGACGACTGTTACTTCTGTGCATAAACACAGGAGCTATAGTCATTCAGAAAGTGGAGGCTGAGCGTGCCGAGATAGCCTCGGGCCACCTGCCTTCAGAGTAAACAGGCAGTTCATAGATTAATGACTACTGTTTTACAACGACCAATAGTAGTTAGGCTTTTAGATATGCTAAAAACCAGGAGACTCCCGACGGGTGAGCCAAATGCTTTCTCATTGCCCCATCCGTGGCCTCATGTACTCGAGATGACTGTCGTCTGAAATCAGTTTCCAGCGATTTGAGCAAATGTTGTTCCATGAGAAAAAGAAAAGTACCTTTAGCTCCATTTACTTGAATGGAGCCCAAGTGCAGTAATTGCTGCAGCCCATGATCAAGAGAGGCGCTGCTCTTGAAAGGCAAAGTCTCACTAACCCCTTTAAAAATAGGTTTTGACAAGAGCACAACCCCCTTTTCATATGCCCTAGTAAGGCATATGAAGGTTATAGTCCCTTGCTTTAGACACCCCTCTGACTCAGTGAAGAACCACCACTTGGTAAGAGCAGCCCCATCCCTGGTGGCCTTAGCACCATCCTAGTGTTATTGGATAGACATTCATGTGCATGGCCATCCTGTAATTCTACTTTTCCCTTGCAATGGCAACTGCAGGGAAAGTGTGTAGCAGCCTGGGGCTTCCCTTGACAAAAGCAGCCGATTGTCGGAAATACCAGAAGTGCGACCTGGTGGCGATCTCCTGTTCACCCCGACCTGCATTCTGGAAGGGGGTGCCACAACTCCTAGACAGACAGTCAAAGTGGGGGTAGACCCTGGAAAGTTAAATAAGCCAGTGCTACAGTATAGCAAGTGTGCATTTGAGGAGTGCAGAGTTTGATGCTACTGATGTGCCCCATAATAGCAGCATGGCCAGCATTTATAGCTGGAGCGCCACACTAGGCTACATTGTAATTCTGCCAAACTGAACAGTCATCTTTGGGTGGAATTATCATAAAATGTAACGTGTTATTACATATGTCTCATGTAGCATCATATCATTACAGAAAGCCTTTCAATATCTCAAGAGTCATTGTACCCTTAGACTGACCAGTATTTCTGCTGATGCACCCTGCTGATGGCAGATGTAGTTTTATGGATTATAGACGTAACTTCACCTAGCAACAAAATAAAGTGCCCTTTGTGAAGAAGATCCAGCGCCCAATTCACTAATCTAGTTAGATCAAGTTAAGCTTGCACCTAGACAAACAGCACATGGGAATTAAAGCCAACTTGCTGCCCCAGGCTTCACTGCCCAACCACCATCCCCAGAGCGGAACAATGCCAGTTTCAAATAAGCAACCGGATCCAGGCTCCTGTGCATTGTATTGGCAGAGTTGGGTCACTACCATAGGTCCAGTGTCCCCTCTGCGGAGTTACTGCACCCCCAGCACAGTGAGAAGGAGACTGGAGCGCTGGTTACCCAAGTGCACTAGTGCTCTATTCACCTATAGTGGGACTGTGTGTAGAGACCAGAGTGGGTGCTGTTTGGCCATTGCCGTCAGCCCCATTGACATGAATAGACTACGCATGCACGGCCAGACCTCTACTCACAGCGATGTCACTGTGGGGGTTGCTTCTCCCCTTACAGTGACAGGAGCGTGGGACTGTCTTGTTTGAGTTGGGAAGACGTCTCAGCAATGAAACAGACACAGATCAGCAAGTTACCCCCCATCCTGTGGATAGCTTACAGTTGTCGTACAACCCCTTTTGAATATACAGGTCCTTCACAAAGCATCGGTCCATCTACAATGGTAGAAACATCATCATCATTGGACAGTTGAACAGTCAAAGAACATTCTATGAAGCACACTACATCTTCACATCAGATGGAGGTATCTAGGTATGGAGGATCCTGGGGAATGCTTTTTCTCTGAGTGTGTTGTGCAAACAGTTACGCACAGCAGAGGTTCCATTATAGTCTAGGGGTTATTTTACATGGTATGGTCCCAGTCTATTGGTTGTAGTGACAAGAACCATGAACGCTGACCATGAGGTGTACGCTGACATCCTAGACAATAAGGGGCTGCCAATAATATGGCAATACTCCGGGAATGGTCAGCAATACTTCCAACAAGACAATGCGCCTCGTCACAATCCCGACCTGAAGCCTACTGAACATCTTTGGGATAAACTGGAACGTTGGGGCAGGAAATAGGAACAGCATCCATCTTATTTGATTCTTTTTGAATTCCTTTTGATTCTTGCTCAGGTATCCAATTACTTTGGGTAGGAGAGCGTATAACAGATCCAAAGTAGGCCATGTAGCTGTGGGATCAACAAGTGCAATGCTCAATTACAAACTCAAGTACCAATGTTCTATCTAAAGATCTACAGCATCTGGGGTGGCTGGACAATGCAAACTACAGCATGAATTTAGCTGTCACATCCCCACAGCAAGTTGTTAGGGAGCTGGGCAAGGTATTTTTTAGACTTTTATGGGAGAGCTCAAGTACTGGACTCAACACGCCATGAAAATCTGACTCTTTCCAAAGACTTCAAAAGGGGAACACCACTGGATCATGGAAGCCGGAGAGTATATAAAAAAGCCAAGCCAAAAAATACATCACCCAGCTCCCTGTCACATCCCATAACAGCACTATAATTTAGCTTATGATGCTGTGGGATGTGACAGGTTCCCTTTAAATCAATGCCCTGGGTCATATATAAAGCTGCTCATGAAATTAAAGAGGTTGTCCAGGGTTAGAAAAACATGGCTGCTTTCTTCCAAACACAGCATCACCTTTGTCCATGGGTTGCGTGTGGTATTGCAGCTCAGCGCCAATTAAATTGAATGGGAGTCGAGCTGCAATACTAGGCAGCCCATGGAAAAAGGCGGTGCTGTGTTTGGAAGAAAGCAGCTATGTTTTTCCTAACATTGGACAACCCTTTAAGTTTAGGAACTATGAAAAAGGAACAGTGTTAATAGATGGCAAATACTGCCAGAAGTAAATATATAAAGAGCATATTCTCAGCCCCATTAACTATAGCAGGAAGCAGCCAGGCAGGCACTGAAGAAGAGATTAGGCATTTGCTGTTAAACTATTAAGGCACATGTCCTGTTGATCATATTGGGGAGCACAAACTTTCTTCCTGCAACAGATCCAAGGCAGGCCATGTAGGCAGAGCAAGATGGTGTGTGCACTTTATGGCATGTCTAATGAAAGGGAATTGGACAATGGACAGAAGTGTCCATAGACTAAGACAGCAATCAAGAAGAAATGGCATATAGCCCTTCTCCTCGAGGCCAAGGAATAGCAGGAAGCTGTATACAACCTTACAGTACAATATGTGTATGGTGTATCCTATATACTGTAGGCCTGTATAGAGCAATGCTGTCTCATACAAGTCTCCAGTAGTACAAAGGAGGTTATTAAAGATAATGAGATTAGAGGTAAGAGTCATAAGAACCGATACCCAATAAATAAATAAATAAATAAAAAAAGGGAGGGAACTCTGCTGTTTGTGTCCCAGTCTGCACAGCAAAGCTGAAGAGTGAATTGTAGGAACTGTTGCCTATAGATTGTACTCTAGTGGCTTCTGGGAGAAATGGAACATTTCATGGATAATTACATGGGAAATAGTTAAGGGAAAATTTCACCGCCCAATGGGAGTAAAGGGTCGACAGACTAAAGCAAGAATAAACAAAAATAAAGAAATTCTCCATGCTGCCTCTTCATGTTTCACTCCTGGAAACAAACTCACCCCTCCAACTAGAATTCCTTTGTCTAGACTGACATACACTATGTGGATAAAAGTATTGTGACACAAAAATTTAATTTTGTCACCTTCTTCAATATGGTTGGTATGCCTTTGGCCTCAATGACTGCAGTAAACCTGCCTGCTCATCATTCAGTTTAGGCAGACATAAAAAAATGGGCCATCAGTCCGTGTAAATCAGGTAGTCATCCATGAACTGTCTGTGTACTGTGAATGAAGGTGGGCAGCCAGAGCAATCTCCAGCTCCACCTCCATTCATTAAACAATAATCACTCCTGTGTGAAAGTAGAAGAGCCATCATCACTGGGACCGCTGTTTGGCATTTTAGCGCCCAACAATTGCCCCATGTAAAAGGGCCCCGTGATACCCCTATATGCTTTTGAGAATAGGAAATTGTGTTACATCCTGGGGCAGTAAAGTTGACAAGCTTTACATAGTATGCAAAATATACCCATAGCAACCAATGCATGTAAATGGTTACCGTCACCTATTTGGAAAAAAAAAAAGAGGAGGGGTCCCAAGGGGCACCCAAAAGTTAGTCAAGCTACATATCAAGTTGTGCAACTACAGTAACATGCAATATAGATCTATGTCTACTTGCAAATCTTCCTACTCCAGTTTTCCATCTGACAAACATTGCAGTAATACCAAAACAGAAGAAACTTTGTACTTTCCTCAAAGACCTTCCATTTTTCTGCCAAGTTATTAGCTAAACATTGTAAATCTGCCCTAAATATTAGGTTTACTATGGGAAAAACAGAAGTTAGACAGGGATTACTGTCTCTCTTAATTGTGGCTTTCTGGACAGCTCAGTCTGTTGACATTCTCATGCCGGGAAAGTCTTCCCCAAGGAATACAAAGGGCATAGAAAAGACGAAAGGGAGTCTAATTGTTAGAATGACAGTATGTAATTTATACAGTAGCCCCAGGCCCTGTACCGTCAGGGGGCCACAACAGCAGCTCCACGCTCCAAGTGGAAGAAAAGTCACATGAATGAGGTTTTCCAGGATGTTTACATTGATGACCCAGTATTGGTGTAACAGGTACAGGATGGTGCAGCCATGACAGAGGCAATAGGTTTTATAGAAAACACATTTTACTGAACGGGTTAATTAGTGCTTGCACTCCATAGGAGCGTGCAAGCACTTTGACCCCTTAGTGACAGAGCCAAATTTTGGAAATCTGACATGTGTCACTTCAACATAGAATAACTCCGTTAAGGTTTTGCATATCCAAGTGATTATGACATTTTTTCGCCACATTCCTCATTTAGGTGGTAAAAATAGACCGATGTATATATATATATATATATATATAATACACACACACACTAAAAGTGCCAAAATTTGGAACATTTTTGAAAAAGTTATTTTTTCACATTTAACTGTAAAATGTGCAAACATACTGTACAAATTTTTGCTAAAATATATTTTTACATCGGTTTACTTTATTCTGGCCACACATTTGAAAAAACAGGTGTAACCATTTAGGAGATGTACAAATTTAACATTACTTAACATTTTGAGGAACATTCTCTTTTGCTGCACTAAGCCAAGTTTGGAAAGGCTCATAGGGGTCAGAATGATGAATACCCCCACAAAATTACCCCATTTTAAAAACTACGCTCCTTAATGTATTTGCTGAGGGGTGTCAAATATTTTGACCCCACTTTTTTAGGAATTATTGCAATTTAGAAGAGAAACTAAAAATTCATATTTTTCCAATTGTGTCATTTTAAAGGCATTTTTTTCTATAGTGCACATGAAAATGAGGATTTACACCCCCAAATGAATACCCGTGTTTATCTTGTGTTCAGAAACATACCCAGTGTGGCCCTAATATGTCCGTAGGCACAACGGAGCCCAAACCGAAAGGAGCAGTCGGTAGCTATCAGAACAGATTTACGCCCCATTGCACACTTGTAGAGTCCATGAGTGTCCAAAAGGCTAGAGAAACACCCAGATGACCCCATTTTGAAAACCTGACCCCTTATCGAATTCATCTAGGGGTGTACGGCCCATTTTGGCCACACAGTTTTTCAATGAATCTAAGCAAAGCAGACGGAAAAAAATATTAGATTTTCATTCTTTTTGCAATCTTGTCATTAAAAAAAAAAATATATATATATATATTAAAATTTTTTGTTTTTTTTGCACAGCACACATAAATGAAGACTTTAGTCCCAAAATGGATACCCCTGTTTGTCCAGTGTTCAGAATCATACCTATTGTGGCCCTTGGTCAATGCTCCAGGCTACCTTTAGTAGCCAGGAGATTTTTAAATTTCCCGGCACCTCCCCAGCTCATGCATTTACGTCCGCCATTTTGCCAATGGGCGCATGCGCCAAAGTTGGGGGTCCGTGGATAAAGATCCCGTCAGGGGACATAGCTGGAGGCTTTAGGTAAGTAATTTCACCTCCCCTCATGGATCGGATCTGTGACGGGAGGCCCTTGACTACATTTGGTAGCCAGGGGCAGGGAGATTTTAAATTACCCTGGCAATCTGTGGCTTTTGCACATGCGTTCACCATTTTAACTACGGGCGTGTACGCAGAGACCAGGGTAAGGTCCATGGATAAATCCAGGGGCCTTAGGTATGTAATTTCATCCTCCCTCACGGATATGAATTTTTTTTGGATAACAGTGATCATGTGACCAGGATCGCATACAGCGGTCCCCAGTGATCCCTCTGCTCCAGGCTGCACATCCTAGCTGGGAGCAGAAGGAGTTTTTATCATAACAGTAATCACAATATGAAGGCCAACAGAACTTTGAACGCCATCACTTAAGGACTCTGTCCTATTCTGTTGGCTGTTGTATGCGATACGTTTTTTGGCCTCGGTGTGCACCAAAACATTACAAACTATGAAGCTAAACAGACATTATGTATACAGCCTGCTACTCTACACATTTTGATCATTAAGGGCCGATTTACATGAACGTATATTGGCTGCCGTTTTCACGGCCAGACGATATACGCTACCGTCTAAGCCATCTTCCCCTTTCCCTCCCCGGAACTCTGCCTCCCCTCCAGCTGTTTGCAATGGGAGGGGGCAGAATGGGCCAGAGCTAAGCTGGCTGTGGACAAGGGGAGCAGCTGGAGCTTCGCTCCACTCCCTCCTATTACAAACAGCCGAATGGGAGGAGAAAGGCAGAAAGGCAAGGGGAAAGACAGCTCAGATGGTAGCGTATATCAGCCGGCTGTGAAAACGGCGGCCAATATATGCTCCTGTGAATAAGCCCTAAGGCTGCCTGCAAGTGAACGGATTTGCATTTCGGAATCCACTAAGGGGTGTCTGAACCACAGATCTGCAACAAATACCATTTGGAACATGCTAGGCAAAAGTTCTTCTTCCTGGACACTAGTGGAAAGCAATTGCGATTTACACTTGCATGTTCCATTTTAGTGTGGATTCCGCACAGACCGCTTCCTCTGAAGTCAATAAAAGCCGTACGACCTGCAGCCTTTCTGCAAAATGACATTGCGGATGGGTTGCGGGTCCGGTATTGCATTATACAATGAGTGATAAATGCTCAAAATTGTAAAAAAAATAAAAAAAGTAAAGTTTTAAAGGTATTAAAAATATCTTCTCCCCCTTATCAAAAGTAAAAAAAAGATTAGCACGTTATTGCTGTGTCAGTAAAAGTGATCTATCAAAGTAACGATCACACATGGTGAACATGAAAAAATATATAAAAGCAGAATTGAGCTGTTTCCTTCCTCCAAGGAGAAAAAAAAATATAGCAGCTGAAAATTTATTTTCCCAAAGAGATTTCACTTTTATTAGTACAGCAAAAAAATATATAAATAAATAAAATATATAGAATATGGTGTAGTAATTATACCGACCCATAAAATAAGTTTGTTATTTTTACACCAAAGACAACCCCCCTTCAAAGATAGCAGAATTTAATTCTCTCACTACTTTAGAAGTTTCAGAACATTAAATAGGACAACTGAAAAATACAACTCCTCCTGCAAAAAACGAGTCCCCACACAGCTACATAGAGTTTTTGAAAGCAGAGACAAAACATTGAAAAAAAAAAAAAAAAAAAAAAAGCGCATTCTTAAGGGGTTAAAGCTGTAGAATATGAACAATCTGAAACGTTAGATTCCTGGACAGCTTCAAACCAGGGAATGAAGAGAACAGGAAATCATGCAAAGTGCCAGACACACAACAAAGACCGCTCTTCCTCTGTGGTCTGTGGGATGTGATTGATGTCTGAAGGCTTTTCTTCATACCTCTCCACATTTAATAAGGCCCCAGCTGGAGGCATAACACAACAACATCAAGGTATGTGCAACTGGTGAACCTACACCGATAGATTAGAGAATTGCATATAAAACAATTCCTTAGCATAGCTTTATTAACCCCATAGGGCTTATTTACAGATACGCAATTGCAAAATTTGTACCCGCAATTTGCAGTGACTGGCACCCATTGATGTCAATGGGTTTGTTCACATGAGCAGATTTTGCGTGAACATTTCACATGTTAGCTATTTGCGAGCGCAATACGCACAATAGAACATTAAACTAGTTAAAACTATTTTCCCATTGAAACCAATGGCAGCATGCTTGCATGATTTTTCCGTGTGCAAATACGCAAGACATGCAAAAATAAAAAAAGTAATATGCACATGCTAGCAAAAACCCACAACACCCATCACACAAATCTGCGCAGATTTATCTAAAAAAGATAGGACATGCACTATCTTTGGCGCACGTTTTACAGGAGTTTCCATTGAAGGCCCCAGGGGTACCGGTGTAGTGTGTCTTCACCGGAAGAAATGGGTTGGCTGGGCTACAGGTAATGCCCAGGTCATACCCATAGCTGCTGATACACACACACACACACACACACACGCACACACCTCCGCTCCCCGTCCCCCACTCACAGTCCATGCCGTCCCCTCCCCTCCCCTCCCCAGGCTGTAATTCTCCACACCCTCGTCGCACAGATGTCAGTCCACGGGAGAGGCTCTGCAGATCACACAGATCCTGGAAAGGGCCGCCGTGCGCCCCCCCCCCCCCCCCCCCTCAGACGTTGGCATGAGTAATCTGAAGGTGTGTGTGAGGGAGCCAATTGGCAGCTGTGGGTGTGACTGTGGCATTACCTGTAGCTCAGCCCGGCCAACCCATGTCTTCCTGTGGAGACATCCTACACTAGTACTAACCCCAGGCTGCCATGGCAACTAAACAGCACCTCAGGATCCCATCATACAGGGAAGGGGGCACTCATGACTTCTGAACACTGATCGGGGTATTTAAAGGGATTAAAGTCCCAATTAGCATTCACCCCGCATGCTTAGGACATAAAATGTATGCCCTGGGACATGAAGGAGTTAGAAGGATAGTTTAAGACTATTTGGACATATGAACAGCCCTCTACAGGTCTGGTAGACTTGGCCGCCATGCATTACATCAGTGCCTATTCCTTTAAATAGCCACAATCTAATGCTGCAAATTCCCTGGAGTAGCCATAAAACATAAATGCCAGTAAATGAGCACCAACTAGCGATACAGCAAGCGATAATTGTTTGGGCGTTCATCGTCCATGTAACGGTTCAAGTGGGTCAGCATAGTGTGCCCACCCTCCATAGCTTTGCCTGGAGCACAAGTCCTCATCTACCGTAGTTAATGGAAACTTTTTATTAGTCAACTTCCCATACAATGCAAACAGAACAAATGCCAGTTGTGTTATTTCAGGATTCGTCTGTTGCACAAATGGAATTTGCAGATTTTTGACCAAGCTGCAAAAAAGTCATGAGCTCAAACGCCTGAGGGTAATAGTTAAAATCTTATCTAAAGCAGTGACAGATTAGGAAGGGTTTAGTCAGGTATTGGCGTTTCAGATACTTCTTTAGGGCTCCTACTCACTAGCGTTTTTTTTTCTGCTGCAATTTCGTTGCTTTTTTTCCAAATGTCAATGGGACTCTAATCCAAAAAATATATATATTCGCATGTTTGCGTTGCTGCGATTTTTGTGCGATACAATTTTAACATTAGAAAGTCCCACTGACATTTTGGGGAGGGGGGGGGGGGGGGGAAAGCTAGTGGGTAGGAGCCCTTACACCCACATCCAATCTCTGGCCCGAACATGCCACCTGCACCTCAGAAATATTGCTAGAATCCAGCCGTTCCTCACCACAGACACGATCAAGACACTCGTTGCCCTCATCAACTTCCAACTCCACTACTGCAACTCAATGTTCATTGGCCTTCCCCGCACCAGACTTTCCCCTCTCCAATCCATATTAAACACGGCAGCTGGGCTAATTTTTTTATCCAGCCGTTTCTCAGATGCCACTGCACTATGCCAGTCATTGCATTGGCTGCACATCTGTAGTGGCCCAGGTTTAGGGGTCCCCTTCAGCACCTCAGAACGCATGCTTTATGTTTGTCTTGTGCAGTGTCTTGTATGTGGAGTGAATTGGAGTTGTGTATTAGAGTTTGCAGGCATGAATGGGTTAATGTCTAGTCATGTCTGGAAAATGCATCATTTTGTCCTGTGCGCAGTATAAAAGAGTTGTCACATGTGAGTCCTAAAAGGTTGGAGAGAGTGAGGTCCTGAGCTCAGGAGTGAGGTCCCGAGTTCGGTTCTGACCGGAGTGCAGAGTGTTAGTGAGGGAGACATGGGGGAGGCTGAAAGGTGATCCACTGTCCTGCTTGGGCTTACCCATTTCAGAGGTGCTCCCCATAGTCACTAACCATGGGCTGGGACAATGGAAAGCCGCTCAAGAACCGCATGCGTCCGGAGAGAAACATTTCTCTCTTCACACTCCCCCGCCCCCCTCCATTCACAAAACACAGCGGCCGTTCACTACTGAATGGTAGCTGTTTAAACTGAGCGATGAGCTCATTGTTTATGCTGCATAAAAGATCAGCGATGAAGCTCATCGTATAGTTTAAACAGCTGCTGTTCACTAGTGAACAGCCGCTGTGTTATCTCAATAGAGGTGGGGGAGCGAGAGGAGAGAAATCTCCTGCACTGCCCTGCTCTCCTGCTGGCCGCTCTGTGTGTGAGCCAGCACTGCTAGCTCCCGTGCAGGAGCACAGAGACAAGTGTCAGGCATCGTTTGCCCAACAGTCATCCTGTGTAAAGGGACCTTAACTCACACAGGCGCATTGTTACTGCATATTATGTACATGTTTTTCACCAGCATAATTTGCAGTACACAGCAAATACGCATGTAATATGCATATTTGCAATACATGTCAAATCCCCATAGCCTATATTGGTGCATAATATGCACCAAAATAGGCCATGCGCATCGGGGGTGGGGGAAGAAGGAGTATAGAAATCAATGGGCTTTTAGCATTGTGTATTACACATGTGTAATATGCATTGACAATATGCCCATGAGTCCTAAGAGAGGGAGATGTTCTGGGGTCTGAGGCCTGTGTTAGGTGGCAGAGAGAAGTTGCGATATAGAAACGGAAAGCAATGCAATGCAGTAGCGAAACAGGGCAGATAGGCACAGGTGAACAGCGGCAGCCTGTGAGTGCCGACTGATGCTGCCTGTACGACCAGTGTCAGGAACCACTGCCAAGAGAGACCAGAGGAAGCAATACTACAGACTCACAAGGGCTGCAGGTAAAGCAACCACAACAGAAAGAAGAGACACACGCTCTTGCAACACTTCGCATTAATCATTTCCTTCAGACTTAGATACTTCTTTGCTTCTGACGTACCAAGTACACCTGGAGAACTGTAAGTAGAGGATGGTCCTTGATAAAAACCTACTTGTGTACACAATACCAAACTTCAACGACTAAGCAGGCCTGTCAATCGCAAAACACATGCTTGAGTAAACAATAAAATTACAGACACGTGAATGGAAACGGGCCAGGAACTTGAACTTGCTGCAGGAATACCCATCTATCAGTTGAATAAGTCATCGGCTAATTCTTATCTAACGTTCAGATAGTGCGGTAAACCCCCATTTCTTATTTATGGTCCATAAATTAGCGTTAAGGGGTCACCAGGCCAGCAGTGTTATCTGTGCTATAGATTTATCATACTTCTCAGTCACGCATGAATCCTATTAAATTTAACCCTCCATTGAAAGTGTCAAAAGTTGTTAAAAGTTTGCACTCTGAAATTCTTCTATGGCTTTGGGATTTGAAATTGCCTTTAAATATAATAACTTTCATGTGTTCTATGTTGTGCCCGTGACTAGAAAAGGGCTTGACCACAGGCAATTCAGTCTCTTTGTGTGGCGTTATGATCTCATGCTCACTTTTATTTTGTCCTCTTTCTCCAACATAAAGGGGCCCAACAGGACATTACACAACATCGGACGTGAATGTTCCAGGGATCTTATAGTCCTGCTGTGTGTTGGGGTTGTGTATCCTGTCTGTGGTCAGTACATGTGAGCAGGTCTTACATCTTTTGACATTTTCAACAGAGGGTTAAATTCTTCAAGAGGATTCATGGGTTATTGGAGAAATTGACAGAGATGACACACAGGACTGGTGACCCCCTAACACTAGTTCAGGGACCATGAAGCCTTCACATTTTATCAGTTGACTAAGTATTCATTTCTCTACTCATCCTGTTGTGGTGTTCTTTTAGGTGCAAATTAATCACATCCATGTCTGTGTGAGTGTAATATATATATATATATATATATATATATATATATATATTTTACACACATACACATGCCTGCCTCTTCGGATACATTTCATTATGCCCGACGAAGGACCCTGAGAGGTTCGAAAGCTTGCTATATCATGTATTTTTGTTAGCCATTAAAAAGGTATCATATCTACAAGATTACTTGGTTTCTCTTGCTGGGAACAATCACATTTTACTCTACAGGCTAACAGTGCCAAATGCTTTCATTAGAACTTTTTGATTAATAAAAGATGGGTATAGAATCCCTTTGACCTTAACTAAAAGTAGGAATAGCGTTAACATTAGTTAGGTCATCTGATGTTTCCGTAGTAACTGCCTAATTGTGTATGTGACAATCTTTCTTTGCCATTGCATCTTAAGAGTTCATTCATTAAAATTATTTTTGTAAGCCTGGTGTCCACATTGTGTCCTAGTACCCGTGCCACATGCCTATACTGCGACAATTGTGGCCTCACTGCACCTACCCCCCACCCCCGCAGTAATGTCAGATTGAAATGGAGCCGCGGTCGCACATGTGTGGTTGCCACTCCATTCATTTCAATGGGGCCGATTAAAATAGCCAACTACTGTACAAGTGCCATCTCCAGCATCCCCATTGTAGTTGAATAAAGTGGCACCGTGCATGCGTAACCGCTCTGCCATTCAATGTTCTCACTTCAGTAACCTCACCCATTAAGGTTTATTTTTTACTCAGAAAATCTCTTTAGTAATTTGCTTTAATTAACTTTCTTCCTTTCTCATTTTAGGTGCATTGGAGTATAAAAAGTGGGCAGAAGTCTATAAACCCTTTCAATATATAGCTTTTATTCTCAGCTATGGCCATTTAGGTCAGAGTTGAACTTTAATTTACCGATTACTAGTATACAACCTGTTAGTGAACTCTATTCAGAGAATGTCCCATGTCTTGTAGGAAACGTTGGCATGAGTCACTTTCTTTTGCACAACTCCTCAACTTCTGTTTTATTTAAGTGTGAAGAGCATCAGACTGTTTATGCCAGCAGTTTACTTCCATTGCAGAGGAAAAGTAGTACTGTGGTCAGACTTGGCCGGGGCCGCGATGGTCGGAGCTGAGGAGGCTGACAAGTAGATGAGAGATGTGACTGAGGCAACAGCATTACATAGCAACATCTGCAATCTATCCCCCCATTAATACACCCTTATACGGCCTGGCCAGAAGCAAGCGCATTATTATATCTTCCTCTCTATGCAAAAATATCTCTCCTCTTAGTCAGTGTGGACAAGGAGCCAAGCCCAAGATACTATCCTAATGCTGCCAACAAGTGCCAAGCTTAAGCAGGCATGCTTGAAAGATGTTGCTGGAGGAGTCCATCATCATCTTAGTGGCATCAAACCAAAATCTGCATTACAAGACCATGTGAAGTGTAATACTTATGCTGAAAAAGAAAAGCTTCCATAACCAGGATCTCCAACACACTGTGCCTGTTGCTATCAATATATAGTGCACTTGGGCCCCCTTTCTAGATAGGCAGCTCAAGACATTGCTTTATGCTGAAGAGTTAAGTTCTGTAAGTTTTGTTAAGTAAGATTTCTAAAATGAGGTTGTATGGGATTAGAAAAAGATATAAAATAAAAACTGCTTTTATTTCCCCAGGAACAGCACCACTCTTGTCCAAAGGCTGTGCCCAGTATTACAGTTTATCCCCATGAAATACATACAATATTGTATTGAATATAGTACCAGATGAAACCCCTGAGCAGAGTGGAAATACACCTTTTCCCAACAGTTCATTTTCAATTGTAGTTTCCTCCTGGCACCATCTTTCAGGGAAACAAAAGACTGAACATACAAACATTCAGTGGGTCGACCACCAATAGGAGATGTTGGGCCAAACATGGATGCTCAAGCTGTCAGACTAGTCTCTATGACATCTGTGTTTGGTCCCTGTTCTGCAGGTGGGAATTAACACAATAATGCAGAAATTCAATGGCAATCATTCTGCTTCCATACAGATGAGCTTTGGAGACACTATGGTACTGGTCAGTGACATCACAACTACCATCAACGGGGTATATAGCCAAACAAGTGACATGAGTAGATTAAAGCTTTAGCAAAAACAAAACTTGGTTTTGGATTGCTTCATGCTGTGGGTGTTGACATTGGTAAAAGTTACTTTTTGGCCAACATGAATTGTTAATCCACAGACATTGACGGACCTAGAGTATTTAAAGAGTAACTGCACTTCATATATAATAAAAAAATAAAAAAAAAAAAAAAAGGGAAAAAAAAAAAAGAAAAAAAAAAGGACAGAATAGGCGATACGTATTTTTGGCAATATGTTATTAGCCTATTCTGTACAGTTTTTGCACAAAACCCCTCTTCAGCTATGGAGCTAGGTGAAGACGGGGCTGAACATCTATCTATAGCTAGCTACTGTAACAGCATAACTGAAGAGGGCGCTTCAGCTGTGCCTGCACGGTTCTCTACTGCAGGCACAACTGTTTCTATGTAACAATACTTTGTTTTATATTTCCATATTTGATCCCCTTGTATCCACACTGTTATTCCTTTTGGGTCTTTTGAGATCACTGGGGGTCTCAGCAGTGAGACCCCGATCTATCAGCGAGTTACCCCCTATCCTATGGATAAGTGATAACTTGCAGTTGTGGTACAATCGCTTTATTTATATTAGGATATATTCCGTGATCACCCCATGATCTTGTGTTTTATGAGCATTTATATGCCTCTTTTTGTTTATATACTTAACCTGGTTTTTAGTATTCTTCACCTTAGGTGTGCTCAGGCACTGTGTTTTTATCCATTTTCTGTACATTTCATTTTCATTGATACTTTATTTTATTGGCTTGTGCACTTTATGAATTGTATTTATTCCATCCATCGTCCCTTCCGTTTATGGTGCTTGTGTTTATTTTTGATGCGTCCCATCATTGGAATGCATGCCTTGTGTGAGCACTTCTGGGTGAGCCCAAGTCAATCTTCAATGCGTTCCACTGTTAGACCTACTTGGAAGTGTCAGCGTGTGTTCGACACCTTCAGGGTTAGTTGCTTGGCATTCCACCAGCGGGTGTGCTGACGAGGGTGGGACTTTTGATCTGGATGCCTGCTGTTATCCATTTGAAGGAAGTCATCTTTAGCTGAACATTTCTAAGAAACTGTATACATTTATGGTCTGCTTGGATTTAGGAGGTAGGTTCCCACTACCACCACGTCTGTGCGAAATATGTGTATAGAAAAAAAAATAAATTAAAAAAACCACACAACCAAAAAAACCCACTGAACGATGGATGCTATTCTACAAATCAATAAAGAGGTAGACAGCACCAGGATAACAGAACCATAAATAAGGCACAAAGCCACACACAACCACCATACAACAGAAGACCAGGTGGTGTGCAGAGGCTATAATACAAGATGTATGAGTGCATGGCTTTAGCCTCAGAACACCGCCTGGCTTTGAGTTGCATGGATTCCACCAAATAGGATCCGTCAGCCATGCACATTCTGAGCATATGCACCTGACAGTAGGCCAAAATGTTGTGTATACAGAGCTTTGTTCATTTTAGCTACTTTTGTATCTGCTCCATTCGGCAGAGGTTTGATTAGTGGCTCCTGCTTTGGCCAAGAGAGAGTTGTGCCTGAGACTAGGAACAGCAAAGGTTTTGACCCATCAGCTGATCATCTCCAAGGGAAAAATTATCTGCCTAGAGATGACCAAGAGCAGGAAAACATCTGGAATGCACGTTACATTCCACCTCCCGTCTCCCGTAACCTAGGTAAAGAGGGATTCCCCCCCCCCCCCCCCCCCACTCATGACGTCACTGAATCCCGGCTGGTGTCTGATGCAGAACGACCCAATGTGAGTTGTCACACTGTTTTAATGTATAAGTATATGATGTTATACCTTGATCTGTATACTTGAAAAGGGTGTCTATACAGGCCGAAACGCATAGTATGTATTTTAATAAAAGCTTAAACTAATACCACAAACAACTGGGTCTGACTTGTACTACCAAACCCCCAGATCCTGAAGCATGGAGATTTTATGTCTATACATAGATTCCATCTCAGGCTGTGGTACCTTCATAACTCACCAGCAGCGTGACTTTGAGCTTCCCTTCACTCCAAATATTGAGTCACTTGCTCCCTCATGTCACCTACACCTCAAAAACCATTTCCCAAGTCCACCCTCTCCTCACTGTGGAGACATCAAAAACTCTTGTTGCCATTATTCACTCTGTTCTTGACTGCAAATCTCTACTGAACGCGGCATGGAAAGAGCCATAGGACAAGAGTTCTCCTGTGCACGCCTCTGATATAGTGTACAGTCTGGAACAGGCATTGTCCGAGACAATCTGGGGAAAATGCACGTCTATCCTGGGATACGGTAGCAGAGACAACACATATTGGCTATGTTGGTCGCTCTAACTGCTCTTCCACAAGAGTGAAGGAAAAGTCCCTGTCACCAAACTCTCTGATGAAGGGCAGAAGGTGTGCAGGTAAAACGTCCTTCACCTCCTGGTTGTCACGGTGGATTAAGATCCACGGGGATAACGGCTTTCCACACATCCATCCCCTGCTTGGTATCTTTGAAGACTCCAGAGCCTTTCTCTTGCTAGAGGAACATTGGAAGGCGAAGCATGCTCAGGAGAAATAGAGTCTAGATTTGAAGGCGCCCTTAGTCTTTTCTCTGGTGAAGGTGAAACGGAGATAAGTTGGGGCATCAATCCCATCAGTCCAGGCTCGTCACCCCAGTAGAAGCGGGGTCTTGGCGGCGGGTAGCCTGTGGGAATACCCCGGGTCACCTCTGCAGTTATCTTGCTCACAGGGGTACTCTCGCTGGACTCTGCAGTAACTTCAGTAGGCTCCCACCAGCACGAGTGGCCCCTTCCCTGGGCAGTCCTCAGCACTCTACAGCTGTTGCTCTGTGGTGGGTGTGACCCCCCCCCCCCCCCCAACTTTTCCCTCAACCACAGCAGGAACTGAGTGGCAGGAAAGTTTTGCGGGATTCTGTAGTAAGGAGGAAGACTGGGTGCCATCTTGGGTCTCCATCTTGTCTTCCACGTCTTCTTGAATAATGTGTAAACTAGGCAACTCACCTTGTCTAGTAACACCACACAATTTCTCCTCAGGGTATAACGCATCGTGGACACATGAGAAGGAGGTTGAAAGTCCTCTTGTTTTCTCTGCATTTTCTCTTTTGCAGGCAACTCAGCTTTAACTCTCTGGCCTTGTCTCAGAGGGCTGGAAGCACACACAAATCTGTTCTTTGAACTCAGGCACAGGCATAGACTTCCGTGGCTGGAAAAATATCAGAGGAACTTCTCTATCTTTTTTACTGTAAATGTACGCCCCAACTGCACAATGAATGAGAATTATGGTTATGAGAACATCTGGTTATGGCTGTGCCTGGTACTGCACCTTGGTCGCTGGAGCCAAGCTGCAGTACCGGACACAGTCACCAAATATACGGCACTATCTGGATCAACAAGGAAAGGAACAATGCCAGAAGATATGGGTAGTCTTGTTGCCCATAGATGTTTAGAAAATGAAAGCAGAGTTCCGATTGTTCACTCTGGGTAACCAGGTCTGGTTTCAATTATTTAGTGAGGCATAGAATAGCTGTACGGCCTTCTATTATACCAGCTGGGCATTTGTACTCCACACGCAAGAGTCCATTGCGTAAGCCAGGGTGGTCATACACTTCAGATCGGCCATGTTGCGGTTGGCTAAAATATATCTCTTGTTCCTGTGGGAAATAAGCAGCTGCCAGAAGGTGTATATGTGGTGCAGTCGGTAGGAACAACCCAAATTCCAGGATGATACATTTTCCCTGCACTGACACACTGTAGCGAACTATCAGGGCAGGAGAAAGATCTGTGCTGCTGATGTATTTAGCTCAGAAGATTGTTTAGACTGACATTAACAGGTCCATCAGCTGAGAAAAAGTTTAGATCAGAATGGATTTTCAGCCTGTAGATGCATACAAGAAGGTTTTCATTCGGCAACAGTAAGCAGAGATACGAGGACTAATGAGAAGTTGAAAGAGTAGAACAAAAAAAAAAACAAACAAACAAAGAACACAACTTTGTTATATAATGATTGAGCCTTATTTGTAGACCTCTTTAAGTCACCTTCTAGCCAGCCCGCCAGTCTGCCAGTTCCGGGTCCTATTTTCGGCCAACCAAGATGACCGACACTCTTTTCAGACTGACTAGTCCTTAGAGTGCATTGGTAGTGTTAGACTACCTGGTGAGAAAGGCCGTTTATCGTCCGAAACGCATCTAGCGGTTTTATCTGTGTGTCCCACTATGTTATAGAAGAAAAATCTTTTGCACTGACAAACCCGGTCTTGCTTGTTAGTAAAGCACTATACCTGATCTGATTGGCCAGAGTTTCCCACATGAGCAGAGCACATTAGGTAATTAGAATATCATGGTGACCATCTTGGATAGCCAAAAACAGGATCTGCAACTAGCGGATCAGAAAGCTGGCACAGAAGAACTATAGTTACAGAAGTTTATCCCAAGCCCAAAGGTTAACTAATGCTATCTTGGCACTAACGTTTCACTAGTGTTTTTTGTGTGTCTGTACCCTTTGTTTGAAGAGCAGTTACCCCTTATTGTATAGGACACATACCTCCTATAACGTTCTACATCAGGATCTTCACGATAGAACTCTACACCTCCATGTCTCATGGCATCTTCAGGGTTCGCAAAAGCCTGTTGTAGAAAACATCAAAATATCAGTGTCAGTTATAGCAGTTTTTTCAAGAGATATGATTTTAGAATATAGGTCTGCTTCCACCCCCCGCCCACCACCACCACTTTCAAGAAATAGCGCCACCCTTGTCTTTATGGTTTATTTATGGCCGACCGATATACGCCATCATGTGATGCACGGGCGATAACAATTGGCGGAAGGTCCATTGTGACACCAGTGCCTTTTAGGGAGTGCATTTTGGTAGTGACGAAATAAAACAACAAGTCCAAGAGAGCATCAGTAAAACCGAAGGCACACAGTTTACTGGAGCTTGGAAACCAGAACACCGTCCAACAGGGGGTAACTATACATTCACTTCTGTTTTTCTCAATTGGAAGAAGAAATGAGGTAGCCAGGCTAAGTGAAGCAGTTGGTGCACCGGGGGGGGGGGGGGGTTATTTGTGGAGGAATGGGGGTGGGGGGGTGTTACAGTGCAGGCTCTTCTGTAGACACTGAGGCTGCTGACTGGACAGGGACAAGTTAGACACACGATTGCGGTGGCCAATTTCCTTCCTGTTGACAAGCAGACCTTCCCTGGCAATAATCCCCCAGGGCAAGCTTGCCCAGACTGGGGGCTGACTCCAGGACTACTTGCCCAGACTGACTCCTCTTCAAGACTTCCTCCAAGGCTGGGCTCCCAAACTAGCCTAGCCTGGACTGGACTGGACTCTCCTACATCCTCTTCTACTGTGCTCTCTACTCGGCCTCTCCTGGACTGGCCTCAACTAGACTAAACTCTCTAACCCCACCCACGCTCTGTCTTTTATATCTGACCCACTATCCAGTCCTGAGATAAGGGGAATTCTTTTACTCAATCCCAGTGCTGGCTAGGGGTGATTGACAGGTAACAGTGAGTTAGGGTGCATTCTGTGTAGTCATTCAGAGTTAGTTAGTAAAGACACCAGATATTAACCATTTCATAGCCATTTAGGGCCAATATACATAACTAAATGTTAGTACACATACATACCACTTGAGGTAGCTATTAAAGTGCTGTGGGACCCTAACTCTGGGGTACTACACCTATACATCTCCATGGTGGTTACAGACTACAAACAAACCCTGTGTAGTCAGCCCCTGTTCTGCAATCAATCAGAAGCAGATTGGGTTGTCAGCTGTTAGTCACAGCTGAGAACCCGAAGAAGGCAAGAGTGGTTTTTAACCCCTTTTGCCTTCTCCTTTCCTGAGTACACAGCGCTCAATGAGTACTAAGTGGTGAAAGTAGTCCTTAAGGTACAAAAACAGCCTGGTCCTTCAGGGGTGCAGATGTATTGCAAAATTATTAACACCCTTTAAATCCAGACCTCCTGCTCAATAGAATTTAGCTTTTTGCAGCCTGACTGGAAGAAAATCTTTTGACTTTTAGTAATACTTGAAGGAGAGACTTGTGTAAAGATTTACTAGTTGTTAAACAGTAACTCCGGTTCTATGCACCATTTGTCACCATCAAAGGGGATTTATGTTTATTTTTTGCAGATTTTAGTACATAGTCATTGCAGATTTTTCCGCTGCAGAGAATCCCCACTGAACCCACCACAAGTAAGGCCTTCTACACGGCCAACTGCGATATCGGGCAGTAAACCTCAACCAGATATCGTGCGATGTACTGGCGGGTGCAAGGAGTTCTTTAAATAAAAAAAAAATAATCTCATTACTTTGGTGAGGTTGCGATTCTCCAAATTAGCAAGTGTTTCCCGTTGTTTTCAGTGGGAAACCTTGCATCACACTCGCATGCACAGCGCACACTGTGCAATGAGTTTTCTTGTCCCATCAAAAACAATGGGCAATACAACCTTTTTTTCCCCCCACACCACCATGCGCCAATTCGCTCATATGACCCCACCCCGTTCAAAAGACTGGGGTTCAAATTCATGCGTCTAGTGCGATTTTCACAGCTGTGTGAAAGCAGCCTAAATGCACCCAATTGGGGGTTTTGTCACACATATTGGTGCCCATCTGCAGCAGATCTGCATCAAAACCTGTAGCAAGTCAGCTGCATGTGAACATGCCCCTAGGAGTACATTGACACTGCATCAATACTCTACTACCTCAATTTACACTGCAGATTTCACGCCTTCATACAAGAGGGCAGTTTGTGGCAAAATCCACCCATTTGGTGAGGATTCACTACAGATTTTCTGCAGTGGAAAAATCCACGGTGGATCTGGCACTTGTGAACACTAAAACTTTTAAAGTATCCAAGCACATCCATACACTTCCAACAATATATAGATACCCGCAGCACTACAGCAAACCCTTATCCAAGGGGAGGCTCTCCCTGCACAGCCGTTAATTAGGAGACGGATCCAGATCATCCAAAGTCTCAGAATATATCCAAAAGAAAACAGACTGGGGGCACATCCATAGTCATCACTTCATGTCAGCATCGTGACTAGAGATGAGCGAGCGTACTCGGTTCGGGTGTTTTTGCACTCGAACACCACTTTTTCCGAGTAACTGACTGCTCGGCCGAAAAGATTTTGGTGGGCGCTGGGATGGGGGGGGGGGGGGGGGGGGGAAGAGTTCCCCACTGCTACCCCCCGCGCCACCACGCCGCCCCCCGAATCTTTTCGTCGGAGTAGTCAGTTACTCGGAAAAAGCGGTGCTCGAGTGCAAAAACACCCGAACAAAGTACGCTCGCTCATCTCTAATCGTGACAGATCACCGTTAGCATCGCTATGGATGCAAAGGTTAATTAGATATATACAGGCTAGGGCTACACAGCCGCACTAAGATTACAAGGTCACATAGCAACATCACAAGTGATGACTGTGACTATGGTCAGTTATAACATGCAACGTGACCCAACAGTCACAGAAATACAAATTGCTCATAATTTCCTGACTTTGCAATGTCTACTGAGGATCATCCATGGTGCCTTGATTTGCACACCAACTCCTGTTATCTGTTTAACCCTTTGCAATCAAATTTTGGATTCAGGGTTTCCTAGGGGTTTTTCTCTTTCTGCCATTATACAACGGCACCATCTGCTGGCTAGAGCCTATACTGCGGTATGGGGCATGCTGGAGAAGCCCCCCCGACAACAGAGCAGCCAGTAATATACAGTAAGAATACCCTGCCAGACGTCTTCCGACATCGGAGCTGTACAGCCCTCAATCAGACTATCTTTAGACGTCAGACAGTGGATTGGAAAGGGTTAATGCCATAGAAGACATTACTAGCTGCCCTCAGGGATATCCCACAAATCACCTACGTGCAAGAGGCTATGCAATAAATAAAAAAAAATTATATATATAATTTTTTTTTTTTTTTTTATATTGCAACATTGTTAAATCACAGACTATGACGGCGCAGACCCGGCGAGGTCTTGGAGGTGGTTTTTATTATAGGCGTCATAAGTAGAGCGAAATCCAGAACTCCCTGCAGCACATCTGTTTTTTCTCACATCATCTCAGCCACACAGAATTCATAATCAGCTCTTTCCCGGATAACATTACACAGCCCGTTTTATCATGCAACATTATATACTTTTATAGTCTTGTATTCAACATGTTACGCAAACAAACTAGAAGCTTTTCACACGTTGCGAGTTTTGCTATGGCGCCTGTAGTGACGTCTGTGGTGGCCGCTGGCCACGAACAAAGGAGAAGCATCCTGCCAGAACACCAAGGATTTCAAAGGGAACCGGTCGTCACGCTTCAGCGCCATAAACTACAATACGGGGCTCAGAGGAGAGGGGATGGGGAGTCGGGGAAGCTGTTCGATACGCGCTTGGCTTCACGTTCCTGCACTGTGTCTTTGTTAAGTTGCCACGCACACACACAATGTGACTTTTCAGCCAGCTGTGTGCTCTGCCATAGAGATGAATGGGAGATCACACAGCCAGCTGAAAATAGTCATGAGTGCGAGTGGCGAATTTGCAGGGACACTCAGTGAGTTACACACAGCTCCCTGTTCCATCACCTTTGAGCCCCATAATATAGTTTATGGGGCTCAAACATGTTGACAGGTTCCTTTTAATCTCTGCCTCATTCTCTGGCATAATGGGAGCAAGACATCAGATTAAACAAATACACTTTGCAATAAAAAGTTTCTGAAAAGCTCACTATTAGGACTCATGCCCACGGCCGTGTTGGACTCCGCCAGCGGAGTCTACCCCCTCCCCCCAAACGCCATACTTACCACTCCGAATTCTCCGCATGGACGGCCGGCGCGCATGTGCAGTTCAGCGCATGATGCGCCGGCAGTGTCAAATTACGCGGCCGGCGATGGACGGGGACATGTATTCACGCAATACTACGCCGTGTTACGTATTGCTGCGGCATTTAGAACATGCCGTGGTTTATTTCACGCTGCGGAATACCGCAATGGAACTCTGCAGCGTGAACATTGAGCCATTAGGTTCAATAAAACCTAATAGCTGCGGGATAACGCCGCAGATTTCCACCGCGTACAACAGCGCAGAAATCCGGGCGTGGGCATTAGCCCTTAAGGTACTTGTGAAAGGTAAAGTCCCCTGGTGCAAGCACCAAATCATGAATGACTCCTAAGATTGGGGAAGGCAATGGCAAACCACCCTGCAAAAACAGTCATCTCCCCTCCCGACCCATCTGGCACAAAGTGTTATGGCAGCAGAAATGCAGTCCTTAGCTCACAACCTGAAGGTTGCAGGTTCAATCTCCACTTGGTTCAGGTAGCCGATGCAAGGTTGACTCAGCCTTTCATCCTTACAAGGTCGGTAAAATGAGTACCCAGCTTGCTGGGGGATGAGGAGGAGGAGGGGGGGGGGGTGGCAGTGGCAAACCACCCTGCAAAAACAGCTCACCAAGAAATCACGATGTGTCGTCACCCAGGCATGACTCAAATGCTTGCACAAAAGGGATTTTACCTTCCCTGTGAAAAGGGCATATGAGAAGACTGGAGATGCTTTTCCCAAAAGGTTTTCGCTCATAATTACAACATTGCAGTAGGAGAATATTTATTCTTACACTTTAAGCGTCTTAACACTTCTCTTTTATCATGATGATTTAACAGAAGTTGATAAGATATCTCAACTGATCTTTAACAGATTCACACATTTTAGGTGGAAGACAGGAAGTGTGACAGGATATAGGACTAGATAAAAATATGCACAAGTTCATGCGGTTAGTTAAACCTTATCAGCAAAATAAGATGTGTTACAATACGATTGGACAGTTTAAAGGGGTATTCCGGGCTGTAACTGATTACCAATCCATCAGTAGTTGATGGACAGGAGTCTTCTGCTTGGGACTCTCATCCATCAGCAGGCCAGACAGTCATCAGTGGTCACTGCAGGAAATGGGAGTTCTGGCTTCACTCCCATTAAAGTCAATGGGAGCACCGCACTCCTCTTCCTGCTTCTCTTATGGTCAGAACTTGATGTCATGTGCTGACCATTAGAGACACAGGAAACAAAAGAAAAGCACGGCAAGCCAGGTTTAGGGGATATGGTATGCTTTTCTGAAGAGAAGTGTTTAGAGCCCATCTGAAGTTTTGCGTGTCAGAGTTTGGATAGCGCGTTCCAGAGTACTGGTGCTGCTCTGGAGAAGTCTTTAAATGAAGTCATTAAAGATGTGACAAACGAGCATTTTATCATTTGTCATTCAATAGTTGGGCATGTTTACATGGGGCAATGACCGGGGGGGAAAAAAAGTGTTCGTTCAACCAGATGCCAGCCTTTAGCCTTTGACAGATTGCAGACTGAAGGAAGGGATGTCAACCTGCATATTAGAAACAGGTGTACACTGCTAGTTCTGAATTACACACACCTTAGTAATGTCAGACAGCATGGACCTAGAAACCAGTCTGGTTCAAGTTACTTAGCTCAAAGCTGAACTGGCATTGAGCTGAATGTGCACTTGGCAAAGGCTATGCCATGCTTCATTATCCGTAATGTCTACCATGTTGATTTGTTTTGCTTAAAAATATATATGGGGGAGAAATTGAATGTTTCGTTAATGTACCCATCACCATATCCAACTCCTCAGACATTGCATCCTGCTTTGACTAGTCCTTAAGAGTCAACGTAGGTCTAATGAAGTGTGAAGATGCATGCATTACCAGAGACTGACTCACTTCTCCATAGACCTTGCCCCTTGCCCCTACCCAGTACTATGCCTCCAGGGCATGTATTTTGCACACTGATCGGTATCCCAGGTGCAGCAGACAGATGAGGTTTTCATGCTACTGCCTCAGCAAGTCAGAAGATATTTGAGACTACATAGAATGCACTAGAAGTTGACTCGCCGTGGACCTAGAGCTACTTCACTTTTTAGATGTTCATCTCTATCATTTGGTCAATGGCAGCTCTAGATGTCCTCAACAGTATCCGAGTAGTCTTGGTTATTTTACTACTATGTGGTTTTAATATATTGATGGTTCAGTTTGCACCAGGTAGACGTATGGCGAGTGCTGTAGACCTATCATTTCCAAGAATGATACTCAAAAGCCTATCAAAATTTGGATATTCCTGTCTCCACGTTGATATTTGAGGTAATTGAACAGGTGTACCCAGCCTGCCAATTACTCTAAACATCCTTCATTGGCGTTATAGTGCTTAGTGGCTACACGTTCTATGCCTTTTTAGAAAAGCCTGTAATCAAGACTGAGAAGCATATGACAGCAGCTGGGGCAACATATTCTACAGTCTCAGAGTATGGTCCCATGTAGCAGCCGCACTGAGGCAGACAACCCCACCAGTAGTGCGGGCACACGCAGCTTAATTAAAGAGAGTCCAACCATATTTTTGCGACACTGATGACACCACAAGATAGTGACAGTCACTCCGATTACGGCGATATGCATGCTGTGAGGATCCCTGCAATATTTAGGAAAAACTTCCATTTTATCAGTAGCAGCACATGCAGAGGACTACTTACAGCTTCAGGCTAGTCACACCCAATCCCACCCTCCAGCCACTGATTGACAGCTGTCTGCCTATTACTGCATAGAGAGGCAACTGTCAATCATTGGCTGGAGGGAGAGTTGGGTGTGGCTAGCCTGCAGCTCATGAATATACAGGACTAGTTCTGTGTCTACTGCTAGTAATAAAGTGGAAGTTTCTCCTAAACTACTGCACAGATACACAGATTACAAGGATATGTCTGCTGTGTGTGATGGGCACTACCTTATGGTCCTCTTAGTGAGGGCTGTAAAAAGATGGTGACAGATCCCCTTTAAGTGTTCATTAGCTGCAAGTTGTGAACGACTATGTAGTTTGCCTAAAACCATGCAGCTATTAACAATTTATGAACACTTAAAGGGGTTGTCCGGTTAAAGTTAAGATTTTAAAACTCAGAACCAAATGGGTTAATACTACTGAAAATTACCCTCCTTCATGATCCAGACCCCTGATTCTTGCAGCCTGTTGATAGCAGAAGTCAGGTGACTGCTGTCTGCCAATCAGAGGCAGCAGTGTCACCACCAGTTCTCCTGGCATCAGTGCTCGCATTCTGAGCCCCATGAGGCGAGAGTTTTGGAACAGGAGAATTACAGTGCAGCAGCACCATTTGTTTTTAACCCATTTAGCTCTAAAGACTTAATTTGAAGTTAGACAACCTTTTTAATTCATTGGCAAGCCGCACAGATCTGCATCATCAAAAGGGTGTTTGGCCACATCGCTACTGCTATGTGGGTCCATACCCCGAGATTGTAGAGCTGCTATGTGCAACCACTACATGGAATCATACCCTCAAATACAAAAAAAAAATAAAAATCTTGGTATTTGTATAATGCCAACTTATTCCACAGCGCTTTCAGGTAATTTACTTATAACCCACCATAAAAATCGGGTACCCATTTTACCGACCTCGGAAGGATGTGTCAAACTTCAGCCAGCTACTTGAACCACGCGGGGATTGAACTCGTAACCTTCAGGTCGTATTTTCAGACCCTCTATAACTGCAATGTTCAGGACAGGAGTTGGATAGCTTTGACCACAATAAAGGGAATCTCCCGTGGGGGGCACTGTAGGTAACATGAACACTAGCCAGATTCCCTTGCATAGATTACAGGTGATCCCTCATGTTTCAAGCGGTAGTACATCATGTAAGCTAACAAATTGGGAATGTCCAAGGCATACAGCCCCTTTAATTATGTTAGGGGATTGGCAGTTCTGCAATGTTTCAATCAGAACGGCTTCCATTATATAAATGAGAAGGGGGGAGGGGGGACACAATTTTGAGTTCACCCACTGCTGACCCACAGGTGTAGTAGGCAGGATTCAACAGCTTTCTGACACAAATTGTACCACAATACTTCCAGATATGTTACGCCACATTTACTATGTTTTAGGGCCCCTTCACATGAGTATGTGTTTTTACAGTCTCTCGAATGCGGCATAGAAGTGTGTGAATGAAGAAATGACGCCATCAAGTCCCAAGCTTAATTAACGTTTTCTCATCCACATGACCAGGTGCGACGTATTAGCGAGAAAAAAAAACAAAAAAATATGCCGCAGTCCGGAAATCCCTCGCTCGGCATGAATCCTCGGAATGACTTCAAATGCCTAGATAGAGGCACCTGTAAGCTTTTTCCTGCGCTGGACGATGTTAAACTGCCTCCCCTTCCCTATTTTTCCAGCTGCCATAGGAGTCTATTGGATCTACCAGTGTATATCGGTCGAAAGAGACCCTGAACTATCTTTTCCAGCCGCGTGCAGAAGCTCCTGTCACTGTCGGTCGCATATGTGCCATTTTTCCACGCGGGGCGATTGTTCGTAGTCCAAATCACCCATGTGAACAAATGTATTGGAATCCAATACCTCAGATGGTCGTCCGGGCACGAAAACGCAGCTACTCAGCCGCGTAAAAATGCTTGTGTGAATAAAGCCTTACGGCTCTTTCACACAAGCGTATATCAGTAGTGTTTTCACGGCCGGCCAATATACGCTACCCATCTATTGCATCAGTTCAGATGGGCGTCTTCCAGATGCATAAACATATCTGGCTGGCAAAGCTAGCGCATACGGTGCGCATTCAGGCTGGACGTTTTTACACCAGCAGAAAAGTTAGTTCTGGAACCATCTTTGACTGAAATACGGCGGCCGCCATATACTCCTATGGGAGCCTATGACAGCTGCCGGAGCAGGGAGGTGGGAGAGAGTTTCGCAGCTAAACGTCCACTGCCCGGCTGATGGTATCCCGAGGCTGCGGCGTATATGTGCCGCAGCCTTGGCCGTCTGAGCGGGAGTTAAAATGGGAGTTGCAGCCATGACTTGGTTATGGCTGCCCCGTGTGAATGAAGCCTGAGGCTGCTTTTCACGGGATGACGGTCGTGCCTGCCCTTTCACACAGCAGCGATATGTGTTCAGCGAGTGGAGGTGGAGTGCGCTGGAGGTCTCTTCTGGCTGCCTCTCCATTCACTGAACAGGCAGTTACTATATAGACCACTGCCTGTTTACACCGAGTGAGAAGTCGCTCCTCAGTCGCTTTGTTTCATTGAGCTGAAATGAAGCAACGGATGAGTGATTTCTCACTCAGTACACCGCTGGCTCCGGCACTTACCTGGGACGACTATCAGTCAAAGTTGCTTATGCAAACGATTTTTCACCTAATAGTTGCTCCATGTAAAAAAGTATATTGACACTTAGCAGAAATGGATCAAAATCCACAGAATGACAAAAAAAAATAAAATAATTAAATTAAAAGCGTTTACACCATTGGGGCGGAGTTTGATGCAAAGTCAGCTGTAGTTCCAAAGTGGATTTCCGCCTGCACAGCATTCTTTACCTCCACAGCGCTTTTGATCCAATGACTTTCTGGTAAGGCGAAACTAAACTAGCGGCTTACTGCTTGACACCCTGGTAGTCGCAGGGTTGACGAGCAGTCAGTCATCAACCCTGCGCTATAGTCACTGTACTATTGTTTGAAGTTGCCATTTTGGGTGATTATTCAGCCAATAGCCCAGTATAAATGTGCCATAAGTTTGCACTATTAGTAATAACCCTCATGGTTTATAGTCTTCGGTCATCGGAGTTGCTCATACCAGTGCTGTGCCTGGAGGGATTGTTAGTTAAGCTATTCTCTAATAAAACAAGTGCAATGTGCACTTTAAAAGTTGAGATTAAAGTTTGCCATTTTTTCCCAGAAACATTGTCGCTCAGCTCTTTTACTTGAATGCTGCAATACCAAACACAGCCACCAACAAGAGGGGCACCCTTTCTGAAAAACATACCTGGTTGCTGGAGGCTTTCACTCCGTTTCCAGGCTTCTTATCCCACACACACATTCATCACACTTCATCTATTTCCCTTTCATGTTTTAATGTTAACAACTGTCACTGAGCCCAAAACCATTAAACATTTACTCGCCGGTAGAAACTAAACATTCTACGCAGGCATTCCATTTTCCCCAGGCTATTTAGGATCTATTTCACCACATGCTGCTCTACCAGAAATATATCCACCCACCATTCACTGCGAGCCCCCAAGGATAGACTAGCAGTAAACAGGCTGCAAGAGAAAGTTGAACCTTTTCCATTCTGCTTGCCCTAATTTACCTTCCCGGCTGACGGCTGCATTTGCAGAAGTTTGACAAACTGTGACTTACTTTTTTCCGTAGCCGAATCTGCCCTGTGATTATAGCCAGGATGTACATTTTCAGTATGAGGAGGGTGCTGTAGAAGACAAACGACATGAATACTTTGTTTTCCATCTCAGCTGCTGGAAGGAGCACTTATCCTGGACTGCAGCTTAGATGAGAACCTCAGACAGTAGTAGTAGTAGGGGCAGGAGGAGGAGCTCAGAGAAAGGAGGGATAATCCCAGAATTGGAGTCATTCTAATGCATCTATTAAATGGCATTAATTTCAGCGGACACAGCCAACCAGAAGGTAGGGGAACACCTACCAGGAAATCAAGTGAATTGTTTGGAACCATCTGGATTTGTTCACGGATTACTAATCGAATGGGGCCAAAAGTAGAGTAGGGGCTCCTGCACACTTGCGTTTTTCTTGCACGTCTTTTTCATGCGATATCGCTGCGTTTTTTTCACACGATTGTCAATGGGACCTTCTAATGTTAAAGACGCATCACACAAACATTGGAAAGCATCAGCTTGCGATGCGTTTTTGACCTGTCCTATCTTTTGACAGCACAACACTGGCAGATCCCATGGATTCCTACAGGAGCCGGACGGTAAAGAGCGGGGGAGCGGCATTCTCGCAAATACTAGCCGCAACGTACTCTCAGCTGCTATTTGTTCACATGGTTTAACTCTCAGATAACTGCAATCGCGACTATCTGAAGCCTTGGATTCCAATGCATTTGTTCAGATGGGCGATTTTTTTTGGTGTGCAAGATCGGCCAGCCACAAAACATAGCGCATACGGTGCGCATTCTGGCCGGTCCCTTTTACACACGCCGGGAAAAGATAGGACTTTCCTGCATTCCTGACACCATTTCTCAATATTATTGAGCATGCCAATCCAGTAAAACACGTGTCTTATTGTACCTTCTGTTTTGTGTACTCCAAAGTGACCGGATTGATCGCGGTAAGCTAGCAGTACTTGGCTGGCATCTCTGCGAGGACTTAGAATCTGATGAATGCGATTTCCTCATGCAGGATCAGTAGAACTCCTGATTATAAGATTCTTTTTTTAGGAAAAGTCTTTTTCTTTTCTGCATAGCCGTTTTAGTTCTGGATCAGAAGACTTAGGGCGCATTCAGAAAATTGTATATAGGCTGGGTTTTCATGCCCAGCCGATATACGTCGTCCCTCTCTGCAGGGGGAGGAAGCTGGAAGAGCCGGGAGCAGTGTAATGAGCTCCCGCCTCCTCTCCACCCCCTTTTCGCCCCTTGCCACTATTTGCAATGGGAAGGGCAGAACGGGGGCGGAGCTATGTCCCAGAACTTAGCTCTGCCACCGCCCCGCCCCTCCCATTGCAAATAGTGGCAAGGGGCAGAGAGGGGGCGGGAGCTCAGAGCACTGCTACTGGCTCTTCCAGCCTCCTCCCCCTGCAGAGAGAGGCGCCGTATATTGGCTGGGCGTGAAAACCCAGCCCATATACGGTCGTCTGAATCCACCCTTACGAAGGATTCCTTTGGGTATAGCTCCAGATAACAAATAATCTTGTAAGGGCTCCCACACACTTGCGTTTGCGTTTTTTGTTAACGCGATTGTCAATGGGACTTTCTAATGTTAAAAACGCAACTCAACGCAATGCGCCACAAACACTGCGTTGCATTTTTAACATTAGAAAGTCCCATTGACAATCGCGTTAACAAGAAACGCAAACGCAAGTGTGTTGGAGCCCTTACTCACCAAAAGTCCTGCTATTCTGTTGCAACAGGAGCCATCTTTGAAGGGTATCTGCGGATTTAGGGCTTATTCACTTCAGCATATAGCGGCCACCGTTTTCATGGCCGGCCAATATACGCTACAATCTGATGCATTGGATTCCAATGCATCAGATCACATAGGCGTATTCCCGTGGCGTAAAAGCGCCCGGTCGGCAAATATAGCGCTGGGCGCTTTTATGCCGGGCAGCAAAGATGGTCCTGGAATTATCTTTGTGACCGGAATACGTCGGCCGCTGCATGAGCTCCCATGTGATTTTCATACACCTGAAAATCGCATTTTCAGTGATGCAATGCGACTTTTTTCACAATTTGCGTCACACTCACAGTGAAAATCACATTTTTACAAATGCAATATTGGTCCAATTATCTCAGACTGATATTGCGCTTGGCCGTATGAATTCAGCTTAAGCCAGTTCCATATGAGAACATTATAAAAGGTCCATAGGGGCTTATTCACACGGGCGTATATCAGCCTGGTTTTCACACCCCGGCTGATATACGCTGCCCCTCTGATGCATTAGTTCACAATTAGAGATGAGCGAACGTGTTCGTCCGAACTTGATATCCGTGCGGATATTAGGGTGTTCGGGATGTTCGTTATTCGTAACGAACACCATGCGGTGTTCGGGTTACTTTCACTTCCTTCCCTGAGACGTTAGCGCGCTTTTCTGGCCAATTGAAAGACAGGGAAGGCATTACAACTTCCCCCTGCGTCGTTCAAGCCCTATACCACCCCCCTGCTGTGAGTGGCTGGGAAGATCAGGTGTCCGCCGAATATAAAAGTCGGCCCCTCCCGCGGCTCGCTTCAGATGCCGTGTGAGTTAGATGAGGGACAGTGCTGTTTGTACCGGAGCTGCTGTAGGGAAAGAATTGGTAGTTAGTGTAGGCTTCAAGACCCCCAAAGGTCCTTATTAGGGCCACTGATAGCTGTGTGTTGGCTGCTGTTAGCAGTGGCAATTTTTTTTTCTTCTCAAAATCGGCTCTGCAGAGCATTGCACCCGGCATTAGGGACAGAAGTGTTGCATAGGCAGGGAGAGTGTTAGGAGTGAGTGTAGCCTTCGAGAACCTCAACGGTCCTTTCTAGGGCCATATTTATCCGTGTGCAGTACTGTCCAGGCTGCTGTTAGCTGTGCTGCATATTTTTTTTCTTCTCAAAATCGCCTCTGCAGAGCATTGCACCCTCCATTGATACTGCAGGGAAAGAATTGTGTAGGCAGGGCCACAACACAGTTATTATTCATTGAATATACGCAGTGCTGCCTTTTGGTGGAAAAAAACTGAAAAAAAAATCTATTTGTCCTGCCTCTGTCCATCCTAAGGGCGGTGGACACGTGTCGGCTGCGTGTGCAATGTTTAAAAATCAGACGCACCCAGCTACGTTTTACTGCTGGCTTCGCCATTTGCTTTCCTTAATTGGGAAAAAAATACCAGCTCTGCCAGAGTTATAATAACTCTGCTACCCTCACGTTCTGTGACACATTAGCAGGGCCACAGCACAGTTATTAAACTTCTCATGTTCATTGAATATACGCAGTGCTGCCTTTTGGTGGAAAAAAACTGAGAAAAATTCTATTTGTCCTGCCTCTATCCGTCCTAAGGGCGGTGGACACGTGTCGGCTGCGTGTGCAACGTTTAAAAATCAGACGCACCCAGCTACGTTTTACTGCTGGCTTCGCCATTTGCTTTCCTTAATTGGGAAAAAATACCTGCTCTGCCAGAGTTATAATAACTCTGCTACCCTCACGTTCTGTGACACATTAGCAGGGCCACAGCACAGTTATTAAACTTCTCATGTTCATTGAATATACGCAGTGCTGCCTTTTGGTGGAAAAAAACTGAAAAAAAATCTATTTGTCCTGCCTCTGTCCGTCCTAAGGGCTGTGTGTACGTGTCGGCTGCGTGTGCAACGTTTAAAAATCAGACGCACCCAGCTACGTTTTACTGCTGGCTTCGCCATTTGCTTTCCTTAATTGGGAAAAAAATACCTGCTCTGCCAGAGTTATAATAACTCTGCTACCCTCACGTTCTGTGACACATAAGCAGGGACACAGCACAGTTATTAAACTTAGATTATTCATTCACTAGAGGCAGTGGGGCCTTTCGTTTTCAAAAAAGGGAAAAAATTATATTTGGCCTGCAGTCTTGCGCCAATTTATTTCCTGCCTGTGAAATCAAATCACTGGTAATACAGCATGCTGAGGGGTAGGGGTAGGCCTAGAGGACGTGGACGCGGCCGAGGACGCGGAGGGCCAAGTCAGGGTGTGGGCACAGGCCGAGCTCCTGATCCAGGTGTGTCGCAGCCGACTGCTGCGCGATTAGGAGAGAGGCACGTTTCTGGCGTCCCCACATTCATCGCCCAATTAATGGGTCCACGCGGGAGACGGTTATTAGAAAATGAGCAGTGTGAGCAGGTCCTGTCCTGGATGGCAGAAAGTGCTTCGAGCAACCTATCGTCAACCCGCAGTTCTACACCGTCCACTGCTGCAAATCCGAATCCTCTGTCTGCTGCTCCTCCTTCCTCCCAGCCTCCTCACTCCACTACAATGACACCTGCTCAGGAGCGGGAACACTCCCAGGAACTGTTCTCGGGCCCCTGCTTAGATTGGGCAGCAGCGGTTCCTCTCCCACCAGAGGAGTTTATCGTCACTGATGCCCAACCATTCGAAAGTTCCCGGGGTCCGGGGGAAGAGGCTGGGGACTTCCGCCAACTGTCTCAACAACTTTCTGTGGGTGAGGAGGACGATGACGATCAGACACAGTTGTCTTGCAGTGAGGTAGTAGTAAGGGCAGTAAGTCCAAGGGAGCAGCGCACAGAGGATTCGGAGGAAGAGCAGCAGGACGATGAGGTGACTGACCCCACCTGGTGTGCAACGCTTACTCAGGAGGACAGGTCTTCAGAGGGGGAGTCAAGGGCATCAGCAGGGCAGGTTGCAAGAGGCAGTGCGGTGGCCAGGGGTAGAGGCAGGGCCAGACCGAATAATCCACCAACTGTTTCCCAAAGCGCCCCCTCGCGCCATGCCACCCTGCAGAGGCCGAGGTGCTCTAAGGTCTGGCAGTTTTTCACAGAGACGCCTGACGACCGACGAACAGTGGTGTGCAACCTTTGTCGCGCAAAGCTCAGCCGGGGAGCCAACACCAACAGCCTCACCACCACCACCATGCGCAGACATATGATGGCCAAGCACCCCACAAGGTGGGACGAAGGCCGTTCAGCGCCTCCGGTTTGCACCCCTGCCTCTCCCCCTGTGCCCCAACCTGCCACTGAGATGCAACCCCCCTCTCAGGACACAGGCACTACCGCCTCATGGCCTGCACCCACACCCTCATCTCCGCTGTCCTCGGCCCCATCCAGCAGTGTAGTTCAGCGCACCGTCCAGCCGTCGCTTGCGCAACTGTTGGAGCGCAAGCGCAAGTACGCCGCCACGCACCCGCACGCTCAAACGTTAACCGTCCGCATAGCAAAATTCATCAGCCTTGAGATGCTGCCGTATAGGGTTGTGGAAACGGAGTCCTTCAAAAGTATCATGGAGGCGGCGGCCCCGCGCTACTCAGTTCCCAGTCGCCACTACTTTTCCCGATGTGCCGTCCCAGCCCTGCACAACCACGTCTCCCGCAACATTGTACCCGCCCTCACCAACGCGGTTACTGCCACGGTCCACTTAACAATGGACACGTGGACAAGCACAGGCGGGCAGGGCCACTACATCTCCCTGACGGCACATTGGGTGAATTTAGTGGAGGCTGGGACAGAGTCAGAGCCTGGGACCGCTCACGTCCTACCCACCCCCAGAATTGCGGGCCCCAGCTCGGTGGTGGTATCTGCGGAGGTGTATGCTTCCTCCACTAAAGCACTCTCCTCCTCCTCCTCTCTCTCGCAATCAAGATGTGTTAGCAGCAGCATGTCGCCAGCAGTCGGTGTCGCGCGGTGTGGCAGCACAGCGGTAGGCAAGCGTCAGCAGGCCGTGCTGAAACTACTCAGCTTAGGCGATAAGAGGCACACGGCCCACGAACTGCTGCAGGGTCTGACACAGCAGACCGACCGCTGGCTTGCGCCGCTGAGCCTCCAACCGGGCATGGTCGTGTGTGACAACGGCCGTAACCTGGTGGCGGCTCTGCAGCTCGGCAGCCTCACGCACGTGCCATGCCTGGCCCACGTCTTTAATTTGGTGGTTCAGCGCTTTCTGAAAAGCTACCCACGCTTGTCAGACCTGCTCGTAAAGGCGCGCCGGCTCTGCGCACATTTGCGCAAGTCCCACACGGACGCTGCCACCCTGCGCACCCTGCAACATCACTTTAAGCTGCCAGTGCACCGACTGCTGTGCGACGTGCCCACACGGTGGAACTCTACGCTCCACATGTTGGCCAGGCTCTATGAACAGCGTAGAGCTATAGTCGAATACCAACTCCAACATGGGCGGCGCAGTGGGAGTCAGCCTCCTCAATTCCTTTCAGAAGAGTGGGCCTGGTTGGCAGACATCTGCCATGTCCTTGGTAATTTTGAGGAGTCTACCCAGGTGGTGAGCGGCGATGCTACAATCATTAGCGTCACCATTCCTCTGCTATGCATCTTGAGAAATTCCCTGCAAACCATAAAGGCAGCTGCTTTGCGCTCGGAAACGGGGGCGGTGGAAGACAGTATGCCGCTGGATAGTCAGGGCACCCTCCTGTCTATTTCTCAGCGCGTACAGGAGGAGGAGGAGGAGCATGAGGAGGATGAGGAGGAGGGGGAAGAGACAGCTTGGCCCGCTGCTGACGGTACACCGGCTGATTGCCTGTCATCCTTTCAGCGTGTATGACCTGAGAAGGAGGAGGAGGAGGATCCTGGCAGGGATCTTCCTAGTGAAGACAGCCATGTGTTGCGTACAGGTACCCTGGCACACATGGCTGACTTCATGTTAGGATGCCTTTCTCGTGACCCTCGCGTTGCACGCATTCTGGCCACGACGGATTACTGGGTGTACACACTGCTCGACCCACGCTATAAGGAGAACCTGCCCACTCTCATTCCCGAAGAGGAAAGGGGTTCGAGAGTGTTGCTATACCACAGGACCCTTGCGGACAAGCTGATGGTAAAATTCCCAGCCGACAGCGCTAGTGGCAGAAGGCGCAGTACCGAGGGCAAGGTAGCAGGGGAGGTGCGGAGATCGAGCAGCATGTACATCCCAGGCAGTGCAACAGTCTTTAAGGGCCTGGCCAGCTTTATGGCTCCCCACCAAGACTGTGTCACCGCTCCCCAGTCAAGGCTGAGTCGGCGGGAGCACTGTAAAAGGATGGTGAGGGAGTACGTAGCCGATCGCACGACCATCCTCGGTGACGCCTCTGCCCTCTACAACTACTGGGTGTCGAAGCTGGACACGTGGCCTGAACTAGCGCTGTATGCCCTGGAGGTGCTTGCTTGTCCTGCGGCTAGCGTCTTGTCGGAGAGGGTGTTTAGTGCGGCTGGGGGAATCATCACAGATAAGCGTAGCCGCTGGTCAACCGACAGTGCCGACAGGCTAACACTCATCAAGATGAACAAAGGCTGGATTTCCCCAGACTTCTGTTCTCCACCAGCGGACAGCAGCGATACGTAAGCAATACGTAGGCTGCACCCGCGGATGGAAGCATCGTTCTCTCTCACCATCCAAAACGGGGACATTTCTGCTTCATCAATCTGTGTCTAATATTCCTCCTCCTCCTCCTGCTCCTCCTCCTGAAACCTCACGTAATCACGCTGAACGGGCAATTTTTCTTAGGGCCACAAGGCTCACTCAAATAATTTTTCTGAACAATTTTTATAAGTTTCAATGCGCTTAAAAGCATTGGAACTTTAACTTGAACCAATTTTTCGTTACACTGGGCTGCCTCCAGGCCTAGTTACCACTTAAGCCACATTAACCAAAGCGATTCACCTGCCATCTTGGTTGGGCATGGCCAATTTTTACTGAGGTACATTAGTACTGTTGGTACACCAATTTTTTGGGGCCCTCACCTACAGTGTAATCATAGCAATTTGTATGTTCTTCGCCTGCACTCATGGTACAGAAAGGTGTGTGGGGTTGGCCTACACTTTAGCTACATAAATGTAACTTGGGCCTTGGCTATACTAAGGCTACTGAAATGGAACTAAGACTGCGCTCCCACTATACTACTGCTTCAGAATTGTTACTGGGGCCTGTCTTGAGTGCTACTATTGCTGACATGGAACGAAGACTGCGCTCCCGCTATACTGCTGCTTCAGAATTGTTACTGGGGCCTGTCTTGAGTGCTACTATTGCTGACATGGAACAAAGACTGCGCTCCCGCTATACTGCTGCTTCGGAATTGTTACTGGGGCCTGTCTTGAGTGCTACTATTGCTGACATGGAACGAAGACTGCGCTCCCGCTATACTGCTGCTTCGGAATTGTTACTGGGGCCTGTCTTGAGTGCTACTATTGCTGACATGGAACGAAGACTGCGCTCCCGCTATACTGCTGCTTCGGAATTGTTACTGGGGCCTGCCTTGAGTGCTACTATTGCTGACATGGAACGAAGACTGCGCTCCTCCTATAATGCTGCTACTGATATGTTAGTGGGGCCTGTCCTAATGCTACGGCTGAAATGTTACGAATTCTGGGCTCTGCCTATACCGCTGCTAATGGTATGTCTCTGGGGTGTGGAAACAGAGGCTTCCCAAAGACATGATGGCGGCGAGGCCATTTCCCACCAACGCGGTTACTGTTAAGGTGCATATAACCACGGACACGTGGAGAGGACACGTAGTACCTCAAAAACATCCCCCTCCTCCTCCAACAGGGAAAACATTCTTGGCAAATGCCTTTGCATTGGTTCGTCTGGTGGCAGTCCAAGAATTTCACCTTTACCGACACAACAAGAGAGCCCCCACACCATCCCCCCGCCACGGCCCACTTAATCCTGGCCGCATTCCGAAAACCAACAAAATACAACCGTGCTACTAGGTCCGCAGTCACCACCACATTACCACCAACGCGGTTACTGTTAAGGTGCATATAACCACGGACACGTGGAGAGGACACGTAGTGTTTCAAAAACATCCCCCTCCTCCTCCAACAGGGAAAACATTCTTGGCAAATGTCTTTGCATTGGTTCGTCTGGTGGCAGTCCAAGAATTTCACCTTTACCGACACAACAAGAGAGCCCCCACACCATCCCCCCGCCACGGCCCACTTAATCCGGGCCACATTCCGAAAACCAACAAAATAAAACCGCGCTACTAGGTCCGCAGTCACCACCACATTACCACCAACGCGGTTACTGTTAAGGTACATATTACCAGTCTGACTGGGGCATGCAGACACCTTGACAGAATGAATAGTGTGTGGCACATAGGTTCCCCATTGCTATGCCCACGTGTGCAGCTCCTGATGGCGGTGGCACAGGATTATATTTCTCATTGCTTCTGTACAGCATTGTGGGCTATCGCCCCACCACTTTTAAAGAGGGTCGCTGCCTAGCCGTGCCAACCCTCTGCAGTGTGTGCCTGCGGTTCCTCCTCATGGCAGACGCACTTCTAAATAGACATGAGGGTGGTGTGGCATGAGGGCAGCTGAAGGCTGCGCAGGGACACTTTGGTGTGCGCTGTGGGGGGGAGGGGGGGGCGGTTGGTCAGCATGTAACCCAGGAGAAGTGGCAGCGGAGTGTCATCCAGGCAGTGATTGTGCTTTGTTGTAGCTAGTGTGGTGCTTAGCAAAGGTATGCCATGCTAATGAGGGCTTTTCAGAAGTAAAAGTTGTTGGGAGGGGGGGGGCCCACTCTTGCCGGTATTGTGGCTTAATAGTGGGACCTGTGAACTTGAGATGCAGCCCAACATGTAGCCTCTCGCCTGCCCTATCCGTTTCTGTGTCATTCCCATCACTTTCTTGAATTGCCCAGATTTTCACACATGAAAACCTTAGCGAGCATCGGCGAAATACAAAAATGTTCTGGTCGCCCATTGACTTCAATGGGGTTCGTTATTCGAAACGAACCCTCGAACATCGCGGGAAGTTCGTTTCGAATAACGAACACCCGAACATTTTGGTGTTCGCTCATCTCTATTCACAATGCATCAGTGCACAGGGGCGTATATCCGCAGCATAAAAGCGCCCGGTCGGACGATTCTATGCCGGCGGCGGCGGCAGCTGCATTGGCCCCTATGGGAGCCAATGACAGCTGCAGGAGAAGGGAGGTGGGAGAGAGTTTAGCAGCATGACTGCTAAACTCCGTCCCCCTTCTCCTCTCCTCCCCTTGCCGCTGTTTGCAATTAGAGGGGCGGGATGGGGCGGACCTAAGCCCCTCCCCTAGCAAACAGCAGCAAGGGGCGGAGAGGGGCAGGAGCTCAGCACACTAGCTCCCGCCCCGTTTTACAGAGGTAAAAATGCAAAAAATTGGGCGCACTGTTTTTTTACAAAAACGGCTAGGAAATAAAAATGGCTATGTGAGTAGATATATAGATTTATATTAGCTCCATATTACAACCCGCAAAACATAGACCAAATACAGAGCTAAAATATACCATCGAAAAGTGGCTTTAGGTTAGTTTCACACGGGCGCACAAAACTCCTGCGCGTATGAACTCCATTCATTTCAATGGAGTTTTACACATAAGTGATGTTCTCCCTCACAGTCATACCGTGAAGAAAAAAATTGCGGCATGTGCTTTTTTTTGCGTTTTTTGGAATGCCTCGCCTATTAATTTAAATGGAACCATAACTACATCGCATGACTCTCGCATGCTGTGCGATGCTAGGCTTCACATTGAAATCAATGGGAAAGACTTCTTATCCTCTATCATGCGTGAAACTCTGAATTTTTCAGAAGCGTTGCAAGGCTTTTTTGCCAGAAAAAGCGCCTCACATCCGCGGGTAAAATGCACGTTGATGAGCGTGATATTGTGCGGAGTTTCTTGGCTGGATATCGTATTTGACCGTGTGAAACTAGGCTGAGGTGATGCCCTCTCACGTTGGCCGCACCATGGCTGAAAAACTAATGCATGGAAAAAAGCTGCGATCAAGTTGCAGCTAAAATTTGCATTTTCTCGTCAATTCGCCGGGTATGGAGTATTAGCGAAAAAATATGCTGAAGTCCGGAAATCCTCGTGATGACTTCTAATGCTTTACTAGAGCCAGCTGTAATGTTTTTGCAGTGTTGGACGATGCTAAACTTTTCTACCCCCACAGAATCCTGATTCAGATTGTCTATCACAAGATCTCTACGGCCAGGAAGGCACTGACCTCACACCTACAACGCAAGAAGGCCCTGATACCCCTTCTGCGACACCAGTACTAGTTACGCCATGCCAACCAAATTACTTCCCAGACGCCATATTCCTATCCAGTTTTGAAGGCATGCTTACAAGCAAGCTATCCAAAACTACGGCGACTATAACTGAAACTCTAAGGCAGGGTCTTTCCAATATTGGGAGAAGACTGGATTCCAAAATAGACTCCACGGTGTCCAGAGTTATTCAAAATTCTAAGATGGTGTCGGACCTACAAGAACTCCTGGAAGCCACCAACATGAAGATAGAAGATCTAGAACATAGATCTATAAGGGAAAATTTTAGGATCAAGGGATTACCTGAAAGTATCATGCACATCCCTAAAGCAGTCCCGGACCTCCTCCTTTCACTTATCCCTGACATCGAGCCTTCTCATATGGAACTGGATAGAGCCCATCAGGCCCTGGCAGCACAGTATAAAGAAGGCCCCCCTCAAGATATTATCGTTAAACCTCCCTTTTACTCTACAAAAGAGAAAGTTATCCAAGTCCCCAGAGCGAGACGATCCATCTCCATTGCAGGTCATGAGGTTCAAATTTTCACTGATATTTCTCCAGGGACGATACAGAGGTGCAAAGCCCCTTCTGCTTTGTCTGACAAATAGGGACATATGTTATATGTTTTTTTCCTTTCTGTCTATGCTTCTCATATAACAACAAGCAATATGATGTTGGGGAAGGTGGAAGGTAAAAGGAAGAGGGCCGACCAAGGGCAAGATAGATGGATAATATTCTTCAGATGACGGACTGGACCTTGGTGGAGTTGGGGGTGGCGACAGCCAACAGGAAGCTCTGGCGTGGGCTGCTCCACGAGGTCACGAAGACTCGGAAGCAACTGAACGAATAAACAACAAATATAGACTTCATTCCTTTGCTGAAGGGGAATCTCTTCTTCTCCAACTTGGCGTCCTCTCAAATGAGCCTCCGCTGCCGGTCAGCTCTACAGAAAACCCAAGATCACCCTTGCCGCTTTGGAAATCTGCAACCTAATGGAAAGCAAGACCCACAACCTGAACTTTAGTGGTTTGGCCACCTCAGGAGAGCTCTCTTCTACATGGCTTTACAAAGGTGGTGTTGACTTCCTCTCGAATTGTAGGTCATACGGCAATCCTGTCATTAAATGAATAGTTTACGGCTACTCATGCCTCGCAGGGGTCCTTCTGACCATAACCCGGGTTTAATGTTGACAGTTGAATTGCTTGCAATGTAGTTTGAAGTTGATATTATTGCATTTGAATGTGATATGTGCTACAGGAGCTGTTGCTCCTTACCATGATAGACTGGTGGTTGATGGTTACATCTACCATCCCTCTATCCTTTGTCACAATTGTGACACTATTTTGGGGAATGTATCTCCCCACACTTGTAGTTTACTCGTTATTATTCTTGTATTCCCAGTTTCTCTCTGTCTCATGTCTGCTTTCTTTCCTCTCATCATTGCCTCCCTTCTCTCCTATACAGGGCATTAGGCATTTTTCTTTGTGGCAGGGTAGCCTAGATGGATTCTTTTTAGGTCATTCTGACCTCCTGTTCATTACCATGCACCTTAAAAGCCACTTTTATATTTTGTCCAATTATGCCTGTTAAACCTATTTTCTTTATCTCACACAACGTCTAGGGATTTTAATTCAACTATCAAAAGACACAAAGTCTTTGTAGGTACTGTTGTATCTAGTCTCCACCGGAACTGTGGGTGGAGAAAAGAGGTTGTGCTGTTGGAGTACAGTGGGATGCTCACAGCTGCCTATTGGTCCCAGACTCCCAGGTAAATGCCACCCCCACATCTCACGTGCCCGCTGCTGTCACTGTCCCTGGCGCATAAATTGATCTGCTCCCCACTTGGGAGAACCACTCTCCCACAGTAATCTCACCACTGCTGTCATTGTCACAGACAGTTGCATGTATCGGCTCCCCGCTCTGGCGCTGTCCATAGTGACTCTCCCCGCCAGCCTGCCATCAGCACTATGTCTGGTGCTTTCAGCCTCCCCTGCCATCACTGTCAGTGTCCCCAGCAATGTGCCTTCTGCCCTCTCAGCTCCGCCGCTGTCCAGACACTCAGAACGAAAAGCGCAGGAGCAGGGAGCCTATAACTCCAAGCGGCAGGGAGAGTCACAGCAGAGGGGAGATGAGTGCTTGTCCGGAGCAGGTAGCAGAGACATGCAAGCGCCAGGGAGAGTGACAGCAGAGGGGAGCTGAAATGACCGGTGGACAGTGCTTGTCCAGAGCAGGGAGCAGATAAAGACAAGTGGCTGGGACACTGACAACAGTGGGGAGGTCAGATGACGGGGAGGGGGGATTACCTGGGAGTCGGGGACCAATAGCCCGCTGTGGGTGCTCCTTCTTACTCTTGCGGCACAGCCCCTTGTCTCCACCCACAGTTCCGGTGGAGACAAGATACAACAGTACAGTCTTTGTATACTACCACAGGATGTGTGCAGACATTGTTTTCCTTCAGGAGACGCACTTTGCCCCTGCCTCCACCCCAACATTCTTCCACCGTAGCTACCCAACACATTACTTGGCTTCTGCGTGTGAGAAAAAGAGAGGCATAGGCATCTGGATATCCGGACAGACATCTTTCGCTCTACAGAAGATACATCAAGACCCCAAGGGTAAGTTTTTAATAGTCTCAGATGTACTTAACGACTCACAGGTTACACTTGTGAATTATTATGCCCCTAATACTAAACAACTTCCATTTATGCGTAATCTCTTATCCACCTGGCTCCCACATTTCAAAGGTCTAATAGTTGTGGGTGGAGACTCTAACTTAGCTCTGGACATCTCCCTCGACAAATCAAATTCAGACAAATCTAAACTTATTCCTCCTTCAGCTCCAGCCCACCAATTCGCAAAGCTCCTGCACTCCTTTAACTTAGTAGACATTTGGAAGAACTCTCACCCCTCGGATAGAGACTATACATATTACTCCGTAGCTCATAATTTATACACCAGGACAGACCACATCTTTACACAAGCTAGATTTATCCCCAAAATTGCCCAAGCAAAAACTGAATTTCATTCACAGACCTGCCTAACTACAAATCCACGGGATACTGGCAGCTGAATGAGTCCCTCATCAATAATGCTTCTGTAAACAAGGAGATGCTAGATACTATTGAGGACTTCTTCATGCATAACCTTCCCGCAGACACTTCATATGCTACCAATTGTGAAACCGTAAGGCGGTTGTTAGAGGAAGATTCATTCAACTAGCTTCCAAAATAAAGGCTCAACGAGCAACAGAACTACAGCAAAAAGAGGCCCTACTAAAACGACACAAAACCAACCCTTCTCTGGACCTCTATTATGAGATTACGAGAAATTACTTGATAAGATCCTTCCCTGATTAACGCCAGAACACAGGGACATTCTTGAGAGGGAGGTGACTGTTGAGAAGGCGTGGGATGCCGTAAAATCAGTCAAAAGTTCAAGGGCACCTAGCCCAGACTGTTTCTCCAACATATACTACTAGCTGATATACCCGGCTTTGCCCGAGTTAACTTGGTACTGGTGTTTATCTGGTGTTCACACGGAAAATCTTATGAAGTTGTGGGTACTTTAGAGATGCCGAGGCATAAAATTTGGATGCTAATTCTTTTGCGCTTAGAATTGAATAATCGAGTTGGGACCATTAGCTTTTCCTATTTTGGACATAATCTATGCTCGTGCCAAATTTCATGTTTCTACGACATTGGGAAGTTGGAGAATTAGTGGCGAGTCAGTGAGGGCTTTCGTCTTTATATATATATAGATAAGAAATTTTACACCCCCCCCCCCGGGTGGCCCCATTGTTGGGTATTTCAATACCCTCCTACAAACCCCTTATCTATCCATCACAGTCAATAAAGCTTTTATTCACGTAATCCGAAAACTTAATAGAGGCCACTCAATTTGTGAAAATTATCGTTCGTTTTCCTTAATTAATAATGACCTAAAGATTCTCTCCAAATTTATGTCCATAAGGCTAAATATATTCATTAGCCAGTACATTCACCCAGACCAGGTTGATTTATCCCTGGTCGGCAAGCCACTGACCAGGCAAGACGGGCAATTGATATTATGCCGTCTGTGAGGTCCAGTTGGGACGGAGAGGGAAATAGGTGAAGACTTCTCCTTAGTATAGATTTACGGTCTTTTGGCAATACTTATTTTTTATCCTTGAGGGAATGGGTTTTGGTGCAAAATTCAGATTTTCTCCTTTTGTGTTTTCCCCCACTTTTTATGTCCTTCTCCAACCATTATTTCGGTCTTTGGTCTACTCAGTTTGACACTGTTTTATTTTATTATTATATTAGGAGTAAAGTTAATGAAGAAACAAAAACGGTATCTTATTTTATGTTTTTAAAAGAAATAACATTTGGCAATGTCGCTTTGGTCAATTTACTTAAAGGGGTTGTCCCGCGCCGAAATCTTTTTTTTTGCATAGGCCCCCCCTCCCCCGTTCAGCGCAGGACAAACCCAAGAGATGTGTTGAAATTAAAAAAAAAAAAGTAACTTACCCGAATCCCCTCTCTGCAACTTCTTCCTTCTTTTCCTCCAAGATGGCCGCCGGGATCTTCACCCACGATGCACCGCGGGTCTTCTCCCATGGTGCACCGTGGGCTCTGTGCGGTCCATTGCCGATTCCAGCCTCCTGATTGGCTGGAATCGGCACACGTGATGGGGCGGAGCCAGAACGCCGCTCGTGCCCGGACTGACCAGAAGGGAGAAGACCCTTCTGCGCAAGCGCGTCTAATCGGGTGATTAGACGCTGAAATTAGACGGCACCATGGAGACGGGGACGCCAGAGCAGGGAAGGTGAGTATATAACTTCTGTATGGCACATATTTAATGCACGATGTATATTACAAAGTGCATTAATATGGCCATACAGAAGTGCGTTACCCCACTTGCTTTCGCGGGACAACCCCTTTAACTTTGTAACCCTTTGACTTTATCAATAGGTTCTATTCACTGTTTATTGACACAAACATATTTGCACAGCGTTTCACTCTTGCAAAATTTGCAGTGAATAGAACCTACTAATTGTAATGGGTTTGTTCACATAAGCATATTTTGTTCATGCTGTATCTTCCTGCACATTTGGGCAGTGATAAAGCGCATAATGAACTAATTACCTATTTCAAAAAGTACAGTAAAGAAATGCGCATGGAAATACTCAGTGTCCATTGCGCAAATATGTGTTGCAAAGGTGCATGCAAATGTGCTAACGCCTGTGTGACACCGGCCTAAGGTCTTCCTCACGTGACCGCGTTCATACGGATATTTGCGCATGCAAAATCTGCTCATGCAGAACACAGAGAATAGAACCCATTGATTGCAATCAGTTTGTTCTCATGAATGTGTTTTACGTGCAGAAAAAAGCAGGACCTGCTCAATTTTTCAGCGTTTTGCACAGCAAAACACCTATCATACAGAACACAGGTGGCCACTACTTATCGTGTTTCCCCGAAAATAAGACCCTGACTTATTTTAATTTGTGCCCCAAAAGAGGCACTAGGTCTTATTTGGGGGGGGGGCTGTCTTTTTTTTTTAACTTACCTAGCATGCTCGGTCCATGTCCCTCCTTCTGGTTTCCAGAGCCTTGGCACACTTCCTGCAGTCCTCAGCCGCTCACATAGGATCACTTGCTGGTTATGCAATTCAGCCAATCAGTCCAGTGCTTGATGAACCAATGCAATGGCTGATTGGCTCTTTGAGCGCTGCTCAGCCAATTAATGCAGCACTTGAAAAACCAATCACAGTCATCACATTGTGGCAGCAGGATTTATGAATTGGCTGTGATTGGTTCTTCGAGCAGTTCTCAGCCAATCAATGCAGCGCTCAAAGAACCAATTACAGCTATTGCTTTGTAGAAGCGGGATTTATGAATCCTGCAACCAGGAAGTGTTCTAGTGTGGGCGGCTGAGGATTGCAGGAACTGCTCCAGGGCTCTGGAGAGCAGTGGGATGGACCTGGACCAAGCCTGCTAGGTAATTGATTCCTATTTTTTAATGTAATGTAAATAGGGCTCATTTTCGGGGTAGGGCTTATATTTAAAGCCTCCCTGGAAATTCTAAGCTAGGGCTTATTTTCGAGGTAGGTCTTATTTTTGTGGAAACACTGTAGTTGTACCTCCTAGATTTCAGCATTTTCAGAATTTCTATCTTGTCCCCACTTTATCGCACATATCTCTACTAATTTACTATTATCTAACATGTCATGCTACCGGTTTTTGCCCCACGACTTCTTTCCTCCTACAGAGTGATATCTTCTCGGCTTGTTTCTCTTTTAAAATGTTCTTGAAAATCTTTATAAAAACAAAACAGCTAAGAGTAAAAAGAATGCGAGACGAGCGATCGCGCCTGCCAGAACGTAAATACACAGGAAGACGGAAGCACCGCGAATAGTAAGACACAACAGTGTCCCCGGATGAGCTTAATATTGTCTGTGTATGTAAAAACTGCCTGAAGGCCAACAGTGCGGACCTCCTGCTAGTCCAGAACAGCACCGGATTACCGGGCGCTGGGGGAGCGCATTATTTTATTATTCCAGGACCGCTACCTGTTGTTTCTTTCCTGTATGCATGATTTATGAAAGCAATAAGTAGCAACTCTTCCGCATGCCCGGATGAGTAGGACTGCTGTTTACTGGCTTAAGCAAATATGCATGACAAGATATGATGTAGATTTTCCGGGATCCAATAAAAAAAAGATAAAATACTTAAAACATGTATAAACCAACTGAAGGGCCGGCTCTACGCATCCTCTGAAGGTGGGCGGGTCAATTAATAAAATTGTGTAGACTAAACTTTTTATTTTATGCTTTAAAACAAATGAATCATCCATAGTTTCCTGAGTGCTGACTGCCGTAGTCCTGAGGATGAAGACGCTCGGTTTACTGATACTGTATCTGCTGCCTCTCACGACAGATGCTCTATCACTGGGGTCTCCATTGCTGGGATCTCAGCAGTCATCAGAATGAGGGATCTTCCACCACCGATTCCTCCTTAGCCACACTAAGGAGTTTGAATGGAGCGTTGTTCGAGCATGTGTGGTGCCACTCTCTATGGGGCTGAAAGTAGAACATAACCAACAGCACTCTGTTTGACTCAGTATGGGTGAGACATCCAAATGTTGGGCAACGGTCAAAAGGAACCTGGACCTTCGTTCCCTCAATGGAATCCCAAACAGCAATCAGAACTCCGCAGCAGGATGCAATGGTGCAAAACATACATTTCAAAAAAACTTTTATTCCCCCATCTTTAAAAATGCAATGTTTTGATCAAAAAGTATGATCTTTGTTAAACCTTCATAACATAGCATATCCATATCAATATATACAAGACAGAAAAACACTCCAACCAATCGAATTAAGACTGAAACATGTGTATTCAATCATCCCCAAAAATACCCCGTAAGCAGACAATATAAAACATCAAGAGCATACCCCTAAGGTAGGGAGTATCATGCATCAGGTGTCATTCTATCTGTAGAGAGGTGGGCTGCTAAGGGAACATGGTAGGGGAGATGGGAGCCCACAGTGAGAGCACCGCTGCTGGGAGGGCGCCAGTGGCAACAGTCCAAGCTGGAGGGTAGATAGCTGCGGGACACTCACAGCAAGAGACCGCAGTGCTCAGTGCCAGGACCTGTGTGCCCGAGAAAGGGAAGCCAGCGGTGCAGCCAATCACGAACAGGGGGCGTGACCGGCCAGTCATGCAGCCTGTATCTTGTCTCCACTCCTACTTCCGGTGGTGACAAGATATAATAATACCGCACACAGATGCAATATACTCCCATCTGAATGGGTCCTAAAGATGAAAAGTTTATGTTGCTGCAAAAATAGCATGGTGGCGTATCACTGCACATAGTTAGTGGGGTATACCGACATTTTCAAAAAGTGTCCTGGGTAGCAAATGGTGTAAGAAAATGAAAGAGCCATTACTCAGCCTGTCACATTGTCTCCAGTGCTGGGCCAATGACCTGGTCCCCCTTGCTTTGACATGACTGCGGTGGCCAGCACTTGGCTGCAGTGGTCATATGAGCAATGAACTTTATGTCATTGCTTCCTGTATCAGTAGGAACTGGAGTGAAGGTCACCAGTTCGGCCGTACTGGATCAGAGGAATTGTGCGACAGTGAATAATGGCTATTTTATTTTCTTACACCTTCTCCTACGCTGGGGCACTTTTATCAAAATGTCATTAAATCACTTTAATGCGCTCCAATCTGCTGCTTAGGTTCCATTAGGCAATCTCATGGTTAGGTCTCATTAGACTGACATAGGTCAACTACTGCTTAACTTTCTCCATTGAATTGCATTGGTATTTCACAGGGTGTGGAAGTGGTTGTGACAGCAATGAATGAAGAAGAGCTGAGGCGTACATCCGTAGGTGATGGGTACTAAAGTTGACTGCCGTGGAGACAGGTAGGGGCCTGTCCATACAGAGGCACTTCCACCTGAAGAATAAAAACCTGAAGGATGCCTAATTTTTTTTTCTTTCAATGATCATTGAAAAACAGAGCGCACGCGGATGCTATCTGCTTGTGGTCCTTTTTTTGTGCACACATTGACTTGAATGGGCTATTCTAATCCGTCAAGAATAGGACATACTGCAGTCTTTTTACACGGACCAATGGTATGTGCTAAAAAAAAAATCACATGTGAGAATATCCCGATTGACTGTAATAGGGCCGTGCGCTGTTAGTTACACACACAGACAGCACAGGGCTGTGACTGAGATCTAACAGAGTTACAAAGGAGGGCAGCCAAATACCCCCTCCCCGTTCAGACAGGATGGCATGAGACTCTTTTTGCAATGCGTTCCAAAGAAAACCTTACGTTACATAATATTCCAGCTATGTTGTTATGGGAAATGGCATCATGTTATTTCAATTTTCAGTAAGCCTGTAGCTTTACTTGCCAATTTCCTGTAATATTCAGAGGCTACAAAGAGTGTCACTTTCTGGAGGATCCGACAGAATACACATGCAATACTGCTAGAAACTATGCAATGCTTCATTACACCCTGCAGGAATACTGAACAGTTGTTCCTGAGTTCTCCCACAATGTACCAGCCTCAAGGCCCCCTGTAATCAGCTTATTTTTGGGAGGCCTTCTAAAGAAGAGTGATAGACCTGAGTAGACAACCATTTAAATCATACTTTTTTATATACACCAGCTACTGACTTTTATTCTCTACTGCAGGATAGGCAGTCAATAGTACATCAGTACGAGTTTGTGGACCAGGATCCCCACCAATTGGCTGTTCGCTGGGCCAGTGCGCTTGTGCACTGAGCTGATTTCTGCAGGAAGCAGACAGCTCCATTGCCAATGCAGTGGCCACTGAAATGAATGTAAACTTAGCCTGTAATACCAAGCTTGGCCACTGCAGTGAGAATGGAGCTGTCTGCTTCCTGCAGAAATCATCTCTCTGCACAAGTGAACCAACCTGGCAAATAGGTCCTGATCCCAAGTGGTGGTAGACTCCTGACGATCTACCAATGATGGCCTGTCCTGATGATAGGACAACCCCTTTAAGAAAATAAGAAAAGAAGAGTTACTCATGTGTTCATTCATCTGCTGTTCCAGCGCCTCCACACCAATCTTTGTTCTCAGCGCTGCAGTGCATAGTTAGGCACATCATGACAGCATTGTCAAAAAAGAAAGACTGTCAGGAAGCACCTGAGAGGAGGTGCTGGAACAGCAGACTTATGAACAGGTAGGTGACGTGTCTTTTCTTATAATAATCCCAGCCTTTTTCTAAAATTTCAGAAAGTCTCAGAAAACCCCTTTAAATTCAATTTTTTTTCTTTTGCATCCTGGAGAGAATGGTCACCAAGCTGGCTTCTTTAAATTAGTGTATCAAATAAATAATATGCAGGTAACATGGCTGATTCCACTAGATGTCACCAAGACTTAAAATTCATGCCATAGATATGTAGACCCTTCATGCCAGCTGTAACAGAGTCAGACTGAGATGTAGTCAGCATGCTTACCGCTATATGAAGCATTATTCTCCAATAAAGGGTATAATATGAGTCTCACCAAATGATATGGGTCCAGCCAGATGATCACCATCTCACCGGGAGGTAAGGAGGGCACCACCAAACAGTCTTGGAGTAAGTTCACCTCCTCTATCCAAACAAGGTGTCGCCTGGGACCAGCTCTCTCACGTAATAGAGCCCACAAATGTTTCCAAAGTGGAGCTATCATACCCTTAACACGCACCATGTCTCAGTATGCACCACTACTCAAAAACATGGTGCATGTCTGCTTCACGCCTACTCAGATACTCGGCTTTTGGAAGACTGCTCGCTTACCTCCCTCCCCTTTCATTTACAATAATAATACACATTTTAGAGAGACACTTTTCTGGATGAATATAAACACAAGAGAACATTGAAAGTTGAACAGAAACAGCTGTTTTGACCCCTTACATCAGCCCTAGGCATAACTGGACAGATGTCAAAGGCCAATGGGATTCGGGAACCTATGGACATCTTTGTAAATAAGCATGTTGCTTGTTAAGTTAAAGTTAGGGCCAACAGGGGCCACTCTTACTGTTGTGGATAAAACAATGTGAAACAGCTGCTACACATTAAGAGATTATTTTCTTATTTATTACTTTAAGTGACCACTCCTTTTTGGGGCAAAATTCTGTCCCAGGATGGGAGGGTGATGGGAATATATTACTAGCAGTTGTTAAGGCCCATTTAGACACAACGATTATCGCTCAACATTCGCTCAACAGCCGTTTTTTGAGCGATAGTCGTTGTGTGTAACTGCACTGGCATCATGCAGATTTCAGTAAGCCATCGCTCATCGTTGTACTTTCAACGTGGTAAAAGACAACGATGAGCCTTATCAGGGATTCACAGCGGGATACAGCTGATACTATTGTTTCAGCTGTATCCCACTCCCTGATGTCAGGCTGGGTATGAAGAACAGAGCGGTCCAGCTGTGTTCTCCATACCCCGCTCGGAGCGCTCGGCTGTATACCAGCCGGGCGTTACGTGCAGAAAGCATGTGGATGCAGAAGACAAGCGGGGACACCCTGCTTGTCTTCTGCATCCTCTGCTCCGAGCGCTCGGCTGTAGGACAGTTGGGCGCTCGGAGCGGGGAACAGCTGGATGAAGAAGGCAAGCTGGGACACCCTGCTTGTCTTTCAAATTGCAACAGCCATCTTGTATGGGCGAAAACAGGACCTGGAATGGCAAGCTGGGACACCCCACTTGTCTCTGCATCCTCCGCTCAGAGCGCTTGGCTGTATAACAGCCAGCGCTCGGAGGTGGGAACACCTGGATGTAGAAGATAAGCGGGGACACCCCGCTTGTCTTCTGCATCCTCCGGTGGCAGTGCAAGGTGATTGCTCATCTTGAGCGATCATCTTGCACAGTAAATGACACAACGATTATTGCTCAAAAGTCGCTTGAGCGACATCTTTTGAGTGATAATCGTTGTGTCTAAATGGGCCTTTAGTCTCTGCCGTCCATCTGATCCACCAGTTACTGGTCCCGTTTTTGGCCATCTAAGATGGCTGATGCACTCTTCAGACTGCCCAATCCCCACAGTTCAGTGGTAGTGTTAGACTACGAATGCACTATACCTAGTCTCTGATTAGCCAGCACTGATCACTTGACCAGCCCAGACTAATCAGAGAGCAGTGCAAAGTGTGCATTCAGTACTTGGAAAATTGCAACAGCCACCCTGTATGGGCGAAAACAGGACCTGGAATGGCAGATCAAAAAGAAGGCAGAGAAGAAGAACTACAGGTAATATACCCCCTTCTCACTCCGGTCCCGTAACAGACTTTTGTCCTGAAACCAGAGGGTCGCTTTAAAGGAGATGTCCCGCGCCGAAACGGGGTTTTTTTTTTTTAAACCCCCCCCCCCCCCCGTTCGGCGCGAGACAACCCCGATGCAGGGGTTAAAAAAACCACCCGCACAGCGCTTACCTGAATCCCGGCGGTCCGGCGTCTTCATACTCACCTGCTGAAGATGGCCGCCGGGATCCTCTGTCTTCATGGACCGCAGGGCTTCTGTGCGGTCCATTGCCGATTCCAGCCTCCTGATTGGCTGGAATCGGCACGTGACGGGGCGGAGCTACAAGGAGCCGGCATCCTGCACGAGAGGCTCCATTGAAGAAAGCAGAAGACCCGGACTGCGCAAGCGCGGCTAATTTGGCCATCGGAGGGCGAAAATTAGTCGGCACCATGGAGACGAGGACGCCAGCAACGGAGCAGGTAAGTATAAAACTTTTTATAACTTCTGTATGGCTCATAATTAATGCACAATGTACATTACAAAGTGCATTATTATGGCCATGCAGAAGTGTATAGACCCACTTGCTGCCTCGGGACAACCCCTTTAAAGATAGGTGCTAATAAAGTGACATACCATGTTTCCCTGAAAATAAGACAGTGTCTTATATTAATTTTTGTTAAAAAAGGTTTAACTTTTTTACATGTATAGCTGCCTGGACACTATTTAAATTGACTTTTTTAATTAACTGTTAGCAGGGCTTAATTTGGAGTAGGGCTTATATTTCAAGCATTCTCAAAAAGCCTGAAAAATCATTTTGCATCCTCAAAAATTCTGGAAAATCATGCTATGTCTTATTTTTAGGGTATGTCTTATTTTCAGGGAAGCAGGGTATGTGTAACCTTGAATATAAATAGAAGACACTTACAGCTGGATCAGATAAGACAGGGTTTATATAGCATCAGGCTTGTCCAACCACATTACATCTCAAGTTCAGAACCAGTCACTTGAGGAGTGGCATGTAGACCTTGACTGCAGTGACAGTTCTTCGCTATCTCCTACATACAGACCTTGGGTGGAGATGGCTTGGTTTTGGGCCCCTCCTGGTTGTTTTGCAAGTCTTTTTGTTTACTTAGTTTTTAATACCTCTCTAAGCATCAAAATGATTTTCAAGACAATATGGAGAATAGAGCAAGATGGTGGGTTAAATGATTTCTTTCATATTCTGTAGTCTAAAAAGCCAACATATACATGGACCCAATGCTATCCCCTGAAAATCTCATGATGGTGGTGACCATTTTTTTCTCAAAAATAGATGCCACCAGCTTATCTCTGTGCTAAACGTAGAAATAACATGTCTGTTATTCTAACCTGAATGGGCATGTCTGATAAGGTATCTGTCGACAAATAAGTTCATTCACCAATTTTGACTCTTTGAAGTGGCTCACCATTCATCAAGATCCAGTATTTACATGCATGTATGGGTGAATCATAGGTGCAAATGTGCTCATTAGTGAATCAGCATTAACAGGGATATGTCTGGTGGGTAATAGGCACTCCTCCCCAAGTGCTAACTGTAAATAATGTACCCAACAGGGGCGTAACTATAGAGGGTGCAGGGGATGCGGTTGCACCCGGGCCCAGGACCCTTTGGGGGCCCATAAGGCCTCTCTTCTCTATATAGGGAGCCCAGTACTATGACTAAAGTATTATAGTTGGGGCCCTGTTATAGGTTTTGCATTGGGGCCCAGAAGCTTCAAGTTACGCCTCTGGTACCCAACTATTTATTGGTGTGCTGAAAGAGTCAAAGGGCACAAAAGGCTTACTTGTATACCTTTCCCTGCCCACTAGATTCACTGAAAGTTAGAGCTAAGCTTCATTTTTCATTTCAGTAAACTGGAATATTCTTCTTGTGTCTACCTAAAAACATGTAGCCAGTCATCTTTATAAGGGGGCCTATGGAAGTCCCAATCTGAAGGGTATCTCCTGGGGATAAACGTCATGTTAAAGTTATTGGATTGTTCATCCCAAAACTGAATGTTACTTGTTCTTCATTCTCTAAATGTATGTCATACAGTATATATGGACACACTATTGCACTATGTGGGCATAATATGAGACTACATGCTCTTTGGATTTGTGTGGACATTATATGACACTATATGGGCATCACATTGCTATGATTCGTGGCCCCCTCTTACCTCGCCCCCTGGTGGCCGTGGTGTGCATGTTCTCCAGCTCCTTTGCAGATGTCCATCCGCAGCATCCTCCTTGCCTCTCTCTGCTGCCCAGAAGGCGCATGCACACATGCTCTGACTCTTAAAGGGCCAGTGCACACCTTCCTATTTTGTCCCCTGCAATCATGGAGCACCTCTGGTAATATCAGGCACCCTTCCTCTAAGGTAGTTGCCTAAGCTTTTGGTCTTTCTAGTCCAGCTGAAGATGCTATTCCAGTTCCTGATTCTGGCTATTTCTGACTTTGTTGCATTCTACACTCTTGACCGTGGCTTACTGTATTGACCATTCATCTTTCTGCTGCCTGTCCTGACTTTTGACCTGCTGTACCGTAATGAACCTGCTCTGTGTGATCTGATTTCTGGCTTGTCCCTTGTATTCAAGTTACGCCACATGCCTCAACTCAGACTAATCTCACTACGCCTCTGTTAACACACTCTAGTACCATGCCTTGGTCCAGTGTAGCGCCAGCTATCACATAACTGGAAACACTTCTAGTGTAACAGCATAAGGGTCCCGCAGGAAAGTGATTGGGGTAAAAGGGTGTCACCTCTGAATTTGGCCCAAAGTGAAACCAGTGTGTGGCACAGCAGGTCCACATCTTCTGACCCTGATACACATAACAGTCTGAACTTGTAATAAATCTAATATGCCCTATGTATCTAGGCATATATGGCACTGTATTTACTGTCTGTGCAACAAATGGGTGCTGCAGTAGTGTCTGGTGAATACATGTGGGTAGGGAGGGGTAACATCACTCCTTAAGGAGAGCACCAAGAATACATGGCACATGATTAGCAATGTGTGCACCATTTAGTTGAGAAAAAGGAGAAAAGATTTTTATTTCGGAGGGGTGAATGTGACACAACCTTCATAAATAACTGTAATGGATATTTGCTAAAAAGACCTTAGTTTATTAATAAAAACCAGCTAGTAAACGCGTTTCGAGGTATATGAACCTCTTCATCAGTATGTCCGGGCTCGAACCCACGAACTACTATACTCCAGTTGGTGGCTCTTCCCAGTGAGCTATCTAGCTTGATAGACAGGCTCTCCTGCATAACCTTGTTCTCTTTGTTGCCCCTTCCTTGTTCCTTGATTGCACTTCCTATAAATCCCTGGCCCTGCCACTCCCTCAGTGCGTAATTCTGCTCCCCAGCATTGACTAATGAAGCTCCACGTCTGCCTGCTCCTCTGCTATTGTGACAAGACCTCCTGATACTGACTTCTGGCTTTTCACCTGACTACGTTAACCGCCTCATTCATTTGTACTGTAAACCGAGACCTCCCATTGCTGACCTCTGGCTTTGCATCTGACATTACCTGCCTCATCCATTTGTACTGCAAACCAAGACCTCCCATTGCTGACCCTTGGCTTTCCATCTGACTACATTACCTGCCTCATCCATTTGTACCGCAAACCAAGACCTCCCGTTGCTGACTCCTGGCTCATCCCTACGGCTATTACACCTGAGGCTCCAACCCAGTGCCTGAAGCCTCTACACATAGCAAAGAAAAAAAAACTAATGATAAATAAATGAATACATGTATAATTCCACATGAAAATAATATACAAAATCAATTGAATTGGTAGCAAAACAAATCTTGAAAATATAAAGTAAGGCTGGATTCAGACGTTTTCACGCCCAGCCGATATACGTCGTCTCTCTCTGCAGGGGGGGAGCCTGGAAGAGCCAGGAGCAGTGCTCTGAGCTCCCGCCCCCTCTCTGCCTCCTCTCCGCCCCTCTGCACTATTTGCAGTGGGGAGAGGCGGGGCAGGGTGGGGCTAATTCTCGGAACTTAGCCCCGTCCCCGTCCCACCTCCTTTCATTGCAAATAGTGCAGAGGGGTGGAGAGGAGGCAGAGAGGGGGCGGGAGCTCAGTTCCTGCTCCTGGCTCTTCCATCCTTTCCCCCTTGCCCAGTAACAAAATGGCGGCATGTCCTCGCAGAGGCTCGCACAGAAACGTTACCACTGAAACGCCGGCTCTGCTCTGCACATGTGCGGCTGTGCACCAGCCGGCACAGAGCAGAGAGAAGACGCCGGAGGAGGTGAGTTGCGGGTCACTGCAGGGGCACGGTTACGTATCCCGCTGTAAGAATTGTCGCAGTCGGAATCCGACCCGGCCGTTTGCATTCACCCTAACTGTTTCTTATTTACAAAATAGCAAATTAATGTTGCAAGATATTGTTATTAGAAACATTATTAAAATCAAAAAGTAATTCAAAAAGTGCCTAAACTGAATGCAAGCAATGTAGCAAAGTGTCTGTTTAGGAAGTATAACATGTCATTGTATGAGCCAATGCACCATTTAGTTGGGCACTGCATGACTCTTTTTATTTAGGGTCTTGGTAGGAATGTTTTTATGACAATTGCTTGCTGCTGTTGAGTGGACCTGCTTATTAGTGGTGCCGGCTGGCATCCTGCCCTCCTGTCTTACACGCAGCTTGTTGAGTCTCCATGTCTTTGTATATGTAATATACTTATGTATCTGTGAATGCATTAGTACTGATTTGTCTGTAGATATGTGTGTTCTTGCCACATAACGCCTTTCCTGATAGACATCTATATTCTACTTGTCTGCATAGCCGTACTATGTCTACAGTGCTGTGTGCCAGGGGTCGGTAGTAATAGTGCATAGGGGAATAAGAAGGAAGGATCCGGGTGTAGTTTCCTCTGTTTTACAGTGTAACAATAGTGTAACTTTATCAGCTTACATTCCACTGCGGTAAGCAGCAAATGCCAGAGCCCAGTTGTGTTACTTTAAAAAGAATATTGCGTTGCCCATTTTTTGTTACATAATTTTTAACCCCTCAACTCTACAGGACATACGTTTACGTCCTGGCAGGGTGGTAGTTAATGCAACAAGACATAAACTTTAGTCCTGAGGATGGTGCGGGCTCAGAAGTGTTCCTGTAGTGGCCTAGATGGTCCTCCAGAATAGTCACACTAACCTTTGGTCCTGTCACACCTGTCTATGCACTTCCCATAGGCATAAAAGGTGCATCAGAGAAACCCTGTTTCTCCCCTTCCTAAGCTGAGAGCTTAGTGCTGGCAATAGCTGGTTGTCTATTGGTTATATGTCATGCCTCCACTGATTGGTGGGAGAGTCCAGAGCGGGAAAACACTAACATGAGTCCTTATGCAGAGGGGGAGGGGAGCAGAGAAAGTGCAGGAAAGAGAGAGGAAGTGAAGGAGGAGTCAGTGGAGAGCAGTCAGAGGAGAGGAGAGTCTGCAGCAAGTCATGGTTGGAGGAAGAGGTGTGTTAGCTGTACAGCCATGTGTGCAGTGTTTCAGCAAGCCAGCAAGAGTAGCGAGGTCCCTTTCCGCTCCCTTATCCATCCTGCAGTGAGGAGATCTGAGTTAGAGGCCAGCATTCCATAAAACAGTGAGTTAAACTACCCAGTGAATTCAAAGCCAGGATTAGTTCAGCAGCCATTTTCAAACTTCATCGAACACCTGCATCGTACACCTCCAGTAAGCCCATCAGCTAGTGAACACTGAATACTGAATAACCTATAGGGAAGTAGAGAGAAAGAGTGTTGAAGAAAAGTGTTATTTAAAGTGCAAATCTACTGTTTTCAGCATGTTAAATTACAGCATCATTGCTGGCTCTGCTACATCCTTAATGCTGCAAAGTTCAAGTGTATCTCAAAAGCTTTAGTAAACCTGCATGCTCCCAGTTTACTAATACAAGCTACTGGACTCGTCTCAAGTTATTTCGCCATTACTACATTTGGGAGTTCGGTTTGGAGTACTGGCGTCACCCGTGATGAAACAGCTGATTCCAAATGTAACCTTATACATTATTTGTGCCACTGTGCAACAGCTGAGCAGAGCCCTGTTATCACCACTGACAGGAGGGATTACAGAGCCACCCGTGACAACCATCTTGCAATCCCTGTGGTCTCCCCCACTTTGGCGCGCTTAGATTGGCCGTTGCATTTCTATGCCATCCAACAGTGGGAGCCTGCTGTGACTGATACCCGGACTCTCCCGCAGCAACAGTGGGGATCGATGAGAACATCGATCCCCGCTCTTAACCCCTCACATGCTGACATCAATGTACATTGCGGCATGTAAAGGGTTCACAGAGGAGGCCAGTCCCTCTGTGACGTCATCGGCTCTTCGCAATGTAATTGCAGGGGGCTGATAGGTTGCCATAGCAACCTGATTCCATACACTGGTGTTACGGCCTGTGATTGGTATTCTGAGCGATAATGCATTGCAGTATAGAAGTACTGCTATGCATTATCATAGCAATCAGAGCTTTTATGGTCGAATTTCCCTACAGGAACATAAAAAACGTAAAGAAAAAAAATCTAAACAAAAAAAATCTTTGTGCACTTTCTCATTTGTATTTAAAACAAAAATATTTACCATAATTATATCTGTAACGACCTGTACAATAAGGTGAACACACTATTTATCCTACATGGTAAAAACCCCGTAAAAATAGAGGCAAAAAACACAATAAAAAGGCCTTATGTACCCTAAAATGATACCAATAAAAACTACTGCTCGTCAGACAAAAAACAGGCCCTCACATAGCTCAGTCCATGGAAAAATAAAAAAGTTATGGTACTTTGAATATAACAATGTAAAAAAAAAAGAATTTTCCAAAAAAGGATTATTGTGCAAAAGTGAAAAAAAAGTGTCATTATCTTAATCGCACCAACTTGCAGAAAAAAAGTTTTTTATGCTGCAAAATGGCAGAATTGATGTGTTTTTTCTCCCTACCCTCCAAAAAAAATGTATAAAAATTATACAATACATTAAATGTACCCAAAAATACCATGCAAAAAACATGCCTCCTTAGGGCTCCCACCCACTAGCGTTTTTTTCTCCACTGCGCTGCAAGAGTAAGTGAAAACTCTCGCAGAGCAGTGCGAGAAAATCGCTGCGATATTGCTGCGACAGTCTTTTCAATGGGGCCAGTGGCAGCAGCGCTAGCCCCATTGAAAAGATATGGAGAATGCCGCAGACTTCTGCCACAGCTGTGGCAGGAGTTTCCTTCATGAAGGAACCCTCTGTCACAGCTGTGACAGCTGTCACAGCTGTGGCAGAAGTCAGCGGCATGCTATCCCATTGCTTTCAATGGGATCGGCACTGCTGCCAATCCCATTGAAAGCAGTGCTTTCTGACAAGCCCTGCAGAATGATTATCGGAGAAGGGCTTGAAATATAAGCCCTTCCCTGATAATCATAAAAAAGTGGTTAAAAAAATAATAAATAAGTTACTCACCTCTCCTGCTGTCAGACGCGTCCTCCGGCTGGCTCCCCGAAACTGCTATTGAGCTCTTTCAGCAGACGGGGATTTAAAAATCCCCGCCTCCTGAAAGGGCTGTGCAGATTGGCTGAGGTCTCAGCCAATAGCATCTACTGCTTAGCTATTGGCTGAGTGCTCAGCCAATGGCAGATAGCTCTTAGCTATTCATTCATGAATAGCAATTTCTTAGCTATTCATGAATGAATAGCTAAGAGCTATCTGCCATTGGCTGAGCACTCAGCCAATAGCTAAGCAGTAGCTGCTATTGGCTGAGCCCTCAGCCAATCTGCACAGCCCTTTCAGGAGACGGGGATTTTTAAATCCCCGTCTGCTGAAAGAGCTCAGTAGCAGTTTCGGGGAGCCAGCCGGAGGACGCGTCTGACAGCAGGAGAGGTGAGTAACTTATTTATTATTTTTTTAACCACTTTTTTATGATTATCGGGGAAGGGCTTATACTTCAAGCCCTTCTCCGATAATCATTCTGCAGGGCTTGTCAGAAACCACTGCTTTTAATGGGATTGGCAGCAGTGCCGATCCCATTGAAAGCAATGGGATAGCATGCCGCTGACTTCTGTCACAGCTGTGCTGCCACAGCTGTGACAGCTGTCACAGCTGTGGCAGAAGTCCGCGGCATTCTCCATATCTTTTCAATGGGGCTATCACTGCTCCTGCTGGCCCCATTGAAAAGACTGGCGATGTCACAGCGATATACCAGCGATTTTCGGATATCTGCCTGTGTTATTCTCACACTGCGATGCGAGACTTTAACTTTAGAATCACATCGCAGTGGAGAAAAAAACGCCAGTGAGTGGGAGCCCTTAGGGTGACTACCCACTACAGTTTTTTTCACTGCAGGGGTCTATGGGACTTGTAATGTTAAAATCGCGATCGCGCAAAATTGCAATTTACCGCGAAATCGCAATTTTGCGCAATCGCGATTTTAACATTACAAGTCCCATAGACCCCTGCAGGAAGAAAAAACGCTGCGAATTTCGCAGTAAAAAAACTGTAGTGGGTAGTCACCCTTATGGCCATGTCGACGGAAAAATTAAAAAAAAACGTTGGGCCAGATTCACACGACCGTGTTTGTGCACCTTTTTGCACATGCAATATGCAGAGAATAGAACCCATTGATTTCAATGGGTTCATTCACAGGTGCTTATTTCTGGGTGCATTTCATTCACTAATTGGCAATTTTAATGGCTGAAAGCATTTTTGCATGTTTACTTGCAAGCGCAAATGCGCACGATATGTGCAGGCAAAAGGTACAGAAAAAAATGTACTTTCCTGTGAAAATACGCAATGTCTGTTCCGCAAAAATGCAGCACAAATGCATGCGCAAACACACATATGTTCATGTAAATCCGGCCTTATGGCTTTTGAAAAGTGATTATAAAAATTCCAAAATAATCATTGCGACCCTTATTGCCAAAATAGGCCATGTCCTCAAAGGGTTAAAGCTGATGTCCACACTCACAGTGTTTTTTTTATTGCTCCAAGACATCCAAAAGAAAACATAAAACTTTGCAAATAATCTTAAAAATAATAAATTAATAAAAATCTCCTATCGTGTCTCCGGCTCCTTTGCAGATTTCTATGTTTCTATATTAACAGACGGCAAACAAGTTCTGGTAGCGTAATCCTGCAATCATACTCCTTCCATCTGTCCGCATCTCAAGTGTTAAGCAAGAACGTTGTTATGTTGGCGCGCAGATCATAGCATCCAAGAACGCTGTAAGCGCCTGCGCACTCCCCAGTCAATAATATGGATAAACAAGGCTGGGCACAAAGTAACACCTGGTCAGCTGACTACAACGTGGCACAGGAAGCGCCATACATACATTCTTTCAATAACCAATAGTGTCAAGATACATTAGTGGTTACTTGGTAAACCCCCTAAACAGAAATACCAGTCCTAGAATTGGGTCAAGAAGGTATAGTTTCTCCTTATGGAGAGCACCTAGAAGGTGCGAGGAGAATTCTAAGGTCATCCCTGCTCTTCTGGGAAATATGCAAATAGAATAAAGTCTCTACAGCGCCACCTATTGGAAGACAGTATTCCGCAAGTCAACCTGACCTACGTCTATAAGGCTTCTCACTAGCCAAGCCAGAAACCTGCTGCATACTGAAGCAGTCTGTCTGTACAGGGTTATCTTTTCCATCTGGAGAAGACTCTCTAACTTTGGTTTATATTCCCAGTCATTGTTACAAGGCTTGTTAAAAGAGATGGCATTGACTTGCAGGAATGCTGTTTTCCAATAGGTGGTGCTGTAGAGTTATTGTTCCAATTGCATAATCTTAGAATTGTAGTGGAAAAACAGGGAAATACCTGGAAAAAACTGGTGAAATAACACCTGTGAGCAAATAAATCCATAGATATGTGATGGTGAACAAATATATTCAGGGCTATGAAAATGCCAATAATTTTCAATGCTGCACCCTTCCATCAAAATATATATGTTGGAGAAATTTGGATTTAGAGGAGAAATACTTAGAGCCATTCAAGCATTGTATTCTCCCCCCTCAACAAGAGTGTTAGCTAACGGCACTCTATCCAACCCCTTCCAGACATCTAATGGTATTCGCCAGGGTTGCCCTCTTTCACCCTTACTTTTTGTGCTAACGATGGAACCATTTGCAGAGAAAATTAGATCTTCCATAGATATCCGAGGAGTCCCCCTACCATTCCGACAACATAAAATAGGACTCTTTGCGGATGATGTAGCATTGCTAATGACTCACCCGCTGTCATCTCTCAGGGCGGTAACAGAGATAATAAACAGCTTTAGCCAGATCTCATATTACAAAATCAACTCCCACAAATCTCAACTATTAGGTATTAACATATGAAAAAACTTGGAGGAGGCCATTAAAAGAGAATTTCCATACTCTTCGGAAACGGGGCCGATTCCTTACCTAGGCATCAAGATTGTCCGACCTCTCAGCAACATGCCAACAACAAACATAGACAACCTTATTCTCTCGTTACAAAAGGACCTAAACAGGTTTGATAATATGAAGCCTTCTTGCCTAGGCAGAATAATACTATGTATGATGATGGTACTCCCGAAAATCTTGTATATTTTCAAAACTATGGTGCTACCCATTCCTTGGAAATATCTAAAAGCACTTCAGAAACAAATGTTAACATTTATTTGGCATTAGAAACAACTGAAGATGGCGGCATCTATTCTAGACTTATCCAGAGATAGAGGCGGGATGGGAGTCCCAAATCTTACAGCATATTATAGAGCTACAGTACTCCAACTAATAAAGTGGTGGTCGCCCCATAATAATATTGTTAGCTGGCCTGCAAATGAAAAGTGCTTAGCTGGAGAGGGGATTTACGAACAAGTTTGTTGGCACTCTCAATAAATCCACATGCCCAACTCCCAACCTACCCAACAATTAGAATTTCAGTGGAGACCTGGCTGCATTTAATCACATTTTCCAAATCTCATTTTCCTAAACGACAGATCCCCTTACCTATTGATGTACTAGAGATGGTAATCCCTAATCTATCTATCAAGAATTGGAAGAAAAAGGGAATTGAAGTATTAACAGACATTCTAGCAGACTCCAAAATAAAACCCTTTGCTAGGCTATGCAGAGAAAGAAATCTTGAAAGGGGTGACCTCTTCCTATACCTACAAATTACCCTTCACAGAAGACTTTATTAAAATCTATATCTTTATTGAGACTCTCTAAAAACATAAACACTATGGGTACAAAGTTGTGGTGTGGGATTGAGTGCTAATGTGATATCAATCCACATCCATCAACCAACAGTCAATCTTAAACAAACACGGGACCGTAATTAGTTCCTTTCTTGGGTCAAAGAACAGCCTACATTAGATTATGGCTGGATGTTATACAGTATGTCACCGATATGAACGCCCTTACCCCTTATAACAATTGTTTTGGGGGGAATAGGCCTAAAGTATAGATATACAGAACTAGAGGGTCAGGGGCCTGAGTAGAAAAATATATCAGGACCTGGACCCTGTTTACATGGGAAACAGCCAGTTTATGTGTTACAAGAGCTGATACTTAATACATACTCTTGTACTACATCAATGCTCTAAGGGGTTTATCTCAAAAGAGGCTCATTCCCTTTCTCAAATATGAGATTAGAAGGCACCTGTTAACTCAGATTGCATTAATCTGGGTCACCACCCTATTATAACGATTCTGATCACCTATATCAGGATATTAGCTGTCATTATCTTTTATACACAGCTCGCTTTTATCTCCTGAGGATCCACAATATCTGTGGTGAAACGCGTTGAGAGAAAACACTTTCATTGGAGCTTTTTTTCTTTAGGGTCCAGGTCGCAGCTGCCAGCTGTTTCTTACAGCCGACACCTGGCCGCAACAGCTCCGATAAGCCGCGCAGCTCATCAGAGCTGTTAACCCTTTAAATGCCACGGTCAATTCTGACAGCGGCATTTAAATGTTTAGGGGTCCCGTACGACCACCTGTAATGTGATCGCAGGGAGCCGTGTAGGTGTCATGGCAGCCGGGGGCCTTCTGAAAGGCCCCGGGGCTGTCATGGCAGAATGTCGATCAAGCCATGCCCGTGGGGTGGCTTCATAGACTGCCTGCCCGATCACAGTATGATAAATAATAAATCTATAAATAATAAAACCAAAATACATATTTGGTATCGCTGCGTCCCTAAACGTTAGATCTATCAAAGTAATGCATTATTTACCCCGCATGATGAACGTCATCAGAAAAAAGAAAATTAAGAACCCTGTCTCCAAGAAAAAATGCAATAAAAAGCGACCAAAAAGTTGTATGTATTCCAAAATGATACCATGCAAACTACAGGACGTCCCGCAAAAAAATTGCCCTCGCACAACTGTCGACTGAAAAATAAAATAGCTATTACGTGCAGAAGATGGCGGCAGGAAATAATTTTAAAAAATTAAATATCCTTGAAGAAAAATACAATACCTGAAGGTTGCAAGTTCAATCCCCGCTTGATTCAGGTAGCCGGCTCAAGGTTGACTCAGCCTTCCATCCTTCCGAGGTCGGTAAAATGAGAACCCAGCTTGGTGGGGGGTAATAAGTAATAATTACCTGAAAGCGCTGCGGAATAAGTTGGCGCTATACAAATAACAAGATTTATTTTTATTTAAGTAGTACAGCAAAAAAACCATATAAGGGTGACTACCTGCAACTTTTTTTTTTTTCACTGCGAAATTCGCAGCGTTTTTTTTTTTTCTGCAGGAGTCTATGGGACTTGTAATGTTAAAATCGCGATCGCGCAAAATCGCTAACCCCCGCCGCCCCCCTGAGCCTGCTTGGACTAGTAAGCAGTTACTCGAGAAGAGCGATGCTCGCTCGAGTAACTGTTTTATCCGAGTGTGCTCATTCATCTCTAATTACGTTTCTTACTATAGGGGATGCAGAGGATGTGGGTGCACCCAGGCCAAGGAGCCTTGGGGGCCCATAAGGGAGCCCAGTACCATGAATAAAGCATTATAGTAGGTGGCCCTGTTATAAAGTTTGCACTAGGGCCCAGAAGCTTAAAGTTACGCCTCTCGTTAATTATAACCAATTATGATGCTAGGTCTATGTAGTCACCCATTCCCGTAGGGTGTTGATTGTGCAACCTCCATATCTGAGATTACATGAACATTCCAGTAAATAAATAACATAACGGGACCCACAACAGAGTCGTTGCCGAATCCTGTAAGGTGCCTCATCACCTCCAATGCCAATCAACTTCCTCCCATGGTTTATGTCTGTACATCATTTGCATTTCGATTTTCACCCCATAGGGAGAGATCATACTGCTGACAGTCTTCCCCCAGGGCAAGATGGGGCTAAAATATTTTTCAAGGTTCTACTCTTCCTTAAAATAGTTCTTGGTTACTCGGGTAAAACATTCTTTAACCCCTTAATGACGCGGCCCTTTTTTTTTTCCATTTTCATTTTTTCCTCCCCCTTTAAAAAAATCATAACTCCTTTATTTATCCATCGCCGTCGCTGTATGAAGGCTTGTTTTTTGCGGGACGAGTTGTAGTTTTCAATGGTGCTATTTAATGTACCATATAATGTACTGAAAAACTTTTTAAAAATTCTAAGTGAAGTAAAATGAAAAAAAAAAAAGACATTCTGCCATCTTTCAGTGCGTTTTGTTTCTACGGCGCACAAACTTCCACTAAAATGACATGATAACTTTATTCTACGGGTCGGTACGATTACTGCGATACCAAACTTGTATTGTTTTTTTTTTACTATACTACTCTTTTTTTTTCAAAGACATCTAATTTTTTTCAATTATTTTCTGCCGTCATTTTGTGCGCGCAATAACTTTTTAATTTTTCCGTCGACGTGGTTGAGCGAGGGCTCATTTTTTGCAGGATGTCCTGTAGTTTCGGATAATTCCAATTCAGAATACATACGACTTTTTGATTGCTTTTTATTGCATTTTTTCTGGGAGACGGGGTAACTGAAAATGTGCATTTCATGCCGTTCTACATTTTTTTTTTCGAACGATGTTCACCGTGCGGGAAAAATAATGCACTACTTTGATAGATTGGACTTTTATGGATGTAGCGATGCCAAATATGTATTTTTATTTTATGATTTAGATTTTTTAATAATAATATGGCAAAAGGGGGGTGATTTAAACTTTTATAACTTTTTTTTTACAATTAATAAAACTTTATTGACTTTTTTAAACTTTACTTTAAAGTCCCCCTGGGGGACTACAACCAGCGATGCTTTGATCGCTATAGCATTACGTCATACTGCCATTTGACAGGCAGTCTATCAAGCCACCCAACTGGGATGGCTTGATAGGCAGTCTGCTTAGGCAGCCCTGGGGCCTTTCAAAAGGCCCCCGGCTGCCATGACACCTGCACGGCTCCCTCCGATCTCACTGCGGGGGGGGCATATAGGACCCCCAAACATTGTTCGGGGGATTTAAACGCCGCTGTCAGAATTGACAGCGGCATTTAAAGGGTTAATAGCCGTGATCGGCCGAATGAGAGTGGGAAGGGGTTAAAATAAAATCACTCTCTAAAATATTACACTGTGTATATAAATTGCCCTTGATTGCTCCATATGATGTATTATATCTCGTGACAATAGAGATATACAACATGTTACTTCCTTCTGTTTAATAGACAATCCAACTGATTAAGAGCCCCGAATGTCTCACGTCACGATCTGAATTAACCAAAGCTTTGGGATAACCCTTTTACATAAACCTACTTTTCAGAATGTCTGAAACTTAAAGAAGGTCTCTGCATATAGCCCATCTCTTTCATGGAAATGTGCCAATCAGGACATACATATTCCAGTTGGACTGATCTGGCCCGTAAATCAAGACCCCAATAATTGTTATTAGAGTTGAGCGAACATACTCTGCCGAGCTTGATGCACGTTCAGGCATTAGCGTACTCGATGGTGCTCATTACTCGAACGTGCATTAAGCCGTGTTCGACCCCGGCCTAGTTTTTGGCTCCTCCCCGCTGTGACATGCCTGTTTTGGCCCCTCCCCGCCACGACGCAGGGTGCGCATCAATGGCAAATTTTTTGGCAAGCAGGGAGAGAGAGAGAGAACCAAGAAAAAAAAAGCTCGGCGCCCGGCGTCCCACATACAAAAATGCTTGAGTCTCCCATTGTAGTCAATGGGGTTCGTTACTTGAGTAGAGCTCTCGAATAACGCGGACCTGAGCATTTGAGTGCTCGCTCATCTCTAATTGTTATGTAACTCAGCAATGAAATCCTTCAAATCACATTCAGGGCCATCCCAAATAATCAGTAGGTTGTCTATGAATCTACGACAAAAATGTATACAAGGATCTGAAACATAGGGCTCCTCAAAGGCTCCTATATGCAGATTGGCCTAACTCTGTGTGTCCATCATGGTAGCTTTTAACTGGTTAAAAAGCTGATTGTTATGCCTAAAAGTAGTTATTATTATTATAAAGAATAAAACTAATCGCATCTAAAATAAATTCTTGTTATGAGATTGGCAGGCACATGAAGAAATGTCTTTACAGATGATTGGACTCTCTTATGCGGGATATTTGTATAAAGGGAAATGACATCTAAGGATGCCCAGATATAGGAAGACTTCCATTCAACCTCATATAAGGAGATTACTGGTGCTCCTAGTGTAAGATGATCAAGTCTTCACATATTTTTGTTTTCCAGCATTGTTAGAGAGACTCTTTTACAGATGCTGTTGGATCACTGCTAATTTTTATAGTAAGATTTGTCCGTCAGAATTCTGGATGCTTCCTGCTCATAATAATAATAATAATAGTCGTTATTTGTATGGCGCCAACATATTCCGCAGCGCTTACATAGACAGGGAATACAGAAAGACAAAAAATATAAAAATTACAGAGCCATGGTTACATAGTAATCAGTTGATGGAAACAATAGGGATGAGGGTCCTGCTCCAACGAGCTTACATACTACAGATAATGGGGTGATACAGAAGGTAAAGGGGCTGGAGATGTGCACGGTATGGCGAGGTGGAGAGTGAGGGATGCTATACACATAGACAATTGTCGGACATTTGGCCGTGTGACAGCAGAATCGGTATGACTGCAGGAGCGGTTTATGATGGCTAGCGGGGATTGCAGTCGGTAGGTCAGGGAGCATGTTATCAGGCGGAGTACAGAGGGGTTTGTTTAGGGAATGCGGTATGCCTCCCTGAAGAGGTGCGTTTTTAGAGCACGCTTGGAGTTCTGCGAGTCCTGGATTGTTTGGGTAGCCTTTGGTAGTGCGTTCCAGAGGACCGCTGCTGCTCTGGAGAAGTCTTGGAGGCAGGAATGAGAAGTTCGAATTAAAGGGGCGCTCAGTCTGGTTTCATTAGCAGAGCGAACAGCCCGGGCTGGGTTATAGATTGAGATGAGGGAGGCAATATAGGGGGGCGCTGCGCTATGGAGGGCTTTGTGGATGAAGGTGGAACAGGGCAGAGGCATCCGAGTAGCAGCTGGACAGGAAGGTGAGCCTGGCTGCTGCATTCAGGATGGATTGGAGAGGGTAGAGTCTGGTGTAGGGGAGGCTGATCAGCAACAAGTTGCAATAATAGTGCCAGGAGTGGATGAGGGCAACAGTAAACGTTTTTAACGTGTCTACAGTGAGAAAAGAGCTGATTCTTGCGATGTTCTTGAGGTGCAGCTGACATGTTCGGGTGAGAGATTGGATGTAGGGGGTAAAAGAGAGATCAGAGTCGAATATGACACCAAGGCAGCGGGCATGTTGTCTAGGAGTTATGGTGGCGCCACAATCTGAGATGAAGGTGTCAGGATGAGGTCGGTTAGTGGAGGGTGGAAATACCAGTAAGTCAGTTTTAGAGAGGTTTAGTTTTAGGTAGAGAGAGGACATGGTGTTAGAGACAGCAGACAGACAGTCGGTTATGTTTTGGAGGAAAGGTGCAGAGATGTCACGGGAAGAGGTGTATAGCTGGGTGTCGTCAGCATAAAAGGTGGTATTGGAGGCCAAATCTCCTAATGCTTTGTTCAATTGGGGCTGTGTAGATAGAGAAAAGAAAGGGGCCGAGGACCGAGCTCTGGGGGACCCCAACAGCAAGGGGAAGAGGAGGGGAGGTAGAGCCAGCAAAGGAGACGCTGAAAGAGCGGTCAGATAGGTAGAAGGAAAACCAGGAGAGAGCAGTGTCCTTCAGGCCGATGGAGCGAAGCATACTGAGGAACAGTACAAAATGACCACTCTTCCCCTTTGTCTGATTCTTAATTATAAATTCTTTGTTGTTGGCTAGAGATCTTAAGGCATTGAGTTGTTGTGTGTTTATGTTTTTATGTATCCTGGTTTTCTCCTTTTTCTTTGTCATTTTTAAAAAATCTTTGAAAACCTTATCATAAAAGGTCTCGATAAAAGGTCCTCTGTTGTAGATGGGGTAAAATCAGTCTTTGGACGTAGTTCCGTAGTAATCAGGTCTTCCAAGATGCTTGTGGTTACATCAAAATATGGAAAAACCCCTGGTTCAAAACAACAGTGGACCTATTCAAATTATTTTCCATTGACATTTCCAGTGTGAAATGTCTACGGAGAGTTAATGTTCTCACAAAATGGTTTAGATTGACAAATAGTTCCGATAAATTTACGGAGCTTAACGGACAAAAGGACAAGCCTTTATTAAATACCTGTTTTTCAGGTTCAGTTAGATTAAGTTTCGATAAATTAAAAATAGGCTTATACAGTTCCTTATTTTTTGACGTAACCCTCCTTTTGATTTTTTGAGACATTGATCCCCTCTCCTTCCCCTTCTTCTAGGTTTAGTTCCTGGAAGAGGACATAGTCTGTAAGACTTGGCTGCAGAGTTTCGAAGACAAGGGCATATTGTCAAACTGGATGTGACGATAAGGGAGGAGGCTGTTGTTGATACAAGGTTCGACAACAGAGGATGGACTTTCGGCAAAAGTGGACCGTAAAAAAGCAGATGGATCTGTCAAGGATGGAGGTGCAACGGGAGGATAATTTGTGTGGTTGGTAGTCGAAGTCGCTACTGTAGAAGATGCAGTTGCTGTATGTGTGCGTGATTGTGCGATCAACATATCTGAGATTACACCAACATCCCAGCAAATAAATAACATAAGAGGAGCCACAACAGAGTCGTTGCCGAATCTCGTAAGGTGCCTCATCGCCTCCAATGACACTAAACGTCGTCCCATGGTTAATGTTTGTACTTCATTTGTATTTCCCACATTTTTGTGTGGTGGACTGTCAAAGTAGAATATGCAGTTGCTGTATGTGTGCATGAGGCACAGGAATAGCTTCAGAGGATGAAATAGAGGGTGAATTATGATGTTGAACAGGCGGGGAAATGGTGTAATTAGACTGGGGGACCATGTAATTGCGTGGGATGTATCATTACTGGATGGACACTGATGTTTTAGAAGGACTTGTTTGGGAAGATTTACAGCAGAACTCTTCGGGGATACAGTCATGTGATTAATGACTGCTTTGTGAACTTCCTTTTGAATACTATGTAGCCATTAAAGCGGTTGTGTCTCTATACAAAACCCATCCGGGCGTTGAAGGCTTGTGTCACTCCCCTATTGAGATTGTAATAATAATAATATAATAATAATCTTTATTTGTATAGCGCCAACTTATTCCGCAGCGCTTTCAGGCATGGATAAATGCAAAACAATACAACAATTACAATATAAGGTACATTGGGTTAGACACAAATTGGTTGAGGGTGGTACAGGAGGTGCAGGGGGTGGGGAACACAGGCAATAGGAAATATTATGTACAGAGCATTTATCAGAAGGCAACCAGGGTGGAGCACCATAGGGAGGGGCGAGGGACTAGGTCAGGAGATTTGGTATGCTTCCCTGAAGAGGTGCGTTTTTAAGGCACGTCTGAAATTTCGTGCATCGGGAATTGTCCGGATGCCTTGGGGTAGAGCATTCCAGAGGATGGGTGCTGCTCTAGTGAAGTCCTGTAGGCGAGCATGAGAGGTTCGTATTACAGGGGTGTTTAGTCTGAGTGTGTTTGCCGATCGGAGTGAGCGGGCTGGGTGGTATACTGACAGGAGGGAGGTGATGTATGGTGGCGCAGCGCCATGCAGAGCTTTGTGAGTGAGGTAGAGGAGTTTAAATTTAGTTCTGCAGTGGATGGGCAGCCAATGCAGCGACTGGCATAATGCAGAGGCGTCTGAATAACGACTGGATAGAAAAATGAGTCTAGCTGCTGCATTTAGTATGGATTGGAGCGGAGCGAGTCTAGTGCGGGGGAGGCCGATGAGTAGCGAGTTGCAGTAGTCAAGCCGGGAGTGGATGAGCGCAACCACGAGCGTCTTTAGCGTGTCCGTGGTTAGGAACGGACGTATTTTAGCAATATTTTTGAGGTGCATGTGGCATGTTTGGGCCAGAGATTGGATATGGGGGGCAAAGGAGAGGTCAGAGTCCAGTGTGACCCCAAGGCATCGGGCATGCCGTCGGGGGGTTATGATGGTGCCAGACACTGGAATGGAGATGTTGAGGGGAGGTCGGTTAGAAGGTGGAAAGACAAGGAGGTCAGTTTTAGAGAGGTTTAGTTTGAGAAAAAGGGAGGACATAGTGTTAGAGACAGCGGACAGACAGTCGGTGATATTTTGGAGGAATGGTCCAGAGATCTCACGGGAGGAGGTGTATAGTTGGGTGTCGTCAGCATAGAGATGGTATTGGAGGCCGAATCTGTGGATGGTTTGTCCAATTGGGGCAGTATAGATAGAGAAGAGAAGGGGACCAAGGACTGAGCCCTGGGGTACCCCGACAGCGAGAGGAAGTGGAGCAGAGATAGAACCAGCAAAGGAAACACTGAAAGAGCGGTCAGAGAGGTAGGAGGAGAACCAGGAGAGAGCAGTATCCTTTAGACCAATAGAGCGGAGCATAGTGAGAAGGAGATTATGGTCGACAGTGTCAAATGCAGCAGACAGGTCAAGGAGGATTAGTAGAGAGTAATCACCTCTCGACTTTGCAGTCATCAGGTCATTTGTTACTTTTGTAAGGGCAGTTTCGGTCGAGTGTAGAGAGCGGAAACCAGACTGGAGGGGGTCAAGGAGTGAGTTGTCAGAGAGAAAGCGAGTAAGCCGGGAGTAGACCAGGCGTTCCAGTAATTTGGAGATAAAGGGGAGGTTTGAGACGGGTCGGTAGTTAGCAGCATTAGTCGGGTCCAAGGTTGGTTTTTTAAGCAGAGGGGATATAATGGAGTGTTTGAATGAGGAGGGAAAAGTGCCAGAGGTTAGGGAGAGGTTGCAGATTGTGGTAAGGTGAGTAATGAGAGCTGGGGAAAGGGAGCGGAGGAGGTGAGAGGGGAGAGGGTCGCTGGCGCAGGTGGTAGGGCGGGCAGTGGAAAGGAGCCTGGAGACTTCTTCCTCTGTCGTTGGTTCTAGCGTAGATAGTGAGTAGGTGCTGGATGCAGTGCTGATGAAGCTGGGATCAGGGCTAACCATGCAGCTTTCAGAGATTTCTTTTCGAATGTGGTCGATTTTTTCTTTGAAATACGTAGCTAGTTCTCCAGCAGTCAGGTCTGTCACAGGGGCCTGTTCCTTGGGGCTGAGGAGGGAGTGAAAGGTCTCAAAGAGTTGTTTGGGGTTGTGGGATAGTGAGGAGACAAGGGAGGTGAAGTAAACTTGTTTGGCATGGTGAAGGGCTAGGTTATACATTTTAAGCATGAATTTGAAGTGGAGGAAGTCTGCTGGCAGCTTTGACTTTCTCCACAGCCGCTCGGCGCACCTAGAGCACCGCCGGATGAAGCGTGTTTGGGACGTGAGCCAGGGTTGCCGTGGTCTGCGTTTGACAGCTCGCGTCACGGGCGGTGCCACTTCATCCAGGGCACGACTGAGGGTGGTGTGGTAGTATTCGGCTGCCAGGTTAGGGCAGGGGAGGCGAGAGATGGGCGATAGGGAGGACTGAATAGCTTCGGCAAACTGTTTAGTGCGGACAGACTGGAGGTTCCTAGAGGTGCGATAGATAGGAGGGTCAGGAGAGATGCTAGGGTGCCTGATGGAGAAAGAGAGAAGGTTGTGATCCGAGAGTGGAAGTGGGGAGTTAGTAAAGTGAGAAGCAGAGCAGAGACGGAGGAAAACTAAATCGAGAGTGTTACCATCTCTATGAGTGGGGGAGTCGGAGATTAGCGATAGGCCAAGGGAGGAGGTAAGTGTTAAGAGCCGGAAGGCAGATGAGGAGCTAGAGTCGTTAGTAGGAATGTTGAAATCACCAAGGATGAGGGTTGGGATTTCACAGGATAGGAAGTGGGGGAGCCAGGCAGCAAAGTGGTCTAGGAACAGGCGGGTAGGACCTGGGGGGCGGTAAATAACTGCGACACGCAGCGGCAGTGGGCGGAAGAGTCGGAGGGTGTGGACTTCGAAGGAGTGAAAGGTAAGCGAGGGAGCTGAGGGAATGACCTGGAAGGTACAGTTTGGGGAGAGGATGATGCCTACTCCTCCACCGCGTCTGTCATCCGATCTGGGGGTGTGGGAGAACTGCAGGCCATCATAGGACAATGCAGCGGGGGAGGTGGAATCGGACTGCTGTATCCAAGTTTCCGTGAGGGCGAGCAAGTTCAAGCGTTTAGTGGTGAAAAGGTCATGGATAGTTGGGAGTTTGTTACACGCAGATTGTGAGTTCCATAGGGCGCATTTGAATGGGGGAGGGGGGGCATTTTGGCAGAGAACAGTACGGGGTGGGCCTGGGTTGGGGGAGATGTCCCCTGCAGCTAGGAGTAGCAGAGTAGCAAGGGTGAGCACATGGCTAGGGGATTTGTGTGGGTGTCTGAGGCGTTTCTCTGCAGTATTGGGGGGTTGGAGGCGTCTTAGGAAGTTGAACAGTGCATGGGAGCCATACATAGGTGAGGAGAGGAGGGAAGGGCTGATGTGGATGGAGTGTGTTGGGGCTGGGCGTTGGAAGAAAGTGTGAAGGCTTGAAAAGAGGATGGTGAAGGAGATCAGTGCTAAGAGGAGAGTATTTCCCTCCAGGCTTTGGACAGTTGTGCATGTTACCTGTCTCCTGCACTGTCCAACTGCGCTGTATAACTGCATCATTCAACAGCATCAAAAACACTTGTTGCTGGACACTTAGTGCTGGACACATCAGGGGAGGCTGCCTCAGGGGAGGCATGGAGGGTAGAACTGACTTTAAAGTTCTGGCTATAGGACTTCAGCTGGGAGGGGCTTGTTACATTTCACTAGTCACCCAGCTGACCTGACCCACCTTTAGATGGCTAAGGAACAAGATGGGGGGGCTTTATTGCCCTCTTACAAAAACAAACTGTGTCCAGCAACACTAAGATGAGACAGGGAGAAAACTATTTGGGGGAGGTGATGAGGAAAATACATATAGTACAAAGAGAGTCAATTCAATTTATATGAAGCAATGGGACATACCATTGCGCACAGATTATGACAAATTTAAAGGTAACACAGCAGAGTCAGTGGAAGGAAGGCGGAGCAGTCAAATTCAGATGGAGTAGAGCAATGGATGAGTGAAACATACCATTGCGCACAGATTATGACAAATTTAAAGGTAACACAGCAGAGTCAGTGGAAGGAAGGCGGAGCAGTCAAATTCAGATGGAGTAGAGCAATGGATGAGTGAAACATACCATTGCGCACAGATTATGACAAATTTAAAGGTAACACAGCAGAGTCAGTGGAAGGAAGGCGGAGCAGTCAAATTCAGATGGAGTAGAGCAATGGATGAGTGAAACATACCATTGCGCACAGATTATGACAAATTTAAAGGTAACACAGCAGAGTCAGTGGAAGGAAGGCGGAGCAGTCAAATTCAGATGGAGTAGAGCAATGGATGAGTGAAACATACCATTGCGCACAGATTATGACAAATTTAAAGGTAACACAGCAGATTGTGTGATGTAGTGAGTGACATTTCCCTCCCCCCATCCTTTTTGACCAAAGCGTGACCAATTCTCAGGGATTTTGGGGGTGGGTGTTATTTACCCCAATGTGTTTATGTCTTTTTACATTCCATTGTTTAATGTCCCCTCTATTGTAATACCCATGTCCATTTTCAATTTCCCTATTTTCCTATTTCATTTTTCATCTTGGCAGACCCTTAAGGCCCAGTTACACGAGCAGATAATCGCTCAAAGATTGCTAAAAAAACGACAGTTTGAGCGACAGCTTTGAGCGATTATTTCCTTAAAACTAATTGGTATTCAAGTAGTTTCTCAGCTACTTAAATGCCAATTATGTATGCTAATAAAGCCTTCACTGAGCACATGCTAATAGTCCGAGGCTATTAGCTGTGTTCAGATCCTTTGTTCTCCACGGGCAGGGGGGAGGAGGGGGAATGCTTTCAGCTGTCCCCCGTGGAGAACAACTGATAAAACTGATTGCCAAAATCAAGCTCACTTTATTTTAAGGATCAGCGAAAAGAGCTCGAAATGCGGGTGCCCCCCGCCCATTTACACACACCGATTATCGCTAAAGCGATCGCCGATGAGCGAAGTTTTAGCGATAATCGTCCAGTGTAAATGGGTCTTAACAAGAGAAACCAACCTCACCATGCAGTCATTGCTTCTAGATTGTTTCTTTTCTATCAACATTTCAATCATTAAATTAGAAAAAGTATCTAAGTTATCTGAACTTTGACAGATGCCATTTGAAGTGTTGGAAAATCAATATCCCCTGTGGTCAGTTTATAAGGGTTTGTAGACATTGCACCAGTGACTCGGCTTTCTAGTTCCAATCAGACATTTTGAAAGGTAGGTTTATGAAAAAGGGTTATCCCAAAGCTTTCGGATTGTGAAAGATCCGGTGCCCTTGATCAGTCGGATTGTCTATTAAACAAAAAACAAGGGCAGAAGGGAGTAACATGTCTTATATCTCTTTTATCATGAGATATAATAGACAATATGGAGCAATCTCGGGCATTCTAAACAAACATTGGAATATTTTAGAGAGTGATTTAAAGAATGTTTTTCTTATCAAACCAAAAACTATTTTTAGGCGGGGTAGAACCTTGAAAATTATTTTAGCCCCATCTTGCCCTTGGGGATAGACTGCCAATAGTATGAACAGGTTGGGTGGGAAATGCTGTTTTTAAATGCAAATGATGTACAGACATTAACCATGGGAGGAAGGTGATTGACATCGGAGGCGATGAGCCACCTTACGAGATTCGGCAACGACGCTGCTGCGGCTCCTGTTTTGTTATTTGTTTACTAGAATGTTTGTGTAATTTCAGAATTGTAGCTTGCACAATCACGCACACATACAGCAGCTGCATCTTCTACAGTGACAACTTTGACTGCCAACCACACAAATTATCCTCCCCTTCTTCCTCCATATTCGACAGATCCATTTGCCTTTTTAGGGTCCACTTTTGCCAAAAGCCCATCCTCCGTCGTTGAACCTTGTATCAACAACTGCCTCCCCCCCTATCGTCACATCCAGTTTGGCACTACGCCCTTGTCTTCATACCTCTGCTACCAAATCCTTCAGGCTACGTCCTCTTCGAGGAACTCAGAGGGAGAGTAATCCCAAAATTAACTCCTTCTTTTCACTGACTCTAAACAGAAAAAGACCCAGCCTAGAAGAAAGGGAAGGAGAGGGGGCAAATGTCTCAAGAAAAAAACAAAAGGAGGGATTCCTCAGTAACCAATATGAATATATTGATACTATGATATCATTTTTTTTTTTTTAGAATTTGTGTCCCCGCCACTGCCACCAATGTTTGGGCGTCTCCGAAACTGACGTACTCTGTTGAACTATAGGTCTTTGAGTTACCATCCAATTTAGCCACAAACCCACATCCTTAATTCCCCATTTACATGAAGGAAAAACCACTAACTTCTAGAGAAAAGTTTTCAGCATATGCAAACTAATCATAATATTAAAACTATGTTGACACACTTCTGCAGAAACCTTACTCCCGTAATGCCATATGTACAAAAAGTCTGCAATCAACTGAAAAAGGACTCAGATACAAGATGACTCCTGTCCACTTCTAACTTGTTCTCCTTATGCAACTTACCGGACAACATCCCTTTAATAGGGCTGCCTGTAGTGAAATAACAAACTAAGCTATACTTACCTCTTCACCACAGCCAGGATCCAGCACTGCAGCCCCATTATGGTCCCGGCGTTTGTTGTGACAACTGACATCATCAGAAGTCACGTGACCACTGCAGCCAATCAGAGGCTGCAGTGTCATCGCTCACTCTCCTGGCATCAGTGCTGACATCCTGAACACCGTGATGCCAGATGTTCGGGAACATTATGCTACAATCTTTGATTGACTGCAGTGATCACCTGACTTCCAGAGATGTCAGCTATCACAACAAATGCCAAGACCACAGTGGGGCTGTAGTGCTGGATTCTTCGTGGTGGAAGGGTTGTAGGTATAGCTACGTTTGCTACTTTACTATAGGTAACCCTATTAAAGGGATGTTGTCCGGGAACCGGACAACCGCTTTAAATCCAGAAAAAGAATTGATCCTACTGGAAAAGGCCTTGGAGTTCAAGTGGAGAAAATGTGTTCAAGATCAGTCTAGATTTATGTACAGTAGTATCACACTCAGTGTCTGACATATCCCAAAATATATTAAGCAAACAAATTCACTCCTGATCTTGTAAGGGGTTAAACTAATTTATGTGTATACCCATGTATAGCTGAACTGTGTATATTACTCTTCAAGGACCTTTGAGAGACGGTCACATGGCCCTGCCAGGTCCAATGTTAGTGCTCTCATCTGCGAGGACCTGAAGTCTGTATTGATTGACTGTGATAGCTGAGTATAAGAAGAGGGATTCCTGTGTGCCTTGGTGTGACGCAGTAGCGGGAGAGAAGAGCAAGAGAACAGTGCTGAAGAAGTGTTGTTAGCGTTGTCCACCAGTGATCCACGTACCAGTGACAGACCTGCCTTCTAGAGCAGAAACCTACTGACAGTGGAAGACCGTGAGCCACGGACCATAGCGTGAAGAGCAGTTACAATGAAAACAAAGTGACGGAAAAGTATACATCCAGATACCCTGGTGGCAGTAGTGTCAGATTGAGAGTGTATTCATTGCTTACCCTCACCAGCATCCTGTATGTACGCAGACTCAGTGAAATAGACTCCCTCAAAGGGGGTACTGTAAAAGAATTCTAAACGAAAAAGTACAAACTGTGACCAAAGCTTGTTGTACATGCAAAAATAATAGAATAAGCCACGCTAATATTCGGGACTCTCTAAAATTAGACAGAGTTTCATCCTATGGGTTCTGTAATGGGGATTTGCAATAAGCTTAGACTCAATAAATGAACAAAAATCTTTTATTCTACTCATAAGAATGAAATATCGGCACATGTAAAACACATCTTCTCCGACATACCTGGCAGAACCCCATCCAGATTTTACTGTTGCATCTTCTCCTGGGGCATGCCGGCGTGACCTAAGCACTTGCTTTACTGTATATCAGAGTATAAAAACATAACACAGTGGCCCCCTTTTAGTAATAATAATGCCCCTCGTGGCGCCCTAGCAAGAAAAATACCCCTCATTGCGTCTATTTAGCAATATTGATGCTACTCATGGCCTTCGTTTAGAAATGATAATTCCACCCTCCTGGCCTCCCTTTTAGTAATCATAATGCCCCACATAGCCCCATTTTAGCAGTGTCTGCTATATGTCGCGTTCGCACTGAATGTAACACGCACCATGTCCAGGACGAACGTAAGGTTGTGTTCACACAGGCAGCAGAATGCAGCGAAGTGCAATAGAATCAAAAGAAAGAAGGGATAACCTCACCCTGACTTCTAAGAAAGAACAGCCCTGCTTAAAAGTGAGGTTATCGCCTTGATAAAGGCGGCCCCAGGTCTCGTGCCTCGGACACTGACTCTAACACCTAAAGGAAAGAAAACACAAATGGACAACAAAAGCAGCATTTTGCAGAATTAAACAAAACTTAGCTAAAGGCCAATTGGCTTTTGAAAGAATCTCTCGGTGGGCCCTTCACAGTTAGAGACTAATTAAAATCACTTCTTTAATGACTCAAATTAAAATAGGGCTATTACCAACTAACTGACGTATAACAGGACATATACACATAGATTCCTATATTACTGGGTCATGGATAGAAAAGACCACAGCATATAGACTTATCTACTGGTTTGCCTACTGGGCGTTGCTGATTCTAGCAGGTCCAGCAGGGAAATGATCAACATAAACCCAATGCTAATTCTGCTGGGTCAGGATGCTGGATAAATAGGACCCGGCAAGAAGTAGAGAAAGGGAAAAATAATTCCTTTTCATGTGAACTTAGCGTCACAGCAATAGATATTGAGCATTCGAAAAAAAACAAACAAGTGTTTTTTAAATGTCCAATTTGCAAGAAGGACTATTGACAAAGATGATGCCTATTTGGATGCTTAACGAGCAGCATCACTACAGAGATGTACTAGAGTAAAGGCTCAAAGGTTCGACGCGTTTCTATGTCTTGGTAATGACATTTTATCAGGAACCTAAAAACGTTTTTTATTGTGCATCAATCTGTGAGAAAGAAATTCAGTCTTGCAAAATGTTGCAAAAGGGCTGATAGTTAAATCTCGGAACTGATAATAATTGTAGCCAAGATAAACAAAATTGCTACAGATGGTAGCCACCATCTACACCGAGATGCTTAAAGTACACTGTTAGATCTAGAGCTCCAGACAATACTGGTTCTATAACAGTGACAGCACTGGACTTAAGCCAAAAGGATATACACCCTAGTACTAGGGCAAGATGGACTTGTATACATACACCAGTAGCTAACAAGACATCATTGGGCTAGTCCAATCGCTAGGAAAAGACTCCTATTAGGAAAGAGGTCTATCGACCATAGACTATACTTGTCAACCCTAACAGTGATGGTGTGCAACAATAGACAGAGCGTCTCCGGCCTTGATGGTAGGTCGGAGGCTATGCTGTCAGGTTGGGATTGCCCGAGCTATATAGCGGCCTTAGTCCCATCCCAGAGGTGGAGTTAGAGTTCAAAGACCAATCAGGATGCATGCCGGAATGAGCATCAAACCAGGGCCACGCCTACCAAAGTACCGGACCCCGAGACCATCCCGTTCTCTGCACCAACTCCGCTCCAAATTAAGGGTCCATACAGTAGAGGTCCATAAAGCGATCGTCGCTGTTCTGACACAATCTCCTGTGGAATAGCATAGTAATCACTCAGATGTGGGCGTTACCTGTGCGCGTCATAGCAGACATGTGCAGTGGCCCTTCAAGATGGCTCGATACATAGAATGGGGAGTGAGTAGAAGGTCACATGAGCGCTACCTACCCTGCTTCCATAGCAACCTACAACAAAACCTCATATAATCATAGGAGGAGTGCATTGAACGTCACGTCAACGATCACATGAGCATAGTTCGCTACACTCCATGGTGATCAGAGTTAGAGCAGTTCTAGCCATCATAGTAAACCAATTCAAAGGGAGAGAAATAAAAAAATATAAGAATTCCCTATAGATGGATCGAATAAAAATAAATATTACATTATAGATTAAGTTTATAACCTGCTGATACCAGGGAAATCAAGATATATATAAGGCCAACTGATTCCTAGATAAAAATAAAATTGAATCATTTAACCCCTTAATGACACGGCCTATTTTGGCATTGAGGACCAAGCGATTTTTGGTATTTTTTCCATCTCCATTTTTCAAAAAGCCATGACTTTTTTATTTTTCTGTCATCGCAGCCGTATTAGGGCTTGTTTTTTGTGTGGCGAGCTGTAGTTTTTATCGGTTCCATTTTTGGGTACATAGACTATATTGTAAAACTTTTATTATTTTTTTTATGATAACAGGGAGAGAAAACGCATCAATTCTGCCATAGATTATTTTTTTTTACAGCGTTAATCATGCAGCATACATGACACACTAAGTTTTTTCTGCGGGTCGGTACGGTTACAACGATACCAAAATTCTTATAATTTTTTTAGGTTTTTTTTTACACTTTTTTGCAATAAAACCCCTTTTTTTTGGAAATCTTTTTTTTTCTCTATAGCTGCATTCAAAGTCCTGTAACTTTTTTTTTTCTATGTACGGAGCTCTATGAGGGCTTATTTTTTGGGAGACGAGCTGTAGTTTTTATTGGTACCATTTTGGGGAATGTACAGCTTTTTTGATCACTTTTATTGCATTTTTTGGGAGGCAAAATGCTAAAATTAGCATTTGGCCTCTGTTTTTTAGCGTTTTTTTAACGCTTTTTGCCGTACAAAATAAAAAGCATGTTCAACTTTCTGTACACGTCGTTACGGACACGTCGATACCAAATATGTGGGGTTTTAATTTTTTTTTAACCTTTTTTTATGGTAATATTAGAAAAAGCACACAAAAAAGGGGTTTTGTATTTTTTTTTTACATTTTTCTTTTTTTTACATTTTTATTTTCCTTTCTTTTTTTACACAATTTGAGTCCCTCTGAGGGACTTGCAGCACTGTACCTATGATCGCTGTGATAAGGCATCTTATCGCTTATACAGCGATTATAGGCATAGGTAATACAGGACACCAGTGTCTGGCGTCCTGTTGCCATGGTGACAAGCCGGGCTCTTGCGATAACATCGCAAGAGCTGGCCGGAGACAGAGGGAGAGCACTCCCTCTGTGAACTCTTTCCCTGCCGCGATCTACTTAGATCGCGGCAGGAAAGGGGTTAACAGCGGGGGGCCCCTTTGTTGCAGCGGGACGCCAGCTGTGACTGACAGCCGGCTCCCGCTGCGGGATAGCGCAAAGTCAGTCATGATCTCGCGCTATCCCGATGATGTACCGTTACGTCATTTTGCGCGAAGTACTTGCCTCCCATGACGTACCGGTACGTCCTGGAGCGGGAAGGGGTTAAAAGAATAATTTCTCTATTCCATTTTTCCAAGAAAAACGATCCCATACTGTGTCGGTATGAAAAGGTAGGTATTAATTGCCTCATGGGTATTCTAGGCTCAGGACCATAGGACATGGACATGAAATTGCCGCTAGATAAATACTCGAAAATAAGTGATATTGGCTGACCAGTTTGATGGTTGATGTAATTGCAAGAGAAGGCATAAAAGTGTGGGAGAGCACAAACAAAATGTAGGGGACAGAGCTTCATTCAGACCGCTCGGTGAAAGAGAATCGAGGCGGAAAATCCAATTGGCTTCTTTTTGGAGAAGTCGTTGGTCTACACTGCCTCTCCGTATAGAAGTGCGCAGAACCTCGATTCCTTGAAATGTGAGCTGTTCGGGGTTCATACTATGTACCGTATGCATATGATCTGCTAACGGTGTCGACTCTTTTCTCCTTATGTTTCCCACAAGACCCATAATCCGTCGGCGGAACTGTTGGACAGTCTTGCAGCGTAGTTTCGTGGGCAAGGACATGTGGCCATATAGACAATATTTTTCGTATGGCAGTTAATGAATTCACGATTCTGAAAAATCCGTTTATTAGCGGCGCTAGTGAATTGGCTGCTCCTTTGTATAAATGTACAACGACATAATTGGCACAGGGAAAAGTACCAGGAGGTCTGGAGATGGGTAACCATGAATCGTTTTTAAGTATATCCCAGAAACGATTGCTCATATCACGCACATGACTTACTCCAATATCATAGTTCCCAATAATATGTGGAATTGGGGTGACCTCCCGATGGCGTGGAATCAAAACAGCGGACCTTCTCTGCTGTTTAGCAAATTGATATGCTTTATCCACTACCTCTGATGGATACCCCCTATCCAAAAACCTCTTAAATAACTTGGTACTTTCACTCTGGAAAGTAGTCTTCTCAGAACAATTGTGTCTCAGGCGGAGGAATTGCCCCTTTGGGATTCCTTGTTTGAGGGACTTTGGGTGGTAACTGTCCCAGCTTAATAAGCTATTTGTTGAAGTGGGTTTGCGAAACAGTGTAGAGACTAGCGTCCCATCTGGATTTTTAGAAATCGTGATGTCCAAAAATGATAGTCATGTCATACTCATGGCAGATGTAAATGTAAAGTTGAGAGAGCTGATATTCAATCTCTCCACAAAGGAGAGAAAGGAGGTCTCATCCCCGTGCCATACAATCAATGTATCGTCTATAAATCTTAGCCATAATAAGATCTTGTCAGACCACTCATTCAGTTCCTCCAAAAATACCACCTTTTCCTCCCACCAGCCCAGGTACACGTTGGCATACGATGGGGCACAAGGCGTCCCCATCGCTGTGCCCCTGATCTGGTGGAAGTACTTGGTGTCAAAGATGAAGTAGTTGTGATGTAGAATAAATCTCCACAGTTCCAGTACGAATTCATTATGTGCCACATGCTGTGATCCCCTTAGCTGTAAAAAGAATCTAACTGCTTCAAGTTTTGTTAATTCTGCTGTAATGCAAAATGCTGCTTTTGTTGTCTATTTGTGTTTTCTTTCTTTTAGGTGTTAGAGTCAGTGTCCGAGGCACGAGACCTGGGGCCGCCTTTATCAAGGCGATAACCTCACTTTTAAGCAGGGCTGTTCTTTCTTAGTAGTCAGGGTGAGGTTATCCCTTCTTTCTTTTGATTCTATTGCACTTCGCTGCATTCTGCTGCCTGTGTGAACACAACCTTACGTTCGTCCTGGACGTGGTGCGTGTTACATTCAGGGCGAACGCGCCATATAGCAGACACTGCAAAAATGGGGCTATGTGGGGCATTATGATTACTAAAAGGGAGGCCAGGAGGGTGGAATTATCATTTCTAAACGAAGGCCATGAGTAGCATCAATATTGCTAAATAGACGCAATGAGGGGTATTTTTCTTGCTAGGTCGCCACGAGGGGCATTATTATTACTAAAAGGGGCCACTGTGTTATATTTTTAAACTCTGATATACAGTAAAGCAAGTGCTTAGGTCACGCCAGCATGCCCCAGGAGAAGATGCAACAGTAAAATCTGGATGGGGTTCTGCCAGGTATGTCGGAGAAGATGTGTTTTACATGTGCTGATATTTCATTCTTATGAGTAGAATAAAAGATTTTTGTTCATTTATTGAGTCTAAGCTTATTGCAAATCCCCATTACAAAACCCATAGGATGAAACTCTGTCCGGGTCCTCCTTGTAAGACCGCTCTGATAACGGTAGTGGGGCAGCTTCGTGATCTTCACATGATTATGGCAGATAATTTGTCTTCTATTCAATGACTGCAAGCAGTGATAAGGAAAACCATGCAGACTTAATACACAAAGTATACTGGAAAATTTCAGAACTTTATTTAATTACTCAAACAACATCATTGGCTTCTTATTGCTATAATCTACTTGAGAAAAGGCTTTATGAACAATACAAGAAAGTGTTAAGAAGCCCGGTTTATCTTAGGTCACATTGTTCGCAGGGTGGCTGGTACAGGATGCTGCTTGATAACAGCTTGCGCTGCCAGGGACCTCCCTGAGCACTAAAAATGTCCATCACAACTACTGGTATATGGAGAATAAAGGCTACGAGCTTCTAAAAGGAGTTCAAAAAGAAGTTACCCCGAAGATGCCCCGAAAATACCATTTTCAGTTTCACAGCCCGATATCGCGCCCGGCCGTGTGTAGGAAGCCTTACTCTTGAATGCATGCGGAGAGGAGTCTGGTGCGGCTCATTAGGGCGCTTTCACAAGGGACAAAATATTCCGCAGGACACTACAGAATATTCCGCTGTCAAAATCCGTACCAAAATCTGCAGATTTTGATGCAAAATTGCCGGCCATTTGCAGTTTTTTTTATCAAAATCAGCATTTTAGAAATGCAGATTTTTCCACACGGTGGAATATTCCGCATCATCTGCAGCGAAATCCACATGTCTAAGGCCTCTCTCACACAGGCGCTTTTTACCGCGATTAACACGGCCGCTGTAATTGCGGTATAACCCTCCCATTGATTTCAATGGAGCCTCACAGACATGCATTCGATCGCACCGCTGGACGGCGCTTTCCAGTGCCGTGATTTCCGAGCGCTGTCTGCTCTATTTTTTGGCATTTAGTGCAACTCATCACCCATCACAATGATGGGGGGCGCTAAAACATGCTGTTGGCTGCAGGGGGCTGTGGCCGAAAACGATGGGAAAAGCACGGCAAAGTGCCACGATTGAAATCGTGTAGCTTTGCCGTATCCGTGTGTGAGAGGACTCTTATATGCGCATTTTGACTCACAACTGAGAATGGCTTCATTCTGATGGCAGTTCTGTCACAATCCGTATTTAGACATGGAGATTTTGGAGCGATTTCGACAGCGTAATATTCAGCCGCGTATTGTAGAATATCCTAATGTGTGTGAAAGCGCCCTGAATGTTCATATGTCACTGCTCCCCCCACCTACCTCTAGTATTGGCCCCCACGGCCCCGGCCCAGCTCAATGCAGTGGTACTTACAACTGCGTGAGTTTAGTAGCGCCATTTCCATAACTCCCATAGAAGTCAACAGGAGTTACACAAACAGGGCAGCACAGGAGATATGCTGTCTCCGCAGCCCCCAAATTACGGAAACAGCGTAGATGGCTGTGCTTGACTGTTTCCATAACTCCCATTCACTTCTATGGAGGTTACGGAAACAGCGGAGAACAATGGCACTTGGCTGTTTCTTGCCTCCCACCTCGTAGGCAGCCATGTTTTACTGAGATAGGAACCCCCTGTTAAAGAATTCATATAGGGTTAAAAAAAACATGGCTGCTTTCTTCCAGAAACAGCCCACTGTGGTACATGGTATAAGCGTAGTACCATAGCTTTGGCACTGTTTATATGGGGGGCACTGATGTGTTGCCATGTGGTAGCTCTGCAGCTATGCATACTTAGCACAAAGCATCCTGGGGCTTCACTCATCCCGGCCATGGTTCCGCACGCAATACGAAATTATACACTTTATGGGACTTACTATTGTTTAATAAGGCAGCCCGCGCCTCTCGGAGCCGCTCGCCGGCGCACCCTCTGTGTTGCATGGAAGCCTCATCTGGTACATTGCTGCCGTCCTAAAATATCACAAATGCCTCTTTGCTCACACTTGATGCCTCGCTGTTTAACTCTCACGTAAGGCCCTGCACTAACTACACCACCATAATTAACTAGGCTAACTAGTGTTAACCCTTTCGGGTAGTCCCAGCAGGTCCATGACCCCCACCCTGGCCATGGATGTTACTCAATACAGTCCTGGGGGAACAAATGCATTTACAGCTGGTGCGCTTGTGCCGGGATCCACTTTGCTGAATACAGGCCTCTCCATAACGCTTGGTCTCTTGCCCGCGCTGGCGATCCGGCAGCACTCTACTTCAACATGCAACCTCAGGAAACACCCGGGAGGGAGACTCCCTTTCCTTCCACACTCAGCATGGTCCTCGGCCCCACTGGGGGTCGCAGCCCACCAATCAGACTTTTATCACTTATCCTATGGATAGGAGATATAAGTCAGCTTTGGGAATACCCTTTTAGGGATCGCCGGCACCATCCAGTGCTGCCCAAGTACATGGTTGGCATAGTGCTTCACCGCACCTGAAAATAGGAAATATGGAAGAGAATGAAAATTACAGAGTTTTTAATTCTATACTTGCAAAACGTCATTTCTATAGGATCTTAATAGGAGGATTCCTATTCCAAAATGTGACCCAGTAAATGATGAAGTTCTGACTGCCACCTCTAGAGGGAGCTAACTGAATATGCATTTATACAGCTAGTGCTGAACTCAATGGGGGCTCCTTAAATCTGTATGCTGTGAGCGCCCCCTAGTGATGACTGCAGGTAACCTCTCTGACAGAGTCATGGAAAGCAGGGAAACAACATGGTGCTGCTGCCCTCCCTCCATTTACTCCATAGAAGTCACATATTATACCTCTGGCGAGGATGTCACTAATCTGTATATTATAACATTGCAAGACTTTCCATTCTATATGATGGGGGAATAAAGGAAAATGTATTTACTGGAATGCGGCGATGAAAAAAAATCTTTTTCCAAAAAGGGCTTTTATTGACAAAAGTGGAAAAACCTAAAAAAAATACAGAGCTTTAGGATTGTTGCAATCATACTGACCGCCAGAAAAAAAATTATGATGTCATCTATACTGCGTGGTTAATGCTGTAATAAACAACCCCCCCCCCCCCCCCCAAAAAATGGAGAAATAAAATATTTCTGGCTTTTACACAAAAACAAGGTATATGGCACGAGCTTACTGCATCCATATGATAACAGAACTGAGCTTACTGCATAGATACAATAATAACACCATGGTTACTGTGTAAATATGGTACCAGAACCAAGCTCACTACATAGATATGGTGCCAGAACCAAGCGCACTACATAGATATGGTGCCAGAACCAAGCTTACTACATAGCTATGGTGCCAGAACCAAGCTCACTACATAGATATGGTGCCAGAACCAAGCTGACTACATAGATATGGTGCCAGAACCAAGCGCACTACATAGATATGGTGCCAGAACCAAGCGCACTACATAGATATGGTGCCAGAACCAAGCTGACTACATAGATATGGTACCGGAACCAAGCTCACTACATACTGTATTTTCCCGAAAATAAGACACTGACTTATATTAATTTTTGCCCCAAATGAGGCACAGTGTCTTATTTTCGAGAGGGCCTTAAACTCACCTGGCCCATGGCATCTGGGTCCCTCGCACTGGTCTCCGGCGCTGTGGCAGACTGCTGTGTCCTCAGTGTTGACATAGCACTCTCTTTCTGGTAACGGGGCTTTGAAAACCCCGCCTCTAGTAAGTGAGCGCTTTGTTGGATCACAAGCGCCGCTGGCTCAGCCAATCAGATGCGGGTGCTCAATGAACCAATCACAGCCATTTAGTGATGTCATTCACCGAACGGCTGTAAATGATCGAGCGCCAGCTCTGATTGGCTGGTGCTCGATCCAATCACAGCACTCACTTACTAGAGGCGGGGTTTTCAAAGCCCCGTTACCAGGAAGAGAGTGCTATCTCAATGCTGAGGCCACGGCAGCCTGCCACGGCATCGGAGACCAGTGCGAGAGACCCAGACGCCGACGGCTAGGTGAGTATTGCTGTTTTTTTTTATTCATGTAGTGTAGCTAGAGCTTATTTTCGGGGGAGGGCTTATATTTCAAGCCCCTCCTCTAAAATTGGGGTAGGGCTTATTTTCAGAAAACACAGTAGATATGGTACCAAAGCTCACTACATAGATATGGTACCAAAACCAAGCTTGCTATATAGATATGATAAAGGAGAGGAAGCCTATCTTGTTCTTGTCTCCCCCCGGCATACAGTATGGTGAGGAGGACGGCGGACGCAGGGGTCCACGTTCCCAGTGGTGCAGCTGGGGAAAAAACGAAAACCCCTCTCTGGCTGCTCCTGGAGGGGCGCCTGCTACGACAACCGCGGGACCTCCAGTGGCTGGCGGCAAATATAGCCCTGACGCTAGAAGAGGCACTTATGGGGGTACCAGTGGCTGGCACACATTGTTATGGAGGTACCCGTGGCTGGCACACACTGTTATGGGGGTACCAGTGGCTGGCACACATTGTTATGGAGGTACCCGTGGCTGGCACACACTGTTATGGGGGTACTCGTGGCTGGCACACACTGTTATGGGGGTACCAGTGGCTGGCACACATTGTTATGGAGGTACCCGTGGCTGGCACACACTGTTATGGGGGTACCAATGGCTGGCACACATTGTTATGGGGGTACCCGTGGCTGGCACACACTTTATGGGGGTCTTTGTGGGTGACAGCTAGGAATAGTGCATTAGTGATCTGAGGAGTGTAGCCATGTCCACTTTTTGCATCTCCGCCTCTCCCCGGTCTCTAGAGCCGTCAGCCCCCTGCAGCCACATCACGGCTCTACACATCACGTGACGCAGGCTGCAGCGCACGCCGCCGGCCACTAGAGGGCAGCACTCATCCGGCTGGCATATATCTATATTCTCGCTGACCCCCACAGTTGCTAGGAGAGTCTCTCAAACCGGAAGTACTCTGCATATGTAGAGCAAAGATGGCGGAGAAGAGAGCGAGGATGGAGGAGGTGAGCGGGGACAACAAGTCCCAGCAGATGTGTGCTGGGTATTGGAGTCTGTACGAACGTAGCACGAAGGGGAAGGGTGTCCGTAAGGAAAAGCAGAGCGGCTAATAGAGTATGCTGGAAGTTGTAGTTCTACAGGCTGCTAAATAGCCACATGCAGTGCTACACTGGCTGGGAGTGCTTGTACTTGTAGTTCCACATTAGTGTGATTTAATATTCCATGCCCCCCCCTCTTGTCATATTTTTTAGGGTCACTCTTAAAGAGGTTCTGCAGGGGCCGAAGTGTTTGTTATTAACTCAGAAACTCAGCAAATTAGTAACGTGTCGGCAGTCAGGCTTTCTCTGCTTCCGGGCGCCGCGGATCCTGCGCTGTGTGAGCTTGCCACCGCTGCGCCAAACTCTGATCCGCGAACCCCGAGGTCACCTATACATCAGATGGTGCGGACAACCGATCCCAGCAGTAACGTGCGGGGCTAAACCGGCCAGAGAGGGAGAAAGCGGCGCAACATGGCAAATAATAGGCTGAACGGCGCAAATGTGTGATCAGCCGCGACCAGCGCAGAATCCCAGCCAAACGTCCCGGTGGTCGGCGTCCGCACGTGACTGTCAGGTGAAGGTCGGCCTAAATCAGCCATTTTGGCCAGCTTTTTATCTTGTGTACGATTTAACAACTGCGCAGGAACGTCCGGCTGGAGGCTCCCTCGCTGATCCGGAAGGAAGCTCTGCACGAGACGGACTCCAATATAGGCAATGTTCAGTTTGGTTCCATCCAGAGACGTGGGGTCACCTTCCTGCTCCCCGAATGGAGCAGGACAACGTTCTCCCCAGCTCAGATGAGGGGGTATTAGTGCATCTTGACGCCACCGGAAGCTAGGGGCTTGACAGGAGGAACGCCCCTCTCACACCCCTAGCTCCCGATTGGCTCAAGTATTGAAGGTCCCAGCAGCGTCTGAATGCCAGGCAATGCACTCTGCTTAGCAGGGGTGTAAGTTCATCAGATCTGGACCGTGGCGCCAAGATGTTCCGAGGCCCTGGCCCCTGCAATCCTTGACTTTCACCCCTGGAAGCGCCTACCCAGCCGCCGGGAGCGGCTTCACCGCTGTCCTCCCCCCATTAATGAATGCTGCCTCAGATTAATACCAGCCACAGTGTGTGCACCGGAGGAGCACTGACACTGATCGCCGACATCTCAGCTGTGACAGCAGGAGCGCTGGAACAGGTAGCCGGAGGGGAGGGGGGGGGGGTGTCAGTGTGAGCTGCGGAGGTCCGGATGGGGGTGGCTTACTGTCAGCAGTGGAGTCCGGAGGAGCGGAGCACAGCAGTAAGGAGTGGAGTGTGAGCAGCAGACAATGTCCTGAACATTAGCACGCTGCGTTTCCTTGAAATTGGAAACGCTGCTCTGAGCATCAGCAGGGACCTTACATCACGAACTACAGTATTCTACAGAGCGCTGAGGACCTGCAGGGAAGTGATGCCATCAGCCAATCAGCTACAGGGGGCGTCACCCTCCCCTGTCAATCTTGGCTCCCCCAGGACTTCCTGGTGGTGTCAAGATACACTAATACCAGCTGAGGGTTTGCCACAATTGCTTGTAGGCTGTGAGTTAAAAGGCTTCTCACCTCTGTAAATCTACAGATGGCCATCGGCTGATGAGCGACCTGTGCATTGGCCAATTGGCACTGCAGGAGAGATACGCGGTTTGACATGGTGGCGCTACGGGCCGTAGTATGCGGAACGATTCTTACTGATCGCAGGAATCTGAACCGTAAACGCTGCTGGCGACTGAACGGCGAATAATAACTTGTTCACTTGTCGTTCGTCATTCAGTTTCTGCAGATATAAGAATCAAACGACGATTCACCGTGTAATCAGGCAGTCGTTCATCTCTGCTGGCTGGCAGGTTCACTGTGAATGGAGGTGGGAGGAAGAGATCTCCGGCCGCTCCCCTCAATCACTGAGATGAACGATCCTTCAAACTAACGAAATTGAGCAATAATTGTCCCGTGTAAAAGCAAAAAAATCGTTTACTCTTTGTTCACTTCTGACTTTCAGTCAGCATAAAAAGCATAGCGGGCTTCTCGCTGCGTGTAAACGCTCCCCCGTCAGTGCATCACATAGAGAGGGAAGTGCTGAGTGAGAAGTCCGTCATCCAGCGATGTTCCCTGCCTGAATAAACTCCCTGCACGGGCGCTGATGACCTTAGCGCTGACGTTGGCGCTCTTGCAGTCGTGTAGACGAGCCTCGTCCCGTCTAGATGGGGCATGAGCGTGAATACGTATCGCCTGCAGCGGTAGTTTCAGCTGCCCGACGTGACAATCCCCTGGTGATCACTGATAGCCGTTTGTAGAAAAGATTTTCAGACCCATCAGGTGTGCAAATCACTGATTGTTTGTACTACAATGTATCCATGCCTGAAAGTAGCATCATTACCTAAGACTAGATACAGTGTAACAAACCTTCAGCTGTGAGGTATTGGCCTCTTCAGGTTTCTAGGTTCTAATTCACTGACAGCAAGCTGAGATGTTAAATGGTTTCAAATTGAAACACAAAGTATATTAGGAAGTTACAGAAGTTTTTAGTGATTAAAGGCACACTGCAGGCAATGCTGACAAGGGGGCGGAGCATGACACAGGTATATATTTTTGACATGTGCGGTGCTCCGCCCCTCAGGCTCTGTTATTGCAGATTGTTCCAGACGACACCGAAGCTCCGATACTAATTATTTCTTTTTATGTTTCAGGAACCTGAAAAGAAAGTAGACTGGATAAAACAGAATGCGCAGAGTAAGACCCGTCCGTCATGTCATCCCGGTCCGACGCCTCTTGGCCTTTACACGAGTCCTGACTTACCAACAACTTATGTGAATTGCAGGAAAAGAGCAGAGAAAAAAATGGAGGGAGGCAAAACTGCTGAAAAAGTTAGAGAAGGCGCAACTGCAGAAACAGAGAGAAGCCGTGAAACTGGAGCCGGAGGGAGAAGTGGAGAAGGAGTCGCACGGTACAATTATTTTACTAATAGATGTCCTAACACTAATCAGCCAGCAGAGGCAGTGTAGTTCCCCAAACTTCCCGCTTGTGGGGCAAAACGGAAGTGCTGAATCAGCAGCTGTCATAGCATGCTGGGAGTTGTAGTTTCACAGCAGCTTACTAGTTGGAGGCCACTGATCTACAGTACCTTCGGAAGACCGATATCGTGGGTGTAACCATGTAATCTCTTTGGTTCTGGTTGAGCCTCGAATGGGATTTCAGGGGTTATTGCTGCACCAACCGCATGCTGATTTGCCCTCTATGGAAGAGCCTTGTACGTTGATCTCTATGGCTGCAGAGACTTGAATGCTGCCGTAGTGCAATCCCCTCCATTCTCAGGGTTGTTGGACCCCACTGGTCATAAAGTGATATTTCCTAGCGACGGTCTCACTTTACAAGGTGGGAGTAGATCATTAAGGGTGCTTTCACACGTGGCAGATTGTAGTGCGGATCCCCAGCAGATTTATCCCTTCACTTGGAAAGATGACATCTGCTGCAGATCTGCGGCAAAATCCGCCCCAAATCTGCTAGTTGTGACCGCACCCTAAAGGGGTATTCCCATCTCGGTCAGTCATGGCTGAGATGAGAATTGCAGTCCTGATGCCATGGCCGCCTGTGGACCAGATTACGGAAGCAGCCGAGCTGGTGGTTCTATGATCATTCGGTAACCCCCATTAGAAGGGAGTTCATAATTGCAGCCACAGAGGTGGGACGGGGTTGGGGCACCCGATGTTCAGGCTTGGCTAGTAATGGCAGACTTCACTGTGTTTTCTCCATAGGTCGTCTATATACAGTGAGCGTGGCGTTGCCTGGTTCTATTATGGACAATGCCCAGTCACCGGAGCTGCGGACGTACCTGGCTGGGCAGATTGCTCGGGCGTGTGCCATATTTTGTGTGGATGAGATAGTGATATTTGATGAGACGGGCGAAGGATCCAAGTATGTACAGCAAAGCAGAGGGAAAGCAGAAAGTCACTCTGTGTTCAGTACAGTCTGTTCTCAGCCAAGACATCTTGTCTTTCAGAAGCGTGGAGGGGGAGTTTGAGGGAATTGGCAAGAAAGGCCACGCGTGCGTGCAGCTGGCTCGCATACTGCAGTACCTCGAATGTCCACAGTGAGTACACATCTGTCAGGGACGTTTAAAGAGTTTGTTCCCCTAAAATCTGAAAATACCTAAAAGTAGAAGCCCACAACTCATCTTGGCAACTACTGATATCATCAGTCTGTCTTCACACCCAAAGGCAGTGTTCCCCAACTCCAGTCCTCAAGGACCCCAACAGGTCATGTTTTCAGGATTTCCTCAGTATTGCACAGATGATGTAATTATTGTCGGTGCCTCAGACATTGCCACAGGTGTTCTTACTATAGGATATCCTGAAAACATGACCTGTTGGGGTGCCTTGAGGACTGGAGTTGAAAAACACTGCCCTAAGGGCTCCTGTCCGTAATTTTCAAACTTCCATAGCTCAGGGTTTAAAAAATGTTGCCGTTTCCAGCCTATAGGACATCAGATGACGAGCACTGTTAACCCCTTGAGGACATGGCCATTATTTTTCCTCCCCACTTTCAAACATCATTGCCTATTTTTTCATCGACATCTGCGTGGAATGAAATAGCAAAAAATGCAATTGCATCCTTTTTGGGGGATCGGGTGTTTGCGGCATACACACCGTGGCAAGATGACATGTTGGCTTTATTCTGTGGGTCGGTACAATTACAGCAAGGCCAAATTTATACAGCCTTTTTTTGTTCTTTTAATAAAATGTCTTTAAAAAATTTCCTTTTGTCATTTTTTGACCACTTTAATATTTTTTCTTCTGTTGCTGGGGTTGTGTGAAGGCTTGTCTTTGCACGACAACCATTGGTTTCTGTTGACACCATTTTGTGGTACATATCCTTTTTTTTTTTTTTTCACTTTTTGTTAATTTTTTTGTTTTTCGAGATCAGAAAAAAGGGCAATTCTGGCATTGTGTTTTTTCTCCCCCATGATAGTGTTTACCAAGCTGGATAATGCATAATTTAATAGATCTGACTTTTACGGGCACCAAATATGTGTTTTTTTTGTTTTTTGATTTTTTTTACTGTAAATATGGGGGGAAAAAATTTTTTTTAATTTTTACTTACAATTTTTTTGTAATTATTAAAACATTTTTTACTTATTTTCTTCTTTTAGTCCTATAACGGGACTTCAACTTGCAGTTCTTTATTTGCTTGTACAATATATTGCAATACTTCAGTCTTGCAGTATATTGTATTTTGTTAAGGCAGGCACATCTTAATAGGTGAAAATGCATGACAGCTGTGGTTAAATTCAGAAGAGAATGGGCTGCCATGATACCTGAACAGCATTCCATAATCTTGTAGCAGAAGAAGCCATTTGGGACACTTAAATGACAGTGGCATTTAAATGGTTAACAGCCAAGATCAGAGTTCGGGTGGCTGTTGCAGTTGCTTGTCAGCTGTCAAAGATGGCCAATGATGCCCACCGTGTATAGAGCAGGCTCAGCTCCCGGGCCCGCTCCATACAAACTGCACAGGGATGTTGTTATGGGTGCATTCAGACAACCGTATGTCGTCCGGGTATTCACGCCGGCCGATATACGGCATCTCTCTCTGCAGGGGGAGGAGGCTGGAAGAGTCGGGAGCAGGAACTGAGCTCCCGCCCCCTCTCCACCCCCCGGCACTATTTTCAATAGGGAAATTACCCTTTTTTGCAGGGGCCAACAATCGTTGTTTAGAGGGGGTTAAATCCGTAAGATATGAGTGTACCAGCTGGTCCTTTAAATTACGACAACGTCGGTAGGACATTAAAGGTTGAACATGGAATTCAGGGATATTCAAATGGCTCTTAGAAAATAGAGCCCAATGTTTCCTAATCACTCTGGATACCTGGTCGCTTGCAGGGCTATAGGTAGAAACAAATGGGATACGGGGAGGGGGCGTATCCCCTTTGTTGTGCCTTCATAGATGTGATTTTCTGCACTGTCTTTCTCTCCGATAGATACTTGAGAAAATCGTTCTTCCCCAAACATCCAGATCTGCAGTTTGCAGGTAAGTACATGATATCTGGACAGCCGTCAAATCTGCTTTGACGCATTTACAGTGATGTCACTGTTCTGTGTGTTAACCCTTTCTAGGGCTTTTGAACCCCCTGGACAGTCCTCATCACGTGAGGATCGATGAAGAGTCTAAGTACCGGGAAGGAGTTGTGTTAGATCGACCCACCAAACCCAGCAGAGGCTCGTTCGTGAACTGTGGGATACGGAAGGTACCAAGAACGACTTACTAGAGGGAACAACATTTAATCGGCATCGCTATACATATCCATTTACTGTTAAGAAAGATGATTTCCCCTTCGGACTATTAGTAAATGTTGGACACCTCACCACTTCTCATATCTTGTTAGGAGGTGCAGATTGACAAGCAGCTGCAACCTGGACTCAGAGTCACCGTTCAGATGCAACCTGATAAACCAGGTAAGTCATTACCGCTCAGAAGACACGCGTGTTACTTATCAGATCTGAATGTATGTAGTCAAGAGCCTCCATCTAACTATATAGCCTGGAAAGGAATGCTGGGCTACTAGTTCATTGGGGACCAATGAGGGGGGAAATGGTTCGCTTCTATTCCTTATCACTGCATGCTATACTCTTGAATGGAGATGAGCTGCAATACCAGACACAGTCCATGGAAAATAGTGGCGCTGTTTCTGGGGTAAAGACACAGACCCTTTAATATGTGGCACATAAGGGAGGTCTGAGGGAAAGTACTGCCCTGACAAGGTAGACTGCGTCTCGGCCAGACCTTGTTAGAAGCTGTAGATAATGCAATGTGCAGACCTGAAGGTCTTCTGTATACACATCTCTCAGCTACAATGCTTGCAGGAAGTCTTCAGACCCTTTCACTTCTTTACATTTTGTTATGTTTTTTCCCCCATTATTCTGCACTCAATGTTAGAAATCTTTGTACATTTTTTTAAACATAAAAAAACTAACATTTTGCATTGACATAAGTATTCACACCCTTTGCTATGACACTTGATATTTTGGCTTGGAGGGGGGGGGGCATTTCTCTTCATCATCTTTGAGAAGTTTCTACACCTTGAATCGAGTCACCTGTGGTAAAGTCAGTTGATTGGAGATATATCGATAAGGGGGTGTCTTTTAGAATTAAGGTCTAACAGCCCACAATGCAGATCAGAGCCAAAACCAAGCCATGAGGAGGACAGAACTGCCTGTAGAGCTCAGAGACAGGATTGTGTGGAGGCTCAGATCTGGAGAAGCTACAAACACATTTCTGCTGCACTGAAAGCTTCCAAGAACACCGCGGCCTCCATTATTCTAACATCGAACAGCCAGGACTGTTCCCAGAGCCGCCGACCCACCAAACTAACTAATCAGGGGAGAAGGGCCTTGTAAGAGAGGTGACCAAAAACTCAATGATCACTCTGGCTGAGCTCCAAAGATCCTGTGTACAGATGGGAGAAATGTCCAGAAGGTCAGCCATCACTGCAGCCTCCACCGATATGGGCTTTATGGCAGAGTGGTCAGAAAGAAGCCTCCTCAGTAAAAGACATGAAAGCCACCTGCATTTTACCAAAAAGTATCTAAAGGACCTCAGACTGTGAGAAACAAGATTCTCTGGTGTGATGAAGCCAAGATTAAACCTCTATTCTAAGCATTATATCTGTAGGAAACCAGGCGCCGCTCATCACCTGCCCAATACCATCTCTACAGAGGAGCCTGGTGGTGGCAGCATCATGCTGGGGGAGCGGAGACCAAGCGGGTGGATGGAAAGCTGAATGGAGCAAAGTACAGAGATATTCTTAATGAAGACCTGACCCAGAGCACAAGGAACCTCAGACTTGGCGGAAGGTTCAGCACCCAACAAGACAATGACTCTAAGTACACAGCCAAGACACCTTTGTGAATGTCCTTGAGTGGTCAGCCAGAGGCCTGATTTGAACCCAATCAAATATCTTTGGAGAGACCTGAAGATGGCTGTCCACCAATGGCCCCCATCCAACCAGACAGGGCTTGAGAGGATCTTCAGAGAAGAAAGGCAAAAAACTCTCCAAATCCAGGTGTGCAAACCCTGTGGCATCATGCCCAAGAAGACTGGAGGCTGTAATTCCTGCCAAAAGTGGTTCAACTTAGTACTGAGTACGGGGCGGGAATACTTATATCAGTGCATTGTAGATGAGATTATCTGACCATGTTTGCATGTTCCTTATATATCCTCTATTTTTAGATAAAAAAGTTAGAAACGGAATTGTGGTCTCACCGCAGCATCCAAGGACAGAAGATGGCATGTACTGGGGGTACAGGGTGAGGCTGGCATCCTGTGTCAGTGAGTACCGGCTTCTCTCCTGGTCTTGTATTGTGTGTTTCCCCCATGCTGCTGTATTTACTCATCTCTGTATCTTAGGTGCAGTTTTCACGGAATGTCCCTTTAAGGATGGCTATGACCTTACTATTGGCACCTCCGAGCGTGGGAGCGGCGTGGAGGATGTGACGCTGCCAGATTTCCAGTAAGCAGCAGAGACTTAATTTAGGAGGTCTTTTCTGAGTACACTTGATGGGCTCTCATCCTCTTCTGGCTCCTGCACAGAAATATGTTGCAGTTGTTTCCATCCAGCATCAGTCCTTTGTTGTCAGCCGCCTTTTAACTCCTAAAGGACCAGACACTTTTCAGCGGTGGTGTTTTCATGGCCCTAATTTAGTAATTTTTTGGGGTGTGTCCCATGAGGATTTTTTGGGTGTCTGGTAAATACGGTTAAAGAAACATTCCAGGTATAAAGGGTTGTGTTATGCCTGGTGCAGGGCTTTAGCGGATCCTCTTCTTATTTCATGCTTCACCCCATCAGGCCCTGCCATAACCGTTCTGGCTGCGGGGAGATCTTTAATTTTAAACCCTTTTAATATGAGAACCTAGTGGATGTATATCCCCGGGATACAAGAGCACACAGTGATATAATCTGTTTATTGTTGTCAGGCATGCTTTGGTTGTGTTTGGTGGACTTCAAGGGCTGGAAGCCAGCGTGGACAGCGACCAAAACCTGGACATAGAAGAACCTAGTATGTTGTTTAACCATTACCTGAACACGTGTCCGGGCCAGGGCAGTCGCACTATAAGAACAGAGGTTAGTATCCCTTCTAGAACACACATCTGCATATAATGTGTCATATCTGTCTTCATTTCTTAAAGGGGTTTTGTCATTAAAAAAAATAAAATTCAATACTTCTCTATTCCTCCCCATCAGTCTTCTTACCAGATCTTCTTCTCACCGATCTTCTCCTGGCTCCTTCAGTCCTCCGGGTCACCTCACCACAAGCCGGCCGAATCCTCCTCTTCCTGTTATGAAGCGTACATTGCTGGCGGTATCCTTCCTCCCAGGCAATGAACGGCTTGTCACTAGTGATGTAACATTCACTGCCTAGAAGGCAATGCCGAATCCCATGCTGGGCCATTGCAGAGACTGCGCATGCACACTTTCTCGCTGCGAGCGTTCATATACTATTGTCGCGAGACAGTGCGCATGCGCAGTCTGTGCAATGGCCCAGCATAGGATTCGGCATTCCCTTCTAGGCAGCTAATGCTACATCACTAGTGACATAGCGTAGTGACCTGCAGGAAGGAGAATGTATGTAACGTCACAGGAAGAGGATCTGGACGGCTTGCGGTGATGTGGCCCAGGGGACTGCAGGAGCCAGGCGAAGATGGGTTTGGAGACTGATGGGGGAGGAATAGGTAAGTATTGTTTTTTTTCTCTTCTAATTGCAGAACCCCTTAAAGATGGCAAGCCTGTGGGGTTCTTTTTCCTGGTTTTGCAGTATTTTAACCTCTTAACAACATTGCCAATTTTTCAAAAAATAACTTTTTGAGTTTCCCATTGATGTGGTTGTATGAAGGCTTGTTTTTTTGCAGCACGAATTGTATTTTTCACGGCACAATATAATGTACTGAAAAGCTTAATATCATATTTTCCCTAGAGGTTTTTAAGTGCTTCTTCATAGTAAGTCCAGCAGCAAATCATCCAGAAGTGAAGCACACGGGGGGGCAGCTTCTAAAAAAATCTTCTCCTTTTATATATTCAGTAAAACATCATGATAAAAGGTATCCGCGCATAACTTTATGCCCCGCAGCAAGCTCAAACGCTTCTAGATTACAGCATGATGAGCAGAAGTATCACACTTGTAGATGAGTGAGCACACTCGTTTATGGCTGATGCTCGAGCGAGCATCGGTCTTCTCGAGTAACTGATTACTTGTCCGAGCAAATGCGGCGGGGGTGAGCTGGAGGGGGGGGGGGGAGAGATCCCCAGGATGGGTCATCAATAGTTGATCGGCTGGGATCTACTGCTTGGGACCCCGACTGATCGGGAGGCTGAGGTCAACACTACAATACACTGTAGTCAGACTAGAAGCTGATGGCTCCGACCACTGTGTATTGGCCAATGATGGTAATTGCAGGCTCTCGTTAAAATCAGTGAGAGCTGTGCCTGCAGTTACATGTGCCAACCACTACATATGGGTTGGAGCCATCTGCTTCTGCTCCAACCCCTGTGTACTGTGGCACTGTCAGCTGGTGCCCGATCCATCGGGTCCCAAGCAGTAGACCCCAAGACATATATATCTTTAAGGAATACCCTGGCATTGCAGCTCAGCTCCATTGCTTTGACTGACCTGCAGTAGGTGGCATAGCCTATGGGCAAGAATTGCTGAATGGTGGGGGTCTCATTGCTGATATCGAACGGGGGTTCTGTGTCAGCAATGAGACCCCTCGCCGATCTGCAAATTATCACCTATGCTGTGAATAGGGGATAACTTGTAATCCTGGTACAGCCCCTTTAAGCAGCATTGAAAGGTACCAAGCCCCTATAAGTGCTTGGAGCGAGCCGTTAACACCTTCACTGCTGGAGATATGTAAGTTTCAGCTAACATTTTTTTCCTGCTCTCTAGGAAGCCATACTGATCTCTCTCACCGCATTAAAACCCAGAATAGAAAATGCCGTTCAGAAGCTCAAAGACAGCTGAACCCTGACTGCGCCAATCAACTTCCGTGGAAGAATATCTTGCCTACCGATAGTGTTGACGTTGTCCGTCTATGACAGCCATGGACTGTAAAACAAACTGCTTCATATATTAAATATTTTATTATATTCTATGCTGTATTTTACCTGATTATCACACACTCTGTAAGCGTCCATCTATGTCCTGGTAAATGTGCGAGAGGCTGGGCTGCTCTGCACTTACTAATGTCCATGTGGCTGCAGTACCAGCCGGGGTCACTTCTGTCCTGCTGTGATGGCCTTCAAGTTATTTGAGCTTTTGAGAATATTGGGAACAAATAGTAGTCCTGAGGCTCGCTCAATACTCTCTATAGGGACCAAGAACCGATCCAGGGGGATCTTATCATCTACTGGGCAGTTCGGCATCACATAGGGCCGCAGCTCGATCTCTCCATTGTACTTCTCTAGAACGACCACCTTAAAAAAGTGCGTGGGGACGGCAACGTGGTTTGCACCGATAACTTGGTATTTCACGTACATCTTCCCATCAACTTCCATTCTGCAAGAAGTGTTAGAGTAGGTCAGCCAGATAAATCAAGGGAGATTCCATGAACGTATTCATCATCACACGACTTACTTTGGTAGGAAGAGGGGCCCGGTGCACACATACACGTTCTTGTTGCTCTTGGACAGCCCACGGCAGGACTTCTCCAGGTTATTCCAGGCATTCTGATTAAGGTTTGGATTCTAGAAGAGTAAAGTGAGTGGCACAAGTCAGCGTCCATACAGATTGCTTTACAGCAGTTGTCTCTGACCTTTGGGTATCCAGCTGCTGTAAAACCACAACTCCCAGCATGCTCAGCTTTCCTGCTTCACAGGGTTAGGGGAGCAGCACAATCTTTGAACAATACTATGTACCCACATTACTGAAGAAGAGTCGTATGTATGTGGCAGCGTTGGATACAACATTCTGTGACAGTGTAGCTACACATTGCGGTTTTTGCTACAGATTTTCCAAAATCTTAGCAAAATGTTAGAATTTGCCATGGTTTTGGCAAAAACTGTGACATGTGAATGAACCTAAATACAACTTAAAGGCATAGTACCAAGATAGACTATAGTCTGATCTGTGGGGAGGGGGGGGGCCTTACTGCTGAGATCCCCAATGATTCTGAGAACAGAGGTCCCATGTCCCCCTTTTCTTCTCACTGCAGTAACGTCATATTGTATGAAGTGTTGGCTGCAATACTGAAATCAGTTGGAAACACTTCTGATCTGCTGTCACGTGTGATACATAGAAATCTGTGTACGAACGGCCGCGGCTCCATTTATTTCAGTGGGGCTGATTGAGATAGTCATGCACTTTGTAACTGGCTATCTCCATCAGTGCCATTGAAATAAATAGAACAGCCATAGCTATTTTTCACTGTGGGGTGCAGAAAGCCCAAAATGAGGATGACGGGGGAAAACGGGACCCTTGTTCTCAGAATTTGTGGGAGTCTCAATGCTGAGACACCCCCCCCCCCCCAATCAGACTTTTATCACCTATCCTATTGATAGGTAATAAAGTCTCTGACTTGGTAAAAGACCCTTTAAACCCTATTCATGGGCTAGGGGATAACTATGTGATCAGTGGAGTCTGATTTTGGAACCCCCAATGATGCTGAGTATGGAGGTCCCCCGAATCAATAAAGCACAGGTTAACTGTTGTGCTGCACTCCATCCATTCCAGTGGGACTGCTGAAGGTAGTCAAGGACTTGAACTTGGCTATCATCAGTGATCCCATTGAAGTGGCTGGAGAGGAGGTCTACATGCACCACCTTCTTTGTTCACACTTCTGGACACACTGGAGCTAAGATCTCAGGATCGGTGGGGGTCCCAGCGGACAGACTCCCACCGATCAACATGTTATCCCCTATATTGAGCATGGAGGATCATTTTCTGATATGGGAATAACAGCATTAATGTCAGCAGCCATCCCTCTAGAAAACAAAAATACTGCATATGCATACATATATATATATATATATATATATATATAATGTGTGTGTGTGTGTGTGTATATGTATGTAATATAGCAAGAGGTGCTACTACAACTTGTGCAAACCCATTGAGACACAGCATAGCTCTTATATGGAACAAAGGTCTGAAAGAAATCGCTGTATGTCCTATTCTCACCCATTTAAGAATGAACATAGCAGTTGCAACGTGCGAGGTCCATTTATATAAGACAGCACAAGTATCGGTGTGCAATGCGGGTTGCGCCCATGTTTCTCGGATGTAACGCTAGTCTAGCCATGTACATACAGCCTAATAAGAAATTTTAGCATGGCAGCCATCGCTGACGGCCAACGGCCTCATTCAGACCCCCTGGCTGATGTGACCTGAATTTACACCTCTGTAGGGTTTGAGCCACTTCAATTGTTGGGTGTTTATATCCTACATTAATAATGCAGATGGTAAAACATAACTATTATGGCCGTCATCGCAGTATTCTGGATCAAAACCAAGAGTGAGTCCAACTGCGGAAGAGATGCCATTCTCCCTTTTCTCTCAATAGGCCCAGTACTAGTTTTAGCTTCCAAATACTGCTGTGTGAATGGGGCGTAAATCTCAAACTGTTGCAAAACTACAACTCCCAGCATGCTTTAGCAGCCAAAGGCATGACTTAATGGAAACAAACCTGAGGGTACACATTACTCAGTATGAATGTCTCATCCATTGCTTTTTGGCTCCACTTGTGATTGGCTGCAGCTGCCAGATGCCCACGATCAAACCCACTGCCGCGGTAGTCAGAATTGGTGGCTCGGTGATAAGGGTGCACAGAATCATCTTCTTTAAAGTCACAGCCCTGCCGGTTGGCGCTGCCCTGTAATCTGTCAACATTAAGCTGCTCCAAAACCCAGGCTGGACCCCGCAGCCTGGAGTCATAGCTCAGTACATGGGATTGGCGGGTCTTGAGCTGACTCAACCCTGGAAGACCAAAACGAGTAATCCCAGAGGGAGAGGGCAGAGATACTTCTGAGGCTGCCTTAACTATAGGAAGGTAATGGATTTTAGGGCCGGCCTCATCCTGTAGTTTCCATCTGGTCAGTCCAGCACCAAGTGCAACACCAACTGCCAGGGAGGCCCCAGAGAGCAGAAGACTGCGATGAAGTCTCATCTTCTTAATCACCCGCCGCCACCTTCAAGACCTTTCCTAAACGATAAGTATCCTTAAGGTCATTCTAGGATCTTCCTGTAAGAGAAAAGGGAACATAAACCCTGGGATGGATACAGCATGTTCTTTAATGCCCCCTCCAGTGCCCTCTGCAAGGCTTTTGTCTACAACACTTGGAACTATACTGCCGTGGGCACCATGGGTACACTGAGGGTATAGAGGCAGGGCGGAACTGAGCACAAAACAAGAAGTTTTGAAAATCGGGTCCTGCTTTTCTTTCAAGCTGGCGGCATGCGGTTCCCTCATAACCGGAGATCTCCAGCTCCCCAGACACATCTAGGGACGGTGTTCTGCACCCCAGCATCCCGGATGAAGAGGTCTTCTTTTGAACGTGATCAAACACTTGAGCAAAGTTTTCCTGCATCGCACCATGCTGTGGGAAACAAATCGCTGCATGTTCTGTCTTTGAGCGTGCTCTCGCATTGCAGCGCCCATTGTTTTCAATGGAGCCGACCCTGCGATGCAAGGTTTCCTCATTGAAAACAATGGGAGAAAATCTGCAATCCTTCCTGGAAGTGATGCGAGGTGGTTTTGATATAAAAACGCCTTGCATCCACAAGGAAATCACATTGCAATATCGTGTGCGCCCTTTTGAAGTTGGCCCTTCAGTTACACTCTGGGGATCCCGGCGGCAGTGCTTGCTGTGAGCTGCTTATTTTCAGGGACTTGCCTAATGAAGGCAGCTTATCCAATATGGAAAACACCTGTCACTCAGCTCATTGGCCAACCAGAGCCACTTCTGTCAGCACATGTATAGCATACGGATAAAATACTATATAGAGATATACTCATGTTAGAGTAGAACTACAGGTTCCACAATGCCCAATATATTGTCCTGCTACAGTGGGACTCTGATGCCCTTGAATTATCAGCAGCAGGAAGTGTTATAATGTATCAGCTGCGGTATTATTCTAGGAAGTGTTATAATGTATCAGCTGCAGTTTTCTACCAGGAAGTGTTATAATGTATCAGCTTCAGCCTTATTCTAGGAAGTGTTACAATGTATCGGCTACAGTGAGTATATAATGATGCAGGGTCAGAGTCCATCGTACGGTGCAGAGAAGACTTTACTTACAGAGTCCTCTGCGGTCAGTGAGATTCGTCCTGATACTAAGGAGCACATGATGACCCCACACGGGTCACAGGAAGTTGTAACCAGTGTGCTGAGCACCAGACTGCCATCTTGTGATCATGCTCTGCATTGCGGGTAGCATTCTGTGCATACTACTTTGTATTACACCTGTAATATGCGTACAGAAAATGTAACTTATCTGATACCAGCCTTAGGGCTTATTCACACGGGCGAGAATCTTCCATGAGTTTTATGCAACGCTGGAGGCTGAAAACTCGCTTATGTAAATAAATCCATTGGAAAGAATGGGTTTCATATTTGTACGAGTTTTCAGTCTCTCGCTGAATGTTCTATTTCACTGTGATTTTACACATTTTCTTACCCATACATTCCTATGGGCGCCATGTATTGCGATGTTTCACCGATGCGATGCGTTTTCACTCATGTTGTTATGTTAATGCATCCAAATAAAAACAGATGATGTCATCAGCTTCGGAGCAGCGTGGAGGGCTATGCTGAGTAGTTTCAGCGGCGTGGAGGCAGGATTCCCCAGCATGGCACGGATTGTATCAGACAAGGAGCAACTAATTTGTGTCTTGTCCAAGACGGCCCCAGCTTTGGGACATCAGGAGGGAAGAGTACCATGTAAGAAGCCGAAGGGACATGATGTGGGAGGAATAGGCCGAGTTGCGTTTTGGGGAGCTGTGGGAATCTGCTTGTGTAACTGCTAGGTCCAAAATTTGTAAGTACCGTATTTTTTGTTCTATTAGACGCACCCCCGTTTTAGAGCCGGAAAATAGGGGGGAAAAATTGAACTCACGCAGGGACAGTGCAGGGATAGTGCCTGGTGACGGAGCCGAGGGAGCAGCAGAGGTCTGAAAAACCGGCGCACCATATCACAGCGGCGCTTGTGTGCAGCAGGAGGAAGGAAGGAAGCCGTTTGGGGAGGCGGGGAGCAGCAGTAGTACCCGCTGGCGCTCACCACCAATCAGAGGTATGTATGGGCGGCAGTGGGGAGGAGACTGGTTGCACATTTGTTCGTGCGATCGCGAGTTTAACACGCGATCGAGCTAAAAATGGCGATCAGAACAAATTTTTTGGCACATTCGCTCTATGAGACGCAGCAACTTCCCCCCCCTCCCCCCCGCTTTGGAGGCGGAAAAAGTGCGTCTTATAAAGCGAAAAATATGGTATGCTGCTTTAAACATTGTTTTTGCTGTGGTTTTACTTCCCTTAAATTCCCTGTGCAGTGTAGTTTTGGCTACAGAAATTAAAACCTATTGTTTTCAATTGGTTCTTTCACATGCATGTATTGTTCCTGCGCATGTCACGGCAAAAAATACGCAGCATGCTCTGTTTTCTGCACATTTGTGCAGGGGAAGAACACATCTTTAACTCATTAAACTAATTGTGCGTCTCAGTGGTGGTTCTGTACATTGAAATGCCTAATTAGCGTATTCGGTTCGGTTCTACACAATGTTCTTAACATATACGTATGTTTTCAAAACTTCAAAAAAATCCTTTTTTTTGTTTCAAAAGTGGAGAAATTCATAAGAAGTGGAGGAGCTGCCGGGACTGGAAAGGTGGCGCGCAGAGCAGTTAGTGGCTCTGGCCCACAATGGAAAAGACCATATTATCTGACCCTGGAGGTCCCTTCCAACTCTACCATTCTATGATTCTTGGGGCTACTTGGTGTCACCCATCAGGGAGAAGATGGAGCCGGATTACGGGGCATGCCTCGGGATTGCAGGATATCTCTCTCGGTCCGTGGTTTTGCGCTGTCAACTTATAGGAGACTTGATGGGGATCCTACAGATGTGTTTGCTCAAATTCTTAAAGATATTTTGTTCAGAGCAAAGGAGGTTTGATGTATTGGTTAAAATGAATATCAGTTTATGCTAACAAGATACCCTCAGATTCCAACCTTTTATAGACTACCAAAGATTCACAACAGGACTAATTCCCTTAAGGAATGACCAATAGTGTCAGGGATTAATAATATCTGTCAAAATTTGAGTGTGTACATCGACTGAGTCCTGCACCCTTTTGTGGTGTCCAACCCATCCTACACAGGGGACACAATGGATGTTCTCCATTACCTGGAGGAGTTAAATGTCGAGCCTCATGTAAAACTGTGGAGCCTTGACATTGAAGCCCTTTACAGTTCCATTCCACATGAGGGTGGTTTAAAAAAAAGGGAAATTCTGCTCCCTGGATCTTCTATTCCATTTCGGCATAACTACAACCTCACAGAACCAGAGTTAGGGTCCCTTCGGAAACATTTGGATGAGAATCTAAAGAAGGGCTTCATCCAACCATCTTCCTCTCTGGCAGGAGCACCCATTTTCTTCATTAAAAAGGACTCTACTCTTTGGCCATGCATTGACTACCGAGAGCTAAACAAGATTACGATTAAGAATCTGTTGCAGCCGTTCTGAGGCCTGCACTGGGCTTGCAGGCCAGACCAGGTTTTGGGTGTGCCCTTGCTTCTCCTGGAGCTGAGGGGCGTGATAGTTGCAGGAGTAACGTCAGTCAGCACCTGGTGCTGAGTAGCTTGGCTCCTACTTAAACAGTGCCAGCATGATCTCCTGTGCTGGTCAATCCTTCAGTTACCTTTGGACAGCGACGGAGGAACACACCTTGGCTGAAGCTCCTAGCTAAGTTCTGTTATGCTTTGTTTGATTTTCTGTTTTTGCCTTTCTGTTGTACTAGAGTAGGCAGGGCCCCCTCCCGGGTTAGGGGACTATAGGGAGAGAATCCCCCTTAGTTTTATGTTTCCTTTACACAGCTGTGCCTTTTGTTTGTGTTATTGAGGTTGCACGTCCTGAGGACGCAACAGAATCGCTATCCTCTCCCGTTAATTCCAGAACTGCTTGAGAGGATTCGGGCAGCCAAGGTCTTTAGTAAACTAGACCTCAGAGGGGTATATAATCTAGTGATGCCATTTGGTCTCTGTAATGCTCCCACTACCTTCCAGCACTTCATCAATGACGTATTTAGAGACCCGTTGGACCAATTCATAGTGGCATATCTTGATGACATTCTTATTTTCTCTGATAAGTTGGAGGAACATCGCAAGCACCCTCAGGGGGTCTTGGAGCGACTCCAAGGGAATAACCTCTACATCAAGTTAGAGAAATGTGAGTTCGAACAGACCCAAATACAATTTTTGGGATTCATTATCTCACCAGAGGGCTTAAGTATGGATCCCAGCAAGATTAAAGCCGTCCTGGATTGGCCTGTTCCAAAAAATTTGAAGGAAGTACAGCGCCTGATTGATTTCGTGAATTTCTACAGAAAATTTATCAAGGACTTCTCAAAAGTCATCTCTCCCATCACAAAGAAAGCTTGCATGCTTTCCTGGTCCCCAGAGGCACAAACCGCTTTTGAGAAACTAAAGACTCTATTTACTTCAGTACCAATACTGATCCACCCAAACCCAGAGTTGCCTTTTGCTGTGGAGTTGGACGCCTCTGATTCTGTGGTCAGAGCCATTCTGTCACAACGAATGGGAGATAAGATGCAACTACACCCTTGCACATTTCTATCCTACACGTTATCACCCGCAGAGAAAAACTACAATGTTGGGAACAAGGAGCTTCTGGCCATCAAAGTGGCTTTCACTGAGTGGAGACATCTCTTGGAAGGAGCTTATTATCCAGTGACGGTTCTTACTGACCATAAAAATTTAAAGTTCCTCCGCACTGCCAAGAGGTTATCTGTGAGACAAGCTTGATGGGTCTGAAAAGAGGGCAAATACAGACAACACAATTCTGTCCCCCAAAAATTTGGGGGGCATTTTACACTCTGAAGACCTCCTCACAAGGCTTAAAGGAGGATACGAAAAGGGCCCGTTCTTGAGTCGTCCTTCTAGGAATGTGAAGCTTTCCTTTACAGAAGGGCTTTGGAGGAAAGAACACCAACTGTATGTTCCTGAGGCTGGTGGACTAAAAGTCCTTAAATTAGGCCACGATTCCAAGCTGGCCGGTCACCTGGGGGTTACAAAGACTTCAGAACGTTTACTTTGTTCCTTCTGGTGGCTTGACTGCAGGAGGAATGTGGAGAAATATGTAATCTCTTGCAAGATATGTGCTCGGAACAAGACGACATGAGCTCGCCCTCTGGAGTTGATACAGCCCCTTCCAGTCCCATCCAGACCCTGGGGATCTATATCCATGGATTTTATAGTGGATCTTCCACCTTCAAAAGGCATGACTACTGTCCTTGTGGTCGTTGATTGACTTACAAAGATGGCCGACTTCATCCCCATAGAGAAGATTCCCACCGCTGAGCACACCGTGGAGTTGATGATCCGGGAAGTTTTCTGATTACACGGAATTCCAGATTATTTGCTCTCTGACAGAGGGGTCCAGTTCACCTCAAAGTTCTGGACACATTTCTCCATGGCTCTGGGTATTACTGTAAATCTCTCCTCTGCCTTTCATCCGCAGTCTAACGGCCAGACAGAACAATTCAGACTCTGGAGCAATATCTCCGCTGCTTTATCTCTCATTTACAGGATGACTGGGTGGATTTGTCAACAGCAGAGTTTACCTATAACGATGCTCAACACAGTTCAACCGCCCAGAGCCCGTTCTATTTCAACTACGGTACACATCCCATCTTTATTCCTGGCCTTCCCATCAACACTCCGGTCCCAACGGTTAACCATAGACTGACCTTATAGGAAGCCCAGGATACCTATAAGAAGGCGTCAGACCATCATCGCCAAGCAGCTTCTACCTTCCAGGTTGGAGAAAAGGTGTGGTTAGCTTCTAAGAACCTGAAGGCGCATGTACCCTCTCCCAAGCTAGGGCAAAGATTCTTAGGACCTTTCCCAATTGCAGCAAGGGTCAGCCAGGTCGCATTTTGACTGAGCTCCCGGGCAGCCTGAGGATTCACCCTATCTTTCACGTTTCCTTACTAAAGCCATTTCATGAGAATACTTTTGTGGGAAGACATCAACCGCCTCCCCTTCCTGTGAAAGTTCAGGGCCAGGATGAGTTTGTGGTAGAGAAGATTCTTGACTCCAAACTTCAGAGAGGTAAAATACAGTACCTGGTGCAATGAAAGGGGTATGGCCCAGAGGAAAATTCATAGGACCCAGAGCAGAATGTGCATGCACCAAGACTCACTAGGGAGTTCCACAGGCGGTACCCCCAAAAGCCAGCCCCTGGGACGTCCAGAGGACATCCTGGAAGAGGGGGGCTACTGTTAGGACTTGAGCCAGGAACCTCTAGTACTGAAAGCATTTTCCCTGCATATGTCTCAGCCTTGTTCTCTGATCCCAGTTATCTAGCCCCTGCCTCCTGTTCCTAACCTGCCTCTTACCTTGATTGCATGTCCTGTAAAAGCCTGGCTTAACCACTCCCTCAATGCGTGATTATTGTGTTCCACCAGCTTGATCAAGCTCCTGTTTCTCCTGCTCCTCTACTACAAATTGATACCTGCTACTGACCTTTGGCATCCATTGACTACACTTCCATCTCATCCTATTTATACTGCATACTGATACCTGCTGCTGACCTTTGGCTTCCATTGACTACGGTTTCGTCTCATCCTATTTGTACTGCATACCGTGACTTCCCGATAACAACTCCCAGCTATTCTAACTACTCTCCAGTGACCTTCTCGGCTACTACACTTTCAGCTCCAATTCCAGCATCGGTAAGACGCAACACCCTCATTCTTTGGTATTCAATTTTCATAGATTTATTGGGTCTATAGCATCTTCCCTTTTGCAAACTTAATCTCGCTTTTTTAATTTCTGTTTTCCCCTTTTACTTATATACGATCTTTTGTGGTTGGATTTTCTCTAGGAGACTATTTGGAACTATGTATGAAAATCCCTCAGTAACATTAGTTTCCACTATCCATCTATCTTTTTTTCTTTATCAGTTTAGCACTGGCCATAATATCTGAGCATGTATTTCTAGTATGCGGTAGACGCATGCACATCTCTTTTCTTCTTTCTGCTGTCCAGACTGAGGACTATAGTTCAGTTTAAATGCCAGTGCGACAATCCTCTTGTAAGTTCGTTACTCCTGCCTGCTGCCCCCATGCAGTCCTTTTGCTCTCCCTATCTGTTTTAGTCCAGCACTGAGAGGGTTAACCAGCTCTCTGGCTCTCAGCTCACCTGTGGGGTTAAAGGGGTTGTCCCGCGCCGAAACGGGTTTTTTTTTTTTTTCAACTCCCCCCCCCCGTTCGGCGCGAGACAACCCCGATGCAGGGGTTAAAAAAGATCACTGGACAGCGCTTACCTGAATCCCCGTGCTCCGGTGACTTCTTACTTACCCGGTGAAGATGGCCGCCGGCATCTTCTCCCTCCGTGGACCGCAGGGCTTCTGTGCGGTCCATTGCCGATTCCAGCCTCGTGATTGGCTGGAATCGGCACGTGATGGGGCGGAGCTACACGGAGCCCCATTGAGAAGATAAGAAGACCCGGACTGCGCAAGCGCGTCTAATTTGGCCATTAGATGGCGAAAATTAGACGGCAACCATGGAGACGAGGACGCCAGCAACGGAGCAGGTAAGTGAAAAACTTTTTATAACTTCTGTATGGCTCATAATTAATGCACAATGTACATTACAAAGTGCATTAATATGGCCATATAGAAGTGTATAACCCCACTTGCTGTCGCGGGACAACCCCTTTAATTCGGCTTTACTCCTCTATTTAAGCATAGCTGTTGCACTTCCCCTTGGCCTCAGAATTGGTGAGTGTTCTTACACTCAGCTTTCTTTGGTCATCTTCTTTAGTCTGAGTTCCGTCCCTGCTCTCTGAGTATATGCAGTTTGAGTTCTGTCTGTAGTCCTTATGCACAGTTAAGGCCGCCTGCAGATGGTCGGAAATTCGGCAGCGGGATTCCCCGCAGAATTTGCGCCCGTACACGCCTGCATAGGATTGCATTACAACATGCAATCCTATGCAGACGGCCCCGGTTTGTCTGCGCGAAATCCCGCGCAGAGCTCTGCACAGAAACGTCACTCACTGGCCGCCGGCTCCGCTCTGCGCATGCATCGGCTGCCCGGCAGCCAGCACATGAAAGAGCCGTAGCTGCGGGAGCGGGTGAGTTCCGCGCTGCTCTCTGCAGGCACTGGGGTCGGGTCTCTTTGGCTGGGCCATTCTAAAACTTTGATCTTCTTCTAGTGAAGCCATGCCTTTGTTGATGTGAAAATATGCTTTGGGTCTTTTCATAGATTTATTCGATTTTTGTCGTGCTGAAAGGTGAAATTCATCTTCATCTTTTTGGCCAAGGCCTGAAGGTTTGTTGTGCTAAACGGACTGATATTTGGAACTGTCCATAATTCCCTCCACCTTGACTAAAGCCCCAGTTCCAGTAGCAGAACAACAGCCCCACACATAATGCCCCCTCCACCATCTTCACTGCGGGTTGGTGATTTTTCTGGTGATGCACAGTGTTGGCTTTGTGCCAAACATACCTTTTGGAGTTTTGCCCAAAAAGTCCAACCTCTGTCTCACCAGACCAAAACACGTTCTCTCACATACTTTGGGCAGACTTGATGTAGGTTTTGTCAAAACATAGCTGGGCTTGGACATATGAACAGTACAAAAGATGGTTGTCACATGCACTACACAACCAGTACTTGCAGAAATTCCTGCAGCTCCTTTAATGTTGCTGTCGGCTCTCGGCAGCCTCCAGGACCAATTTTCTTCTGGTCTTTTCATCAATTTTTGAGGAACGTCCAGTTATTGATAAAGTCACTGTTGTGGCAAATTTAATCCACTTGCTGACCGTCTGCACGGTGTTCCATGGTATATGTAATGTCTTGGAAGTGCTTTGGTCTCCTTCTCCTGGCTGATACTTTCCAGCAATCAGATCTCTATGCTGTAAGATCTTTATGGACCAGCTAAGAAAATGTCAGGAAAATCCTCCTAGAAGAGCTGAACTTTATATGGGGGAAATCAGAATCCCTGTAAATAATGGCAGCCGGGTACTGACCACTATTTCTCACCCATATAAGGCCTCTTTCACACGGGCAACAAAGTCGCGCAATTTTCACGCATTGCAATAATGCTACAAACCGCATGTATGTGAAGCCCATGCTTTCCTATAGGCTCCTTCACATTAGCGATGTTTTGTAGCCTGTGACATTGCGAGTCAAAAACCTTGCAGGTTTTGCGAAATACACACGACTTGCAAGGTTTTGTAGCCCATGTTTTCCTATGGAGCCTTCCTCTCTGTTGAATCGCATTGCACCAAAACGCAATTTTCTGTGCGATGCAACTTTGGAAGTAGTATTTCCTACTGTCAAAACCCTAAAGTTAGCTGTAGCTGCAGAAAAAAAAATACATCACCTAAGAGGCGCTGTCATCTCCTGCACGTCTTCTACCCTGAAGCTCTCCGGCACTTGCTGGAAGTCTTCTGCCAAACCCTTCCTGGATTGGAGGATCAAATCCCAGCCTCCAGGAAGGGCTGGCTGTAATTGGTTGACAAGCTCCGTGGCTCAGCCAATCACAGCCATTCAATGAATGAATACATGGCTGTGATTAGTTCATCGAGGTCTGGCAATGATTGGCTGAGCCAGGGCACTCATGAACCAATCACAGCCAGCCCTTCCTGGAGGCAGGGATTTTTATCCTCCAATCCAGTAAATGCTGGCAGAAGACTGAAGATAAGTACAGAGGTGAAGAGGAGACCCGCGTCGGAGATTGACAGCGCTTCTTAGGTGATATACTTTGTAGCACTACAATATCGCGGTATTACCACGAGAAAACACAGGGTTATCACATGGACCATCGATGCGATATTGCTGTGATTTTTCTCGCGGTGATATCGTGTCACCCGTGTGCAGGAGGCCTAGTTTGATTGGCTAATTCTGAACACACCCAAATATTAGAGGGTATTTAACCACATTACTTACATAGTAACATAGTATGTAAGGCCTAATAAAGACAATGTCCATCTAGTTCAGCCTGTTTATCCTCCTAAATTGTTAATCCAGAGGAAGGCAAAAACCCCAAGAGGCAGAAGCCAATTAGCCCTTTTTGGGGAAAATTCCTTCCCGACTCCATAATAACAATCAGACTAATCCCTGGATCAACCTCTAATAGTTCCTACCTGTCTGTATACCTGGATCAACAGCCCGCTGGTCACCTAAAATTTCTATCCTGTAATATCCTTCCCCTCTAGAAAGACATCTAGTCCCTTTTTAAACTCCTCTATAGATTTTGTCATCACCACTTCCTCAGACAGAAAGTTCCACAGTCTCACTGCTCTTACAGTAAAGAACCCTTTGCTGTGTTGGTGATGAAACCTGCTTTCTTCTAGACGTAGCGGATGCCCTCTCATTACCGTCGCAGTCCTGGTATAAACAGATCCTGGGAGAGATCCTTGTATCGTCCCCTAATGTATTTATACATAGTTATTTGATCACCCTTTAGCCGTCTTTTTTCCAGGGTAAATAATCCCAATTTTGATGCCTCTCGGGGTATTCCAGTCCCTTCATACCATGTATTAATTTAGTTGCCCTTCTTTGAACCCCTTCAAGTACTGTAACATCTTTCCTGAGCATCGGTGACCAGAACTGTGTGCAGTATTCCATGTGAGGCCTGACAAGTGCCTTATATAGTGGGAGGATAATGTTCTTGTCCCTTGTCCCTATACCTCTTTTAATGCATCCTAGGACTTTATTAGCTTTTGCAGCAGCTGACTGGCATTGGTTGCTCCAGTTAAGTCTACAATCCACTAGTACCCCCAGGTCCTTTTCCATATCACTTTTCCCTAGCAGTACTCCATTTAGTGTATATTGGTGACATCCGTTTCTCCTGCCCATGTGCATAACCTTACATTTATCAACATTGAACATCATTTGCCATTTTTCTACCCCAGCCCCGAGCTTTTCTAGGTCTGTTTGTAGCCGTACATTGTCCTCCGTTGCATTGATTATCTTGTATAATTTTGTGTCATCTGCAGATATTGATATTTTACTGTGCAGCCCCTCTATCAGGTCGTTGATAAATATATTGAACAGAATGGGGCCTAATACTGAACCCTGTGGCACCCCGCTAGCAACGGTGACCCAATCAGAGTATGAATCGTTTATTATCACCCTCTGCTTTCTATCTCTGAGCCAGTTCCTTACCCAGATACACACGTTTTCACCCAATCCGAGCTGTCTGATTTTATATATCAGCCTATTATGCGGCACGGTGTCAAAGGCTTTAGAAAAGTCCAGATATATGAGATCAATAGACTCTCCCAGGTCCAGCCTAGAGCTTACTTCATCGTAGAAGCTGATCAGATTGGTCTGACATGATCGACCCTTCATGAACCCATGCTGATGAGTAGTTATGCCGTTGTTCTCCTTGAGGTATTCTACGATGGCGTCTCTCAGAATCACCTTGAGCATTTTTTCAGTTACTGAAGTGAGACTTACCGGCCTATAGTTACCAGGCTCATTTTTGGAACCCCTTTTTGTATATTGGAACCACGTTGGCAATGCGCCAATCCAATTGTACACCCCTGGTCTTGATAGTGTCCATAAATATTAGACATAGCGGCCTTTATAGCAGCAAATGAACATTCAGTTCTTGGTTGTGGTCAGGGGCGGGGCTTATCACAACGTATGATTTTACCTCCGTCGTTATAAAAAGTACAAGAACTTTTCAAAAAAGACAGGGAACAAATTATGCAGCATTTCTGCATTTAAAAAAACGGTCAAAATCCGTAGCATTGGTGCTGATCTTGACTGGAAATCATCTGCGTACGCACAACTGATTTCATACCAAAGCTTACAGAGGGGGAACACCACATAGTATGAAATCAGCGGTGGATACGCGGCTGATTTCTAGTCAAAATCCACACCAAGGGTATGGATTTTGACAGTTTTTTGGATGCGGAAATGCTACGGAAATTTCTGCTGCGGACATTTTGTAGCATATCTGCCACGTGTAAACATACCCTAAGGCCTCATGTCCACGGGCACGCACAGTTTTCAAGTGTGGAATTCCGCAGCGGATTCCACCCAAGCCCGTAACCATGAGGCCTTAGTCAGCTTGAGGTATGCTGCCACATGTAGAGTGGCCTCAATAGTAATAATGTCCCCTATATTGGCCTTAGTAGTAATAGTGTTCCCAATATCGGCTCCAGTAGTAATAGTGACCCCCACAGTGACCTCAGTAGTAATATAGAGAGGACAACATTACTAATAATGTCCCCAATATGGACCCCAACAGTAGCCCTAGTAGTAATAGAGCCCCCTCGAAACCGATATACTCATCCTTCTCCTGGTCTTCAGAGCGCCACTGATCGGCGCCTCTGCGGGAGGAAGTGTGTGCGCCAAGACTTCTTGTCCCTTCTCCTCTTCTTCTACGGAACAAAGGAGGAGAGGTCAGGGGAGGATCAGTATGTGTATCCCGCAGCACCGCTAAGTGATTACCAACTGGGGAGCCGCGGCACCCTGGCTGGTAATCACCTGTATGGTGACCCCGTGTCCCGAAAACAGGACAAAAGCGGGACGGACATTTTACATATATATAAGGTGACCTTAGGTGGAGCTGGGTGTATATGACAGCCAACAACCACTACAGATTTCACAGGCACAGCATCGCCATGATGTACTATTACATTAGTTCTTGGGAATCCTAATGACAAACTATTACATCATGGGGTGTTAAGGCAAAATGCATCCACATAAATGTAAGCATACATATGCCTCGAGGAGGCATCTTCTGGATCCCAGTCCTTGTCTTCTTCACATTCCTAGTCTCCTCTGCTCCGTGAATTCATAAAGGTAGGGAATCCTCACATGCTCTTCATTAAGGGGCAGAATTATGCTGCTCCTGGAACTCCAACTGAAGTGAATAGATGTTATGGAAACAGTGCGTTACGTAGTGAAGCGCGGTTTGCTACTCTACGTATTTCCATAACACACATTCACTTCAATGGGAGTTATGGAAATAGTGTAAGGCTGCCACTTCAGTAAGTACACTGCTGCTGCAGCAAGCTACTCTTTGCTCAATGTACAATGGCTGACAGTTCAGCCAGATCTGCGCGGCCCCCCACACACCCATCCCCCAATTTTAAACCCAGGGCACATGCCCCACTTTCACTTCCAGCTACACCACTGTTTGGTGTACGTTGAAGCGAATCAGGTAGAACAGGGCTGAGGAGATGACTGGAGCATCTAGCTGGGTGAGCACTCCTCAGTGTGCATGCACAGGAAACTCCCGCCAGACAGAGGCCCGCACAGGGAGTTAGGGCCCGCTCACATGGGTGTATTTTATTTCAGTATTCAGTCCGTATTTATTACAGACACATTGAATTTACTTGGTGTATTTAGATGTACGTTTTTACATGCGTAGAAAAAAAATTTGCAGCATGCCCTATTTTGGTCGGCATCCTGGACCAGAATCACCCATGAAAGTCTACGGGATTGTAAAAATACACAGTAAAAAGGGATGTTACATGCGTATAGAGATGAGTGAGTAGTGCCTTAACTGAGTATCTCACCGCTTGTCTCTAAAGATTCGGGGGCCGGCGTGGGTGACAGATCTCCCCTCCGTTCCTCCCCGCTCTCCCCCCGCAACCGAAATGTGCCGAAAAAATATGCTTATGTGAACGGATGGGTTCTTATCGCTGCGTGTTGCGTGCGTAAATGTTGCCCACGCAAATACATACATGTGAAGGAGCCCTTAGTCAGTGTAAAAAATGCGTCGTGGCGGGCAGCGATGTGAGGGGTCAGGGGGCTCCAGCCCAATGACAACACGGCGTATTGAAGAGCGTGAGGGTCTGTATTAGGTGATGTTCGGGTACACTGTTATGAGCTGAGCGGTTGAGGTGCACGATGTAGCGACGTTCGGGCGAGGGATGGCGGTTGCGCTGTGGAACGTACACTGTAGTGTCGGAGTACACAGCGTATATCATGCTCTTGGGGTATACGACAGTGATGGGATGTAGTAAGGTCTTTACAGGGTCTTATGATATTAGGGTGCACCACATATAGTACAGCACCTTGAACTGCATAATGTAACGTGTCCTACAATTCGGGGTGCGCAGTGTATGAGGGCCGCTAGTAGTTTGTTGGTGTAAGTGGGTCATGGGGTACACAACTTCATGTAGAATTGGAGACCACTAGATATAGGAAAGCGCCCTGCATTCTTGGGGTACACATCACATCAGGATGGGGCGCACTAGTTATGGGGCTTTAGATGATTGAGCTATGCAGAGTGACTGTTACATTGAGGGCAACCCTGTCTACAATCAGATTTGACCTACAGAGGGCGCTGTTCACCCACTCGCTGAGCCAACCTTTTTTCCTGGATATGATGGTTATCTCCTCCATAGCTTCCACATACCACGGTTGAGACTGCCTGTTGGGGCTCCTGCACATTTGCGTTTTTCTTGCGCCTTTTTTTTACGTGATATCGCTGCGTTTTTTTCACGCGATTGTCAATGGGACTTTCTAATGTTAAAAACGCATTGCAGAAAAGTCGCAAAGCACCAACTTGCGATATGTTTTTAACATTAGAAAGTCCCATTGACAATCGCGTCAAAAAAACCACTCAGCGATATCGCAGAGTTAAAAAAGGGATCATTCACATGAGCGTATAAGTATTGCGGTCCGTGAATATGCGGCGTGTTCACGGGCCGATATACGCTGTTGCCGTGTGACTGTCTTCCTGCCGGCAGGCTTTTTATTCATATGAATACGCAGAGTATTTACGTACGTAAAAATAACACCTGAAATCGCACTGATTTCATGCATAAATGCGCAGCGAATACGCAGGCTTCCTGTGTATTTCGGGCGTATTTCCACACACCCATCGATTTCCTTGGACTCCTGCGGTGCATAATACGCACCCAGATTGGACACGCCGTGTACTTTTGCACTCAATCGCAGATTGCGAGAAAAAATACGCTTAAACGAATAAACTCCAGTAATGGGATCTATTCGCTGCGCATTATGCGCATAATACGCTTCGCAAATATGCTTGTGTGAATGAGCCCTGAGGGTTTATTCAGATGAGCCTATGCGTATATACGTTTGTCCGTACGCACAATTTATTCACATGAATGAAGAATTGACCCAATGGAGTCCCAATCTTTATTCACGGATTTCAAGCCATTTACCCCGGGAAAATATCCTCGGAATGACCAATAATGCCTAATTAGGGTGACTACCCACTACAGTTTTTTTTTACTGCAAAATTTTGCGCAATCGCAATTTTAACTTTACAAGTCCCATAGCCCATAGACCCCTGCAGAAAAAAAAAACTGCGAATTTCGCAGGGAAAAAAACTGTAGTGGGTAGTCACCCTTAGGGCAGCGGTCTTCTATCCCCAGCGTTGTGCGCAGGGTAACTCTGTCCCCTCCCTTTTTTCCAGCTGCCATAGAAGTCTATGGGAGTTTGCTGCGCATCACTTCAGAAGATAGGGCGAAGTATAAAAAAGGCGACCAAAAACGGTTGAGAAGGTCCTCATTTTTCTTGAGTCATTATTACTTTTTCTGCGTGCAAAAATCCCCACACAACCGCCGTTTCCACCACTGAAATTGCCAATTAGTGTAAGTAGCTCCATATGTCCTATTTCCCAGTATAAATGCGGAAATAGACCGCGCTGCGTATTTTTTTGCACGACGGATTGCGTATCCAGATACGCGCTTGTGAATGACCCATTGAAATCAGGGGGCTCTATTCACTGCGTATTGCGCAGACAAATGTTTATGCGCTGAAATCCGGTCATGTGAATCCGGCCTTAGGGTACGCTCGCACGGCGTGGATCTGGCGCAGTTTTTGCTTTGGATCCGCAGTAGATTTCTCCCTTCCGATCTGCTGCAGATCTGCACCAATAATGGTTTTTGACACATGGATTTTGGAGCATATTTCCAAATCTGCATCAATCCCACTACATGTGAACGTATCCGTAAACAACAAGTGTCTGTGTCGCCCCTAGCAACCAATCACAGCGCAGCTTTCATTTTACCACACAACGATGAGGAATGAAAGCTGCCCTATGATTGGTTGCTAGGGGCAACAGACAAGTTTTCTGTCAATTTCACAAATACCCTGTAGTGTGTATTAAACGCAATCACATGACCGCGGGCTGCGCCCTGCATCACACTTCAGCCTAAAATATGCAAAATACATATAAAAATAACCAAAACAATATTCAAATTTCTAGTATAGAAGTTGCTCATAAAGCCTGCTGGCTGCTGCGCCGGGACTTGTGTCCTCTGGGCTGCAGGAAGGGCTTTGTGTGCCCTGCTGGAGCTCAGAGACACAGGCTGAGGGCGGTGCATTGTGGGTAATTCATGTTAATAAAGGCGGCAGTAGCCCCTCCCCCTCGCGCTCGCACACTAGCAGCCCTCCCGGCCGCTTCATGTCTTGTAAACACATTTGCATATGATTCCCCAGAATGCACCTCTGCTTCCCTTGCAGACGAGCAGTGAGGGGCAGGGAGCACAAGCAGTGCAGGCAGCCGGCAGTGCTCAGCGCTGGGGCCGCTGGGAGCAGCCAGCATGGGTGAGCAGGAGCTGGCTGCCCAGAGAGACAAGCTCCAGAGGGAGATAGCAGCACTGGAGAGAAGTTTGGGTCCAGACATCTCCTCCATTGATGTGGTTCTGTCCGGCAGCAGCGCCGGCTCTGAGGACGGTAGGCGCTTCACCTACTTTTTCACTTTTCTCTAACTTTTGGGTTTTTGTGCAAGTTTATGGTTTGTTAGAGAAGTTATTACGGGCAATTTAAGGAAAAAAATTGGTGTCCCTTTAATTAACCCCTTCCTGTCGCAGCCCTTTTTTCGTTGACTTATCTTCCTTCTCGCTTTAAAAAGAATCCTAATTTGTCCTAGTTTTCAGCTACATCGCGGCTCGTTTTTTGCAGGACGAGTTGTGTTACCGTGTAGGGCGCGTTCGCACGGGCGGAAGATTCCGCATCCAAAACGGAGTTAAAAGCCGCACGACTGGTGTGAATTTTGAGTTGAATTCAACAGATATAGGCATCCGCTGACCAGCGGCGCTCGCTAGAGGCCGCGGGGGTATCCGGTGAGCGGCTACGCTGACGAAGTGAAGAACTGGTGGGGGGGCGTTGGTGATCGTGTATGCAGCATATCTCGCGCACGGGCTTCTTGTTTTTTTTATTTTTAATTTCCTTCTACTGTCTCTAAGCAACTTTGCGTAAAGCCGCAGCACGTGCGCGATGTAACTGCGTATATAGAGTGTTTTCGTACGCACCCATAGAGGAGAATAGGGCTGTACGCATGTAATATGTGGTAATATAGAACATTCTGTGTTTTTTTGTTGTTTTTTTTTTTACTACACGCGTAAAATCAATGCGCTTTCATTGACTCCATTCCTGGCGTAATACGTAATTAAATTGCGCTTGTGTGAGCCCGGCCTTAAAGGACTGTCTGTAGTAAGATAATAAACGGAGCAGTACTTGCCTCTCTGCTGCCTGCGGGTCCGGAGCTGCAGTCCTGCTGGGGTTCCAGCATTAGTCGTGACCGCGGCCTTCACCAGAAGTCAGGTGACCATTACAGCCAATCAGAGGCTGCAGTGTCACCGCTCAATTCAGCGCGGCGCAGGACCGTTCAGCTTCCCTTTTCTCCATTGATTTTGAAGATTCTCCATTATTTAAAGGGGTGGTCCATTTATTGCACAACTTATTTTCAATAGAACCCCCTGTGTAAAGATAACGGAGATATACTGACCTCTCCGCGGCCGCCGTGATCCAGCGCTGCAGACCGCTGGGGTTTGTTGTGAAAGACGATGTCACAGGACATCATGTGACCACTGCGGCGTCACGTTCTTGAACTCATTGGCATCATGACCCTCAGGATGTTAGCAGTGACGCTGCAGCGGTCACCTGACTTCCTGGGACATCATCTGTCCCAGGAATCACCAGGACCGCAGTGGCTGCGGGACTTAGAGCTCAACCCTCCTGGATCTATCCCTGTCGGTCTTCATCAGGACTTCACTACTGATGAGCTAGACCTGGATGTTGGATCTGAAGACGGTTAAAGGTTCAGGACCTGACGGATTCACCCCCGGGTTTTACAAGCTGTGGTGAATTTAAGGGGTTTCCCAGGGAGAATTCTATTGATGACTTATCCTCACGTTGGGTCATCAATAGTTGATCGTCTGGGGTCCGGTAATTGGGACCCCGACCGATAAGCTGATCGCTGACAGCACCGCAGTTACAAAGGTTGGAGCAGATATCTGTGCGCCGGCCTCTGTGTAGTGGCCGGTGATTGTAACTGCAGGCACATCTCGCATTGATTTAATGGGAGTGTCCACTTATAGCGCCACTGTGGCAAGACATATCTGGGCTATATAACGCTTTACATAGATCCTCAATCCGATGAACCTTATTGCAGAGATTGCTTTCTTCCTACATGTTTCCAGGTCTGATTTCTTAGGCCTATTGCGACTCTTTATAATGGCTATACGACGGGTTGTTTCGAGAGTTTGGGTAGAGGTCTTGGATTCTCTGAAGTATATGGAAAAGCTCAGCTTCGCAGACCTCGATGAGTATTTTTCTGGCTTTTACTCTACTTGGGTTATATGGATAGATTTCCGGGATTCACCTTCCTTTTCAGGCCCCAACGAACGGAATTTCAGCTGCGCCTTAAAAACGCACCTCTTCAAAGAAGCATACCAAACCTCCTGAACATATCCCCCCTCACCCACTACAGCAGGCCCCTCCATTCACATAACACAGGCGTCGTTCACTACTGAACGGCCGCTGTTTAAGCTAAGCGATGAGCTTCGTCGCTGATCTTTCATGCTGCATAAAAGATCAGCGGTGAAGCTCATTGCTCAGTTTAAACAGCGGCCGTTCAGTAGTGAACGGCCGCTGTGTGATGTGAATGGAGGGGGGGGGGAGCGAGAGGAGAGAAATCTCCTGCACTGCCCGCCCCCCTGCTGGCCGCTCCGTGAACCAGCCTGTTCTGCTAGCTTCCATGCAGGAGCGCGGAGACACAGGGACGAGTGTCGCGCATCATTTGCCCAACATTCGTTCCATGTAAAAGAACCTTAAGTTGGCACTATACAAATAAAGATGATTATTTTCTAGTTGGCAGTTGAGTGGTTCCACACAATAATTAGTCTCGACTGTACTTGAATTGCAGCTTATATGCCCACAAGGTGCAGCGTATTCTTTCTTTCCCTTTCCTATTTCCTTAATCTTTTCACCCCTTTTTTAGGATGTTTACGCTTCACCTTTCTTTGGTTCCTACTGGTTTTATTATTTTTTGGCCGGGTCTCGCTCCAACCATCAGGGACTCAGCACGGCTCTTTATTGAGCCATTCCCCTTAGGAGATGGCATCTCACATTCATTAGTTTTTCCAAGCCCAGCTTATACCCAGCGATCTCAAAGGCCGCGATCTCTCCATGTTAGTTTGTTCAATTAGAATACGAAGCTGACACTTTTGATAAACTATACGATTGTCCATCATGATAGCTTTGTACGGTTTACTGAATTAGCGTAATCAGGGAGAATACTATTGATGACCTATCCCCAGGATAGGTCATCAATATTTGATCGGCTGGGGTCCGTCACTTGGGACCCCGACCGATCAGCTGAGCGGGCACATGCTGTCAGCGCCGCAAATATACAGATGTCGGAACGGAAGCAGCGAAAGTCTCTCTGCCAACCTCTGTGTAGTGGCTGGCACTTGTGACTGCAAGCATGGCTCTCATTGAAATCCAAGAGATTTCCTATGACAGCAGCCTATTAGACTCCGTGGGAGGTGGGGTCTAATAGGCTGAGTTACATGGCGGATGTGGAGGCTTTTGTCAGGCGTCTGACTGCCATGGAAATCCATTGGAATGTTGCGAAGTGCCGATGGGTGCCAGGGCCCTCTCCCCTTACGGCAGTCTGAGGGGTTCCCCATGGTGTAAAATACAACAGCTGATACTTCCCGCTCCTCTGCGTCCGCCTTCAGTCTTGCTGCTGGCATCCTCCTCACAGGCTGCAGTCAGCTTGCGCTGTCTACAAACAAGCTGCTGCTGATAACTATTATCGCAGAGCGCTGTCATTGGCTGCAGCAGCAGGTTTATGGGATGTCACAGGCTGACCGCAGCCTATAAACAACACGCAGGAGCGCGAAGCCGGCGGCAGCGGACAAGCTGGATAGTGGTGGATATCAGCTGTTTTACAATGGGGAATCCCTTGCCCTTTCGTAACTTGGACAATCCCTTTAAACTGCCAGGATATGAGGTTTCTCCATTCCTGGCTGTTAGTAGTCCTCCAAGTCACCGCCTTAAAAAGATGTATGTGCAGGTTTAAAGCCCATTAGTGACTGCCGTAAAAAGGCATATTGGGGTCACTAGTCACTATGGGGTTAAAACTTCAATTAATTATGTATATTATTAAAACATATGGATGTCGCAGCGAACGGTTTTGCACTTGGAACTCCTCTAAGAGCTGAAGAGTTGCTTCCTCTTTAACGGACTTGACATGATCACCTATTCAGCTGATAGAGCGCCATATAATACTATATATCCTCTCCAGCAGTTAAAGGTCCCAAGGGTGCCAGAATGTGGATGAAATGATGTAATGGTGTTTGTAAGTTGCTCATATGTCACTTTGTTTTCCTATTTCTAGATGACTCTGACTATGGAGACGTATTGGAGGAAGATCTTGAGGCTGTAAGCATACATTCTCCATCCGATATCAGATCTGTACTGTCCGCCACTGTGTATAAGAGATGAGAAAGTTAAACTGGGCATACATATTAAAGGGATTGAGCCGGTCTGTCCTCTGATCCCCAGCTTTTCAGCTGTTCTCCCACCGACTGTCAGTGTGTATGAGTTTAGAAGCAGATGGTGCCGTACAGGTTGCAGCAGCCTGGGTTGGGAATGCAGACATTCTTCCCATCCCCATTGGCTGCATTACCAATCTGGGCCACTGCAATGTGTATGGAGCTATTTACTTTCTGCTCTGTACATACTGACAGCCGGCGGTAGAGCAGCTGATTGGCTGGGGTCCTGAGCAGTGGACTCCCACCAATCAACTAATGATGATGGTACTACCGTAACGCCTAGGCAGCACGCCCCCTGTCTTTGGGTCATATTTAATACCAATCTTTCCTTTACTCCATACATTCATGGTCATGTCATCTGCAACTAAAAAACATTTCCAGAATCCACCCTTTTCTCTGGAGACATCAAAAGCGCTCATTATTGCCCTGATCCATTCTTGGCTTGATGACTGCTACTCTACTGATCAGTCTTCCCCTCACTAAACTCTCTCCTCTCCAATCCAACCTCAATGTAGCAGTCAGGCTTAACTTTTTGGCTAACTGCTAAATTGATGTCTCCACCTTGTAAGGATCATTACATCGATGCCTCTACCCCGTGCCGGTGACTACAGTGATTGTCCATCCACTACAGAATACAATTCCAGCTCTTCAGTCTCCTTCATAGAGCTCTCCACAGAGCTGCACCTCCCTGTATCTCCTTCTTCATCCTTTTGTCTAGCACCTTTTCCCAATGGGAATTTAATTAACAGTAACACGTGCCCCAGCACTGACACACATCTAAGGGCCTGTCACACTGGCACTTTCACGTATGTTTTAGGTATGTAAGAAATGTACATGAAGAAAATGTGTAGTAATGCATGTTTCTTGTCTGTATCATTGGGGGACACAGCAAGGACTACATTTTTTGGGGGGAACTTAGCTCCGCCCCCTCCCATTGCAAATAGTGGCGAGGGGCGGAGAGGGTGTGGGAGCTCAGTGCACTGCTCCCGGCTCTTCCAGGCTCCCCCCCTGCAGAGAGGGACAGCGTATATTGTCCGGGCGTGAAAACCCGGCCGATATACGGTTGTCTGAATAAGCCCTAAGACAGATTTTTACCACATTTTTTTGCCAGTAAACTGTTGTACCGTGTTTCCCCAAATAAGTCTTTTATTAATTTTTGTTCAAATAGGTTTAATTTTTTTACATGTATAACTGCCTGGACACTATTTAAATTGACTTTTTAAATTAACTGTTAGCAGGGCTTAATTTTGGAGTAGGGCTTATATTTCAAGCATCCTCAAAAAGCCTGAAAAATCATTTTGCATCCACAAAAATTCTGGAAAATCCTTCTATGTCTTATTTTCAGGGTATGTCTTATTTTCAGGGAAACAGGGTATTTTGAAAAGTAAATTTAACCCATTGTGTGTGGGTTTTCTCCTATTGCAGGATGGCGATGCTTTGGAGGATAGAGGGCACCGAACGGAGATGTGCTTGCAGATGAATCTGGTCTATCAGGCAGTGATACAAGAGAAACTTCAGGAATTGGAACTTCTTATCTCTCAGAATAAAGTGCAGCAGGTGCGGAGGGGTAATGGCTATATTTTGCCAACATGAGGAAAAGATGGTGAATTTCACGATTCCAATCTTTTTAGGAAGAGTTGCTCTGGGAACTTGCTGGGCGGAGAACTCAACGGGTCGGAAGCTCAAAACTTTATCCATTAAATCTCTCCATCGGCCATTTCTTCAAACCATATTTTAAAGATAAAGTCACTGGACTGGTAAGTGTGTTTTTGGGAATTGTTCTTTGGCCAAAATCACCAGAATGGCTAAAGGCAAATGAGAATAGCAAAAGTTGCCTGTGGGTATAAGCTGGGCTTGGAAAAACTATTTTATAGGTCGTGATATCTCTCCATGTTAGTTTGTTTAATCATAATATGAAGCCGACACTTTTGATAAACTATACGATTGTCGATAATGATAGCATTGTCTGGGTTATTGAATGAATGTATTATCACCTGTTTGCTTAAAGGGATTTTCCAGGATTATCCTCAGGATAGGTCATGAATAGTTGATCGGCTGGGGTCCGTTGCTTGGAACCCCGACTGATCAGCTAAGCAGGCGCATGCTGTCAGTGCCACAAATATACAGATTCACTTTTTCTAGTGTCCAGATTGTCAAATCTTCTTGGTAGTGTGCAGATCACTTGGATCGCTGCTATATTAGACACATTCCAGAGAAGCATTGTATGCATGTTAAAGGGTCACTCTGGGTAAAACTGATACATTTCATTATGCCTAGTGTAGGATCCTTAGGACGTGGAGCACCAAACACCAAGAGGACAGGGTGATCGTGTGGTAGCCGCAGTGCGGCTGTAGCCCTACCCACCTACAGTTGCCAATGTCTGCATGATCTTGTCGATTAATGCAAAACTGTGTGGCGTTTGGCCATTTTGTGTGGTTGGGGTTTCGACCACATTGCTGGTACTACATTTAAACTTCAATTAGACATTCATTGAAACTTTACCTCCCACCCTTTTTTTGTAGATTTTTTTTTTTTTTTTACATTTTCGGCTTTTCCTCTTATTTTTCTGTTGCTATAACTGTCTGGGGGCTTGTTCTTTCTACTGAAAACCCTTTTGAAAAGTGAGATGCAATGGAAAGAAAAATGTGATTTCACCATTTTTGTGGAGGTCTTGTTTTTACGGCGTACAAACTGCGGCAAAAATTACATGATAACTTTTTGTTCTAGGAGTCCCTACACTCATGATGATACCAAAAAATTTCTCTGTACTATTTAAAAAAATGAAATCTCTTAAAAAAAAAATCTATTTTCTGTTGACATCTTCTGACCGCCATAACTTTATCTTTCCGTTTCTTGGGTTCTGAGAAGGCTTATTTTTTTTTGGGACGTCCTGTAGTTTCTACTGGCATCTTTTGAAATGCTTTTTATTAATTTTTTTTCTCTTGTAAACGGGGTGATCAAAAAAGCTCAATTATTTCTAATAGGTTCTTGGGGGCCCGTGACTACCACGGACCCCCAAACTCTGATTAAGTGCTGCTGTCAGAATTGACAGCGGCATTTAAAAGCTTAACAACAGCGATCAGCATCAGCACTGACTGCGGCTCTTGCCGGCAGGTGCCTGCTCTGAAAGACAGCTGGTACTCACCGTATATGGATTGGGATCAGCTTCTGATCCCACCTTTTTACAGACCCAGACACTGGAGGGCGTACATGTATGCCCAAAAGCATCAAGGTCACTGGGGAAGTGAAGAACTAAATTTTAAAGAACCTAGTGAAAATATTGATTATTTGCCAACAGTCGTCCAACCAACCAAAAGGTTTCTTCTCGTTCGTATCATTGGGGGACACAGTTGAAGACCTTGGTTATAGCTACTGCCACTAGGACGCGGACACAAAGCCGGAAAGTCTTAGCTCCTCCTACTACTATACTTCTCTTGCAGGCACCAAGCTAATCAGTTTTAGCTTAGTGCCCATAGGACTGTCTTCAACTACATTCGGATTTAGGGAGTACAGGGAGATGTAATCCCACCGAGGAGGGCGAACAGAACAAAGTTAAAAGTTCTGTTGTCTGCCCCAACTTAAGAAGAAAAGGAGGCATGTTCAAGCTTAAACATGACCCGCAAGCCATAGGCAGGCGAGCGCAGGGAGGGAGACTGCTGAAACTGGAAAGCCATGGTTCTTCGTTCTCAAGGGGTAAGTATATCTCCACAGGAGTTGTCTGCTGTTGGGCTCCCTTGCGGCATCTGGTGGTGTTAGGCCGTCTCGTGGCCTCTGGTATTGTATTGGGCCACCTATGACGTGAGGCCTGTCATAGATAGGCCATTGCACAGCCTGTGGATGGGCTAAGGGTCAAAACATTAGCCTACTTTGGCGACTTCCCCAGAGGTGTGCTATCTCAGCGCTCAGTGGAGAGGACAACTTGGTGCTCACCTCCTCAATCAGGGTGCAGCGTGCCAAAGTCCTAGCAATTATACCGCCTCCTGCTGCTGCTTTTCATCATGGCCTCCTTCATCCTGTTTCGCCCCTGGCCTCATCTTGTTTTTCCTCTTTTTGTTTTTTTTTTAAGCATGCTGCTGGGACTTGTGGTGCCTCACAGTGGTCTCCAAACAGCATCAGTCTTTATAGAAGAATTGAGACACTTCTACAGTGATCTATTGGTGCATAGCTCCCCAGACCAGCTCCGAATTAGGCAGCTCTGCCTGCTGGCTAGGTCCTCTGCTGTTTTACCCCTCCTGCAGTATTTTTATTTTTATTTTTTTGCAGTAGTAGGGTACGACATTTTCTTCATACTATATAGCTGTGTGCGGCATTTCTAGGTCCATAGCCGACACCAGAGTGGAAGACTCCAGGCAGCGATCAGCTTGAGCCACATGGTATGCGTGCTGTAATCAAAAATTACATGTGGGCAGTCTAGCTCTCTTCCTCTAACTGTATTTTATTGTGGCATAGAACCTACTACAGGCACCTCTCCCGCTTAGCCCCCACCGAACCAGAATGGGCTCACTTCCTGTCACAGGCAGTGTCAGACCTTAATGTCTAATGCCATTTTAGATAGGCTGGACCATTTTACTAGTCCACCTGTTCAGAATGTATTCGACTGAGACAACTCTGTCAGGCAGGATTCCTCTCGTGGTAGATGACGAAAGCAGAATGGACCTTCCCGCTCACTGCACTCATTCAGATCTCCTGCATCGTCTTCCCGGCCAGCACTTCCTGCGCTCACAGTTGTCTTCCAGGCACAATAGTCGCTCAGTGTGAACTGTCTTGAGTCCTTCTTGGATTCTGACCTGGACGATGAACAGGCTTCCAAACTTTGCACTATGCTGGATAGCCTGATAGCTGCCGTGAAGGACACCATTCAGTAGTCTGACCTACTACGTCATTGTTGTCTGTTTCCTTTAGATGTTCAAAGCAATCTCCAAAGAGGTTTCCTCCTCTTGAGGATTTTGAGGATGTCTTAACCAGGGAATGGAACATTCCCGACAAACACTTTACTTAACTTAAGCGTCTAGACCTTCTGTATCCTATTCCAGAGTAGTTAGTGAAGAAATGGTTGTCTTCACCAGGAGTAAATCCACCTGTGTCCAGTTTTGCAAAACATGCCACTCTTCCAATGGCGGACACCTCATCCTTTCAAGACATGCGTGACAAGAAGATTAAGCCTCTTGCAAAGACCTCTTTTGAAGCAGTGGGTTTGGCATTCAGGCCAGTTTTCATTTCTCCCTGGTGATATCAGTAAGGCCACTACTCAATGGGCCAAGCAACTGCGCAAAATGATTCTTTCAGAGTCTCCTCCGAAAAAATTGTCACATATTACGCCTCAGTTAAGCCTTGCGGGAAAGTTTAGCTGTGAAGCTTGCCCAGATGTGGCCAGGCTCTTAGTTCGTGCTTCGGGGGCCACACGCCAGACCCTGTGGCTAAAATCCTGGGACGCAGATGCCTCCTAAAAAAAAAGTCCATAACAAGCCTTCCTTCTGTTGGTCGCAACTGTTTGGCACCAGACTGGATGAGATCATCTCTGGAAAAAGTTCTTGCCTGCCACAGAATAAATCCAGACATGCGAAAACTCCACAGAAGGAACCACTTCAGTTTTGTTCCTTTCGCCATCTCGTTCCTCACAGCTCTTACAGTAAGAAAACCTCATAAGAACAAAAATGAAGGCCATCTGTTAAACCAAGGCCTTCCTGGCGTCCACGAGGCAGACTTGATTAGCCCATGTCTCAGACGCCTGGGTTCAGGGAGGTCATTTCAGAGGGTTACGCCATAGAGTTTGCGGTATGAAACCCCCACCCGATCGCCTCTTCAGCTCCAGAATTCCGAGGTCTCCTTTAAAGGCCAGCGCCTTAGGTTGTGTATTGCACAAGCAATCTTCGCAAGGCGTTATGATTCTGGTTCCTCATTCTCAACACTTTACAGGCTTATATTCCAACCTATTTATGGTACTCGAGAAAGATGGCACTGTCAGACCCATTCCTGGCCTGAAGAAGTTGAAGTGAAGGTCCGTCAGTTCCGCGTGGAGTCGCTGACATCTGTCATTGCATCTGTGGAACCAGAGGAGTTCCTGTTATCTATCAATCAACACGCTCCTTAGCGATTTCTCTGATCTGCTGTATGGTCCAATTGCTACCAATTCACGGAGCTTTTATTCGTATTGGCTACGCCACCCTACCCCCCAAGTCTTTACGAAGGTTCTAGCTTCAGTAATGGTTCTCCTCCACTCCAAGGGGATAGTAGCCGTACCTTATCTAGAATACATCACGATAAAAGCCCCAACATGTTTGGCCAACCTGGAGAGTTTTCATATCACTCTGGACACGTTATCCAGGTTCGGGTGGATCATCAACCATCTGAAGTCGTCCCTCACAGCATTGCAATGTCTGGAATTCCTAGGATTCTGCTTTGACTTGGTTCAAGAACGTGTTATACTGTCAACATCAAAACTGCTGCACTTAAAGAAGCAGATGTTCTGTCTGCAAACTCAGAACCCCATGACCATCCGTCACTGCATGAGAGTACTGGGACTAATGGTCTCTTCCTTCGAGGCGATTCAGTTCGGCCAATTTCACACTTGGCCTCTCCAATGGACCATTCTCTCGAAGTGGGACAAAGCTGCAGACTCTCTCGATCAGAAGATCCAAATACCTCTGAAAACACAGAGCTCCCTTCATTGGTGGCTGGATTTCCCATGGATCCACCTGGGACGCTCATTTCTTATCTTTTTTTAATGGTAGGTGCTCACCACAGACATGGGGGTAAGCTAATCAGGTATAAGTGCCTTGTGCCACGAGATTTCACAAACTGGAATCCAGACTGTCGATAAACATGTTGGAGCTTTGGGCCATTCTGCTGTCATTTCATCACTTCGCACCCCAGCTGACAGGTTGCCCAATGCGGGTACATACGGACAACGTGACAGCTGTCATGTACATAAATCATCAAGGGGCAGCACGAGGGTCATGGCAGAAGCAGAGAAGACCTGGACCAAAGATCATCTTCCAGTGCTCTCAGCGGTCCACATACCGGGAGTAGACAATTGGATAGCCGACTTCCTCAGCAGAGAGACAGTTGATCCCGGAGAATGGAAGCTACATCCCAAAGTCTTTTAAGCACTTAGTCGAAAGTGGGACCAGACTGACGTTGATCTGATGCCATCCAGAATCAATCACAAGCTGCCAATCTTTGTGGCCAGGTTTCAGGATCCCCGAGTTTAAGCGGTGGACGCATTAGTAATTCCATGGACAGAATTCCGGTTTCTATATGTATTTTCCCCTTTTCCACCAATCCCTCAACTTCTCAAGAAGATCAAGATGGAACGTCTCCAGGTTATTCTCATCGCACCAGATTGGCCCGCCATGCATGGTAAGTGAATGTCGTTGATCTACTTGTCGACTCTCTTTGGCGTCGTGTCTTCGAGAGGATCTTCTCTTACAGGGACCCCTCTTCAACCTGAATTTATCTGCGCTTCGTCTAACAGCATGGTGGTTGAAGCCATGGTCTTGAGAGCCCGGGGATTTACGAAACCGATAGTTCAAACCATGATGAACGCTAGAAAGCCAATCTCATCTAAAGTTTACCATAGCGTATGGGAAAAGTTTCTTTCTATGGTACAAACGCGACTTTCACTCTGTGTGTTTTTCTTTATCACACCTCCAGTCTTTTTTACAGGAAAGTCTGGATATGAGCTTGAGCCTTTGTTCCGTAAAAGAACAAGTATCTGCACTATCCATACTTTTTCACCGCCCACTGTCCTCAAAGCTGCCTGTCTATACATTCCTACAAGGGGTCGCTCACGCCGCTCCTCCATGCTATTCTCCTGTGCCACCTTGGGACCTTTATTTTGTACTGGATGCGCTACAGTCTTATCCATTTGAGCTGTTGAGGCAGGTTGCAGCTTGTCTTTTGAACTGGAAGGTGGCCTTCTCGGTAGCGTCCACCTCCCTCGTCGGATTTTTGAGCTTGCAGCGTTGTTGATTAAACCACCGTTCAGTCTTAAGTCAGGGCCCTTCTTCTCTACCTAAGGGTGGTATCTACATTCCATCTCAATGAGATCATCGTTCTGCCTTCAGTTTGCCCCTCCGCATTTTACTTCAGAGAATGTGCTCTTCACAAACTAGATCTTGTGCGAGCCTTGCGAACATACCTTTCTCAGACTGCTTCTTTCAGATGCCCTGATTCTCTGTTTGTGATTCTTGACGTGGTCTTGCGGCTTCCAAAGTGGCCATCTCTTGCTGGATCCGAACAGCCGAGGTAGAGCTCTACAGTGCCAAGTGCAGAGCACCTCCATTCTGGGTTATGGCCACTCTACTTGGGCAGTGGGGGCTTCATGGGCAGTGTGCAATGGTGCTTCTGCTATTCAAGTGTGTAAGCTTTTTCTTTTCTAGCCCCAAGGGACTTCTCTGGAATGTCCCATGGTCTTCAGCTGTGTCCCCCAACGATACGGACGAGAAAACAAGATTTTTTGTTCTTGCCGTAAAATCTCTTTTCCATCTCGACAGGAAAAACAAGTCACAACCGCAGCACTCAAAAACGGGGATTCAAAGGATCCGATCTGGTTCCCCAATAGAATTGTAATATACAATGAGGAGAAAATGTTTCAACAGCCCGGTCTGGTTTGGATCAAGAACCAAGGAAAAGTTAGATGTAAGAAGTAACCAGGCAGCAGCTGATGATTTAAAAGAATTAGATTTTTCTGTATTCCTCCATCCAAAGATGACCGGCGATGTTTCGGGGCTTGAAAAAGGATTCGGTAGAAGCCTAAACGTCGCCGGTCATCTTTGGATGAAGGAATAAAGAAAAATCTAATTCTTTTAAATCATCAGCTGCTGCCTGGTTACTTCTTACATCTTTTCCATCTCGTTCATTGCGGTACACAGCACCCAGCCATACTGCATTAGTACTTTCACATATATTTCTCCTTGTTGGAGGGTTTGTTTTGCAGTTGCGCATGGTTACAGTTTTGATGAAAATTTTTGTCATGTTGTTAACTGTTTTTGTATCCCATTTGGCTGCTCCTACTACTTGCATGCAAACTGATTAGCTTTGTGCCTGCAGGAGGGGTATAGCCAGTAGGAGGAGCTAACACTTTTCTGATTAGTGTCTGCCTCCTAGTGGCAGTAGTTATATCCACAGGCTTCAGCTCTATTCCGCAATGAACGAGAAAGAGCTTTTAGTGTAAGTAGAAAAAAAAATGTTTTTTTCGAGATCTGCTGCCACGGAATTTGTAAGTGTTCATTTTCTGTGGCCCTTGACCTTACCCCCACCCCTATCCATTGTTGTCCTATCCTCCACTGATAATTCCCCTTGTTGACATTGTTTCTGTACTTTTATAGAGAGTTCTGAAAACTTCAATAAACATTGAATTTGGAAAAAAATGGATTATTTCTTATATTTGTCTTGCAGGGACCTCCAGCCAATCCAGAGATGACAGAGAGATGTTCTCATATTGTGAAAACGTTCAAAGAATTAAATTGTAAAAAATGTGAGTTATTTGTTTGTATCCAGTCTATAAAACCCAGAAACCTGGATAATGAGTATTCTAGTTTATCTTTCCATTCATTATTGCCACAATCCAATTTACCCGACCCATTCATGCGGTATACTGCTGCCTGGTTAATGTTAATATCGTTGCAAGGGAAATGTATAGCCCCCAGCAATAACAGCTCATCACTGGGGGGATATAGAACTTACTAATATAATATAGTGAAAGGGAATAGAGTTGATCGCAGTTGCTAAACCAGCAGAGCCGGACAGCAGCCGTGTGCTTAGAGGACCTGTGATGATGTTACCGTCATGTGATCAGTCACTAAGGCTCTGAGCTCCGCCCCTGATCACATGATAATGACATCATCACAGGTTCTTAACAGCAGACATATTAACATCTTCATTAACACTTCTGCCCTATATAGCAATTCCAGATTGGTTGTTTGGGTTGGCTGATTCAACCTCATTGGTTGTTTGGGATTGGCTGATTCACAAGTGTTGATGAAGATGTTAATATGCGAGCAGCAGCCATGTGGATCCCGGTGACTGATCACATGAAATCCCTCATTTAGTACACAGGAATTAAGCACCTGTGATGACGTCACCGTCATGTGATCATGGGCAGAGATCAGAGCCCTGGTGACTGATCAGATGAAATCCCTCATTCACTGCACAGGGATGAAGGACCTGTGGTGATGTCATGGTCATGTGATCAGGGGCGGAGTTCAGAGGCCTGTTTACTGATCACATGACTGTGACATCACGTGTAACTCACGGACAGGTGGTTGATAGTAATTTGACTACATTACATTTTTCTAAAGACTTTAGCATTGTGTTCACCTTACTGTAAAATGTAATTACTGTTTCTGTACCTTTTTAACTCCTTCCTAATGTGCGCCATACGTCGGTGTATGAAGCAGGTTCAGGAGCCGAGTCTGCTACATACACTGTGGGTGTCAACCGTCAATGACAGCTGACACCCACTGGCATCTGCTGTGATCAGCTTTCATGTTGTTCAAGGCTGTTAACCTTTTAAATTCTGCAGTGCCATTGTGAGGTGCTGTTCAGTTATCATGGCATCCAGGGGTCTTTAGGCCCCCAGGGTTGTTATGAATGACTGCCTATCCAGGCATGCCTTTTATTGTATTGCATTATACTTTATGAGCAATCAAACAATCGCAATTTCAAGGCTTTTATGGGGACTAAAAAAAAGTTGAAACAAATACCAACGCAAACTGCAGGACGTCCCACAAAAAATGAGCCCTCTCATGGCTATGTCGATGGAAAAATAAAATGGCTTTTGCACGTAGAATATGACGGCAGAAAATAATTTTAAACATTTTTATATCTTTGAAAAAATATACAAGTATTACAGCAAAAAAAAAAACCTATATAAGTTTGGTATTATACTGACCCATAGAATGAAGTTCTCAGGTCATTTTCATTGCAGTTTGTGCACAGTAGAAATAAGGCGCACTGAAAGATGGCAGAATTTAATTTTTTTTTTCCTATTTCTCTCCACTTTATTTTTTTTTCAGGAATTATATGGTATATTAAATAGCACCATTAAAAAATGTAACTTGTCCTGCAAGAAACAAGCCCTCATACAGCTACATCGTAGATAAATAAAGGAGTTACAATTTTGTTAAAGGGGGGAGGAAAAAACGAAAAAAGCTTGGTCACTAAGGAGTTTAAAGAGGTTTAAAAAAGAAAGTAATTAATTTGTGGTACCACTGCGTCCACAAAAGTCTGGATTACTAAAATATCTCATTATCAATCCAGCACTGTGAACACAGTCATAAAAAAATACACGTAATGCCAGAGTTTAGCTTTTTGGCTCACACTATATCCAATAAAAAGTAGTCCAAAATTCGTATGTACCCCAAAAACTACTGGTCACCTTCGGGGAAAAACGAGCCCTACACAACCCAAACGACGGGAAAAAAAAATAAAATTATGGGGGTCAAAAGATGACGAGAGAATGCAATTTTTTTTCTTTAAAAGGTATTAGATTTTATTATTAGGTTGTAATACCAAATTTATATAGTTAGTTTTTTTTAATGTATTACTGTAATCGTACTAACCCACAGAATTAAGATCATCATGAACGTTCTAAATAGAGATGAGCGAGCGTACTCGGTTCGGGTGTTTTCGCAATTTTTCCGAGTAACTGACTACTCGGACGAAAAGATTCAGGGGGCGGCGTGGTGGAGCGGGGGGTTGCTGTTGGGAACAGGGGGGAGCTCTCTCCCCCACTCCGCTCTGCAACCCCCTGCTCACCCCCGGCGCCCCCCCGAATCTTTTCGTCCGAGTAGTCATTTACCCGGAAAAAGCGGTGCTCGAGTGCAAAAACACCCGAACCGAGTACGCTCGCTCATCTCTAGTTCTAAAAGTAAATGCTCCCCAAATATTGCGCAGTTGCATTTTGTTTCCATTTCTTCCCACTTTTCCTGTACATTATATGGGACATTAAATTGTACCATTGAAAAATACAACTTGTCTTGAAAAAAACAAGCCCTCCTGTAACTATATAACCAGAAAAATAACTGTTATGATTTTTTTTGAAAGGGGAGAGGAGAAAATAAAATGAGAAAATATTATTTCAGTGTTCTTTATTTTATGCTCTGTGTGAAGTAAAACCGGCCGTACACATGAGTTGTCAGACAAACCTTTATTTCCTGCAGCTCCACCATACATGTAAATATGCATGCTTGTTTCTTTCAGGCCTTAGTCACACGGGCATTTTTTCCCGCGATTTGCGGATCGCATGACGGATGCGCACCCGCAAATCGCGTGACCGTGGCCGAAAAATCGCCCGAAAAAACTGCTCCTAGCCGCGTTTCATTAGAAACGGGCCGGAGCTGTCCAGCGCATTGAATTCAATGGAGCCGGCAATACAGCCGGCTCCATTGAAAGCAATGGGCTGCGGGCGATCTCACGATGAATTTTCGGGAAGGGCTTAAAAATATAAAAAATTGGCTCAACGCAGGGACCAATCAGGGGCAGCTCTCAGCTGAATGACAGCTGAGAGCTGCCCCTGATTGGTCCCTGCGCTGAGCCAATCAGAGGCAGCACTCACTCATTCATGAATTCATGAATGGGTAAGTGAGAGCTGCCTCTGATTGGTGAGGCTGTGACCAATCAGAGGCAGCTCATTCAGCAGGCGTGGATTTTAAATCCCCGGCTGCTGAATACTACTCAGAGCAGTTCAGGAGAACTGCTGGCCGGCCGCGGCTGAACTCCGTCTGCCGGGACCAGGTGAGTATATATATTTTTTTTGTTTTTACACATTTCTGGATGAATTTCAGGGAAGGGCTTATATTTTTAAGCCCTTCCCGAAAATTCATCGTGCGATCGCCGGCAGCCCATTGCTTTCAATGGAGCCGGCTGTATTGCCGGCTCCATTGAATTCAATGGGCAAACATCGTTCTTCTCTACCACAGCTGTTACAGCTGTGGCAGAGAAGAATGATTTGTATTCTATATGTTCTCAATGGGGTCGGCGCTGCTGCCGCCGGCCCCATTGAGCGCATATAGAGAAGAGAACAGGAATCGCAGATCGCAGATAGGTGCGATCTGCGATTTCTGTTCTATAATTTATCGGACGAGCGCATAAAAAGCGCTCATGTGTCCGATACCATTGCAAAGCAATGGTTTTATAAAATCACCGGACGCATGCGCATGTGCAAATCGTGCGAAAAAACGCCCGTCTGACCGAGGCCTTAATATGAGAAGGTAATAAGTTGCCAGGCACTTCTGGCGGCTGCTTATCTCTCAGAGCAGCAAAAGACATACCGGCATATTGAAATCCAACATGCTGGATCGTCTGTCCCCAAATCTGTCATCTGATTCTTTGTAAGCCTGCAGGTTCTCCGACCTTTATGTAATGTGCTTTGCCAGCTTGTATCTGTATGTTCTCGGAAAGTTCAGGTTGATTGAATGCCGCACAGCTTGGTGTTCAAGCAAGACCGTTCGTCCGACCATCGGGCCGTGTAAAGTGCAATTCATCAGCTGATTGTGTCTTATGTGAGCTGGCACACGGACTTTACATCTCCACGGATAACCAAGGAGACGTGCCGCCGACCATTGATGGCTGTATGAGGATCGCAGTAATGATTTGTTCCCCTACTAGCGATCATCTGCTGTTTGTGAACTGCAGCAAACCAGTGCTGATCGGCATGCCTTGTTGATTGACACTCATTACGACTAAACGACTCCTTTAACAACTAAAAGTTTTCTCTGTTTGTTGAAGAACCCTAGTCTGATTTTTGTCCAACTTTCCTGTTTGCAGGGAGGACTATGGATAATGAAGAGTTAAGAAAGGCAGTTTTGAGTGACAGTTTACAAAAGATGCTTCAACCCAAATTGCTCAAGTAAGTTGTAAATCTAATCTATTTTTGTGCATCATTTTTACTGCAATGTAGCTTTTCCATGTAATATTTGTTTTATGGGAAACCTTGAAGATTTTTTTTCCTATTTTACAAAAAGTAAGCTGGTATTTCCCTCCATTCATCCTGCAAACATCTGGCGAGTTCACTCGAAGAAGATGAACGCTGCTCATATTTCCTGACTTAACACTCCAGTTTGTCCCAAACATGTTCAGTAGGGTTCAGATCAGGACTCTGTCCAGTCCAATTATGGAACATTGATATCCCCAAACCAACTTAAAACAACGTCTGATTTGTGACAGGGGATGGTAATCCTGTATTGCGAAATGGAGGTGTGGGGGATGAGGTCCCCTGTTCTTGGGGATTGGTTGGGGTCTCAGCAATGAGACCCTCATCTATATATCAGTTTTAACCCATCCAGTGGATGCATGAAAACTTGTAGTTTTGCCTGCTAAATGGAAAATAGAACTTTAATTGTTGGCACAACATGCTCAGGCTAAAGTTGTTCCCCAGGCATTCTCCACACCGAGGTACGTCTATCTGATTTGAAGATGGAGTGGCGTGATTCATCACTCCACAGAGGGCACCATTGGGTCGACGCATCTTCATTGAGAGAATTTGCCACACATTTGCAGGATGAATGGAGGGAAATGCCAGGTGAAGTATATCAGACATTAGCAGAAAGTATGCTATAGAGCGTGTATCTGATGTCATTAGAGCCAAAGGAGCTTCACGAAGTATTAACATATGGAAATTAATGCTATTTTTTTAAATTCTTGCCCACGTATCCAATTACTTTTAATAGGATATTGTTGTTTTTTAATATTCACAGCCTGATCTGTACCGAAGAGTTTGTCTCCAGTCGTGAACACACAGGATTTTTATGTTAATCTACTGTTAGGGCCACATTTGTTCAGATTCTTAGAGATATTGAGAATTTTGAGGTACAGATTGAGTTAGCATTAACAGCAAAATACTGCATGATACGTTTAACATAACCGTGACTTGTTTACAGGGTGGAATATCTACAGCAGAAGCAAGATTTTGCCAAAAGTGATATTGACAAAAAAATCTTTACGGAGCAGATCCGAGGGGTAGAGCAGGAAATAGATGACATCAAGTAAGTCACATTTTTTCCTATTTTCTTTAAATTGTTCGCTAAAATTCCCAGGGGCTCTTTTACTTGGAACGATTAATTAGAATATCAGTGGATCATGCGAAACTCAACATTAACCGTTCAATGTAAATGCCACCAGCAACTGATTGAAGAACAGTAATCTGTTTATTGTTCGTCGTTCTGTATGTTCAGGCATAAAAATCAAATGCCGATCAGCCTGTGTAAACAGGCAGTCGTTCATCTATGAATGACTGCCTGTTTACTATGAATGGAGGCGGGTGGCCGGGAAACAATCTCTGGCCTGTTCCACCTCCGTTCACTGAACAATTGCCACGGAAGGCACAGGAGCGATAATCGCTGGGACGACCGCGCCCAACAATAATCACATTTGAAAGGACCTTATTTCACTATAATTCTTTACCTTGGTCACTCTAAATTAGATTACCTAAAAAAATCTACAACTCTTCACAGAAAGCAACAAGTCCTCAAGTAGAAATGTAGATGAAGAAATGTAAAACTCATGGCCGTCATATACATTTCGTCTGTTAATACATTTGTCACACTTCACGCCAGTGCAAACTTTCCTTAGACCGGCTTATAAAACGCCGGTTTAAGTAAGTCATCCTTATAGATACCTGGTTTCCCTGAAAAAAAGACCTACCCCAAAAATAAGCCCTAGCATGATTTTTAGGGGGATTTTTGAGGACGCAGAATGATCTTTCAGGATTATTGAGAATTCTTGAAGTATAAGCCTTGCTTCAAAATTAAGCCCTAGTTACAGTTAATTTAAAAATTTAATTTAAATAGTGTCCAGGCAGCTATACATGTAAAAAAAGTGAAATCTTTTGGAGCAAAAATTAATATAAGACACTGTCTTATTTTCAGGGAAACGGGGTATAAAAGATATAAAAGTTACGGCTGTCCCAATGCAGATTAGCTTGTCATAATACATTTCCCCTATAGAGGCTTCTTCTCTATGTGGCCAGCTGCAACTTTGCTCGGCAGTCAGCTTCCATGTAAATCGAGCTGAGTTGCAATACCAGACAGTGCCCAGGGACAGGAGTGGCACTGTTTCTGGAATAAAAAGCAGATTTTGTTTTCTAATCTCGTGCCAGCCTTTTTTTGCAGCGCCCTTACATGATGCTGTCTTGATGAAATACTCTTTCCCTATTGTAGATCTTTATGTGTGATCATATCTCAAGTTGCAATACATTCTCAATATTTTTTTTTTCATTCAGCCAACTTCCAGATGCAAAGCTGTTGGGGCAGAAAACTGATGATCATGACTGGGAGAAGATCTCTAATATCAATGTAAGTTAGGCTGAAGCTTCTGTTCTTAGACGTGGGATCTTAGTAATTGTCAAACAGTTGCGTACGCAGAACGGCCACCTCATTAGATATATTATCTTGCCTTTCACGATTGGCGCACTCCTATATGGAAATTAGATCCGTGACTTGGAGTGCGGCATGAAAGCATGTGACAAATTTTCTGTGGATCAGTTTATGCGAATTAGATGGGAAAATTCAGTGATCTGAGCAACATCCAACGAGGCCGGGTCATCGGTACTAGACTAGTCAGAGCCAGGATTTCACTGCCAATCTTCTGAGGTTTCTCGTGCAGCGGTGTTGAGAGTAAATTGCAAAGGATATCCTATGGACATAAACAACTCATTGGTAGAAGGGGTCAGAGGAGGATGTCAAGACTTCTTCTGATCAACAGATGCTGCACAGTCAAATTGCAAATGAATTTAACAGTGGTGCTCCAACTAATGTATCCAAACCTATAACTCGTCGTTCCTTAGTACGGATGAGCTATAAGAGCCGATGACTACTTTCAGCACCATTGCTGTCTAGTAGACACAAAAAGGCGGAACTCCAGTCGACAAAAGAGTGCAAAAATTGTATCACTGAGCAGCAGAAAAACATCGTCTGGTCAGATGAATCCAGATTTCTGTTGCCTTGTGCTGATGAGAGGTCACAATTTGGTGAAGGCAGCATAAATCTCTGACCCCTTCCTATCAGCTGATCAGACCATGTGAGCACCTCCAGCTAATCTACGGCAACTACAAGAAGCTTCCAAGTGTGCAGCACAGCGGGCAGTAGCACACCGACCTCTTCTGCATCCATATGCTGCTCTGCCAGGTGCTCTGCCATGTTCAGAGGTATGCATATGGAGAATATATCTGCCGTATGGCACCCAATGGAGAATGCCAGGATTTTGGGGGGGCCAAAAACATCTATATAAAAATTGGAGGCATACAGGGGTACATAGTAAGGCCTAAACATGGCCTGTGGGTGACCCATTACACCTCCATACAACAGAGGGTCGTCGCATGTGTGTGTAAATCTTAATGTTTTCTCAAAGGTCACTGCCTCAGTACTATGATGAAAGCTCCTAGAAAGCGTGCGAACAATATGGAGGAAGTTTAGAAGTAAGATTTAAAAAAAAGAAAAATTGAAAACCCTAATACTTTATAGTTTTTTAGTGCTATACAGTTGCATTCAGAAGGTTTTCAGACCCTTTCACTTTTCTACATTTTTCTTATGGCGTGGCCTCGTACAGATATAAAAAATGAATCTTTTCCCCATCATTCTGCACTCAGTACCCCAGAATGACAGCAGGAGGTTCGTTTTTCACTTTTAACAAATGTACAAAGAATTCTAACATTTTGCATTGACATAAGTATCCCGGATCAGGTTTTTATTAAGAATATCTCTGTACTTTGCTCTATTCCGCTTTCCATCAACCTGACCCATATCAAGTATTATACCAAAGGGTCTAAAAAAGATTAACCCCTTTAGTAGCCACCAATACACCTTTTTACGGCAGTCACTAATGGAGTTTAAACCTGCACATAGATCTTTTTAAGGTGGTGGCTTGGCTGACTACTGATAGCCAGGCTCCTGCTCTTACAGCCAGAGAAACCTCAAATCCTGGCGGTTTAATTCCTTACATGCCTCACTCAATAGGAACTGCAGATGACAGGGGGAAGGGTCTCTTTCTGTCACCCATCAGCATCCCACAGTGCAATTGCAAGTTACCATTGGGTTCCCATGGAAGCCGGAAGCCTGCCAAAGGCCTCCATGTCTGCCGTGTAACGTAGCCTGTTACACCCTGCCTCCAGCGGAGTCTAATAGGCTGCTGTCATAGGTTTAGTAGAATGCACTACATAAGTACTGCAGTGTACTATCCTAGGGATTGAATGAACGCCTCTTCAATTCCACTTTAGATACTTAACCCCTTAAGGACCAAGTTGTTTTGTACCTTAAGGACCAGACACTTTTTAGGGATTTTACCCATGTGGCCGTTTTACTGCCCTAATTTGTTTTCTTTAGCTACCAAAATTATTTTTACAGCGTTTTTTTTCCCCCGTGACGTATAGGGTGATTTATTTATTTTAAATATCTTTTTCACTGACTTTTTTTCCCCGTTTTTTTGGGGTAAAATGCTAAATAAAGATTTTTTTTTTTAACATTTATAGTTATAGTTTTTTAATTTAGTATATTTATGCTAAAATAAAGTATGGGAACGGGTTCCCTTTATTTGTTTCGGACGTTTTGATATATAGTGTGTATGGTTTTGGTTTACAGGGCCCATACGGCGACAGTTTTGGTTGGCTTCAGATTTGTGTTATTTTCTTATATATTGTTTTGTTTTCTTTGTTTATGTAATTATGTTTTTTACTATCTCTGTTCCCCATGATGTTATGTAAGACCTCTGGGGAACATTCATTTTTTTTTATTTGACACTTTCCCACTGTAGCTGGGGCATCCATAGGAGCCCTAGTTACAGGGAAAACAACCCCTGGAGTGACATTAGTCACTGGCAGAGCTAGCCAGGGTCTAGTTTGACCCTCCAGCTCTGCTGTAGCAGGGAACCTCGGATGTCACATGACCCCCCCGACTCCCGTAGTTACAGCTACAGTTCTGCTTTCACTTTCCAATACACAGTGCTCAGTGAGCACTGTGTACTCGGGGAAGCAGAAGGCAGGAAGGGTTAAAAACTCCTCCTGCCTTCTCCACCAGGTTGTCAGCTGTTATTAACAGCTGATAACCCCGTTCCTGTCTCTGATTGATTGCAGAGCAGGGAGCTTAAATTTTACTATCGGCGGCGCTTTAAGCCCAGGACCAGGCGCCATAAATTTACAGTGCCTGGTCCTTAACAGGTTAAACATAGTGTTAAAAAAAATCAATAAAGTTTACATTTAAAGAAAAAAAATAAAGTTTAAGAAAAACATGTTTTCTCCCCACAAAAACCTGTTTTTAATGGATAAAGTACCCAATAAATACAATAAAAACAACACCTAATGGGTGTTGCCTTGTTCATAGCAACCTGAAATTTCTCGATGTTTTTCCCATCTGCCCCACCTAATGTAATAAAAGTTTTATACAACTCTGTATTGTGTCCCCCAGATTAGTGCCATTGAGATATACAACTTGCGCACCCCCACTACCCCCCCCCCCCCACCCCCTTCATATAGCTTTGTCAATGAGTTATAGCTTTTGCAATGCAACAATGAAAATGGGTTGGTCCTTAAGCCGCAAAATAGGCCGGTCACTGAGGGGTAAAATGGTCTGAGGACTTTCCAATGCAGCTGTAAATATGACAATTCTTCATTGAAAGTTTGTTTACTGTTTTGTGCAAATAGTACATTATTACTAATTGCATAATGCTGAGTTCAGCAGTTTTCTAATATACTTTTGTGTTTGAGCTTTTCACCATTTTTCGATATTTCTGCATACGGACAGTGAATGGAAATATTCTAGTTTACGCAACCTGACAATTTGCATATTATTGTGGGCTCACGTACAACAGCATTCATCGAACTATATAATGGGGATATTGCTTCTCCTAATCTGACATCTAGATATTTACTCCTCTCAGTTCGAAGGTATCCACAGTGCAGATAGAATTAGTAAGATGTGGAAGAACCATCTGCACCCCGACGTCAACAAGGATCCTTGGGGAGAAGACGAAATCAAAACGTTGCAAAAAATTGCTGCAAAGCACAAGATGGTTAACTGGGAAGTGACGGCGGAGGAGCTAGGGGTGAGTGATTTACTTCATACATTGGTACGGATCTGACGTATTCTACAGCAAACTGCGGCCATAGTTTCAGTAGTCAGTAATATGACTAAGGATCGTCCGTCCATTGTTTAACCCAATAAGGACCAATCACCGTAACTATATGGCTCTTGGTCCTGGACTTTGACTCCTGGCGATAGTAAATATATGGCACAAGATTAAAGCTGCTGCTCCCGCAGTCTAGCAGGGGCAGGGTGGGTGCTTGGCTGTCAGTAACAGCCAAGGACCTAGAGTACAAGACAAGCGGTTTTAATCACTTCTGCCTTTGCTTTTGCTGGCTACTTAGCGCTCAATGAGTGCTATGTAGTGAATTAGAGGAAGCAGAAGTGCATTATTTATCCAGCGCTGTGAACATTGTCAGAAATATACACTACACAACGCCAGAATTGCCCTTTTTTGGCCATCCATTCTCTAAAATTTCTAAAAAGCAATCAAATAGTCCCATAAACTCCAATATGGTACCAATAGAAACTACAGGATGTCTCGCAAAAAATGAGCCCTCGCACTTCTATTTTGATGGGAAAATTAAAGTTATGGTGGTCAGAGGATGGCGACAGAAAATAATTTATTTTTTTTCCAAATGCATTTTATTTTTCTTAACCCCTTAATGACTCGGCCTATTTTGGCGTTGAGGACCAAGCGATTTTTGGTATTTTTCCACCTCCATTTTTCAAAAGCCATAACTTTTTTATTTTTCCGTCGACGCGGCCTTATAAGGGCTTGTTTTTTGCGTGGCGAGCTGTAGTTGTTATCGGTGGTACATAGGCTATATCGTAAAACCTTTATTTTTTTTAATGATAACAGCGAGAGAAAACGCATCAATTCTGCCATAGATTTTTATTTTTTTTTACAGCGTTAATCATGCAGCATAAATGACACACTAAATTTTTTCTGCGGGTCGGTACGTTTACAACGATACCAAAATTCTTATATTTTTTTTAGGTTTTTACACATTTTTGCAATAAAAACCCTTTTTTTGGAATCTTTTTTTTTTTTTCTCTATAGCTGCATTTAAAGTCCTGTAACTTTTTTCTTTTTCTATGTACGGAGCTCTATAAGGGCTTATTTTTTGCAAGACGAGCTGTAGTTTTTGTTGGTTCCATTTTGGGGAATGTACGGCTTTTTTGATCACTTTTATTGCATTTTTTGGGAGGCAAAATGCTAAAAATTAGCATTTTTGCCTCTGTTTTTTAGCGTTTTTTGTTACGCTTTTTGCCGTACAAAATAAAAAGCATGTTCAACTTTTTGTACACGTCGTTACGGACGCGTCAATACCCAATATGTGTGGTTTTAATTTTTTTTTACCTTTTTTTATGCTGATATTAGAAAAAGCATAAAAAAGGTTTTTTTTACATTTTTTTTTAAACATTTTTCTTTTCTTTTTTTTTACACTATTTGAGTCCCTCTGAGGGACTTGCAGCACTGTGCCTATGATCGCTGTGATAAGGCATGGCAGAGCTACTGCTCTGCCATGCCTTATCGCTTATACAGCGATCATAGACATAGGCAATACAGGACGCCAGTGCCTGGCGTCCTGTTGCCATGGTGACAGGCCGGGCTCTCGCGATGACATCGCGAGTGCCGGCCGGAGACACAGAGGGAGTGCGGTCCCTCTGTGAACTCTTTCCCTGCCGTGATCTACTTAGATCGCAGCAGGGAAGGGGTTAACAGCGGGGGGCGCATCTCCGATGCCCCCCCGCTGTTGCAGCGAGACGCTGGCTGTGACTGACAGCCGGCTCCCGCTGTGGGATAGCGCGGGATCATATGTGATCTCGCGCTATCCCCAGGACGTATCGGTACGTCCTGTTGCGGGAAGTACCAGGCTCCCAGGACGTACCGGTACGTCCTGGGGCGGGAAGGGGTTAAAGTAGAGCAAAAAAGCCCCCAAACTATATACATTTGTTATCGTTTAATCGTACTGACCACAGTTACCACATCATTTTTGCCGCAATGTGTATGCTGTAAAAACAAGACACCCCACCCCTCAAGTTGGCAGAATTGCAGGCTTTTTTACGCTATTTCAACCCACTTAGAATTTTTTTTAGTATTTCAGTGCATCATATATGGTAGTACCTTTTTGAAAAATACAACTCCTCCCGCAAAAAAACAGCCCTCAGACAGCTATGTCAATGGGAAAATGAAGTTATGGTTATTTGAATGTGGAAATATTAAAAATTAAAAACTTTATCAATTTGGTATTTTCATAATTGATCTAACTCACAGAATACAGTTTTTTTTTGGTCATTTATACCATAGTGTGTACGCCGTAAAAACAAGACCCCCTTCCCCCCCAAAAAAAGGCTAAATTGCGGAGGTTTTTTACCATTTCACTCCACATTATCTGGTATATTAAAAAGGACTAGTGAAAAATTGAACTCTCCCCTCAAAAAACAGCTACATCGACTTCTAAATAAGTTTATGTTTTTTTTTTAAAGTGTGTGTGGGGGGGGTTAAAGATGAGAAAAAGAAGGAAGAAAAAAAAGTTGCGTCATTAAGGTCTTTTGTAGACGAGCCGATTCTCGTTTGAACAAGCGAGTAACGTCTCCGCTAACTCGTTCGCACTCATGCAGCCTATTTGGACAGGTAAATGCATCATTGGCTTGTTCAAATGAGAATTGCTCTGCGTCGTTCAGTCCCTGTATAAGCGAACACAGAGACTGAACGATTGTTCAAACCCAACGATAAGCGAACGACCCAATGATAATTCTTATGCCTGGAGAAATTGCACGACCAACAAGAAAGGAATGATTCTCGTTCGTGGTTTAGTTGTTGACTCGCACTTGGACCTAACGATTATCGCTCACTTTTGCTCATTTGAACGATTTTCTGAACTATAATCGTTCTGCCCAATTAGCTGAAATTCCCAGATTTAGGTTCAAGAATGGCAATTCAGATTCATGTTCCATAGACTGCAAGTTTTTTACTAGTACTTCATGTTTCGATTCTTGCAGACAAAGCGAACGGCCTTCCAGTGTCTCCAGCAGTTCCAGCTCAGCAACAAAGACTTCAAGAGGAAAGATTTCACTAAGGAAGAAGATGAGATGCTGATGCATTTCGTGCAGCGAATGCGGGTGGGAATGCACATACCTTACCGCAAGAGTGAGTGCTTGATTTATGTTGTCGAGGGTTAATTTGTTCAAACAGACTGGTCAGTTATGTTGTCGGTTCCAAATTGACCTAAGCAGGAGGAGCGCTCCTTTGAGAGACCATGCACAGACCTATACACACAGTATATGGTTTGAAACAAGTGACTCTGTTTATTGTCTGTATCGTCTCAGTTTATATAGAAGATCGCCCACGCAGGGATGCGACCTCTGGTAATACAAGGAGTAACCTCATGATACATACATTCATCTGATAAAAACACATGACTTAATGACATTAAAGAAAATAGCTGATTTCATATGACTCTTAGAGTAAGAGCTGAAAACTCTTTGCGGTTAGGCCCCGTCTTGCTAAATCCCAAGACATCTGGCCTTAGAACTTCCTGATTCCACTTAGATCAGACGTACTTCCTTAAAAAAACAGTCATGACTTCTGTTACACATACAATATATTGCTAAAATATTCTTTTTGCTAAAATAGATTGATAAGCATATATACTATTTTTGATAAGCGACATTTATTAATTTCTTTACAGCCCCCATTGGCCCTTATCAATGTTTACATGTCCCAGTAGACTTCAATAATCCAGCAACTTCTGGGATTCCAGGTTATTGGATATTCCAAAGCATTGGACACCCAAACATACCAATCCCATGCCTGGTCTGTGTTTGTTAACTTATGTCACGGAGAGGGATAGTAGGCAAGTATGCCGTGTACACACACAGCAAACCTCTGAAGATCACGGTACTGGTATTTATGCTGAAATGAGCAGAAATCTAACCTGAGGAAGTATGTAGACTATCGTGTGGGCATTCTTTCCTACATGCTTTCACCCTCTATTTGTTACGTCCGAGCCGAACGTGAAACACTTAGTCCAGATTGAACATAATTAGTGGCCCAAAAAGGACGTGAATACGCATAATATATTAACAAGGAAAACACAAAAGATGAGTAATGAAACTAAAAGTGGGGTAAATCTGACCCTAATTATTAATGCAGGGAGACCCAACCTAAAGGCATAGCAATTGCCCTGATGAGGGCAACCCCACATCAGGCACGTTGGGGTGAGCCTAACCCTCCCCAGTTGGAATACAGGGATATATAAGGTACAGAGAATAACAAGTAATACAGTTTAAATGGAGGCTTGCACACAATGGACCATATGGAATACAATAGTAATATAGTCAGGGATTAGCTGTCTCAGCATTCCAGAATATCCTTTATGTTAAACCTTTATCTGACAATGGAGCAGCAGCCATCAACGTGACCGGCAACCCCATCAGACTAAAAGTATAACCGGCATCCTCCATAAGGAGGAGCTGGAATAAATGTCTACAGACAGACACTCATTAGCTGGCTCCCAGCCAGCCAATCCATTCCCACACCCACAGAGAAGCGTTCATGTCCGTGTCAATCTCTTAGAGGACACTGAGCATTTGCCAGCGTGTTGAAAAAACACGTTGGCCAAGGCTGACGAGCTGTCATCTACTCTCCCGCTGAATGATGGATTTTAGGCTCACCTTAAAATCATTGTTCAGCCGAAGAGTAAACGATGGTAGCTCTTTTCTCACTGTGGACACGTTAAAACCGCTTACTGTTGCCCTCATCCACTTCCAGCTCGATTATTGCAACTCGTTGCTGATCGGCCTCCCCTGCACCAGACTCTACCCTCTCCAATCCGTCCTAAATGTGGCAGCCAGGCTCATCTTCCTATCCAGCCGCTATTTGGACGCCTCTGCCCTGTGCCAATCACTGCACTGGCTACCCGTTAAATACAGAATTCAATTTAAACTCTCTAGCTTCATCCACAAAGCCCTCCACAGCGCAGCACCACCCTATATCGTCTCCCTCATCTCAATCCATCAACCAGCCCGGGCTCTCCGCTCTGCTAATGAAACCAGACTGAGCGCCCCTTTAATTCGAACTTCTCATTCCCGCCTCCAAGACTTCTCCAGAGCAGCACCGGTCCTCTGGAACGCACTACCAAAGGCTACCCGAGCAATCCAGGACTCGCAGAACTTCAGGCGTGCTCTAAAAACGCACCTCTTCAGGGAGGCATACCGCATTCCCTAAATAAACCCCTCTGTACTCCCCCTGATAACATGCTCCCTGACCTACTGACTGCAATCCCTGCTAGCCATCATAAACCGCTCCTGCAATCATACCGATTCTGCCGTCACCCGGCTAAATGTCTGACCATTGTCTATGTGTATATCACCCCTCACTTTCCACCTCGCCATACCATGCACATCTACAGCCCCTTTACCTTCTGTATCCCCCCATTACTTGTAGTATGTAAGCTCGTTGGAGCAGGACCCTCACCCCTATTGTTTCCATCAATTGATTACTATGTAACCGTGGTTCTGTAATGTTTGTACTTTTGTCTTTCTGTATCCCCCCTGTCTATGTAAGCGCTGCGGAATATGTTGGCGCTATACAAATAAAGTTTATTATTATTATTATTATTTACATGCAGTGATTATCGCTCATATACCATCGTTTGAACAAATTTTGAGTGATAATCGTTGCATGTAAATGGGGCTTAAGTCTTAGAATTATAAACGTATATCTACAGGCTAGACTTGACTCGACAATGTATCTCTTCAGTTTCCTATTTCATGGAAGGCAGAGACTCCATGCAGCTCCTTCATCGATGGTCGAAGTGTCTGGATCCGTCTTTGAAGAAGGGACCGTGGAGTAAAGAAGAAGATGAGGTGAGGGTCAAAACCTGGAAATTCGACAAACCTGGTAATGTTGCCTAGAGTAAACTCCAAACTAGTAATCTAGAGTCAAAGCCAGCGCATTGTGAATCCTGTCTGTGATTGCATCTCTCCACCGCGAGTGATAAATAGTACAGAAACACATTTGGCTTATTCCGCTGAGTGTAAGGGTCCTTGTACACAAAGCAGCTAATCGTTGCAATGAGTGAATGAGTCATTTGCTTTCAAATGCCATTGTTTTACACGTGTAGATAATGGTTTACATTTTTTCGTCTTTTTTTTTTTTTGTCCTAGCTCGTTCAGTCCATCGTTAGTCTGTTAGGGGAGTCTGGAATTGCCTGGGAAAGGTTTGCAAACAACTTTTACATGCAGCGGTTGGCAAACGGCAAACAATGACTTTTATATCTGCATAAAATGTATGAAAAAGGATAAGTGAACGAATTATCATTCAATCGTTGGCTGTGTTTACACTAAACAATTATCGTTAATTTTTGCATGATTCAATGCATATTTGAACAATCGTCATACTTGTAAAAGGGCCCATAGGCAGCTTGTAGCCACTAGACTGTATGCAGTGTTGGAAAGTTAAGAACGCTTTCACCTTATTCTTTGGTGGAAATGGTTTTAGCAACTGCAATAAGGCTTTATAATTGGCCTCTTCGTAGAAGGGTATTCTCATCTTGTACTGTTGTGGCATGTTGCTACCGTAGTTCATATGAAGAATGGAGCAATTAAAGTCTCTATGCGAAGCTTCACCAAAATACAAAGTCAAAAACCATTGAAGGGCGAAAGAATATTTAAAATGTAAATGTTAATAATATCCATATACTTGATGCCTAATTTAGACACAATGATTATCGCTCAAAAGACCTCTTTTGAGCAATAATTGTGTGCATTTACATGGCAAGATGATCGCTCAAAAGTCGCTCAAACGGCAGTTTGAGTGACCGTTTTGAGCATTCACTTAGCATAAGTGTGTAAATGAAGGCCACACTGTATGCAGAAGGAACGCGGGACCGCTATCTTTTGCATACAGCTATTTTCTTCTCTGTTATAAAGCTGAGCACTCCGAGCAGGGTATGCAGAAGATAGGCAACCCTGCTGTGATTTTCGGGGAAGGGCTTTAAATATAAGCCCTTCCCTAAAAAATCATCCATAGCATGTGTAAAAAAAAATAAAAAATATACACTTCCCTGTCCGGGGCTCAGCTGCGTGTAGCTGGCTCTTCTCTGAAGTTCTTTCATCAGGCGGGAGTTTAAAATCCCCGCCTGCTGAAAGATCTGTATCTGATTGGCTGAGCGCTTAGCCAATCACAGGCAGCGCTCAGCCATTCAATAAATGACAGCTGAGCGCTGCCTGTGATTGGTCACATTGCACATGAGGAAGACGTAATCAAAGGAAGGTTGAGAGTTTGGGCAGGGGATGAGGTGTGGCGGATAAACTGGGTGGGGGATGGCGCAATACTTGCCTAATCCAGTTTTCTCAACTCATCCTCTTCTCTTAGGCTTTCTAAGGGTCACTACTTCAGATATTCTCACTTAGGGCCCTTTTAGACAAAACAGTTATTGTTCAAAAAATCTTTCAAACGAGCGAAAGTGAACGATAATTGTTTAGTCTAAATGCAGCCAACGGCCGAACGATAATTGTTTACTTTTCGTTCATCATTCGTTTTCTGTAGGCATAAGAATCATCGTTGGCTCGTTCACTTATCGTCCGGTTTAAGCGGCGCTCGTTCAGTCGCTCTCAGTCACTTATACAGCGAATTCACGTGCAAACGGGCCAACGATGCCTCGCCGAACGATCGTTGCTGCTATGTGTAAGCATAAGCTTGGGGTAACTGTTCGACGCTTGAACACCCAAAAGCCATCCTGTGTAAAAGAACCCTAACCTTCTGTCACTCCTCAAAATGGAGGTAATACATTTATTTTCTGTGAATTGTTTAATTTATTTTTATGTTCGCCATTTCTTTAGCGGTTATTAAAAGCTGTGGAGAAATACGGAGAGAAAGACTGGTACAAAATTCGTTATGAAGTTCCTGGAAGGACTGACATCCAATGCCGTGAGAGGTCAGTATTCATTTATTTCTATGATTCTTTGTAGAGAAATATAACAAAAGTACCAAATTCACTTAAGGCTCTGTTCACATGGCGCTTCATGCTTCCATCTGGAATATTCCCCAACAGAAGAGAATCACAGAAGGGAACAGAATAGGCATACAGCGAGCTGTCACTCATTGACTCCCAATGAAAAAATATGTATATCGTTCTGTATGCTTTTTTTTTTTTTCACACTGTCCATCTGTATAGGAAAGTGCAGCGGACTGCTCTTTCCTATACAGTGGAAGAAAGGTAAGTGGACGCATACTGGCCCAGCATATGCCAAAGGCGTCCTTCACCAGGGCGTATTTGCATTCTAAGTCCGTTGTTGGCGTCTACCTCTGGACTCTGCAGCAAATACAGCCCATAGTATTCAATGGCAAAACGCCATTTCATCTCCACAAGCGGAAATTGATTGCGATTTTGTGCGGGTTACAGACGTGTGGCTTCCATTGAAGTCAATGGAAGCCGTACGTCCCGTGGCATTTCTGTAGTGAGCACTGTGGAAGTATCGCGGTATATGATTCAACCTTCACACCCCCACCCCTGTCCCCCCAACGCCGGCAGCTACTGCATATGCAAGACGGAGTGCCAGCCGGCACATCCGCAGCCTGTGCAGAAGCCGCCAGACAGATAAGCTGGCGTCACTGGCTGGGCACTGGGTCGAACTCCGCTGCAGAATCCCGCAGGAGGCCAAAGAGACATTCATTTGGTATATATTATGGACATGTTTGGGGAAAAACCTATACCTGCTGTATATTTGTAGGGCAGGGGTGGGCAATTAATTTTCCCATGGGGCCACATGAGAAATTGGAATGGTTTTAGAGGGCCAGACCAACATACGAAGGCTCCATGCACATTGCCTTAATGGGGCCGTATTCCAGCCGCCCGATTTGCGGCCAGAATACGGCCGCCATTGAAAATGAATGGCGCTGTAATACGGCGCGGTGAACACCCGGTGTTTCACCCCGTTTTACGGCGCGGCCCCCATGTCTGCCAATGGAGAGGGGAGCGGTAAGGAGCACTCCCATCTCCACTTAGAAGTTACAGTGGCATCACTTAGGGCTCATGTCCACGGGGAAAAGAAGAATTAAAATCCGCAGCGGATTTTAACTCTTCTCCCGCGCGCGGATCCGCACCCCATAGAGATGCATTGACCACCCGCGGGTAGATAAATACCCGCGGATCGTCAATAAAAGTGATTTTAAAAAAAATGGAGCATGAAAAAATCTGGACCATGCTCCATTTTCATGCGGGTCTCCCGCGGGGACGGCTCCCGCGGGCTTCTATTGAAGCCTATGGAAGCCGTCCGGATCCGCGGGACACAAAAATCACATTTTACTTACCCGCTCCGGTTCTTCTCTTCGGCGCCGCGCCATCCTCTCTCAGCCGCGGCCGGATCATTTTGCTTCGGCCCGGCGCATGCGCGGGGCACGTCACCGACGTCATCGTGCACATCCGCCGAGCCGAAGAATGAAGATCCGGCCGCGACGAGAGAAGATGACGCCGCCGCGAAGAGAAGAAACGGAGCGGATGGGAGGTGAGTTTATTGTCATTTATTTGTATTTTCAGCGCTCATGTCCGCGGGGCAGGAGGGACCCGCTGCAGATTCTACATGTAGAATCCGTAGCGGGCCCGATTTTCCCCGTGGACATGAGGCCTTAGTTTCGCTGCTTCCCGTTGCTGACACCGGACTCATTGGTGAGTCACCAGGACACTCTTTGCGGGCCGGTCCGAGCTATTCAGCGGGCCGGATGTGGCCCGCGGGCCGTGCTTTGCCCAGGTCTGTTGTAGGGGATGGTCTGAGGGGGTGGAGGGTCACACAGATTTTTAACAGTTGTCCAAGTTCATCAATCTGAATGGATATTCTCTCAGGTACTACAAGGGTCTTCATAAGGATATTAAAAAGGGCAAATGGACCCCGGAGGAAGAACAAAAACTCATTGAGCTGACTAAGAAGTACGGTGTAGGTAAGCCGCTGACCCTGCTCATTTGTTTGTGTTCGTTGAGAAGTTTTGTTTTGTTTGATTTTTCTTTTCATTACGTTACAGGTCATTGGTCTAAGGTTGGCAAGGAGATAACCCACCGGACAGGCTCTCAGTGCCTGAGCAAATGGAAGAATATGATGGGGTATTTCAAGGTAAAGCTTTTAATTGAATGTCTCAGCCTTCTCTGTACTTAACCCCTTAATGCTCCGGGGCGTACATCTAGGGTTTGTATGGAGGGGAATCCGAGAAAAGCTCAACTTCAGTTTTGTGAAACCTCACAGGTGGACCCCTGTGGATGCATCAGAAACCACTAAATTTTAGGGCGCTGTATCATATAGAGGGCTAGTAATAAAGCCAAGCAGTAGAGTCTACCGGAGTACAGATATTTTATACCACACTGCAATGCCAATGTCACGTACGTGTTTTGAAGCGATCATAGAATTTCTGCATTGTATGACAATACGCAGTGCCCACCCAGCGATAACCACAATTGGGATCGCTTATTTAAAACCAGACTGGTAATAGAGCATTTTAATGTTAAGTTTGTAGATGGTACATTTCAAAGAGAGGCTTCGATTCTGCCAGTACCGGCCCAATAAGAGGGCACGTTATGGCGTGAAAATGTGTAAGAGTACATACATAAGTTTTACATTGACGAAGGGAAGGACATCAGAATTGAGCCCCCTGAATGCCCCCCCCCCCCATCCTGGGAATGACAGGAAAAACTGTATGGGAATTGCTGCCCCAACTACTGGATCCGGTTATCACCTGTACCTGGATAATTCCACCAGTGTTCCCCCCCCAGAGCCTCGCTTCCAGGAAACCTGCCCCACAGAACCCACCTGTGCATAAAAGATTATTTCAAAATATACCACATGTCTCTGGGATTTTAATAGTATTATTGTGTTTGACCACCGTTCTATGATTTACCCTGATGGACTGGTCACAGCTTATATATAAAGCCACATGCCGGTGCTTCCTTTCTAAGGCCCTCCCATGTGCCCGAACAGCAGTTTACGCCCAGATACAGGGCATTTCCATGCTTAGGGGAGAAATTGGGTAACACATCATGAGGTGCTTTTTCTCCTTTTGTTCCTGGCAAAAATTAAAAATCTGATGTTAATCCTCCATATTACTGGAAAAATTAAAATCTTTCACTTTCAAATCAAAATGTAAAAAAATTCACAAAACATCTGTGGGGTCAAAGCACTCACTGCACTCCTCAATGAATTCCCTAAGGTGTTTAGTTCTCAAAATGGGGTCAATTCTTGGGGGTTTTAAATGTACCGATACCTCCAGGGGCTGCAAACACAACATGGGGTCTGAAAATCATTCCAGCAAAATCTGCATTCCAAAAACCAAATAGCACTCCTTCCCTTCTGAGCCCTGCTATTTGCCCAAACAGCAGTTTACGTCCACATATAGAGACTTTCTAAAAACTGCAGAATCCAGGTAATTAATTCTAAGTTTTGTGTCTCTGACTCCTGCCATGTTTATAGAAAAAAAAATGTTTGAAATTGAAAATCTGCAAAAAAAAAAAAAATTGTTCTAATTTCTGATGTGCTTTTCTTTAATTCCGGTGGAGCATCTGAAGGGTTAATAAACTTCCTAAATGTCATTTTGAATGAAGGGGTGCAGTTTTTAAAATGGAGAGATTCATGTGGATGGGGGGGTCTGATATTTAGGCTCTTTAAATCCGTGGCAGAACTAAATTAGTCCTTTAAAAAATTGGCTTTGCATGCTCCTTGCTCCATTTTCATGTGGATTCCATGCAGATGGCTTCCATTGAAGTCAATGGAAGCCGTCCGACCCGCGGCCCGTCCGCAATGACCTTGCAGAAAGGTGGCAGATTCTGCGCCATTGTCTAGCGACGGCGCTGAGAAAAAAGAATTCGAAAAAAATCTGTACTGCGCATGCACGACTGCGAGCAGCCTGGTCGATCTGCAGAACAAAAGACCTTAATTGGATATTGACCATTTACTCCTATATGTGACTTTTCAGGGGAAAAAAAGGAAAAGAAGACCATCAGAAGGTAAATCGCCACGAAAGAGACCAGAAACAGCACCTAAGAAGATAAAAGAAGAGGAACTGAGTGAGGAAGACATCAGTGATAACAGCGGTGACAGTAGCAGCAGCTTCCTCAGCAGCAGCAGTAGTAGCAGTAGTAGCAGCGGTAGTAGCGGCAGCGAAGAGGAGGATGACTCAAGCAGCTTAGCCGATGATTCTGAAAACGAGGAGAGAAGAGCGGCCACCAACTTTCTAGAGTCTATGCCTGATATGGATTTATGGATTCCCAGGAAGCAGAACTTAGATTTGCCCTCCAAACTAGTCATCAATTCTAGAGCATCACGGTCCAAAATGCGGGCCAGACGGGGCAATTTTCAGTTTAACACTATACTGAAAGGCATCGCTTACCCACCATCCACAGACATAGTAACAGAGCACCCCGCACACTTCCTCTCAGAGGTACGTTTTGTTTAGGAAGTAGAATCATGTTCTTGTATGTTGTTTAATTAGCACAGAATGTTTTAAGTGACTCCTAATTCCCCGCAGGGGGCAGCCTAATCCACTGCATGCTTGTCCATAAATAGAACCGTCTTTGATTACTGATGTCGCCATCAAATAACTTTTACCTTTTCAATCGCTCCTAAACAATATCAGGGAATATTTTCGATTGGCGATTAATCAAATTAAGTTGTTTAATTTCACTGTTCATTGAAGCAGAATTCTAATTTGGTAAAGAATTCTGAGATGGTTATTAGAGATGAGCGAGTAGTGCCTTAGCCGAGTACCTCCCTGCTCGTCTCTAAAGATTCGGGGGAGCGGCGGGGGAGAGCGGGGAGGAATGAAGAGGAGATCTCTCTCTCCCTCTCTCCCCCCACAACTCACCACTCTCCCCGCCCTGCGCCGGCCCCCGAATCTTTAGAGACGAGCGGGGAGATACTCGGCTAAGGCACTACTCGCTCGAGTAATGTGCCTTAGCGAGTATACTCGCTCATCTCTAATGGTTATCAGTCCTGCCCGCATGGTAACCTTTTCAGACTTTTTTTTGTGTTTAACAGTCAAAACCTCATAAACATAACTTTTCAACAGGGTGTCCGGTTACTGGATGACATGCCCCCTTGAGTGTCTGCCGTGCTAAAATAAGAGAAGCAGTACCTGCCTCCCAACCGCCGCATTCCACTGCTGCAGCCCCGCTGTGGTCCTGGTGTTTGTTGTGACAGATGACCTTGGAAGTCAGGTGACCACTGTAGCGTCACAATCCTGAACTCCTGGCATCATGGCCTCATGCTGGTCAGGATGTGAGCGCTGATGCCAGGAGACTAAGCGGTGACACTGCAGCCTCTGATTGGCTGAAGCAGTCACCTGACTTTTCAGGGACACCATTCACTACAAACGGCAGGACTCCAGTGCCGGAACGTGACGGTAGGGAACAGGTAAGTACTGCTCCTCTTCTTATTTTAGTTCAGGAAGCACTAAAGGGGGCATGTATGTTCACTGTATTTGATTAGTTTGTATTCAATGATTGTTTCACTGATGTGTGTTCACCAGCGCACTCGCGGGGCACAGACGTTTTATGTTCAAGGGCTTATATCTCAAATACCAAACAAATGTCACCTACCCTATAGTAAATGAGTCTGATTGCTTAGTATAGGTAGAATCAGGATTCATTTTGCCTAGTGGCATGTTTTTTGTTCTCTAATAGCAAAAAAGTGTTAAAGTTTCATAGTTTGTTAATAGGAGACTTCACATTGAAAACTTAAACTTTTACGTTTATGTTAAAAAAACAAAACAAAAAAACAGACCCCAGTTTGTATAGAAACTTAGGCTGGGGTCGCACAGTACCGAAATCCTGCGCAAATCTCATGGAATGACCGCACGGAAATACTGCAAGATTTCCACAGCAGGAATGCACCTTCAAATCCCGTGGCCTTTCACCACAGATTTTGAAGTGGCTTCTGCTGTGGCCATCTCTCCCCATATAGAGGAGAGCGTCCGCCGCGGAAGCGGGGAAAGAATTGACATGCCGTGGCTTTGAATTCTGCGTGGCATGTCCATTTCAGCGCGACTTGGCCGCAACGGATCGTCCGCAGCAAGTGGACGAGATTTTTGCAAATCTCGTCTACTTTGCTGCTTTATCCCAGTCTGCGGCAGTGATACGTTTAATGTGTAAGCTAAAAAAGATTGAGCGCATATATTTTTTAAAGTACACTTTTTTAATGTACACTAAACATGCATTAAAAACGTGTAAGAACCGCCTCTTATCTGGAGCAGAAAGCGGCTACAGAGAGACTTTCCCAGTTCAGAGGACCGGAGACGTCCATCCATTATATGGACAGTCCTTAAATTTCAATGGGAACTCTGTAATGCTTAAAGGGGTTGTCCTGCGGCAGCAAGTGGGGTTATACACTTCTGTATGGCCATATTAATGCACTTTGTAATATACATCGTGCATTAAATATTGGCCATACAGAAGTTATACACTTACCCCCTCCGGTGCTGGCGTCGCCGTCTCCATGGCGCCGACCGAAGCCTTCTTCTCCTTCCATTAGACGCGCTTGCGCAGTCTCCTCTTCTGTTCTGTTGAATGGGGCCGCTCCGGCGTGCTCGCACCGCACAGGTCTTCGCGCTTGCGTAAGAGCCCTATTACTCTTTACGGGTGTGTTCGAAATGCAGTCCATACGCAATTACATGAGTTCTAAGGAAAATGGGGCAAACAAAGGAGATGCCAGTGCAGAACAGCGTGCGTTAAATATACTGTACATGCGCAGTCATACACGAGTAAAAACGCAACAATACACAGAGATACGTAGTCCGTAAAACACAGCGGGTTTTTTTTATTGCGGTGTATTACTATACGGTAGTTTTGAGCGTGGCCTACGTCTGTCACATTTTTCATCAGCATGCTTCATAAAGCTGTGTGATTAAACTTGGTTCTTTCTCCCCAGGCTGAAAACAGTGACTACCAGATAATGCAGATCAGTGAGGATGACGTCCGGCGGATTCTCAGACAGAATACTTTACTCTGCCGAGGCAAACAGGTGCTGTGGTCATGCTTCCTTTAGGGGATGGCTCTATAGGTCTGGAACAAACAATGTTCACTTTTTAAAGGGCCACCCTGGTGAATTGTTTTTCATACGTTATTCCGCTATCCCAACTAGTGTATATAAGGGCTCTTTTACATGAGCGTAGCGTTTATTGGCAGGCCGTGTCGCGGCGCGGCCAAAAACCGCGTGAACAGGTGCACAAATCTGCCGTTTGTGCGCCCGTTCAAACGGCCCGGCGCATAGACGCCGAGCCCGCAATGCTGTCGGGTGGGGGAAGACTGTTTAGCTCTGCTACACTGCCTCCCCCTTTCCGTCGGCTCTCGGCAAGGGATGGGGTGGGAGCTAGTGAGCTAAGCACCTTGTCAGTAGCCAGCAATGGGAAGGGACAGGGCGGGAGCTTGGCAACTAGCTCATGCCCCTCCCCTCCAATTGCAAACAGCCAGCAAGGGGCGGAGAGAAGGGGGGGTAGCAGTCACGCTGCTAAACTCCCTCCCACCTCCCTTCTCCGGCAGCTGTCATTGGCTTCCATAGCAGTCTATGCAGCAGCCGACGTATTCCGGCCAGGAAGGTAGTTCCAGGACTATCTTTCCTGCCCGGCATAAAAGTGCCCGGCTGAAATGCGCTCGTCTGATCTGATGCATTGGAATCCAATGCATCAGATGGTAGCGTATATCGGTCGACCGTGAAAATGGTGGCCGGTATACGCTCGTGTGAATAAAGCATAAGTCAGATAGTATTACCTTGTTTGTCTATTATATCTGAAACTCCTGGCAGTCCTTCTTATTCTAACCACCTGAGATTTACTTGGGTTTATGTGCTGTCAAGTTAGTCAGTTTTTCAAACCGCATAATTCCTATGGGATCGACCCTACTGCACAAGCTCTTCAGAGGGAGACACAGACACTCCTGTAACTGATGATGATCATACAGCTCCTGTGATAGTTGTTTTATAGGAGTCTGATTTCTTCTTAAAGGGGTTGTCCAATTGTAAAACTATTAATGGCCTATTCTTAAGATTGGGCATCAATAGTAGTAAGGCAGGGGTCTGTTTCCTGGGGCCCCCGCTCATCAGCTGTTCGCTGGTCTGGTGCGCTCATGCAGTGAGACAATTTCTGCAGGAAGCAGACAGCTCTGTTCCCACTGTAGTGGCCAGTCTTAGTAATACATGCAAAGTTTCCATTGAAGAGAATGGTAACTGTGCCTATAATACCAAGCCTAGTCACTATAGTGGGGACAAAGCTGTCTACTTTATAAAAAATCTGCTTGATGTATGAGCGCATTGGCATAGCCAAGAGCTGATCAGCGGGGGTTCTAGACAGTGGACCCTCACCAATTTACTATTAATGACCTAGCCTAAGAATAGGCCAAATGATAAAATTCTGATTCCCTGCAGCTACCACTAGTGGGAGATATATTTAATAGAGAGCTGTATTCTGTAAAATTCTCCTTAGTTGTGCCTTTAGGTAAGCTATATTGTATCATTTAACAGATGACCCCAATTTTATTTCTACATGCAGTAATATGATTATGGTTTCCCATAGGGTCAGTTCTAGAAAACCAGAATTCAATGGCTGAACTTTTTTTTTCTTAGAGGTTGTCCAGTTGTAAACTATTGATGGCCTATCCTTAGGACAGGTCATCAATAGAAGATCAGCCTGGCTCCATCGCCCCCACAACCCCCACTGAATAGCTGTTCACCAAAGCCAGCAAGCTTGTGCATTGAGCTGATTTCTGCAGGAAGCAAGACAGCTCTGTTTTTACTGTAGTGGCCAGGCTTGGTATTGCAGGCCAAGTTCCCATTCATCTCAATGGAAACTGTGGCCCAGCAAACAGCTGATCCATGGGGGGTCCTATGTAACGGACCTTCGCCGATCTACTACTGATGACCTCTCCTAAGGGTATGCCATCAGTAGTTTACAACTGGACAACCCCTTTACGTTTTGTGTGGTATAAACAGATGTATAGTTCATATTTTTTTTTGAATCTTTAGGCTCAACAACTTGCTGCAACACAGACAAGCCCCGCAAGTGACACCTCAGAGGGACTGGGCTCAAGACCGGTACCTAAGAAGAAAAAAGTCCCAGTTGACAGAAGTCTGCTGACTGCCATTACGCCCTGGGTGGGCAATGTCTTTCTACCCCTATTAACTCACTACAGGTCGCCTTGGGATAAGCAAATTTATGGTAAATGGCAACTAAGAGTCCACTCAACTGATGAAGAATTATAAGTGGTGTCTTGTGTAAAATATGCAAATAGGGGTGCAGAGTGCTTCCTCACATAGTATTTCACAAGATGTGATCAAACAAAAGTTTTATTTGAGTACAATATGGGAGAAACGCATAGTAACTCAGAGTGTAAAGTAGATCCAATCAGAGTAGAACCTAAAATGGAACTTAATGATTATGTGAAATAAAAGCAGAGCAAGAAGCCAAAAGACAAGAAAAAATATTCTAAGGGCGCCCACCCACTGGCGTTTTTTTACCTGCGTTTTGCGTTTTGCGTTTTTCCTGCACAGGCATAGAGATAACATGTGTTCCTGTCCACTGGCGTTTTTTTTGCGTTGCGTTTGCGTTTTTAACATAGGAACTGTCAGTTGCATATGTGTCCTTATTTTTCTCCTAATGCACCCATGAATGTCAATGGAAATTAACGGAAAAATCGCGGAAAACGCGCGAAAAAATCGCTGAAACCGCTGCGTTTTTTCCCACGGAAAACGCAAACGCCAGTGGGTGGGCGCCCTAAACCTGAAGAAATCCAAAAAATATATCTAGCATCAAACTAAAATATGTCAGCCGTGTGATTTCAGAGTATTTGCGAGGAACTTCATGCCAGTCGTGATGGACTTATATGAGTGAGAAGTGATGGATCCATAACCCACCTCCTCACAAATGCCGCAACAGATTATAGTTGTCCAGAGAATATGCCTCTAAAAACCCTGCATAACCCAATATATCGGCTAATGTGCAGAGCAGGATCCTTCCCAGCAGTTCTATCACCCATGGCCTGTACTTCACCTCAGAAAATCAATAAGAGGGCGGATGGCACCATCTCTACGACTGTATATCGTAAGCCTACCACAACCAATGGCGTCCAGCACTGGGACAGTTACCATCCTAAGTCCCTGTATAGCGGCATCCCTAAGGGTCAGTTCCTCCGTATTAGGAGGAATTGCTCGGACCCCCTCAACTTTTATTGACAATGAGAAATAAAAGCAAAGTTTTAGGTTCTACTCTGTGATTGGCAAAACACACGGTACATGCATGAAAATGGCAGAATAAATCGCTGGTAAATGAGTGCAGCGTAAGTCAGATTTTCACTGCCCTACATACCTTGTATTATACCAAAAATAAGACATTCCCTGAAAATAAGACCTAGTAGAGGTTTGCTGAAGTTCTAAATATAAGGTATCCCCTGAAAGTAAGACCTAGCTCTGTCCTTGCTGTGTGAGTCTGCTGTGATGAGCTCCCCCTGGTGGCTGGAAGCTGCACTGCTGTACACGTGGTTCAGGAACTGCTCTGGGTGATCGTTACAGTCTCCAGACAGTGTGTGGGTGCCAGGTACTTTACAGCCCTTATTATTTGTGGCCCTGTGTGTGAGTCAGGCAACTAGCGTGTCACTTTGATTCTTTAGGGGGTGATCGTTACAGTCTCCAGACAGTGTGTACATGGAAATAATGGTAGTAACAAGAAATTCTTGATAAGATTCACAGTTTGTCTGGTTGTGCTGGTTTGTGATTACAACTACTGTACAGTATATAATAAATGTGCATTTTTTTGTTTAACAATAAATGTGAATTATTCTTCATCGAAAAATAAGACCTCCCCTGAAAATAAGACCTAGCACATCTTTGGGAGCAAAAATTGATATAAGATACTGTCTTATTTTAGGGGAAACTGGGTAGCACTTGCACGTGTATATATCCAGTAGATGTGTCAGATTGGTCTCCAGAAAGAATCTCCCCAAATCTCAAGGATTTAATATACTAACTTCTATTTAATAGGCTTTGTGGCATATTAACCCCTTAAGGACACAGACTTTTTTCCCCCCATTTTTGGTTTCTCCTCAACACTTTCAAAACTCTTATTTTCTGTCAATATAGCAATCTGAGGGCTTTTTTTTGGGGGGGGGGGGGGGACAGCTGAAGACAATTGGTATAGCGTCTGGTACTAGGTGCCAGACTCTAAGCAAAAGAGTCATCCTGACGTGTTTCAAGACCTTTGCCACAGATGGAGTCACAGGGATGTCAACATGATGGCATCCAGAATTAATTGCAAGCTTCCAACCTTTGTGTCCAGGTTGCAAAGCCCCAAGGCTCGAGTGGTGGAATCCCTCATAATTCCATGGACAGGCTTCAAACTTCCCTACTAGAGATGAGCGAGTATACTCGCTAAGGCACATTACTCGAGCGAGTAGTGCCTTAGCCGAGTATCTCCCCGCTCGTCTCTAAAGATTCGGGGGGCGGGGAGTGGTGGGGGAGAGCGGGGAGGAACGAAGGGGAGATCTCTCTCTCCCGCTCCCCGCCGCAACTCACCTGTCACCCGCGCCGGCCCCCGAATCTTTAGAGACGAGCGGGGAGATACTCGGCTAAGGCACTACTCGCTCGAGTAATGTGCCTTAGCGAGTATACTCGCTCATCTCTAGTGGCCAGGCTTTGATCTAATCTGAATGGACACCTTTACATTTCTTATATATTCCTGTCTACTACTTGGGGCTAATAAGAATCTGCTTGCTTTCAGCTGATGCGATGAGAAAGCAACTTTCCTCTGTGACTACATCCAGCACCCCCATTTTCACCTTACTTATGCAGGTAAGTTTTAGAGGGGCCACTAACAGGGATTAGTTTTGGGGGACAGTTCTTCGTTGTGTTTAGTAGTTGCTTATGATTTGCAGACATGGAATCCATACTGAACATCCTTTCAAGGTTTGTCCCATCTCAGGGTTTCACTCCTAGCATGTCCCAATGGTTTGGCAGCTGTGGCTGTGAATATGCACTTTTACTCCCTTCACTTTAATGGGACCACCAGAGATTGACGAGTTCAAGTGCTGAGCCAGAAACCTACTGCACACTGATGACGGGAAAAATCCCCGAACCAGCTGTCTATGTATGGTTTTCTGGCTTGTTTTTCAATTTTTTTGAAATCATTGTTTTAAAGACTTATTAAAAGGTTCTGACGTTGATTTGAAAGAATGCTGCCATCCAATAGGTGGCGCCAGAGAGATATTGTTCTACGTTTCTTATGGGCATATATTTCCCAGAAAAGCATGCATGGCCTTATAAGCCTCATCAATCGCCTTCTAGGTGTCTTCACATACACACCTCTTCTAGGTGCTCTCCTTAAGAAGAGATAATACCCCTCCCGATAGACTATTATGATTAACACTCTTCCGCCTTGCTGTTTTGTATTATTGTTTTTGATTGTTCCATCTTCATAAATGTGATTTGAATAAAATCCCAACTTGATTTTGACTCCTAAAGAGTTGTAGGTAGCTGAATTTGGTGTCATTTTTAACTATACACAGCAACATATAGGATGTATACATTCTTTAACCCCTTTGCATAACACATATGGCTATACATGTCCTAACTACACATGCCATTTCCCACATATGCTGTGTATGGAGTGGGTTCGGGGGCCGAATCTACTCCATACCCGGTGGGTGTCAGCTGTTTTATGACAGCCAACACCTGCCTGCAGCAATCTCCATTGGAGATAATCCTGATCGTGGCTATTTACAGCAATATTTAAGTGCCCCGACCGATTGGGAATCGAACGTCCTGAACAATCCCCCCACAATAAGATCACAGCTTCTAAATGCCCCCAGGGCTGCTATGAGCCTTTGCCAGTTAGGGACGTGGCTGTGACACATCTTTAATAAGCAGCCTGTTAAAATACATATATTTTGCAATACCATAGTATTGCATTATACTGTACAAGTGATCGCAAGTTCAAGTCCTGTATGGGGACTGATGAAAAAGGGAAAAAGGTAAAATAAAGATCTTTTAGTTATTATAAAAATAAATAAGTTGGTATTGCTACATCCGTGAAGATCCAGTTTATTAAAATATCCAATTAATAATCCTGGTTAACTCCATCAGGAAAAAAATACACAATGGAAGAATTGTGATTTTTTTTTTTTGGTCACTCCATCTCCAAGAAAAATTTAAATAAAAAGTGATCAAAAAGTCGTGTGTTCTCCAAATGGGTACCAATACAAACTACAGGTTGCTCTGCAAAAAAATGAGCCCTCACATAGCCCCATCAACGGAAGAATAAAGTTATGGGGTAGGTCAAAATATGGTGTCGGAAAGCAAATTTTTTTTTGTGTTACTATATAAAAAAAAATACTATATATATTTGGTATTGCTATAATCGCACTAATTCACGGAATAAAGACAAGTCATTTGTACTGCACCATGAATGCCTTAAAGACATTTGGCTCCATCTGCTCATTGACATACGTGTTTTATGCTGACACCATAGACACAGTATACCTTTGTTTACCTGGCTCAGCAGTGAGGATGATTGTTGTAGAACTGTATTACTATGCCATAGAGATGTTTTATATTATTATACTTTGTTGTTCCGCTCCATCTTTTAAAAGCTGTTCCAGATTAATGCGGAAGGTTGTCTACGAATGATCCAACTAAGGAAAGCTCAGGAAGCCGAATTACTAAAAGCTGCCAGACGAACAGCACAACAGCCGACTCGGGCAGTAAGTAAATGCTCCTCTCCACTAGGTGGCCGTAGGGGTGTGACAAAAATGTTTTGCTTCCTGCTACTTACTACTAATGAGAAGTGCAGGTGAACTGCATCAAATGTTATGTTCCAAAAAGGGTTGTCCATTGGAGAAACCTGGAAGCTGAAGCTATAGATTCCTGGTGGCGTCACGATAGACTAATACCGGGCGCAATTGCATTTTTTTTAACGGTTTTACTCTTAGAAATTGTTAATAATTTTAGTACATTATATGGTACATTATAGCAAACCAATCCCCTCCAAAGAGCACCATGAACTAAGTTATGTTGCTGTTGAGGGAAATCCTGTTGAACCTAGGGAGGTATTTTTTATACTTGCCCACTCTCCCGTTCCCTCTACTGTCCCATAAACATCTATGGGAGTGTTGTGTGCACAGTGGTCTGAAAAGAGTCACATTTTCAGATTGGGTGTGGACCTCACCGGTGGACAGCGAGAGAACGGGGGAGTGAGCGAGTATAAAAAATACACCACCCGGCTCCCTGTCACCTCTCCAAACCGCACAAAAACATAGTTTATGGGGTTGTACAGGGTCTACAGGTTCCCTTTAAGTAGTGCCGTTGAAAAAATACAACTCGTCTCACAAAAACAAGTCCTCATAATTCTATGTTGACGGAATTTTTTTTTTTTAATTGATTGATTGAAAGCTGGATGAAAAAAAAAACAAAAATGAAAAATGGCCATGTCCTCAAGGTATGAAAAAGCCACTGCCATTTATGGGCATGCGATTATGGGCTATCTATCTTCTCCATATATACTGTATGTCATTTACTGTTCTTTCTTTGTATATACAGGCTGCTATGCCCCCGAAAAGCATTTCAGGTATGTAGCGGTTAATTTTCCTATGTGTACATAATGATTATTTACAATGGTTATCTTTGAGTGCTGGAGCTCCTCTTGTACGTCTTCAGAACTCCAAATCTCCAACTTGCCTTCACAAGCACACACATTTATATGATGGCTCCACTAGGGAGCTGCTTTCCAAAGAGCCTCCACCCAGTCATGGCAGTGGATTGAAGCACGATCTTGCTAATGGGTCGACAAGAACATTCGGCTATTGGCAGCTGCGGCTCGGCAAAGTCTCAGCTGCATTTGCTTTTTGTTACATGGTAACGCACCCTAAGGCCTCGGTCAGACGACCGTTTTTTGCCGCGATTTGCGGATGCGCATGCGATCTGCGCATATATAGAACCATTGCTTTCGCAATGAGATCGGTCACATGTCCGCTTTTATGCGGATGTCTGATAAATTATAGGACACGAGGAATCGCAGATCGCGCCTATCTGCGTTCTGCGATTCCTTGTGTTCTATATATGCGCTCAATGGGGCCGGCGGCAGCAGCGCCAACCCCATTGAGAACCTATACTACAAAGATCATTCTCCTCTGCCACAGCTGTTACAGCTGTGGCAGAGAAGAACGATGTTCGCCCATTGAATTCAATGGAGCCGGCAATACAGCCGGCTCCATTGAAAGCAATGGGCTGCCGGCGAGTGCGGGATGAATTGTCGGGAAGGGCTTAAAAATATAAGCCCTTCCCTGAAAACCATCCTAAAATGTGTAAAAATAAAAAAAAATGTATACTCACCTTTTCCCAGCAGCCGGAGTTCAGCCGCGTCCGTCCGGCAGTTCTCCTGAACTGCTTTGTGTAGTATTCAGCAGCCGGGGATTTAAAATCCCCGCCTGCTGAATGGGCTGCTTCTGATTGGTCACAGCCCTCACCAATCAGAGGCAGCTCTTACTCACCCATTCATGAATTCATGAATGGGTGAGTGAGTGCTGCCTCTGATTGGCTGAGTGCAGGGACCAATCAGAAGCAGCTCTCAGCTATTGAATGACAGCTGAGAGCTGCCTCTGATTGGACCCTACACTCAGCCAATCAGAGGCAGCACTCACTCACCCATTCATGAATGGGTGAGTGAGAGCTGCCTCTGATTGGTGAGGGCTGTGTTCAATCAGAGGCAGCTCATTCAGCAGGCGGGGATTTTAAATCCCCGACTGCTGAACACTACACAGAGCAGTTCAGGGGAACTGCCGGCCAGACGCGGCTGAACTCCGGCTGCTGGGAAAAGGTGAGTATACATTTTTTTTATATTTTTACACATTTTAGGATGATTTTCAGGGAAGGGCTTATATTTTTAAGCCCTTCCCGAAAATTCATCCCGCGCTTGCCGGCAGCCCATTGCTTTCAATGGGCGAACATCGTTCTCCTGTGCCACAGCTGTGGCACAGCTGTGGCAGAGGATAGCCGGCAGTGTGGGGCAGTTTCACTAAAAACGCTGCTTGGTGCAGCTTTTTCAGTGAATTGTCGGCCCCGGTCACGCGATTTGCGGATGCGCATCCGTCATGCGATCCGCAAATCGCGGGAAAAAACGCCCATGTGACCGAGGCCTAAGGCTGGATTCACACGAACGTATATCGGCTCGGTTTTCACGTCGAGCCGATATACGTCATCCTCATCTGCAAGGGGGGGGGAGGATGGAAGAGCCAGGAGCAGGAACTGAGCTCCCGCCCCCTCTCCGCCCCTCTGCACTATTTGCAATGAAAGGAGGCGGAACGGGGGCGGGGCTAAGTTACGAGAATTAGCCCTGTCCCGCCTCTCCCCATTGCAATTAGTGCAGAGGGGCGAAGAGGAGGCAGAGAGGGGACGGGAGCTCAGAGCACTGCTCCTGGCTCTTCCAGCCTCCCCCCCTGCAAAAAGAGCCGACGTATATCGGCTCGGTGTGAAAACTGAGCCGATATACCTTCGTGTGAATCCAGCCTAACAACAATTAACTGTTCATCAGCATTTTGCATCGGTACTACCTTCCCCTATATAGTGCTTTTCCCTCTGCATGCTGCTGGGAACTGGTGTTAGTACTGGTTATTGTACTTTTGTACCGTAAGTGTGGCTGCTTTCTATGCATGTATTATGTATTAGTGAGTTTAGCCGGAGTCTTGTGCCGTGAGCTCCTAGGCTCCTAATTGTAGCTGCAGGTAGCCAGCATTGTATTATCAGGATAGGTGATAAATGTCAGATTGCTGGCGGTGTAGGCAACAGTGCACCCTTAATTGCAATTAGAGGGGTGGTGCACATATGTGACCACCGTTCCATTCACTTCTGCAGAACAGAGATCCGTGCGCTCGGCTATCTCCCTCACTGCCATATAAGTGAAGGGAGCAGCGGTCACACAAATGCTCACACGGCTGCTCCATTCACATGGGAGATTCAGGGTGTACCATTCTTTTAATTGCTGGGAGTTCTAGTGGTTGATCCCTGGCACTCAGACATTTATTCCCTGTAAATAAGTGATAAATGTCTTTAATGGGAAAACCCCTTTAACGTAATGTCTATGAAGGGCATTTGGAGGTTTTTTTGTTTTGTTTTTTTTAAATCAGTGAATGGGCTTGTTGTCACTTATGCGCTTTCCCAAGATGTGGGGTGGGTACGACTGCAAGGGATTAATCTACCTCACTGAGCTGAACTTCCACAAACGGAGCCTAAATCACACCCTAACACAGTCCATACACCCCCAGAAATGGCCAAGTGCAAGCGCTCGGCTATCTCCAACAGTCGCATAAAAAGATTGAAGACAGTCCCGTTCAAATCACTGGTCAGACCCACAGGGAATATTGTGGACAGTATTGGGCACCGGTACTCAAGAAGGACAAATCAGAGCCTGAGCGGGTACAAAGGTGGGCAACTAAAGTAATAAATGGAATAGGCGGACTACAAAACCCAGAGAGGTTATAAAAATTGGGGTTAGTTTAGAAAAAAAAATGTCCGAGATAATAACTATGTATAATATATTAGGGGGCAATACAGAGATCTCTCCCATCATCTGTTTATACCCAGGACTGTAACAAGGGGGCGCCCTCTACATCTAGAGGAAAGAAGGTTTCTACACCGACATAGAAGGGAGCTCTTTACTGTAAGAGCAGTGAGACTGTGGAACTCTCTGCCTGAGGACGTTGTGATGGTGAACTCCATAATAGAGTACAAGAGGGGCCTGGATGCCTTTCTTGAGTGATACAATATTACATGTTATATCACTGATTACTGTAGAAGGGTCGGTGATCCCAGGATTATTCCAATTGCCAGATTGGAGCCAGTAAGGAATTTTTTCCCTAAAAAATGAGAAAAATTAGCTTCTACCTCATTGGGATTATTGCCTTCCACTGGATCAACATTGGGGAGTAATGGGCTGAACCAAATGTGACAAAGGCCTTTTTTCAGCCGAAAGGCCTTTTTACATGGGACGATTATCATTCTGGTTGTTCAAAACCCTGTGCTCAGGGGTTTTCAGCGATTATCGTCCCGTGTAAAAGCATGCAGAAAGAGAATGACTGGACAGTCGTTAAGTTTTAAGGATGCTTAAAAATCCGAACAACACATCGTTCGGTGTAAACAGCAGCTGTACAGTCCTGAACGGCCGCTGCTTACAGTGAATATAGAGGAGCGGGGTCCTCCAACCGTTCTGTCTCTCTGCAAGCCGCGCTGTGAGCGATCCAGCGATACTTGCAGTTGTGTAACAACACAGAAGCGAGTATACTCGGACAACTGTCGGGCATTATACTATGTTACTATAAGATGAATGGAGTGGCACTGCTCGTGTCAACTGCGGCTGTATTTAATTTCCTCCTCAATGTGGGGGGTGTAATGAGTCTGCTGTCAGGAGGGGAGGGGGACATGAGACCCCCACTGATCAGATCACCTGTAGATGGGTGATAAAAGTTGATTTTGGGAATTGCCCTTTAGGGCTTATGCCTATGGACGGATTTCTGCTGCGTTTCACTTGGCGTAAATCTGCGGCGTTATGCCGCAGCTATTAGGTTATATTGAACCAAATAGCTCAATGTTCACGCTGCGGAATTCTACCGCGGAATTCCGCAACATGAAAGAAACCTCGACATGCTCTAATTGCTGTGGGAATACGTGCGGCCAGCTTCCATTGTAGCCAATGGAAACCGTCCGTCACGCTATACTTCCGCTGTAGCACAGCGGAAGTATCGCGTGATTACGTGTCCCCGCTGTCCACGTCATCCCGCACTGCCGGTGTGTCACGTGCTGTACTACGTGCGCACAGCTGATCCAGAGAGGTGAGTATGGGGTCTTTGGGGGGGCGCTGTGACGGACTCTGCTGCGATATTCCGCTGGCGGAGTCCGTCACGGCCGTGGGCATGAGGCCTTAAGCAAAGCCCCGGCCTACAACTGGCTAGCCAGGTAAGAAGGAGCAAATCCAATGCATTTTAACAGTCCATCTTTTCTTACATCCTCCCTTTTCCCCCAGCTGGTGATGGAGGCTGCTTGATTTGGATGTCGCATTTTATATCTGGCTTCCTCTCAAAACCAGTTTGGCCATACTGGAGTGCCAAAGGACTTTGGTCTCCAAGGATAAGAGGGAGACCTCATCCTAATGAGCACCTTCCAGAAATGAAACTCAAAGAGCAAGCCAAACTGATTCTGGGTACACCAAATCTATACACATCTATACAATATGTAACATATTTTCATCACTTTGATAAAAAAATATGAAGAAATAAACCAGCTCAGGATATGGGACCTGACCTTGTGTTAGGGCGGTGTGAAGGAAAAGTGGAGGATTTGGAGCATGTATCATTAAACCTAGTTTCCATTCTCATAAAGATACACTATCCTACCAAAAGGCATTGGTCAACCCTAAGATACAGACCCTTGGAGGTGTCAGCCATAGTTGGTGGTGGGGACTGCACACTATTGGAAATATAGGAGTTATGACTGCTGCACACAAGCCGTTCAGCACAAAGTGCAACATATCGGCCCATCGTCTATAATGGTGCAAGGAGCTTCGTTATTGGACAGTTGAGCAATGGGCGCACACTCTATGGAGTGATGAATCCTACTACTCCAGCTTAACATCAGGTGGATGTACCGGGGTGTGGAGGATGATGGGGAACACCTTGTACCTGAGGGTATTGTGCCAACAGGTAAGTACGGCGGAAGTTCCGTTATGGTCTGGCAATGCTTATATGGCATGGTCTTGGTTCGTTGTAGTGGGAAGAACCATGAACACAAATGTCTACCCTGACATTTTAGACAATAATGGGCTGCCAACAATGTGGCAATACTCTGGGAATGATCAGCCATACTTCCAACAAGACAACGCGTCTCGTCACACATCCAGCACTGTTTTACGTTGGTTTGAGAAAATGGACTTTCCATGATTGGACCGGCTGAACCTGAACCTACTGAACATCTCTGGGACAAACTGGAACGTCGTCTCAGGAAATGGGAACAGTGTCAATCTTTGTTGAGAGAACTCGCCAGATGTTTGCATGATGAATGGCGGGAAGTACCAGCTTAAGTGTATCACACATTAGTAGAAAGTATGCCACGGAGAGTATCCGACATCATTAGGGCTAGAGGAGCCCCAGTAAGTGTTAAGGTATAGAGATTAATGCTACTTGTGATTCCTGCTCAGGTGTCCAGTTACTTTTGGTAGAACAGTGTATACTATTCCAGTAATTGAATTTTGAACCTGAAAATGGACTGATGTCAAAAGATGTACATTCATTTCACTTTGTTTTTTCTTTTTTATGTCCTCTGCAGCGCTTTCACATAAAGCTCAGCAACCACAGCCAACTGCTTCAGAGGAAGGATCGAAAGACGATCCTAGAGCACAAACAGAACAACCTGCTTCTCGGCGCCAAGCAAGAAGTTTTGCACCAACACAAAAGCCAAAGACAGTCTTTGAATTGCTGAAAGAAAAAAGAATGCAGCAATCAAAAGCCCGTCGTTCTGCCCCAAATATAATTCCCTCTTCTCCAACAATTGTAGTTTCTCCTCAAATAGCAGTCATTCACACCTCCATCCCTGCAGGACAGCAGCAAACACCAGTTATTTCGGTGCCTTCACCCACCTCGCAAAATGCTCCTTTGCCAGCTTCGCCCCTAGTGTCATTGCCAACATGCCAGGTTGTAGCGACAAACAATATTGCTAGCAACCAGATACCATCAGAAAGCAGTGACTCTCCGCAAGGAACAAATGCAGATAAAGCTGTGGCTGTTGCGCGAGATGCAGGAGCAACGAATAAATGTAATAGTGCATCATCGGTTGGTTCTCCATGTGCTGTGCAGACCGTCCCGGGCTCTCAAGAAATGGCTTCACGGCCAGTGCCAATACAACTTCTTCGGAGTGCAGTGAACCATGCAGCAGCCCCCACAACTTGGATTCTTACTCCTCAAGGCTTGGTCCGAATTCCAGTCCAGGCTTTGTTTGTTAATCCATACCAGGCAACTATGAATCCGAGCCCAGCTGTGTCTAAATCCATCCAAGCTGTTGACCAGTTCTCAAACGAAGCCTCTAATAAAGTTCCTGAAATTCCAACTATTTTAAGAAGTACCATGAACCATCAGTTGCCTGAGAGTAAGGGGTCTTCTGCACAGGAAGCCGCTCAGCTACATTGTGCTCAGCCTACTAAGCATCTTTTGCCAACCTTGCCCTCTATACCTAGTCCCCCTAACAAGACAACACAAATCACCATTACACCCAAAAAGTATCCTGTTGTTAAAATAGCAAAAATCTTACCCCCCAATCACCCTAAAGCAGTTACATGTAATATTGAAAATAGTCAACGGCCTGCTCCTTCTCAGGCCACCACCACCCAAACCTCCACAAGTAGCACTGAGAAGAACATTTTCGACTTGAGCCTTATTTCCTTGGAAGATGAGACCAACGTGAAAGACTGGCTGCAGGGCAAGAGTGGCATAGCTTATTTGCCACCATCTGCTACCACTCTGAAGACTTTTTCCAGGATCCTGTTGCAGAAGAAGACTTTGGAACAGAGTGCTCTTAAACTTGTCTCACATTCCGATGGAGACGGAAAAGAAGACGACCTCTGTAAGAAACAAGAAATCCTAGATAAGCTGGTGGAGCAGAAACTTAAAGACAATCCAGCATACAACCTCCTGAAGCAGCGATTTCTGTCTGCATTCACATTCCCAGGGTTACTGTCAGTTTTTACACCACCTAATAGCAAGCCGGCTGCTGTGAAGATTGAGGTCAAAGATGAAGACCAAGTAAGAGCAGTTGACAAGTATGTAAGCCATGCTGATAACAATACAGACAGACATTCAGACGGCAGAGCTTCAGGGTCACCCACACCTGCAAACCCAAAAGAGGTAAAAAAGAGTTATATGTAGGGGGTGTGTGTATTCTATAATATTGCATTATATTACGCAACATGAGAAAACCGTAAGTGCACCCTTTAATTCTATGGTTTTCCGCATTAGGACATAATTTAAAAAACGTGGTTCTTGGGTGGTCTTAAACTTAGGTAACTACAACCGCAGTGGAACAATGACATCACAAATTGCAAAGTGTTAATAACAAAAACTAGGCCAAAATGCTGAATTCTGCCTTTGCTAGTCATGCTGCCATGTTCTTTTTAGAAATAGGCTTTCTCCTGGCAAGCCTCCCAAACAAGCCATACTTGTTCAGTTTTCTGTCATAAGTTTGGACATTTAACCCTTTCCAATCCACTGTCTGACCTCTGAAGACATTATGATTTAAGGCTGTACAGCTCTGATGTTGGAAGACATCCGTCAGGGTTCTCTTACTGTATATTGCCAGCCGCTCTGCTGTTGGAGCCTATCCAACGTGTCACCTCATGCAGTACTGGCTTTAGCCAGCAGATAGCGCTGTTGTATAACAGCAGAAAAAGAGTAAGCCCCCTAGGAAAACCAGAATACAAATTGGATTGGAAAGGGTTAACATGCTGAGTTTTTGTTTTTTTTTCAAACTCGTTTTATTGAACAATAAATATACTATACAGCATATAAATGAATAAAAACTTTTGCATACACTGAAAATTCTTCAAACTAGGGGAAAATTACATAGGCATCATATTCACATTTGATACATAAGTACAGTACACTAGTAGGTTAGACTCCTATATGTGTAGAGTATGGGAGAAAATCCAGGTGCGGTCCTATTTAATAGACCTTGAAGTCGATCCTGCGTGGGATTTGTGTCTGCCGGGCTGCACCACTTTCCCCACACCTTGTTGAACTTCCTCGGACATTTTCTATTTTTATTGACTATCTTTTTATATGGCAAGGTGGAATTAACAATGTTTCGCCACTTTGGGAATATTGGGGGATGTCTGTCCATGCACCTCAGATCTATCACCTTAGATGTGTCCAACCCCCACATCTGTCTCCTTCTAATATTGTCCAAGGTAGACATTCCGGGAATAAACCCGAATAGGTTCGGGGTGTGTGATTTCTTTTATAGTTTGATTTAGTCGGGAGGCTAATATCTTGAGCCCCATTCCTCTGGCTCTTTATCTGGCTTCAAAATGAGCACCGTGCTAGCCTTTAACATGCTGAGGTTTTTAGAGTCAGAGATGTAGTTCTTGGGTTTTTATGCATTTTTTTAGAGCATTACATGACCTGACCTTGGGCTGAATTTGCTGGGACTTCCATTTCTGGGAAGATTATCAACTGTCTTGTGAATAATCTTTCTCCGTGCAGAATGATGGACTCCAGATTGTTTGTAAATAGCCTTATAACTAGAGATGAGCGAACGTACTCGGTTCGGGTGGTTTTGCACTCGAGCACCGCTTTTTCCGAGTAACTGACTACTCGGACGAAAAGATTCGGGGGGTGGGGGGCGACGTGGTGGAGCAGGGGGTAGCAGTGGGAAACAGGGAGCTCTCTCTCTCCCCCCATCCCCCCACTCCCCTCTGCAACCCCCCGCTCACCCCCGGCGCCCCCCGAATCTTTTCATCCGAGTAGTCAGTTACTCGGAAAAAGCGGTGCTCGAGTGCAAAAACACCCGAACCGAGTACGCTCGCTCATCTCTACTTATAACCCTTCCCAGAATGATGGGCAGCAACAATTGCCTCTCTAAGATCAATGTTTGCTTCCATAGAGGTGGTCACAATCCCAGCGCATTACTGCCGTTCCCTTGTCTCGCTTGTCACCAGGCACCACCATCGTGTATGCCATGTTCAGTCTTCCTGCGCATCCCTAGTGTTTGCCTATTGGGCACTTGTGCTTTCTAGCTCCATCTCTTGAAGGGCCAGCGCGCATACCTTAAACCTATCCCCCTCCAATCCCATTCCTGCACCTGCTATATTAGGACTATTCTGACTTCTGTACTCCTTGATCTCAGCTCTGTATTCTGGTCTTAGCTATTGCTGCCTGCCATGACATTCAGCCTAGACCTTGTTATTGCACCTGTGATGTTAGCCTTGACCACAGCCTGTATTCTTGCAAGACTCCTGTTCAGACCTTCAGCTTCCTGCCTTTGGCCCAGTGCAGCCTCAGCAGCCACCCTACAGGTGGAAAAATATGCCTGGAAATCCTCACATCCACATCTTTATTCTTCTGCACGGAAGTCAGAAAATATGTCAGGTAATTTCGGTGAAACAAAGCTAGTACGGAGGAACGGGAGAAATGTCTCCTGGAGGAAAATCACATCATTGTGAGGATTATAATGATAATCTAAGGCTTTCTGTCTCTTAATAGGGGAGTTGAAACCCTGAATGTTATGAGAAATAAGGGACACAGATTTAACTGGCATAACAGAATGAGTAATTAGACCCCAAGTTCAAGCCTAGAAATGTAGTATTAAAGCAAGAGTGCCCTAGGAAGAGCTTTTCAAAGACTCTTTTGGGAAACAAGACTATCCTTGTGCCCTTTCGAGGGGAAGGAAAGAACAGGAAGACAAGAAATAACAAAGAATACCAAGCAAAATAAAATCTATACTTGCCTATTCCTCCTCATCCGTCTCCTTACCAGATCTTCACCTTCCTTATCTTCTCCTGTCTCCTGCAGTCTGGGTGGGAAGCTGGCTGATTCTTCTGCTTCCTGTGGGGTAGATTACGTACATTGCCGGCAGTCTCCTTCCTGCCAGCCAATGTATGTTATGTCACAGTTTACAGGCCAGCAGTGGGAGTGCCGATCTACTTCAGAGACTGCATATGCGAGCTGTCTCTGAAATAGATTAGCATTTCTTCCTAGCCAGTGAACAACCTGACCTTCACTGAGCCGCCCGTGAAGAAGAATGTGAGGAATGCAGCCTTCATAACAAGCCGGCTGGCGTTCTGTGATGTGACCTGGGGGCACTGCAGAAGCTCAGCGAGGAGATGATGTGCTAAGGAGACTGACGTGGGAGGAATAGATGAGTATAGATTTTTTTTATTTTTTTTTTAATGACAAAACCTATTTAAGGGGCTACCTTATCCTATGTATTTTGTCTTATTCACTGTTCACATCCAGAGCTCCATTCAGAACTCTGCTACTTCATTGCCTGTACTGGACATGATATTATGGGAGATGAAGTTAGTGTGATGAAACTTTCTCTGGGGTACATCTATGACTCTGGCATCTTCCACGATTACCTGAACAAAGGAGTAGGAGCCCCTTCAGCCTTCTCCATGCACAACAACTTTCCGATCCTCTTGCTGTGAAGGGAAATGCAACATGTTCCTTTTAAGTGGCCCCTTTTAAGTTCACATGTGGCCCCTTTTATTCTTAAAATTGGTAGCGGTGTAGGATCCTGACCAATCAAGAAGTGATGGCATATCCTATTAAAATGCTATTGCTACTTAGATGTTAATAATGATTTAATGTGTAACTTTTGTCCTTCTCTTTGGAAGGGAGAAACTTTGAATCCCGACAGTCGGTGGACTCCAGAAAATGTTTCCGACAACACAAACGCAGCTTAAAAAGAGGATGGCCTATTCCTGCACTGAGACATCAACTATCAGTACGTTAAAGTCCTCTGCTGCATTGTATGTCTTGTATCTTTCTGGTTCCTCACATTCATTATATTTATCCTGAAGCTGCGTGAATTATTCTACAGTCTCCTAAGGGAGAATCCCAGATCCATGGAGGGCCTTCTGACCTGGAAGCCTCATAATGCCTAGCGTTGTGTTGCCTATACACCTTTGACAAATGTCAGTCAAACCCACCAATCTTTGATGCACTAGTCAACCATGTAATGTGTATGGAGGTTCCTGACTCTCCCACCACGACAGGCGGAAAGTAGGATCAGGCATATTGGATTTCAACATGCCCAATCCTCTGTTTATGGGATATAAGCCATTGCTAGAAGTGTCTGGCAGTGGCTTATTCTCATCTCTCTATTGGAAACACATGCATGATGGTTCAAGCTAGGTATGTATGATTGGGGGTGAGGCAGGAGGGTCACCGAAGGATTTGCTGTCGGCACATTAACTTTTTTTTGCATAGGAAATTGTTGCTCATCTGTTTTCGAGTGAGAGAATTAGGGAGGAACTTGGTGTAAGACCTACTCAGTTAGTATATTTGTTCTTGCTATTTTCCTGAGCTGCATTGTGTCCTGCCTTAGGATCCACTTGATGGAGAAAATAAGGAAAAGAGATTCTCTTAGGATGCTGTTACATGAGCGCCATTAACCCTTTAGTGACCAATATGGCACTTGGTGCTGGGCTTTAAACCTGCAATGCATACCCCAATATGGGACGTGGCCTGGCTACCAGAGCTTAACAAGTGAACAGGATTTGATAGGTGGAAAAGGAAAGGCATAGAGAGGGGTCTCCCAGATATTGATAAGGACAGACATTAAATTATTGAGTCAGTTTAAAAGAAAAATTGTGAATGTAATGCAGTGTGTTATGCTAGCAATCAAACAATCGAATCCTCGAGTCCCTTTAAAGGAGTACAAAATAGTGTCAAAAGAAAATTCAATAAAGTGTATTGAAAAAAAAACCCCACTAATTAAAAAAATGCTTTAACCAAACCATTTAAAAATAAAAAACAAGAAGTACAAAAAATACATATAAGTATCACCGTGCTTGGGGGTATGGCCAACTAACAGCATGTCAGGACGCTTCTGAGCTGAGCTCCCTCGGAATACCCATAATCCTGTTAAAATTCTGAGTTCTGTTAGATTCTGCTGTCCTTATTGAATTTAAATACTTAAAGCTGTTGTCTTGGAGGAATCCGGTCCGTGTTTGGGTCTGGGGTGGTGCTTTATGAACCTCCTGTCAGCATCCTGTGTTGTGTCCTGGTAAGGCCTAGCCGTGAGGTGGCATCTTGAAGTGCTCCTCATCAGTGAGATCGGTGCTCGATTAGTTCTCCCAGTGATCCATATTCTGCTGTGAACGGTGCGTTGCTCAGGTGACTTTAAGTTTCCACTGCCCTGCTGATTTTGGGCTGGTGGCTCCTGTGGGAGGATTCCCTCTGTACCACACTAAATGCTAGGGATCATGTGGGACTGCCTAATTTATCATGGACATTGAATTCAGTGAATAGCTGAGCCTGCATGTGATTGGCTGAGCGCTGTGACCAATCACAGGCAGCGCTCAGCCGTCACTCATTGAAGGGCCGAGCAATGCCGGTGATTTGCTGAGCGCTCAGCCAATCTGATACAGCTCTTTCAGTTGTAAGAACTTCAGAGCAGTGCAGGGAGAACAAGCGGCTACACATCGCTGAGCCCCGGCAGCGGCGGATAGGTGAGTATATATTTTTTTTATTTTTTACACATGCTAGGGATGATTTTCAAGGAAGGGCTTATAGCTTAAAGCCCTTCCCCGAAAATCACTGCAGGGGTTGCCATCAGCCCATTGCATTCAGTGGGGCCGCCGGCAGCAGAATCGTTATACTGCAACATCCCACATGAAAATGGACTGACTGCCTGTCAGGCACACCTTGAGGCCAATGGGGTTGTCTCTGAATCGGTGTTGCAATTCACAGGTTTCATCCTCACACACAATTATTTCTCCTTTTGCAAAGAGATATTCCTGCAACTCACCAGAACCACCATGGGCAGTAAAATAACACCGCAATATGCCAACATTTTCATGGTAAAACTGGAGTGTGACTTTCTGGCCTTCTGCCCCAACAAACCATTGGCCTACTTCCACTACATTGAGGACATCATACTCATCTGGACCAAGAACGAACAAGAACTAGTAAAATTCCATGAGAGATTCAATACATTCCACCCGACCATAAACCTGACATTAAGCTACTCATATACAGAGATCAACTTTTTGGACACTACCATACAAATTTAAAACCACTCAATACAGACATCCCTATACCGAAAACCGATTGGTGTATATCTATATATATAAAGACGGAAGCCCTCACTGACTGACTCGCCACTAATTCTCCAACTTCCCGATATCGTAGAAACATGAAATTTGGCACGAGCATAGATTATGTCATAAATAGGAAAAGCTAATGGGTCCCAACTCGATTATTTAATTCTAAGCGCAAAAGAATTAGCGTCCAAATTTTACGTACGTAATCTAATTCTCTCACTTCTCGATGTCATAAAAACTTGAAATTTGGCACGAGGATTAATTATATCATAAATAGGAAAAGTTAATGGGTCCCAACTCGATTGTTCAATTCTAAGCGCAAAAGAATTAGCATCCACATTTTACGTACGAAATCTAATTCTCTCACTTCTTGGTGTAATAGAAATTTGAGATTTGGCACGAGCATTGATTATGTCATAAATTGGAAAAGTGAATGGGTCCCAACTAGGGATGAGCGAACCTACTCGGACATGCCCCTTTTTCGCCCGAGCGCCGCGATTTTCGTGTACTTCCGTACTTGGGTGAAAAGATTTGGCGGGCGCCGTGGGTGAGTGGGGGGTTGCAGCGGGGAGTGGGGGGGAGAGGAGAGAGAGACAGAGCTCCCCCCTGTTCCCCGCTGCTACCCCCCGGTCCGCCACGCCGCCCCCCCTGCGCCCCCCGAATCCTTTCACCCGAGTACGGAAGTACTCGAAAATCGCGGCGCTCGATCAAGTAATTACTCGAAACGAGTATATTCGCTCATCTCTAGTCCCAACTCGATTATTCATTTGTAAGCGCAAAAGAATTAGCGTCCAAATTTTACGTACGAAATCTAATTCTCTCACTTCTTGGTGTAATAGAAACTTGAAATTTGGCAGGAGCATTGATTATGTCATAAATTGCAAAAGTTAATGGGTCTCAACTCAATTATTCAATTCTAAGCGCAAAAGAATTAGCGTCCACATTTTATGTACGTAATCTAATTCTCTCACTTCCTGATGTCCTTTTATATAAGGGAAACGTCGCATGGTTACCTCCACATGGTGTTTCCTGGGTAACGCAGAGAACCATGCAAAATGGTGAACATATTTTTTTCCCGGTATCTCCAAAGTAACCACGACTTCATATGATATTCCGTGTGAACAGCAGATAAACACCACTACCAAATTAACTCGGGCGAAGCCGGGTATATCAGCTAGTGGTTTTATATAAATACCTCTTTAGATCTGTTCCATTATGCCTGAGGAAGAACCCTGAGTATGGTGTCCTTGATGTGAAGCGTTCTGGGAAATTCACTTGTTTGCTCCAGGTTTATTACTGGAATACTGTATGGTACAATTCATGCAATTATATTCGGTTTGTTTATTATTACAACATGGAACAAGCGGTAGTTGGGATATGATGTGGTATTGCGATTTTAATATGTGGTTTCATTGTAACATCATAACTACCATCTCCTGGAAATGTGACATCTTTTTCAGTCAAGGCTAGTATATGGCTCAAATTGGAACCTTGGCAGCGCTGCGCCCTAAATATGTAGGAGTACATTATGTGAATATATTTTGGTTCTCCTCACCATCTATTGGTACCTGAAGTGGTGAGGTAGAAATGATATGTAGTTGGGAGTCTTCTCAATCTGAGATTTGATCCATTACAATTTGGTATTTTTTGATAACTGATATCTAGCTATATACTATAAATGATATCGGTTTGTGGCATCAGTTATTGAGTGAAGATCCCTGATGAACCCTTTGACCTTTTTGGGGTGAAACGTGTAGGAAGAAAAAGGAATCCATATGGTTTGATGTCATGAGGGTTTGACATTAAATATATATTTTTTTCATTTTAGTGGTGTATTTTCTGTTTTTTTTTAAATATTTTTTGGAGTTGTTATTAATTAGCCATTTTTGAATCGGATCTCCTTTGTCATGACCAGGGTATCTCCATTCTCAAATTCCCTCCATATTTTTAATTAGGAAAAGATAGGAAGAAGCAGGTCAGGTTCCAGTGTAGTGTCGCCCTTTTCTTGGCGGTTACTCTGCTTGCTCATCTAGATATTCTAGTTTGGGACATTATTGGGGGGGGGGGGGGAGTTGGGGGTTTTATTTAATTTGATTACTAATACAATTGAAATTTTAATTAATGGATACAGTACACTTTTCTGTGAATCTCTACACCAATAGAGGTGTACCAGAGATACTTAAAGCGGCTTTCTCCAACATTACAGGATACTCTGCAGCAGGCCCATCTGGACAACTCCCTCCTATTTCTATGACTCTGCCATCATAGTATTATTAACCCCTTAACGACTGCCCCATCGGGAAACTACGTCCTCAGAAAGTGGGCTTTAATCCTAGAGGATGTAGTTTTATGCATCCTCTTAGGATTAATGCCCACTTGCCTGAGGACGTGACAGCTCCATGCTGTCGGTGCCCGCAGGTAGCCGACAGCATGGAGCTGTCATCCCAGGATGCGGGCAGTCCCCCCCCCCCCCCGGCATTGCGATCGGCGCAATCCAATGGATAGCGCCGATCGCAAAAAAGTAAATAAAACAGTGAAAAAAATTAGATTTCAGCTGCCCTGCTGGATCGGATCCACCAGGGCAGCTGAAAATACTCACCCGCCTTCTCCCCGCTGCTGGCTGAAGATCTGGTCCTCCCGGACCCGCCGCCGGCCTTCTGCGCATGCGCCCCAGACGATGACGTCATGCACACACACAGAAGCCCGGGAGACCCCGGCAAATTTAAAAACTCCTGGCTCCTGGCTCTTGAAGGTAGCCGGGAACCAGGAGCTGTTACCGGGGACCGCTGTGAGCGGTCCCCGGGCACGCGATCGCCGCTATCCATTGGATTGCGGCGATTGCGAAAAAGTTTTAAAAAAGTAAAGTTTCACCTCCCCTCATGGATCGGATCCATGAGGAGAGGTGAAAATACTCACCTCGGGTCCTCTGCGATGTCCCGGGACCCGAAGTGCCCGTCTGCGCATGCGCGCCCGATGTGCACAGAGGGGCTCGAGCCCCGGGAAATTTAAAATCCCTCTGCTCTGGGCTGCCATGTGTAGCCAAGAGCAGAGGGATGTCACCAGGGACATGATCACTGTCATCCAATGGATGACAGTGATCATGTAAAGTAAAAAAAAAAGTGTAAAAAGTAAAAAAAAAAAAGTGTTAAAAAAGCTTGCATTTCATCTTCCCCCACGGATCATATCTGTGAGGGAGGATGAAATGACGTACCTAAGGCCCGCGGATTTATCCGCGGACCTTACCCCAGCTTCTGCGCACGCCACCGTCGCCACAATGGCAGGCGCATGCGCAAAAGCTGTGATAATTTAAAATCTCCCTGCTCCTGGCTACAAAACTTAGCCGAGAGCCTGGAGATTTCACGGGGGGCTGCGGTGAGCGGTTCCTGATCACGTGTTCGCTGTTATCCAATGGATAATGGCTATCACGTAAAAGTAAAAAAAGGTGAAGGTTCATCTCCCCTCACCGATGCGATCGGTGGGATGAGATGAAACTTTTTACCGGAGGCCTCCGTATTTGCACCCTGACGCGATCTTCCTCCGTGAACTTGCCCGGATTCTGCACATGCGACCGCCGGCAAAATACCGGACACATGCGCAGGAGTCGGGGAGTCCAGGAAATTTAAAATCTCCTTGCTCCCAGCGACCAACGGTCACCGAGAGCCTGGAGCAGTGACGGGTGGCCTCGTTGAGCGTTCCCCAGTCACGTGATAAAAAGGTAACGATCTAATATAGGTCGGTCTCACATGACCAGATAGGAATTACGGATTCCGCATGCGTCTGATCCGCAGTAATACACGGATCAATCGCATTGGATTACACAATTCCGCTCACATTAGCGGGTCGGAATTGCGTAATCCACTCGCAGAAAAGAAAACGCAGCAGGTTCAATTTTACGGCGGATATCCGCAGCATAGAGCCCATTGTGCTCCATGGTCGCGGATATACCCGCAGCCCATACGCAACTACCTTATATACGGGCTGCGGGTATATCCGCGACCATGGAGCACAATGGGCTCTATGCTGCGGATATCCGCCGTAAAATTGAACCTGCTGCGTTTTCTTTTCTGCGAGTGGATTACGCAATTCCGACCCGCTAATGTGAGCGGAATTGTGTAATCCAATGCGATTGATCCGTGTATTACCCGTGTCATCGCTAAGCGACGGTGCGGGAAATGCAAACAAAAAAAAAGTACTGCGCATGACCGCCTGTGTGAGAAGTCAGTTATGCGCAGTACATTACGCGGCCGTACGCCGGGTCACAGCCGGGCTCACAGATGGGATCCGCTGCGGATCTCCGCAAGCAGATTCCGCCTACGGCCATGTGATCCCGGCGTTATTCAGACCGCTACCTGTAATACCTATTTTACAAGAAGCCCCGGGAACGCTCACCTTTATGCAGTTCCAGGAGCAGCTTGTTGAGCGCCTTCTGTGTGAGACCGCCGCACCTCCGCAAGCTTACGGAGACTCACGGAACCCCACTTTTCACACCCCATACCCGCTACTGAGGTCAGGAAATGACCCCCAAAAAGCATGAGAGGAGGGGGGGGATACACTGTTTTATTGCCCCATGTGCCCATTCCAACCAGCCTCTGTAATTACACCTGTCTTCGGAAATACCACACAGTTCACATTATTACTTTTATCTAAGATTTAGGGAACGCCGAAAAGGGCACGGAGGGGTAGGGGTGGGTGTGTGTGTGTGTGTGTGTGTGTGTGTGTGTTTTTAAGGTGTCAGTTTTTATTCCGTACAAGTGGGCAATGGTTCCTGGAATTTATTCAGTTGTGCCCTGCAATCCAACGAGTGTTCCCTCCATTATGCGCCTAGCCATGCGTCCTGTAAGTAGATTAGGGCCACAATGGGTATGTTTCTGAACACGGGACAAACGTGGGTATCCATTTTGGGGTGAAAGTCTTCATTCCTATGTACACTGTACAAAAAAAACAGTTTTTACATTCACGAAATTGCCAAAAAAATGAAAATCGTAATTTTTTCCTTCTGCTTTGCTTAGATTTATTCAAATACTGTGGGGCCTAAATACGCAGTACACCCCTAGATGAACACATTAAGGGGTCTAGTTTTTAAAATGGGGTCATTTGTGGGGGTGCTTTATCGTTTTGGCCGCTCAATGGCTCTATAAGTGGGCAATGGGGCCTGGAATTTATTCCGTTGTACCCTGAAATCCAACGGGTGCTCCTTCTATTATAGGCCTAGCCATGTGTCCTTTAAGTAGATTAGGGCCACAAGGGTTATGGTTCTGAACACGGGACAAACAGGGGTATCAATTTTGGGGTGAAAGTCTTCTTCCCTATGTGTGCTGTACAAAAAAAACAGTTTTTAAATTGATACAACTGCCAAAAAAATGAAAATTGTAATTTTTTTCCTACTGCTTTGCTTAGATTTATTCCAAAACTGTAGTGTAAAAATACACAGTACACCCCTATATAAATTCGTTAAGGGGTCTAGTTTTCAAAATGGGGTCATTTGTTGGGGTTCTCTGTCGTTTTGGCCGCTCAAGGGCCAAAAATTTTGGCAGAAATTTTGCATGAAGGTGATTTAGACCCCATTGCCCACTTGTAGAAAGTGGGCAATGGGGTCTAAATCACCTTCATGCAAAATTTCTGTTCTGAAAGCCACTGACTACTTCTTTCATTTTTGGGCCCCGTTGTGCATCCAGACAAAAGATTAGGGCCACAATGGGTATGTCTCTGAACACGGGACAAACAGGGGTATCTATTTTGGGGTGCAAGTCTTCATTCATGTGTGTGCTGTACAAAAAAAGCAGTTTTTAAAATGACAGAATTGACAAAAAAAACGAAAATCACATTTATTTCCTTTTGCTTTGCTGGAAATCATTAAAAAACTGTGGGGTCAAAATGGTCAGTACACCGCTAGATAAATTCGTTAAGGGGTCTAGTTTTCAAAATGGGGTCACTTGTGGGGGTTCTCTTTGGTTTTGGCCGCTTAAGAGCTCTACAAAAGTGCTATGGGGCCTAAAACGCCTTCAAGCAAAATTTATGCTCTGAAAGACACCGACTACTCCTTTCGTTTTGGGCCCCGTTGGGCATCCAGACATAAGATTAGGGCCACAATGGGTATGTCTCTGAACACGGGAGAAACAGGGGTATCCATTTTGGGGTGCAAGGCTTCATTCATGTGTGTGCTGTACAAAAAAAGCTGTTTTTAAAATGACAGAATTGACAAAAAAACGAAAATCACAATTTTTTTCCTTTTACTTTGCTTGAATTCATTCAAAAACTGTGGGGTCAAAATGGGCAGTACACCCCTAGATAAATTCGTTAAGGGGTCTAGTTTTCAAAATGGGGTCATGTGTGGGGGTTCTCTATGGTTTTAGCCCCTCAAGAGCTCTACAAAGGTGCTATGGGGCCTAAAACGCCTTCAAGCAAAATTTATGTTCTGAAAGACACCGATTACTCCTTTCATTTTAGGTCCCGTTGTGCATCCAGACATAAGATTATGGCCACAATGGGTATATTTCTGAACACGGGAGAAACAGGGGTATCCATTGTGGGGTCTAAATCCTCATTTTCATGGGCACTATAGGAAAAAAATATGTCTTTAAAATGACATATTTGCAAAAATATGAAATTTTATTTTTTCTCCTCTAAATTTAATTAATTCCTGAAAAAAAACCGTGGGGTCAAAATACTCAGGACCTCCTCAGTGGATACATTAAGGGGTGCAGTTTTTTAAATGGGGTCATTTGTGGGGGTATCTATTATTCTGACACTCATGAGCCTTTGCAAACTTGGCTTGGTGCAGGAAAACAAAGTGTTCCTCAAAATGCTGAAAAGTAATGTTAAATTTGTATGTACTCTAAATGGTTAAAAAAACACAAAAGTTTTTCAAATGTGCATTCAGAATAAAGTAAACAGATGGAAATATATATCTTATAAAAAATTTGTACAGTATGTTTGGACATATTTGAGATATTACAGTTGAAAATGTGAAAAAATGACAATTTTTTCAAAATTTTCCCAATTTTGGTGCTTTTAATAAATATACACAAATTATATTGGTCTCTTTTTACAACCAAAATGAAGTACATGTGGCGAAAAAACAATGTCAGAATCACTTAGATATGTAAAGTCTTTACGGAGTTATGCTACGTTGAACGACGCATGTCAGATTTCCAAAATTTGGCTCCGTCACTAAGGCGCAAACAGGCTTCGTCACTAAGGGGTTAAAATCTGGGAAGGAACCCACAGAATGGGATTCATATCATCCAATGTTATTGCTTAATGTTGATTACAAAATCCTAGCAAAAGTATTAGCTACTAGATTGAATCAAGTCATTCTTCAAGTCAATATCATTCATACTGATCAATTGGGCTTTATGCCTGGTAAATTAACTATAAATATCCGTAGACTTCAAGCAACTATTCAACTTGGCAGGTCAAATAATAAGCCTTGGGCTTTAGCATCTTTAAATTCAATCACAGCCTTTGATTCACTAGAATGGAAATTTTTAGAAGCCTGTTTACATAGTTTTGGGTTTGGCCACCAATTTTTTAAATGGTTCATAATTATTTATAAATCCCTAACAGCTAGTAAGTGGTATCCCTTCAACTAATTTTCCCCTTTCACTTGGCACCCGACAGGTGCCCTGCTTTATTGTCAGTAGCTATAGTAGCACTGGCTATTCGGTTACGTTGTACCAGCTGCCACAGGTATTTGCTGGGAGGGACGGTAGAGTGCGGGGGGGGGGTATGTGACCATGAAAATACATTTGCTGAGACCATTGCATCTCAATGGGGAGGAGTGTTTAAACTAGGGACTGGAGGGGAAGGCAAAAAGAGTAATCGGGGGAAGACAGTGTAGACGGTGACCTGGGACCAAGTAATGGGAATGGGGGTCGAGCAGGGGGTGGGGCAGTGCAGTTAGAACTGATAGAACAGCTAATAGGACCATAAGTAGCATAATGAATTTAAAGAATAATAACCGTATAAATTGTTTGGCAACGTAAACATGGTTTGATGAGAAGTGCGATTGGGTGGTGAATTTACAGGGTTACAATTTCTTCAGAAGAGACCGTGGGAACCAGAAAGGGAGAGGGGTATGTATGTATGTATGTATGTATGTTAAATCCTACTTAATTGGGACAATGTTCTCAAAAAGAACAGTACAGGCGATAAATGGGAGAATTTTAAAAACATCCTAATGACCTCGTGAGCAGTTTATACCCTTTAAAAATAAAAGAACTACAATTAGAAGGAAACCAATGTGGCTCGACAAGACTGTAAGGGGGTTAATAAGTAGAGATGAGCGAACGTACTCGGATAAGCACTACTCGTCCGAGTAATGTGCTTTATCCGAGTACCGCTCTACTCGTCCTGAAAGATTCGGGGCGCTCCGCTGCTGACAGGTGAGTCGCAGCGGGGAGCGGGGCAGAGCGGGCTGGAGAGAAGGAGAGAAAGATCTCCCCTCCGTTCCTCCCCGCTCTCCCCTGCAGCTCCCCGCTCCGCAGCGCGTCCCGAATCTTTCAGGACGAGTACAGCGGTACTCGGATAAAGCACATTACTCGGACTAGTAGTGCTTATCCGAGTACGTTCGCTCATCTCTATTAATAAGCGAAAAAAAGAAAGCGTTTAAATTATTAAAACAAGAAGGCAGCGATGAAGCGCTAAAATGATACAGGGCGAAAAAAACTAATTATGAAAGAAAAAGATCAAAACTGCTAGGGAGGAGGCAGAGAGACTGACTGCCAAAGAGAGCAAAAATAACCCGAAACTATCTTTCAGTTCTATAAACTGTAAAAGGATTTGCACTGAAAGTACTGGCCCTTTAACAAACAGTGCAGGAGAAACCATAGAAAGGCAAATCTAATAAATAATTTTTTCTCAAGTGTATTCATGAAGGAAAAAGAAATGTCACACGAGACACAGGGGGATAAAATGAACTCCCCGCAAAATATCATCTGCCTAACTCAGGAGGAAGTGCAGAGACTGTTAAAAAATATTAAAATCGACAAATCGCTGGGCCCAGATGGAATACACCCGAGGGTCCCAAGAGAATGAAGTGACGTGATGGACAGACTGCTGTGTCTTATATTTAGGGACACTATTGAGACCAGGGTTGTACCACTAAAGTGGCGTATTGCCAATATGGTTCCAATATACATAAAGGAGTCAAGAAGAGAGCCTGGTAACTGCACGAGTGGTTCATGAGTGGTCGATCATGTCAAACCAATTGGATCAGCTTCTATAATGATGTAAGTTCTAAGCTAGACCTGGGAGAGTCTATTGATCTGGATTTCACTAAAGTATTTGACACCGTACCACATAATAGGTTAATAAATAAAATGAGACAGCTGGTCTAGGCGAAAACGTGTGTATCTGGGGTGCAGTTAAAGAGGTATAGGGGCGAGGGACGAGAACATTATCCTCCCACTATATAAGGCACTTATTAGGCCCCACATGGAATACTGTGTATAGTTTTGGTCACCGGTGCTCAGGAAGGATGTTGCAGTGCTTGAGGGGGTACGAAGAAAGGCACTAAATTAATAAACGAAATGGAAGGACAAGAATACTCAGAGAGGCTATCAAAATTGGGAATATTCACTATGCAAAAAAGACGGCTAAGGGGCGACCAGATAACTATGTACAAATACATGAGGGGACAATACAAGGATGATCTGTCTATACCGAGGACTGCGATGGTAAAGAGGGCATCCTCTACGTCTAGAGGAAAGACTGTTTCATCACCAACACAGATGGGGGTTCATTACTGTAAGAGCAGTGAGACTGTGGAACTCTCTGCCTGAGGACGTGGTGATGGCAAAATGTATAGAGGAGCTTAAGAGGGGACTGGAAAGCCTGTGCTAGCAGCATCCACTGTTCATGTGAAATAGCTCCCTAAGGGCTTCTGCAGACTTGCGTTTTTTTGCGCCTTTTTTTCACGCGATATCGCTGTTTTTTTCACGTGATTGTCAATGGGACTTTTTAATGTTAAAAACGTATGATCTAACCTCTGGAAGATAGCGGTAAAGTGTTCTATAAACCATAGGTTCTTGACATACCGTAGCATCGACCCTCCTGGGATACCCAAGAGGGATCATGGATTAGCAATTGGCGTCCTACATTTCAGATGAACCGCCATACTGAGGGATAGAAAAAAACACTCAACAAAAGGGGTGATGTGCTGCAGAATGACCAGCCGAGTCTATTCCCCCATATACAGCCAGCTTTTTATTAGCCTCAGGCATTTCTGCATATTGCCGTATTACAGCTTCGCAGTTTTCTGCAATCCTAAGTGGACCTATAGATGGATCCATTCTCTACCTGTGTGTGCGTTCATAAGGAAATCTAGAAAAAACCCTATAATGTGATCACACAGAGGGCCGACTGCTCCGCAGTACTGAGCCAAAGGGACTGTTTTTGCCATTCAACTGTATGGGGGCAGATTTAGTAATAATCTATATATATAATATTATAGTATATTACGGCCACGCATAATAATTTATGTTCAGAAACCCATGAAAAATCTGCTGAGCTCAGAAAGCCTTACAATGATACAGATATATCTTTCTTTCTTCTTTTGCAGTGAAAATCGATCAACTGAGTTATCCACGTGCTAAAACTTAAGGAGGTCATGAAGACATAGATGTCACATCTGATAAACATCTTAGCCAAGAGCACATGGATCTCCTTCTGAAAACCAGTCAGCCAACCTGTTCTCACTGGTGGAGGATATTGACAGTTTATTGACATTCAAAGACGATTTGCAGGTCTGTCTGACACTTTCTAGCAGAGGAAGCGAGTTGGTAGATTTTAAGGAGATTTAAGGGTATTTTGGAGACCGATAATCTTCACATTTTCACCTATCCACTGGAGATCGATGGGGGTCAGAGTGCTGGGACCCCTACCGATCCTGAGAATAAGGGACCCATGTCTCGCAACTCTTCCTCACTTTTTGGGGTTGCTATCCCTACCTACAGTGATGTCAGATTGAACGGAGCGGCAGTCACGGAAGCGCAGTGCCGCTTCATTCATGTGCAATTGGACCGCCAGATCTAGCCATGTACAAAGTGCTCTGCTACTTCCATTAGTCCCACTGAAATGAATGGAGCGTCAGCCACGCATTTCATGCCCAGTGATCCATTCAGTGGGACATCACGGTTGGTGGGAGAAGCATCCCCACAATGAGGAGGAGGCAGTACATGTGCCCCCCATTCTCGGGATCAGGGGGTCCGAGTAGTCAGACCCTCACCGATCTATCAGTTTTCATGAGTGGGTGAAAACCTGAAAAAACTGTCTCCTACATACTACTTTAAACCCATAATTATTAGAATCTTGTCAGGTAAGATATAGATACGATGTGTCCGGTTCCTGTAACTAAGAGACAAAGCCCAAAATGGGCTGCAGGACTATAAAGACATCTAGCAAGTTGTCAATGTTGGGTTCTTGAACTACAACCTTATGTAAAGTCACAAGCTAATATTTAACTTTTTCTCTTGTTGTATGTATATGTTCATGTTCTTTTCTGATCTTGCCGTATTTTCTAGTTAAAAGAACCAGGGAGACGGCCCCTTCATCATGTTAATTTAAAGGGATTGTCCAGTTGCAAACTATTGATGGACTATCCTTTAGGACGGGGAGGGGGTGGTCTGCCGATCAGCTGGTCACTGGCCCAGTGGGCTCACTCACTGGGCTGACGTTTGTCGGAAGAAGACACCTATGTTCTCATTTAGTTCAGTGGGGACTTTGCCTGCAATACCTAGCCTGGCCTCTGCAGTGTTAATGGAGCTTTCTGCTTCCTGCAGGAATCAGTTCACTGCACTTGCCTGGCAAACATCTGATCTGAGACTAATAGATATTTGTAAACACATTATTTATGGATTAATTCTATATATAATTTGTGTTCTTACCCTTTTGCGTGTTGGTTTGCATTTCACCTGTGTCTTTTTTTTTTTTTGCATAAATAATACAAAAAACTGCACCTGATTCTATTAATTTCTGTGTTGCTCAGTCTTCATCAGTTCCATCAAGGCCCATGGACGCCACATCAAAAAACAGATGGAAACTACTCTTTAATCAGTTTAGGTTTGTTACTCCAAGTAGGACCGGCATTACTGAGCGCAGAATTTGTATATTTATTTTGTCCATTTTTTTTTTTTTTTGCTTCTGGAAAATTATATCATTAAAAAGAGATGTTCTATTTTCTCACTTACCCACATCCTCTGTTTTTTTTTTTCTCACGTTCCTCTTTTCTTTTCCGGTTTCTTGGTTGCATAAGAAGTTATATTTGCAGGTCTTGGAAAGGGTTTCTTAACATGACATCAATTCACTGCCTCATAGGATGAAGAGAAAAAGTGATATTTTGCCGGAAATAAGGAAATCTCATGTTGGACGGTCTGTAATTGTGAAGACTTGGGGCTCTTTAACCCTTTCCAATCCACCGTCTGACATCTGAAGACATTATGATTTAAGGCTGTACAGCTCCGATGTTGTAGGACGTTCATCGGGGTTCTCTTACTGTATATTGCCAGCCTCTCTGCTGTCAGAGCCTATCCAACGTGTTACCTCATGCAGTACTGGCTTTAGCCAGCAGATAGCGCCGTTGTATAACGTCAGAAAAAGAGTAAGCCCCCTAGGAAAACCAGGATACAAATTGGATTTGAAAGGATTAACACTGCATGATCTTTCAGATTCTCACTGGATCATGGAAATCTGAATGATCATCATCCGTGTAGATCCTAGCCACGACTGAATGATGATTGGTTCATCGTTCAGTTTATCAGACAATGATCAGCCTGTGTAAAAGGACCCTCGATGTGATCCCCCCCCCACCCCCATCCCCCACCCCCGGTCATAAGCTATATGAGGCCTATAAGTGAACGCCATCAAAGCTGGCAGCCATGGTCTTGGATGAGGAAAATTAGATCTATACATGGATGAACGCTCCAATAAAGACAGTCACATCTCTACAATGCGACTCCTTTATGGAGTCACAGATTTAGGCCAAAAATTGGAACACCTCTGTTATGTGACTGCGAGAAACCGTTTCCTGCCTTCGGGCAGTTTGCATAAGCTGTTATAATGTAGTCCATTGATGGTATGAATAGTGCTTGTATTGTGATGGTAATGCCCGTAGGGCAGCAAGGCATGTCCTTCTGTTGAGGGCAGAGATGTAATTATCAGGCTCGCAGTGGGTGCTGCAAGGTCTGTAAGAGAAGGGGGCTCGCCTGCATTCCTGAGTTTTCAACTGGATCCACACCCTTAGGATGAGAACCCAGTTTGGCTCCCTGCACAGCTGCTTACATTGGCCAGGACTTGAGGCTTTCACCTTTGAGCAGCCCAGCCGGCGCAATGATGGCACTGCATTGCACCGCCTGTGCTGGCTGCAGAAGAAGGTCCCTCTCGTCATATGAACTAAACATTTCAGTTTTTTTAAAATTTATTTTAATTGGTTTTAAAAGGGGTGCCAATACTATATACTATTACTTTGTGGGGCACAAAGTAATAGTAGGGGGACTACTATTACTGTGTGGAATACCAAGGGAGATGATATGATCATCCAGGCCACTGGTGTGACATACAGCCTAACTGAGCTACAAAGGTGAGGTTGTGGAAGACAGTTATATGTCACAGGTCATAGACTATGGCAAGACTGAGCACAGGAACAAGTCAGAGGGTAGTTATACTGCATCAGCAAGGTCTCTCCGAGGTAAGAAGCATAAAGAAACTGGGCAACATTGAGGATCGCAGACACAGTTGCCGTCAAAGGAAATTAATTCGTACTTTCAAAATTGGAAAATATCCATCAGTGCCCTCAGCTTAGAACTCGCAGAAACTAGTGGGACCGAAGTACAGCCATCTACTGTTTGGAGAAGTTTGAACAAAAGTGTTTTTCGTGGAAGAATTGTGGTTAAAAAAAAGCATATCTCCAATGAAGAAACACGGCCAAGCGACTCAACTATGCACAAAAACATAGGATATGGGACGCAGGAAAATGGCAGCAGGTGCTCTGAGCTGATGAGTCAGAATGTGAAATATTTGGTTCTAACAGAAGGCAGTTTGTTTACTGAAGGGTTGGAGAGCGGCACAATGAGTGTCTGCAGGCAGCAGTGAAGCATCATGGAGAGCAGTACAAAAATGAGTGTCTGCAGGGAACAGTGAAGCATGGTGGAGAGCAGTACAATAATGAGTGTCCGCAGGCAGCAGTGAAGCATCATGGAGAGCAGTACAATAATGAGTGTCTGCAGGCAGCAGTGAAGCATGGTGGAGAGCAGTACAATAATGAGTGTCTGCAGGGAACAGTGAAGCATGGTGGAGAGCAGTACAATAATGAGTGTCCGCAGGCAGCAGTGAAGCATCATGGAGAGCAGTACAATAATGAGTGTCTGCAGGCAGCAGTGAAGCATGGTGGGGGCTCCTTGCAAGTTTGGGGCTGCTTTTGAAGCAAAACGAGTTGGGTATTTGGTCAGGATTACTAGTGTCGTCAGTGCACAGAAATACAGGTAGGTATCCTATCTATCAATCATGCAATACCATCAGGGCACCAAATTTATTCTGCAATAGGACATTCCTACTTTGCTGTCAGAACAGCCCAGGTGGTGGCAATTTGTCTATACGACCATCCAGCTTCTCACATCCCGAAAATGCGCCCCTCTCACCCTCTCAGACTCTGGTAACAGGGTGAAATCTCTTCTCTGCGTCGCAGAGGCATCTAGTGGTCAGCAAGCTTTACAGCTATGGTCAAAAAAGATAGCATAATCTAGCAATTAAAAGTTAATTTATTTGCAGGGAATACCCCATTAATTGCCTTTTTTTATGGTCTGGAAATTTTGGATCGTGATACTGCAAGGCATTGTCTACATATGGTGTGTGTCACAAATCCTGGTGCAATATTGTGGCTCTTAGTCTTAGAATTGCATCACAACCATCTGTAGCCAACGGCATGAAATTGAAGTATGATCCTGCTACAATCGGAGCTGTAAGTAAGTACTGACACGTAGCAGCCACGTGTACTGTCCTGTTATCTGTTTGTAAAGCTTGTTGTAACAGGACCTGATGGAAAGCTGTCTATTAACCCTCATGGTGTACACAAGTAATATGGCTGCTTGCGTGACTTAAAGGGGTTGTCCCGCGAAAGCAAGTGGGGGTATACACTTCTGTATGGCCATATTAATGCACTTTGTAATGTACATCGTGCATTAAATATGAGCCAAACAGAAGTTATACACTTACCTGCTCCGTTGCTAGCGTCCCCGTCGCCATGGTGCCGTCTAATTTCAGCGTCTAATCGCCCGATTAGACGCGCTTGCGCAGTCCGGTCTTCTCCCTGGTGAATGGGGCCGCTCGTGCCGGAGAGCTGGTCCTCGTAGCTCCGCCCCATCACGTGTGCCGATTCCAGCCAATCAGGAGGCTGGAATCGGCAATGGACCGCACAGAGCCCACGGTGCATCGTGGGTGAAGATCCCGGCGGCCATCTTGCTAAGGTAAGAAAGAAGTCGCCGCAGAGCGGGGATTCGGGTAAGTACTAAACTGTTTTGTTTTTTTTTAACCCATCCCTTGTGTTTGTCTCGCGCCGAACGGGGGGCCTATTGAAAAAAAAAAAAAAAACGTTTCGGCGCGGGACAACCCCTTTAAGTTGTATGTAGACTTAACACGTCACCCCTAGATTTCACTGGATGCCTTATGGTCCCCATATACCTCCGGTGACACCAAAAAATACTGGTCAATATAAAAGTCGCATGGTTAATTGCAATATAATTTTACCTCTGTTATTCTAGTGGTCTCTATAGTAATAGCGCCCCTTCTCAGTGCCCCCATTGGTAATAGCACCCCCCATAGTGGACCCAGTGTGGTAACAGTGCATCTCTTTAATGGTCCCAATAGTAATCGTGCACCCCGTTAGTGGCCCCAATGGTAATAGGATGCCCTCCTCACCTCTGAGCAACAACTATGCAGCAAGTAGCAGTCTGGTGCAGCCACAGTGGCTGCTGTTTGCAGAGACCCTGCTTCCTGCATTGGCGTGTGTGTTTTTGTACGTATAGTATGCAGTGCAGATGCTGGGAGAAGAGGTAGGATTTCTGCATATAGCAGCCGCAGCCAGACCATACCTGTTTCACTATTTGCTGCAATGGTTGCTACCCAGCCAGCTTAAATGGGTTGTACCAAGAGAACAACCCCTGTTCATACTCCCTATTAGGGCATATGAGTGTCATAGAGCGGGGTCCTGCTCAGGACCTCCGTTAATGACCCAGAATGGCGAGCTGCTCGGTAAGAACGGCTCCCGCTCTGGCGGACCTTGTAATACTGTAACGTCTCCTGCAGGGAAGATGTGTAGCTGGCTGTGATTTACCCTGGCAGAATCAGCGGCTGGCCAGGAGCAGGGCTCAGGGCGATCAGCTGTTTGCCCCAAGCTTCACATTCTGAGAGCTGTTGTGCATTTTGGCACAACTTCTTTAAGACTCAATTTGGTGCCAAGACCATTCTAATCGGAAAACAAATTCTGAAATTTCCTCTGGGGCACTAGTATATCAGCCACAATCACTTGCAAACAGCTATTTTTGGGGTTGTATCTGTCAGCTTTTGTCCTGGGGTTAAATCGCATTAGACTGAGAACAAGAACTGAGTGAAACAAGTTTGTGTGCTTCCCCTCAGATCCACTCTGCAGGTACGAGCTTGCCCCTGTGGTATGCGTATGCTGATTACCGTTCTTCTTGTTTTTGGCCGTCTTTTTCTATCTTCTAGTCAGATTTATTAGTCCCTTTTAAAATTGGTACTTAGAAACTTGCGTGAGTAACGCTGTGTAAAACCAGTATCGCTGAGTACTTCAACTTCAACTTCAAAATGTTTTTTCTGCTCTAAATTCTAAATGATCCAAAACAGGGAACTTATTAAACAATTAAATAATTTTTTTGTGTAGAAAAGTTACAATTTTTGGTACAGCTACGAATATAATCATCGTGCTAAAATTTTTGCTTTATTACTTCTTGTCACCAAATAGTGGTAAAAATCTGTGGGGGTTACGCAGGAGGGGATGAGGTCATCATCGCTCACGCAGATTTAGGCCTCATGTCCATGGGGAAAAGAAGAATTAAAATCCGCAGCGGATCACCCGAATGCGGATCCGCGCCCCATAGGAATGCATTGACCACCCGCGGGTAGATAAATACCCGTGGATGGTCACTAAAAGTGAATTAAAAAATTTCTGGAGCATCAAAAAAAATGGACATGCTCTATTTTTGTGCGGGTCTCCCGTGGGGACGGCTCCCGCAGGCTTCTATTGAAGCCTATGGAAGCCGTCCGGATCCGCAGGAGACCCGTACCAGAATTAAACTCAACTGCTCCGGGCGATGCAGATCTTCCTTCCTTCGCGGCAGGATCTTCTTTCTTCGGCCCGGTGGATGTGCCCGGCGCATGCAGCCGGCATGCCGAGCACATCCGCTGAGCCGAAGAAAGAAGATCCGGCTGTGAAGAAGGGAAGACCTGCACGATCCGCAGCAGGTGAGTTTATTCTCCATGGAAAATCCGTAGCGGGCCTGATTTTCCCCGTGGACATGAGGCCTTAAAGGGTTTTTTTAGGCAAAAGTACTATTGATGAACTATCCTCTGGATCGGTCCGCTGCTCGGGATATCGGACAATCAGTTAAGTGGGCACCTGCTATCGGCGCCGCTACACATGGGTTGGAGCAGAAGCACTCATCCCAGGACTGATCAGCTGATCAGTTAGGATCCTGAGTACCAGGGACCAGCCGATCAACTATTGATAACCTTTCCTGAGTAAAAGGGATGGTTGAATCAGAACTGGGGCGCTCTCTCTTCATGGGCCCCATAGCACTTGCATGGTCTGTCTTTATGGTACGTACACCTTTGTTCAGAATTACTTGGTTTAACACCAGCCTTACAGAATTTTCCCCAAAGTAGATAAAGTCTACTCTACAGAGTATAACCCGCACTATTGAGCGAATTTCTATTTTTATGTACTAATACTGTGACTATATTAGGGAAGGATCAAGCCTATGGATGGTTACTGGGCAAAATATTTATAAAGTCCATCTACCATTAGTTGGAAGCAGGAAAATGAGGAATAATGCCATCTATCTAATCAAACTACTAACAACCACTTGTCTTAATGTATGTGTGTGAGTGCTTCTCATGCTCCGCCCCTGCTGATGTCATTGCTCTGCCCCTGGTGACATCATCAAAGGTCCTACAACATATGTAAAACACAGAGTCTGACCAACAGAAGAACAACACAGTTAGGGCTCTTGGAAGGGGAGGACAAAAATAACACAATGAGAATACAACTGAGCTGTTATTATCTCAGAAGACACAACTCAGCAGTCCTGACAGAAGACAACAACCTACCACCACCACAGGGAGTCGGTGGGCTAAAGGACCTGTGGTGATGTCACTTCTGTGGGAGGAGCCAAGCTGTGTGTGTGGGGTGTGGTAGAGCTGTGTGGGGTGTAGGAGAGCTGTGTGTGCATGCACTATGTAGCAGAGCTGAGTGGCACATTGCGCCACCAGAAACACTGGTACTATAATTTCCTACACAACTCAGCGGTCCTGACAGAACACACTGACCCACCACCACCACAGAGATCCAGTGGGCTGAAGGACCTGTGGTGATGTCACTGCTGTGGGAGGAGCCAAGCTGTGTTTGTGTTGTGTGGTAATCAAGCTTCTGTGAGTGTGATGTGCCAACAAACTATATAGACCCTAAATCATATCACCATACAGTACCAATATAATAATGCTATACAGCAGTTTAGTAATTGTCATATAGTTCTGTATAGTCAGCTTATATAATACAGAAAATGCCCTATAAAGTAGTGTTGGGTGTTGCAGTGCCGTAGTCCATATTATAAAGGGTAAGTGCACAGATAGTGGAATTATTGTGGAATTCTGGCTGCAAAATGTAACAAAATCCTGCAACAAAGTGCAGTACAAAATGTAGATGAATGGGCGTTTTACAAACCCAATTCACTCACCGAAATCTGCAACGGAAAATAGTTATTCTGCAGATCTTCAAATCCACAGCATGCTCTAATCTACCAATCATTGCAATGCAGTCAGTTGAATTTGCTGCGAAATTCGGCATCACAATCTTCAACAAAGACATGGGTGTATTTTTGGGGTGGAAATTTCTGCTGTGTATGCTTATTTCCGAAGGCCTCATGTCCACGGCGAAAAGAAGAGTTAAAATCCGCAGCGGATCACCTGCACGCGGATCCGCGCCCCATAGGAATGCATTGACCACCCACGGGTAAATACCCGCGGATGGTCAATAAAAGTGAATTAAAAAATTTCCGAAAAAAAATGGACATGCTCCATTTAGGTGCGGGTCTCCCGCGGGGACGGCTCCCGCAGGCTTCTATGGAAGCTGTCCGGATCCACGGGACACCTGCACCTGAATTAAACTCACCTGCTCTGGACGGTGCGGTTCTTCCCTTCTTCGCGGCCGGATCCTCTTTCTTCGGCCCGGCAGATGTGCCCAGCGCATGCGCGCGGCACACAGCCGGCGCGCCGAGCACACCCGCCAGGCCGACGAAAGAAGATCCGGCCACGAAGAAGGGAAGACCTGCACTGTCTACAGCAGGTGAGTTTATTCTTATTTTTTAGCCTCATGTCCGCGGGGCAGGAGGGACCCGCTGTGGATTGTACATGGAGAATCCGTAGCGGGCCTGATTTTCCCCATGGACATGAGGCCTTAGGGTACTTTCACACTGCGGAATCCGCATCAAGTCCTTGTCAATGGGCAAATCTACAGGCAGAGCTCCCGATGTAGATTTGGTGCGGAATTCGCATCACAAAGTAACGTCACTTTTCTTTCCCGTGTGTGGATAAAAATCCAAAATGAACTTGTTGCATTCCTAGCACGGGTTTGATGTGGATTCCATGTCAAATGCATTGCATATTTGCACCGTGTGAACTTCGCCTTAGCCATAGCCTTAGCTATTTGGCAGTAAAGTTCCTCAATGACTACTACTAGTTTAAGAAAAGTTATATGGCAGACCGTGCTGTCCACGTCTGCAAAGTATACACCCATTACTATGTTTTCCGCATGAACTGAGACGGACTACATAGTTGCTGCTTCCGGTAAGATCTATTCTGTATAATACAAGATTGAAAGTAGAATGGATGCAGTAAAGCACATGGAGCTCGTGGGTAATAGCTGTTTTTATTGTTGCATATGATATTTTATGACCTTCGCTGCATTACGGTATTATAGACATTATCAATCTTTGCACTTTGATGATTTCATCCTATTTGAAATACAACATCGAAAAAAGTTAATGGTCCTGAAGTAAAGTACTAATTGAGGCTAATATGAAGTGTGTCCCATATACTAAAATTGTCACATCTCAGTTAGGGTGGATTCAGACGAACGTATATCGGCTCGGTTTTCACGCCGAGCCGATATACGGTGTCCTCATCTGCGGGGGGGGGGGAGGATGGAAGAGCCAGGAGCAGTGCCCTGAGCTCCCGCCCCCTCTCTGCCTCCTCTCCATCCCCTCTCCGCCCCTCTGCACTATTTGCAATGAAAGGTGGCGGGACGGGAGCGGGGCTAAGTTCCGTGAATTAGCCCCGCCCCATCCCGCCTCTCCTCATTGCAAATAGTGCAGAGGGGTGGATAGGAGGCAGAGAGGGGGCGGGAGCTCAGAGCACAGCTCCCGACTCTTCCAGGCTCCCCCCTCCTGCAGAGAGAGACGACGTATATCGGCCGGCGTGAAAACCCAGCCGATATACGGTCGTCTGAATCCAGCCTAAGGGTGCATTCAGTCAGGCAAGAATTTTGTGTGTTGTGCTAAATACAAGCCATTATTTGTAATGGGTGTATTTACATGGGCAACTCTTCTCTCACAGCAGCACTGCGAGACAGAAACATCGCACATCTCCTGTTCTTGTGTGAGTCTTGCATGAGAATAGAACATGCAGATATGTGGTCTCCCGCATGGCACACAGATGGAGCGTCCGTGTGCTGTGCGATACAAGTCGCATCTGAGAATGTTGAACATAACTCGCTCTCGCCCGTGTGAATCCACCCTTAGTTTTCTCAAGCAAGCAACGAAGCAAAAAGGAATTGTATGTCAGGCCTTACCCACATTTTATACCTGCTGAGATGTATTCACATGCCGAATTTCCCACGCAAGTTCAAATGGACTCCGGGATGGACAGAACTCGCACGGGAAAAAATTCCGTTCATTTAAATTGGTTAATTCGCACGGGACGGACGGCGAGTTACAGTTAGAAAGATTCCTGCATGTCTTTATTTTTTAGTGATTCTTATTCAAGAAGAGCCAATTATTTTCTATGGGAGTTTGAAAAAAAATCGTATCGCATTCGCATGCCATGTTATTTTCATGTAGGTGCGATGTTTTTTTTTTTTTCTTTGCAGGTCACTACGGGAACCAAATTAATAAAAGAACCAGGCAGTGCAGAGCAGAGAAAAATGGACCCGAAAAACTCATGAAAATAACAAGAAAACTGCATTGAAAACGGGCAGTTTTTCACTGAACAAACTCCCACGTGTCTGTGTGCATAGAGCCTTAGGAAATATCCACAAGCCCATATATACACAGCTATTGTAGCTGCGTCCAAAAATCACTACCATCTGAAGCATTAGATTCCAATGTATTCATTCAGATAAGTGCAATAGAATTGTGGAACGGTAGAGTTGGAAGGAACCTCCAGGGTCATCGGGTCCAACCCCTTGCTCAGTGCAGGATCACTAAATCATCCCAGACAGATGTCTGTCCAGCTTTTGTTTGAACACTTCCATTGAAGGAGAACTCACCACCTCCTGTGGTAACCTGTTCCACTCATTCATCACCCTCACTGTCAGAAAGTTTTTTCTAATATCTAATCTGTGTCTCCTCCCTTTCAGTTTCATCCCATTGCTTCTAGTCTTTCCTTGTACAAATGAGAATAGGGCTGATCCCTCTGCAGTGTGACAGCCCTTCAGATATTTGTAGACATCTATTAAGTCTCCGCTCAGCCTTCTCTTCTGCAAGCTAAACATTCCCAGATCCTTTAGCCGTTCCTCATAGGACATAATTTGCAGACCGCTCACCATCTTGGTAACTCTTCCCTGAATTTGCTTCAGTTTGTCTGCGTCTTTTTTTAAAGTGGGGTGCCCAGAACTGGACACAGTATTCCAGATGAGGTCTGACTAAGGAAGAGTAGAGGGGGATAATGACCTCACGTGATCTAGACTCTATGCTTCTCTTAATACATCCCAGAATTGTGTTTGCCTTTTTGACTGTTGCATCACACTGTTGACTCATGTTCAGTCTATGATCTATTAGTATGCCCAAGTCTTTTTCACATGTGCTGCTGCTTAGCCCAATTCCACCCATTCTGTATGTGGTTTTTTATTTTTTCTTGCCCAGATGTAGGACTTTGCATTTCTCCTTGTTCAATGTTATTGTGTTAGTTGCAGCCCACTGTGCAAGCTTTTCTAGATCTTTTTGAATGCTCTCTTTCTTCCCTATTGTTACATTTCCCTCCTAGCTTTGTGTTGTCAGCAAATTTGATCAGTTTCCCATCAATTCCCTCCTACATATGATTTATAAAAATGTTGAACACTGGTCCCAGGACAGAGCCTTGTGGTACCCCACTTGGTACATTCTTCCACTTGGATGTGCAGCCATTTATGACCACTCTTTGAGTACGATCACTCAGCCAGTTGTGAATCCTCCTAAGGCCTTAGTCAGACGGGCGTTTTTAGCCGCGATTTGCGCATGCGTCCGGCGATTTTATAAAACCATTGCTTTGCAATGGTATCGGACACATGAGCGCTTTTTATGCGCTCGTCCGATAAATTATAGAACAAAAATCGCAGATCGCACCTATCTGCGATCTGCGATTCCTGTTCTCTTCTGTATATGCGCTCAATGGGGCCGGCGGCAGCAGCGCCGACCCCATTGAGAACATATAGAAGACAAATCATTCTTCTCTGCCACAGCTGTAACAGCTGTGGCAGAGAAGAACGATGTTTGCCCATTGAATTCAATGGAGCCCGCAATACAATGAATGGGTGTGACTGAGACTTGCCTCTGATTGGCTCAGGCTGAGCCAATCAGGGGCAAGTCTGAGTCACACCTCCTTCACACCCACTGCAGGACGGCCGTGCGGATCTCTGGCTGCCGGGAACAGGTGAGTACATATATATATTTTATTTTAACACTTTTCTGGATAAATTGCAGGGAAGGGCTTATATATTTAACCCCTTCCCGACAATTCATCCCACACTCGCCCGCAGCGCATTGCTTTCAATGGAGACGGCTGTATTGCTGGCTCCATTGAATGCAATGCGCTGGACAGCTCCAGCCCGTTTCTAATGAAACGCGGCTAGGAGCAGATTTTCGGGCGATTTTTTTGGGCCGATTTTTCGGCGCCGGTCACGCGATTTGCGCATGCGCATCCATCATGCGATGCGCAAATCGCGCGAAAAAATGCCCGTGTGACTAAGGCCTAACAGTTGCCTCGTCAATCCCATATTTGGTCATTTTTTCAATAAGTATGGTATGAGATACTTTTTGTCAAATGCTTTACTAAAATCAAGATATACTATAGCCACCGCATTTTCCAATTTTATATGGTGCGTGAAAACATATGTCTTGCCCCATCTTTTGCGGACATACGCTGGAAGCTCCCATGGGGGCTGAAAAAAGGAACAGGGAGGGAGTGTAGCAGCATCCAACACTGGGAAAAGTAGACAGCTGTCTCTATTCAAGCATTAGAAGTCATTATGAGGATTTTCCCGCAGTAGTGTATTTTTTTGCTGATACGTTGCAACCGCCCGTATGAATACACGAAAAAACACTAATTAAGATCAGGACTACATCACGGCTATTCTACATTCATGTGCCTTTTTTTTAAAGCCACAATCGTCTGAGCATAAAAACGCATATGACTGTGTGAAATAGGCCTTACACATATTAAAGGGATTGTACAGGAGCACATTAATAAGGGTACATTCACATGTAGTGGACTTTGGTACTGCTCCACACTAAAATATAAAGCATCTTTTGCAATGCGGATTTTGGTGCGCATTCACACTAAAATCATCCTTTAGGCTGCTGCAGATCTGCATCAGAGTCCGCACCATTGTGTGGGGGTGTTAGTGAGAAATAAAAGCCTATGTATTAAAAGATAGTTTACCCCTTTAAGTGTCATGAGACCCTCTGACTTTGGGTACGACGTGTTCCACTGATTGCGGTGCCCCATTTGGAGGGTGCAGGCAGCTGTGGCTTGAGTGACATGAAAAATTTGCATATGAAGGCAATTAAAATGATATTGCATCCTAAGATCAGCAACATGACATCTTACAAAAATAAGGAAGAAGGAGGAGGAACTAAGACCTCCACCTGGTTACAACCCATATCCTGCTCCGGTCCTGTTGGGTAAGTCACTGCAGCTACATGCTATACAGACCTTATTTCGCCTGCAACTGGGAAAGCTGTGACATCTGGTAAGACCCAACCGCTCTGAGGACGGGGTGTCCAGCGATCACCAGGTATTATGCAGAAAGCTCTCTGATACGTGTCATGTTATGTATTAAATGTATGTGTGTATATATATACATATATATAATATATACACCACTTTTTGCTTGAAGGGTTCCTTGACGATCAGCTGTGATCTGTTAAGGCAGCAAGTGTTCAATTTTCCTGCAGCGCCACCACAGGAAGATTAAAATATTACACGGTTCTCATTGACATCAATACTCTGTCTATGTAATTTACAGGCAGACCACGTCTTCTGTTGCAAGACAATTTTTTGGGGCTCCTCTGGCCAATAGATGAAGGGCTGTAATGGGGGACCCCAACCCTTATCAGTATATATGAAAGTGGATTTTCAGTTTGCTAAAACGAAACCCAAGGATGCTGCTTAGTGTTTTTTATATTTGTCCTTCATTTTCAAAGATTCTCTTATATCACCCTTCCTTGGTGGATCAGGAGCGTATTGGTTCTTGGGATACATGTACTTTGTTGCAGTTTTTGTAAAACCCCTCTCCCCATGCTTATTAGGTGTTTACACAGCATTATACTGGGGGACATAAACTACTTTTGCTCCTGTAACAATTTACATATATCAATGAGACAAGTCATACTTACCAACTGTTTCTGTATATAGCGGGAGTGCCTGAATTACCAGTTATTCCCCCTAAGGTCACGCTTACACATGGGGGAATCGCCTATGGCAAACCTGACTTGTATTTTTCCTAGACTGAAACTCAGATTTCTGCCACAGATGTGCCAGTGGACCTGCACGTAGACTGGCTTCACTGTCCTTCAGTAAGACTAATCCGTGTTTTTTTTCGTCCACAATCTATCCAACTAACGAGCGTACTCCGGATCTTAACCCTTTCCAATACAATTTTGGATCCAGGGTTTCCTAAAAGGCTTTCTATTTTTTCTGTTATACAACGGTGCCATCTGCTGGCTAAAGCCAGTGTGTGCCCCAGAGAGGCTCAGACAGCGGAGTGGCTAGCAATAGCTGGTAAAAATACCCTGTGGGAGGTCTTCTGCCATTGGAGCTCTACAAGCTTCAATCAGAATGTAGGAAGACACCAGACAGTGGATTGGAAAGGGTTAAAATCAGCAGCGCATTTATTATTGCGCACAGATATTTTTCCGCTGCTTGGGAGTAGGCGATATATTACACTCACATTTTACACCTCTCACAACCTTTAAAATCAGATTGCTGCAAAACCTCACCAAAAGCCTGCTTTGGTTCACATAAGCCCTGCCCCTTTGACAAACATTTCATAGAGCAATCCTGCAAAAACTGGCATGTAATATTTACGTTGGACTAGGCCTGCCACCTTTGTCATCAAAAAATACCAGCCAATGTAAAAGAGGAGTGGTCAGGGGCGTGGCTAGGGGTGTGGCTTACCATGACTTATAATTTTACCTCCGTTATGCCAGTGGCCCCAGTAGTAATAGTGTGCCTCCTACCCCTCTGCGGCCCCAATAGTAATATTGCGCCCCCCTTAGTGGCCCCAATAGTGCACCCACTCTGTGGCCCCAATAGCAATAGTACCCCTCTGTTAGTGGCCCCAATAGTAATAGTGCCCTCAATGGTAATAGGTTGACCTCCTCACCCCAGAGCTACAACCATGGGAGCAGGTAATTTACTCACTGAAGCAGGTCAGTTCCAACCGCCGGCTGCTGTATGCAGAGACCTTGCCTCCTCTCCTTGGAACTTAATTACTGTCCGGGTGGCGACCTTGGTGGGAGGTGAGAATATCGACATCACTAGTTACGCTGTTTTTAGGATACGTTTAGAGATGAGCAAGCGTACTCGGTTCGGGTGTTGTTGCACTCGAGCACCGCTTTTTCCGAGTAACTGACTACTTGGACAAAAAGATTCGGGGGGCGCTGGGGGTGAGCGGGGGGTTGCAGAAGGAAGTGGGGATGGGGGGGGGAGAGAGAAAGAGAAGCTTGCACTGCTTCCTGTTCCCCACTGCTACCCCCCGCTCCACCATCTTTTCGTCCGAGTAGTCAGTTACTCGGAAAAAGCGGTGCTCGAGTGCAAAAATACCCGAACCGAGTACGCTCGCTCATCTCTAGATACGTTCCATTGTATGTGGACACCACACAGTCGGGGAAGAAGAACCGAGCTTATTCCTGCCCGGTAATGTGTGTGTAGTGTTTGGTGTTTATGGGTGATGTAGCGGATGAAGAAAGTTATTCTTGGCCTTCACATTTTATTACTTTACTGCTTGACATTTGCATCTTTATGAGATTACTGTACTTTCTGTCCGTTTATATATAGCCATGTGCCAGCTTCTAGGCAATGTCACTTTTCAGCGTTTACTGCTAATTAGCATGTTATTGGTGCCAGCTGGGCATGTGCAGTTTTTTTTATGCTCGTGTCTTTAATTTTACCCATATGATTTTTTTTTTTCATAGAGGAACTGGGATGGCTGATGTGTCTGCCTACAAGGAAGTGGGTGTGCGAGCGCCCCGCCCCGTGCCAGCCCTGTGAATAATCTCTGCACCTTACTCCGTGTCCTGCCTCTCACATGGAACAAGACGTCCAGATGAGCCCCGGCTCCTGAAAACCTTCCGTAAGGTCAGTTCCCAACTTGTTTAATACTGTCCTCGGGCTTACAGGACGGGCTAAGCAATGCTGTAACGCCTATATGCAGGTCCAAATCCAGCAGCGCCCCATTGTCACCTGTGTACTATCTGTGGTTTACCCTAGGATGGCAGCTAAACTGGCGCCTGTTCCTGGGAGATAATGTGCAAAGAGTTACATTGCAAATTTGGCTCTGCTGCATCTGTTTGCTTAATGTCAAGTTTAGGCAGAAGATACATTTTTCAGATTCCAGATGTCTTCATGCTTTTCTTCTTCCTGTTCTCACTGGACTGGACATGTCGGACGTCTGATAAGTAAATAGCACTTGGTGACTTCTCCAGAAGTGCAGGTCTGGCGGTATGAATGCCTTTCTTTGTGTTTGCACACAATGAAACCGAAGACTAGAACTCATGCGATGGCTGAGCGTCCGTATTGAGGGCATAAAACCCCTGCCAGAACCTTGAGAGAATCCAGCATGCCCAACCCGTCTCTGCTGTTATGGAAGAGTCGGGACTTGAGGATACTTGTTGGGTGGTGGCGCGATCCCACCCAAAGCCGTAGGTCTGGATGACATATATGTAAATTATATGGCCACTTTTCAGGCTTATGTATTCATTTTATGGAGATCGTGTTCACACGGCCGTTATCCTCGTGCGAGTTTTGTGTGGAGTGAAACGCACGGAAACCCATTATTTCCAATGGGTGTATTTGCATGCGCAATTTTTCTCTTGCGGATATAATCGCACTCACGTGCAAATGGGATCTTCATGTGATTTGTGATTTTTGTTTTTTTTCTCCTATTCATTTATTTTTTATTTTTCCTGAAATAACGTGCGATGTACCACAATGCTTTTTTCTTGCAAAACCCTTCACACTCGCATAGTATGCTGGTGAACGTGCAGTTTTCTATCGGGCCACTGATCTCGCATATCGTCTGTGTGAATACAGCTTGACGGCTTATTCAGACATGCGTATATCGGACAGGTTTTCGCGCCCGGCCGATATACGCTGCCCCTCTCTGCATAGGTCGGAGGCGGGCCTGGCTGGGAGCAGCGCACTGAGCTCCCACCCCCTCTCTCCGCCTTTTGCAACTGTTTGTAATGGGAGGGGGGGGCTAAGTCCCATCCCGCCCCTTTTCATTGCAAATAGTGTTGAGGGGAGGAGAGGGGGCGGGAGCTCGTGCACTGCTCCTGTCCCGTCCCGTCTCCTCCCCCTGCAGCGTATATCGGACGGGCGTGAAAACCTGGCTGATATAGGCATGTCTGAATAAGCCCTGAGGGTGCATTTATACAGGCGCTATGTCTGTGCGTTGCGAGGTGCTCTGGGGAAAAAAACTCATTTTAAATAGGACTGCTTCCATGTGCGATTTGTCTCTTGCAGCATCTCAGAAAAATTGATGCATGTTCTATTTTTGGGCAATTCTGTTCAAGAATCGCCCATTATTTCCCATAGAAGCAACAAAAATCACGTTGTGCGCGCATGAGCTTCATGTGATGCAATTCTCTCTTCTTACCATTGGAATAACATGTGATTTTCACGCACATGAAACTCACAAGTGCAGCGATCCATTCTTCTTGCAAAACGCATCGCACTTGCATAAAGAAAAAAAAATCCATTTTTCCAGTGAGATGTCGGTCTAAGTTTTGCCTGTTAGTGTGTTTGCACTTGTAGCGTGTTTCTGTGACATTTTTGATGAATTGTACATAAAATATACTACTGAAAACCTCATGTTTTACAGCAAAAGGCCGCGGTTTTCAATGTTTTTCAGACCGTCAGCTTCTACTGGTGAAGCATATTGAAAACATTTTTGACATATATCTGATCAGTCCGGGAACTAAGCATTTCTTTTGCGCCATTCTTTCTGAATCGCCCTGTATAAATACTTCTCATCACTGATAATATATTCACGGTGATCATTGGGGAGACATTCTTCTGGACTGCCTATAGTCATCCCATTGAATAACTGTACAGTCATGCTCCCCCAGGCCTAAAATGATTCATAACATGGTCATTTAATTAAATGTAATATCTCTAAATAACATCCATGTAATAATCATGTAGTGGCTCAGAACATCATTCTGGTCCCCTCCATAAATGTCATACATGTATTGTCTCATGTGGATGCACTGTGCAAAGCGGTCATGTCATTTTCGGTATGTGTGTTGCACAGCTGCGGCATCTGAAGGGTTAACAGTGATAAAATCTTTGCCTGTCAGCTCTGTCTGCTGAATATATCTATTCTCTTATGTCATGTGGCACAAGTGAAGTTATTAATGTGAGTGTCTGAGAGCGGGAGAGGAGATCAATCTTGTCTACCTGAGTGTGCTAACAGAGCCACATGGAAGCACCTTTAGCTTCCATGTAGGTGAAGATGGAGGGAGAAGAACGAATTCCCACAGCGCCTGGAGAGTGGATGTGAGAGGAGTGAGTCCCCTAAAGCAGAGAGAGAGGGAGCACACTACCCCAGTTTGCTAAAATAGGTACCTATTCACAACACAGGTGTTTTTCCTGTGCGGCCATCTGTCATTAGGATCACCGCACAGAGGTACTTGATTGTGACACCCACGCGGATGCTGTGTGGGGTTTATCTAGGCTAAGCCGTCTTCTTGAGTAATTTGTCTCCCAGAGTGTTAGTGGAGTGACCCCTACCCTTTTCCTCCTTCGGCGTGCTCCCAATTCCAGGACCGGTGACCTATAGATAACGTGGACTATAGGGCCATACTGTTCCTGTGTAACCTCCCCACCTCTGAGCTATAGCTTGTAACTGCTACAAGTGAATTGTACCTGTAATACCTGTTTATACAAAGTTTATTCAAGTAGTTATACCGGGCCTTAACCATTCGTAAGGACCCGAGGTACTACACGCAAGTCTCTGTGATTATTACTCCGTCGCATAGACTACCGGTGTGTGGGAATGGTGGCGTCACGAGTGATATCTATTACAAGCGCCCTCATCCCCTTTATTGGCACTCCCAGCCAATAGAGTGTCGAAGCTTGGCTTGCAATCTACACTGGCCTTGGTTGCGTGTCATCCCTACAGGACCAGAGCCTGGTAAGTGCCACTGTGACACGTCAGCAGTTATCCCTCCCAGCTCTTCACATTAACCAGGGTCACCCCTATGGGGTGTTGCAATCATACAAAATTGCAGCAGGGCTGGTTTTTTACCCCAGCCGTGCTGCAGGAGACATTCTAGAGACATTCCTAAGGCTGTCCTATAGCTTCATCAGGAATGTCATGATTGTTTCGCAGAACCAGTTCAACCTGCAAAACTTTAAATAACTTTTTAACCAGTAATCAGGGAATAAAGCAACTTCAGGTGACCCTTGTCCATAAAAAGTGGCTGCATCCTTTCCAGCTTGAATGGCACCCTGTGCAGAATTCTTCGTTCTTTCAACGTTTTGAAAGTTCCTACCTGACTCCAAGACCCAGAACAACAATCCTGCTAGCTAATGGCTGCGTAAGCTGCTTCTCAAGCGAGCTCCTGTTGACCCAGCCATTATCAGCATACCAGGTTATTTTAGAGGCAATTTACCAATAATGGAGCAAACGAGAGGTCTGGCCAAACCCTCCCTGACACAGGAGAGTGCCTACAGTGGTATCCAATTCTGCCCAAGTGGTGCACCCACTTCAGAAGCACAAGACTCGGCACCCAAGCCAGCATGCGCTAAGTCACTGCGTTATATTAATTTTTGCCCCAAAAAGGGCACAGTATCCTATTTTCGGGGGGGGGGGGGAAGCCTATACTCACCTGGTCCGCGGTGTCCCGATGCCTCCCGATGGTGTTTGACGGCGGCACTGCGTCCTCCTCGTCTCACAGCTGATCTTCTGCTGGTTACGGGGATTTGAATACCCCACCTCCAGCAGAGCGAGCGCTGTGATTGGCTCATCGAGCGCCGGCAGCCAATCACAGCCAGCACTCAATGAGCCAATCACAGCCATTCAGTGATGCCATTCACTGAATGGCTATGATTGGCTCATCGAGCACCGCCTGTGATTGGCTGCCCACGCTCGATTATCCAATCACAGCGCTCACTTTGCTGGAGGTGGGGTATTCAAATCCCTGTCACCAGCAGATCAGCTGTGAGACGAGGAGACCATCGGGACGCCGCGGACCAGGTGAGTATTGATTTTTTTTTCCAGCAGGGCACTTTAGCTAGGTCTAGAGATGAGCGAGTATACTCGCTAAAGGCAATTGCTCGAGCGAGCATTGCCTTTAGCGAGTATCTCCCCGCTCGAGACAGAAGGTTCAGGTGCCGATGCGGGGGAGCGGTGAGTAGCGGCTGTCAGCAGGAGGGAGCGGGGGGGGGGGGGAGAGGGAGAGAGAGATCTCCCCTCGCTCGAGCAATTGCCTTTAGCGAGTATACTTGCTCATCTCTAGCTAGGTCCTATTTTAGGGGGAGGCCTTATATTTAAAGTCTCCCCCAAAACCAGATAGGTCTTACTATCGGGTAGGACCTATTTTCGGGGAAACACTGTATATATTTTCATACTGCATCTGCTCCAGGTATGATAGACATGTCCCAAGCAGTAGAACATAGCGAAACACCTTTCCCTGCATTACTCGGCGGTGAGTGATCAATCTCCATCCTGGCCTCCGGACACAACAACTACTGCTCCCCTCTCCTCTGTAATGATTGGACTGGAAGGCTCATATCCAAGAACAATTAAATGGGCTCTTCCTATGATTTGAAGCCTCCAATAAACATGGCATAGAGGCATTGCAAAGGGAGGTCCAGCAGATCTTCCTTTGCAATGCCATCTCCACAAAAGCGGAGTGATGATGGCCATACTTCAAGAGACACATTTTAACTCCTCCTGCCATCCCGAATTGTATATCAAAATATTATTCTACCTGGTACTGTTGTCCACATTCTGATTTAGAAAAAAAAAAAAAAAGTTGGGGGTGTCTCAATAGCCAAACATAAACCATTTGCTTTTAGACTGTCTCATCTGAGATGGACACAGAGAGTCGCTACCTGTTTCTCAAAATATACCATGGCTCTTCTACATTAACTTCTGCTAACATTTATTTTTCCAATCAGGCACAGTTCTCTGTGTGCTAGTAGCAAAAATAATCCTGGGGGGGCGACTTCAACCTTTCCTTTGATCCAGCCCCGGACTTTTTAATGGGTAAGTCCGCCGTCTCCTCTGCGGCTTTACGTAAACTAAGGAAAGTTTAAGGGACCTTCTATCCCTTGAGCAAGTAGATCTTTGAAGGATTCTCCTTCCCACCTCCAAGGATTTTAGCTACCGCTCTCTAGCTCATAACACTGCTTAGACCATATTTTTATCACCCACTCTTTATTAGATCATGTTCCATCAATATGTTTTTATGGTCGGACCATGCCCTGGTCTTCTGAGCCCTTTGAACCCCTACTAAAGAGAGGAGGGGATACACTTGGAGACTCAATGATAACTAGTTAAATGATGCTGTGTGTATGCAGGCAATTCGCTTATCTTAAATTAAAAACCCTTACTTTAGGCCGCCTGCACACGAGCGGAAATCCCGCCGCGGGATTTCCCGCGGGATTTCCGCCACTGAAAGTTTGCATAGGAGTGCATTAAAATACGCACTCCTATGCAGACGGCCGCGAAATCTCGCGCGGCAAACAAACCGCGGCATGTCCTAATTTTCTGCGGGGCACGCACTCACCCGGCCGCCGGCTCCGGTCTGCGCATGCGCCGGCTGCGCGGCAGCCGGCACATGAAAGAGCCGGGGCCGCCAGGCGCGGGTGAGTACGCGCTCGTCCCTGCAGGCGCTCGGGTCGGATCGCGCGGCGAGAATTCTCGCTGCCGGATCCGACCCGCTCGTCTGCAGGCGGCCTAACAGATTGGAAGTTGACCTCCAATGATGGCACTCTTTTTTTTTTTCCCCCTCTCCTGGTTTAGGAAGATAAATGTCTTTAAAATGGAAATTCTGCCAAAGCTTCTAGATTTTTTTCCAAAACTTGTCACTTAACTGCACAGATCATATTTGTCCCATATTCGTTAGATAGCTTTGGTGTATATATGGAGGACAACTAGACCCCGGCTGAAACATAGCCACCTGGTCCGACCCCAAAAAAGAAGGGGGTGCTGGCTTCCCAGATTTTTTTTGCCTGTATCATAAGGCTGTGACATGCAAGTGGGTTCTGGACCTTCTCAATCATCGCTCAGAGAAACCTTGGGTGGAGATTGAACAAGGCTCGGCTCTGTTCAGAACTCGGGGTCTTTTTTGGCTCCCTCGGGGTGCTTATAGGCTGAACCTTGGCTTATCCCCTTTTCACATGATGTTCAGGAATATCTGGGAGGACTTTTTGGCTTACCATTGCCTAGTTACTTTTCTGGGCTCACTTACCCCACTTGTGGATAATCCCCAATTATCTGCACTGTTCGAGGGTTCTCCATTGCTTTCTCGACTGGATAGTCCTTTACCCCGTATTGTAGATGTGGTATCAGCAGCCCCGGTGCTGTCCCTTGTTAGGCGATGGCGGGGCCTGGCTAGGGCGTGGTTCTACCTCTAAATTTGTAGCTATATACGTTCCCTGTGACTTATCTCTAGGCTTAAGTTTCTGCTTTCCAGTTTCAAGTGGCTATGCATAGCTGCTTCTCACCCTCTCCCATGACATTTCCTTGCTTTACAACATAAAGCTCTGCCTGTAGATCTTCGGGCAAAGTCTTAACCTATAAGTTGTCCATTTCCTGTAAGCTGCAGGAACTTGATTACAAATTGCTTACACAGGGCTGTAGGAGTCCAACGAGATTAGCAAAAATGTGTTCCTTGGCCTCTGGGACGTTCCTCCATATTTGGTGGGAATGCCCCCCAGTTGCCCTACTATGGAAATACATTTCTTCCTTATATAATAGCTCATGTAGAGTATCGATCAGACTCACACATGAGAGAGCCCTGTTGACTATGATCCCTGGGCCCATAGCTAAAGTCAAGAGGGGTCTACTCCATTATTTTTTATCCTGGTCATGCACCAGATCATCCCGAGACTGTGGAAATTTTATACTTTCCCGTCGAGACTGATATGCATGGAAGACCTTAATCCAATAAGAGGACAACAACTCATATGACCACTTTTATTCTATGTGCAGCCCATGGCTTTTTTTGCGTTCTTCTACCGATGTTAATGCCTGGCTGAGTAGTGGAGCCGTGTCTGACCGATGTCCCATCAAGTGTGTTGGCATACACCAGTACCAAGCTTAGTACATAAATGCGGCACCAGAACCAAGCTTAGTACATAAATACAGTAGCGGAACTAAGTAATTGTGTTGAGGGGGCACCAAAGGGCTGATCGTAGCACTTTGGAACATCAAAGGGGTAGAAAAAGAACCAGGAGCAGGATGAAGATTCATGTTGCTCCACAAGTCACTGCCACACGGTGGAAGATGATCATCTGGCTGGGTAGACTTAGGGGGGCCAATCTCTTCCATCCATCTGGTGACCACCCCACCTTCAAGCTAGTGCCCGACACTCTGTGTGATCACACAGGTCACTTGTAGCTATGGCCAGCCATATCTGAGGGTGCTCAGCACCAGGACACCTGTTCAATGATGGCTGGTTTGAACAGTGGAGATGTATTTGGGGCATGCAGTTTTTTTTTACCCGAAAGGTAATTGCAAGGATACAGCTGTGCTCATGAAATTAGTGGAAGCAGCTTATTACCAGTGATGTTACATTATACGTTTAATGACTAATATCACAAGTCATAGGAGATATTGGGAGGGATCCCCATGTGACTTCTCTATATTCTGCTGACCGTTTTGTAGAGTCACAGCAGGGTATTTGGTCTCCGTTCAGCTTCCTCATCCCTGTTTTGCAAGCTTATAAGAATCTAATGGTAAATAATGTAGATGAATAGGATTCCTGATCAGCAGTGAAGACTGACACTGGTGAAGCATTAGCAGGTTCTATCCCTCCTGTTAGCTAACTCTGCAGTGCTGAGTGAAAGCCCCTTGTCATAGCTACTATAAGGCTAGTTTTACACGGGCAATTGTAATATCGCCGTGAGACAATCGCAGCAAAATCACAGCTTTGTTCAGGCGATTTCTGAGAGTCAGCAATGCTTTTTCTTGTGAAAAATTGCGCATCGCAGCCGCCCGTGATTTTCTCGCATTAAAGTCAATAGGAGTTTCTAATGTTAAAAGCGCATCACACGAAAATTGCACGTTTGTGTGTTGCGATATGATAAAAATGAGGTACCAAAGGGAAACGTGGGTTAAAAAAAAAAATCACAAAATGCTGGAAGATCGGACATGCTGCGATTTTTTTTCAAATCTTACAACATCACATGGGTGAAAACATCGCGAATGGGAATGAAACCATTGAAAACCATTGGTTTCATAATTCTGCGCTTTCACTCGCATCGCGTCAAAATCGTGCGATTAGGGAAGCAAATGTATTTTGGTAATTTCTTACTAAAGTCGGACGGCCGTAACCTTTTAGCTGAGAGTATGTTTGTTTAGCATGGCCTCTGCGCAGCGAGACGCCAGCACACGTCTGCGTTTACACACTGCTTACCTTGATTGCCCTTCATTGCAACTGTATAACATATTTGTCGTAGTACGTCACCAAGGACGGGGGTGATATTGGACCGATTATAGAGCACTCCTAAACCTATGATTTGTGCCTGTGATTGCAATGCATTTCGCAAGAAAAACGCATTGCATCGCTGCATGTGTGAATATCGCATCTCCTTTGCATAGAAAATCGTATGTACATGTGAGCGCAATGTGATTTTTTTTCTTTTTTTTTTCTTTACCAGGCTCCCATACAAAATAATATCCTAACTCGTCAGGGCATTGCAATCCTTCCCCTGTATTTTTGCATAGCGCTGCATGTAAACCTTAGTGCTAATTGTCATGCAACTGGGTGGGGCGTCTTTCTTTTTCCCTCATTAGTAAAGTATTGATAATTGCTCATCTCCTATTGAAATGAATGGGGTGTGGCTGATGTCTGTTACAAAGTTACAGTCCGCTACAACTTTGGTCAAATCGAAAGTTGCAGAATGGTGAAGTTGTACAAACTTCATGACTCCTCATGCTTTTCCATGGAAGCTTCATTTGCGCAATTAGAATGTTGCTCAACCACAATCTCTGTGTAGACCCAGCATGAGGGTTGTCTGCTAAGCATTGCTACGGATCAGAGGCGTAACTTGAAGCTCCTAAGCCCCAATGCAAAACCTGTAACAGGGCCCCCAACTATAATGCTTTATTCATAGTACTGGGCTCCCTATATGGAAAGAGAGGCCTTATGGGCCCCCTAAGGCTCCTGGGCCTGGGTGCAACTGCATCCCCTGCATCCTCTATAGTTACGCCCCTGCTACGGATGTCATGAACTGCAATCTCTCTCTCTGCTGGATGTAGCCCATCCGTGTATTACATGGTGGCCATTCTTCTCATGGTGGCCCAGTGGATTGGGGGGGGGATCTGGCTGCAGCTAATCGCAGGCTATCTCTGAAGCGCGACTCGCAGTGATCAACTGATCACCAGGTTAGAGTAAATTGCAAAGTGGAGTTGTGCATGAAACATAACTTTGACTGGCAATAGAATAAAGCATCACTTACTGCAAATTCCTGGTATTCGGCTATTGCAGATGCAGTACAAGTGGTCCTGACAGTAAATGAACCATTCGCTATGGGAATTTTTCAATAAAAAATGTCAAATTTGGTTACGTCCTGCAATCTCTGTATTTATCTCCAGCCTGGAGCCTCATCTAGATGACTGTGTATATCAGATTATGAGCATTAACCTTAAAGGGGTTCTCCAGTTTAGACAATACTTATTAGAAGGGTTCCTAAATAAAGATGAGCGAGCATACTCGCTAAGGGCAATTACTCGAGCGAGCATTGCCCTTAGCGAGTACCTGCCCGCTCGGAAGAAAAGGTTCGGGTGCCGGCGGGGAGCGGCAGGGGAGAGCGGGGGGGAACGGAGGGGAGATCTCTCTCCCCTGCTCACTGCCGCAACTCACCTGTCACCAAATTGACTTCCTCCCATCATAGATGTAATTGATGTCACCGGCCGTTGCAGCGCCCGCAGGGACCGTTCTTACAGGGGACCAGTAATAATGATTAGCCTGCCTAATACATGCATGTCTGTGTTTAGGAGAAGTTTTATGGTAGCCTTCATTGTACTCACCATTATCTACAACTGTGTTTACTGAATATCAGCTGAGCCGCCGCGCTGCGATGACGCAAAACGGATAATTGGTATTTCTAAAAATAACACTTTATTGACTTATTCGGTTAAAGTCTGCAAAGGAAATGCTGATGAAAGATAAGTACATAGCACAAGATAAGGTAGGTAACCAGATAGAGGGAAAACCGTAACAGCAGATCACTAATGGGAGGTCAGCAGGACCAGGACTCGGGTTAAAGCGGTTGTGTCCGACTCACTTTACTCTTAGTTAAACAGGCCGCCTCAGTGTCTTCAGCAACTTATTGTTTACAGGCTGCAGCAGCCTGTTTACAGGATGTCTGTCTGCTGCAGCAGCCTGTAAATATTACATCAGCGAGGAGACCGAGAGCCACCGGTGGGAGAAGTGAGTATAAGCTCCTCTATTTATTTTTACACGGCAGAGATAATCTGTGGGGTAACCTGGCAATAATTATTCAATTTCCTTGCAATACCTCCATAGAGGAAATTTAAAGGGGTTGTCAGTAAAGCGTTGATGGCCTATCCTCGGGATAGACCATCGATTGTAGGTGGGGAGAGCGGGCATCAGGGATCCCTGTCCATCAGCTGTTTGCTGGGTTGGTAGTGGTCTACCACCTGGAACACCTTCTGATTCACGTGAATGGGTTGTCTGTGTAATGGAGGTCAGGTCCTCCCGAGCAAGAGATGCTTTGTTAGCGCTCTCCCTTCTGGCGAAGACATGAGGATCTTGAATAGACGACCCCCTCTATCACCTCAGAAAGGGGTTGTCCCGCGCCGAAACGGGTTTTTTTTTTTTTCAATAGCCCCCCCGTTCGGCGCGAGACAAACCCGATGCAGGGGTTAAAAAAAACAAAAACGGATAGTGCTTACCTGAATCCCCGCGCTCCGGTGACTTCTTACTTACGTTGTGAAGATGGCCGCCGGGATCTTCACCCTCGGTGGACCGCAGGTCTTCTGTGCGGTCCATTGCCGATTCCAGCCTGCTGATTGGCTGGAATCGGCACGTGACGGGGCGGAGCTACGAGGAGCCGCTCTCCGGCACGAGCGCCCCATTCAGAAAAGAAGAAGACCGGACTGCGCAAGCGCGTCTAATCGGGCGATTAGACGCTGAAAATTAGACGGCACCATGGAGACGAGGACGCCAGCAACGGAACAGGTAAGTGAATAACTTCTGTATGGCTCATAATTAATGCACAATGTACATTACAAAGTGCATTAATATGGCCATACAGAAGTGTATACCCCCATTTTGTTTCGCGGGACAACCCCATGGCATATGAGAGAATTTTCTAAATTTGTGAACCTGTTTAGGCCATGATTTGTGAGGATTAGTTGTAATTCCCTGTGGTTGGAGCCACGTGGGCTGTTGGCCATTACGCAACTGCCACAGGAAATGAGACTGCAGGAGAACGTCAGTAGTGCGGCTGCTGCGCCTCGCCACATGTATGATACTTGAATGTAGCATGTTTATAAAGGACATGGGCCTTCATGTGAGGTGGGGAAACATTGTACTGAAAGTTACACTGCATGTGTACGTTCCACTAATAATGCCCTGTCTTACCAGAAATGTTCTTCCATGTCACAAAGTAATGTGAGAGATGTTGCAGTGTCTGAGGAGCAGGCCCTCAGCCGTGGAGACAGCGGGGTGGAGGGATAACCTTGTCACGGGGCTCTACAGTCTCCTCCACTAAGGGTAGCTCGGGACCCGACCCCGTTACCGCAGGGAGAGATCACGAAACTGGCAACTAGTGGTTACCTGTTGTCCTGTTTGTCACTCGTGACGCCACCGTTCCTTTCTCTACTTCGGATCCCTTTGGTGAAATAAGTAGTCCAAACACAGAAAAGTATTTTCAAGGACAAAATCGGGAATATTGCCCCTTTTTTTTTCTACATTTGAACATGTAGATTAATAAACAGTCTTGGTACAGAAACAATTGTTAGTGTTGACACAGTGAAGGCTCTCGGGCATTTGGAGAGTCCACAGGCTAAGTTATCTGATAGATTTCTCTCCCGGCACACTCTCTCTCCCCACTGTCATTCACTCTCTCTGTCCTCGCTAAGCAGCGGTTTCTGTTTCTCCGGATACATGCGGTCCCTGCGCCGTATACTCACGCGTTTCCATCATGTCCGGGCTTTTACTCTCTTTAGAGATGGAGGCCACAGGTAGTCTCTCTGCAGGGCTGGGCCCAGGTGGAAACGGAAGACCACCTCTCAGACTTCTCCAAGTCTCTACTCTTTCTCCTCCACTCCAACTGACTTCTCTCTACTGTCCCGCACACACACATCACGCGAACACAGACCAGTCGACAGCTAAACAAATGGATACATTTTTTTAGACAGCCTCAGACATGACCAGACATTAACCCATTCATGCCTGCAAACATCCAATATAAAGCCGACTCATTCTACATCCAAGACAATAGTACAAGACATACTGTACATATAACATACTCTCCAAAGTGATGCGTATATGTTTTTTATGTTTACATCTATGTTGCATCCATGTGTCATCTGTTTTTCATGCATGTAAAACAGTAAGAAGCCGCAATTAATATCGGTTTTATCACCACCCAGGATGTGCAAAAAAAAAAACCCTGCAGTGAACGCGCTGCTAATGGGCATTTGCTGCATTTTCTTAACGAACCAATAAACTTAAATGGGTGATTTTGGTGCATAAATATGGACCAAAATAGAACATGCTGCAATTATCATTATTATTATTTTTTTACGCACAACACCCCAGAGAGGTGACCCTGGGCACCTGGCTAAATGTGAAGAGCTGGGAGGGATAAGTGCTGTCTCGTCACGGTGGCACTTACCAGGCTCTGGTCTCAGAGGGATGACACGCAACCAAAGCCAGAACAGGATCTCTGCCCAGCGAGTGCCAATAAAGGGGGTTGTAGTAGGTATCACTCGTGACGCCACCGTTCCCACACACCGTTATTCTATGCGACGCAGTAATAAACACGAAGACTTGTGTGCAGTACCTCGTGTCCCTAGGAATGGTTAGGGCCCAATATAACTTTTACTTGCAATAAACTTGAATAACAGGCAATACAGGTACAATTCACTTTCCGCAGAAAAACGGGCTACAGCTAAGAGGTAGGGAGGATACATAGGAACAACACGCCCCTATGGTCCATGTTATTTATATGTCACTGCTCCTGGATTGGCAGCACTTCAGAGGAGAAAGGGGGGTAGGGGTCACTCCGCAGACACTCTGGCAACAATTACTCAGGAAGGCTTAGCCAATATACACCCCGCAGGGCAGATGGGTGGGCGGCTTAAACAAGTACCTCTGTGCAGTGATCCTAATGATGGACGGGGGCACAGGAAAAGCCTGTGATGTGAACGGTACCTGCTTTTAGAAACTGAGGGTTGCCCTCTCGCTCTGTTGCTGGGACTCACATCCACACTCCAAGGGCTACGGGATATCACTCTTCCGCTTTCATCTTCACCTAAATGTAAGCTGAAAGTGCTTCCAGGCGGCTCTGTGTTAACACTCTGTCGCAGGTAAGATGGAAGACCTTTTCCCGCTCTCAGACACTCCCATTTATACCTTCACTTATACCACATGACACAATAGAATTAATTCAGTGAATCTGTACTTTTCATATTCTGTCATTAAAAAAACAGATTGAATAGGAACCAAAAAAACGTGAATGCGCCCTTACTCTGTTCATGCAAGCGACTAGAGTGACCAGTTAACTCAGGGGGCAGACGGGCCATTTTGGCAGTCGGGGACTGAGCATTGAGGGGGCCACATCCCTTCATCTAATCTCCTTCATGGGGGAGGTTAGCCATTTTTCTTGTAGTGCCAAATTGACTTCCTCCCATCATAGATGTAATTGATGTCACCGGCCGCTGCAGCGCCCGCAGGGACCGTTCTTACAGGGAACCGATAATAATGATTAGCCTGCCTAATACATGCATGTCTGTGTTTAGGAGAAGCTTTATGGTCACCTTCATTGTAGTTGCCATTATCTACAACTGTGTTTACTGAATGTCAGCTGGGCCGCCGCGCTGCGATGACGCAAAACGGATAATTGGTGATTCTAAAAATAACACTTTATTGACTTATTCGGTTAAAGTCTGCAAAGGAAATGCTGATAACAGATAAGTACATAGCACAAGATAAGGTAGGTAACCAGATAGAGGGAAAACCGTAACAGCAGATCACTAATGGGAGGTCAGCGGAGGCAATTTGGTCTTTGGAGGATTTTACACAAGGGTTCAGGATTCTGGTTAAAGCGGTTGTGTCCGACTCACTTTATTCTAAGCTAAACAGGCCGCCCATCTGAAAAAAATAAGTAGTTTATTCTCGCTTCTCCCCTGTAAGACCCCCACTGGCGGCTCTAGGTCTCCTCATCAACTTATTATTTACAAGCTGCAGCAGCTTGTTTACAGGACATCACAGTCTACTGCAACAGCCTGTAAATATTACATCAGCGAGGAGACAGAGAGACACCAGTGGGGGGCTTACAGGGGAGAAGCTCCTCGATTTATTTATTTTTACATGGGCAGCCTGTTTTAGCTAAGAATAAATTAAGTTGGGTAACGTCTTTAATATACATACTGGGTATGTATACTACTTCAATGTATGCACTGGGTATGTATACTACTTCAATGTATGCACTGGGTATGTATAATACTGCAATGTGTGCACTGGGTATGTATACTACTGCAATGTATGCACTGGGTATGTATACTACTGCAATGTATGCACTGGGTATGTATACTACTGCAATGTATGCACTGGGTATGTATACTACTTCAATGTATGCACTGGGTATGTATACTACTGCAGTGTATGCACTGGGTATGTATACTACTGCAATGTATGCACTGGGTATGTATACTACTGCAATGTATGCACTGGGTATGTATACTACTTCAATGTATGCACTGGGTATGTATACTACTGCAATGTATGCACTGGGTATGTATACTACTGCAATGTATGCACTAGGTATGTATACTACTGCAATGTATGCACTGGGTATGTATACTACTGCAATGTATGCACTGGGTATGTATACTACTGCAATGTATGCACTGGGTATGTATACTACTGCAATGTATGCACTGGGTATGTATACTACTGCAATGTATGCACTGGGTATGTATACTACTGCAATGTATGCACTGGGTATGTATACTACTGCAATGTATGCACTAGGTATGTATACTACTGCAATGTATGCACTGGGTATGTATACTACTGCAATGTATGCACTGGGTATGTATACTACTGCAATGTATGCACTGGGTATGTATACTACTGCAATGTATGCACTGGGTATGTATACTACTGCAATGTATGCACTGGGAATGTATACTACTTCAATGTATGCACTGGGAATGTATACTACTACAATGTATGCACTGGGTATGTATACTACTACAATGTATGCACTGGGTATGTATACTACTGCAATGTATGCACTGGGTATGTATACTACTGCAATGTATGCACTGGGTATGTATACTACTGCAATGTATGCACTGGGTATGTATACTACTGCAATGTATGCACTGGGTATGTATACTACTGCAATGTATGCACTGGGTATGTATACTACTTCAATGTATGCACTGGGTATGTATACTACAATGTATGCACTGGGTATGTATACTACTTCAATGTATGCACTGGGTATGTATACTACTGCAATGTATGCACTGGGTATGTATACTACTGCAATCTATGCACTGGGTATGTATACTACTTCAATGTATGCACTGGGTATGTATACTACTTCAATGTATGCACTGGGTATGTATACTACTGCAATATATGCACTGGGTATGTATACTACTGCAATGTATGCACTGGGTATGTATACTACTTCAATGTATGCACTGGGTATGTATACTACTGCAATGTATGCACTGGGTATGTATACTACTGCAATGTATGCACTGGGTATGTATACTACTGCAATGTATGCACTGGGTATGTATACTACTGCAATGTATGCACTGGGTATGTATACTACTTCAATGTATGCACTGGGTATGTATACTACTGCAATGTATGCACTGGGTATGTATACTACTGCAATGTATGCACTGGGTATGTATACTACTGCAATGTATGCACTGGGTATGTATACTACTGCAATGTATGCACTGGGTATGTATACTACTGCAGTGTATGCACTGGGTATGTATACTACTGCAATGTATGCACTGGGTATGTATACTACTGCAATGTATGCACTGGGTATGTATACTACTGCAATGTATGCACTGGGTATGTATACTACTGCAATGTATGCACTGGGTATGTATACTACTGCAATGTATGCACTGGGTATGTATACTACTTCAATGTATGCACTGGGTATGTATACTACAATATATGCACTGGGTATGTATACTACTGCAATCTATGCACTGGGTATGTATACTACTGCAATGTATGCACTGGGTATGTATACTACAATGTATGCACTGGGTATGTATACTGCAATGTATGCACTGGGTATGTATACTACTGCAATCTATGCACTGGGTATGTATACTACTGCAATGTATGCACTGGGTATGTATACTACAATGTATGCACTGGGTATGTATACTGCAATGTATGCACTGGGTATGTATACTACTACAATGTATGCACTGGGTATGTATACTGCAATATACGCGCTGGGTATGTATACTACTGCAATATACGCACTTGGTATGTATACTACTGCACTATGTGCTCTGTGTGTATACTACTGCAATATACACGCTGGGTGTGTATACTTCTGCACTATATGCGCTGGGTGTGTATACTACTGCACTATATGCGCTGGGTGTGTATACTACTGCACTATACGCGGCGGGTGTGTATACTACTGCACTATACGCGGCGGGTGTGTATACTACTGCACTATACGCGCCGGGTGTGTATACTACTGCACTATACGCGCCGGGTGTGTATACTACTGCACTATACGCGCCGGGTGTGTATACTACTGCACTATACGCGCCGGGTGTGTAGACTACTGCACTATAGGCGCCGAGTGTGTGTACTACTGCACTATACGCGCCGGGTGTGTGTACTACTGCACTATACGCGCCGGGTGTGTGTGCTACGGCACTATACGCGCCGGGTGTGCGTGCTACGGCACTATACGCGCTGGGTGTGCGTGCTACGGCACTATATGCGCCGGGTGTGTGTACTACTGCACTATATGTGCCGGGTGTGTGTACTTCTACACTATATGCGCCGGGTGTGTTTACTACTGCACTATATGCGCCGTGTGTGTGTACTACTGCACTATATGCGCCGGGTGTGTGTACTACTGCACTATACGCGCCGGGTGTGTGTACTACTGCACTATACGCGCTGGGTGTGTGTACTACTGTACTATACGCGCTGGGTGTGTGTACTACTGCACTATACGCGCTGGGTGTGTATACTACTGCACTATACGCGCCGGGTGTGTATACTACTGCACTATACGCGCCGGGTGTGTGTACTACTGCACTATACGCGCCGGGTGTGCGTACTACTGCACTATACGCGCCGGGTGTGCGTACTACTGCACTATACGCGCCGGGTGTGCGTACTACGGCACTATATGCGCCGGGTGTGTGTACTACTGCACTATACGCGCCGGGTGTGTGTACTACTGCACTATACGCGCCGGGTGTGTGTACTACTGCACTATACGCGCCGGGTGTGTTTACTACTGCACTATATGCGCCGGGTGTGTGTACTACTGCACTATACGCGCCGGGTGTGTGTACTACTGCACTATACGCGCTGGGTGTGTGTACTACTGTACTATACGCGCTGGGTGTGTGTACTACTGTACTATACGCGCTGGGTGTGTGTACTACTGTACTATACGCGCTGGGTGTGTGTACTACTGTACTATACGCGCCGGGTGTGTATACTACTGCACTATACGCGCCGGGTGTGTATACTACTGCACTATACGCGCCGGGTGTGTATACTACTGCACTATACGCGCCGGGTGTGTATACTACTGCACTATACGCGCCGGGTGTGTATACTACTGCACTGCACATAAGAAAAAGCAAACAGCAAAAACATTAGGCCTTTGTTATCGAAGCGGTCCAAAAGAAAACCTATCTTTGTGACTCATAGCAGCCAATCAGAAATCAGCTTTTGTTTCTTAGACGGATACTCTGGGACATTTATAACTGTCGCTATGTCTTTAGAGGAAGCAGAAAGCGCTCACCATAGCATAGTGGCTCAGGATGGTACTACAGGCATAGCTCCCATTGAATTCAATGTGATACCAGCTAAGACTGCTGCACTATGGTCAGCAATTCCATTTCCTCCACTGACCGTAGCAACGCAGGCAGTGGGAATCAGCTGATGGGCGGATATCACAGGTTTGTGTTGAACAGTAAGATGGAGATCCCAGTTTTGATAAGCCAGCCCTCTTGTGCGTAAATGGCGTAACAAAAATGGCATTAGAAGGGATTTCCGTTACTAAATTATTGTTGATCTATCCTAAGAATGGGTCATCGATATTTGAGCAGTGGGAACCTGCTGCTTGCGACTGCCGCCGATCAGCTGCTCGGAGAGGCCAGGGAGCACGGGCGAGTTATACGGCCCCTTGTCAGGCGTTTATTCATCACATGGCGTGAGAGCGATGAACAGCACCGCGCCAGGTGTGCAGTTCAGAGGCCACAGCAGCTGACGATCGGCGGATCTATCTTGGGGTTGGGTCATCAACTTCCAAATCCTAGAAAACTCTTTTAGGTTACTTCATCCGCAGCAGACGTCACCCCTTCTATTAAAAAGATGAAATCGGCAACAGATTGGTATGGATTGGTGAAATTGGTATTGGTGAAATCCGCACCATTGGTATGGATTTAATGCGGTTTCTGATGCGGAAAGGATGCAGAATTTGGTGTGGATTTTCTACTATGGAAAATCACTATTTTCTGCTATGTGGAAATGAACCTTTAACCCTTTGCAATCCAATTTTGGATTCAGGGTTTCCTAGGGGGCTTACTCTTTCTGCCATTATACAATGTCGCCATCTGCTGGCTAGAGCCAGTACTACAGTATGTGACATGCCAGAGAGGCCCCCGACAACAGAGGGGCCAGTAATATACAGCAACAATACCCTGCCAGATGTCTTCCGACATCAGAGCTGTACAGCCTTCAAGCAGAATGTCTTCAGACGTCAGACAGTGGATTGGAAAGGGTTAATGGGTTTTACCTAGAGATATGGTGTTATGGTCAACCTAAGAGCATTTGATTGAGTTGTTCTTCATGTAAGTCATGAGGACAACCCCTTCTTTAAAAGAAGCTGAATCAGCAATTCTGGATTGCCTAAATCAGCGTCTGCCCAAATGGATGGCCGACCCTGATGTACATGGATGGATCAGGTTCATTACTTGACACCACATCTCTTTGACATAGAAGGCGTCCCGTGCCCCCCCTCCCCCCTCCCCTTCACACACACTATAATGTCTCTATACACCTGTTGAGCATATGGAAAGGTGCGAGTCACCCCTTTTAATGCTTCCTGCAGTCTGGTTTCCAATTCAGGACTCTCAGAAAAATGGCTGACATCCTCTCTGCGATTTGTCACAAAGACTATATTGGTTGTCATATAGCCTTCCAAGAAGCAGAGTCTTACTAACTGGAATTCTCAACAAGTTGACTAAAGAAGATGGCTGAAAAACTTATAATAAAGGGGTTTCCCAGGTGTAGGATGAGTTTTAAAACTGGATCTCAATCTGTTAAAACAATAGAAGTAGCAGTGCTGACCCGTCTTCTCCCCCGGTGATCCAGTGCTGCAGCCCAGTGGTCCTCCGGAAGTTTGTTTGAGAATGGCTAGCACCTGAGTGCTGCAGCCAATCAGAAGCCTAGTGGTCAGATGCCACTTTCCTGGCACCGTGGCTCCCAGCATCTGAGTGGTGATGCCAGCGGTGGCCTCTGACTGGCTGCAGCACTCAAGTGGTAGATGTTTCAAAACAAAGACCGAGTGGACTGTGGAGCTTCAGCGCTGGATCACTGGGGGAAGGACAGGGTAGTACCTCTACTTTTATTTTACAGATTGGGATGCAGTTTTTTTTTTTTATTCCATTACACCCGGACAACCCCTTTAACGAATCATTTCCTATTATTCAGGGACATTTGCTTTTTGAAGAGTATTGCCCTCAGTAAACAGCTCTTATATGAAAAGGAAGTCGTTATGTTCATAACTTGATTATAGGGAATTGTCGAGTAGGCAATTCCTTATAATCTTCAGCGTGGCCCCGGAGGTCATGTCCTTCTTAAATATGAAGATGCTGTGTCACAGATGGGGAAAAAAAAGTACCAAATTTCGAAACTGATTTTAAAAAAAGCTGAATAGGCTCTTCAGTTGTCGTCCAGTTTTTGTCTAGGATGTCAGTTTTGGCTCGATGCGAAGAGTCAAGAAGAGTTTTTGCTTCATGACCTTTAATTTGCAGAAGTCCTTGATACTTTACAGTTTCTGTATCCTTACAGCTTAAGAATCTGTGTCCCCGCCATATCGGTTATGGGTCAAACACATTCTGTTCTAATAGATGCCTTACATCCATAATGGGTTTTGTTTTTACGGATACAGAGCTACAAATCTTCTGCATGATGTCACACAATGGATGTGAGCCCATTGTGTCACTAACTGATTTGACTTTGCGATATTGCTGATGGCAATAGATACGGGGTTCTCTGATTTTCACCCTTTAACCCCTCCAAATGGGATCTGGTCTTAGCTGCAGGAGTCCATGGGCCTTTACCCCAAGAGTAGTCTCTATGCATTGACAGCTGACAAGGACAAGTTAGATGCGCCGTAACGCGATATAGTTGACATCACAGGCTGAGGTTATGGCTGAGAAATTACAAACCTAAACGGAGAGACTGACAGAGGGTCAAGGTCCGGACAGGAGAAGATGGGAAAGCTGGGTAAACAGGCATGGGTCAAAACTAGAAATTGGACAAAAATCAGTAACACCTGGAAAACCAGCAGCCATTACACATAGACAGACCGAAATTATAAGATTCTGGCTGTATTAAGCCACCACTGGGGGGCGCTTGCTGTACATGGGATGCTACAGATCTAGGAATTGCATACTATTTACTATATACTGACCCCACTACTGCGCCAGGAACTTCATTGCTGTCATCAGTATTTCAAACTGTCAAAAAGCCCCTTTTATTAGAACTGCGCATTTTATTAAATGGGATCCGACCATCACTGAGTGATCTGTTTTCTTCTCTCCAGGTTCTTACTTTCAACGTATTTCTGTCATGTCTGAAGATGAAGATGAGGAGTGTTGGAGCAGACTGGATTGTTACCGGGTTAAGCTGATCTCCATTATAGATCCTAACCGGATAACCCCGTACCTCCGCCAGTGCCGCGTTCTCAACAGTGATGATGAAGAGAAGGTGTTCAATGACCCCAGCCTTGTCATCCGCAAGAGGAAAGTGGGTGAGTCTTATGGTTTAGAGTCACGTCTACAACGTCCATCACATCTAAGGACTACTTCCTGCACGAAGTGCTGGTATTGGGACACCCCATCAGTACCCTTGCAGTATAGGTGGTGACTGTGCACATCTGGATTGGTCACCGATGTCCTTGGCAAGGCAGCTACCAAAACTTGTGCAAGGTATTCTGGTTGCATCAAATAAAATGTTCTCGCTCCCGATGACGTCATCTAGAAATAAGCAAAGAAGGTTCTCTTTCATGGAAGCAGAAATCTTCAAACGATGTGAGAAACCCATATTAGGTTTATATATCATGGCATTGCAATACTTTTTATTAGACCAAGAAATAAGGTTTATCTGATTCCTAATTAACCACTTCCTGACCAGACAATTACCCCCTTTCCTAAGGTTTATAGTCTTTGGTCAGTCAAGAACTGGTTAGCACTTAAAGGGTAACTCTTTTATAGGGTTTCCCTTTAATGTGGACCTATCGCATTTCAGCACGGTCATTTTAATACCCATGCACTGGGCCCACATTGGTATAAAAACTAATCTAATCCAACAGGTTGCACCCCTCATTGTGGCTTCGCTGTGGTCTTTGCTCACTTCCTGGTCTAGCGGTCATGTGCCCATCCAAGCTCATGACTGCTGTGGCCAATCATTGGCCTCAACAAGTACTGAGACCAGGGATTGGCCGAAGCGGTCACATGCTTAGGCATATGACTGCTGAACCTGGAAGTGAGCATACACCGTGGGGACCGCAGCTGTGGGGGCATGCAAGAGGGGAGAATAACTTTTATCATTCTTTATGTTCTTCAATACTTTTGAGGACACAGATGTAGTTGGAAGTGGTGCCGCTGCCATATGAATAAATTGGTCTTCCATTCCAACAAAATGAAAATATTGGGATGGGACCTTACTGTATACATGTGTCTGCATACTGATGCTGACTATTATCGGTTGGCACCACTGACACAGTTACCACATTCCTCCACACAGGAGTGCTGCTGGATATCCTCCAGAGAACCGGGTGTAAAGGATACGGCGCATTCCTGGAAAGTCTGGAACTGTATTACCCTCACTTGTACATGAAGATAACCGGCAAAGAGCCTGCTCGCGTCTTCTCCATGATCATCGGTAAGACTTTTCGTGTATCTACTCGCCTTGTTTCCATGCGTCCTGTGCATTAGTCACAGCAGTATTTACAGGTAGTGTTGGGCTTGGCACACCCTAAATTACCAATCGTACCTCCTCCATGCTCCATCCATGAGCACAGCCCAGCCCAGCGGGTTATATCATTACTTCAGAGAGTAACATGATTGTTGGTAAAATAAATTATGTGTACAGAATGCAACCCTGCAGATGGTATGTACTATGTCCATCGCGTCACTATAGGGGGTCTGTATTGGGCCTTAGTCTTTGACATATATTAACAATGTCATAGAGGGATTGTACCGGAAAATATCAATATTTGTAGATGACACAAAACTATGTAAAGTGATTAACACGAAAGGACACAAGACGGTTGTAAGAGGATCTGGATAGGTTGGGGCAGAAAAGTGGCAAATGAGGTTTAACACTGATAAATGTAAGGTTCTGCACATGGGCAGAGGAAATACATGTCACCATTACACACTAAATGGGAAACCACTGGGTAACACTGACAGGGAGAAGGACTTGGGGATTGTAGTTAACTGTAAGCTTAAAGGGGTTGTCCCGCGAAAGCAAGTGGGTCTATACACTTCTGTATGGCCATATTAATGCACTTTGTAATGTACATTGTGCATTAATTATGAGCCATACAGAAGTTATCAAAAGTTTTATACTTACCTGCTCCGTTGCTGGCGTCCTCGTCTCCATGGTGCCGACTAATTTTCGGCCTCTAATGGCCAAATTTGCCGCGCTTGCGCAGTCCGGGTCTTCTGCTGTCTTCAATGGGGCCGCTCGTGCAGAATGCCGACTCCGTGTAGCTCCGCCCCATCACGTGCCGATTCCAGCCAATCAGAAGGCTGGAATCGGCAATGGACCGCACAGAAGCCCTGCGGTCCACAGAGAGACAGGATCCCGGCGGCCATCTTCAGCAGGTGAGTATGAAGACGCCGGACCGCCGGGATTCGGGTAAGTACTACCCGGTGTGTTTTTTTAACCCCTGCATCGGGGTTGTCTCGCGCCGAACGGGGGGGGGGGGTGTTAAAAAAAAAACGTTTCGGCGCGGGACAACCCCTTTAACTGGAGCAACCAGTGTCAGGCAGCTGCTGCCAAGGCAAATAGGATCATGGGGTGCATCAGAAGAGGTCATGGGGCACATGAGGAGAACATTGTTCTTCCTCTTTACAAATCACTGGTCAGACGACACATGGAATATTGTGGACAGTTTGGGCCCCGGTACTCAAGAAGGACATATTGGAGCTTTAGTGAGTACAAAAGCAGGCAACTAAAGTAATAAACGGAATGGGTGGACTACAATACCCAGAGAGGTTATCAAAATTGGGGTTATTTAGTTTAGAAAAAAGACGTCTGAGGGGCGACCAAATAACTATGGATAAATATATCAGAGGACAATACAGAGATCTCTCTCATCATCTATTTATACCCAGGACTGTGACTGCAACAAGGAGGTGCTCCCTACATCTAGAAGAAAGAAGGTTTCTAGACTGACATAGAAGGGGGTTCTTTACAGTAAGAGCAGTGAAACTATGGAACTCTCTGCGTGAGGACGTGGTGATGGCAAATTCAATAAGAGTTCAAGAGGGGCCTGGATGCCTTTCTTGAGCGATACAATATTATATGTTATGGCCACTACTCACTTCAGAAGGGTTGTTGATCGAGGGATTATTCCCATTGCCAGATTGGAGTAGGGAAAGAATTTTTCCCCTAAAATTAGGAAAATTGGCTTCTACCTCACAATTTTTTTTTGCCTTCCTCAGGATAATAGGCTGAACTGGATGGATATGTCTTTTTTCATGATATGTAATACATTCGTAACCTGTTTTCTCACTGCAGCTGTGATGAGAGCAGCCTAAAAGTATATATGATGACGTGTTACATATAATTATATGCTTGATATTACTGGGTATGTTGCTAGGCTTCCTGCCACCTGGCATCACCAGACCCTAATTTACCTTTGTATGACACACAGATGCTTATTGATGAAATTGCTGAGTCTTTAAAAGGTTGTAAGAGTCAAACATGGCTGCTTTCTCCTAGAAACAGCACTGCAGATGTCCATGGGTTATATCTTGTATTGCAGGTCAGCTCCATTGAAGTGAAATGAGGCTGAACTGCAATACCACACAGAAGCTGTGGACAAGTGTGGCGCTGGTTTCGGAACAGAGCAGCCATATTGAACCATATTTGTTGATTAATGACAAGAACTACTAAACAATGGTCATCCAAGGAACTGGTGACAACTCCATGATGGCGACGTTCTCGTTTTTGCTCTTGTCTAGACACAGCTGGGGAATCCAGCCTGACCCAGCTCCTCATGAACGAAATGTTAAAACTTCAGCAGACTATTCAAGAGGAAAGGAGAAAATACAGAGAGTTGCACGGCGTCATCCAGGAAAAGGATGATGTTATTCGAAAGGTGCAGGTCAAGGACAGCGAGCTGAAGAAACACCAGGAGAGGGTTCTCAAGATGAAAGAGGAGGTGGACAACTTAAACAAAGAACTCAAGAAGTGCAAGGATGAGAACTATGACCTGGCCATGAAGTACGCCCGGCAGAGCGACGAGAAAAACACTGCGCTCATGAAAAACCGCGAGTTACAGCTTGAGGTTGGTGGTGGAAGAGCATTGTCTCATCGCTGGTTGGAGAGAGCACCTTCTTACAGATGTTGTTGTGCCAGTAATGTATTTGATGCCCGCTGTCTCAGTGGAAATATTAGGGCAGATTTATTTTTAATGTCTTAAATTTGAACCATGCGAAAGAAGAGAAGATATAGCGCTGCATGTGCGTTACCAGAGATGGTTCAGGTAGCCGGCTCAAGGTTGACTCAGCCTTCCATCCTTCCGAGGTCGGTAAGATGAGTACCCAGTTTGGTGGGGGGTAATAAATAAATTACTTGAAAGCGCTGCGGAATAAGTTGGCACTATATAAATAACAAGATTGATTAAGTTATTCATTTAGATGTGCCTGTTAGTACCCTCTGACAGTCTTACACTCACCTTTGTTTGTTGTACTTGTCAAAGTGCCCAACAGTTGTACCAGCGATTATAATCGCTCCTGAGCTTGAACATAGGAGCGAGGATCGCTAAGTAAAGAGAGGTGGAGCCAATCGGGACGATCTCCAGTAGCCCCCCTCCATTCACAGTAAACGGACCAATTGGTGAAAGGCCAATAGTCAATCGGTTTTTATGCCTGCAGAAACTGGATGACAAACGTATTACCGTTCATCGTTCAGTCACTGCGGGCTTGTACACTGAACGATTATTCAGATCCCAGTGATCCAGTGAGAACCTGAATGTTGATTGGGCGTGTAAAAGGGCCCTAAAAGCTTGCAGTAAAGGCTCTTTTACACATAACTATTGTCACTCAAAATGTGCTCAAAAGCCATCTTTTGAGCGATAATCGTTGGGTGTAAATGTGCCCATCTTTGGCAACTTTTTTTGCCAAATGATGATTTTCAGTACGGTATGAAATCCATCATTCGGCAGAAGAGCTGATAAGATGGACCGCATGCTGTGCTCTGCCCGGGGAGTACTGATAACATTGTCTCAGCTGTCAGCCTGTGGCAGAACAAAGGGAATTTATTCAGAGAACAGCGGGTGGTCCTCTGAATAAATTCAACTCCCTGCGGCTCACAGGCTACTAATTGGTACTAATAGGCAAAGTCTAAAATGCATAATAAATCTAGTGCAGGACACGTACGCCAATTTTTCAATCTAATTGAACCAGAACTCTGGTATATTCGGTCCCACTCTGTCATGACTTGTGTATGCAAACAGCACATGGCCTAAAATGTAGATGCCTATGACATGGAGCGTTCTAGGTGGCCTCTCTGTGCCATCCTAAGACTACTTATTTATCTTTTTTTTTCCCCCCTCGTATGCAGATCGAGAAGCTGAAACACTACCTGATGAAGGCGGAGGATGACTGTAAACTGGAGAGGAAACATACCCTGAAGCTAAAAAACACTATAGAAAAACAGCCGAGTCTGGATGTCATCTATGAACTGCAGAGAGAAAACGACCTTCTGAAAGCCCAAGTGCAGGAACTTGATAACACTCCTCTACAGGTTGGGTGGCCTGCTTTACTACAACTATTACATGAAAAGCCCCTTAACCAGTAATTCCGATACTCTGAAATCTTGTAAGGTATGCTGGTCTTGCTTAACTAAACTCATCGGAATTGTTGTTGGCGAACGTTTGTTCTACTATTTTAGAATTTGCCGAAAGACATGACGGGGGAGAAGATGAAACTATACATACAGGATCTGGAGGACGATCGCAGGCAGGCCCTGGAACAGCATCAGGAATTGGTCAATAGCGTCTACGCCCTGAAGATGAGCCTGAGACAAGTTGAGGACCTCCGAGATAAGGTGGCTGATCTCCACACGTGAGTCTTAGGGGCTAACAACACTGTCTTTAGCTCCATCCATTTCATGGACGGATTCCGAAATGTGTCTTGGCCTGACTCAAAATATCATACGCTCTTATGATGCTTCAAGTTTAGGTCTGGAGACCCGCGGTCAGCCCAGGACTTGCTTCAGACGCCGGATGGAGGTAAAGACATTGTTGTTGGCCTCTTACTCACCTAACCTGTTGTTATAATGTTGGCTCTGATTTGTATCCTGACACACGTGCACAAAAAGAACGTCAATAAGCTGCCCCTATGCTATGCTGCATTCTGTGTCCAATGACTGCTAGTAGTGGTTTAGGCAATTACAACAAATTAGGTCTGAGCTGCAATACAAGACACAGCCTATGGAGAAGAGAGGTGCTGTTTCTGGGGAAAAAAAGGCAGAATTTTTCTTTTAATCCCAGACAACCTATTCAAATTCGCCAAAATCTGAAACCTGCCAATTTAATTCTCCAATACATCCCAATGGAGAGTAAAAAACAGCAAAATTGCGTGTCTCTCCTTTTGACATGTCATTGAGAAATACCAGCATTTAGTAGGGGAGATTTACTAAGCTACATGCACCAAAAAACAGGTGTACATGCCTTGCACCACATTTATTATGTATTTAAGTACTTTTTGAGCCTCACTTTACAAGTGGGCGACCCTCAGTGGAAAAGGAAGTGAATGGGGCATGGCTTAAAATACAATAACATGCACCCAAAGTAAAGTTACCAATAGGTGGTGTAAAGTTAGATGGAGTAGCCAATCGATGGAGCAGCCAATAGTGGTGTAAAGTGGCAAATTTATTATCTGATGATCGGGCATGATTGATCGCCTGATTGCTCATTTGTCTGATCATTGGGCCGTGTAAAAATGCCCACGATCAGTTGACTAACGAGGAAAGGCTTGTTCCTCAGCTGATCATATTTTTAATGTTTGATGGTCGCCAGCACAACTACAAGTGTAAGCAGGGAAATGTGCTGTCAACTAGTGTCATTGTATAGGGACAGTATATTGTGCTAGCGATGTATTCATCTCCATACCAGCTTTCCTCTGCCACATATGAATGACAGGAAGGATTGACAATTGAGAATCTTTGAAAAAGGCCTATTCTCGATCTATATAAAAGGGCACAAACTATTAGGATTAGTAAATCTGCCCCAATATTCTTATACTATTGGCACCCCATGATGTATATGTTCATCCTAGGTGTGCAGGTTTAATATGGCATGGGCTTGGAAGACGAGTTTGCTCATTACACAGCCGGTGTTGGCTCTCTTTGACAGCTGACACCCAGCTGCGATCAGCGATCACACTGATCATGGCTGTTAGCAGCATTTAAGTAGTTATCAATTTTGACAGCATTTAACTCCCCTTGTTGGAGGTTCCTAATGATCCTCCACATGATGAGATTGCGAGATGCTGTTTAGATGTCATGTCAGCCAAGGGCCTACGGAAGAACCTCTGGGCTGCCATGTATTTCTGGCTATTTTCACATATCTACGTCACGTCTTCATAGAATGCCAGCAGAAATTCCATATGCTGTAACACTGAGGTATTGCAGTATATGGTATAAGTGAACAACTGATTGTAAGTTCCCTTAGAGCAGGGGTGTCAAACTCCTTTTCATGGAGGGTCACATCAGCCTCATGGTTCCCTTTAAAGGGCGGATTGTAATTGTGAGACTGTATAGTTATAGTGTCCCCCATAGTGGCATCCAATAGTAACAGCGACCCCTATAGTGGCCTCAATAGTAATAGTGACCCCCCCCCCATGGTGACCCCAGTAGTAATAGGATCTATTTCGCACAATTGTCTCGCCTGTGAAAGCAGCCTTAGGGCTTTTACGCACTAGCGGGTTTTGTTTTTTTTAGCGCTGCAGTATTGCTGCATTTGTTTCAATGGGACTTTCTAATGTTAAAATCATATCGCACAAAAATCGCAAGTTTGTCCTTTTGTGATTTTTGTGCGATGCGATTTTAACATTAGAAAGTCCCATTGAAACAAATGCAGCGATATCGCAGCAATAAAAAAAACGCTAGCGGGTAAAAGCCCTTAGAGGACTAAAAAAAAGATTTGGTATGTGAAAAAAAAAATTCTTGTAAAAAATGAAGGATATTAAAGTTTAACCCCCCCCCCCCTTTCCCGGATTTATAATAAAAATATCAAAAGAAAACAAAAGATATTTGATCGCTGCATCCGTAAAAGTCCAGTCTCTCAAAATAACGCATTACGTATCCCGCATGGTGAAAGTAGACAGAAAAAAAAGGCACAACCCCAGAATGATACATTATTGGGCATCCTGTTTCCAAGAATCAATTTAATAAAAATTTATCAAAAACTTGTATATATTCCAGAATGGTACCAATAAAAACTACAGGTTGTCTTACAAAAAACGAGCCCTCACACAACCCTATCAACGAAAAGAAGAGGGTACTGCTGTCAGAAGACGGTGGCAGAAAATTAGTCATGTTTTTAAAAAATAAAATTAATTTTTAAAAGTAGTACAGCAAGAAAAAACTAAATTTGCTATCTACAGTCTAACTGACTGAATAACATTATTGTCTTTCCTGCAGTCTGTTTGCTGTAACCCCCCCCCCCTCCCCCCATGTTTTTTTTCCATTTTATTCTACTTAAAAAGTTTTTTTCAGTATATGCTGATGGTGATTTATCTGTTCAGTCGCTGCTGACTTTCGATCACCTTGTGGATCAGCATACGCCATGCTTCAAACAAAGAATGGACAAATACCTGTCTGGGATGATTTAGTGATCCTGCACTGAGCAGGGGGTTGGACCCGATGACTCTGGAGCAGGGGCATAACTATAGAGGGTGCAGGGGATGCGGTTGCACACGGGCCCAGGAGCCTTAGGGGGCCCCTAAGGCCTCTCTTCTCCATATTGGGAGCCCAGTACTATAAATAAAGCATTATAGTTGGGGGCCCTCTTACAGGTTTTGCATCGGGGCCCAGGAGCTTCAAGTTACGCCTCTACTCTTGAGGTCCTTTCCAACTCTACCAGTCTATGATTCTATGTTTCCCTGTCTTGGGCAGCTTCCTTCAGATTTTATACAGTCCTGTTTGTGTCGGCCTTGATTGTGTCTGGCCAGCGTGTTCTTTGGCGTCCTCTTCTTCTGGATCCACTGACTGCGCCGAGCATTAATGTTGTTTCCAGAGAATTGGCCCGTATGACATGACCAAAGTATGAAAGCCGTTGTTTGGTGATTTTGCTTCCTAGTGATACTTTTGGTCTGGCACTGTTTGGGATCGCCTTATTTGTGACCATCTCCGTCCATTGTGTGCGCAGCATACGCCACCAGTACCACCGCTCAAAGGCCTCCATCCCTCTTCTGTCTACTCTCTTGAGTGTCCGGCTCTCGCATGCATATGTAGTCATTGGGAAAATGATTGCATTGATTATTCGGATCTTTGCTGTAATGCTGATGTCTTTGCTCTTCCATATCCTCGCCATTCCTTGCACTACGGCCAAGGCAGTATATTATATGGCACATTAAATAGAACCATTGAAAAATACAACTTGTTCCACAAATCACAAACTCTCATACAGCTACTTTGACAGAAACATAAGAGTTGGATTTTTTTTTAAGTGGGGGGGGGGGGCGGGGGGGGGCACCTTAAATGGAAAAAAAAAATGACTTCGTTCTTCAGTGATTAAGTTAGGAGCGCCATTAATGTCTGGAGTCCTCTTCACTTGGTAATGCACTGAAACCCTTTGTGACTCACTGGGTATGTACTCAAGTCATGTCTCGCACTGTTGCATCAGAAGAGGGGTTTAGTGATGTTGTATTGGGGAAAGCATGTGTCCCGTGACTACATCCCCACCAGACTCACAACCTTACTGCATGGAAATTGATTAAAGGGGTTCTCTGGGACTTTACTATTGATGACTTATCCTCAAGTTAGGCCATCAGAAGTTGATTGCCAGAGGTCCACTGTTCAGGATCCCCGCCGATCAGCTGATATCGGGTTATCGGTCATTGGTGACAAAGCCAGAAGTAGACGTCTCTGTCCGTAATGCAGGCACAGCTGCCACTGAATTTATAGGAACTATGCCTGCAATACTAACTCGGGCCACTGCACTACGGACAGAGCTCTTTGCTTACGGCTCTGTCTGCAATGATAATGGGCCCAGCTGATGAGCGGTGATCCCAAATGGCAGACCCCACTCGTCAACTATTGACCACCTGTCCCGAAGGTAGGCCATCAATAGTAAAGTCCTGGACAATCCCTTTAACTTTTTCTGCAAAATGACAACAAATCTATATATTCCTAGACGATGCATTTGTTGCCTTGTATTCTCAGTACTCTGAGGAGAAGGAGGTCCTCGAGCTGCAATGTACCACACTAAAGAAAGACTCCAAAATGTACAAGCAACGCATTGAAGCTATACTACAGCAGATGGAAGAGGTGTGCAGCGAGAGGAACCAGGTAAGAACCCGCCTCACCGTCTAACACCCAGTGTGCACTGTTTTGGACTGAATGGATGGGAAACGATAAAGCTTAAGGGGGTTGTCCAGGGTTAGAAAAACATGGCTGCTTGCCTCCAAACACAGCGCCACCCTTGCCCATAGGGTTGTGTGTGGTATTGCAGCTCAGCTCCAGTGTTTCTTCCAAACATTAGATTAGTGTTTGGAAGAAAGCAGCATGTTTTTCTAACCATAAACAATCCCTCTAAGCTGGAGTTGATGCTGATTTTCGTATTGTGCATGTGATCCATTGAAGTATAGGCACTTCTAGATTTTATGAGGATACCAAATTAAGATGCACAACTAATTAAGGATTGTCTTCTCTTAATGAAGATTCACTGGCAATTAGCAGATAGCTCAGACTCCTAGCGATCCATTTTTATTGCTGGGGAAGATGCGAGAAAGCTGCACTTTTCTTCTGCAGTGGCCACTATAGGTGAAATGGAGTATTACATGGAGCCTATTTTAATCAATGGGTGAGCATATAATATATTAATGCACGGAGTTTTAAAGAGCTGAAGCTGCTTTTTATAGTTCTCTCCTCTTTGGCTAACAGTGGGGTCCCAATCAGGGGATCTTCCTCATTAAACCCATATACCCTAATAAGACATATGGACAGCCATTCAATGACACCTCAGAACATACTTCTTAGTACTAATGTTGTGACCATTACAGCTCCCCAAGAGATTGGCGTCCTGACTGGTTAGTTGACTTAGGCCAGTGACCTACCACCATGTTTTTGTGCCCATAATACAGACGTGTGTCCCGGCCTGACCACGGGTCTCCTGACCCGGGCTGTATGTGGCATTGCAGCTCAGGCCATTCATTTCAATGGAGCTGAGCTGCAGTACCACTTACAGCCCAATGAAAGGGGTGGTGCTGTTCTGGAGAAAAGCAGCCAGGAGAAAAGACCTCTTGAAAGGTGGTCTAGCATTATAGTATGTAGTTGGATTAGACCATCCTAAGTACTTAACCTGCTGATCTTTTCTTTCATGTGTCGTAGGCCCTCGCTACAAGGGAGCAGTTCTATGAGCAATATACCAAGTGTCTTACAGAGAAAGACTTGTACAGGAAGCAGATCCGAGAGCTCGGCGAAAAGTCTGATGACCTCCAAATCCAGCTGTTTAGGAGCGAAGGAAAACTGTTAGCGCTGAAGACTAAGCTGAAAAGGACGGATTCACCAGCGCTGGTATAAAATACCTCAACCCTTAGTAATATCGTTAGCACTAATTGGGGAACATTATTGCATTGACGCAGCTATGTGGTGGGTGTGATCTCCAAAGATGCAAAGACCAATGTCAGAAAGCTGCTCTATAGATTGCAGAGGCAACAGTGACACCTTCAGGATATTAATGGTATTACACCACATCTGAGAATCTATATGTAGTGTGCATAAGTTTTAAAGAACAGCAATGAAATGGCTTATAATGGATTTACTACACAAATTCAGTGGTTTTCTCCATGCTCCCCATTCAGAACACCACACGCTGCCCTCCCTGGTATTCCCAGTGATGTCTGTAAATATATGTATAAACCTTACATTCTGATGTCAGAACCTGAAGCTTATACAGAGAGGAGCGGGGCTAAACAGGCACTGATTGACCCATGGAGCTCCCATTCTTCTAAAAAGAGGCTCTCCAGCAGCAGTAGCAGCAAATAAGAGGACAGGGAACAACATCACACACACCTCAGCTGCTGCAGAACTTCATAATACCTTAACTACTTACCGACCTACTCTATGGAAAGGATGAGAGAGTTTCGAATCAATCCATCAATGCTGGACAGAGACGACAATCAGTGGCACTCTTCAAAAAGAGGTTCTGTAGCAGCTGAGATGCGTATAACCTTTGGAATGATGTACTCTCTACATTAACTCCTTCATGACACACATATGGCTATATATGTCCTACCTGCACATACCCCATGCAGTTAGCTTGTATATAGCCGTCGACTGCATATGTAGTGTATGGAGCGGATTCGGGAGCCGAACCTCCATACATGGCGGCTGTCAGTTGTCTTACAGTCATCACCACCAGCAACAGCCACAATTAGAGAGAACTCTGATCGCGGCTGTTAACATTTGAAATGCGTCTGTCAGTACTCCTCAGTATATATACATGAGATACGTTATCCTTAGTCTCTACATATACACATATGTGTTGGCTTATTACCACAGTATGCAGAGCCTGTATGTCTGCCGCAGTCATATATATATATATATACACACACAAGTAATGGCGCCGTCACCTTTGCACACTGGCATGTGTTCGGAGGTTGGTATATGCAGTTGGAGGATAACTAACGAGCACCCGCTCCTGTGAATAATTATTATTTTGCAGATTTTACATATTTCTTAGTTTTATATTTTACATTTGCGGCCAAATGGAAGCCATCAACAAGCTGAATAGTTCTAGAAAGGCTTTATTCTTCATATGGGTTTGTATTCTGTACATTGAGTGCATTGGGATGTCATGTGGTTCATTAACACTTAAAGGGGGTTCCTAGGCACAAAATGGAAATTCTGAAAATGCTGAAATCTAGGAGGTAAGTAGCGGCAATTCGTTCCTTTTATCTGCCGCTCTGGACCCTCTTCCTCGTCCCATGTAGCCGCCGATCTGCCACCGCGTTTACATGCATCACAGTAAACGCAACAGACTGCTACCTACAACTCCAGCATGCATTGAGCTAGTTTATAATGCGGCGGCCTGAGAGCGAGGACCACTGTTGCAGGGGAGACCACGGGGAAACTACGATGGCGGTCATGGGTGGCTCCATGATCTCTCTCAACAGTGGCGTCAGCATGGCCTAGCTCAGGCACGCGCACAGTAACATAACGGAGCATTTTCCTGGCTTCTAACATAAATGTCACGTGACGCCAGTACCTCTTCTAGGCCGCTATTCACACAGCATGAAATAAAGAGTCCACAGTCCAATAGTGAAGTCTCAAGAAAACAACTGGAGGTGTACGGCTGTACTTTACTCTTCTCTACACTTTTCCAGCTTTGATTCTCCAACAAATCACTTGTGTAGTACACTTTTCAGGTATAACCTTTTCTTTACAAGACTTCGTTCCTTTTTAGCACTTTCAGTTCCACACGCTTTCTAGGAGACAGTCTTCCCTCTGAACTCCAGATGTCCTCAGTCCCAGTTATCTGATAGAACATCCGTCCTCAGTCCCAGTTATCTGATAAATCGTCCGTCCTCAGTCCCAGTTATCTGATAAATCGTCCGTCCTCAGTCCCAGTTATCTGATAAATCGTCCGTCCTCAGTCCCAGTTATCTGATAAATCGTCCGTCCTCAGTCCCAGTTATCTGATAAATCGTCCGTCCTCAGTCCCAGTTATCTGATAAATCGTCCGTCCTCAGTCCCAGTTCTCTGATAGATCGTCCGTCCTCAGTCCCAGTTATCTGATAGATCGTCCGTCCTCAGTCCCAGTTATCTGATAGATCGTCCGTCCTCAGTCCCAGTTATCTGATAGATCGTCCGTCCTCAGTCCCAGTTATCTGATAGATCGTCCGTGGGGTTTTGCACTCCTGACACAGTAAAAGCATTCACTCAAGCTTCTCTTTTCTCAGGCTCCTTAAACTACTCCTCTTCTTTTTAGGGTAGCAGGAGACCCATTACTCTGCGCCTCAGCCTCATGCTGTGACATCCACCTCCTCCGACTACATTCTCTCCACTCTCTTCTTTCTCTTTCACCTAAGCACGAACCCCTAACTACCCAAGACTTACAACCATGTCACTCGCGCAGCTAAAGAGGCACACACACAGGATTCACTCACAACAGCCATTCACATACATCAACACTACAACTTCCGGCCACTACAATAAGCCAACGCTGTAACTCCGCCCACAACTTACAGGTCCTACAACTTACCAGCACCGACCTCCCTCTCACTCAGAGAGCCAGAGAAAGCTGCTGAAGCCGGCAGATAGACAAGACCTAAAGAGGTGAGCTCAAAAATAGAGATGAGCGAGTGCCTTAGCCGAGTATCTCCCCGCTCGTCTCTAAAGATTCGGGGGCTGGCGGGGAGCGGCGGGGGAGAGCGGGGAGGAACGAAGGGGAGACCTCTCCCTCTCCCTCCCCCCCCCCCCCCCCCCGCTCCCCGCCGCAACTCACCTGTCACCCGCGCCGGCCCCCAACATCCGTGCTCCTTCCATGTTTTTACTTCAATGGTGGCTGCCCACTCATGTGCTGAATTAACTAATCTTGTACCGCGCTAGCAGCACTTCTTGGAGAGATAAGTCGTGTCGCCTTGTGGCTGGTTCATCATTATTATGGATGAATGTATGCTTTTGTATGTAATTATACTTTGGGATGGAAGATAATAATTCTATTGTGGGGAGGAGGGGGGTTATGAGATGCAGTTGCACTGCATGGGGAATACGGGGCGGGCATGGGGCATGCAAGACACTTCACACAGATTTATTATAACATTTTATAACACTTTTTAAAAATTTGACGACTAATGATTTTTTGGGGGCACTTCGTTAGGAGCCAATGACGCCTAGGTAATTTTTTCAAGAGTCCTGATTAGGGGACAGTTGAAACTGTGGCTATTGGCAATTAACCTGATTGTCTGGGGTAGTTCATTGCAGAGAGCTGGTGCAGCGCGGGAAAAGTCTTGGAGATGGAAGTTGGAGGTTTAGTTTATGGAGGATGTTATTCTAAGAGCACAGGTAGGGTGGAAGACAGAGATGAGGGAGGAGATAGAGGGTGGTGGTGCAGCACTGCGGAGAGCCTTATGGATGACAGTGAGGAGTATAAAATTGTATTCTATATTGGACGGGCAACCAGTGTAGTGACTGGCACAGGGTGGAGGCATCAGTGTAGTGACTGGCACAGGGTGGAGGCATCAGTGTAATAACTGTCACAGGGTGGAGGCATCAGTGTAGTGACTAGCACAGGGTGGAGGCATCAGTGTAGTGACTAGCACAGGGTGGAGGCATCAGTGTAGTGACTGGCACAGGGTGGAGGCATCAGTGCAGTGACTGGCACAGGATGGAGACATCAGTGCAGTGACTGGCACAGGATGGAGGCATCAGTGTAGTGACTGGCACAGGGTGGAGGCATCAGTGTAGTGACTGGCACAGGGTAGAGGCATCAGTGTAGTGACTGGCATAGGATGGAGGCATCAGTGTAGTGACTGGCACAGGATGGAGGCATCAGTGTAGTGACTGGCACAGGATGGAGGCATCAGTGTAATGACTGGCACAGGGTGGAGGCATCAGTGTAGTGACTGGCACAGGGTGGAGGCATCAGTGTAGTGACTGGCACAGGGGGGAGGCATCTGGGTAGTGACTGGCACAGAGTGGAGGCATCAGTGTAATGACTGGCACAGGATGGAGGCATCAGTGTAATGACTGGCACAGGGTGGAGGCATCAGTGTAGTTAGACTGGCACAGGGTGGAGGCATCAGTGTAGTGACTGGCACAGGGGGGAGGCATCAGTGTAGTGACTGGCACAGGATGGAGGCATCAGTGTAGTGACTGGCACAGGGTGGAGGCATCAGTGTAGTGACTGGCACAGGGGGGAGGCATCAGGGTAGTGACTGGCACAGGGTGGAGGCATCAGTGTAATGAGAATCTCTCTCATACTCCACCCCTTCAGACTCTGTAATAGACATAACACAGTATCCGCTTTGCCTGGACTGTTCCTTTAAATGTTGACGCCCTCAGCGGTGTCTTTCAGAGCAGCAATAAATGGGCATACAAATACACACTTGTCATAATGCTTTGCTGATATTGTGCCCATTGCAAACAGTTCATTTCCCACAATGCTCCTCATCAACACAAGCACAGACAACTAATTAGGATGTTTATGGGAAATCTGACATCCTGCAGATAAATACCATGAAAGCAGTAACCTTTTAAATGCAGCTTTGGTGGTGAGCGGTGTATAAGGCCGAGCACACAGTATTTCTTAACAGACTATTAGGATGATAATCATATAGGGGGCCACAGATACATCCCACACTCCCATAATGAGCAGATCTGCATTTTATGCCTGTAGTAAAGCTGGGTGATGTTGGAATGGTTGTCACCTACCTTTCCCAGACCTCTGAATGGCAGGTCTGACGCATCACACGCTGCCATCATGATGAATAACGAGGCAGATCTGGTGTTCAAGAAGTAATAATATATCCTACAGCTACAAACATGCAATAACCGGCTTCTTTGTATCCTCTCTAGTCCTCCGATGCAGATGAACTTTCCTCACGCAGCTCCCAGGAAGTAAGTGAACCCAGCAAATCATGTGTAATGGAGGGTGAATTATATGATGGCATACCTTTTAATGACCCCACCGACATGGAGACAATATCTCCCCCTGACAGTTTCACTCAGGGGTTCGGAAGTTCTGCTCAGCCATACTTGTTCTCTGCCGAGGTCGCTACAGCGGAAAGACAGTATTTCATGACAGCCATTCATGTAATATATATGGATGGACCAAGTATGGCAGAGCAAGAGCTGCTGATACCTAACCGTTCTCTGCCCTGACTCATAGAAAGGGGTCCTGAGCAATCCCTACAGTGACCATAGCTGTCCTTAGCGAGGTGCAGTTGCACAGGGAGTCGGCTGAAGGGGGGGGGGGGGGGAGGGAGTGGTAACAGGCAGATATAGTCTGGCGGTAATATCCTTACCCCATAGGTCCACCCGGCCAGATCTCCTTCCTCCATGCAGAAGTGTCGTCCTCTTAGCTCTGTCTCTTTCCCTTTGGTGTTCCACGTTCCTGCTGTCAGCCCATTGGTGCCCCTGCAACACAATCGCTTGGTTCCACTACTGTATATATTATATGAGCTTGGTTCTGGTATTGTGTTTATATACTCTTATTGCTTTGTGCTGTATTTGTATTCTGAGCTTGGTTCTGTTGCTGTATGTATGTATTTAGCTTGGTTCCGGTGCTGTATTTATTCCCTGAGCTGTTCTGGAGCATATATGCCGCTATCCTCCAGCTTTCTGCACATAGGCAGTTTGCGCTGTATCAGCACAATACATACTGGGTTTTTTTCTTATGACGGGGCGGACTAAAAAAAATTAATAAAAAATCCGCACAGGGTGCTATCTAGCCGAAGGCCAGCACTGTACGTGAAATCCATATGTCCTAACAGAGGAGAATAAAAGGGGTTGTTTTAGTAAGGTATATTCCATGTATGATACAATGTGACTAGTAGGCTGTGATAGAACTGATATTTTATCTTCCTCTTTTTAAGATCAATGGGCCAAATTTCCAAGATGAGCAGCCATCACCGACGACTGATTGTAGTAAGTAGTAATTCCGTATCAGATGCAATGTGAATTAAATATAATTAAACTAGTAGCAAATAAACACATCTCTAAGTTTTCGGCTGGTTCTGTCATTTAAAGGGGTTGTCTATTTTTGGACAAGTACTTTCATATCAATGGTCCCTCAAAGGCAAGCTGTAAATGTGGGTGCAACACCTGATAAAGGGCTACCAAGGCTCACAAACCTGTCAGCAACAGGGTCAGAAAGTAATAGAATGCAGACAGTATGGCTACTAGCCACGAAGAGTCTCACGAGAACCCATGAAAGGCAACAATGACCTACGACTAGGAGTTCTTAGGAAAGGACTTGAACTATGACTAACTGGCTGCAATCATTACCACTATAATAACTACTGACTCTCCCCCTACATATAACTTTTGTCTATATGTATGATGTATTATCTCCTGGAAGTCTGACCTTTTTTATTTGAACACAGCGGAACCAGACGGAAAGGACCACAACGAGGAAGACCCTGATGAATCGTCCCAGACACACAATGATGTAAGGTCCAGTTTACAATATAGCAGCTATCTACCTTGTGGATATCTTAGTATCCTTTAAGAAAGTACAGAAAAAATGAGGATCTAGGTCCGGAGAGTCTAATACAATGCAATACTAATCTACAGATTCTAGAGCAGTGGTACTCTGCCAATAATCTAGAACCATGTCCTGGTCATACCAGGGAATCTGGAACAATGGTTTGCTGATTTATTGCGGTATCTAACTTAATGCCACCATCAAACCTCAGGATTGGAAAATAATGTCACTGATATTAGGGAATTCAGAACAATGACACTCAACAACACGGTGGAGATAGAACTATGGCACTCTGAATCTAGAACAATAATGGCATTCTAACATATGAATAGTCTAGAACAATGGCCTTTGATACATGAAGAATGTAGAATAATAACACTCGGATATACAGATAATCTAAAACAAAAGCTCTTTGATACATTAAGGCCCCCCGTCCACGGAAGTGAATTCGCCGGTGGTAAATCGCCGGCGAATCACGCTGTCTAAGGCTTTCCATAGCATTGCAATGGAAAGCGCCGCCCCCTGTCCTCGAGCGGAGAATCATTGCGATTGTCCGCTCGTGGCCGGCAATTCGCAGCATGCTGCGAATTTCCGTGACTCTCCGCGGTCAGCCTATCTGTCAGATAGGCTGACCGGCGGAGATTCATATGTCTGGTCCTGCTCACAGGCGGCGACTTCCCCGGCGGAGATCCGCCAAGGGACTTCGCAACGCCTGTGGACAGGGGGCCTTAGGATGCTGAACAATGGCATTCTAATACACAAATAATCTAGCACTATAATAGCACTCTGAAACAAAAATAATCTAAAATAACAGTCTTCTGATGAATGAGTAATTCAGAACAGTGACACTATAATACATGGAGAATCTAGAACCATAGTAACAGTGGGATACACAAATAATCTAAAACAGTAGCCTTCTGATACATGAAGACTTGCAGCAATGAAGAATCTAGAACAATGACTCTATAAAGGCCCATTTACACCAGCCGATGATTGCTCAACGACAGTCTGACTGACAGCTTTGAGCGATCATTTTGCATAAACTATTAAGTAGCTACTCATCTACTTAATAGCAATTAAGTGTGCAAATGAAGCCTTAGCTGAAAGCAGTTAATAGCCCGAGGGCTCTTATCTGCACTCAGATCCTTTGTTCTCCACAGGGAAACAATGCTATCAGCTCTCCCAGTGGAGAACTGCTGATAACAGCGAAGGACGATTTGTAGGTTGGACTAAAATGAATGATCAGCTAGCAGTGCCCAAAAAGCGCACGATGGGCGCTCTTTTAGACGCGCCGATGATCGCTAAAAATATCGCCGATTAGCAATTTTTATTTATTTATTTATTTAAGCGATCATCGGCTGGTGTAAATGGGCCTTAACACAATGCGATTCTAGAATCATAATAACACTTGAATACACAAATAATCTAAAACAATGGAATTCTGATACATAAAAAAAGCAATGACACCAACGTTTGGGAGCGTGGAATGATGGATGCAAATTTTCTTTAAACAAATCCCAGCGATTCTGTTAAAAATGAACTGATCCAGGTAGTGTGATCATAACAGCGCCACTTTTTTGCTGACTTTTTTTTCAAGTGTGGAACCATGACCTACTAATATTCTGTTTAGAATCCACGACTTCCAGTGTTCTTGAATCTCCCTTATACAGCCCTGTGGGGTCACTGCATTAAAGGGAACTTGTCAATTCCTATGAACACCATAACCTAACACTGTGGACCTTTAGGACAGGGGTGCAGAGTCTAAAGGTGTGGTTTTTACACTCTCTTGCTTCCCGTTCCTTGGCTGTCTGCTTGGGAAGCCAACGCTCGGTGCGTGCATCGGACTTATCTCTTCATCCCATGCCTGTGCCCGCCTAGAGCATTATGTGTGGGTATGCATGGCATAAAGAGAGGAGTTCCATGCACGGAGTGCTAGCTTCCTGTGCAGACAGTGAGGAATTGGGGAAGCAGTAGAGTACAAAAAGACACCCCTGGACTCTGTAGCCTCTGTCCTATCAGCTCTATAACCTTAGATTATTGTGCTCATAGGACCTGACAGGTTTTCCCTTAATTGGTTCCCAACAGCATTATTTACTATCTTGCTGCAGGGATGGATTTTCCTCCATAACTGCCCAGATGCTGCTGGCACCATGCCCGCTTCCTCTGTCATTACCTAGTGGGAACTCTGAGGCTTGACAGAACTCACTTTGAACAACACAGATTTCCAATACGGCTCCAAATGTTGGAATAATCTCCAGTTGTGCTTTAAGGCCCATTTACACGCAACGAACTAATTTGAGCGACAATCATTCAGTGTAAATGCACAAAAATCACTCCCTGGTCCTTCGCCGCTTGTTAAGGTGACTTAAGAAAACCTCCTTGGCTCGCTGGCTTCTCGTCCCGTGTAAGCGCTCCCTGCTCAGCGCTTCCCATAGGAGGTGAAGCACTGAGCGAGAAGTCCGCAATCCAGTGGCAAGTCTCTCTGTGTAAACTTTCTGCACGACCTTAGCAGTGGCGTCAGCACTCGTGCAGTCGTTTGAAAGACTGTCGGCCCGTGTAAAAGGGCCATTAGTCACATTAGGCTCCGATGTTTGGTTATGTTCGTTTTATCATACGTTTCCTTTCTGTCCAGGTACACGACCTAGTAAACGGAGGACTGACATTCAAAAACAAAAGGAGAGTTTATAACTCCACTGAACATGGCCGCAGGTAATGTATAGCACCTGAACTGTCTGGGGGCGCTGTTAGGGTGGCTTTACACAAGACAAATATCTGAATAGCCACTCGAAATAGTCGCTAAAGCGTATGAATGACTGTCTACGCTTTTACATAGAGCGACTGTTCTTTCGAGGATCAGCAGGGACTGTTCAGCTGAGGATCACTCGCTCGTATTGGTGTTTTCAGGAACCAATGAGTGTTAAGTGGGAGGGCAAAATGTTCCAAAAAAACAAGGTGGAAGCCAATCAGCAGTCAGTGGGAGGCGCACACCTCCCTGCAAAGGTGTTGGCTAGTCGTTAAATGACAACGATTGCCTGATTACACCAGATGATAATTAATCAACCAGCGACTACTTTTAGGTGAGCTGAAAGGAATCAACAAGTGAACAATTCTCGCTCGTCACCTGGTTGGTGGCCGCGTTTACACGGAACCGTCGCTTACATTCGCTCTATCAAGCAACTATTTGGATTATAGTTGTCCTATGTAAAGTCCCCCTAAGTCTATCGCACCCCCCATCTGTGTACCCATCACACACAGGGATTTAATAAGTAGATTTGTAATATATTTTAATTATGGTTGCTGGGTGGAGCCAGCCGCATTCTGGAGTTATCAGCGATGTTGGCAACTTTACCCCAGATAGGGCATGATCCAGCCATTACTGCAACCTTCTTGACCGGAAAAGGTCGAAGTACAGCTGAGGGTACAGTCAGTCACGCACCTTGTGAAAGTCTATATAATTCATCACCTTGGCACGGTAATATGGCACCTTTTGAATTTTTGTCTTTCAGAAAAGGAGCCCTGAGAAAAAAAAAATCCTCCCACCCTGAAGTAGAAGACTACACATCAGAAAGTGAGACCGATGGGACTCCATAGGACCTGCTCAAATTCTAACAGTAGAGCCATCAGGATGCGGCAATGTGCCTGGACTGTAAATGACAGCTCTTCAAGAACTCTATATTTTTCCATGCTGCCAAGTTTTTTATTTTTCTTCTGACTTGTGCCAATTGGGTAAAGTGTTACTGTATGCCCTGCCAGGGCCAGATTAAGGATGTCCAATGCAGGGAGCAGTTCTCTGGGAATGTCTTCCGACCCAAAAACTGCCATCATACCAAAACCTCAAGCTGATACCTTCCCACAATCTGGCTGTGTATACAGACGCCTCATTCTTTTTCACTGCCAGTCCGACACCAGTTTGATGGTCCTATATGAGTCAGCACTAACAGTACCCACTATCAGATTCACATTGATAGCCATGTGTATTGTGGGAAGGGTAGGCTGAAGACCATTTTGAGGTGGCCATACACCTTCTATGGCTGTTGGTGGATGCTTGGTTAATTTTGATTTCTCTTCATTTCCCCGTTCAGCCGTTCCATGGGGAAAGTGGAGGATACCACTGCCAGACACATTTGAAGAGCAAAAGGATTTGGTATTACAACGTACCCGATCCTATTTTTTCCCGACAGCTATCTGTCGATGGAAAGTCAGGAGGCCCCCCTACATGTGTGACAGTCATTCAGTCCCACCAAAATCAATGAATGCATATAGACCTTCGTCTAGGCTGCCATAAAAACACATCGGCCTTGTTTAAGGGTGGAACAGTAGTCCTGTGCTGGGAAGAACCAGCGCTGGGCTGTCTAACAGCTGAATCCCTTCTCTAAAGGCGGGGAAACCTTCAATCCTGACTGTTTGACCCTTTACATGCAGCAACCAATAGCAACCCTGTCATGTAAGTGGTTGATGGAGAGGTGACTTCCCCTATCGCCAATCGGCACCCTGCAATGTGATTGCAAGGTGCTGATGGGTTTTCATGGCAGCCAAGGGCCTGATCAAGGCCTCTGGGACTGCCATGCAAACTAGCCTATCAGGCTCTGCCTCCAGGTCATAAGTTGTGTAGTGTAGTATACTAGTGATCAAATGATTACATATTCAAGTCCCCTTATGGGGCCAAAAAAATGTGAAAAAATTCAATCAAAAAAATGTAAAGAAGGTAAAGTTTTCCCTACAGAAAAACCTTTATTATGATCAAAGAAATAAACATACTGGGTAATGACCTGTGCTATAAAAATATTGTGGTGTTCTGCACGGTGGACAGTGGGAAAAAAAACCAATGCTTGAATTCCTATTTTTTTTAAATTCATCCGCCTCCAAAAAAATGCAATTAAAAGCAATCAAAGAGTCACATGTACCCCAAGATGGTACTGATGGAAACCACACCTCGTCTCTCCATAAAAAAGACCCCATTAGGCCTATTTGGTTAAAAAATAAAAATGCTATGGGTCATGGAGTGCAGTGAAACAAGTACAATTTAAAAAAAAAAGAAATATATATATCAGTATAATTGTATTGACCCAAAGAAGATAGCCCATTTATACCGCATGGTGGGCCCCATAAAAATATCCAGAATTGCTGTTTTTTGTTCATCTGCCTATAAAAAGTGATCAAGCAATAGCATTATTTCAGAATTGTACAAAGGGAACAACGCAGTCCGCAAAAAAACAAAACAGCTATGGGTCTAGAAATGCAGCAATACAGATAGAAGTATGTTTTGTTAGTGTTTTTAGGGTGCGTTCACACCTCACTGATCTGCAGCAGATTTAACCCTCCCAACTGAATTTAAATTGAAGCTGTGAAATCAGCTGCAGATCTGCACCAAAATCCATGAGAAAATTCGTAGCAAATCATTGCGGTGTGAACAGGCTGTTACTGCGGAAAATTAGTAACACATAGAAAAACGATATCAATTTGGTATCACCGTAATTATATTGACATTGCAGAATAAAGGCAACATCTAATTTATAGCATATGGGGAACCCTGTAGAAAATAAATCATAGCGGGATTTCTGGGTGTAGAAAACACTTTGGTGGAGAACTTCTTTAATATTATTACTGGATTCCATGTGTGCCGACACTCCATTCATTTGCATGGGACTGTCGGAGATAGCTGAGTTCAAGCACTTGACTATCTTCGCCAGTCCCACTGAAATGAATAGATTAGCTATGTGCATGCTCTATTCATTTGGGGATACATTGGACCCCATTTTTATGATCATGGAGGTCTCAGCAGTCGGACCCCCACCAGTCAGAAAGCTATACCCTATCCTGTGGATAGAGTATAACTTTCAATGTTGGGAGAACCCCTTTTAAGATGAATGACCATCCATGTAATATATGGATGCCTTGTGGCCGACTCGAGTCCATTCTTGCTCCGAATCGGCAACCTGGCTGTATGAAGCCCATATGCTGAGGCCAGTTCTTGGTATAGGGGGTCTTTGGATGTTCTTGACCATAGAGCTCTGATACCCCCAGATGGGCCTGTATGTGTCACATTGTTCTTATCTACGGGGGGTTTTGGTTCCTTTCAGCTCTTCGGACGCTCTGAATAAAAAGGCTTCTACATAAAAGACCTTGTCTTACGATCTAGTACATAATAAGGGGTGACCTAGGGGAGAGAAGCTGTGTAACAGTGTTAAGAAAGGCCTCTTGTGGTAGTAGTAGCCATTATATATGATAAGTCAGATAGTATTATTGTTTATAGTCTATTTTTATAGAAAATCTGTGTTACAAAGAATAAAAACATTTTTCTGCAGTTTTATGTCCTGTGACCGTTCTTATCTTAAGACAACTGAAGAACAATCTGCGCGGCGAAGGAGGATCGGTGGACTGTGAGTACAGCGGGGAATGTGCATAGTGCCCTCCTCTCTAGGGGTATATCCACAGGGTAGTATGGAAAAAATGGGTTCATTCTTGCTGCATTTGAGATGCCAGAAAACTGCAGCAAGAACGCCCTCAGGTTCTCCGATGCCGTTCCTATCCCACCCGTATTGCTGTATTCACAGGTGGTGCTGCCTTGGGCAAAGAGTCTGATGTGCCCCATATAAGGCTGGGTTCACACTGTGATTAACTGTTTGCCCAGCTTTTCCGTCCATGATTTTGTCTTAAACGGCATCCAGAATCCTGCATGGAACCAGAAATTTGACTCCGTCAGACAGAGTTCACGGGGGTCTCCATGTGTCGTGGTTTCCGGTCTTCTCCATTTATTTCTGGAAGACAGAACAGCGTAATCGACTACATTATCCCGTCTCCCAAAAATAACTTGTTACAGTCTGCGGTTCCATCTGAGTCATTAAAGTCTTCAGTTCTGTTGTGGTTCCATCTGAGTCATTAAAGTCTTCAGTTCTGTTGTGGTTCCATCTGAATACCATTTTCGGTGATTCAGACAGAAACCTGAGAGTGAAAGTCGTAGCACAGTGAATCAATGGACCCTTCATCATACTTCTGAGCACAGGCATCAGGGACATTCTGAAAATATGTAGAGTGGTGTATGTTATGACCCACCCATCTATATACAACATACCCCCTATGATATAGGACCAGAACCCCTGCCTAAATACAGTCCTGACCCTCTAAATACAGACCCCCTAAAAATACTAGTAGCAGACCCCATAAATACAGACTCTTAGACCTGATTCTTACTACAGACCCCTCCAGATCGATTCTAGACCAGATAGGCTGACTCTCACATCTCCCTGTTCCGGATGGGTGGTACGTGCCGATGCTGCAGGTTACGGGATGGCGCGGCAATGACACATGGAGGCAGTACGTATTTTTGCAAATTACTTTACTTAACCTCAACCAATCTAGGTATTTTCGTACATGTAAGGGATCATGTACTTTAATGTTGCGTAATAATAACGTGTAGCATTAACCCTTTCCAATCCACTGTCTGACGTCTTCCTACATTCTGATTGAAGCTTGTACAGCTCCAATGGACGTCCGACAGGGTATTCTTACCAACTATTGCCAGCCCCTCCGCTGTTGGAGCCTCGCTGGCGCACACACACTGGCTTAAGGGTAACTACCCACTACAGTTTTTTTTCACTGCGAAATTCGCAGCGTTTTTTTTTCTGCAGGGGTCTATGGGATTTGTAATGTTAAAATCGCGATCGCACAAAATCGTGATTTAGCGGTAAATTGGGATTTTGTGCGATCGTGATTTTAACATTACAAGTCCCATAGACACCTGCAGAAAGAAAAACGCTGCGAATTTCACAGTGAAAAAAACCTGTAGTGGGTAGTCATCCTTAGCCAGCAGATGGCGCCGTTGTATAACTGCAAAAAGAGAAAGCCTTTTAGGAAACCCTGAATTCAAAATTGAATTGAAAAGAGCGGCAGTACTCTACTTCTCTACTGCAACACTATGTATACTCTTCTACAACTGGCGTCTTTTGCTGTTCCATACATCGCCTTCCTATCTCCTCTTGGCAGCAGCAAGGAACATGACTATCAGCGTCTTTTTGCACTTTCACTCTTCGGTGACGTAACCTCTTCACACATCATCTTTGGCCCTGGGTGCCGACCTCCAATGCTCCATCGGAGCAGCGTCCTTGCGCACAGACAAATAACCATGTCACAGATGTATTCCATATCCAGAGGGCGTCGCACATTACTCGGCTCTGTACCACCGCTCTATGACAGGTGCCTCACTGTGCCATTACACACCCTTCACTATAAACTCATCATATAGATTACACATCACTATATACACGTTATATAACATCACATGGCGTCATACCCAGATCACACTACTACCACCTAGCGAACAGAACTAGAGTCAGGAGGAGCGTTCATCCAACGATTGGTCATCTCCACATTTAGAGCGGAGCCCACCTGTCCATTCGGTGGAGCACAACCGCTGTCTGCTGCCATTGTGAAAGAAGTACTGCCTTATTGCCCACAGCAACCAATCAGAGCTCATACTCCAAGTGCGATCTCTGTACACGTTGGACATGTCATAGGGACGCGTCAGAAGGTTTGATCGCTGCCAGACCCTCACCGGTCACTAGAAGAAGCCGGCTGTGGGACCCTCACCGGTCACTAGAAGAAGCCGGCCGTGGGACCCTCACTGGTCACTAGAAGAAGCCAGCCGTGGGACCCTCACCGGTCACTAGAAGAAGCCGGCCGTGGGACCCTCACCGGTCACTAGAAGAAGCCGACCGTGGGACCCTCACCGGTCACTAGAAGAGGGCCGGCCGTGGGACCCTCACCGGTCACTAGAAGAAGCTGGCCGTGGGACCCTCACCGGTCACTAGAAGAGGGCCGGCCGTGGGACCCTCACCGGTCACTAGAACAAACTGGCCGTGGGACCCTCACCGGTCACTAGAAGAAGCTGGCCGTGGGACCCTCACCGGTCACTAGAACAAACTGGCCGTGGGACCCTCACCGGTCACTAGAAGTAGCCGGCCGTGGGACCCTCACCGGTCACTAGAAGAAGCCAGCCGTGGGACCCTCACCGCTCACTAGAACAAGCTGGCCGTGGGACCCTCACCGGTCACTAGAAGCAGCTGGCCGTGGGACCCTCACCGGTCACTAGAAGCAGCCGGCCGTGGGACCCTCACCGGTCACTAGAACAAGACGGCTAAAGCGCTCAGACAAGTACCGTTGCTGCTCGCTAGTTGAAGACCGGCTCAATAGAATGTCTATGTACCCGTCTTCAGCTAGCAAGCATAGCGGTTATCCTCCTTGAACAACCCCTTTCCAAATGCCCCCCTCGTGTTAACCCTATATGGTACATTGATTTTGGTGATCTCTGTGCAAAGCTTCATCTGTCCTGCAATAACAGGGAGACCCTTCACATTCAGCTGTACCCCCAGAAGACCTCTAAGGGGTTGTCCAAAGGCAAGAATTATACTGAAGTCTATGTCACCAGCGTGTGCTGTAATGCATGCTCGTTGCGTCAGGCAGCACCCTCTCCTGTCTGCAGGGGGCAGTATCCAGGATGTAATGCATGCACGTCTCTTCAGGCAGCACCCTCTCCTGTCTGCAGGGGGCAGTATCCAGGATGTAATGCATGCACGTCTCTTCAGGCAGCACCCTCTCCTGTCTGCAGGGGGCAGTATCCAGGATGTAATGCATGCTCGTCTCTTCAGGCAGCACCCTCTCCTGTCTGCAGGGGGCAGTATCCAGGATGTAATGCATGCTCGTCGCCTCAGGCAGCACCCTCTCCTGTCTGTAGGGGGCAGTATCCAGGATGTAATGCATGCTTGTCTCTTCAGGCAACACCCTCTCCTGTCTGCAGGGGGCAGTATTCAGGATATAATGCATGCTTGTCGCCTAAGGCAGCACCCTCTCCTGTCTGCAGGGGGCAGTATTTTGCTGTCTTCACAAGAGTGATGAAAACACAGCTGGTGTCACATATGTAGCCGTGACAATAAGGCGAGGGCGACCGTGTAAAAAAGCGAAGGTGGATCGCAATGCGACTCACAAGTAACCATGATCGGATTTCCCGCAGGTGATGATGGCAGCTCGTTCCAACCGACCCGCATTGACTTCTATTAGATTAGTAGATTGCGGGGCGTGACGGTGATCCTTGGGGTCGCTGTGCGCACCTCGTCTTATTAGGAGTTGCCATCTAGCCCAAGTCTACACACAGAAAAGGCAAGATGGCCCAACGGATGCCACTTATTTGGTTTTCGTTGTCTTATGGCAACATGCATAAATAACGCAGCACACATGTATGTAACATCCGTGTTCACCGCGTTACTTTAATGCTCCCCGAGTCTCTTGTGGGCAATTTGGGCTTGTAAATACGGACCAGAATAGGACGCGTGCGTTCTTCACCCCCGAAGACATCGGTTTACTGTAATGGGTCCGTGTGCTATAAATACGCTGTTGCGATCGTGTCCGCGGGACGCCGTCATACCGGCCGTAAACGCTGCAGACTTTCTGCACCTAAATTCGTTTTGACCTTTATGGTGCAAAGTGGGAAATTTGCTGTCAAAATCGGCGGCACAACTCGCCACAGAATGCGGGATCTAAATACGCCATATTTCACGTACGCCGAGGATCCTGTGAGGAAGAGCTTTTACCGCTCCTACGGATGGCGATACGGTCACTCCTGATGGCTGATGTGGAGCACCCCAAGTGCTGCGCTGAGGGGAAATTACAGGAGAAGGCGGTGCGTTTGGGATTTTTTATTCCACCAGTATTGGTCCCTGCGTGCCGAAGATCGCTCAGGCAGTATGTCAGTCCAAGAGGAGCAGAAACTGGGGATCTGTAGGCGACACCAAGAGACTCTGCATTTTATATATAAGATACACTAATATATATATATATATATATATATATATATATATATATATATATATATATATATATATATATATAAATAATATGTGTGTGTGTATGTGTGTGTGTATATGTATATGTATATGTATATATATATATATATATATATATAAATAATGTGTGTGAGTATATATATATATATAGATATATATAGATATATATAGATATATATATATGTATACGCACACACTCTAGCGCTTATACTTCACTAAATAGACCTTCACAGTAATAAAGCTCAGCACAAACGTTGTAAAGAAAACTGCAGCCAGGAAAGGGTTAATTTTCAGTGACCTGCCCTCAGCAAAGATGGCGCATTTTGAACTTCCGTCTATTCAGTTCGGCTTCCGGTCACGTGCCGTAAACAGTGCGGAGAACATGCTGGCAGCAGGAAGAAGGGGCTTTGTGGTCGGTTGGAGGGGTCTCGCGGCTCATGTCAGAGGGACATCCCGGGGGGCGCTGAGAGTGACCCGGCACAGCTGCCCGCCACTGTCTGCCGGATGGAGGAGCCTCTGCACACAGGAGGGCGCTGTGGGGAAGGTGCAGAGCAGCCATTACCAGCTCGTCTATACCTGCAAGGTGGGCCAGAGGGAGGGCGCCCCCACAAGGTGCAGCTGGCGATGACCTGCAGACAAATGTTCATGATAACGTGGGGGTGCAGGCAGTGCGGATGTGCTACATGTGGGGGGCGCAGGGTGGTGCTAACATGAGAGATATGGGGGGCGGGCATGACAGGTATCGGGGGACGTGGGGTGGACATGACAGGTATCGGGGGACGTGGGGTGGACATGACAGGTATCGGGGGACGTGGGGTGGACATGACAGGCATCGGGGGACGTGGGGGCGGACATGACAGGCATCGGGGAGCGTGGGGGCAGGCATGACAGGCATCGGGGAGCGTGGAGGGGCGTGGGGGCGGGCATTGAAGGACGTGGGGTGGGCATGACTGGCATTGAAGGACGCAGGGCGGGCATCAGGGACACGGGGCAGGCATGACGGGCATGGGGGGGCGTGGGGCGGGCATGACGGGCATGGGGGGGCATGGGGCAGGCATGACGGGCATCGCAGGGCGTGGGGGCGGGCATGACGGGCATCAAAGGACGCAGGACGGGCATTGGGGGATGCGGGGCGGGCATCGGCGGGGGCGAGCATGACGGGCATCAGGGGATGCGGGGGCGGGCATGATGGGCAACTGGGAGGCGGGGGCGGGCATCGAGGGACGCGGGGGCGGGCATGACGGGCATCGGGGGGCGGGCATCGGGGGACGCGGGGCGGACATGACGGGCATCGGGGGACGCGTTACGGGCATAGGGGGACCCGGGGCGGCCTTAACGGGTATTGGGGCGGGCATGACGGGTATCGGGGGCGCGGGGCGGTACGTGCAGGTGATCTCCAGACTGCGACTGCTGCGGATGTTTTGTAGTAATTCTCTTGATGTTTTTCAGGTTTGCTCAACACGATCGACGAAGATGATCTCTAAATTGGCGTACGGCCGCGGCGTGGTGATCGTCACGTGTCCCGGCTGCCGCAACCATCACATCATCGCTGACAATCTGGGCTGGTTCTCCGATCTCGAGGGGAAGAAGTAAGAGGCGTCTGTGCGTTCTCTGTCAGCACTGTTATAGGGCGTTCGTCACGCTCCGGCCCCTCCATCTCGCAGTCAGACCCCTCCGTCTCGCGGTCAGACCCCCCACTCATCACCTGCGGATGGAGGACAAGGGGTTTTCAGGCACAACCTCCTTCAGGGTTCGCTCACATGTAGCGGATTTTGTTGTAGATTTTCACTCGGATCTGCAGCAGATTTCATCCCAAAAGGGTGGAATCAGCCGTGAATCCGTGCCAAAATCTGCAGTAAATGGTCCGGACCGTTACACGGATGTTGGTGCAGATCTACAGCGATATCCGCCATATGTGAGCGCATCCCAGTGTTTTCTGGGACTAACCTTAAGGTTGGTCATCAATAGCCGGTTGGCACGGCTTCACCTCTTAGGAGCCCCACCTATCGGCTGATTCCTGACAGTGCTGGCAGCAGATAGCGCTGTCTGTATTGCAGTGGCCCGGGTTGGTACTGCAGGTGCAGCCCCCACTGAACTGATGCAGTACCAACCCAGGCCACTGCAATACAGACAGCACTATCTGCTTCCTGCGCTGTGCATACTGATAACAGGTGCAGTGATCAGCTGATAGTCAGGGATCCCAAAGGCAGATCCCGGCTGATCAACTATTAAAATGACCCTCCGGTTAGAGGGGTAGAAGGTATATTACCAGCACTGGTTCTCCGCCGTCCCTATGATCCACCAGTTTCCGTCTCCAGCCTTCCAAGATAGCAATCTTTAGACTACCTAATCCCCACAGTGTATTGATAGCATTAGACTGTCAGCGCATTATCTCTGCTCTCTGACTGGCCAGAGCTGCTCATGTGATCAGTACTGGCCAATTAGCGAGCAGTACACAGTGTTCATTAGGCTGTTAAAAAAAATCGCAGCAGCCATCTTGGAAAGCCAAAACGGGGGCTGAACCTGGTGGATCAGAGGGATGGCAGAAAACAACCGTCCCTCCTGTCGCAGGGCAGAATTTAGTACCAAACCGGGAGGGTCACTTTCAATCTGGAGGTCCTGGAGAGCCCCTTTAAGTATATGGGATAAACAAGAAGAACTGAGCAAGTGGAACCTGATAGGTGGGGGACCCCTGTACATATAGGATGGGGGGACCCCTGTACATATAGGATGGGGGGACCCCTGTACATATAGGATGGGGGGACCCCTGTACATATAGGATGGGGGGACCCCTGTACATATAGGATGGGGGGACCCCTGTACATATAGGATGGGGGGACCCCTGTAATATATGAATATTTTGAGTCCATATTGGTTTTCCATAGATGATAGCGCCATCTAGAGGAGCAGATGTTATGCGACATTACTGCTCCCATTCCTGTCTAGAGCGGGGGTGCACAATCTTTCCTAGTCTAGGGGCCACGGTGTCGGATCGTACCACTTCTGGGGGACAAATAAAACCGGAGCTTATTTCCTTTTATCCCAGAAAGAATTCCGTCTCGCTGAACGTCTGAGCGCGGGGGGGGGGGGAGGTTCCAGCAGCTCAGAAGTACGAGCAGAACTTTATTCCACGTGCGTAGAGTATAACGGGCCTGCGTGGGATATACCGTATACCAGGTGTTACTCTGATTCCACACTTGAATTAAAGTTGTCTTCGTACGTCGGAGGAGCTGCGACTTCTGCCTTCTTCCCCTTTATGGCTGATCATAAATATCTGGTGAGGTTCCTCTTTCGGGGCTCCGTGCCCAGAGAAGCGGGACAAGATGGCCGCCATAGATGTCTATCGCCATTGTACTTTGAAAGCAACTGTGCTTTTCCCAAATCCTGTAAACTAGAGAGAAGACGTCCGGTTGCCGCTGGACCGCCATGTCTGCGACCGCCGTGTCTTCCATAAGAAAGCAGACGGGTGGGACGGGCCGCGGGTTTAACTGTGATCGCCGCCTACCGCCTCCCTAGAAGCCACAGACTAACGGACCACAGCGGGGGTTGGAGTGTCGCACGGCGGAGGGTAGGGATCTTTGCTGCTGCATTAGACTTCATATCGTTAGTGCTGTGTTCATTTTGGGAAAGCTTTACACGTATCCGTCCTTCACCCAACCTGCGCCAAAAGGGGGGTCCTGTCGGGGCGCGCTGGAGCCGTTTGCGGACCTTTTTAACCCAACAGTCACGTTAGAACTGGAAAAACCCTCCTGAAAATGTCACTTTTTTATTATAGATTTTGAATGTGTCTCATGTAAATATATTTGGCGCAGAACTCCGTCGCCTTCAGTGCATTTTTAACCCCTTAGAGACATAACTGATTTTATCTGTACGACCAGTGAATCCTATTCCACTCTTCTTCCAGCGGTCGGAGCCGGACGGCGGCTTGTATTCTGCAGGTAGAAGTCTAGTTTTGGAGCCATATAATGTATTGAATAACTTATGGCGCTTTTACACGGGACGCCGGTCAGGTAAATGACTGCATGAACGCGGACGGCACCGCTCATCTCTTTGGCGCTTGTGCAGAGCAGTTAGACTGACAGCTTTTACCGCCGCCGGATTGTGGGTTTCTCGCTCAGCGCTTCCATATCTATGTGGGCGGAGAGCATTGAGACAGAGCGAGAAGCCGCGATAGTTATACTGGCTTACAGTAAGTGATGCGCTGAAAGTTACAACCCTGCGAACTAATTTATAAGAGCTTTTATTGTGTTTTACCACTTTTGCGCAATATAAACGCTTTCTTTTGGTGCGGCGCCGTGTCTGTGGGACAGCTTGTAGTTTTTATTGGTTCCGTTCTAAGGTCTATTATGTGCACTTTTTTGTTACGTCATGCAGGGTATGTATGAAGAGAAATCGCGGGGCGACGCTCTCTGCATACAGCACAGCTGTTTATTACGGCTGACACCCACCGGCAATAGCTGCATTCAGCCACATGGCTGATCGCGGCATTTAAATCCCCCGAACGATGATCGGGGGTCCCGTACGACTCCGCCCTGTGGTGAGATCGCAGGGAGCCGTGTGGGTGTCATGGCAGCCGGGGTCCTACTGAAAGGGCCCCAGGGCTGTCTCAGCAGACTGCTTATGAAGCCATCCCTGTGGGGTGGCGTGATAGACTGCCTGTCAGATTGCAGCATGAGCAGCTATAGCATTATGTCATACTGCAGGAGCGATCAAACCACCGCTAGTTGTGGTCCCCTAGAGGGGCTAAAAAAGCAAGTAAAAATCAGATCAATAAAGATTTTTTTCCTTTTCATTACTAATTGTAAAAAAAAAGTCTAATTCACCCCCCCTCCCCCCCCTTTTGCTATATCTAGAATTTCCAAGGAAAGGGGCAGTAAAGAGGAGGTGAGGGGATAAAACGTATCCAGTCTGGTGGCGCTCATTTAACTCAATATTTGAGACCGCCCTGATCTGCCTACCCCAGGAGTTCCTGGAACTCTGCCCTCTCCAAGAAAAGGGTCCAAGCCGACCGCTTTCCCATGCGGGCCCCGCCGCCTTTTTTTATTTTTTTTTTTAAGATGAGGGAATAAAATAACCCAGATGTTTAGTACCGCCACATCTGTAACGACCCGCACCATTAATTGAACGTGTTTTTTATCCCCCGCAGCTATTGAAGCGAAAACCAAAACATGGAGCTTTTTTTTATCACAAAAAATGCAATCAAAAAGTGATCGAAAAAGTCAGATCTGCCTCAAAATGGCGCTGATAAAAACGACAGTTCATTATGGTAAAGCAAACCCTCACCGGCTCCGTCCATGGAAAATAAAAAAGTTCCCGGTCTTTGAATGCAGAGATGCAAAAAAGCAAAAAAAAAAAATCAAATGAAAGGAGCTTTATTGTGCAAAAGTGGGGAAAAAGACAATTAGTTTTGGGGCTGATCACCATGTTGTCTCCCGCGCACGGCGAACCTCTTTAACATTAAATGCAGTATTGATATTCTTTATCCCTGCCCTCCAAAAAAAAGTAGTCCTGCAATACATTATATGCGCCCAATATGGTAAGAAGTCCAGCTCACCGCGCAGGGAACAAGGCGCCGTATCGCCGCGCCGACGGAAAAGCCAAAAATGTTACAACTTTTGAAAAGTAGCGTTAAAAATTCAAAATCCTCACCTCCTCGAGGGGTTAAAAATAGCTGTTTATTTCCAATGGTCGGCGTGGGCCTATAGGGGGCAGTATGTTGTCTGACTGCGAGCGCCCGGCTGCAGCAGCGCACTTGACCCCTTGTGTGCCGGGTGACAGTTTATACAACATCTTAATGTTTATTTGTTCTTCACCGAAGGAACATAGAAGAAATCTTGGCAGCTAAAGGAGAGCAGGTCCGCCGGCTCGGGGGTGCGGAGGGGCTGGAGCTCATGGCGGATGACCACCCAACAGGGGAGGAGTCGAGTCAGCCAGAGGATCAAGAGAAAACGGCGCCTCCTGCAGCCTGTGAGAAGTCGCGGACTTGACCATAAGAACGTGTGGAGGGCCGAGCAGAACGTGTGGAGGGCCGAGCAGAACTTGTAGAGGAGCGGTCCGTTCTGAAACAAAGGGGAGTGTGTTGTGGATTGGAAATGCTGTCCGTTAACCCATAAAGGGCTGGTTATGTCACGAGAGACGCGAATTATACATCTCAGCAACAAGATGGCTGCTGTGTGGATCGGGGGACTGCTCTTAGAGAACCGCCCATGGTGGAGACATCAGACTACAGTGGAATAATGATCGCCAGTCCTGCTGAACCAGAAGACTCAATACGGGGGTGTATGATCGGCGCTGTATGAGCGCAGGAGATCTTCCATATTACGATCCGCACTCGCTGTATACGTTTTCCAGTAAGCAATGGAATCCCTTGGGGTCCCGTGTTCTCGCGGTCCGGTGGGCCTCTCACCTCCGTGTCTCCTAGTGCAGAGTTGGGGTCCCGCACCGTGAGTGTGACACGTTGTGCTCCGAATCCCCCTGTATGAACCCGAGAACAGAAGTGTTATGCTGGACTGCAGCTACACCAGACCACCACAAGGGGGCGCTGTAAGACACGCTGTGCGGTATTTCTGGAGATTACATATTGTAGCTTCGTGCATCTTTTTCAGTGAACCCTTTAATTTCCTGTAATGAAAAGGTCGATGAAGGAAATAAAAGGTTTTTGGCGCCGGAGTCGTTGAGTTCCGTGATTGTAATTACACAACGTTTAGCTATTTCTGCCTGATAAGTGGCGCCGTGAGGAAGGTGTCTTAATGAGGCCGCCGCCGAATCATTACCGAGACGGTTCTTCAAGGCCTCTTACACGGGCCGCTAATCAGCCGAACGAACATTCCTCCCGTTAATTGCTCATAAGGCAGCGATCAGCGGCCAAACAAGCAAACGCTCGTCGCTGATTGCATCCAACACACGGACTAAAAGAAAGTACAAATCGTTAAGTGATGGCGCCTCCGTGTAACTGGGGGGTCAGCTGCCAACAACATGCCAGCGGGCTGCGGTCAGAACGGTCGTATCAGCAATCGCTCATCCCCATACAGTTGTCATCAGTCCGTGTAAACGGCCGTCCAACCACTTACCTCCCCAGGACATGTATGTACATACTAGCTGCGCGGGAGCCGAGCCCACTCCGTATATGGCCTAGTTGCAGCAACTGCGATCAGCGTTCATGCCGGTTGTAACTGTTAACCCTTTAATTGACTGTCAATTCTGACAGCGGCATTTAGTACCCCAAATGGTGTTTGAGTGTCCCAAACGGCTTCTTTGCAGTGAGCTTTCTGAAGACCCCCGGGGCTGCCATGTATTTCTGCCTATTAAGATACCCCTGTGGCCTGTGTTAATAGAATGCCAGCAGAGATATTGTATATTGCAATACTAAAGTACTGCAGTATATGGTATAAGTGATCAAATGATCGCAAGTTCAAGTCCTCTGTGGTGAATTTAAAAAAAAAGGTGAAAAGTTTTTCTGATATTGCAAAAAATAAAGGACATTAAAAGTTAAATAAATACCCATTTTTTCCTTATTTTGGTCACCCCATCTCCAAGAAAAAATTATTAAAAAGCAATAGTTGTTGGTACTGCAGAATGGTACCAATAGAAACTACATCGATGAACAGATTAAAAAAATATAGGTGGTCGGACAGCGGCAGAAAATAATTTGGCAAAAATCTATATATTTTTTTAAGTATTATAGCAAAAGAAAAACTAATCTAAATTTGGAATTGTAACCCCACGGAGCCACAGAAGAACATCATTTTTGCCACCGTGCGTATGCAGACAGTGGCATCACCTGACCAGCGGCTCACAGTCACTTGGACTTTTCTAATGTTAAAAAATGTATTGCATGAAAATCGCGAGTTCGTGCAAAGCGATAAACAAGGAGGCTCCATAGGGAAACATGGGCTACAAAAAAAACGCAAATCACGGCAAGATGGCATCAGAAAAAACTATAGATGAGCGAGTATACTCGATAAAGGTAATTGCTCGAGCGAGCATTGCCTTTAGCGAGTATCTCCCCGCTCGAGACTGAAGGTTCGGGTGTCGGCGGTGGGCAGAGAGCTGCGAGGGACAGCGGGGCGTAACGGAGGGGAGATCTCTCTCTCCCACCCGCTCCCTCCTGTTGACAGCCGCTACTCACCGCTCCCCCCGCGCCGCCACCCGAACCTTCCGTCTCAAGCGGGCAGGTACTCGCTAAAGGCAATGCTCGCTCGAGCAATTGCCTTTAGCGAGTATACTCGCGCATCTCTAGAGAAAACATCACTAACGTGAAGGAAGCCATTGGAAAGCATGGGCTTCACATACGTGCTTTTTCTCGTGGCGAAGTCTCACCATTTTGTCGCCCGTGTGAAGGCGCCTTAGGATGTTATTGCACTGCGGAGTTTCTCCCCTGCAAAACCTAAGCGGAGCTCTGCTGATGGTGGCCGGCACCTGGACTCGCACAACACAAGTACAGGTCTCGACCGCGATCAGCGGAGCTCTGCCTGCGTTTATCAGCGGAGAAACGCTGCTGTGAAATAGCGCCCTTATGGCTGTAAACGCTGCAGAATGTCCGCAGTGGAAGTTCTGCAGCATTCGGGGTACGCTGACCAGGCCAAATTCACCATCTAGAGCTCTACAGAAGCGCAAATTATTCGGCAGGACCCTCGCTGCTACAGCCGCTCGTCTCCTGTCAGCCGCCATCTTGCGTGTTTTGTCTAGCAGTGGATGTATGTATTTTCCCCCTGATTTCCCTCGTGTATAGGGGAACTTATTTTGGCGGTGGCCTGAAGTGGCGGCAGTAATGAGCGGAGCGTGGCAGCCATCACTCCCGCGGCTCTTGAGCGGCGAAGACGCTTGTCAAGTGTTTACAATCAGCGCTGCAGGTGCGGAGTGGACCCTTCAGCACCGAGTACTTCTGTGTACGGGGAGGTTATGTAACGCTCTCACATCTACAGTGCTTGAAGGTAAAGTGATTATATATGTGCTGTTAAAGGGGCTCTCTAGACCGCCGTCACGGGGGGGGGGGGGGGCATGGTGATTTGTTTTTGCCTTTTACAAAGGCAAAAATAATTCTACCAAAAAGTACAATTATGGAGGGTCCTGGGGTCGATCGTACCGCAGCGGAGCCGGTCCTGGGGTCGATCGTACCGCAGCGGAGCCGGTCCTGGGGGCGATCGTACCGCAGCGGAGCCGGTCCTGGGGGCGATCGTACCGCAGCGGAGCCGGTCCTGGGGGCGATCGTACCGCGGCGGAGCGGGTCCTGGGGGCGATCGTACCGCGGCGGAGCGGGTCCTGGGGGCGATCGTACCGCGGCGGAGCGGGTCCTGGGGGCGATCGTACCGCGGCGGAGCGGGTCCTGGGGGCGATCGTACCGCGGCGGAGCGGGTCCTGGGGGCGATCGTACCGCGGCGGAGCGGGTCCTGGGGGCGATCGTACCGCGGCGGAGCGGGTCCTGGGGGCGATCGTACCGCGGCGGAGCGGGTCCTGGGGGCGATCGTACCGCGGCGGAGCCGGTCCTGGGGGCGATCGTACCGCGGCGGAGCCGGTCCTGGGGGCGATCCTTTCAGCCATAGTCCTGTTCTATCCGAAAAGTGTACGTTTGAGAGCGGCTTTGGTTGCGCAGCTGTGAGCCGGATCTCGCACTACATAACACATGCACTGTGGGAACCTGCGTGAAATTAATATTTTTCTGTTGACGTGTTAAATCCAGTAACGAAGTGTGACTGTTATCAGCGCCGCGTCAGCAGATGGGGGTCTGAATGCAGAAAGGTGCAAACATGAGGGTTACATCATGGCGGGTTTAAAGGGGAAGTTAAGGAAAACGGTAGAATTATTAATTAGTCTGTCAGGTTCTCCGGACAAGCGGCAAACATAGGCTATATGGCGTACAAAATCGGTCGTGGCTGCAGCGCGCCTCTAGGATCCCTCACGGCCGCCCCTCCCATCTGGAACAAGGAACGGAAGGCGAGTAACTTTTTTTCTTTTTTGTTATAACTTTGGGCAGTGTGGAGAAGGGGATTTCGCTACTTGGAGACCCTAAACTGTCAGCTGACTGTGAATCTGTTTAGTACTTTTGTTCCCCCGGGTCAAAAATGTGGCAGAATTTCCGCTATGGAATTAACTGCACAAAATCCGCAGTATTCACAGTACGGGCGTTGCGGATATAACTTCAGAAATCCCATCCAAGCGCTGCGGGTAACATCTGCAACGTAAATTGGCCCACGCTGCGGCGCTTAAATCCACTGCAGGTCATTGTATTTTCGATGATGATTCCGCTTTTTTAAATGAGGGGATGAAATCCGCACCAATCGATGTGGGTTTTCACAGGCATACGCAATCACAATCGCGGTGATCGCAGCTCCACACACTGGCAAACCGCTGCATTTCGCCATACGTGTGTGAGTCTGCCCTCAGCGCCCACTAGATGTGGGCTTGTATCTGGAAACAATCAAAAGTCCATGTGCAATTACCTGCAAACCGTGAGCGCTCCCTGCAGGCGGACGTGTGATAGTGTACGGTAATCAGCTGGTTAGGGGGTTATCCGTGTGGCACTGGGTGTATTAAAGTGGTTTTGGCGTGTTATAGAGTGATGGCGTATCGTAGGATATGTCATCACTTTATGATCAGTGGGGGTCCGACTATTGGGATCCCTGGTCCTTAGAATGGAGGGTCTGCAGTAGTGGTGTAGCGACGCAACCTCTTCACTGGTTCCCATGCACAAGCAGTGTCCTGGCCACCCGGTGCAGTAAATGGCGCATGCTACAGCTACCTGCACAACTGGCGATGCAAGGGAAAATTACAGTGGGATGCTTAGCTATAGCGACGCTGAGTGGTTTTTTTTTTTCTCAGTAACTTGGAAGGAACACGGTCATCACCCTTGAGTCCCGTTAGCTACGGTATGGGACTCAAAAAGTGATGGAATGGCGAGTCCGGGGAGCGGTGTTTCATGCTCGCTGGGTGCAGCAGTCCTGCGCTGTGTCCCTGCAAAGTTGGCGTGCCAGCACTTTTTGCGTCCCATAACGTAGTTTATAAGGATCAAAGGTGTTGACAAGTTCCCTTTAAGTGATTGCACATCCCTTTAACACAAATGAGAGAGACTCAGCAGCAGCACCTAGCCTGCTTGCTGATGGTTTCCATTGTAGCAGCAGATATCTTTTACTTTACAGGGTTTTCAATAATTTTTCAGTTAAGCTAAGGCTAGCGATAATAATGGCGGCACGGCTGATGCAGGACCGTCGTATGCGGTTTATAGTTGCATCTTCATGTCTTTTTATCGCTCATTTGGCGTTTCTAAAGGAGGACGTTCCTTCTGGTGTCGTCGTTCCTTTCACCCCTGACCTGTGGGCCAACCCCTGGAGCGGGCACCAGCTAGTGGTCATTGCCGTATACAGGTGAGCGCGGCGCTCTGTTGGGAAGGTCTTCTGTCGGATGGCGTACAGAGGAGACGTGGAGGGCGATGATTGTTATGGGCGCCGCAGCCTCTCCTGTAAATCCTGCGCAGCGATCACGTACGGCTCAATTACAAGTCGGCGCAGGATTTAATAACATTTACAAATGGCCCTCCAGCCTTCCCGCCCGCAGATAATACATTTCTGACACCAAGTTTTCTGGCAGTTGTAATGAAAACGATCTCTTGCTGACATTGAAGTTCAACCAGCTGAAGCGGAGAGATTAATGCTGCTTGACAGCGGCGGCGTCCGCTGCCCTTTATCGGAGTAATACAATTCTGCGCAAACTTCAAGGTAAATCCCTGGATGGGGCTCGCGTTAACCCTTTCATAGCATACCAAATGCTGCAGAAGTGCAAGCTCTTGTAGTGCCTGCGGTGAGCAGTGGCCAACTCTACCAGCAGTCTATGCTGTGTGGCATCGAGTGGGTATAGTGCCCCCTAGCCTCTGGTGAGTGTAGTTACAACGGATTTTCCAGTCCCTACCTGGACAGGTTTTTTAAGGGAAGCAGGAGGAGAACTCAACACTTGCCATCTGATAGCAGATTTCCCCCTGTCTGATACCCAGGAGTGCTGCAAGTCTGACTACACATGGCATGGTAGATTGGCATTCCTTCGCAAACACCACTACTGGGCATCTCCTGGGTAGCGTTTTCTTAGTTCATCACTGTTGTTCTGGGACATGCACTGAATGATTGCCTATTCGGTTAGCCCAACTTTTCAGGCGATCATGGCTTTCAGATGTCAAGTAACAGATTTACAAGATGGCAAACATGCCCCATACTCCACTTGCCCCATGCCTGCTGCAGTTGCTGCACATTTTGTGGATAAGTGGGAGCGGCGTTCACAGCCATTTCCAGTATATCCCAAATGTGTTCTATGGGGTTACAGTCCGGTGAGTTCAGGGGCCAAGGCAATGTGGAGAATCCATTGTTGTGTTCCTCCAACCAGTCCCTAGTGACCCGAGCACCATGGCACGGAGCATTGTCCTCATTGAAAGATGTAGTCAAGGAAGACCTCCTGAAGATAGGTGTGTGGATGGTCAGCTAACCGGTCCCTGTAGTGTTCACGATTCAAGGATTTTGATTTGATGACCCAACGGTCCTGGGCCATGCCAAGCAAACGCTCCAGAGACTACGTCACTGCCATCACTGGTCTGTCGTACCCCAATGGGGCACCCATGAGATATGGCTTCATGCTGTTTATGCCCGATGCAGTCCTGGCCCTCCGTATGGTTCAGCAAGAAATGGGATTTAGAACTTCAGATAAGCTTCTGCCATGTGTCTGAGGTCCATTGATGTCTTTCCTGGGCCCATGTGAGGTGGTGTTGGTAATGATATGGGGTCATCAGGGGCACCCTTGTCAATCTTTGGTAATTGAATCCCATTTAACATCAGATATGCCTCATGGTCATTTGTCTAACTTCTGCTGCTGTATTGATGGTTCAGTTGGTCCATTGTAGCATGACGTTGGTGAGATACCAGACGTGCCACCCAACGCCCGCCTCTAGGATCAACCACACATGGCATGCAGCTGTATGATCTGTTGGAGGTCTGTCCATAGTTCAGTCTTGTTATACTATTGATACCGCGGGTCAGAAACTGCCACCAACAGTGCAGCTTCTTCAGAAATACTGGCACCACACGCCCGCTGTCAGTCCCCAGAGGAGAGGTCAGCGCATTGTCTGAGAGCAGATCGTGATGTGCCTGTTGTGTGGTACCGCGTTACTGATCACAAGATATCGGGCGCCGGTTGTTCCTAATGTGGTGATTGTTCAGTGTGAAACTCCCCAAATATATGGGAACATCTTATGGAGCCCAATGGAGAAATGCGACGGTGGTGCCCCTGATGGACAATGAGCAGAACTGCGAGGTGTAAATGTTAAAATAACGATATACTCACCACTCTCCGCTATCTACTCAGCAGAAGAATTGACGGTTTGTGTTGGGGTGCCCGTTATTTAGCGCATCTCTGCCAGTCTTGGGCATTATCAGATTACACTCGGCCTTGCATGAAACTCACATTTGCATGCAAGTGCGATGCGTTTCCCATAGACGAATCACCCCAAAACAGGACCTGCTGCGATTCTTCGATCTCGTACAGTAAATGAACCTATTGAAATTAATGGGCGCTATTCGTGTGCGAGTTCTGTAAATGCAGCCTTGGCTAATTTCACAGACAGCGCCCCCATGGGGCCATAATTATGCAGTTTGTCATATAGACCATGTGAAATAACTCGTGGAATGTGCAGTGTCCTTGCGCTGTCCGGACTTTCTCGGCTGCGACTCGCATTACAACCTCCAGCCTTATAGAGAACACCTATGTCCCATGAAACAGGCGACAAATCCAATTCAGGGCTTTCCCGACCATATATACATTTATCATCCGTCCACCGGTTAGCTGATGACGATGGCTGAGACCTCGGCCATGAAGAACAGCGCCCACGCCAGTAGACCACAAAATATTTTTATTAATTAAGCACAATAGAACAAAGTCTTCAGATATTTGGCAGATGTCAGGAAAAAGTCCAGTACCTTACATTGTTTTATTCTCGTTAGAAACCAAACTTGGAAAAAAACATTTCGGCAAATGCACATTGGAAAATAAATAGTTTTAATACATTCAAGTATGTGGCATTTCCGCTGTTTGGAGTCCAGCGCCCGCTTCCAGTTTTGGACTGAATGCCCCCCGCCCCACATCAGGTAGCAGAGGCGGTTTTATTGCAATCTGTCTCCTGTGCAGTGTATGATCAGGTACCGTGGATGGAGAAGAGATGTATGTGTGGCTCATGTGTGGGTGTCCTGGCCTGTAGGTGGCGGCTAGCATTGTTCTACCTTCTCATTTATGTCTTATGTGTGACACAACCGAAGCTCAAAGGCAGCAAAGTCACCTCCTCCTTTATGTGCATCACACAACAAGTGGTTGTGGCAGAGAGATGTACCTCTTTTGTAGAGGATGGTGCCCCTTGGCATTACCGCTGCCACCTCCTCCATCTCTGGTCCAGTGGCCGAGCATGGGTGGTGTATTCTTTCACTTCCTGTAATACAGCGGTACTTGGCCTGTGCATACGCCATATATTAGGGTCACGTTGGCGCTACAACAGGCCACAGTTCTCAGAGCTGAACACTAAAAAAAAACGTAAGTGCCAGACGGACCCCACCGACTGCACAATTTTGTCCGTTATTCTGTGCCGAATCTGCACCCGAAGGTCCAAATGTGAACATAACTGTAGTACATCTATATCCCTCCTGCTTGACGGTTCTTCGGAGTGTCTGTCCATTGCAGGCGCCGACGCTCGCTGCACGTGCCGGAGCTTTAGTAAACTTTACAAAGGCGAAGGGATATACATGTAGTACGGCGCATGTGCAGGACGAGCTGCGCCACGTTAGAGCAAGTCAAACGTTAGGACTCGCTGTCTATGCTCGGCCACCGGCCAGGAGACTTGGATGGGCGGCTGCAGTACAGAGGTATCAGGTCTTTGGAATGGGCAGCAATTTTAATAGTAGCAAATACAAAAACTGAATGTCTTCTCTCATCAATAACAAATGAGGTGGTGGTAGACCTTAATGTGGGCACATCACACCTATTGAAGGGATATTCTTGGACTTTTACTATTGATGACCTATCTTCAGGATGGGCCGTTGATAGGTGGGGGTTGCCTGCTCTGGATTCCCATCATTCAGCTGATTATTTCTACCCGCTGTCAGTGCAGCAGAGCCGGACGTCGTCATTGGTGGTCAGAGCCAGAAGTGTAGTAGGTGGCATTGATGGGAGTAATGCCTCCTATTACACTTCCAGCCCCGACCACCGATGGCAAGAGCTAGACTGATAATGGACCGGGACAATCGGCTCTAGATTCCCACCAATCAACTATTGATGACCCATCCTGAGTATAGGACATCAATAGTCAAAGTCCCGAAATACACCTTCAGATGTTCTCTCGACATATGGCTATTGTAGAGAGGGATGCCCTGCTATGAGCCAGATCAGGGAGGCAGACACAGCCAGTCTATGGATTACACGCAAAGCCATTCATGTGGATGGCCATCACATAATGCTACCTCTATAGTCAGACATAGCTCAGAAAAGCCGCACCTGCAGCCATCAGCTAACGGCTTCTTACAAATGTCTTAATTTTGTGACCCAACGCCTTTAAATGGGTTTTTGTCATTTAAAAAAATATACTGTACTCGCCTATTTCTTCCCAGTCAGTCTCCTTACCACATCTTCTCCTGGCTGAGCTTCTGCAGTGCCCCTGGGGCCACCTCGCTGCATGCTGGCCGGCTCGTTATAAAGGCTGCATTACTCACATTCTCGTCCGGCCGGGTTAGTGAAGGTCACATCCATGTGCTGTAGCGTTCACAGTCTAGGAAGGAGTTCTGGTCTATTGCCGATACAGCTTGCATGAGCAGTCTTTTCCATAGATCGGCACTCCCCCTGTTGGCCTGTGGTGTAAGGTACATTGGCTGGCGGAAGGAGACTGCTGGCAATGTACGTAACCTCACAGGAAGCAGAAGAATCAGCCAGCTGGAGGTGAGGTGACCCCCTGGGACTGCAAGAGACTGGGTGAGGTGAAGATCTGGTAAGTAGACTAATAGGGGAGGAATAGGTAAGTTAGTATAGATTTTTTTTTTTTAAATGTCAGAACCCCTTTACGTAACCTTGAATGACCTGATATCTTACGGACCGCCAGCAAACCTGTACCATAATGTCATTTTATGTAAACACATCCTCAGCGTTCGCGGAGGACATGAGATGGGGTGCAGCCCCCTAATCTAGAATACGGTGGAACATCTGAACACGGAGGGCAGATTCATTCTGCTATCTAGTAGACGGTGCAACACAGGCAGTCTTAAAATGTGCCAGAAGTTCTGCTGGATGATAAGTCTAGTCTAACTTGATGCCACCTATTCACTTAGTTTATGCCAGATTTTGCCACGAATTTAGTGCACAATGAAGTATTTGGCCACACCCCTTTGTCACACCTGTCGAAAAAAAGTGTCTAACACATGATAAATGTTTACAGCATGTAAGACCGTCCTCTGGCCCAATCCACTCCAGCAGACTGGTGGATGTGCAATATTAAATCGGCCCCCGTGTACCTGTAATCCGCTCAGTAAGGCCGGTGACAAACTGCCAGATTTCGGCCTCCGTTGTGCCGACTGGTCTCCTCGCCCAAACTCCAATCACCATACATTCCTATCATACTCAGAATTCGGGTCAGGCCGGGATGGACGCAAAATGGGGGCTGAAATATGGCAATGTGTCACCGGCATAAAACCCTTCTATTCCTGGTCGGGGCGCTGAGTGGACGGTCGGACGTATTTTAACCTCTCTCAATCCACATCATTATGGAATAAGTTTGTGATCCTTGTACGAAGAACGGAGGATGATCTGGTTATAACCGGTGAGCAGCGACCTCATATCGCTACTATTATATATATATATCTCTAGGGACGGCTGCAGCTGGTAGAACACAACTGTCCCTGTAGGCAATCGCAGGCCTCTTCGGAGCGCTTCATGGGCTTCTCACCGCTAGGCTGCTTTCACACGGCCGGGAAAAGCGCACGACAATTGCGCGCTGCAAGACTCGCACATCTTGCACGAATTTGAGTCGTAGACATTAGCGATTTTTTAATTAATTTTTTTCCTGCCATCACATGTAGACCAAGGCTGACCGGACCGCCGGCTACACGTTCGCTTTATCCCTTCAGCTCAATGGGAATTAAGGAAGCCTGCAGCGGCCATTTTGTGCTGCCGCTGCGGGATGTGACAGATGCAACCAGCTCTGTACAAGAAGGTAAAGATCCGAACGGACTGACACTATAACCGTGTAATAGTCTAATGTCCCGGAGCTACGGGGCGGAAACCGACAATACTCGACCCTATATAAGAGACCATATAACAAGTCTTCTCCGAGACCCGAAGAAATCAAATCCAGAACTCCTCCGCCCCTGAAGTACTTCAGTCCCCCTCTGATGCCTCCTTCCAGCGTCTCCTCATACACAATAATCACTGGATGTGAAGGTGGCGTCTCTAATGCCATGATTTTCGAACGCCGTTTGCTCTATTTTTCTGCGTTTTAGTGCAGCTCGTCACCCATCACAATGAGGGGGTGCATTAAAGATGCTGTAACATGCGTTGGAACCCGCCGCGGTTAGAGCGACCTTAGTCAGGATTCACGCTGATGTAGCGAACTTTAACGCGGTTTTTGATGCAGATTTTTCGCTATGTGTGACCCCGTCCGGCCGAGCTCGCATATAGCGGTATTTCCGTTGCAGAATGCACCCTAAACAGTACACAATGCGGTTTTAACCCCAATCACTGACAGTGAAAGAACCCTGCAGCGCGCTCCGCCACAGAACAGCGACAAAGTTTCACTGCGTATTTCATTCATTCCGATTCGACGAGTGACATCTACAAGAACATCGGCAGCAGGTTGTACTGGGTGCGCTCACAACCTCATGCTGCTCCCCTGGAGAACTCGGGGGGCTTCACAGGGGCGAGTGCCATATCTGTCCGAAAAACTGGGACCAATAAATATCACACTTGCGAACCTGCGATATTTGCCTGCGAGGGAGATGCGGTATTTCACAATGTAAGAATCACGTTTTTTTGCTCACATTTGAGCGCGTTGCAACTTTTTTTTCCTACTATAGAAAATAATGGTCGATTCTTAAACAAGATTCGCCCAAAAATCGGACAAGCTGCAATTTTTCTATTTCAGACCAATTAGGGCCAAGAGAAGCATCGCTCATGTAAATAACAGTGCTTTAATGCGTCGGTCATCTTCACGCTCCATATCTGACCACATCGCCCGCGGTCAGATATTACACATGGACATCGCCCATGTGAATGCAGCCTGAGGCGAAGCTCCTCTGATTGCGGCCGGCAGGCAGACTTGAATTGATGAGTCTGGGGGGGCGACCGCAATCAGCAGCCTTATGAGTGGCGGTCAGCATACTGTCGTATGGTGGATGGCACTTGTGACCGGGAGGATCGTCTGTCATTTACCACCCTCACCAGCAGATCATCATTAAGGGGGTTATGTAAATAAAGGTCAATCGTTGTATAATGAGAAGTTCTGCAACTTTCCGAACCTACAGAGACATAACAACTGACTGCGCATCAGCGGTCGCCGCCGGAAAAAAGGCTCATTTTTATGTTAAAGTTTTGATAAATGCTCTTTATATATATTTCTCTTCACTTCCTCAACATTTTTAAAATCTCTGCTTGCTGTTGTGGAATGGAAACCTCCAGTCTCGGCAATCCTCTCCGAGCTGGATGCAACAAGAGGGTATGTTCAAACATTTGGAATTTGGCATAGATTCACCCTTTGCATAGCAAAAATGCAGAAGAAATCTGCAGAATCTGGGAGGTGCTGCGCTTCTGCTAATCTACCTGGTTCTTTATGCTATCAGTGAAAAGCATAGGCAGCCGCACTGAAAATCTGCCACGTTTCTGCTGGAACCCAACATGGCTGAGATGTGACCTCAATGGTGTCCTCAGGACTTCACCTGTAAGTATGTCTCCATTCACTGTAAGCAAGCAGAGGTTTTAGAAATGAGGATTTGACCAGTCCTGTAATACCCTGTTAATAGAAAAGACACAAATCGAAGCCGTGTCCTTCCCTACTACTTGTGTCCAGTTTCCCCTTATGATTTGTAGACATGATTGCATTGCTTACGGGGTGGGTGGGGGTAGATTGGAGGACGTGGATCCAGTTTGGGTTGAGCTGGAATGTCTCGGCCCACATTGGCTCCCTTTTAAGAAATGCCTGGAGTTCCTTTGTGTTCTGGTAATGACAGGCAGATTGCACCAACTCGCTGGAAAGTGACCTACGGCAGTTTTGTAGCTTGCAATCTCTAGGCCTCATTCACTGAACGGCAGTAAATCTAGGTCAGCGCCCCCTATATTACTGCTAGTACCTGCTAACCTGTTCCCTGCAGGTCAGACATGGCACGCTCGCCATCATCGCGTGCGCCGCATACAGTCTCACTCGGTCTATAAAACCCATAAAGAATATATTACAAAAGGAAATCTCACTAAGCTACAAAGCAATTATTGCCATTTAGTGAATAAGGCCCTCAGTGAGCTGCTCCAGAGTAACCGTCGCCTGCTTGCTTACCCGCTTACGACATACAGTAGTAACGCCGTCTCCCACTGTAAAGATTGGGCGCCGGAAACTCCTGTCCGTGACGCCACTTATCTGTGTAACGCTTCCACAGAAGTTGACTTGTGCCGCAAATCGTCCACCTTAAATCTGTGTCTGTTTGCCGCTGTTACTACGCCTCCGACAGGTTCTTTCCCGCAGCTGCCTGCTACATAAAAACGTCCTAGAAAAACGGAAGGTCCTTGTTAATCTACTAATTGGCCGAAGACACTTCACATACGTTTAACGATTTGCTTCAGCTATGCAAATACACGGATTTCTAATTCAAAAGTTGCTCTCTGCTGTCAGATACTACATGGAGTCGGGTCCTCGGAGGTTCGCTTCCTTTGTTGAAAGGCAGGTCTTTGTCTTGGCAGAAGAGCTAACACTTAGCTGTTGTTTGGCCTCCGTTGATTGTGTGGATGGTCACCATCTTCTTGGCTGGACGGGATATCTACTCGCTGTTCATCCATCCTCTTGGCCTGTACTCTCTGGATGAGGCTGAAGAAGTCTTCGTCTGGCATTGTGGGCCCTCGGGGCATGGGGTCTGGCGGGGCGCATCTTTGGTCGTCTATCCGTGAAGACTGTGGAAACAGGTGAGGGAAGAGATGAAATATAACACACGATGATGTCTGTGATCTCAGATAGCACTGATCTTCAGTATGACAGGACTGACCCGGAGGGGGCGCTCTGTCGTTCTGGAAATCAGCGGTAGCCGGATATCGGACTTCGCGCTTGTATCTATGATGTAGCAGATGATCACTTTCCCTTTAAACATGCTTGCTAATGACGGCGTTCTTATATTTATATGTGATTATCGTAGAAGTGGGTGCGCGATCACACCCGACTGAGGAAGGGTCTCCGAAACCTCGCTGCTGTTGCCGACGTACCGCCACCCTCTGCTCTCCTGTCGCACGTGACACACATGAGCAAGCGCTGAGTAGTACGCACATTGGAGCGAGGTTGTTCTATGGGCTGTGATCATTTCCAATCTTTTCGGTTTCCATACAAGTAAATGGATGTTACGTAAACCGCGGTATGCTCGCCCGTTTGTGTAGACCCCGCCGCCTTGGGTAGCCTGGATGTGCGGCATTGGGCGGGCGGGTTTGGAATATCCGTTTAATTTACAGTAATACCTAAAATGATGGTAAAAGTAAACTAAAAGTGCTGCTAGAAGTTGAGCACAGAAGGTTTAGGAGATGCTTTCGTGCGGGTCTATGGCCGTTACAGCTGGGGCTCCTCTAATTGAAGAGCAGATAGCAATAGTCAGAGATTGGAGCTTTCAGTGAAGCGTAATAATGACAACCTGTTCGTGAGCGCTGGATCCACCGCTGACGGACTAATGATCATCCTGGGACTAATGCGGGGGCTTCACACAGAAGGTCCATGACATTCCCAGAAGACTGGAACCCCTCATCATTAGACGGCAAAGCTTCAACAAAGGCATGTAGAGAGAGAATCGCTGATCGCTACCACACAAGTGCAGCCACCAGGGGGCCCTGTTTCGCCACCAGCTGTGTTATTTACCAAGGCAAGATGGTGGCTGCCATTTATGATCCTTGGTAGAGTCTTCATAGTGCTTAAAGGAGTATTCTGGGCATTTAGCTGCTTTCAGTACTCAGGATAGGACCTCAGTAGTTGATCGGCGGTGATCTGCTGCTCGGGACCCCCAGCGATCAACCAATCTCAGTCCCCGCACTCACTGTAGCAGGGCTGGAGTTGCTATAGAAGGTTTAGCTGCCATTGATTTCATTGGCAGCGAGGTCTTCTTCTACACTTCCAGCCAAAAGCGAAATAGAAGGCTTCACTTCCATTGAAAGCAAGTGAGCTATACCTTTCAAAGTACTTCCAGTTCTGACCCCAATACAGACGGAGCCGTCAAGATCTGGCCCGCTGCAGTGAGTGCGGGGCTGAGATCCCGAGTGGTGGATCTTTGCGGATCAACTACTGATGACTTTTCCTGAGGACAAGTAATGCGTACTGAAAGGAGATAAATGCCCGGAATGCCCCTTTAATACTTGGTGCTGTTGAATACTTGCGGGATAAGATTTGGTTGTGTTGACTCTGACACTCACCTGGCATTTCATCAGCATGTTGAAGAACTCATCCCCGGGCTCTTGTTGGTCTCCTTCTACTCGCAGATGTCCCATGTTGTTGTGCGTTAGTCGTAGACCAGGTAGGTTGCCCACGCTCGCCCGCTGGTCGTCCAGCCGTCTGCTCTGGGAACTGGCTATCAAGTCAAAAAATTCTTCTGTCTGAGGGGAGGCCATCAACGATGAAGCAGCTGTGAAGGTAAAGTTGGAAAGGGTTAACTGCGATACGGCAGAGGAGGAGCAACGGGAAAGTAAATGTTATATACAATCTGCGGATACGGCGCAGTCATGTATGAAGGCTCCTATCCTGAGAGGGCAGGAATCACACTGCCACCATGTCTACCAGGATCGGGGTGATGGGACGGAGCGCGTGCGACTAGCAGCACCGAATGGCATTCTGGGAGGGAATCGGGGTGCAATAACAAATATATGGAATAACGATATCTACAGATGAGAATTTTTTAAAAAGATTCCAACTAAAATCTTATTACATTGTACGCGATATTAGACTTTGTTCACAACGGCTTTTCCTACGTGTTCCATGGCAGAATCTGTGTGAGAGCTGCCCACAACTCAACCCCTATTGGTTTTAAAGGGGAACCTTTGCTGTCGTACGAATGGCATGGAATATTCTGCGTTGCAACAAAACACTTATTTGATATTGATTCTGCATGACTTCTGAAGTCTGCGTGTTGTCATGTTGGTACAACCCCTCTAAGGTCTTGAGAAGGAGCGGGTCCCCCTAACTACAGGTGGGGCGTAAGACCGGGACGGCCCATCGATGAAGAGCGGAGTACCATCATTACTGGAGTTACTCCATCGGCAGCTGTCTGTACATGTTCTTACAGCTCATACCATGCTCTAATGTTGCACTTTCCCAGAATCCCTCTGTGCAGCTCATTCGGTATCCTCTCATTACTCCTTTGAGTGATTTGACGATCCTTTGTCCCACGTTTGGCTGCCTTAATGACGACCTATGGCTGAGTGATCGCGTGAAGGCGATAATTGGCGCTGCCGTCCTCCCAATTATTAGCTCCTGGAAGATGTAAAGCGATGTGCGTCCTCCTGACGGGTGACACAACCGCAGCACATAACACCAGTGATTACTGCTCATTCCGGATAATTAGACCTTCATTCAGTCTTCTATTGTGGATATTGCAGGCAGTGACCGATACTAAGATTTTCAAAGCTAATAGTCACTTCAGTGTAATTGGAGCACAACCTGAAATCCCCTTCTACTGAAGTGACACTTAGGAGGACACGAAACCCGGAACTTGTAAAGATGACGTCATCAGAAGAAGGGCTGACGGGAGGAGAACAATGGTGAGAACCCCAATATATTGTGGGGGACTTCCTGCAGATTGCGCCATAACTATAGTAGATGATCTCCAGATTTTGGACATCTGTTCTGTAAGATCACATAGTCGCGCTGGGCAGCGAAGACGCTGATGGGTCTGTGGGCCGTAATTTGTATGCGCTGATGGGAGTCCTGGCAGTAGGACCCAGTGCATTGGTAGTCTAAGACCCTACAGGCTGCTCTAAAGGTCAACACTGCTCATGGGGGCAGCACTAGTTAATCACAGTGGGTGTAGTGTCTTGGACTAATTATGTATACTAATACACAGTGTTCATCAGGTAGTCAGAGAAGCGATGCAGCCATCTTTGTCCAGGAGCAGAGGATTGCTTTAATGACGTCCGGAGATAAGTAAAAGGTCTTGGTTACGGTGATATTACACAAGTGCAGTTAACACTGGTGAAGTAACGCTAATTGCTGGGTGGCCGCTACAACCTGTGTAATAACACCTTTATGTATAAAGTTGGTGCCCATTTAATTTACTGATTAGTTTATAAGTAGAGCAGGGACACATTAAAGCGTTCCCGCACTTTCAGATGACTTTGCTGAATGAGCTGCTGTGTGTACGTGAGGGAGAACTACGTCAGGCCATTATATTATTAACCTGCATTTGTCACCAGTTTTCCCCTTTGCAGGCTCCACCTCTAATTCCCAGTCTTCCCTGATCTAATGGGTATAGACTAGCTGCTATGATGTCTCCATACGCTGTACACATAGGAGCAGGATGTCCTGTTCTCCATCTCTCTGTAGTACAGCCACATAAACATCACAATGGAGGACATTATACAGCAGTATTGAGCAGTATAGATGTGATTTCAGTAGCAATGAGTTTACATTTACTATTAGCTCCTGCAGTATCTGTGATACCGTAGTTTCCTCCTTCCTTCATATACTTCTATGAGCAGCAGCAAGCAGAGTCCCATCGACTTCTTGTAATCTGACTCAGTGCCTCTCTTACAGGAGATGGACTTCAGTTGACAGCAAATTAGAAGCAAGAACCCTAGTACTTTCAGAAGTTTTTTTTGGCACCTAAATATCATTTTAGGTAAAGAAAGTGACTCGTGCTTTTGTGCTGGTTTATCTCATTGAACAAGCTTGTGTTAATAGGATTGCCAAAGTGTAGTAGTGACCTTTTAAAGAAGAGCAGTTCTATCAGGACCGAATTCCCAGAGCCTGCCACGACCAGCAGCTGGATACAGGCCGCCACAAACGGTGGCTGTACTCTGCTGTACGGAGTCCGAAGACACCGAAGAACAACGTCAGTTCTTGTTACAAGCCGTAGCAGAATGTAGGAAACCTGACCCCGATACTGCAAAAGCCCCCCTCTCCGAGCCGCTTCCTGATGAAATCATGTAAAATGTAAGTAAATATATTTCTTTTATGTCCTTTTAGTTGGTACAATGCACTTATAATGCATATTCTTCTATCTTTTAAGAAATCCTCTTTTTTGTGTGAAATACATTTCCTGTAATTTTTTTGGATTTTTGTTCTCCTACCATACCCTTTTTCATCTTGGGTTTGTCCACATTTCTATGAAAACATATTGCGGACCTTACACATTACACATGAACACGATAAAAGAAATTCATGGACATTAAAGTCAGAGATAATGGCATGTAGCCAAGAACTGAGTGTTTTCAGGAAATATCGATTTTGGGAATCCGGAACACGATCAGCACTGAAAATTTACTGATATCTTCAAATATATGAATCATACCTAAAAGGGGTTCAAGTAATATTTGTGGACAAGAACAGTATCAATAATATGTGACCACAATCGGGTTTCTGGGACAAATAGTTTCGTTTTATGGGTGAAAAAAACAAAAATTCTCTAAAATGGTAACTTCAAGGTTGGCGAGGCGCGGGTTAACAGTATCAAATGATCAGAAACTTTCAGAAACTCATTTTCTTACCAAATGGCAACTTTTGGGAGGGACCCCCATAAAAATTTGAATATTGATTTTTTTTGTGTATATCCTATTAATGAGTGTAATGTCCCGTTTAGACGGAAACGATTATCGCTCAGGAAATCGTTCAAACGCAGCCAACGTCTGTACGATGGATGAGAATCGTGAGGTTCTCACTTGTCCAGTTTCGGCTGGCATAACAGTCAGCGCCGGTTCGGGTGCTTATCACTCAGTGTTCACATTCCCATGTGAAACATTTAACAATCAGTGTTTAAACGGCACGATTCTCACCAAGGTAGTGTCTCCTCGGTACATACACACACAGAGGGGAGGTAGAGTCTCCTCAGTATATACACACAGAGGTGGGGTAGAGTCTCCTCAGTATATACACACAGAGGTGAGGTAGATTCTCCTCAGTATATACACACAGAGGGGAGGTAGAGTCTCCTCAGTATATACATACAGAGGTGGGGTAGAGTCTCCTTGGTAAATACATACAGAGGTGAGGTAGAGTCTCCTCGGTACATGCACACAGAGGTGGGGTAGAGTCTGCTCGGTATATACACACACAGAGGTGAGGTAGAGTCTCCTCGGTACATACACACACAGGTGAGGTAGAGTCTCCTCAGTATATACACACAGAGGTGGCGTAGAGTCTCCTCGGTACATACATGCAGAGGTGAGGTAGTGTCTCCTCAGTACATACACACACAGAGGTGAGTTAGAATCTCCTCAGTATATACACACAGAGGGGAGGTAGAGTCTCCCCGGTACATACACACACAGAGATGAGGTAGAGTCTCCTCAGTATATACACGCAGAGGTGGCGTAGAGTCTCCTCGGTACATACATACAGAGGTGAGGTAGTGTCTCCTCAGTATACGCACACAGGGGAGGTAGAGTCTCCTCAGGATACGCACACAGAGGGGAGGTAGTGTCTCCTCAGTATATACACACACAGAGGTGGCGTAGAGTCCTCTCGGTACATACATACAGAGGTGAGGTAAAGTCTCCTCAGTATACGCACACAGAGGGGAGGTAGAGTCTCCTCAGTATATACACACACAGAGGTGACGTAGAGTCTCCTCGGTACATACATACAGAGGTGAGGTAGAGTCTCCTCAGTACATACACACACAGAGGTGAGGTAGAGTCTGCTCGGTATATACACACACAGAGGTGAGGTAGAGTCTCCTCGGTACATACACACACAGGTGAGGTAGAGTCTCCTCAGTATATACACACAGAGGTGGCATAGAGTCTCCTCGGTACATACATGCAGAGGTGAGGTAGTGTCTCCTCAGTACATACACACAGAGGGGAGGTAGAGTCTCCTCGGTACATACACACACAGAGGGGAGGTAGAGTCTCCTCAGTACATACACACACAGAGGTGAGGTAGAGTCTGCTCGGTATATACACACACAGAGGTGAGGTAGAGTCTCCTCGGTACATACTCACACAGAGGGGAGGTAGAGTCTCCTCAGTATATACACACACAGAGGGGAGGTAGAGTCTCCTCAGTATACGCACACAGAGGTGAGGTAGAGTCTCCTCAGTATATACACACAGAGGTGAGGTAGAGTCTCCTCAGTATATACACACACAGAGGTGAGGTAGAGTCTCCTCAGTATATACACACACAGAGGTGAGGTAGAGTCTCCTCGGTATATACACACATAGGTGGGGTAGAGTCTCCTCAGTATTTACACACAGAGGTGGGGTAGAGTCTCCTCGGTACATACACACACACAGAGGTGAGGTAGAGTCTCCTCAGTATACGCACACAGAGGTGAGGTAGAGTCTCCTCAGTATATACACACACAGAGGTGAGGTAGAGTCTCCTCGGTACATACACACACAGGTGAGGTAGAGTCTCCTCGGTACATACGCACACAGGTGAGGTAGAGTCTCCTCGGTACATACACACACAGGTGAGGTAGAGTCTCCTCGGTACATACACACACAGAGGTGAGGTAGAGTCTCCTCGGTACATACGCACACAGAGGTGAGGTAGAGTCTCCTCGGTACATACGCACACAGAGGTGAGGTAGAGTCTGCTCGGTATATACACACACAGAGGTGAGGTAGAGCCTCCTCGGTACATACACACACAGGTGAGGTAGAGTCTCCTCGGTACATACACACACAGGTGAGGTAGAGTCTCCTCGGTACATACACACACAGAGGTGAGGTAGAGTCTCCTCGGTACATACACACACAGAGGTGAGGTAGAGTCTCCTCGGTACATACACACACAGAGGTGAGGTAGAGTCTCCTCGGTACATACACACACACAGAGGTGAGGTAGAGTCTCCTCGGTATATACACACACAGAGGGGAGGTAGAGTCTCCTCAGTATATACACATAGAGGTGAGGTAGAGTCTCCGCGGTACATACACACACAGAGGTGAGGTAGAGTCTCCGCGGTACATACACACACAGAGGTGAGGTAGAGTCTCCTCGGTACATACACACACACACAGAGGTGAGGTAGAGTCTCCTCGGTACATACACACACACAGAGGTGAGGTAGAGTCTCCTCGGTACATACACACACACAGAGGTGAGGTAGAGTCTCCTCGGTACATACACACACACAGAGGTGAGGTAGAGTCTCCTCGGTACATACACACACACAGAGGTGAGGTAGAGTCTCCTCGGTACATACACACACACAGAGGTGAGGTAGAGTCTCCCCGGTACATACACACACAGAGATGAGGTAGAGTCTCCTCAGTATATACACACAGAGGTGGCGTAGAGTCTCCTCAGTATATACACACAGAGGTGGCGTAGAGTCTCCTCGGTACATACATACAGAGGTGAGGTAGTGTCTCCTCAGTACATACACACACAGAGGGGAGGTAGAGTCTCCTCAGTATATACACACAGAGGTGGGGTAGAGTCTCCTCGGTACATACATACAGAGGTGGGGTAGAGTCTCCTTGGTACATACATACAGAGGTGAGGTAGAGTCTCCTCGGTACATACACACAGAGGTGGGGTAGAGTCTCCTCGGTACATACACACAGAGGTGGGGTAGAGTCTCCTCGGTACATACATACAGAGGTGGGATGGAGTCCTCTCGGTACATACATGCAGATGTGAGGTAGAGTCTCCTCAGTATATACACACAGAGGTGGGGTAGAGTCTCATCAGTACATACATACAGAGGTGGGGTAGTGTCTCCTCAGTATACGCACACAGGGGAGGTAGAGTCTCCTCAGGATACGCACACAGAGGGGAGGTAGTGTCTCCTCAGTATATACACACACAGAGCTGGTGTAGAGTCCTCTCGGTACATACATACAGAGGTGAGGTAGAGTCTCCTCAGTATACGCACACAGAGGGGAGGTAGAGTCTCCTCAGTATATACACACACAGAGGTGGCGTAGAGTCTCCTCGGTACATACATACATACAGAGGTGAGGTAGAGTCTCCTCAGTACATACACACACAGAGGTGAGGTAGAGTCTGCTCGGTATATACACACACAGATGTGAGTTAGAATCTCCTCAGTATATACACACAGAGGGGAGGTAGAGTCTCCTCAGTATATACACACAGAGGTGGCGTAGAGTCTCCTCGGTACATACATACAGAGGTGAGGTAGTGTCTCCTCAGTATACGCACACAGGGGAGGTAGAGTCTCCTCAGGATACGCACACAGAGGGGAGGTAGTGTCTCCTCAGTATATACACACACAGAGGTGGCGTAGAGTCCTCTCGGTACATACATACAGAGGTGAGGTAGAGTCTCCTCAGTACATACACACACAGAGGTGAGGTAGAGTCTGCTCGGTATATACACACACACAGGTGAGGTAGAGTCTCCTCGGTACATACACACACAGGTGAGGTAGAGTCTCCTCAGTATATACACACAGAGGTGGGGTAGAGTCTCCTCGGTACATACATACAGAGGTGGCGTAGAGTCTCCTCGGTACATACATGCAGAGGTGAGGTAGTGTCTCCTCAGTACATACACACACAGAGGGGGGGTAGAGTCTCCTCAGTATATACACACACAGAGGTGAGGTAGAATCTCCTCAGTATATACACACACGCAGAGGTGAGGTAGAGTCTCCTCGGTACATACTCACACAGAGGGGAGGTAGAGTCTCCTCAGTATATACACACACAGAGGGGAGGTAGAGTCTCCTCAGTATACGCACACAGAGGTGAGGTAGAGTCTCCTCTGTATATACACACAGAGGTGAGGTAGAGTCTCCTCAGTATATACACACAGAGGTGAGGTAGAGTCTCCTCAGTATATACACACAGAGGTGAGGTAGAGTCTCCTCAGTATATACACACACAGAGGTGAGGTAGAGTCTCCTCAGTATATACACACACAGAGGTGAGGTAGAGTCTCCTCGGTATATACACACATAGGTGGGGTAGAGTCTCCTCAGTATTTACACACAGAGGTGGGGTAGAGTCTCCTCGGTACATACACACACACACAGAGGTGAGGTAGAGTCTCCTCAGTATACGCACACAGAGGTGAGGTAGAGTCTCCTCAGTATATACACACACAGAGGTGAGGTAGAGTCTCCTCGGTATATACACACACAGAGGTGAGGTAGAGCCTCCTCGGTACATACACACACAGGTGAGGTAGAGTCTCCTCGATACATACACACACAGGTGAGGTAGAGTCTCCTCGGTACATACACACACAGGTGAGGTAGAGTCTCCTCGGTACATACACACACAGAGATGAGGTAGAGTCTCCTCGGTACATACACACACAGAGGTGAGGTAGAGTCTCCTCGGTACATACACACACAGAGGTGAGGTAGAGTCTCCTCGGTACATACACACACACAGAGGTGAGGTAGAGTCTCCTCGGTATATACACACACAGAGGGGAGGTAGAGTCTCCTCAGTATATACACATAGAGGTGAGGTAGAGTCTCCTCGGTACATACACACACACAGAGGTGAGGTAGAGTCTCCTCGGTACATACACACACACAGAGGTGAGGTAGAGTCTCCTCGGTACATACACACACACAGAGGTGAGGTAGAGTCTCCCCGGTACATACACACACAGAGATGAGGTAGAGTCTCCTCAGTATATACACACAGAGGTGGCGTAGAGTCTCCTCAGTATATACACACAGAGGTGGCGTAGAGTCTCCTCGGTACATACATACAGAGGTGAGGTAGTGTCTCCTCAGTACATACACACACAGAGGGGAGGTAGAGTCTCCTCAGTATATACACACAGAGGTGGGGTAGAGTCTCCTCGGTACATACATACAGAGGTGAGGTAGAGTCTCCTCAGTATATACACACACACACAGAGGGGAGGTAGAGTCTCCTCAGTATATACACACAGAGGTGGGGTAGAGTCTCCTCGGTACATACATACAGAGGTGGGGTAGAGTCTCCTTGGTACATACATACAGAGGTGAGGTAGAGTCTCCTCGGTACATACACACAGAGGTGGGGTAGAGTCTCCTCGGTACATACATACAGAGGTGGGGTGGAGTCCTCTCGGTACATACATGCAGATGTGAGGTAGAGTCTCCTCAGTATATACACACAGAGGTGGGGTAGAGTCTCATCAGTACATACATACAGAGGTGGGGTAGAGTCCTCTCGGTACATACATACAAAGGTGAGATAGAGTCTCCTCAGTATATACACACACAGAGGTGGCGTAAAGTCCTCTCGGTACATACATACAGAGGTGAGGTAGAGTCTCCTCAGTATACGCACACAGAGGGGAGGTAGAGTCTCCTCAGTATATACACACACAGAGGTGGAGTAGAGTCTCCTCGGTACATACATACAGAGGTGAGGTAGTGTCTCCTCAGTACATACACACACAGAGGGGGGGGGGGGTAGAGTCTCCTCAGTATATACACACACAGAGGGGAGGTAGAGTCTCCTCAGTATATACACACACAGAGGTGGGGTAGAGTCTCCTCGGTACATCCATACAGAGGTGAGGTAGAGTCTCCTCAGTATACGCACACAGAGGGGAGGTAGAGTCTCCTCAGGATACGCACACAGAGGGGAGGTAGAGTCTCCTCAGTATATACACACAGAGGTGGCGTAGAGTCTCCTCAGTACATACATACAGAGGTGAGGTAGAGTCTCCTCAGTACATACACACACAGAGGGGAGGTAGAGTCTCCTCAGTATATACACACAGAGGGGAGGTAGAGTCTCCTCAGTATACACACACAGAGGGGAGGTAGAGTCTCCTCAGTATATACACACAGAGGTGGCGTAGAGTCTCCTCGGTACATACATACAGAGGTGAGGTAGTGTCTCCTCAGTACATACACACACAGAGGGGAGTAGAGTCTCCTCAGTATATACACACACAGAGGTGAGGTAGAATCTCCTCAGTATATACACACAGAGGTGAGGTAGAATCTCCTCAGTATATACACACAGAGGTGAGGTACAGTCTCCTCAGTACATACACACACAGAGGGGAGGTAGAGTCTCCTCAGTACATACACACACAGAGGGGAGGTAGAGTCTCCTCAGTACATACACACACAGAGGGGAGGTAGAGTCTCCTCAGTACATACACACACAGAGGGGAGGTAGAGTCTCCTCAGTATATACACACACAGAGGGGAGGTAGAGTCTCCTCAGTATATACACACACAGAGGGGAGGAAGAGTCTCCTCAGTATATACACACAGAGGTGGCGTAGAGTCTCCTCGGTACATACATACAGAGGTGGCGTAGAGTCTCCTCGGTACATACATACAGAGGTGAGGTAGTGTCTCCTCAGTACATACACACACAGAGGGGTGGTAGAGTCTCCTCAGTATATACACACAGAGGTGGGGTAGAGTCTCCTCAGTATATACACACAGAGGTGGGGTAGAATCTCCTCAGTGTATACACACAGAGGTGAGGTAGAGTCTCCTCAGTATATACACACAGAGGTGGGGTAGAGTCTCCTCGGTACATACATACAGAGGTGAGGTAGAGTCTCCTCAGTACATACACACACAGAGGGGAGGTAGAGTCTCCTCAGTATATACACGCAGAGGTGGCGTAGAGTCTCCTCGGTACATACATACAGAGGTGAGGTAGTGTCTCCTCAGTACATACACACACAGAGGTGGGGTAGAGTCTCCTCAGTATATACACACAGAGGTGGGGTAGAGTCTCCTCAGTATATACACACAGAGGTTAGCTAGATTCTCCTCAGTACATACACACAGAGGTGAGGTAGAGTCTCCTCGGTATATACACACAGAGGTGAGGTAGAGTCTCCTCAGTATATACACACAGAGGTGGGGTAGAGTCTCCTCGGTACATACATACAGAGGTGAGGTAGAGTCTCCTCAGTATACGCACACAGAGGTGAGGTAGAGTCTCCTCAGTATACGCACACAGAGGTGAGGTAGAGTCTCCTCAGTATACGCACACAGAGGGGAGGTAGAGTCTCCTCAGTATACGCACACAGAGGGGAGGTAGAGTCTCCTCAGTATACGCACACAGAGGGGAGGTAGAGTCTCCTCAGTATACGCACACAGAGGGGAGGTAGAGTCTCCTCGGTACATACATACAGAGGTGAGGTAGTGTCTCCTCAGTACATACACACACAGAGGGGAGTAGAGTCTCCTCAGTATATACACACACAGAGGTGAGGTAGAATCTCCTCAGTATATACACACAGAGGTGAGGTAGAATCTCCTCAGTATATACACACAGAGGTGAGGTACAGTCTCCTCAGTACATACACACACAGAGGGGAGGTAGAGTCTCCTCAGTACATACACACACAGAGGGGAGGTAAAGTCTCCTCAGTACATACACACACAGAGGGGAGGTAGAGTCTCCTCAGTACATACACACACAGAGGGGAGGTAGAGTCTCCTCAGTATATACACACACAGAGGGGAGGTAGAGTCTCCTCAGTATATACACACACAGAGGGGAGGAAGAGTCTCCTCAGTATATACACACAGAGGTGGCGTAGAGTCTCCTCGGTACATACATACAGAGGTGAGGTAGTGTCTCCTCAGTACATACACACACAGAGGGGGGGTAGAGTCTCCTCAGTATATACACACAGAGGTGGGGTAGAGTCTCCTCAGTATATACACACAGAGGTGGGGTAGAATCTCCTCAGTGTATACACACAGAGGTGAGGTAGAGTCTCCTCAGTATATACACACAGAGGTGGGGTAGAGTCTCCTCGGTACATACATACAGAGGTGAGGTAGAGTCTCCTCAGTACATACACACACAGAGGGGAGGTAGAGTCTCCTCAGTATATACACGCAGAGGTGGCGTAGAGTCTCCTCGGTACATACATACAGAGGTGAGGTAGTGTCTCCTCAGTACATACACACACAGAGGTGGGGTAGAGTCTCCTCAGTATATACACACAGAGGTGGGGTAGAGTCTCCTCAGTATATACACACAGAGGTTAGCTAGATTCTCCTCAGTACATACACACAGAGGTGAGGTAGAGTCTCCTCGGTATATACACACAGAGGTGAGGTAGAGTCTCCTCAGTATATACACACAGAGGTGGGGTAGAGTCTCCTCGGTACATACATACAGAGGTGAGGTAGAGTCTCCTCAGTATACGCACACAGAGGTGAGGTAGAGTCTCCTCAGTATACGCACACAGAGGTGAGGTAGAGTCTCCTCAGTATACGCACACAGAGGGGAGGTAGAGTCTCCTCAGTATACGCACACAGAGGGGAGGTAGAGTCTCCTCAGTATACGCACACAGAGGGGAGGTAGAGTCTCCTCAGTATACGCACACAGAGGGGAGGTAGAGTCTCCTCAGTATACGCACACAGAGGGGAGGTAGAGTCTCCTCAGTATACGCACACAGAGGGGAGGTAGAGTCTCCTCAGTATACGCACACAGAGGGGAGGTAGAGTCTCCTCAGTATACGCACACAGAGGGGAGGTAGAGTCTCCTCAGTATACGCACACAGAGGGGAGGTAGAGTCTCCTCAGTATATACACACAGAGGTGGCGTAGAGTCTCCTCAGTACATACACACACAGAGGGGGGGTAGAGTCTCCTCAGTACATACACACACAGAGGGGGGGTAGACTCTCCTCAGTACATACACACACAGAGGGGAGGTAGAGTCTCCTCGGTACATACACACACAGAGGTGAGGTAGAGTCTCCTCGGTACATACACACACAGAGGTGAGGTAGAGTCTCCTCGGTACATACACACACACAGAGGTGAGGTAGAGTCTCCTCGGTATATACACACACAGAGGGGAGGTAGAGTCTCCTCAGTATATACACATAGAGGTGAGGTAGAGTCTCCTCGGTACATACACACACACAGAGGTGAGGTAGAGTCTCCTCGGTACACACACACACACAGAGGTGAGGTAGAGTCTCCTCGGTACATACACACACACAGAGGTGAGGTAGAGTCTCCCCGGTACATACACACACAGAGATGAGGTAGAGTCTCCTCAGTATATACACACAGAGGTGGCGTAGAGTCTCCTCAGTATATACACACAGAGGTGGCGTAGAGTCTCCTCGGTACATACATACAGAGGTGAGGTAGTGTCTCCTCAGTACATACACACACAGAGGGGAGGTAGAGTCTCCTCAGTATATACACACAGAGGTGGGGTAGAGTCTCCTCGGTACATACATACAGAGGTGAGGTAGAGTCTCCTCAGTATATACACACACACACAGAGGGGAGGTAGAGTCTCCTCAGTATATACACACAGAGGTGGGGTAGAGTCTCCTCGGTACATACATACAGAGGTGGGGTAGAGTCTCCTTGGTACATACATACAGAGGTGAGGTAGAGTCTCCTCTGTACATACACACAGAGGTGGGGTAGAGTCTCCTCGGTACATACATACAGAGGTGGGGTGGAGTCCTCTCGGTACATACATGCAGATGTGAGGTAGAGTCTCCTCAGTATATACACACAGAGGTGGGGTAGAGTCTCATCAGTACATACATACAGAGGTGGGGTAGAGTCCTCTCGGTACATACATACAAAGGTGAGATAGAGTCTCCTCAGTATATACACACACAGAGGTGGCGTAAAGTCCTCTCGGTACATACATACAGAGGTGAGGTAGAGTCTCCTCAGTATACGCACACAGAGGGGAGGTAGAGTCTCCTCAGTATATACACACACAGAGGTGGCGTAGAGTCTCCTCGGTACATACATACAGAGGTGAGGTAGTGTCTCCTCAGTACATACACACACAGAGGGGGGGGGGGGGTAGAGTCTCCTCAGTATATACACACACAGAGGGGAGGTAGAGTCTCCTCAGTATATACACACACAGAGGTGGGGTAGAGTCTCCTCGGTACATCCATACAGAGGTGAGGTAGAGTCTCCTCAGTATACGCACACAGAGGGGAGGTAGAGTCTCCTCAGGATACGCACACAGAGGGGAGGTAGAGTCTCCTCAGTATATACACACAGAGGTGGCGTAGAGTCTCCTCAGTACATACATACAGAGGTGAGGTAGAGTCTCCTCAGTACATACACACACAGAGGGGAGGTAGAGTCTCCTCAGTATATACACACAGAGGGGAGGTAGAGTCTCCTCAGTATACACACACAGAGGGGAGGTAGAGTCTCCTCAGTATATACACACAGAGGTGGCGTAGAGTCTCCTCGGTACATACATACAGAGGTGAGGTAGTGTCTCCTCAGTACATACACACACAGAGGGGAGTAGAGTCTCCTCAGTATATACACACACAGAGGTGAGGTAGAATCTCCTCAGTATATACACACAGAGGTGAGGTAGAATCTCCTCAGTATATACACACAGAGGTGAGGTACAGTCTCCTCAGTACATACACACACAGAGGGGAGGTAGAGTCTCCTCAGTACATACACACACAGAGGGGAGGTAGAGTCTCCTCAGTACATACACACACAGAGGGGAGGTAGAGTCTCCTCAGTACATACACACACAGAGGGGAGGTAGAGTCTCCTCAGTATATACACACACAGAGGGGAGGTAGAGTCTCCTCAGTATATACACACACAGAGGGGAGGAAGAGTCTCCTCAGTATATACACACAGAGGTGGCGTAGAGTCTCCTCGGTACATACATACAGAGGTGGCGTAGAGTCTCCTCGGTACATACATACAGAGGTGAGGTAGTGTCTCCTCAGTACATACACACACAGAGGGGGGGTAGAGTCTCCTCAGTATATACACACAGAGGTGGGGTAGAGTCTCCTCAGTATATACACACAGAGGTGGGGTAGAATCTCCTCAGTGTATACACACAGAGGTGAGGTAGAGTCTCCTCAGTATATACACACAGAGGTGGGGTAGAGTCTCCTCGGTACATACATACAGAGGTGAGGTAGAGTCTCCTCAGTACATACACACACAGAGGGGAGGTAGAGTCTCCTCAGTATATACACGCAGAGGTGGCGTAGAGTCTCCTCGGTACATACATACAGAGGTGAGGTAGTGTCTCCTCAGTACATACACACACAGAGGTGGGGTAGAGTCTCCTCAGTATATACACACAGAGGTGGGGTAGAGTCTCCTCAGTATATACACACAGAGGTTAGCTAGATTCTCCTCAGTACATACACACAGAGGTGAGGTAGAGTCTCCTCGGTATATACACACAGAGGTGAGGTAGAGTCTCCTCAGTATATACACACAGAGGTGGGGTAGAGTCTCCTCGGTACATACATACAGAGGTGAGGTAGAGTCTCCTCAGTATACGCACACAGAGGTGAGGTAGAGTCTCCTCAGTATACGCACACAGAGGTGAGGTAGAGTCTCCTCAGTATACGCACACAGAGGGGAGGTAGAGTCTCCTCAGTATACGCACACAGAGGGGAGGTAGAGTCTCCTCAGTATACGCACACAGAGGGGAGGTAGAGTCTCCTCAGTATACGCACACAGAGGGGAGGTAGAGTCTCCTCGGTACATACATACAGAGGTGAGGTAGTGTCTCCTCAGTACATACACACACAGAGGGGAGTAGAGTCTCCTCAGTATATACACACACAGAGGTGAGGTAGAATCTCCTCAGTATATACACACAGAGGTGAGGTAGAATCTCCTCAGTATATACACACAGAGGTGAGGTACAGTCTCCTCAGTACATACACACACAGAGGGGAGGTAGAGTCTCCTCAGTACATACACACACAGAGGGGAGGTAAAGTCTCCTCAGTACATACACACACAGAGGGGAGGTAGAGTCTCCTCAGTACATACACACACAGAGGGGAGGTAGAGTCTCCTCAGTATATACACACACAGAGGGGAGGTAGAGTCTCCTCAGTATATACACACACAGAGGGGAGGAAGAGTCTCCTCAGTATATACACACAGAGGTGGCGTAGAGTCTCCTCGGTACATACATACAGAGGTGAGGTAGTGTCTCCTCAGTACATACACACACAGAGGGGGGGTAGAGTCTCCTCAGTATATACACACAGAGGTGGGGTAGAGTCTCCTCAGTATATACACACAGAGGTGGGGTAGAATCTCCTCAGTGTATACACACAGAGGTGAGGTAGAGTCTCCTCAGTATATACACACAGAGGTGGGGTAGAGTCTCCTCGGTACATACATACAGAGGTGAGGTAGAGTCTCCTCAGTACATACACACACAGAGGGGAGGTAGAGTCTCCTCAGTATATACACGCAGAGGTGGCGTAGAGTCTCCTCGGTACATACATACAGAGGTGAGGTAGTGTCTCCTCAGTACATACACACACAGAGGTGGGGTAGAGTCTCCTCAGTATATACACACAGAGGTGGGGTAGAGTCTCCTCAGTATATACACACAGAGGTTAGCTAGATTCTCCTCAGTACATACACACAGAGGTGAGGTAGAGTCTCCTCGGTATATACACACAGAGGTGAGGTAGAGTCTCCTCAGTATATACACACAGAGGTGGGGTAGAGTCTCCTCGGTACATACATACAGAGGTGAGGTAGAGTCTCCTCAGTATACGCACACAGAGGTGAGGTAGAGTCTCCTCAGTATACGCACACAGAGGTGAGGTAGAGTCTCCTCAGTATACGCACACAGAGGGGAGGTAGAGTCTCCTCAGTATACGCACACAGAGGGGAGGTAGAGTCTCCTCAGTATACGCACACAGAGGGGAGGTAGAGTCTCCTCAGTATACGCACACAGAGGGGAGGTAGAGTCTCCTCAGTATACGCACACAGAGGGGAGGTAGAGTCTCCTCAGTATACGCACACAGAGGGGAGGTAGAGTCTCCTCAGTATACGCACACAGAGGGGAGGTAGAGTCTCCTCAGTATACGCACACAGAGGGGAGGTAGAGTCTCCTCAGTATACGCACACAGAGGGGAGGTAGAGTCTCCTCAGTATATACACACAGAGGTGGCGTAGAGTCTCCTCAGTACATACACACACAGAGGGGGGGTAGAGTCTCCTCAGTACATACACACACAGAGGGGGGGTAGACTCTCCTCAGTACATACACACACAGAGGGGAGGTAGAGTCTCCTCAGTACATACATACAGAGGTGAGGTAGAGTCTCCTCAGTATATACACACACAGAGGGGAGGTAGAATCTCCTCAGTATATATACGCACACAGGGGGGAGGTAGATTCTCTTCGGTATACTCACATAGAGATGAGGTAGATTCCTCTCAGTATATACAGATAGAGGTAAGGTAGATTCTGCTCAGTATATACACGCAGAGGTCAATTAGATTCTCCTCGGTATATGCACACAGAGGGGGGGGGGGGGGGGTAGATTCTCCTCAGTATACAAATAATTTCCCTAGGCTTTATGGTTTCTGAGAAAAGAACTACCGTAATCTCATGTATCGCGGGTTTTCGCACAGTTTTTCACGCAAAGAATTGAATATTGATATTACAACCCTATTACTTTTCTTTTTTAGGGCCTAAAAAATGGTTATGGCAAATTTCACATTTGTGCGGTACAGATGTGTGTTAGTTATATTAGATAGGGGGTCACTTACTTTGGCGCTTGGAATTGAATAATCACGTTGCGACCCCCTTACTTTTCCTATAAAGGAACTAAAGATGGTCGTGCCAAATTTCAAGTTTGTACGACACTAAGAAGTTAGAGAATTAGTGGCGAGTCAGTCAGTGAGGGCTGGGTATATCAGCTAATATATATATATATACGTATACGTATACATACACATATGATTGGCTGATATGATATACCCAGCTTTGCCCAAGTTAATTTGATACAGGTGTTTGTGTTGTTCGCACGGAAAATTTTATGAAGATGGGGTTACTTTAGAGGAACGGAGGAATAAAATCTGTATACATAGAGGAGCGTTAGATTCTCCTCAGGCTGCATGTACCGGTGTCACATATGGCAGAGGGGTCTTTGGATCTGCATACGTCTGCACCTCCTATAGATGCACACCTGTTTCCACATTCTCTTGTTTTAAAGCCCCCTTTTTTACCAAGTTAAAATGGCGGCTCCACAGTCGTTTAGGGATAAACTAATGAAATCGTATAACTCTGGGAGTACAGAGAAGCCAAGAACACCCATAGCAATAGCAGAACTGTCCATCTCCGTTGCCTACAGATCCGCAGCACTAATGCTCCCTGGTTTTGTCATGGAGCCTCCAGTATTCTGATTCATCGGCTGAATGTAAACCCGTTGCGTTCTACGGAAAATCAGCAAGTCTAATGAACTCCTTGTAATAACAGAGCGATTGTACTGCCTCCGGTGGCTGAAGGGTTAATACCGTCCTTCTATGGGCTACGAACCCCCAGCATTTGTCTCCTCTATGAGGCGAGGGACGCAGTGACATCCTGGTCATTGCAGCACCGTGTGACAGCCGGTGGCAGGTCCCAGCTGGTTGTGTCTCATCGCCCCCCTCGGGCCGCAGAGCCGCATCCGTTTTTTTTAGTGATTTGATGCCTTCTCTCCAGACATGACAGTCCAGCGAGCTGCTGGGGCCGGGGACATGCGGCCATGCCAGCTAATGATCTGCCGTGATGTGACAGTCACCACTGGTGTGAATATATTGCTGGAACCCTGCAAACCGCTGTCACTTACTGGCATCTGATCACATTAACCCTGTGTGCGCCACGATACAGGAAGCCGGTCTGGAATAGGTTACAGGAGGACCAGTTTATGTAAACCCACGTCTTGGTGATTTTATGCATGTGGTGGCACGCTATATAATATATATATATTTTTTTAGGCAGCCAAAATTATTTTTGGTGGTGGTGGTGGTGGTGGTGGTGGGGGGGGGGGTTGTAACATTTAGGGCTATTTGTTTTTATACCTTTTTGATTATTTTTTTCAAATTTATTTATATGGGGTAATGCGTACAAAAAGTTAATTTTTTTTTAAATTTATAGTTTTTTATTTTTATAATTAGTTTATTTACGCTAAACTAAAAGCACAGGAATGGGGTCTCCACTTTGTTTTGGACGTTTTGATATATAAATTGTATAATCTCCGATTGCAGGGCGGATGTGGTGACCATTTAGGTTAGCGGGGTGGTGGGTCGTTGTCTTTTTTTTTTTTTTTCTATATCTGCATTCTGTAAAAATTTTTTACATTTCTTTTTGCAACTTTTTTGTTTTCATTTTCTACCTTTATGCTCCCTAGGAGGCAATGATCGCTGGGTCCCATAAAGTACTGTATTCTCTACTTAGCACTCATTGAGAACTATGAAGGCTGGAAAAGAGAAGGCAGAAGGTGTTATAAATCACTTCTGTCTTCTCCTCCGGGTCCTCGCCTGTTTCTGACAGCAGAGTACCCCACCTCCTGCCAGACTGCTGAAGTTTTAATTCCTGTATATTAACTATTGGCCAAGATTAAAACCCCAGTGCTGTATATATACAGCGCTCTGTCCTAAATGGCCTAATACTGAAGTGTCTTCTGACATGACTGGTAAGCTCGGGAGGCGCTGCTCAGGCCATTACTTTACAAGATGGGAATACACCTTTAATTAATGATGTAGTAGTAGTACTGTGTTTCCCCGAAAATAAGACAGTGTCTTATATTAATTTTTGTTCAAAAAGGTTTAACTTTTTGACATGTATAGCTGCCTGGACACTATTTAAATTGACTTTTTTAATTAACTGTTAGCAGGGCTTAATTTTGGAGTAGGGCTTATATTTCAAGCATCCTCAAAAAGCCTGAAAAATCATTTTGCATCCTCAAAAATTCTGGAAAATCATACTACGTCTTATTTTCAGGGAAACAGGGTAATAGGAATATTCTGCCACTAAGACTTTGTTCACATCTGTGTTAGAACTTCCAGCACAGAACTACTGAAACGCAGCGGACTCCATTATAGGAGACTCCCTTTCTTTGAATTTGCAGTCCACTGCTTGTAATGTGAAGTCCTTCTCTAGTAACCGAGACAGCAAGATGGATTACAAAATGTGGGGATGGATATTCTCTCATGCTTACCATAGATGTATATGGATGGGGAGAACCAGAGACTCACACAAATGCTGCTGCAACCAATAGCAATTGTTTACCATCTCACAGCTACTGAAATCACAACTACACTGCTCGGTACTATTGTCCCCCATGGTGAGGTTACTTATTAGCATGTGCTACAAAGAACTAGAAAATCCAAAGGCACACAGAAAATCTTCTGAATGGAAAGAAATACAAGTAGGAAGCTTTTGTAGAACACTTAGAAAAATATTTTGACATTGTGGTGTTGCCTGGCAGCCATATTGGAGGCAGCCATCTTCAATTTAGCCTAACAAGCTTGAATGGCAAGGGGGTCATGGGATAAATGATTTATGGTTAAAAAATCATCTGAAGTTTTTTCTGAAGTTGTCATTTTTTTAATACCTGCAGCAATTTTTGGGTTACAGATGATATGTTTAGTGTTAATAAAGTGATGTCGACTAATGTGATATGGAAAATACTAACCGGATGTCCTTTTCAGGTAGCAGACGATGATATTAACAATCCAGGACAGAATTGGGATCATATTGATGGTCTATAAAAGGAGGCTATCAATCAAGAACACCCAGGAAGAAGGCCAGTGAGTGAGCAAGCGGTCAGAAAACCGATTTAGAAGGTCAGGGGAACGGATAGAGTCCAGGACCAACTGAGACTGGTCATCAACACGACATCATCCATAACTCAAATTGTTGCAGGTATTGAAAAAAATGACTGCACCTATCAATTTATAGTTAAATTCTACCCTTAAGACATGTATCTCATGACCCCCTTTCCATTGAAGTTTCTTAAGCCGAATCCAAGATGGCCGCCCCCGACAGGCACCACTATAGTGCAAAACAGTGTTCTATAAAGTCTCCTACTTGTATCTCTCTTCGTTCAGAATATATTCTGGTTGGGCCTGGCATTTGGATCACCCATACACAGATTAAGCTTCACTTACATAACTTTATAGTGAAGTTTTCATACATCGCACAACTTTTTTGATGCAGCTTTTGGCTGCATGTGTGTTTCATTAAATTTATATAGATGAAGTACTTAAAAACTGCAGTATGGCGGCCGATCTGATTGTCTCGCACAGTATCCATCACAGCCTGGTGGCTTCTCCCCTATGGAGGACATTTTTGTGCATCTTCCTAATGATGAAGGATTAATTTGTAGTGACTTTCAGAACAACGGCAGCATTGTACCAGTATGATTGACTCACATATCCGGTCGTCCATTGCTGGCACGGGGGTTGCTGTGGGCTCCGTCCCTCCGCTCTGACTGTCTTCTAACGTACATCTTTGATCATCCATCCGGTTACTCTGAAATTTACTTAAGAGGTCAAAGAAGCATTCTTCATCAGAAGGAGCCCGATTGATTTTCTGCAAAACAATTCAGAGAAACTAATTTAATACGGATTTCCTCGGCTCTTCCAGCCTCTCCGGGCGGTTTCTACAGCAATCAATTCTACGTGCGATTCTCCCTTACAGTAACTATCGATCAGAGCTGGGTGCTTGCCTCACAGCGGTCTGGGATGGTACAGCCGCTATCTGTGCACAGGGAGACTTTAGAAGAAAAAAAAATTAAAAAAAATAAGAAATCACTAAAAATGATTCTCGGCAATGACACATGGTGTAAAAATACACCGAAGACTAATCCACCAAAGAATCTGCATTGCTGACGTGTGGTTTTCAAGCTTTCCATTTCATAGAGTGGAATCTGCAGTAAATCAGCACCCGAATCTGAGGGTAAGAAATGCTGTAAAAGTACGCCATATAGAAATGTACCACAAAATCTGCATATGTGAATCCATCCCTAATCCAGATAACCGTTCTAACCCAAATTCACCAGTGACCCCTCCATAGTGGGGCACCTTCTAAGAATACATGACTGGCTTATAAAGAATTAAAGCTACCGATATCAAATAGATGTTCTATACGGGTGCGGATATACGGCGATTTTGGTGACACGTGTGAAGATTGAACTAAGACAACCTAACGTGACCATCGCAAACAATCCAACACTGTTATATTCTTGGCCGCAAGTCACATGTCACGCCGCCATGGTAGACAGCAATTCAAGCTGAGTGCGATTTGGCTATTAAATAGACAAACTGCAGCTCTAGACCTGTCGCACAACAGCAAGTCACACACGTTTTTTTGCTTGTGCGTCTCATGACTAAAGTCGCTGTGTAGTCCGAGACTAACTTGCATCCCGGTAACTCCCAATTGGGTGGCCATAAGACCGTGACTGTTTCCATAGCATTCCAGTAGGAGAGTCATGGAGGTGGTCTGGGCTGGGTAGAGAAGGACTCAGCTTTATTTCATGTGATTGGTTGGCTATTTGCATCCTACACTGATCTGTTCTCTGATCCTGCATCATACCTAGAGATGATTAGAATCTACAACGGACAGCACCGTTATTTGCAGGTTCATGTGGCGGTTTTCACTTTACAGTATTTGGGTTGGGGTACGTTCACATGTTACGGATTCTCTGCCGCAGAAAATCCTCCCCAAAATCCTCCAAGTTATTGCTGCGGTTTTTGATGCAGATCTGCAGCAGAATTCACCCTTTGCAATCGAAGGGTCAAAAAGAGTTAAAATCTGCACCAATTCCGCTACATGTGAACATATCCTTATAACACAGCTGATCATACAATCTGGTGAACTGCTTAAATAACAATTCCCAATATAAAGTTATCAGAATCGGCCACTTTACAGGCAGCAATGATGAGAACATGGAGGCATTTGCTTAGTTTTCATCCTGTCTGGAGTCTTAAAAGGGACCCAAAATTGTGGTCCGAATGATAATGTCTGTAACCGTTGGCGCAGCTATAATGTATCACCCACATCTGATGGTTTTCTGCCCCCCCGCAGGAGGGAATAGGCGGTGAATGAAGCAGAACAGGGATCTGGTGTCGATGTTGGCAGCCATCTGCCGGCGGACGTGTCATAAATTCCATCTGTTTACATGAGACCTCGCCACTTATAGATTTATTGCTGATTTATCTCGTAACTTCCCTTTTCGCTCCCGAGTGACAAGTATAACAATGAATTACCGGTGTTCACTGACAGCGATCCCTTATTTGTTTTCGCTCCACCTGGAGACAAATAACAGCACTGGCGGAGCACTTATGCCATTTTATTTTAACCGTTAGTGGGGTCTCCGCACCCGGACCCTCATCGATCAAAACTTCTGATATGTCACTGTGACATTTCAGGAACTCGCTGAGAGTTTAGTTGCACTTTAAGGTGGTCATCAAGCTTATCCAGACGTTATTTCGTCTGCTCCCCCCTTCCATTCCCCATAAATGTTGACCATGTGTTCTCAGTGGGCGGAGGGGGATAAGGCGCTGCCGCACGCCTCTGACAGCGGCTTATTCCCCATAGAATTAAAGGACCAGTCATGTAACCCTTCTCTCTCAGACACCCCAAAAAAACACATTAGATGGGTGGTGGGTTTGACATCTAAATCTATATGGCCAACTTTACGTAGAGCCATTTGCAGAAGCCAGTGTGACGACACAGAGTTTTTGTAGCTTGCAGTTGACTACAGTTTGGAGCAGGTCAATAACAATGGGGCTCCTCATTAAAGAGTTGATGCAAACAAAGCAGAAATGAAGTCCTAAGCTCTCGCTCACAGCCTGAAGGTTGCGAGTCCAATCCCCACATGGTTAAGGTAGCCGACTCAAGGTTAACTCAGCCTGCCATCCTTCCGAGGTTGGTAAAATGAGTACTCAGCTTGGTGGGGGGTAATAAATAAATTACCTAAAAGTGCTGTAAGATATGTTGGCGCTATACAAATATTTTTTTTTATCCTTCTACTTTACTTTACTCAACAGAGCTGACGTTCAGCAGAACCACCAGGATTAATGCAGCATTTTAGGTCTACGTTGGCACTGTAGATATTAGTACTAAATCTGCCCCAACCAGTTTGTGCTGCAGTGAAGGCCACATTGCTGTAATGTTAGCGATACTGACATGGAAACCAGTACTTATGTGTAGCGTTAGCTACATAGTATTAATAGATGCTAGTGGAGTATATATGTATATGTGGCCATAGCAGCAACAGTTTAGACAAAGTGTAGCCCTGGGCAGAATTTAGAGCAGAGCCCCAAACACTGCAATATTGTACCAACATAGTAACATTAGGGCCTTATCCACAGAGCCACATATTCCATACATGTGCTGTGTGAGTGTGACGTCCGTATGCATGCTGCATCGAAGCTTCTTGGATGCAGCTCGCATCAGACATCACTCCTATACATTATAGTACACTGCCAGTGAATAGCTCCCTATTCAATATGGCGGTCATATAGGATCACCTGCTGCAGGGTGATGGGATAGACTATGGGGAAGGGCTCATACAGGCTGAGCCACTGAAAATAGCGCAGCACCACACTCTTACGAAAAAGGTCTAAGCGTACGTTGCAAATTTTGGTGCAGATCTGCAACAAAATCCATAGCAAAATAACTAGGTGTGAACGCACCCTAATAAGACTATAGTATCTTGCAGGACTTTTCCTACTGTCATCAGCCATCCTCATACAAGTACTTGTCCCGGAGGAGGAAGATCAAGAACCCTCTGATTCTGAGGAAGAACGAGATCACTGACAAGTACAGCTAAAGCCAAGGATTCATCTAAATGTAAAAATGCTCTGAAAGATCAAGGAGCTTGTAAAGGAGCCAATGTATACCCTTGAGATTCGTGTGCAAGAGTCCAGAAGAACATCAGTCCTGCACAAGGAGGAACGTCCTGGGCTAACCATGGTTCCACGAGGTGTGAAATAGGCACTAAGACCCAAACAAAGTGGAGTTCATTAAGATTGTCCTGGTCTGTGCAGTACCTCCCGAAAACAGAGGATGCAAAGCTCGTTCCTCTAAACATCATGAGGAGAGGGTTCTGGCCTATCAAGAACACCAGAACCTGGACAGGCAGGAGGAGAAGATAAGAGAGGAGGAAGACTAAGGCAAGAAAAACTGCCTCACCTGATCCATCACTGTTCCATCCAGGTGAGTACTGTGAGTGGGCATTTCTGAGGTCATTTTTGGCTCTTTTGAACAACACAGCTGGATTTATCTCTTCTTTACCATCTGTTGTCAGTAGGGAAAAACCCGAGGGTCGAATCCTGTGGACGACCACCAGATTGAAGTTCACACATGTGCAAGACACAGTGCCAAAGGATGGCAACCTCCAAATGGCACACAGCCTGAGGGTTGTGACCTGTGGATGGCACACAGCCGGAGGGTCGTGACCTGTGGATGGCACACAGCCTGAGGGTCGTGACCTGTGGATGGCACACAGCCTGAGGGTCGTGACCTGTGAATGGCACACAGCCTGAGGGTTGTGACCTGTGAATGGCACACAGCCTGAGGGTTGTGACCTGTGAATGGCACACAGCCTGAGGGTTGTGACCTGTGAATGGCACACAGCCTGAGGGTTGTGACCTGTGAATGGCACACAGCCTGAGGGTTGTGACCTGTGAATGGCACACAGCCGGAGGGTTGTGACCTGTGGATGGCACACAGCCGGAGGGTTGTGACCTGTGGATGGCACACAGCCGGAGGGTTGTGACCTGTGGATGGCACACAGCCGGAGGGTTGTGACCTGTGGATGGCACACAGCCGGAGGGTTGTGACCTGTGGATGGCACACAGCCGGAGGGTTGTGACCTGTGGATGGCACACAGCCGGAGGGTTGTGACCTGTGCATGGCACACAGCCGGAGGGTTGTGACCTGTGGATGGCCCACAGCCGGAGGGTTGTGACCTGTGGATGGCCCACAGCCGGAGGGTTGTGACCTGTGGATGGCCCACAGCCGGAGGGTTTGTGACCTGTGGATGGCCCACAGCCGGAGGGTTGTGACCTGTGGATGGCCCACAGCCGGAGGGTTGTGACCTGTGGATGGCCCACAGCCGGAGGGTTGTGACCTGTGGATGGCCCACAGCCGGAGGGTTGTGACCTGTGGATGGCCCACAGCCGGAGGGTTGTGACCTGTGGATGGCCCACAGCCGGAGGGTTGTGACCTGTGGATGGCCCACAGCCGGAGGGTTGTGACCTGTGGATGGCCCACAGCCGGAGGGTTGTGACCTGTGGATGGCCCACAGCCGGAGGGTTGTGACCTGTGGATGGCCCACAGCCGGAGGGTTGTGACCTGTGGATGGCCCACAGCCGGAGGGTTGTGACCTGTGGATGGCCCACAGCCGGAGGGTTGTGACCTGTGGATGGCCCACAGCCGGAGGGTTGTGACCTGTGGATGGCCCACAGCCGGAGGGTTGTGACCTGTGGATGGCACACAGCCGGAGGGTTGTGACCTGTGGATGGCACACAGCCGGAGGGTTGTGACCTGTGGATGGCACACAGCCGGAGGGTTGTGACCTGTGGATGGCACACAGCCGGAGGGTTGTGACCTGTGGATGGCACACAGCCTTGTTACAAGGGACTCTGGTGAAGAATGGTCATCTGTAATATTTGTGTGCATTAGGGAATCTTCAGCCAGCCACTATAGAGTAAGTCCTCTTTCACCTCCTTGTGAAGGACACGACTACTTTGCATGGGAAGGAGAACAGTGAATGACAGTTGATTTTCAATGTTGTTCATTATTTTGGACACTGGCAGTGGGGCTCCTGCCTTTCGCTTGTCTCTGTGGGGCTCCCAATATAAGAAATGGGATCCTGAGACCATTCATGTGTGCGCTTCCTTTTCATCCAAGGCAGTGGGCTCACAAGTTTGTCTAAGAACACTGCCGTAAATAAAGAATGGGATCTACACCTCCTCCAAGAGCAACTTCTCCCGACCATCCAGGAGCAATTTGGTTATGAATAATGCTTTTTCCAGTATAATGGAGAACCATGTCACAAGGCAAAAATGACAACCAAAGGTTTCGGTGAACAAAACATTACATTTTGGGTCCATGGCCAGGAAATTTCCAGGTCTCAATCGCATTGAGAACCTGCGGTCAATCCTCAAATAGTGAGTGGACAGACAAAAACACAGAGATTGTGATAAACTTCAAGCACGGATTAGAATAGGTCGCCATCATTCAGGATTTGGCCCAAAAGCTGATATATAGCATGCCAGGGGAATTTCAGAAGTCTTGAAAACAAAAATCGTCAACACCGTTTTTAGATCTTTTAGTCAGATCTGTCTAAAAGATCTAAAAATACTGAAGCAGCAAACTTTGTGAAAACTAACATTTGTGTCGGTCTCAAAACTTTTGGCCATGCCTGTATTACTAAGCTGTAGGAACTCCATGTACTCGAGCCCTCAGAAGAAACATGAATGGTAGCCTGCAGCCTGCTGATGCTCTACTATGGAAGATGCATTGATTCTCTATTTTCCCTGACAATATGGCTTCGGATGCTAATAGGACCAATTCCAATAGTAGCTGTTTATCAGGAAATTGTTGTTCAAGCCATTTCCTTATCATTTAGGTAAAGTCCTTCCATACTGACTAAATCAATGAAGTAAAAGTTCACTCAGGAACGAAAAAAAAATCTTCATGTCATGTTCTAGAGCAGAGAAACGTCTGAGCTGTGCGACGTGTCCATAAATATGGATTGGTCCTTGTTAGAGACACTTCAGCCCTGTCCACTGCTCTCTGAGCCCCTCGACATCCAATTCAGACTCAACAATAAGGGTCCTTCAGGAGAACAACCAGACCCTTTAAGTACAAGACATCACCATTCTTCAAACACAACGAGATCCTTCCTTCTCATTTACAGAAGACTAATGAATGTTAGTAATTGAGTACAACAGCGGGTAGTGCGGGGGCTCTTCATTAGATGGGCTCAATTGGAAGCGGCTGATCTACATTTAGAGCTGGATTGTAGTCATCCCCTTGTGTAATGGTAATATACAAAGCACATGATGAATTACTTATATGAGATCCTCGGGATGGGGCTCCTCTGGGACCTTCACATACAATTGACCTTCAACTCCTCTACAACAGCAGCTACAAGTCTTGTCTATATGGATGATGAAGAGGTAGCGATTCAACCGAACACGTTGGGGGGCCACATAAGAGCATCGTGATGAACATCAATATCATATAGAGCCACCTCCACGTATAACTACATACATATAAATGGGTGATGGAAATGATGAGGTGGAGGGACGGGTGTAGCTTTTGCACCAGGACATCCAGTCTACATCTCCAGTATTATGTCTACAATTTCTTGATTGTCATCTGAGCTCATACAGTCAGCGGTCTACATGGTGGGCTACAGACAATACCAAGCCACACGATTCTATCAGATCCCCTTTGTGTAATGTAAAGGGTCTCCATTCAGCCAATGGCTTACAGCTTTCATCCTCTCAGTCCCGTCTATGGGACTTATGGGAAGCTTGCTCCCCCGAATCTTCAGGCTTGTTGCTGGCAGTCCCAGTCTTGAGCACACACTTTTGAAGGAGGCCTATGTCCCATACCAAGAGTCCATGTCCTGACTCCGATCCTGGCCTGGTTACAAATGCCCCCACTCCATCCTGTCCTCAGCTTTTTCCTCTTGGCACATCTCCATATCCGTGTTGGCTTCACGCAGCTTTCTTTATATTCCCTGTGCCAACTAACCCAACAAGCCAGTCCCCTAACTTAAATTGAGGCCCCTTTACACGGCATAATTATTGTGCAAATATTTGTTAGATCAAGTGGTTTGCACAATAATTGTTGGGTGTAAACGCAGAGAATGAGCGATCGGCGATAAATCGTTAATGATCACTGATTGGATCTTTCGTTTGTCTATCGCTGCTTCGTTTGGGCTAAACAGGAGTCATACGATTTGTTAGATAGAACGCAGTGGTGGAAGGTTGACTAGAGGCGAAGTAATGATCCAAAGAACGATCAAAGCTAGCTAATGGTTATTCAGTGTAAATGCACGTCAAGCGAACGCTATACGATCCCTACGGCGCCGCTGGTTGCATGCTTGTTGCAATTTATCTTGCCGTGTAAAACGGAATATTTACCTATGATATAATATTTATTGTATCAATAAGTACAAGTGAATACGCAAATATGTTCTGCGCCGGCAGGGACGGTAGGACCGGTTTTCCTCTGTTGACATGTCTGGCAGCAGGTTGAGGAGCTGTGAAGTCTGCAGCTAAGTCTATGAAATGTCTCTCGTATTACAACAGTCCGGTTTTAGAAGAGTCTGTTGAGAGTTAGACACAAGGTATATAGCTTATGTGACTTATAAATATAGATGAGCGAGTATACTCGCTAAGGCACATTACTCGAGCGAGTAGTGCCTTAGCCGAGTATCCCCCCGCTTGTTTCTAAAGATTCAGGGCCGGCGCGGGTGACAGGTGAGTTGCGGCGGGGAGCGGGGGGGGAGAGAGGGAGAGAGAGATCTCCCCTCCGTTCCTCCCCGCTCTCCCCCGCCGCCCCCTGCCGGCCCCCGAATCTTTAGAGACGAGCGGGGAGATACTCGGCTAAGGCACTACTCGCTCGAGTCATGTGCCTTAGCGAGTATACTCGCTCATCTATATTTATAAGTCACATCAAAAAATGTCTCAGCAAAGTGATACATCTGGACCAAGCAGCCAGCAGTAGTTTTCAGGAAACGTCTTACCCCACCTAATAAATCTGCCCCTTTCTCCTGCCATTGGCAGCTGACCCGCTACATATATTTTCAGTCCCCTCTTCCCATCTAGGTAAGACATTAGACCGAGGGACATTTTACACCACGCAGTTTTAGGGGAAAATGGCTGCATTTTTCTGCTGCATTTTGCCTTTTTCTCTCAGCTTTTCTTTTACTTTTTTTGCAAAATCCGCAGCTGCCAGATGATTCCTGAAGGCCACAAGTAAAATATAAAATGCACTACAAAACAAGGCTTTTTTGTGTCTCGGGTTCCTTTTAGGTTGACGGGGCTCATTGTTGGCGCGTCTTTCAGGCCGATGCCAATTTCTTTTCGAAAACAGAGCCTGTTGTAGGTGCGCCATTTTTTTTCAGGTGCTTAAAAATAACCTATTATGAATGGTTCAACTAAAAGAATATCAGCCAAAGCACGCTTGTAAAACCGTAGGACAGGCGGCCAGAAAAACCATCATAAAACATCTGAGTTACACGGCTCCTTCGTATTGTGTTATGGACGCAGGACCCGGACTCTGCAGGGTTCAACCATCTAAGGGAAATCGGCATCGCCGAAGAGGAAGACGACAAACAATCCATTTATTCCCCCACCTACTGTCATACACTTACTAACTCCCAATAATGGATGGATTTAACCCCTTGTATCATTGCTGCTGTATAATGGAGAAGGGGGAATCTTCCCCAGTAGTGCGCCGGAGGACTCTTTGTAAATACGCTAGTAGTGCGCCGGGGACTCTTTGCAAAGACCCTAGTAGTGCGCCGGAGGACTCTTTACAAAGACCCTAGTAGTGCGCCAGGGGACTCTTTACAAAGACCCTAGTAGTGCGCCAGGGGACTCTTTACAAAGACCCTAGTAGTGCGCCGGAGGACTCTTTACAAAGACCCTAGTAGTGCGCCAGGGGACTCTTTACAAAGACCCTAGTAGTGCGCCGGAGGACTCTTTACAAAGACCCTAGTAGTGCGCCGGGGGACTCTTTACAAACACCCTAGTAGTGCGCCGGGGGACTCTTTACAAAGACCCTAGTAGTGCGCCAGGGGACTCTTTACAAAGACCCTAGTAGTGCGCCGGGGGACTCTTTACAAAGACCCTAGTAGTGCGCCGGGGGACTCTTTACAAAGACCCTAGTAGTGCGCCGGGGGACTCTTTACAAAGACCCTAGTAGTGCGCCGGGGGACTCTTTACAAAGACCCTAGTAGTGCGCCGGGGGACTCTTTACAAAGACCCTAGTAGTGCGCCGGGGGACTCTTTACAAAGACCCTAGTAGTGCGCCGGGGGACTCTTTACAAAGACCCTAGTAGTGCGCCGGGGGACTCTTTACAAAGACCCTAGTAGTGCGCCGGGGGACTCTTTACAAAGACCCTAGTAGTGCGCCGGGGGACTCTTTACAAAGACCCTAGTAGTGCGCCGGGGGACTCTTTACAAAGACCCTAGTAGTGCGCCGGAGGACTCTTTACAAAGACTCTAGTAGTGCACCGGAGGACTCTTTACAAACACCCTAGTAGTGCGCCAGGGGACTCTTTACAAAGACCCTAGTAGTGCGCCAGAGGACTCTTTACAAAGACCCTAGTAGTGCGCCAGAGGACTCTTTACAAAGACCCTAGTAGTGCGCCAGAGGACTCTTTACAAAGACCCTAGTAGTGCGCCAGGGGACTCTTTACAAAGACCCTAGTAGTGCGCCAGGGGACTCTTTACAAAGACCCTAGTAGTGCGCCGGGGGACTCTTTACAAAGACCCTAGTAGTGCGCCAGAGGACTCTTTACAAAGACCCTAGTAGTGCGCCAGAGGACTCTTTACAAAGACCCTAGTAGTGCGCCGGAGGACTCTTTACAAAGACCCTAGTAGTGCGCCGGAGGACTCTTTACAAAGACCCTAGTAGTGCGCGGAGGACTCTTTACAAACACCCTAGTAGTGTGCCAGGGGACTCTTTACAAAGACCCTAGTAGTGCGCCGGGTGCGGCATCTGTAATGGATACCGTGGAAGGACAGGAGATCCAGAGCTACCACCGCACGGATGTATGGCCTCCACAAGTGATGTTGCTAGTTCCGGACATCCAATGGCCCTGTATTTTAGGACCGGGTGATAGAATAGGAATGAAATAGGAATCCCTGCTTTCCATGTGCTCAGCACACAGACTACAACTATGGCCAAGTATGTTATATAATGAGGAACACATCGATAGCGACAAACATCTATAATCTCCGGCAGGTAGGAGGATCACCCCGTAGGTGACTAATGTCCAGGTTGACGGCTGTAATAATCAGTCCTGTGTGCCACTGACATGCCACCCCTCGCTCTTCCCTGTGTGACTGATGCCTGCTCTTTGTTACTGGTCACAGACAATCTTCCCCTTTTCTTGGAGGGGCACCCACCGCCTGCCCGCCCGCTCTGCTGGCACTTGGCTGATTTGAGCACAGCTGACTTTCCACCGGGATACACAGCAGTGTCCTGCCAATTACAGCAAAAACACTGGGGCTCCTCTCACCGGCGCACGTATGTCATTGTCATCGTGGCTTTTGTTCCAAGGCAACCACATTAATCCCTTTATCTTCCAAGCTGAACCATCTAAAGATATGCGGCAGGCATCCAAATTGGCACCAGCTGCAGCAGAGGCCCAGTAGCAGATAGGTATATTCTGCACCGGATGATCAGCGCCCCCCTCTGGGGTGTCGTTCTACTGTCAGTTTGACATGGTTTAAAGCCACATAAAAAGTTCAGTCCTTGTTCTGCTACTTTTGAGTTACTGTTTCCCCCTCTGGTTGCTCTTGGAAACAGACAGCAGTTTCGCTTCACCCCCCATTGTCAGACATGCGAGAAGACTGCCAAATGTGTAATTGTCATCTGAGGTCCCACAAGAGAACAGCAGACTCATGAAAGGGATATAGTTACCAGGACAGACCAGCGTGTCTACCCCCTCTCTCCCACATCGCTGACATGGATTGATGAAACTGGGCGGTGAGTTGCCGAGATGCCCAGCGAGTATTCTACACGGGTCCTGCTCTAATTAATGCACGATACTTGCTGGACCGTTGCCTCTCTATGCCCAACATCAGACCAGGCGGGAGCTGCATGCCTGGACAACCCCTTTAAAGTGTAGCTGCACTTTTTAAAAACTCTTGGTATGTCAGAAAAACATGTCAAAAGTTTTAATCAGTGTGCTGAGACCCCCATTAGGAGCAGAAGCACTCACCGAGCGCTGTGCCCCTTCAGCTGTCATTTGTGCTCATTGGCTCCTCCTGGCAGCAGACACAGAAGTCTATGTATCCATCTTCAACTGCCAAGAGAAGTCAACAGACAACTATGTCAGCCGAAAGGGCACCGTGCTCGCCACGCAGCCCCTTCGTTTCAGCAGTCAGCGGGGTCTCAGCAGCGGGACTACCACTGATCAAAACTCTAACATGTTGCTCTGACATGTCAAAAGTTTTTTAAAAGTGCATCTACTCTTGAAGTAAGGGGATTCATAGCATAGATGGGGGTCTTGTACTTACTAAACCTCATCTTCAATCTACGTCTAAGGGACCTTCTACACGGCTCAATGTGAGCCGGACGACAAGTGCCAATGGGTGATACCAGCGCTCGGTTAGAAGGCCTTCACACAGACTGATGCAGACTGTAGGGGACACGAACAAACAATGTCCTTCATACGCCATCATCAACATTGGCAGCACAACCGCCCTTTCCATGGGGAGATGTTCTGCCGACAACGGGGATTTCTGCCCAAAATATCCAATCGGCCAACAAACGGGTGTTGATTCTTATCGGCTGATCGCTGCCCTAGATACACTTACGGCGGCTTCCAATAAGCCTGTGAGGGGTCTTCATGGTTTACGGGATGTGAGATGATCTGGGATGTATAGATGCAGCTATATAACCTGCAGTATACGGATCACAATCTGCATTTATCTTCTGTTTTATAAGTAGAACCTCCATCTCTGTTCATCCTGATCCTTCTGGTGACTTCGGGTTCACACCGGCATATTGCGCACATATATTATATAGTGTAATACGCGGTGCTGAATCCCCATAGACTTGCTTTGGGGCATTCAGACCTGTGTTTTCTACACGTAGCATATCCTATATCAGTCCGTTTTACAGACCAGAACAGCCCCTGCCAGGAGCGGTGAAGATACGCAGTGAATACGTATGATATGTGCATATTTACGCAGGAAGGAGGGATAAAGCTCCTTCACCTGTCTGTTCTTTCTGTAAGGCAGTGATCATTGTCTCTACACACTCCAAAAAAGCCAAAATACGCAGGAATTTCGTGTATTCCGTTTGTGTTGCGTATTACGCAACCGTAATATGCAATGCCCATGTGAGTGCGACCGTAGACCCCCTGTACATGGGCGTATGCAATTATGGTGAAAAATAATGTAGTATGGACAGAAAATAAGCCGGTATGCATGAGGCCAACACAGACGGGGGAAAGGGTATCCGACACTGAGAAAACTGCAAATCTCTATTCCTTTCAGGGTCCGTGGAAAGCTGAGTAACAACCGCTTGGAGGTCGGTGCTCCTCAATAATGCAGTAGCAGCAGGCCATACGAGGCTCTGGATAATTGATACAGTGTATATGTCTATGAGATAACGAGCGCTGTAACGTCTACGGGAGTAACATACGGCCTCCCGGGGGTATTCGGTCGGCCTAACCCAGCAGCGCATGTGACGGGGAGTCAGTAGGAGGCCAGACTTCTATAGGAATGAAGCGCCACTAGACATCTTCCTCCGAACGGTTGTGCTACTTGTTAACAGGTCAGAGCCCTTAATTAGAGAGCGCGGCGCTGCTGTTGCGTTGAGAAGGTTGCAATAAATGTTAGATGAAGAGTGCCGGGGCAATGAAGCTTGGAAGCGCGCGGCTTCAGCGCTGCAGACAAAGAACATGTACTTCAATTTGAAAGCATCCCAGAAGGATTTTAAGTCGTTCGTAGCCATCAGGCAGCGGCTTTCAGAGCTGCAAATCCACAGGCAGCGCAGACTCCGACCCGCCCTGAGCTGTCACTTGTCTGGCGAATGGATACGGCTATTATGTTCTGCACCCCCCAGTACCTGCTGCATGACACGTCCTCCACCAGCCAGCCTCTTATGTAAGGAGAAGAGATGTGACGGTGGAGTCGTTGGGCCGGGGTCTAATATGTGATAACCACTATTGGTTGTATCGGGTATCTGTCCGTATGTATCAACGAGAGAAGAAAACCTCTGCAATACATATAATGTCTGCCGTGGCCTTCATTTGTCAAAAGAGACTCTCGGCTCCCATGAGCCCCATAAACTAAAGTAATGGACGCACGGGAGAAGGGCGCGGAGTAGGAAGGGGTTAACTTATATACTATCCTACTGAAAGTAATTGGACACGTGAGCAAGAATCACAAGTAGCATTTATTTCCATATGGTAATACTTAGTGGGGCTCCTTTGGCCCTAATGACATCGGATACTCGCCGTGGTATACTTTCTACTAAAATCTGATACACTTCAGCTTGTATTTCCCTCCATTCATCCTGCAAACATATGACAAGTTCTCTGAAAGAGGATGGATTGGCCCGTCTACAATGGTGCAAGGAGCGTCGTCACTGGTCAATTGAGCAATGGAAGAATGTTCTATGGAGTGATGAATCATGCTATTCCATCTTCACATCAGATTGAGGAGCCTGGGGGACGCCTTCTGCCTGAGTGTGCTGTGCCAATAGTTAAGTACGGCGGAGGCTCCATTATGGTCTGGCGATGTGTTACATGACATGGTCTCGGTCCGTTGTAGTGACAAGAACCATGACCACAGAGGTGAACCTGGACATTCTAGCCCATAATGTCATGCTGACAATGTGGTAATACTCTGGGAATGGTCGGCCATACTTCCAACAAGACAACGCGCATCCAATGCTGTTTTATGTTGGTTTGACGATATGGATGTCCCACAATTGGACCGACTGCACAGAGTCCGACATGAACCTACTGAATGTCTCTGGGATGAATTGGAACATCAGGTCAGGAAATATGAACAGCATCCATCTTCTTTGAGAGAACTCGCCAAGCTAGAAGTGATACAACAGGGTCCTAGAGTCTCCATGCCCACCAGTATCACATCTTGTATCCAAGCTAAAGGCGGTACAACAGGGTACTAGAGCCTCCATGCCCACCCATATCACATCTTGTATCCAACCTATAGGTGGTACAATAGGGTACTAGAGTCTTCATGCCCACCTGTATCACATCTTATATCCAAGCTAGAGGCGGTACAACAGGGTACTAGAGCCTTCATGCCTACCTGTATCACATCTTATATCCAAGCTAGAGGTGGTACAACAGGGTACTAAAGCCTCCATGCCGGCCCATATCACATCTTGTATCCAAGCTGGAGGTGGTACAGCAGGGTACTAGAGCCTTCATGCCTATCTGTACCACATCTTGTATCCAAGCTAGAGGCGGTACAACAGGGTACTAGAGCCTCCATGCCTACCTGTACCACATCTTGTATCCAAGCTAGAGGCGGTACAACAGGGTACTAGAGCCTCCATGCCTGCCTGTATCACATCTTGTATCCAAGCTAGAGGCGGTACAACAGGGTACTAGAGCCTCCATGCCCACCCATATCACATCTTGTATCCAAGCTGGAGGTGGTACAACAGGGTACTAGAGCCTCCATGCCCGCCCGTATCACATCTTGTATCCAAGCTGGAGGTGGTACAACAGGGTACTAGAGCCTCCATGCCCGCCCGTATCACATCTTGTATCCAAGCTGGAGGTGGTACAACAGGGTACTAGAGCCTCCCTACAAGGGGTCGGTCCTCCACAATAAATGACTCTTTGGCTCTGATATTGTAATCTCTTATAACAACATATCAATCACACATTCTGACAACTTCCAGGGGCGGGCTGTATTTGACAATGAGTGTATTAACATATATAAATCCTACTTTTGAATTTTGCTGGGGTGTCTAATTACTTTTGGTGGGATAATGTACTTACATTCCCCCGCTGCGCCCCCCAAACCTGCTGCGAGCTGCACAGAGCGGACCACCTGAGCGTGCCCAACTAAATAAAGAGGACTCAGTGTTTTCATACATTCATTTCTGGGAAAGCTGACAACCAATATGGCTGCTATCACAACTTTCACAGGTCTGTCAACAAGCTTTCCTACAGTCCTGAATGGGAAATCTGTCTTTTAATGATATTGTAGCTACCAAACTCTGAAACTAGAAGCAACACTTTGGTTTGCTTCTTACAGCAACAGCACCTCTCCTGTCGATGGGTTGAGTCTGGTACTGCAGTTCCCTTGAATGGTGCTGAGCTGCAATACCAAACACAGCACCTGGACAAGAGTGGCGCTGTTTCTGGAGGGAGTAGACCTATCTCATACAACCTCCTTACAGAAGGATTCCCCTTGGGGTGATCACCAGAAATCTTTGGGCACATCTGGCCAACTTCTGATTTCTCCTGAGGAAGCTGCAGCTATGCAGTAAATTTAGTATTACATGGCGGCCATAACGATAAATGGCTGTCCTAGAAATACAAGGGTGGTTCAAGTCCGCCAGAAGGGAAGCTGCTTGTAAAGAGCGGCTTTCTGTTCTGGCCTATAGGAGGTGTCTATATGTAAGCAGGTTGTCTTCATGAGTCGACACCTTTAATTAAAGTGACCTTCCACTTTCAGGACAATATTCTGTCCTGGGACCGGCGGGGGTTGGTGGTATATTACTTGCCACTGTTCTCTGCTGCCCCTCTGATCTGCCAGTTTCGAGTCATGTTTTCAGCCATTCAAGATGGCTGCAGCAATTTTCTAACTACCTTATGCACACTGTGAACAGTTATCTGATTGGTCAGTCTAAACTACCAATGCACTGTGAGGATTAGGTAGTCTGAAGATTGCGTTGGCTAATAGGGCTTACAACCTTTGTGGGAAATCCCTTGTAATGGGGCTGTCTGCTGTTGGAATGGTTTGGAACCGCTGAGCAAGTGGCCATGTTCCCTGCATTGGTGACCACTGAAATCAGTGGTTGTCCATGGTTTTGAGTAGACGCCCGCAGTCCTCCAGAAACAGCTGTTTGATTTTGCTAATAGAGAAAGGTTTTCAATAGGTCATATGAAAAGTAGTAATCTAATACACATCAATCTACAGGCTGGACTGTTTTACCTAAATCTAGGGACTATACTTAAAGGGGTTGTCCAGTTTTAAACTACTGATGGCCTATTAGCAGGAAAGGTCATCAATAGTAGGTCGATGGGAATCCATTGCCAGGGATCTCCGCTAATCAGCTGTTCGCTGGACCTTTGTGCTTGTGCATGGAGCAGATTTTTCTACAGGAAGCAGACAACTCTGTTCTTACTGTAGTGGCCAGGCTTGGTATTGCAGGCAAAATTCCCATTGAAATGAACGGGAACTTCGCTTGCAATACAAAGCCGGGCCACTACAGTAAGAACGGAGTTGTCTGCTTCCTGCAGAAATCTGTTCAGTGCAAGAGAACACCGGCCGGGCAAACAGCTGATCGGCAGAAGGTCCCAGGCAATGGACCACCACCAATCTACTACTGATGACTTATACTGAGGATAACGCCTTTAAGTCTTGTTGTTCTCCATAAAGGAACAATTTAGTCGTTCTTAGTTTTGGTCCCAAGTCTTACATCCAGCCCGGGCCATTTACTATTGCATATGAGCTGCTGTATCTCCCCACGTCTTAAGGAATATGAGTTAATCTCAGATGGACGAGGACACTGCCTGGAAAAGACTTAAGTGCTGCAGAAGAAATAATGACTCCGGCGGCAGCAGCACGAAGGATAGAACGTAGCCATTTTCCAATCTCCTGCTAGTCTCCTTGCCCTAGAAATAAGCAGGGCATAACCAAGGCTGCCGTGTAATTAGGAGACTTTGTACAGTGACTGATTATAATTACAGGGGCTACTAATTAACAAGGAATCCCACAAAGAGAAAAATAAAGGGCAACAGAAGACAAGATAACAGGCAGCCGATGACCTTGTCGATGCTCTGCGGGGAGACGGATGGGTTGCGCAGATGCTGCTCTCTTACTCTCCGCTACCATTTACATGTCCTTATTGTAGAGCCACTAATAGCACAAAGGCCTGGATGTGGCGGCTGCGGGGCTGGGACTGCTCATTATATCATCATTATACTGTCTGTATAACACCCCCAGAGGGTCCGGCAGCCCCTCGTCCTCCCTTCACAGAACTCAAAGGGGTTTCTTTTGCAGTTTCAGCAACTAAAGCGTATTCATGGTACAGCGGCCCCTCAGCATGCAATATTAATTGGGTCTAGGATGACCATTGTATGTTGAGCCCATAAGCCTATAGAAAACTGGTAATTGGTTCCAAAGTCCAAAATGTCACCCAAAAGTAATGCAAAATGAAGATTATAGAAAACTAAGAAGTTAACAAATACAAATAAAGCAAGTCCTTAAAAACAAAAGCCAGGAAGAGCTGCTGGAGGCTGGAAATCACTTACTATGAGGAGACAGCAGCTTCTTCAGGGTCCTGCATAGTACACAGTGGGCACTAGAAAAGTAACATGGAGCCAACCTCACCAGGTGCCAAGGAAGCAACTTATCCTGGTGCAGGCAAGGGTAGCACAGGACATGAAATACTGCACTTACCATAGAGAGGCACTACGAGACAGCCAATCAGAGCAGGCTCTTTAGTAGCAGGGGCTTACTAGTGAAATGCCCATGCTGATTGGCTAAGTGCAGATCCAGACTGTCTGTGATTGCGTGTTGAGTCTGGTTGCAGGTTACAATGCCCTCGGAAGGACAACTGTGTGCCGAAAATATTGGGAGAACATTTACTGATGATTCACCCGTTTTCTCGCATGGCTTGCACCACATTTATCATGCGTTTTTAGACACTTTTGAAGAATTTTTACACTTCATCCGACAAAGGGGCGTGGACTTGTGAAAGGGACATGGTCTAAATGTAGCAAACATTGTGCCAAATCTCCATATACACAAGCGAAAGTTGGACTCTCAGGAAGGCAGATAGAAGGAAAATTGATGCTTTCAAACCAACAAGATGGTCCTAGAGCGTATCAAACCAAAGATATCGCTAGAGGGCACAATCACCAAACGGCGGCTCTCATACTTTGGACATATCATGCGAACCAATTCTCTGGAAACATTGATGCTTGGCACAGTTGGGTCACAAAGAAGAGGACACCATAGAACACGCTGGCTGGATGCAATCAAGGCGGATACAAACCTGCACAAGGAAGAACTGAAAACAGTGGTGAAGGACAGGAAAGAATGGAGGACGATGATCCATAAAGTGACTGAACGGATAACCATCATCATCAAGCCAATTAATAGGTTGAGGGGGGGGGGGCAATAAAATCATGTGACAAGTGCTCCGTGGATCAGTGTCAGTGTGAATCCACATTAGATGGGAAGTCCAGCGATCTGAGCAACTTCCAACGAGGCCGAGTCATCAGTGCTGGACTAGTCGTGGCCAGGATGTCACAGCCAACCGCGTGGGGTTTTCTTGTGCAGCGCTGTGGAGAGTATATGGGGAATGGCACAATGGAGGAAAAACATCCAGTGAATGGGGATCCTTTGGACAGAAACAACTTGTCGCTGAAAGGGGTCAGAGGGGGATGTCAGGAATCGTTCTGACCAGCAAGCACTGCACATCTAAATACAACGCTGGTACTCCAACTAACATGTCCACCCGCACAACTTGTTCCTTGGCACGGATGGGCTATAACAGCCGAACAACCAGTTTCAGCACCATTGTGTCTAAGAAAAACAGAAAAGTGAAACTCCGGCGGGCAAAAGAGCGCAGACCGTGTATCACCAAGCAGCGGAAAAACATCCTCTGATTAGATGAAACCAGAGTTCTGCTGCACCATGCTGATGGAAGGTCAGAATTTGGCACAAGCAGCATGAATTGATGACCCCTTCCTGTCAGCTGGTCAGAATATGTCAGCACCTCCAGCTAATCTGCGGCAACTACAAGAAGCTTCCTGTCCGCGGGGGCCGATATTCCTGCAGGATGATTTCATCACCCAGTGGGATGTACACCGCAACAAATTGCCGCGGGTTTTAGAGCCAAAGGAGGTCCAACGCGCTACGACCCCCCCCCCCCCCCCTGTAGTGGCAGCAGCTCTTTAGTGGTGCTTTGCTTTGTATTTTGGCCGTATTGGTGCAAATATTTGCGACTTTTCTCTCCTCTTGGCGCATTTAAAAGTTGACAGAGCAGTGGAAGGGGCTGACCAGGACGGGCAGCGCTGGTAAGTGTGCCAGACATCATCAGAAAATGGCGCAAACTAGAGCGCGAATCCCCGCCTTCTCATAGCGCTAGCGAGGTCCGAGGTGCTTCAGGCTTGTTAGCAGGTGATCGCCCCTTAATACATTTGGCGCACTTCACCCCGATGAACCTCAGTCTCAGATGGCCGTATGAAACGCTAGTCTTAATAAATCTCCTCTAATGTTTTTGCTGCTTGCTGACGAGGCACAAATTTACTGAGAATCCTCCAAATCATGTTAACGTAGAGAAAAATCCTCCTTTTCGTGGTCACTGTCCCTGTTTCTAAGCTGGAAGTAGATGAAGAGAGGAAGTCACTTTGATATAGTCACGGAGTCAGCACATACACTGCCTTCACAGCCGGGAGCAACGGGACCCAAAACGACGAACAGGAGACACAAACCAACAATAGCCGCCTCCTGGGAACTCGGCAGATCCGCTCCTGCTAGAGAACAGGGGACTATGGAAAAGTTACATGAGCTCAGCGTGCGCAGAGCAACTTCTCAGTCAAACATTATACGGAGTCCAGACCCTCGCAGGGAGCGATACGGTATGTTCAAACCAGATTCTTGCAGGGCGCAATACGGTATGTACAAACCAGACCCTCGCAGGGCGCGATATGGTATGTACAAACCAGACCCTCGCAGGGCACAACACGGTATATACAAACCAGATCCTCGCAGGGCGCGATGTGGTACGTACAAACCAGACCCTCGCAGGGCACAACACGGTATATTCAAACCAGACCCTCGCAGGGCGCGATATGGTATGTACAATCCAGACCCTCGCAGGGCGCGATATGGTATGTACAATCCAGACCCTCGCAGGGCGCGATACGGTATGTACAATCCAGACCCTCGCAGGCGCGCGATACGGTATGTACAATCCAGACCCTCGCAGGGCGCGATACGGTATGTACAATCCAGACCCTCGCAGGGCGCGATACAGTATGTACAATCCAGACCCTCGCAGGGCGCGATACGGTATGTACAATCAAGACCCACACAGGGCGCTGTACGATATGTACAATCCAGACTCTTGCAGGGCGCGATACGGTATGTACAAACCAGATCCTCGCAGGGCGCGATACGGTATGTACAATCAAGACCCACACAGGGCGCTGTACGGTATGTACAATCCAGAGTCTTGCAGGGCGCGATACGGTATGTACAAACCAGATCCTCGCAGGGCACGATACAGTGTGTACAATCCAGACTCTCACAGGGTGCGATACGGTATGTTCAAACCAGACCCTCGCAGGGCGCGATATATGGTATGTACAATCCAGAGCTTCGCAAGGCGTGATATGGTACATACCAATTAGATCCTCGCAGAGCGTGATACGGTATATACAAACCAGATCCTCGCAGGGCGCGATATGGTATGTACAATCAAGACCCACACAGGGCGCTGTACGGTATGTACAATCCAGACTCTTGCAGGGCGCGATACGGTATGTACAAACCAGATCCTCGCAGGGCACGATACAGTGTGTACAATCCAGACTCTCACAGGGTGCGATACGGTATGTTCAAACCAGACCCTCGCATGGCGCGATATATGGTATGTACAATCCAGAGCTTCGCAAGGCGTGATATGGTACATACCAATTAGATCCTCGCAGAGCGTGATACGGTATATACAAACCAGACCCTCACAGGGTGCTATACGGTATGTACAATCCAGACCCTTGCAGGGCGCAATGCGGTATGTACAATCCAGACCCTCGCAGGGCGCTATACCGTATGTACAATCAAGACCCTTGCAGAGCGTGATACGATATATACAAACCAGCCCCTCACAGGGCGCGATATGGTATGCACAAGCCAGACCATCACGGGGCGCTATACGGTATGTTCAAACTAGACCCTTGCAGGGCGCGATACGTTATGTACAAACCAGATCCTCGCAGGGCACGATATGGTATGTACAATCCAGATCCTCGCAGGGCGCTGTACGGTATGTACAAACCAGATCCTCGCAGGGCGCGATACGGTATATACAAACCAGACCCTCACAGGGCGCTATACGGTATGTACAATCCAGACCCTCGCAGGGTGCTATACGGTATGTACAAACCAGATCCTCGCAGGGCGCGATACCGTATGTACAATCCAGACCCTTGCAGGGTGCAATACGGTATGTACAAACCAGACCCTCGCAGGCCGCGATACGGTATGTACAAACCAGACCCTCGCAAGGCGCGATACGGTATATACAAACCAGACCCTCGCAGGGCGCAATACGGTATAAACCCCTCAAAGCAAAAAATATCAGACATATAACTCCCGGTGACGGCTGTCCGGGTCACATTGTACTATTCATCGTTTGATCTGTTTTTATGAAAGCTGAATGACAACCATTAAAGCCCCCGGAGTTGGTGACCCACATAATACTTTCACAAGTATTCTAAGCACATCTTTACACCCATATTACAGACAAGGGTCCCGGCCGCCCGTCTACTGGCCCAAACTCACATAAAACAGGGTCACAAAAACGCATCCGTAATACACTTGTGTGAAAGCAGCACGGACGATCCGCGGGATTCCGCACTCATTCAAGCAATAGAACCTTCGCTCACGGAAATAAAATCGCAGCATGTTCTATTTCAGTGTGGATTCTGCATAGACGATTTCCATTGACTTCAACTGACATTTCGGATCGGTCGCAGGTACCTGCGTCATCGCAGGAAAAACAGAGAATTAAAGAAGTATATCTGTACTGCGTATGTCCGACGGCGGCTCGCCGCAGCCATCTGCAATTCAGATATTGAAAGGTATACGTGCCCGCCGGCCGAGGACAGGGATGGATTCCACTGCGGGCTCCCGCATGCGGAATCCAAGCTGTCCGTGTGAGACCAGCCTTACTCTGGCAAACTTGATGGGGGTGTTCTTAGAACCCAAACCCCCCCCCCCCCCCCTCTGAGCAGTTTAGGAAAAATAAAAATTCTGCCACCACTAGGGGGAGCTCATTGCATACAAATTTATTATGGAGTTCAGTGGGAGTTGTATACATGTATCTATGCAGTAAGCACCCTCTAGTGGCAGCTGCAGGGAGACAAACTTATCATTTCACTGCTTGGTGGCACTTGAGTCAGGCTGGGCTCATCCGAGCAGGTTGGATTCCACATGTGGATATCCACAGTGAATGATGACATCTACGTTGAGTCCTCATATGAAGGTTTTGTTGCAAATCCGACATGACATGCCAGATGAAAAAGCCCTGCGTGAGGGACATTTACATCCAGGAAAATGCTGGAAGGCTGAACGGAAATTGAGCGGATCCTCTTGTAGTCAATGGGGTCCATTCAACGCCGTTTGGTTCCGTCACAGAATGGGTCGGTTCGACCAGGGGATTCCCATATCGGAGCAGGGGAACCCCTGAGCACAGATGTGAACAGAGCCTAAAACCGCTGAAACCCACTAGTAGAATCCACTATTAACCCCTTAACCATCCTAAGCCATGTGCTAATAAGGTATATGATTATGAACTAGACTGCCAAGGATATTGAATATTAACCTAAAACCACTATGGATAATGGATCTCAATGTTAACCCCTTTGTCACCCTAGCTTGGGGTTCTTCAACCTATGGCTTGCAGTACGCCCTGAAGGCCTTGATGTTACTGTATCCTGGGAGTTGGAGTTTTGTTGGGGATGTAAAGTTTGCTGACCCGACATCAGCGTTTCCTAAAACTCCAGTTCTTACGACTTCCAGCAGGTCGTGATTTGAGGATACCCTAATTACCTGTGCACTACGAAGGAAATCCTGACCTGCTCGGGGTCCATGAGGACTGGAATTCGGGAAACCCTACCCTAGACCATCCACTATATTAGATATGAACCGCTAAACCACTCAAGATGACCCCTAGAAGTCCTAAGAAGGGACTAAGACTATGTAAAATGTTTGACGTATTCCGCGTGCGTTGCACGGGCATATGATAGGCAGTGAATGGAGTCAATGAAAGTCAATGCGCTTTCACTGATCCATGCACATGCACTTAGAGACAGCGTACCACGCAGCGTGAGCCCTAAACACTTGTATGGGCTGAGTAGGATATGCTGTCCATATACAATACATTGCGTGAGGGCGGCAATTTCATACAGAGCGGGGAATTCGAAAAGAAAAAAAAAAATCACACTGCCCTTGTCTGTTTTTACAAAATCGGTAAAGCGCTGGGGGGACCCGCAGTATTTGACGCATGCGCCGTGGATAGGAGTCTATATATTCAAAGTAACCAGTTAGAATTCCGCAACTCCAGGCTGATATACGGGGTGTAGTCTAATAGCCGGATATGGCGCTGTATGTCAGTACGGGTGTCCTATAATGAAATAACAATAGGGGGCGCTACATGATGGTACAGCACATGGCCCCTGGAATATGGTTTTCCATTTTGTGTTGTGACCCCTGTACAAGAGAGTAAAACCCAATTGCAAAATTGAAGAGTAACAAGTGAGAAGCAGTAATCCACGGTCCGTGTCTCTCTAAGTCCGGTGGGACCGCTGCTAGGACTGACGTAAGGAAAGTCTACTAGAAGTGTCCTCCTCCTGCTATGATAGGGGGCGATCATTCAGGAAGTCGTCTGCCAGCGTCTGCAGGAGAATCGGGTACCGATCCACATTGAGAGTCCCTGGGATGAACACGGGTCCAACGAGGCGATCGCGCCAAATTCCAACTCACTTGTTCACGCTGAAATTTGCATTGCCTTCTGATTGGCTCGTGCTCTTACTAGTAATTTACATTGTCTTCTGATTGGCTCGTGCTCTTACTAGTAATTTGCATTGTATCTGAACTGAATTGGTGCTTCACCGTTCACTAACACGGTCCGGCAATGATAGCGCCAGCGCTGGGCTCCACCGTCTAGCGGCTCCATGCATGTATCATAGCAGGCAGAGGACACTTCCAGTACACTTTCCTCACTTCAGTCCTAGCAGCGGTCCCACCGGAAGCGGATTTCTGCTTCTCACCTGCTGCTCTTTAATTTCACATTTACATTCTTCAACTCTAGTCTTACGGGGTCACAACACAAAATTGCAATCCATGTTCCAGGGCCCCCCCAAGTCCCGTATCATTGTGTAGCGCCCCCATGGCTTCCTATTCAAGTATACCATAGTTCTTACAATATAGGACCCCAGTCCTGAGATATCGCGCCGGGTCCGGCTCTCTAACTGCACCTCGGATCCTTCGCATTGCAACAAAACCTCCGGTCGGGGAGAGGCGGGTGCACAAGATTACTTGGCCGAAAACTGAGTAATTCCCAAAAATACAGCACAATATCTACCGGACCCCCGGAAACAAAGTGTTCTTGTAGAATCCGGGGTCCGACCGCCTTGGACTGAACTTATCCTGAAGGATTAGCGCCGGCCGTTAATCCCGCAGCATATGCAAGAGGCAGATCGCTTGTGGAATTATTAAAGCAGACGTAATCCATAATCTCTGCACCTAATGAAGGAGCGACACAAATCTCATCGCGAGACGGCGAAGTGCAACCTTACGGAAACCAATTATCAGTCGATGGGCATAAGAAATGAAGATGATTTGGCTAAACGAGCAGGACGACGCAAAATGCAATTGTGAACGTCAAGATTAGAGCGCAGAAATTTAAAGGGGACAGTAACCTATTTTGTGTGGCTACAGAATGAACATTAGAGGGATTTTGCGACTAAAGACATTTATCCCTTATGTTCAGGAGAGGGGATGTGTGACTGCTGGGACCCCCAGATGTTCAGGAGAGGGGATGTGTGACTGCTGGGACCCCCAGATGTTCAGGAGAGGGGATGTGTGACTGCTAGGACCCCCAGATGTTCAGGAGAGGGGATGTGTGACTGCTGGGACCCCCAGCGATCCTGAGAACGGACCCCCGAATACCGCATGTGAACGAAGCGGAGGTGTGCACGCTCGACCTCCACGTCTATGAGACACGAAGATAGCCTCCCTCTGTCCCCCAGAAGTGAATGGAGTGGGGGTCTTAGATGCGCCGCACAGTTGCTCTTACAAGGGGCATTCGGGGCGGGCTGGTCTCAGGATCGAGGGGGCTCAGCTGGTCAGACTTTCATCTCCTATTCTGTGGACAGGGAACAAATGCCTTGAGGCCATATCTACATGGGTGAGAGAGGCGCACAGCGGCACCTGGGATTTCCATGGAGGTTTTCCACTGGTGTTACATTTTCATGTTTCAATAGGAATTGTTTTTAATTGCATTCCATCCCCACACCAGTGCACGCACTTTATTTTTTTGCGCTCACACAGTATTGGGGAATGCTGCAGTTTTTCAATCGGTGAGGAAATTTGCTTATGTAAATTAAAGGGGTATTCCGGTTCCAATAAGTTATTGTTTATAACTAGTTGATCGGTTGGGGTCTCACTGCTGGAACCTTCACTGATCATGAGAACAGGGGCGCCCGATTGGTCCCTGAATGAAGGAAGCACAGTTCAAGCAGTATGGGTAGGCGCACTTCGGGCAGTATGGTAGGCGCAGGTCGGCCAGTGTGGTAGGCGCAGGCCGGGCAGTGTGGTAGGCGCAGGTCGGGCAGCGTGGTAGGCGCAGGTCGGGCAGCGTGGTAGGCGCAGGTCGGGCAGCGTGGTAGACGCAGGTCGGGCAAAGCGGTAGGCGCAGGTCGGGCAGCGCGGTAGGCGCAGGTCGGGCAGCGCGGTAGGCGCAGGTCAGGCAAAGTGGTAGGCGCAGGTCGGGCAGCGTGGTAGGCGCAGGTCGGGCAGCGTGGTAGGCGCAGGTCGGGCAGCGTGGTAGGCGCAGGTCGGGCAGTGTGGTAGACACAGGTTGGGCAGCGTGGTAGACGTAGGTCGGGCAGCGTGGTAGGTGCAGGTCGGGCAGCGTGGTAGGCGCAGGTCGGGCAGCGTGGTAGGCACAGGTCAGGCTGTGTGGTAGGCACAGGTCAAGCTGTGTGGTAGGCGCAGGTCGGGCTGTGTGGTAGGCACAGGTCAGGCTGTGTGGTAGGCACAGATCAGGCTGTGTGGTAGGCGCAGGTCGGGCTGTGTGGTAGGCGCAGGTCGGGCTGTGTGGTAGGCGCAGGTCGGGCTGTGTGGTAGGCGCAGGTCAGGCTGTGTGGTAGGCGCAGGTCGGGCTGTGTGGTAGGCACAGGCCAGGCTGTGTGGTAGGCACAGGTCAGGCTGTGTGGTAGGCACAGGTCGGGCTGTGTGGTAGGCACAGGTCAGGCTGTGTGGTAGGCACAGGTCGGGCAGTGTGGTAGGCACAGGTCAGGCTGTGTGGTAGGCGCAGGTCGGGCTGTGTGGTAGGCACAGGCCAGGCTGTGTGGTAGGCACAGGTCAGGCTGTGTGGTAGGCACAGGTCGGGCTGTGTGATAGGCACAGGTCGGGCAGTGTGATAGGCATATGTTGGTCAGGCGCATTGCGTTCCATTCATTGCAATGAATGTGATGAAGATTCCCAAGTCAAGTACTCAGGAATCTTTGGCGCTTTCATTGAAATGAATGGAGCGCAGTGCCCAAACTACACTTCCTTCATTTGACCAGGCCCCCATTCTCGTGATCAGTGGGGGTTCCCAGAGGACGGACCACCACCAATCCCCTAGTTATCCCCTAACCCGTGGATATGGCATAACCTGTTGGAACCAGAATACTCCTTTAAACCCCTTTAAATGAATGGGTTATTTTCTCGTGTGCGGACCGTCCGTATTACAATTGGATGGAAAAACTGGTTGTGTAAATACGGCCTTAGTCGTAAAACCCCTTCAAAACAAATCTTACAGGGGGGCTTTTCCTGGACTCCTAAATGCTAAATCCGTCTAGTTAATAAGCGGCAGCGGAGGTGGTGGCGCTCTCGCCGCAAAACAAGGAGGATCTGCCATTCAGGATTCTGAGAAAGTTGGGTGACGACTCCTGAGAGACGTGTGATAGCGGTCAGGTTCCTCGTCACCCAACTTTCCAAATAGCAAATAACACTAGAAGCAGCTAAACAGAAAACATTTCACACAAGAAGACAACTCCCGAAGCTGCAGCCAGTCTACTGTCCTCTGTTATCACCCCTATGTTACCCCTTCAGGAATCTACACCCTATGGATGATCTTGTATAAACTTTAGGTATAACGGCCCCCCTCAAATGCAAACATTCATAGTCTTTCAATGAAGGAACCGCATCGTCCCGGCAGAACCCCGCGTGGCGGCCGCGGCGATCGGCGCAAATTAGCTATCTATCTGGTAGATCCTAATAGCCGCGGTGTCTGTGCAGAAGCTAAAACTTCTCCTGGGTGATAAATTGCCCATTACTGCTGGGCAGAATCCTTGAGCTGCTGGAGACGAGCATTTCATGTTCAGTCAGATCTCCGCCAAGTCATGCAAGAAGCGCAGAGCCGGCTGGCGCTAAAATAAAAGTCCCTTTCTTAAAAGATTTAGTAGTCTGTTAACCCGCTGCTGCCCGCTTCCATCTGCCGCTGACACAAGACATCGCTGCCTGCGTCAGCTACAAATGTAAAATTTACCAGCTGGAATTTTTTTTTTCCCACGTCTTTACTAAATTACTGAAAATTCTAATTAAAAAAAGGCAAAAAAAAAAGTTAAAATATTCCGTCATCCTAGAGAGAAACCAAGGAAACACAATTCCTTAAGATCTCTCTCTTCCCCCAAATCAAGGAGCTGTCCAATAACTAGAGAATTGCAAAACTGTTCTCCCCCCTGCGCTCTATAAAACCCCCCAAAGTGGTTTAGAAGTGGTACTCACAGCTGCTGCAGCGCGTCTTGCGGTGTGAAGTGGAGAACGCCTGTAATGTCAGCTCCGTACGGGGACACACAGCTCCTCTGCAGCCAACATCTACATGCAGAAGCAGCCAGCCATGTGGAAAAGACAGACAGTGACCTGCTATATACTCAGGCTGGCGTTAAAGAGACAGCCTCCGCCGTACGGCTGCGGGCGATGAGGAGGATGCAACAACTTCAGGGAGAATACAAGGATATTGGTCGGCGAGGTACCAACCCACCAAGTAAACAAGTCCGCACACCCTCCGGCACTCCTACCAGGCTGGGCAAACACAATCCTTCATATACGGGGTTTATATACAGCGGGTAGGAGTATTAACCCATTGAGGGTAGGAAACATAAAGCACAATTACATATATATATATTTTGTGGGCTTTCCTCTCTTCCTACAAGTGTTCTGCGAATCTTAATGGTCACGGGTTTGTAATGCGGTGCGTATTGTTTCCTCGTATTACTATATATATTAGGCTGGTTTCGCACGGGCGATTTTCGCGCGTGAAAACGCTGAGTTATGAAACTCTCTTCACGTTTGCGAGGTTTTCATTCATGCGATGTTACGTGAAAACACAAATCGTGGCGTGTCCTATCTTTCTGCGTTTTTCTGATCGCCCATGTTTCCCTATGGAGTCTTCGTTTTATCGCAACGCGATTTTCATGCAATACGTTTTTAACATTAGAAAATCCTATTATCTTTCTCACGAGAAAATCACAAGCGGCAGCGATGTTTTTGCAAGAAAAAGCAGCGCTGACGGTCAGACATCACGTGGGCAAAGTTGCGTTATTACAGCGATTTTCTCGCTGAAATATTACGATCGCCCGCGTGTAACGGCGAGTTCACACGGCCGGATTCTGGCAGATATTTCTGCTAATCCCTTCCATACATATTTCTGGAGCAGGTGGAAGGATTTCTGCAGGGGCTCCTGGGGTGCAAACATTTAGCTTGGGCCCCTCTACTGCCCCCCCAACCGCGGACATCAGAGAGGCGGAAGGAACGGCTCTACACTCCGGCCGCATAACAGCGTGAGATACTCTTCACCATGATGGAACAGCAAGTCTCAATGATCATACCGCTCAGCCAGACGAGGGGTCGGAGGGACAAGCCCAGCAGTGTTAGTGGCGAGGGGAGCCTCTGGGCCCCCCTAGCTTAGGGGCCTGGCTGCCACTGCACTCCTATTGCTATGCCACTGGATTTCTGCAAACCGCAATCAGATGAAGGGACAGTCACAAATATTTTTGCGACAAATCTGTGTGTGAAAACACCCAATGAGAAGGACCGGCACCCATCATTTTAGTTAGGCTTCCTGCTCACGGCAAATTATGATGGACTGCTGTATGCTGCCCCTGTGCACTACTGTATTCTCCCCTACAAGTTGGGCACCAGTTTATAGGGGAACACCAGGAGGCTGTAGGCTAGGGGAAACCCGATTGGCCATGCAGAAGCATCTTATGGAGCTGCATGACTCCTCCTCCTTCTGGCTCTGTCTCCTCCCCGTTGTCAGCCCATTGGCAGCCTTGCAACACAGTTACTTATACTGTATTTATGTTATGAACTTGGTTTTGGTATTGTATGTATTTACGGAGGTTGGTTCCTGCTGTATTTATATTATGAGCTTGGTGCTGGTGTTGTATTTATGTACTGAGCTTGATTCTGGTGCCGTATGTTTCACTGTTCTGGTCTGGGAATGCTGCTATCTTGCTGCTTTCTGCACAAGCAGAATACAGGCAGAACACCTATCAGTGCTATATATATTGTTTTTTCTTATGATGGGGGTGCGCAAAAAGAATTCAGCCGTGTAGTCTCAGGCCGGCACTGTCTACAAGCAATGTAATGTGATATGACTTAGTCATAATCCACAATATGGTGCCCATAGCCTGCTATGGACCCATACTGTACCAAAGGGAGCCTTCATAGGAAATTGGATTTCAAAATCTCCGCTTGCAGTCAGTGAACAGGAACCTTTATGGTTCAGTGATTGAGCCACCATTGTTAACTTCCAGAGTATTATTCAATGACTGCAAGCGGAGATCTGTGATGACTGGGATGAGCGGCGCTCCGGTGCGCCGTCTGCCATGTTGTACAATACACCGTTCTAATTAGAGCTTCTAATTGTATCGGTTCGGTACATCGCCGCCCGCTCAGCTCTATTTCTGTCTTTCCATTAATGTCTTAAAGGAGCAGCTGATTAAATCTGATTAAATCTATGAAATCTGGTACAGAATAGGTTATCAATATTGTAGTTGCAGCAAAACCTTTTAAGGGTATGTTCACACTTAGGGTGCCTGTCCATGGGCGTGATTTCGCTGGCGGTTTACGAATCACGCCGGCTGACGCTTCCTATAGCATTGCTATGGAAAGCACCGGCAGCTGTCCACGAGCGGAGAGTCATTGCGATTCTTCGCTGGCGGCGGGCAATTCGCAGCATGCTGCGAATTGCCCCGATTCTATCTATCAGATATGGCTGACCGGCGGAGAATCAGCGGCGGCTCCCGCGGCAGAAATTTGCCGCGGGACTTCGCATCGCCCGTGGACAGGGGGCCTTAGGCCGGCTTCACACGACCAGATCCCTATAGCGGAAACCAAGGTCGGCGTCTGTACAGAGGATCTGCAGCAAATCACACACCTTGAAAGGTTTGCACTTTCGCCTTTTCCTGCACACTCGCGGAAACGAATTGCGTATTGCACAGAGGAAAAATCACAAAACGCTCTATTTTGCTGCAGACTCCACGCAGACGACCTCCATTGAAGTCATTACAGGCCGTTCGCCCCGCAGCCTATCTGCAATTAACATTAAATACAAATATTTTTTTGTACTTTTTAAAAATCTGGACTGCGCATGATCGTTGGCGAGCGTCCGCGGTCATCGGTAATACAGATTATGCAGGGTCGACGGCCGGGGTCACAGACGGATTCCGCTGTGGGTTCCTGCATCCTAACCCTACCTGGTTGTGTGCAGCCAGTATAGCGGAATGCTGCGTATTATCCAAAGCGGAAAATTCTGCAGCAAAATCCACGACTGCTGCAGAATTTGACATGAAATCAGCTGCGGATTTGCAACTCCTCTCACCTGACAATCCTTAGCCCACGGAGCAGCGCCTACTAAGTGTGCCCCCTGCCATGTCACCTGGAGTTAAAATCTATTGGTGCCGATTTTCTCTTTATTTTTGCTGCATTATGCCACATTAATACATTAGTATTCCACTTCCCCTTAAAGGGGTTGTACCAAAATAGACTTATCACCTCTCCGCGGGGTAAGTGATAACAGTCTGATCAGTAGGGGTACCACCGCTGAGACCCTCCCCTATCCTTGCACAATACTTGTTAGGTGCTACAAGCGTTGCGATAAAGACCAAGTACCACATTTCGGCCAGCTCCTCGCAGTGATAAGGCACAGGGGTTTTAGGGTCTGTATTTCATAGGCTCGTAGAAGCTGAGACGCTGAGTCCGGGGACGGAAGTATTATACTTACTCTCCCCGCCATTCCCTCGCTGTGAGAGCCACCGCTATGCATCCTACGGACCACATGGCGCACGCACAGACTGACAGAACTGGTCTTCTCATTCTATGGCGCACGCACATACGGTAGCCCCCCGGATGCATTCAGCGGCAGGGATGGCGAGGACAGTAATCCCCGGACTCAGCGTATCATCTGGTGATCTAAGTGCAGATCAGAACATCTATGGGGGACCGGGCGTTGCAGCCTTAATAAGGAGCCTAGGATGCGGCGTATCACAGCATGTAACGTGTCTATAGGCAGGTTTGATAATGGGGTCTAATGTCCTGTGTATGAGCAGCTACATCCTATACAGTCACACTGTTCAATATGAAATATGTAATTCCTCCCTTCACATAAGGAACGGGGTCATACGGCTCTGAGGCCTCAATGGTGATGGAAATGTAACTCATCTAATTAAAGTACCTATATGATTCAAACACCGGGAGGTAAAAAAGGATTAGCATTCCCAACACTCCTGCCCTCTCAAGCGGAGGCATGGTTAAAGCCTCATGATGCCACTCCCAAGCAGGGGCAAGGCTAAAGCCTCATGACCCTCCCTCCCAAGCAGGGTCAGGGCTAAAGCCTCATGATGCCCTCTCCCAAGCAGGGGCAAGGCTAAAGCCTCATGACCCTCCCTCCCAAACAGGGTCAGGGCTAAAGCCTCACTACCCCCCTCCAAAGCAGGGGCAAGGCTAAAGCCTCATGGCCCCCCTCCCAAGCAGGACCAGGGCTAAAGCCTCATGGCCCCCCCTCCCAAGCAGGGGCAGGGCTAAAGCCTCATGGCCCCCCTCCCAAGCAGGAGCAGGGCTAAAGACTCATAGCCCCCCTCCCAAGCAGGAGCAGGGCTAAAGCCTCATGGCCCCCCTCACAAGCAGGAGCAGGGCTAAAGCCTCATGGCCCTCCTCCCAAGCAGGGGAGGGGCTAAAGCCTCATGGCCCCCCTCCCAAGCAGGGGAGGGGCTAAAGCCTCATGGCCCTCCTCCCAAGCAGGGGTGGGGCTAAAGCCTCATGGCCCCCCTCCCAAGCAGGGGCAGGGATAAAGCCTCATAGCCCTCCTCCCAAGCAGGGGTGGGGCTAAAGCCTCATGGGGGCCCTTCCTAGCTACCAGCCATTGTCCGTCCACCCCAAAAATACCTGCACACATACATATTACATATATCAGCATATCGTAGGAGAACATCTATAACTGGATGATGGGAGTCGTCTCCTCCCTGAGGCTCATGGGAAATTACAGGTTGTAACCCTTACACTGCTGGAAAGGTGACTTGTACTCCTTATGCAGCAGTGAAGCTGTGAGGGCAGTTAGGAGATGAAGGGTTATTCACTGGCCACACAGCAGGGCTGCGAGGGGGGCACATATCATGTCACATGGGATTTCTGATAGACAACAGTTTAGGGGCTTTGTGTAGTGACAGGAAGAAGTTGTGTCATTTGTAAGTTCATGCGAGTCTCAGGGCGTCCCCACACAAGCGTAAGCGCCAAAACACATGCAATAGTGCAACGTTTTTGCGCAGTGAATGTCGTGTTAGCTCGTACATATCTGCACATTTTACTCTACTTTTTGCCCTGTTGGGACCACTCACAATCATTGGCTCGTTCACGAATCGTTCGGTTTCAATACTTATACAGGAATGTGAACGACTGAACAATTTTTCTATTGAACGAGCCAATGATGTATCTGCCGGTATAAACAGGCTGCCCGAGCGAACTCGGACGTCGATCAAACGATACACTGCTTAGTGTCGGACCCTAAAGATGCCATACACCTTCCATAGGTGTCACCTGAGCACTCGTTCAACTATTTCTACCAGCTCTCCATTCATATGAGCGCTCAGTTCACCTGCGTGGAGAGAGGAGAAAGCAGCAGCCGCCATACAACTCTGGCAGCGGCTTATCTCCAATGAGCACAAAAGTGAGGACATGCCGCAGGCTAGCTCAGGCTTGGCATGACTGGGTGAGGTTAGGACTATAGACCCAAGGAAGGATAGGGTTAGGAGAAGATGGGGTCAAGTGATGTGGTGTAGGTTACCTGGGGTCGTAAATGTAGACCGCAGTGAGGAAGAGCTGCAGTTTACCGCAGGACCAGCAAGAGCCCGTCTGACTTTTGAGTGGACGGGAGAGGGGTATTTCCATCTTCGATAAACAGTATTGTCATGAGAGTCAGCAGTAGGGAGGTCCTGCAGGGCACTTATAAAACTGTGATGTTAGATAGGGGGTGTTGGATGTAGGGTACCCCCGGTTATGGTGGATGTGGCGCTCAATACAGCACTCTTGTTCCTAATGGGAGAAGTCCTGCATGTTGTATACTGTACCACTGACATATTTGTCATCTCTGGAGTCGGCACGTTGCGGCTGGGGGGGATATTGGTTATCGATAGTACTAACAAGGGCCCAGAGGGACTTCCCTAGTGCTTTTGTAGATTTTATGCACTCTACACATTTTGTAAAAAAAAAAAAGAAAAAGAAACAATCCCGTCCCCAGAAGTAGTTGTCATTTTGCTGCAAAATCCGGCAAGCAGTTGCAGATATACAGATGATGAGAGTTGTGGTGATTAGATTAACAATCTTGTTACCTGAGGTCTTAGAAGTGGTTCCCCCCTTGGCCTATAAGAGGCTCTCGGAGGCTCCTTGTGGGCAGTGACCTCTTCTTCTGCTTGTGTGGAGCTTGTTGACCACTAGACGCCTCTACGACGCAGAGAAGAGATGTCACCCCGTTACCAGAGTCTGAGAGGGGCACATTATTGGAGCAACTACAGTTATTTTGTTGTCTGCCATCCAGAAATAGGGGGCGCCATCGTTACACCCCTGTGTCTGTTCGAACCATTTCCAGACTCTTGGCTGAAGGACATTTAGTCTCACAGTGGCCATTACATGTATGGCCTTTGACAACCACACCTCATCGCCTTCATTTGCAGTGGTGTCATAAAAGATGCAACTGGACGCTACACATGGGAACCAGGATGTCTTCAGCAATAAATGCAGGTTTAGTTTGGGCGCTGACAACGGCCGTGTTCGTGTCTGGAGGCCTCGGGGAGAGCGCCTCAATCCTGCCTTTGGTGTAGAGTGGCACACTGCCCCCTGCTGGTGTGATGGTCTGGGGGGCCATCCCATACGACAGTCGGTCCCCCTTAGTAGTGGTACGAGGGACAATGACAGCTCAGCGATATGTTCAGGACATCCTGCAGCCACATGTGTTCCTCTCATGGCGGCTTCCAGCAGGATAATGCTCGGCCGCACACACAAGGGGGTCACAGGAGCCCCCACAACATTGTCACACTAATGTGGCTGCCCGGTCACCAGATTTATCACCAATAGAACATGTCTGGGACGCCAACTTTACCAGCCTACAAGTCTGCACGACCTAGAGGCTCAGTTACAGCAAATGTGGACCGATATTCCGCAGGATGCCATACAGAACCTGTATGCCTCCATGCCCACCCATATCACATCTTGTATCCAAGCTAGAGGCGGTACAACAGGGTACTAGAGCCTCCATACTCCCCGTATCACATCTTGTATCCAAGCTAGAGACGGTACAACAGGGTACTAGAGCCTCCATGCCTGCCTGTATCACATCTTGTATCCAAGCTAGAGGTGGTACAACAGGGTACTAGAGCCTCCATGCCGCCCGTATCACATCTTCTATCCAAGCTAGAGGCAGTACAACAGGGTACTAGAGCCTCCATGCCCACCCATATCACATCTTGTATCCAAGCTAGAGGCGGTACAACAGGGTACTAGAGCCTCCATACTCCCCGTATCACATCTTGTATCCAAGCTAGAGACGGTACAACAGGGTACTAGAGCCTCCATGCCGCCCGTATCACATCTTCTATCCAAGCTAGAGGCAGTACAACAGGGTACTAGAGCCTCCATGCCCGCCATATCACATCTTGTATCCAAGCTAGAGGCGGTACAACAGGGTACTAGAGCCTCCATGCCCGTCTGTATCACATCTTGTATCTAAGCTAGAGGCGGTACAACAGGGTACTAGAGCCTCCCTACAAGGGGTCAGTTTTCGCAATAAATGATGTTTTGCTCTGATATTGTAATCAGTTACTTATATCAACATTACAATCACACAGAGAAAGTCTCACTCCATCCTGACAACTTCTAGGGGAGGGATGGGTTTTTGATATAGTTGGTCCAGCTTTTTGGGCGGTCAAGGCTATCGGACGTCAGTGAATAGATTCCACAAGGTGGCGAACATCCTGCATGCTCAACTCATATCATGCCCGCTGCAGCAGATAAGTGGGAGCCGATCTCACACCCCTTTTCAGTATATCCCAAACGTGTTCAGACTAGTGAGTTTAGGTGCCAAGCCAATGTAGAGAATTCATCATCATGTTCCTCCAAGCAGTCCCTAGCGATCCAAACTCTGTTACATGGAGAATTGGCCTGTTGTAAGATGGCACCGTGGTCGGGGGAGACTTCATGAATATATGCGTGCAGTTGGTTGGCTAACAGGTTCCTGCAGTGTTTACCATCCAAGGATTGTGGCATGATAACCAACAGTCCTGGGCCAGGCTAGGAAAACGCTTCCCAGACCATGACACCGCCACCACCAGTCTGTTGTACCCCAACAATATGCCCTTGAGATGCGGCTTCATGCTGTTTACACCAGATGCAGACCTGGCCATCTGTATGGTTTAGCAGGAAACGAGATTTGTGTTGTAGGTCATTGGCATCTTTTCTGGCTTAGGTGAGGCATTTCTGGTGATGACACAAGGTCATCAGGGCCACCCTTGTTGGTCTTCGGCTACCGAACCCTAGTTGACACAAGATTTGCTGAATGGTCATTGTGGAAATTTGTCGTAATTTCTCCACTGTTAAACTGCTGGATCAGTTGGTCCACTGTGGCATGTCATTGCTAAAATACCAGCCATACCACCCGATGCTCATCTCTGGAATCAGCCACATGTGGCCTGCCACTGTGTGATATCTGTCCATGGTTCAACCAGTCTTGGTACAGTGGTTTGGGAAGAGCCAACAAGTGCAACGGTTTCAGAAATACTGGCACCACACCTCCGGGCACCAGCAGATTGCCCATGGTAAGAGTAATGTGTATGTATATAACATTTATAGCTTAAGTAATGTAATATACAGGCTGTCATGGCCATTAACACATTGTCAACCAGCGTCTCAGAGTATTACTTTGTGAGGGTGGTGGTTCGGGGGATTAACTCAGGAATACCCCTTAGTCAAGAGTTGGGCGTTGAACTTCAATATTTCTTCCTTCATCATCTGTTGGAGGAGAGTCTGGTAGTCCCCATACAGATTAGGTAATCAGCCAGGTGGGACTACAGACGTCAGTGGGTTTATATGACTTGGGGGGGGGGGGGGGGGGGCTTAATACAAAAAGTAGACAAGCAAATTAATCCTCCCATAGGGTAAAAAAACAGCTACAGCCTGAAGACTGTCAACAGCCTGAAAAGATAAGTAAATGCAGTAATGTATACATTCTTAGTGGTGGCAGTGCCAGGACAAGGAGTATACAACGCCAGGCTGTATATACTTGATCCTATAGAGCATTATAAGCCATGCTGTCATAAGCTTGCCTGCTGCAAATACATAGGACATAACTGTATGATCATATGTGGTTCGTATGGTGCAATATAGGTACTGCAGTGCACATTTACGTCAAATAGCTGAATCTAAAGCAATTTGAATATTGCCTTGCTTCTGCTAATGTAATGTACAGTTCAGAAGCAATGGAGTAAGGCCAGGTCTCAGACACGTGTTGGAGGGTGGTATTGCTTTCCATAGAAACACCATCATAGACATAATGAATGTTGCTCAACCTGTCTGCAATGTGACAGCTGCAAAGGCTTACAGCATATAGGGACACACACAAGAATCAGTTATAGAGGTAAATAACAAAATTCTGGGCTGCATGCAGCCACCACTAGGGGGAGCCAAGTCGATACCGCCAGTATAGAACTCAATGGGAGCAGTAAAAATCTAAATGCAGTGAGCTCCCCCTAGTGGTGACTGCAGGCAAACTGCAAAGGAAAGAAGGAGAAGCAATGCAGTGATGGGCCCTTTCAGTACTTGGGCCCTCCTCCTCCGAGTACTGCAGTGTCCGGCAATGTCTGCAGGACCTTCATCGGCTTCTTTCATGTTTCTACATGGTTAGTGACTTGCAGCATGGTGGTCCGACGACTAAAGCTGGAGTGGAAGAAGCTTCTGATTACACCCACAAGGACTTCAAAGAAGTGAATCTTCCAGTCTTGTCGCATGCTAATTTCTTTACGCAAAGGATTCTGGGCACAAAACGTATGGAAGGAAAAAGAGAATCATTGCTAGTATAATAGTAAATCTGCCCTGTAATTACGAGGCCCGCACAATGGTATAATCTGCTGACAAGCCAGGTATTAAGCCTTCCTCTGCGATCCGGCATCTCTATGCTGTGACAGCGCTGCTCTGCTCGGATTACAATGTTTAACTTGCTTTTATTCTTGAGAGTCAATTAACGGCTCCTGTGAAGTGTTGACAATATCTCCCTAGGGATGGTATTAGCCACCAATAACCAGACAAGGTTCTAGCTGGAATCATCGCCCACCAACAAAAGACCATGAGGTAAGCAATCGTAAGTAACGCGGAAAACAAGAGACGGTACGCGGAGATGTACAGGGTCAACAGATGGGATGTATCATAGTTCTGTAGAACACTTATACAGCCAGCGGGACGACTGTCTCTACACAAACACCTTCCAATCCAGGATGCAACGTTTCCTGCTTCTAGAGGCGTCTGCAGGCTCTGTCATCAGGATGCCGGAGTAGCCTCCGCTATGCAGGCAAAATCAGGCAAAGGGTGGTGGGCAGCTGTAACACCACCGACTCGGCGATAAATGGCAGAACTTGACTTCACCTTAAGCAGTCACCTTCTCTGGGTACGCACCGTGTTTCCCAGTTCTCTGATAGCTCCAGAACTTAAGGCCCATTTACACGCAACAATTATCACTCAAAAGCCATCGTTTGAGCAATAATCGTTGTGTGTAAATGCTCCCATCTTTCACTCTTTGGCTGAACGATGATTTTTAGGTGAGCATAAAATCCATCGTTCAGTCGCAGAGAAGATAACACAGACTGTGTGCTGTGTTTGCTGTCCATGGTGCTGTATTCTCCACACTGCTGATAACATTGTATTCAGCAGAAAGTCAGTGACAGCCCCTGGCAGAACAAAGGAGCTAAATGCTGAAAACAGACCACCTGCTGTTCTCTGCATGCAGCTCTAGAGGCTCATTTACATGCAAATGAAGGTGATAAGATGCTAATGGACATTAGCATGTATTAGCAGTTTGTGCAAAACAATCGCTCAAAACCTCTCTTTTGAACGATTATCTCTGTGTGTAAATGGGCCTTTATAGTGGAGCCAAATAGTGTAACAACTGGACTAAAAGATATAAAGTATTTATCAATACAATAAACAATGCCCATACAAACTAGGAACTCACCACTAGATGATGGTGATCATAACCAGATGGTGATAATGAAACTAAACTACCAATGGAGACTGGAACAGATGGTATGGCCCAGAAATAACTAGAGAAGTTCTAGCCCTAACACGAGCTCTCCCTACATCTTCCCCTATTCCATCTCCCTGAGACTGACCCTATCACCAGACACCACTGTCCCTAAGGAGCCTATCAGTTATCCTTACTGGCAACCATCTCACAGACAAATGACTATTAGGCCATTAAAACATAACCTTTATTTAAAATGTTAAAATCAAGACCGCTGCTAAACCCTAAGGCCTCATGTCCATTGGACAAATAGAATTAGGAAATCCACGCGGGTGTCCCGCACGCGTGATCCACGCCCATAGGGATGCATTGGACACCCGCAGGTAAGTAAATACCCGTGAATGTCATTTTTCCCTGCCGCGCGGATCGCACATGCGGGAAAACACCCGCAGCATGCTCCATTTTCTGCGGGGCTCCCGCAGGTTTTCATTGAAGCCGTCCAGATCCGCGGTACACCCGTAGCTGAATTTCTGCTCACCGGCGCGGGAGGGCAGGAGTTCAAAAGCAAAAAAGAGTGCATGGCGCATGCGCGTGGTACGCTGCCGGCTTGCTGAGCACATTCGCTGGGCAGAAGCAAAAAAGATCCGGCCGTGACAGACAGGAACCCACAGCGTTCAGACAGGTAAGTAAAATCTATTTTGAGGCCTCATGCCCACGGGAAAGGAGGGACCCGCTGCGGGATTCTGCATGGAGAATCCGCGCAGCCCCGAATTTCCTACTGGACATGAGACCTAATAGACCCTATACACTAATCTCAGATAGTTTAGAGAGCACCCACCCCAAGAAGGGTAACCCTGTCCAGAACCTAATCCTAACTTTCCCTATTACACCTTATAGGGGGAGGGCAAGGGTAAATCCAGGATTTGGTTATTAACAATTGAATATAATACCCATTAAAGAGAAATAGGTTTAATTTTTCAACCACGGCTATAACACCAGTGACGGCACTATTTATACCTTATCTCAATTGATGGGAAGAAATCCTATGCGTTTCGCCTTTTCACGGCTCATCAGGGAACTTAATGACCATGTGTCATGGTAATAAACTCCAAACCCAAAGGCAACAAACAACAATATACTCAGTCCAAAGCCAAGTAAATGATACATATAATGGATTGGTCATACGAAAATGAGTCCATAATAGGAACACTGGTCTATCTATAACGAATCATAATTATCACAAATCGTCTCTCAGACACGTCCCTCGTTATGAAGGAGCTGGTTCTATGTATAAGCAGGTCCTTGTTGTGATAAAGACAAAAAGTCCGCGCAGACCTTCCGCGGTAGAACGTGGGCATTGAAAGGCATGCACATTTCGAATTTTCCTCCACACTTGGAACCGGAAAAAAATAACAGCACGCTCCATATTACCACGGAATCCACGCGAAGGGGCTCCATTGATGTGAGTGGAGGTGACCGGCCCGCAGCTCATACGCAATTAACGCTGAGGTCAGCCAAGCAATGAGGTCAGTTGACCAGTACAATGAATCAGTTACGAGAACAGGAAAACAACAACCATCTCAACAACAGGTTAGAAGGCAGGAGATGGGGTCCAGAAGGGTCATTTCTGTTGGCCAGAACAACAGCATTAGTTTTGGTTGTGCTAGGCTTTGTCCCTACCCTTGCTGTTCTGAATCTCGGGGAGCCATGATGTGCAGCTCTGGAGTACAATAATGTATGCACACAGTGACTCCACTAGTAAAATACGGAGTACAGCTCTGGAGTATAATACAGGATGTAATTCATCAGTACAGGGAAGTAATGTATGTACACAGTGACTCTACCAGCAGAATTGTGAGTGCAGCTCTGGAGCATAATATAGGATGTAACCCAGGATCAGTACAGGATAATTAATGTATGCACACAGTGATTCCACCAGCAGAATAGTGAGTACAGCTCTGGGGTATAATACAGGATGTAATTCATCAGTACAGGATAAGTAATGTATGTACACAGTGACTCCACCAGCAGAATAGTGAGTGCAGCTCTGGGGTATAATACAGGATGTAACTCAGGATCAGTACAGGATAAGTAATGTATGTACACAGTGACTCTACCAGCAGAATAGTGAGTACAGCTCTGGGGTATAATACAATATATAACTCAGGGTCAGTACAGGATAAGTAATGTATGTACACAGTGACTCCACCAGCAGAATAGTGAGTGCTGCTCTGGGGTATAATACAGGATGTAACTCAGGATCAGTACAGGATAAGTAATGTATGTACACAGTGACTCCACCAGCAGAATAGTAAATAGAGCTCTGGAGTTTAGAACAGGATGTAACTCAGGATCAGTACAGGGTAAGAAATGTATGTTCACAGTGACTCCACTAGTAAAATATGGAGTGCAGCTCTGGAGTATAATACAGGATGTAATTTAGCATCAGTACAGGATAAGAAATGTATGTTTACAGTGATTCCACCAGCAGAATAGTGAGTGCAGCTCTGGAGTACAATACAGGATGTAACTCTGGATCAGTACAGGATAAGTAATGTATGTCCACAGTGACTTCACCAGCAGAATAGTGAGTGCAGCTCTGGAGTATAATACAGGGTAAGTAAAGTATGTACACAGTGACTCCACCAGCAGAATAGTGAGTGCAGCTCTGGAGTATAATACAGGATGTAACTCAGGATCAGTACAGGATAAGTAATGTATGTACACAGTGACTCCACCAGCAAAACAGTGAGTGCAGCTCTGGAGTATAATAAAAGGCTGTAACTCAGGATCAGTACAGAATAAGTAATGTATGTACACAGTGACTCCACCAGCAGAATAGTGAGTGCAGCTCTGGAGTACAATACAGGATGTAACGCAGGATCAGTACAGAATAAGTAATGTATATACACAGTGATCCCACCAGCAGAATAGTGAGTGCAGCTCTGGAGTACAATACAGGATGTAACTCTGGATGAGTACAAGATAAGTAATGCAATATATTTACTAGGTTATTCACCTCTTTATGTCGATTACATCTGATCATAGTTCCGGCCTACACGCACACTGACCTTTACCGGAATGTGCTTAGGAGCATCAGAATGTCCAGTACTTTCCCGACTGTTACAAATGTGGCTCTTGTAATACATTCCATGACCACAGAACGAGGCGGCAATAGGATTCCCGGGCAGATATACACCATCTAGTGTGAGTAACTCAGTGTGGAGAATCTGTGGTTGATAAAGTGATGGGACTTGCACGCAGTTGTGTATATTTTATTGGTGTTGACACCCTACCGGCACTTTCCCTTGTATCATCCATTAATGGAGTACATTAACCCTTGAAATAAATTGTGGTCTGTCTGAGCGCCTCTAGTATCATCTTCGCTCTACAAGGTGCTTACATTTGTTTTCAAGGAATAGCAGCGATGAAGCAAAAGGTTCCTGTGATCTAAAGTGGTGGCAAAACACGACAAGGTTCATATATTTCCCACGAGTATCTGCCTCCGGTTTATGTCACGAGGATCAAATTTCCCCATCAGTCAAATATACAAGGAGATCCAGACGAGAAAGGGAAAGGTTGGGAAATTATCAGTGACCTTGAGGACTGCAATGCTTCAAGGTCGTCTCCCATAAAACGACGGAGGAGGCTGCGGCTGTCACATGACGGCGATACGAAGATTATCACACAGAAAACACATCATTATGGACAATAATGCGCTAACAATGTTTGCCTCACAGTGAAGCCCCCGGCTCGGAGCCGCTGTACAGAATACATTGGGGGGGACAGATGGAGCAATTTCCCATCATAATATTTCTTCTGAAATTGCTTTTGGGCTGCAGGAATGATCCAGTTGTACGAAGTCCGTCTGAGGTCAGTCCTGCAACTCATACCAAGATTAGGGAATCCCCATCTAACCGGTGCTGTGACTCCCTACGGTACACTTAGGCTTCGGGTCCCCCTTATGCCCTCAGGGAATCCCCATCTAACCGGTGCTGTGACTCCCTACGGTACACTTAGGCTTCGGGTCCCCCTTATGCCCTCAGGGAATCCCCATCTAACCGGTGCTGTGACTCCCTACGGTACACTTAGGCTTCGGGTCCCTCTTATGCCCTCAGGGAATCCCCATCTAACTGGTGCTGTGACTCCCTACGGTACACTTAGGCTTCGGGTCCCCCTTATGCCCTCAGACAGTGCCGGACTCCCCGGACTTTCCGTTCGCCTCCCAATAGCTCTTCAGAATACCAGACTGACGGGTTCTGTAATAACGGGTGTCCCTGTTGGGCGAGCGGCTATGGGGTCAGGCAGCCAAAACAGGCCGCTTCCACACAGAGGTGTAGTACTAGTCAGAGACCACCGTGGATGATGGAGTCCAGGGAAAATTACATGCAGCATTTTGTAGACCAAATTGTCCTGAACTAACTTTCTTCTGAAGGTGGCCGGGCCCCCAGGTTACTCCTTGGGCTCTGTTCACATCTGTGCTATGGCGTCTGTTAATAATGGCTCTATAATGCTGTATGAACTAGTATATTACATTATTATATTATATCATACTACACATATATGTAAACAGTATATTACATATTGGGCCTCGTTATACCATATACTACTATATTATGTATTAAACTATATTATGCACTCATTCTCAAAAACCAATCCCTGCCCTAGAAGTTGTCGGATGGATGAGACTTTCTCTGTGTGATTGTAACAGTGATATAAGTAAGTGAATACAGTATCAGAGCAAAAGAGTCATTTATTGGGGAGGACTGACCCCTTGTAGGGAGGCTCTAGTACCCTGTTGTACCGCCGCTACCTTGGATACAAGATGTGATACGAGCGGCATGGAGGCTCTAGTACCCTGTTGTACCGCCTCTAGTTTGGATACAAGCTGTGATACGGCCGGCATGGAGGCATACAGGTTCTGTATGGTATGTTGCCACATATCACTTCAAATTTGCTGTAACGGAGCCTCTAGATCATGTAAACCCGTAGGCTGTGGAAGTTGGGGTCCCAGATGGTCCCATACATGTTCTATTGGTGATAAATCTGGTGACCGGGCAGCCACAGAAGTGTGACAATGTTGTGGGGGCTTCCTGTGACCCCCTTGTGTGTGCGGCCGAGCATTATCCTGCTGGAAGCCGCCATGAGAGGAACACATGTGGCTGCAGGATGTCCTGAACATATCGCTGAGCTGTCATTGTCCCTCCTACCACCACTAGGGGGGACCGACTGTCCTATGTGATGGCCCCCCAGACCATCACACCAGCAGGGGGCAGTGTGTCGCTCCACAGCAAAGGCAGGATTGAGGCGCTCCCTCCGAGGTCTGCAGACACGAACACGACTATCGTCAGCGACGACACTAAACCTGGATTAGTCGCTGAAGACAACCGGGTTCCACTTTGTAGCGTCCAGTTTTATGGCTTTCATAGAGTTGCTTTTCTGTTAACCCTTTCCTGAATCCTGGAGGTTTTTTCTGCTGGGTGGACCTGCACCACACCATCATCAGAGACCAGCGCACACCATCGTCCCCTCTATTATTTTCGGGTGGGAGTAGGACATTGCCTCCCACTCTGGCGCACTTGTTCATATTTGTGATCTCCGAGGCGCACACCTCTCTGCAAAGTACTTGGCTAGTCGTTGAAAGACATAACTAATCATCCAGCAACTATTTCTCGGTGAGCTGAAATAAAGCGACTAGCAATTAGTGAACACCCCCCCCCCCCCCATATCCAGACTATGTATTGTTATATACAAATAGGATAATAGGATACAGGCAGCATAAATTAATGCTCCGTACACCTAATGAGGGGTTAAGTTTGCAGAAGTATCGCCCCAGGCGCTGGCAGGTCTATATAAGAATGGCGCACCTCGCTCCGGCTGCAGGGTGTTATTCAGGGCAGTCCCCCATGCAGCTTCATACTGACAGGCGCTGTACGTCAAAGTCCTGCCTGCAGCCTCCCCTCGCTGCCGCCGCGCACGTTGCGTCTACAAAGCCTCGCTAACATAATGCGAACAGACGGGGGTAGATGAAGCGTTCACATTAAATAGTATAAAAAAGAAGTATCAAGGAAAGACTTCTGAGCGACAACTGCTGCCGAGTGATAACTGCTCAGACCCGTCGCCACCTCGCTTCCCCCTACATGGTGGAATAGTGCACAACGTTGCAACAAGTTCTACTCTGCTACATCTGTTTAATAGCCCTTCCCAGCATGCCCTGCCAGCTGTGACCTCATTTGGCTAATCTATCAACAGTCCTGTCATCTAGTAGCCAAATCTATTAAATTTGTCAAATTCTACCTTAACACGGCCGTGTCATGTGGTAAAGGCCGCGGGGCGGGCCGCATAGCTCTGCTGAATCTTTGTCTTTTTTTTATACTGCCCCCTGTTGGTCCAGAGGGGCTCTTCTCAGATCTGGCTCTTGGCTCTATGTATCTGTCAAGTGGGCGAACCCCACCGCTCACTGGCAATGGGTGGCATCTGACGAGGGCGGGGCGATTTTGCTAAAAAATAAAATCTTGATTTTTATATGAATTTATGAAGGATTCTCGATTTTAATCTCTATTTTTTTTTGCAAAATGCACTGAAAAAATTGTTATACGAGTCCTTGTTGGAGTTGCTGACTGGCTACATTGATGAAGTGCCGGGGCCGGATGGCAGCAGTACCCGATGCCATCTTGTTGTTTGCTGCCGAGCCTTATCTTCATCACTCCTGCTCCATCTCCTCTGCATATGCTGCGGGCACCTCCAGAACTTCACCAGCTGTCCTGCGGAGGTGCTGGTGAGACTGGAGGGCGCTGGTGGGAGGTTGGTGGCGGCAAGACTCGGAGCTATGGCGGTGGTGAGATTACTCGATTAATTACTCGCGGGGTTGAAGAAGGGAAGGCAGGAAATAAAGCCTACTTATTCTGGATTGGCTCCTTCTACCCACCAGAACTGGCCAATAAAAACCTGTAGATGCAGCATCTGTCAGATTCCCAGCATCAGGAGCCAGATCCAAGAAAAATCCTTCCGGGCAAATGGAGGGCAGTATCAAAAAAAGACAAGTGACGAAAGATCCAGCGGGGCCGCGGAAGCAGATGTATGTAGCCAGTCCTGCTGCCTTTACCATGATAGTGCCTCTATATCTACACAATCACTTACTCAGACCCTTATGTTAGCACTGATTGGTCAGTGTCTAAGGGCCCTTTTACACGGCTGATCTCAGAGTTTAAAACGAGCGACTGGCCACTGCTGGAGGAGACGGCTCCCACTCAGGTTCCACGGAAGGCCTGGTCTGGAACATGCCCAGCCACTAGGGGTAACGACTCATTAGTAAACCGGAAGATCACGTCAGGAAACAAAGTTGAACGGTTTGTTCCAACAAACGGGAAGAGTTAACACAGTTTCAGAAGTTTCTGAGTTGGTGTACACGGCAAGGTTACAGGGAGGAAACAGAGGAGTCGTTCATCTAACGTTCTCCGAAACCCGGTTTCACAGCAGATGGTTTGGTGGCTTTAGACGAGGCCTTAAAGAATCGTAGGACCCGTTGCAGCTTCCATAACTCATGGGAGTAACTCCCAGTCGCCTCACCCCGCACTAGCTCTACTTCTACTCCTCCTTGTGCCTATAATCTCTCCATGTCCTCCACTATTTCTGCCCCTTCTTAAAAGCATAGCAGCCATTAACTAACAAACACAGAATCAACAACTTTAAGCATGTCCCCTGATAAACTGCCATGATTGACACTTTTGTCAGTCATGGCCGGAGGGGCGTGGGGGAGTCGAGTGGCGCCTCCTGAATACTCGGGACTCCTCTCTCCCAGGGTGCAGCGGCTTCTATATGTAAGTGCTCCGCAGCTACTACAACTTGCCCCATAAGTGACAGAGCGTGTCTGTCACTATTTAATGTTGCCCTCAGTCCGGGAGCATACAGCGCCTCGCGGGTTCCCTTTAACGATGGATATGCGTAGGAGATAGAAGCAGGTATCTGCTGAGAACAATTATTTTCCAACCGTATAAAATCTGCAATAAGTCGACAAACGAGCTTGTTTATTGGCCAATTAGATACAACTTCACATGGGCCAACAATCGGGCAACATACCGTTCTTATGCACATTTGTGCTCAATTATCAGCCCATGAAAAAGGGCCTTTAGTGTCTCAGTTGTCAATTTTATTCATACATTTCCAGGAGGAATAAGAGAGGAACAGCACAGCACATGGATAAGATGCTCCAGAATGGATATTTCATGAGGGATACAAGCATTTATTCAAAGAGACATGGCATGAAGGCTGATGGGTCCATTTTAAAAGGGTATTTTAGGCATTTATCCCGTTTTGGTGCTGATGACCTATACCCAGGACCCACAGCGATCACCTGATCTCATCCCCTGCACTCACTGTATGGGGTTGGATTTTCACATTGGGGTTGGAGCTGAAAGTGCCATAGAAGGCATAGCTCCCATTGATCTTAATGGAAGCGAAGCCTTCTATTGTACTTCCGACTCCGATCCCGGGGTCAGGCACGGAAGTGAAATGCAAAACTTTGCTCCCATTGAAATCAATGGATGATGGAGCTGTCATCAATCATTCTGCCCACTCCAGTCAGTGCGAGAGCTGAGATCAGGTAATCTTTAGTGCTGGACCCCTGCTGACGATAGGTCATGAGTACTAGAAGGAGTTAAATGCCTGGAATAACCCCTTAAGATCATGAACGGAGGTACTATGGTGTTAACAGCCATTTGGGCAGTAATACTGAGGTTCCGCCTGCCGAGTCCCATATTAGGTTGTCATCCTCCAAAGCGATCATGATAGATCGGGGTCTGGAGACCTGCGAGTTATTTATGGTGTTTTCTGCATGTACCCAGGTGGCATAATCAGAAGCACATAACAAAACGCCAGCTACTTTATTACAAAAATAGTCATAAACTCGTTAGAAAACGACAGGCTTATCAGCAGACGGCAGATTATATTCACGCTCGGCCAAAAAAAAAAAAAAAGAAACGAAGAACAAAATTGCTGGAAAAACAGAGATAAACACAGGTCTAAGCTAAGAATAAGCCATTAATGTACAAACTGGGCAGACAGCGTGTATCAATTAGCCTTTATCTGCCAACAACATTCAGTCTTTCCTTCTAATAAATGGACGGACTGGCATAGAAAGTCTTGTTATCAAGTTGCCAAACAGCACTTTCTGAAGTATTTACTTAGCACAGATGTGAGGAACTTGCAGGCATTGTCATACAATGTAGGATTTGTAATACTTCGCTTTGCTTCTGTAGTATGGAGTTACTTCTATTCTCCAGTCACATCCAGAGCTGCATTTGTAAGGCTGCATGGACTCTAATGTCCCGTCATCAATCTACTGGTTCAATGTTCGTACAAAGCACTAGCCACACTCCATGTGTGGTGGGAGATATATTAGTACTAGGTAAGTAATAACTGGTGTGCTAGTGGGGAGATTTACCAGGACCAGCGTTTCATTCTGCGCCCCATGGAGGGCAGGGGAGCAGGGCGAAGGCAGAGTTTATTGCAGGAAATCAACTTTAAAGACTGTGGACACCACTTTGGGAAGTGCTGTGAAGTTAAGACTTCATCTGAAGCGCTGACCAATGAGTCGCTCCAGGTCTCCTGGTTGGATGCTGAAGCTGCCAATCAGAGCTATGGAGCAGTTCAACGACTGCAAAGGAGGACAGCCCCTTCTGGAGTGGGGTGTGCAGGTTTGATCCTTTCCAATCCACTGTCTGACATCCAAAGACATTCTGATTGAAGGCTGTACAGCTCCGATGTCGGAAGACGTCCGGCAGGGTATTCTTACTGTAGAATACTGGCTGCTCTATTGTCGAGGGGCCTCTCCAGCATGTCCCATATCGCAGTAGTGGCTCTAGCCAGCAGATGGCTCCATTGTATAATGGCAGAAAGAAAAAGCCCCTTAGGAAACCCTGAATCCAAAATTGGATTGCAAAGGGTTAAAAGTTGACTTCTTTCACAGTGGTTACAGTGACAACTCTAATGAAAGGTATGCCCTAGCCCTGCTCCCGTGCCGCGACATGGACTCTCTAAGAGGCGCACACCTATGCCCCCCAACCATCCCAGGTTCAGTGGGACAGTCCTGGATTTTGGGGGCCGTCTTGCCATCCTGGGTGACAGGCGGCATGTGCCATTTCCCCTCTTCCCACCTCAATTAAATATTAGCAACCTATCTTCTTTCTTCAAAGAGGGACTCTGCAGCTGCATGGCAATGCTTTGTACATAAACTTCACGGTTTGGCTCTGGACAGGCTTGGGGCCACAAAGGGGGCAACTCTTAGTATTGGGGCCATAAAGGGGATATTACTACGTTTTGGGGGCACTTGTACTATGTGATCATTACTTTGAGGTTCATTGGGAATGCATGATCAGCAGAGTGTGCACAGACAAGTCATGGCTGAAAGAAGTCTTCATGGCGGTCTGGGCCCGGGTACAGAAGGAAAACGGATGACGCCACTCGGAGAAGAAAATCACCTGTGATCACAAGCAGTAACTGCACTGTAATCACTATCAGTTTGTAGAACTGTTATCTGACCTTTATTTAGAGGCATGTTGGTCCCTACACCACTGGACCAACTGGAACACAAAGCGTAAGAGCCGAACCCTGGCTTTGTACTGTAAAATGACAAAAAGCAAATATCTATAAGGCGAGTGATACTGTATTGGGCACAGTAGAGAATGAAGTGACCACTCGGAGCTTCCTTCAGAGCATCAACCACTGCGCACACTTTTATTGATGCCTTTCTGTCCATTCCAATGCGCCATGTAAATATATACACTACGGATGAGGTTATCTTCCTCCCTGATATGCTTTCTGTACCGTTTCCAGAAGATTATGGAACTCGCCCCGTCTGGAGCGTCATCTGTTTGGTTTTGTTTTTTTCCTGTATTGTGTTTCAAGTGACTGTTTATCTCGGGGGAATGTGAAATCGATAACTCGCAGGACGGCCAGAATTACCGTAGCACTCTCCATTCAGCAGAGTTTCCTTTTAGAAGAATCATTGAGTTTTCCTTCATTCTCTGACCACTTCCCGGAGCAATAAGCAGAGATGTAAATGCTGCCATACAGAAGAGGCCGAGCCATCTCAGCGTTTCATAGCAGCTAATGAGCGAGGCTTATGGCTTCATGCCAGAAAAAAAATATTCAATTTTCTTCTAAAATTCTTAGTCGTTAAGTACCATATATTTAAATAAACTGCTTGACTTATTTTGTAATGATTCTGAAATACAACTTGTATTATACCCCAGAGCTGCATTCACAATTCTGCTATTCATTATTGGAAAGAGTTAAAGGGGTTATCTTAAAATCTAAAGTTTGAGAATAACTTTATGATCTGTGGTGGTCTTACCGCAGAGACCCCCACCGACCTCAAGAATGGGGGTCCTGTGTCCCCTTCCTTCTTGTTACTGTGGGGTGACTTCTCCCACCCACCATGACATCAGACTAAATGGAGTGCTGGTCAAGCATGTGTAGCCGCTGTTCAATGTGGGCTTATGGAAATAGCAGAGTCCAAGCACTCAGCTATCTCCGTCAGTCCCACTGAAAATGAAGGGCTACCCAACTCCATTCAATCTCCTCACTGTGAAGGGTGCAGTTAGGCCACAGTGAGGAGGAGTGGGAACATGGGACCCCCATTCTCGGGATTGGTGGGGATCTCAGCAGTTACCTGTGGGGGTATCCTACCAAAAACATCCTATCCACTAGGTAGGCAATGAATGTATCACCCTTGGGGGTCTGACAGCTGCAATACCCAATACTTAAAAGAACAGTACACCCCAAGTGAATGGAGCAGAGATGCACATGTGTGACCACCGCTCTGTCTATGAAGACAGTAACAGAGGTATATAGAAGCTTCCTACATACTCTACGAGGCCATCATCAGTTGCCGGAAGCAATCGAAAATGAGCAAACATAGGCGAGGGGACACAGTGCTTGGGTGAGCACTCCAGCTCCGTCATTGTAGCGATCAGCGGGGGTCTCAATAGCAGGACCCTCATTGATCAATACTTTTGACATTACTCTATGGCATGTCAAATGTTTTCTGAAAGTGGCATTGATATGCGCATCGTATATAGGATTTTGCAGGCCAGTTTGACTTTTTCCCATTATGATTCCTATTTTTTCACACTGCATAATTCCAGACGGCTATACTCACACATTTATAGTAGTGATGGAGCACAAAACTGCACAATAATAAAGGGGTTGTACCACTTTTAGCGGTTTTGCTACAGGAAGCGAACAGCTCCATACATCACACAGTGGCCTGGGTTGGTACTGCAGGCTGAGTCCCATTCACCTCAATAGCACTAAGCTTGCAGTACCATCCTGGGCCACTGTATTATATACGGAGCTATCTGCTGCCTGCAGCAAACAGCTAGGAGTGGAACAACCCCTTTAAAGAGGGTTTCTAGTGTCATGAAACTACAATAAAGTCAAGTAGATAGAGCATTACAAGAGTGTATACAACCCTTTAATATACTCTGTTTTACGATGATGCAGATCCCGCGACCTTTCCGCAATGATGATTCCAGAAGGGTCGCAAGGTGGATGGCTTCCATTGACTTCAATGCAAGCCACCCGCACAGAAGCACAGCATGCTGCGATTTCTCCTCCGCGAGTGGAAAATCGCAATCGATTTCCACTCATGTAGAGGAAATCACGTTTTGCCATAGAATGCTGTAGGCGGCATTTGCTGCCGAATCCGGAGGCGGACGCCCGCTCCGGGTTCCGCAACGTAAATCCGCCCGTGTGCAGACGGCCTTAAGGAACGAAAATCTATGAAACCAAAAATAAACGTGAATTTGCTCAGTCAGGTCATCAAAGCCGTCACGTAAGCAGATAATTAAGTTTTTGCTGATGTTTCTACACTCTGCTTGCTGGGGTCCTGCGCGCCGCGCCGCCGTGCGGCACTAAAATCGTTAGTCTCTCCTCCAGCCATTAGAGATAAGACTTTCTGCTGCTCATCAATTACAATATAACCCCTCCGGCTTCACTTACCGGGGTGGAAGCACTACTTCTCACAGCATCTGCACGTCTGCCTTCCCTTCACTCCACCTGGACGGCCCTGCCCTTGGAAGATGATGCAGATGGTGGTCTTGTTGCTATGGCAGCGAGCTGGAAGGTAACCTAGGAGAAGGTCCCTATATGTCTCACCACGTAGAGACTTATTTTCATCCAAAGCTAAGAATTTAGTGTGTCAATACGAAAAAAAAAAAATCTAGAGCCGAGTCCTCGCTGCTTATAAATGAGGGTTACCAAACATTTTACATGGGTTGACATGTATACGATGATTTAACCCCTGCACGACTATGTAGTACTGCCGAATTAGAGAGTAGGAGATCATTTCTGCAACAATTTTCGGTTAAAAAAAAAATTAAAAAAGTTTGGCTACACATACGGTCGTAAAGCCCCAGCAAATCTTCTGGAACATCCACATGAGTGAAGCTGGTTTATGGATTTGCGTTGTACAGTTCCACAATATGGCATCCATAGCCTGGTATAGGCAAATATCGTAGCAATATCGGACCAATCGTACTTTGGTACTATCAGAAACTGTATGAATCTCTGAGTTTTTTTTCTTACATCAGTGGAGATTATGAGATATCAGAAACCCAGAGCAGAGGTAACACACTGGCCTGTTGACCCCCTAACATCAATTTAGAGACTATAAACTTTCACATTTCTTGTCGCTGGACTAATTATTTACTGTTATGCTCATCCCTCCCTGGTATTTAGCTAAGTGCTATTAATCACTACATTTTTGTGCCCTCTTACCCTTTTCTCTGGTATTTATCTATGTGCAAATTCAGTTCACTATGGTTGTGCCCTCCCATGTGATCATGTGTATATGTTTTAATATAAATACATCTTTAGATTTGTTCCACTATGCCTGAGGAAGAATCCTGAGAGGTTCGAAAGATCGCTAGATTATCATGTATTTTTGTTATCCGTTAAAAGGTATCATATCTACAAGATTACTTGCTTTCTCTTAGTGAAAACAATCACACTTTCCTCAGATTTTATACATGATGAAGGTGCTGTCCACTAGAGCCAATGAGAATACATTGCCTCACAGAGAAACAGTGAATTCCTAACAATATGGGACTCTACGCCAATCCTGTGGACATAAACAGCTTGTCGATAAAAGGGGTGAGAGGAGGATGTCAAAAATCATTCTGATGAACAGGTGCTGCACAGTCAAGCAAAGTGCAACCAAGTACAACGCTGGTGCTCAAACTAACATGACCAAACGTATGACTTGGTGTTTCTTAGCACAGATGGACTATAATAGTAGATGGCCAGATCCAGATCCATTGTTGTCTAAGAGAAACAGAAAAGTGAGACTCCAGTAGGGAAAAGAACACAAAAATTGGAAAAGATCTCCTGGTTAACTGAATCTAGATTGCTGTTCCCCTGTGCTGATGGGAGGTCAGAATTTGGCGCAAGCAGCATGAATTGATGACCCCTCTTGTCAGCGCCTTCATCTAATTTGTGGCAACTAGAAGAAGCTTCCTGTCCGCAGGGGCCAATATTCCTGCAGAACCATTTTACCACCCAGTGGAATCTACACCACAACGTATCACAAGGTTCCGAAGGCTAAAGGGAGGTCCAACATGCTACTAGATGGGGTCTCTAATAAAGTGTCCATTCAGTGTAGATCCTTGTAGAGATAATATTCTTACCCACTGCTATAGTTGTGGTAATGTGAAATTCATTCAGTGCCCGGTAGCATTGTATCATCTAGTAAATTAGGTTACATTCCCAGCAGAAGCTCTACTTGGGACCTCAGATACTTCTGCTAATAAGCTTTGTTAATTGGGACAGATAGAGTCTCACCTGAAGTCAATGGAAAGAAGAAAAATCCACCAGAAAATGTAGATGTACACGATGTTCGCTTGGCATCACAAAAGGAAGGGGTGTTCAGCAATGGGAAGAATGGAGAGATAGACAGTCCTCCAAGGGAGAAGCTTACCCGTCGGCCGCACTTGTCGAACCTTTGTGGAACCGGGCGTTCGACTTCAGCAAAAGAGCTGGCAATCAGCAACAGTAGGTGATGGAAACGTGGCCCGGCAGCTACTGGGAAATTATAGCACCTTCAAACATCATACAAAAAGGAGCCACGGTCAAGTAACCAAATATTGTCACCCAGAGGGTTCTTTACCTGTGTCCTGGGTCTGCAGGGAGTGTGGAGACCTGAGGGGCCTAGGGGTCAACACCCAGTGAAAAAAGACTGGGATCCTCCTACAAATGAACAACTATAGACTGGATACGGTCCCCAAGGGTGTTTGCCCAGACCTATGCCCCCATGGCCACCCTGCCCAGTGGATTCTCTCCCACCGCCAGAGAAGCCAAATGGACTCAGGGAGAGTCATAATACACCCATGGTGGCTCAGTGTTCTCAAGGTTGAGGGACTATAAGACAAGGTCCCTCCGTTGTGTGCACGTTAGTACTAAATGTATATTGGGTACGGATTGCTACCAAATCATATGAGAACTTTTATGGACTCTACAAGGACTGTGATCGAGCAGGATATTTCTTCTTTTTTTCTGCCAGAAGTTACTGTAGAGGAGTAGTCCCTCTACACAGGTGAACTCGTACGGGGGGCCCCTGTATGAAGTATTGGCAGGGAGGTTGTACCACCCAATGGCAAAATGTTAAACAGTTTTTGTTGTTTAATTGTGCTGTTTTTTGTCTAAGTATTCGACCAGCCGATAGGACGAGCGGGATCAGGTGACTGGGCAGTGCAATCACACAGGCGGCCCTATGGGAGTCAGTGTGGTGCGCCACGTTGTCAAGCAAGGAAGTGTGGTCCTGTGCTCTCTGAACAGCGGAGGTGGAAACAACCTTTTGCGAATGCTACCACAGCAAGCGCACTTTGTGGGTTCGCCCTGCTCATGGAGGAAGGCAGACGGTCACCCAGCGGTTCCAGCAGAATCACCGTTGCCACTCGTCCATCGGCTAGAAAGCAAGCCAGTGTTGGTGATCTGGTAGGTAAAATAAAGTTAAGTTCGAGGAGTAAAGTCGTGTTCGAAGTATCTCTGGAGGCCGAGTCCCTAAATTTGCAGAGTGGACAACGCTCCTGCCACCAGTTCCCCATCTGACCACCAGTACAAAATGAGAAGATACGTAGCTGACATTTTTAATGCCAAATGTATTATGCCACATGTTTCGAACTGATGCCTTTGGTAAAATTATTAACCCCGGGACACCATGGATCATCCTTACTAGTGTTTTTCTCTCATACATCAAGCTGGTTGGGTTTTAAAGGGAACCTAACAGGTCCTATGATACCTGTAAACTTAAGTCATGTACTCAGTAGAGGGGCCACCGAGTCTGGAGATGGGACTGCCATACTCACCGGACTCCCCGTTCACTAACTGTCCACCCTGCAATAGACTCATCTCTTCATACACACGGATTGAACCCGATGCATGCACCAAACACGAGCTTCCCAAATGGACAGTGAGGGATCGGGAAGGCAGGCGAGTAGGACAGTCACATCCCCGGACATAGCGGCCTCCGTCCTTTGAGCCAATAACCTTAGTTTACACGACTCATATACCGGGCCAGTTCCCTTTAACTGGAAAACTCTTTTATACCCAGATCACACTAAATGTCCCTCGCATCAAGCTCCCCGAACCCCACAGCATTTTTTGTACTTTTGAGCACGTTCGCGTCCTCCGATACGCGGACGTCCATACAGACAGACAAGATAATTGCTTTCTTTGATAAAGATACAACAATAAAAGCCGCTCGTTTTCTGAATAATTAGCATGTAGATCAAATGTACTTCTCTTAGTTCCATCTCACCTCCTGCATAACTCAATTAATGCAATGATAATTAAATCCATTCTTGAATGTAAGGACTTGGCTCCCTGAAGCACTGAGAACATGAGGAGTTCTGTAAGGTACAATTTAACCCATTAGTTGCTGGATTTGGCTGCAATGAACTTCACTCAAACTTGATTATAAAATGTGGATGAAAAACCTTTCATACCTACAGTCTATCCATACCTACATTTGGCCTGAAGGCTCATTGAGCAAGGTCATATTAGGGCTTCATGCAACCTTTGTGCTGGAATATGGCACCCACAGAAGTCAATGGGTCGATCAGATCCAAGATCTTCTGCAAAGTTACAGAGTTCTAGTTACCTGCAGCCACCACAAGGGGGAGCTTACTGTATTCATGTGTACAATGAGGCATTTTTTAAATACTCTGTGTTCAGTTTGCCCCTAGTGGTGACTGCATTAGAGCCCTCTTTCAGAAAAGCTGAGCTTTCACTCCTATGCACAGTACATATATAATTAATCAATCACCAAAGAACGGACATCTTTATTTTACAATGAACGTGTCATCAGAAAATGACCTATTATATAATCAAGTTTTTAAAGAGTTTTTTACACTTTTTTTCAGAGTTTTTGACATCACCATCTACATATATTTTTAAAAAATGCTGAAATCTTGCAGTTCTTATTTAGACCTCTAAGCCTAATACTAGTCTGTCACTTCCTGTCCTGTAGAGAAAACTTTGCAGCAGTCATCTCACTAACATCACAGGCAGGATTACAATGAAAAGTGACAGCTCTACATAGATAACACAGGATCCAGCATTCACAATAGACAATAGGTAACAGTCACAGCTCACCTCCCCATCTCCCTGCACTTTAAGCCAATGTCTTAGTGCCTATGCACTGTGTCTGCACCCCATAAGGCTGCTGTAAAGCATTTTTCTAATTGCATTTAACTGCAACTCAGGCAAGATGGCTGCCTAGGGTTGTCACCCAACTGGTAACTCCCAGACATGGCTGGTAATTAACTTTTACCGGCCATATTAATGGACGTTAAAAAATAGTCATCAGTGGTGAGCACCTCCGGCCAGCAGCAACCCCATACTAGCAAGTATTTCACTTGCTCTGTAGCTCCGTTCCGGCCGCCGCTGCTGTAATTAAAGATCGTGACTCCTGACCTCTCCTCACGGTGTCGGTGTTCCTGCAAGTTCTGTACGCATCGCAGACGCTGGGGAGAGAGGTTAGAGGTCGCAGCCTCTGATTACAACAACGGTGGCAGGACTGGCTGTACGAAGTGAGTGAAATACTTGATAGTGTGGGTTTACTGCCAGCTGGAAATTAGCGGTAAGGAGGAAACAAATGGGGGTACTATTACTACTGCGGCCACTAAGAGGGTCACTTAATACTAGGGCTACTAAAGAGGCACTATTACTACTGGGGCCACTAAGATGGCAATATTACTACTGCGGCCACTAAGAGGGTCACTTACTACTAGGGCTACTAAAGAGGCACTATTACTACTGGGGCCACTAAGAGGGTGACTTACTACTAGGGCTACTAAAGAGCCACTATTACTACTGGGGCCACTAAGACGGCTCTATTACTACTGCGGCCACTAAGAGGGTCACTTACTACTAGGGCTACTAAAGAGGCACTATTACTACTGGGGCCACTAAGACGGCACTATTACTACTGCTAAGGCCACTAAGAGGGTCACTTACTACTAGGGCTACTAAAGAGGCACTATTACTACTGGGGCGACCAAGAGGGTCACTTAATACTAGGGCTACTAAAGAGGCACCATTACTACTGGAGCCACTAAGACGATACTATTACTACTGCGGCCACTAAGAGGGTGACTTACTACCAGGGCTACTAAAGAGGCACTATTACTACTGGGGCCACTAAGACGGCACTATTACTACATCGGCCACGAAGAGGGTCACTTAATACTAGGGCTACTAAAGAGGCACTATTACTACTGGGGCCACTAAGACTGCTCTATTACTACTGCGGCCACTAAGAGGGTCACTTAATACTAGGGCTACTAAAGAGGCACTATTACTACTGGGGCCACTAAGACGGCACTATTACTACTGCGGCCACTAAGAGGGTCACTTAATACTAGGGCTACTAAAGAGGCACTATTACTACTGACGCCACTAAGACGGCACTATTACTACTGCGACCACTAAGAGGGTCACTTACTACTAGGGCTACTAAAGAGGCACTATTACTACTGGGCCACTAAGATGGCACTATTAATACTGCGGCCACTAAGAGGGTCACTTAATACTAGGGCTACTAAAGAGGCACTATTACTACTGGGGCCACTAAAACGGCACTATTACTACTGCGGCCACTAAGAGGGTCACTTAATACTAGGGCTACTAAAGAGGCACTATTACTACTGGGGCTACTAAGACGGCACTATTACTACTGCGGCCACTAAGAGGGTCACTTAATACTAGGGCTACTAAAGAGGCACTAATACTACTGGGGCCACTAAGAGGGTCACTTAATACTAGGGCTACTAAAGAGGCACTATTACTACTGGGGCCACTAAGACGGCACTATTACTACTGCGGCCACTAAGAGGGTCACTTACTACTAGGGCTACTAAAGAGGCACTATTACTACTGGGGCCACTAAGACGGCACTATTACTGCTAAGGCCACTAAGAGGGTCACTTACTACTAGGGCTACTAAAGAGGCACTATTACTACTGGGGCCACTAAAACGGCACTATTACTACTGCGGCCACTAAGAGGGTCACTTAATACTAGGGCTACTAAAGAGGCACTATTACTACTGGGGCTACTAAGACGGCACTATTACTACTGCGGCCACTAAGAGGGTCACTTAATACTAGGGCTACTAAAGAGGCACTAATACTACTGGGGCCACTAAGAGGGTCACTTAATACTAGGGCTACTAAAGAGGCACTATTACTACTGGGGCCACTAAGACGGCACTATTACTACTGCGGCCACTAAGAGGGTCACTTACTACTAGGGCTACTAAAGAGGCACTATTACTACTGGGGCCACTAAGACGGCACTATTACTGCTAAGGCCACTAAGAGGGTCACTTACTACTAGGGCTACTAAAGAGGCACTATTACTACTAAAGGCCACTACTGGGCGCACAACTACTATTGAGGATAAGGGGGTTCACTGATACTACTGAGGCCACTGAGGGGGTACAATTACTAGTTGGGTCTATTAGAATAACGAAAGTAAAAATATATGTAGTGATAAGCCACGCCCCCTAACTATACCCCCCCCCCAAAACCACACCCCCTTTCACTTTAGTTTTTTTTGGTGATAAGGTGGCAACCCTATGGCCGTCCCTATAATCATGTACAGACAGTAGAACAAAAAAAGTTCTACAATTGCACTAATTTAGTCTCCAAGAGCAAATCTATCAAGGACGATAGTAACATACGAGACGTTCATGGCCGTGGTGTCCCCCCCACAGGACGCTATGTACCCTGCTCTGTATCAGCTTATGAGGAGCACACGGTCTTGAGATCTGTATAACAACGTGCAGCGTCACAAGAGCCTTATATGGTGCAAGTAAAGGCCGATCCTGCCACATATCAGCCATTCACATCCCACGGGCGCCTCTTTCTGCGGACAGTTAGAACTTCCATCTTTCACGATGATTCCCATCCAGTGCGCCGACATGTGATTTACCCTCGGATCTCACATTGAGCGTCTCTTTGCAGACTAACGCTGCGATGTACGAGACGGGGAAGCTGCTTTTATACTTTAGATTTGCCAGGATGTATATATTATATACAAATGTGAAAGGCAGAAATACAGTGGCGCTATAAAAGTGTCACCGCAGCAAATGTTTCACTTACTCTTCTGCCGACCCGAGAGGAACAACATTCATATGAGGATACGAGAGAGTCACACAACCGCTGCTCATGTCCTGGCCACATGTGCTGCTGACAACATATAGGGGGCAGTGTTTCACAGCGGGGTTGTCCAGTGTGGATAATCGTTTTTGTTAGAAGGATCCCCTGAATGATCAGTGGATCACAGGCAGTCACAGGAAATCGCAGTGATCAACTCTAATCCATAAAGGAACACACGGCAGCAATTGCCAGACAGCACCCCCACAGGTGGAATAGAGCATTACACCATCCTCATTCCAATGAATTGGCTTTCCATGTAACGCACAGTCGGGCCGGGTCCTCCAGAGCGAGAGACACTCTTTGTAGCCAATATCCATGCTGGCTGATCGATAACTTTCAAGAATACTGAATCCTCCACCAATTAATGTGGGATGCCCTAATAGGGCACTTAAAAATAACATTCTCCAGACCAGATAACCCCATTGTCTAAAATGGGCATCAGCTTTGGCATATGTTGCTTGGAATCACTTCTCTATTCGCTGAAGCAGATAACCACTACAGTTCTTTCATATATCCTCAGACACTGATGGTATCTTCCACCAAACCAATGCGCAGGTTCCCACAAGGCTGCCGTGTTCTCCCAGCTATTCCAGAGTCATGCCCATAAGAGTACCCTACTGCACAGCACAAAACAACCATGTGCTAAAGCCTTCCATATAGAATTAATCAGTGGCCTAGCTATAGGAGTCACAGAGGTCACAGTTACGACGGGGCCCCTGCTCACCACACTCAGGCTAACTGAACTTTTAATTGCTTGAAGACCACTAAAACCTTGGGCGTAGGGGGAGACACTGAGGGACTACTATTACTTTGTTGCAGCACAGAGGGACCACTGTTACTTTAAAGCGGCATAAACGAGAATTATTTTGGGGGGCATTATTTTTTTGTGGGGGGAACAAAGGGGAATTATTACAATGTGGGCTAGTCAAAAAGTGGGTATTACTACTGTGTAGGAACACAAGGACGACATTATTAATGTGGGGCGCACAAAAAGGGGAATTGTTACTGTGTGGGGGAACATGGAGGGCACTATTACTGAAAGTCATAAAGGAGGCATTATTTTGTGGTGGGCACCAAGGGGGGAATTATTAATGTGTCAGCACACTGTTACTCTGTGGGGCACAAAACAGAGTGCTACCACTGTGTGGGGTATAAAAAGGGGCACTATTACTGTGCAGTAGCACTGAAAGGTGCGTTATAAATAACAGCAGAATGGGGAGTTTAAGTGCATAATGCGTTGTGGCTGGAAAACTCTTCATGGGACCCTAGGACTGGAGAGAGCAGAAAAGGTGAACGAAAACAACTTCAAGCAGAGAAGACATCACCTGTGATCACTGGAGGTAACTGAACTGTAATCACTACTCTGTAGAATTGGTATCTGACTGTTATTTGGTGACTGCTTTATTTAGAAATATACTAAGGCCGCCTGTCCACGGGCATTGCATTTTAACGCAGAGGACCTCCGCCCGTGTACATTGGGCTGTGCTTTCCATACCGTGTTCCCCTGAAAATAAGACAGTGTCTTATATTAATTTTTGTTCAAAAAGGTTTAACTTTCTTACATGTATAGCTGCCTGGACACTATTTAAATTGACTTTTTTAATTAACTGTTAGCAGGGCTTAATTTTGGAGTAGGGCTTATATTTCAAGCATCCTCAAAAAGCCTGAAAAATCATTTTGCATCCTCAAAAATTCTGGAAAATCACGCTATGTCTTATTTTCAGGGTATGTCTTTTTTTTTTTAGGGAAACAGGGTAGTTATACTATGGAAAGCGTTTTATGCATTACATGCGTGTGGATTATCGCCGCCGATAACGCAATGAAATATCGCCATGGACAGGGGGGCCTCAAGATGAAACAATATATCTAAGCCTGCCTTCTGAGGTTGCTAAAATGAGTACCCAGCTTGGTGGGGGGTAATAAATAAAATTACCTGAAAGCGCTGCATAATAAGTTGGCGCAATACAAATAACAAGACTTATAAATCTTGCATGCCGGGGCCCCGGATAAACTTTTACACCAGGGCCCATGAACTCTTAGTTCTGCCCCTGCAGCCATCATCACATCAGCAAGACCCATGTGTGTATATGTCTAAAGTCATCTGTAATCTTGTGGCTGCCCCAGCTTCCTCCCTACAGCCATGTCAGACCCTCTCCTTTGCCTTCCGCTGCGTCTATCTCTGTTTATGCCCTTGCAGATGCATTCAAGGCCACCGATGTCCAAAGCTGATGGCTGAAGGGAAAGTGACTAAGGCCGGTAGGGATGTGATTGATGTGACGTCTTGCACACAGGCAAAGCCAGGGGCGCGAGGGCCAAGGATGGAGTAGGTGAAAGGGATTCTATAGTTCCAGAGCTGCTATTAAATAGCCAAACATACATGAAAACACACAACTATAGTAATATTTACATAATAACATACAAGAAAATGCCAAAATATGAAATGTTAGGCTGGGTTCACACGGGGCGGATTTGCCGCGGAAATTCCGTGTGGAATTTCGCCGCGGCAAATCCGCATGCGGCCGCTAATACCAGGATTAGCCAGCCATGTGGACGAGATTTCTCAGAAATCTTGTCCACACGGGACGGCAAATCCGCTGCGGCTAAGCCGGCAGAAGCCGCTGCTGCGGCGCGGATTTGCCGAATGCAGCATGTCTATTTTTTTTTCCCGTTGCGGTCGCACTCTGCTCTATGGGAGCGCCGGCCGCAGCGGAACAGTGGAAGTTTGCTGTGGCCAAACCGCGACATTTCCGTCGGGAATCCGCCCCGTGTGAACCCAGCCTTACACCGGCGGAGCAGAGTTATGACAAATATTTGCAATCAAACTAGTGCTACGAAATGTTTGTAGACCGGTGTCTGTGCGTTATCAGTCGCACACCATGGCAGAATCAGGCCGGCTGCACATGACCGGATTTAAATCGTGGAAACCACGATCGTCACCCGCACGGACGATCTGCAGCATTGAAAAAATAGAACATTCGCATGTCCGCTCAGATGAACGGACAGCAATTGGGATTTCTGCAAGCGGATTTAAAATCGCAGCTATATAAAAGTTATATTTTTGTGCGGACTCCGCACGGACGGCTTCCATCGAAGTCAATGGAAGCCGTCCGACCCGTCGCCCATCCGCATTTAATGCGTGAATAATAAATAGTTTTTAAAAAACCCTGTATTGCAAATGACTGACGCCGAGCGTCTACGGTCATCCACAGTACAGGTAAAGAAGGTGCGCGGGGTCACCGGCCGCGGACAGAGCTGGATTCCGCTTCAGCTCCTGCATGCGGAATCTGACTCGCTCGTGTGCAGGCGGCATTACTATTGACGATTCCACGGTTTTCTAGCGAAACTTGTGCGGTAAATCAGGTAAAACATGCTAATTCGTGAATTTAAAAATTGGGAGCCCCAATGGGGACAGAAGGCGAAAGTATCAAGTACAGCGCTGCAGAACATGGAAATAAAGGGGATTGTTATTGATTGGTTAGAATAGAATTTCCAAACAGCACACAAATTAAGGCCTGATGACTTGTACAGTATATAATATATGTCAGAGCTTTACATTTTCTGCATACGTCAGGAGATATTCTTGGTGTATACTCTAAACATATAAGCCAAACGCGATGTATACATAGCCTAATATACGCAGGATAGAGAGAACGGAGTATACAACACACAAAGGAATAGACGCATTAATGGCAATGCAACAAGTATTAAAGCGACCCTCCAGTCCTGGCCAAACACGGACGGCCGCACCGCTTCTCTAGCTGATGCACACTGTGTCTAGGACACGACACCTGGTGTGATTGACCAGTGCTGACCAGTCCGAGCAGTGTGTGCTGTCATAGACGATGCATAGCCCGCACAGTGTGCAGCTGGTTAGCCATGCAGCCATTTTTGTCTGCGGCCACAGAGTTTCCAGAGATATTGGCAATACCTTAAATTAGAAAACTTCTTTAAAAACAAAGCCATTGTATGATAATTTATCATTTCGTGTTGCGCGGTACTTTTCATTGGGTTGTGAGTCTTTCCTGAGAACTTTATTCCTACTAGATTCATTAAAGGGCCACTCCAGTGATTTTATTTTGTATTCCTTACATAGCTATATATAAGTGGCTAGTGTTACCTTGGTTAGTCATTTCTTTCTGTCTGAATCTCCCGGCCTCTTTCTCCTCGGAGGGTCATGTGATCTCAGTTCTGACCAGCGCAGGTCTACTTGGCGTTTTGTGTACACTGTAATTCAATTCTCAGTTTTTTGTGATGCTGTTACATGAATCCACCACTGTTTGCAGGAGGACACAGACTCTCCCATCATGGGTACTGATGATGATCACACACCTCCTGTCACACAGTTTTAATAGAGGAGATCACAGCTCATCCTCTTGACTGTACACTTATGGGCTGTAGCTTACAGAGATAAATACAGAAGGTAGGTAAGGATAATTAAACTGGCCTCCCAGCAGGCAGAATGGTATAACCTTAGCTAATGCTATACTGATGCATGATGGGATTGACATGAAACAAAGAAATAAATCTCAGGATGGTGGCTGATAAGCATCAAACTGGGGGCTGCACTACAGGGAAGTGACTGGAATACACAGAGGAGAATCCCAGAGTATGCTAGGCAATCAGGTGAGGAGAGCAGGCATGGAGATGTGTTTTCGCTGGAGTGGCCCTTTAAGGTCTCTGTGTCATCACATAATCTGGTAATTGATCACCTACAGAAAGGATTTTTCGGGTACTTTTATTTTAAGCAGTTCCTTACCAGATGAGGCATTTGGACTCTAACATCCATCGCATCCACCGGGGTCACCTCCTTTGATTCTGCAGAAGACTGATTTTCTTTGTATTTTTTACTCCTGGCAGGTTTAGTAGAAAAGTCCTTCTGGTGGCTGTCACCATTTTGGGTCTTTGAAGAAAGGAGAAAAAAAAATCTTAAGCCTTAGTTCTTTCTCTGTCTAAAGGCAGTTTACTCAGACGGGGTCACTTACGTGTTACCCAGATTCAGCCATTAAAGGAAATACTCTATTATTTCACAGTATTATCAGATCAGTAGTTTATACTCCAGAGCTGCTCTTCCTCCTGCATCCATAGTCAGCCAATCTGAGATAACAGGAGCTGCCTCTTATCATAGAAGTCTCTTACGAGTATACAGAAAGGCCATGCTATTCTCCATGTCTATCCCTAGACCCTTAAGCATTCCGAAATTCCCTGGACTCCAATGACAGCCTACTCTGGAACATGGGAAATGTAAAGGAATTGTCCAGTAACCAATCTCCATTCAATATGGCTGTCAGGTGTAAAATAGTATATTGAGCTATACTTACCCCTGTGCCACCACCAGGATCCAGTGCTGCAGCCCCATTATGGTCCTGGCTTTTGTTGTAATAGCTGCCATCACAGGAAGTCAGATGACTGCTGCAGCAAATCAGAGGGTGACGCATCACCGCTCATTCTCCTGGCATCGGCGCTAACATGTTGAGTACCATGATGCCATGACTTCTTGTGATGGCAGCTATTGCAACAAACGCCAGAAGCACAATGAGGCTGCAGTGCTGGATACCGGTGGTGGAGGAGAGGTAAGTATAGCTGTGCTTAGTATTTTAATACAGGGGGTCCCATTGAAGGGGGGGGGATGTCCAGTAACCAGATAACACCTTTAAAGCGGTTGCCCAGTTGTTGGACAATTTTTTAAAATATAGGTGTAAAAGTGTTAAAATAACAGAAGCAGCAGTTCTTACCTGTTCGCTTCCTGGGGATCCAGCACTGCAGCCCCGCGGTCCTACCAGTCTTTGTTTAGGAACAGCTACCATCTGACTGCAGCAGCCAATCAGAGGCCGCAGTGGTTATGTGCAGTTATCCTGGCATCACCACTCAGATGCTGGGAGCCATGAGAATGGCACCTGACTGCTGCGGTCTCTGATTGGTTGCAGCAGTCAGCTGTTCCTAAACAAATACGGGGAGGAGCGCAGGGCTGCAGCGCTGGATTACCAGGGAGTGGATGGGTAAGTACGGCTGTTTTTATCATTTTAACACATCTGCAGCTACAGTATACTTAATACTTTAACTCCTTTAATAAGTCTGCTGTTTTATACACCATTCGAAATCTGAAGTGCGCTGGAGAAAAATGCACCAAATTTACTAAGAGGTGCATGTCTCCTGATGAATTTGGGGGATTTTGTTGGTCCATGTGCCAGAAAATGAAATCCACTCTCCCTACAACTTGACACGGATCTCTGCTATAATTTGCGCCAATTTTTGTTTAAATTATAGTAAATATGTCACACGACTGGAGGACCCACCCCCTTCCCCTTCCTTCTAAGCCGAATGCACTTTATGAAAGCTACTGAGTGGCAGGAAACAGAAAAATGTTACACAAAATAGGTGCGTGTCACAATTTGCAACTTTTTTTCTACCAGAAAACTAGCGCAAAGTCCTTGTTACATTCCTCCGATAGGTTTCATTAGTGCTCCGTGGGGCAAGAAAGTTTCCAAGAAAGTCTGAAGAAGTAATGGGAGATGAAGGCACCGCATTGATCTACCCCATCTGGCCTATATTCTGACCCCTTGTGCGCCGAGGACACAATATCTTTTTCCGGGATGCATTTTCACAGGGCGTTCATTCGGATTTTATGGGGACATCAGGCCGCCACAGGCTTGCACGGCACATTGTAGTAAATTACTCTGTAGCAGCGAGCAGATTCTCCAAGAAGCTTCAGGGCTTGTGAATGCTCCTTGCAGCAGATCTGCTCGGCTACCAGGGACAGATTAATAAATAGTACTATTATATGGAGGTGCTATTTTAAGGCTGGAGGAAGTGAGTTACTGTATAATTTTCGGACTGAAAAATCATTGCCAGAGGCCATACCTGCTGATAGACAAGGGCAGGTATAGACACCTCACCCCACAGCATGCAGGCGGGCAAGCCGCTATATGGTGGAGCAATATCCTGATGGACAACCACTCACACACCTGCCGCATATTGGGGACAATGACTGCTTAGGATTAGACTTGCAAATAGATAAGACACTTATCAGGCGCAGGGCAACCCGCTGGGTGGAATCGTACGTGGCGGTATTAATAGGCTGTAAGCTGCATGGTGCACTGGTATCGGTGGGATTGGCACCCTTTGTATGTACCCGGTTTCCCTGAAAATAGGACATACCCTGAAAATAAGACATAGCATGATTTTCCAGAATTTTTGAGGATGCAAAATGATTTTTCAGGCTTTTTGAGGATGCTTGAAATATAAGCCCTACTCCAAAATTAAGCCCTGCTAAGTTAATTTAAAAAGTCAATTTAAATAGTGTCCAGGCAGCTATACATGTAAAAAAAAGTTAAACCTTTTTGAACAAAAATTATTATAAGACACTGTCTTATTTTCGGGAAACACGGTATCTGCAAGTATACTAAGAAGCCATATTTTCTTCTATATGCTTGTCAATGTCTGTTTGTTGGAGTGTCACGCACAAACTGTACGAGCGGCTGACATGACATTCTGCACATAGTATAATCTCGACCCGGAGAAGGTTATAGGCTAAAAAAATTAGAAATGTTGTTGTCTTGGCAACCTTATTTGCATTTTTTTGCCTTTGCTTGAATTTTAATGCAGCAGCCCCCAAATTTGCTTTCCCCAATGGATTTAACACACTTGGTTTAGTTTTCCTGGTTGTTTCCAACCAGTAATTCCCACCAGAAGAATCAGACTGAGCGCTGGACATATGTGCTTCAGGACTGTTTTGTGGCCCCCGTCTAACCCTGGTGGAGCCACCAATCATGGGCCCATCTTGTCCTTCCTAATTCCGCTTTGGATGTCCGTGTGGATAATGATCCGTCCCCAGACAGGAAGACATGGAGTAAATGTATGAACACCGGCCCTCAGTTATCACAACTGTCTAACAGGAAATCAGCAAACAGTAAAAAAACAGGTTTTGTTGCCCATAGCAACCAATCACAGAGCAGCTTTCATTTTACCTCAGCACTGAGGATTAAAAACTGTTGCCCTTAGCAACCAATGACGGCACAGCTTTCTTTTTACCTCAGCAGGATAACAAATGAAAGCTAAGCTATGATTGGTCGCTACTGGTGACAAAAATATAAAATTTTACTTAAATCAGACCAGAACTGGGGATTTGTATACGACACAAACAGATTTTGTGCTTTAGATATAAGATGCCAAGCGAGCGAAGGACCTGAAGGATGTTTCAATGCGCCAACAAGTGATGAAGCAGCCATTGTCATCGCTGGAGATGAGATTGGCAAACGGGACATCATTTTGGAAAAACACAAGTCAGCTGCAGCGAGTGGCGGAAACGCATCGATTATGCCCTCTCATTTTTTGCCATGGAGAGGATGGCTACTCTATCAGTCTTATGCAGGTTTAACCTTAACAAGGAATCCGACTTCAAAGAAAACCTCTGCCTCGGATTGTTATGCATGCAGACTGATGGTGCAAGCCGACACGGCAAATCATACTCTCCGATGTCGCCAACGTTTTCATCAATTTGTGGTTGACATGTATGCAAAAACTGAAGGTGAAAGATTGCAATATCTACGCTTTTGTGTGCGGTACCCTGGCTAGTCCCCTAATATGTGGTAGCCCTGCCCTTGTATTAGTAATCAATGAATTAATGTCCTTTTTCTGTGGTTCGTTTATAATTTTTGAATTGCTGTGACCATAATGAATGCTCGACCTTTTTTTCAGCATGTCGCTGTTTAACATTATCCACCTGCTGCATTTATTCTTTAGGGGTTAACCTCATCTAATATGATTTATATGATTAAACTGGTGCATTTAAGGACCTTTCTAGAAAAGTCACATGATTTTTTTTTTTTTTTTACTTTAGTCTGCTATGGACGGATAGGACTTGAGCTGACCTTTGATTGGCTGAGGGACTGGGTATAAAATGCAGCTAAGTGGTGATTCAGCAGTTTTTGCAGAGAGCCTTCTGGGGAGTGAGCTGCCCTACTGCTGGGTTTTCCTATACCAGAGAGAGTGGCAGGACCAAGCTGTTGCAATGCGAGAGCCATAAGGAGGCTTGCCGATCGTCCAAGAAGACGTCAGCTGTAATAACTGACTGCAAGTGCTGAACTGTCACCGGGAGAGCGACCACCAGCGAGAGCAGACAGACCAAGAGCCAATAAGGTCAGCAAGACCGTGTGGCTATTGGCAGCCACTGCTGAGTTTCAGATGCAAGCTGGTACTTAAGTGGGAACACACATTATTCTGACTTTATCACTGAACAGCTTCCCAAAGGTATTTTTGTCTCACCTTTTCTGAAGGGAACTTTATCAAGTCTAAGCTGTCCATGCTAGTCCGATGCAGCCTTTTAGGTCTGGCGCCTACAAAGAAAAAAGGCAAAAAATACAGAGACATTAGACTTTCCTCTGTACAGGTAACTGCTGACAACAGATCCCTTATTTGGACCACATAAATTAGTTTCAGAGCATATACATATATTAACACACAAAGACCTCAGATAGTTATAGACCAGGACAAGTTTGGGAAAGTTTATTACTAGAGATGAGCGAGCATTGCCCTTAGCGAGTACCTGCCCGCTCGGAAGAAAAGATTCGGCTGCCGGCGGCAGGCGGGGAGCAGCTGGGGAGAGCGGGGAGGAACGGAGGGGAGATCTCTCTCTCCCTTTCTCCCCCCCCCCCCCCCGCTCCCCTATGCTCACTGCCGCAACTCACCTGTCACCCGCGCCAGCAGTCGAACCTTTTCTTCCGAGCGGGCAGGTACTCGCTAAGGACAATGCTCGCTCGAGTAATTGTCCTTAGTGAGTATGCTCGCTCATCTCTATTTATTACTTTGCATCCAGAAAATGGAGATTGAAAAATATTAAAGCAGACCGCAAGAGCATTCTACTAAACATTTCATAAGATTAGGTAACGCTTTAGAACTTTATTTCAAAAACATACAGAAAATTAAAGGAACGCTCCTGCATACTGAGTGAAGCTGCAGAGCATCGCTCCCTCAGGCCCCAGCCTGGACAATCCCACAGTGTATGTTTCCCCTGGTGGGTCATGTTGCACATGCTGTCCTGTTTGCGGCCAGAGGAGAAGCTGAGAAGACTCATACGTGGTGTGGTGGAAAATATTTAGTATAAGTTGTATTTCATATAAATCCCTGCTAATTCTGCGCTTCGGATTCCAGTCGGGAACAGTTTTATAAAAAAGAAAAAAGTGGGGGCCTATACCACAAGCACATTTTTAGACAGGGTTTATGGAAATTTCGGCCTACATAATACCTCCATATAGTGCCATCTAAGGTATATACAGGCCAACAGTATCTCATCGGTGAGTGTCCGATTCTCAGGACACCCGCCGACAGGTCAATGGGCCGTGGTGCTCTTCAATCTTCACATCCGTGAGGTGAGCTGCGGTAAGGCTCCTTTTACATACAAGATGACTGCCAGATGCTTCAGCGCCCAACAGCCGTCCCAACAATGATGCTTTCACACAGGAACGAGGATCGCTCACTGTATAGAGGCGGGTGGGCCGGAATGTTCTCCGGACCACCCGCCTCCATTCACAGTAATCAGGCCATCGTCCATAAATGAAATAATAATTGTTCGCCGTTCAGTTGCTGCGGGCATTTACACGGCCATTGTAAACGGGCCCTTGTGCAGAACGCCATACTTTTACTAGTGGCATTTGTAGCATTGTCCTGTTCAGTTCATATGTACACACTGAAGTGGCTGTGGTGCTCATACGATCGGCGCGGACCTTCAATCAGCTGATCAGTGGGAGTCCCACCATAAACGTCAGCCCCCTACTGATCAGATATTGATGGCCTATTCTGAGGATGGGCCATAAGTTTTAAAAACTTAGATAACCCCTGTAAACCACTTGTTAGTTGATGCCCTTTTGCACGGCCAATCATTGACCATCACAGAAATGGATTTGATCCTAAAGGGGTGAGCATCCAACTTTTCCAGCCCGTGTCGCAAATTTTACAGGCTATGCAACAAGACAAGAAATGTATGACCGCAGAACTTGGCAGACATTCAGAAAACAGTAGAAGTTGGGTGAAAACTTCCATGAACTCTATAATGGCAGCCATATTGATTGTGACCAGATTTCCATATAGCATACCAAGAAGGACCAGCGACTTGACAGATAAGGGTGACTCAATGATCTTGAGAAGAAGAGATAAAATAATCCAGCTCTGCCGGTCTTCAGTCGACCTTCTTGTAAGTCATGTTTATGTTCTTCTAAGCTATGATTTAGCTAATCAGCAACTGGACATGGAAAAACGAAGCCAACAATAAGGCCCTTGTAGACCCGCATCCAAGTCAGAACGCTGCCGTACCTTCCCAGATGAGATAATGTAGACAGCCGACATCACAGAGACATCCCATCCGTTGATGAAAGCCTTGCTCTACGGGTCAGGAAACGCTCATCTAACATTCCGTTTTGGGCTTTCATGCTCGGGTCTCTAGTATGTGATTTACTGCAACTTTCTCTGCAACGATATTGAACTGATCAAATGGCATCGGGCCCCTTCCATAATGATCCTACGGAATAGCTATTAATGAGCAATCAATAGATTTCTCCGAGGCTTAGGTAATGTATCTCATGACATAAATCCGCTATAGGCAACTATGTAGCATCCACAAGCATCCTACTAAACAGCTAATGCAATATACAGGGGGATCCAGATCAGGAACACTACCCAATCCAATCTAACGTTGGTGACTTCCAAGATGGTGGAGGGTGAGATATATCAAGCATTGAGCAGGTCCACTTTTATAGAAAACGGTCCTGGATTACCTTTTCAGATGTTTCTTCTCAAATGTTCAGCCCACACAGTAGAGCCATATAATACCAAAATAGTGCCATATAATATGTAGTATCCAAATACTAATCGTTCAGTATTGCCACATAGTACTACTACCACATAAAGCTACAATAGAGTATTCCCACATAGCACTACTATAATACTACCACCAGATCCTGCTGCAATATAATACTCCCACATAGTACTACTACCATAGTGCTACAATATAGTATTCCTACATATTACTACAATAGTACTACCACATAGTACTACAATACTACTACTGCCACATAGTGTTACAATATAATGCTTCCACATACTGTAGCACTACTATAATACTACCACCACATACTGCTACAATATAATACTCCCATGTAGTACTACAAAAATACTACTGCCACATAGTGCTCCCACATAGTACTACAATACTACTCCCACATAGTACTAGAATGCTAGTACTACCACATAGCGCTACAATATAGTACTCCTACATACTGTAGCACTGCTATAATACTATCATCACATACTGCTACAATATAATACTTCCATGTAACACTACGATAGTACTACCACCACTCTGTGCTACAATATAGTACTTCCACATAGTACAATAGTACTACCACCACTCAGTGCTACAATATAGTACTCCCACATAGCACTACCACCACTCTGTGCTACAATATAGTACTTCCACATAGTACAATAGTACTACCACCACTCAGTGCTACAATATAGTACTCCCACATAGTACAATAGTACTACCACCACTCAGTGCTACAATATAGTACTCCCACATAGTACGATAGTACTACCACTACTCAGTGCTACACTATAGTACTCCCACATAGTACAATAGTACTACCACCACTCAGTGCTACAATATAGTACTCCCACATAGTACAATAGTACTACCACTACTCAGTGCTACAATATAGTACTCCCACATAGTACAATAGTACTACTACCACATAATGCTACAATCCAATTCCTAAGTAACAGCACCATACACTGCTAAATAACGCCGAGTCCTTTTTGGTTTGCCTCTAGGGTCCCCATCATCGGGGCCCAGTACCCAGTTTGCCATCTGCTAAAAACCATCCATGATATTTGGGCGGTTTCAGACTTTTGACTCATAGTTGTAATATTACGTCTAACATATACATGTTACTTATTTACTATGTGTACATTCACAAAGCATGCACTTTAAGGGCTCACCGACACGGGCGTATGCCGCACACGTATTAAGTATGTCCTTATCCCCCGTGTAATACACGTTGGTAAAAGCCTACTGATCGGGCCACTCACATCTGTGTTTTTTTTTCACCGGCGTGACGCAGCATGCCCTATTTTGGCGCGTAATACACACCAACATAGGCTATGTGGATTTAACCCGTACATGCGTATGTGCCGTGTACTGCGTATTTTACGTGTGTGAGAAGTATGCGCTTACTACGTGGGATACATGAGTGAGCCCCAAGTCTTACCTATGAGCAAGACCATGCAATTTCGCCCCCTATTGAACACGGTATGTACTTTTGCCACCATCACGCTCCACCCTGCCACCCAAGCAGGGACATCTTATGGCGACGTACCGACTTCATTAAAGTACTTACAGTTTCAACCATCTAAGCCCATGTTACCGGTGGAGTTTGAGTGGCCGAAGGTGGAGGTTGGTAGCTGGGTGAAGGCGCCGGCGGTGCTGCTGCGTCCCGTCATCCAGCGCCCGTTCTCCTTCCAGCTCTCAGCTGCTGATGAATCTGAATTCTGTCTCTGATACTTTGCAATGCATCCCCTCCCTTAAAGTATTTATTGCAGCGATTGCCAAGCTGAGAGTAGACTAACGGAAATCCTCGGGGTATTTCTAAATGCTCTCTCTGTCTTGTAGGTTTTACTGCGATCTCAGAAAAGTTTTTCGTGGAAGAACTGGCTCCGATTCCAGGAGACGGTCTAGTGTTGGGCGGGTATTCTGAAGGACGGCGCTCACTGGGTCCTTGGCAGTGGTTAAAAATAAAGGTGTATAGCAACCGAGCCTGGATGGTCTGGATTCCGGATGCTGGAAGCTTGTGCTATGCGGTTTACATGAAAATTATTTTAGATACATTTAACATTCACTGAACTGCTCCCATTTCAGTTCACTGGCTCTGCACGGCGAAGAGGAGAAGAGCGGCATGTGGGTCAAGTGGATTGGCACAATGAGCTACGTGCTGTTTACCCAAGGGGCCTGGATGCATAAAGGATGGCACAGGAGACCTGGACTTTCAAAAGACTTTCCATTCCCTTCCTAATTTGGTGCAATCGTCCTTTTAGTAAATTATTAGAATACTGCAAAAGTGGTACAATAATCTGCACCCCATTGTGTCCGCGGAGGACCACCAAATCACAGACCCGTTCCGGAGCGACACATCGTACAAAGCGGAGGTTGGCAATATGAAGGCTCATTTACCAGCCTGCGTGAAAGTCAAGCTCAGATTTGCATCCACTATAAATATTACACGGCCACTTTATTAGAGACCCCCCATCTGGTAGTGCGTTGGACCTACTTTGGCCTTCAGAACCGCAGTTATTCATCATGTCATTGATTCCACTGGGTGATGAGATCACTCTGCAGGAATATCGGCCCCTGCGGACAGGAAGCTGCTTGTAGTTACTGTAGATTAGATGGAGGTGCTGACATGTACTGACCGGCTGACAGGAAGGGGTCATCAATTCACGCTGCTCGCGCCAAATTCTGATCTCCCATCGGCACGGTGCAACAGAAATCTGAATTAACTTAACCAGGTAATATTTTTAAAGCTGCTCGGTGGTACAATTTTTGCCCTCTTGGAGTCCTGTCTCTCTTAGACACAATAATGGCGCTGGAACTGGTCGTCTGCTGTTGTAGTCCATCTAAGGAACAGCGAGCTGTGTGTTCAGACGTGTTAGCTGAAGTACCAGCATTGTATAGTCTGCTTGACTGTACAGCGCCTGTTTTGCAGAATGATTCCAGACATCCTCCCCTGACCCCTTCATAGACAAGTTGTTTACATCTACAGGATCCCCTTTCGCTGGACATTGTTCCTTTATCACGCCATTCTCTGTATACTCTCCACACCGCTGCACGAGAACCACCCCCCCTCAACGCTGACCGTGAACCCCTGGCCCGGCTAGTCTAGCATCGATGACCAGGCCTCAGATCGCTGGATTTTCCCATCTAAAGTGTGGATTCACATTGAAACTGATCCACGGAGTACTTGTCATGTGATTTTGAGCTGCACTCCGGGATAATTTCAATACAGAAAAGCTCCAGTTGTGAAAAGGCCGGTGCCTCTAATAAAGTAAATAAGGAAGATGGAACAATACCTCTGCAGCGCCACCTATTGGATGGCAGCATTCCTTTGAAATCAATGTGCGACTCTTTATACAGGTCTTATAACAATGACTGGGAATTGAAAACCAAAAGTCAGAATCCATACACGGACAGCTGTTTTTTCCCCCCTCATCAGTGTGCAGTAGGATCCTGGCTTGGCTAGTGAGAGGTCTTCTTTAGATGTGGGTCGGGAAGGGTATCATTTCTCCTTAAGGAGAGCACCTAGAGTGCATGGAGACACCTAGAAGGTGAGTGAGGAGACTTATAAGGCCATTCATGCTCCTCTGGGAAATATGCAAACAGGGAAGATGGAACAATACCTCTGCAGCCACCTATTGTAGTAGCACTGTAAAGGTATTGTTCCATCTTTCTTATTTGCATATTTTTCTAGGTGCTCTCTTTAAGGAGAAACGATACCCTTCCCGACCCACATCTATAGGTCTTTCACTAGCCAGACCAGAAACTATTACTGCACACTGATGAGGGGGAAAACCCCCCCGAAACAGTTGTCTGTGTATGGTATTGTGGCTTTTGGTTTTCAATTGCCAGACATTGTTATAAATCTATTTTACTATGACAGAGCGAACGTTTCCGCTAATTGCGTATGGGCAATGGAACACTCACATCTATTGACTTCAATGGAAGCCGTCGGTGTGAAATCCACACTAAAATAGAACATGCGGCGATTTTTCATCCACTCGTGGAATACACAATTCATATCCACAAGTGTGAAGAAAAATTCAAAAATACTTGCCTTTCAATCCTAGCGGATCTTTCGCGCGAACAGCGATCGTGGAACCCGCAATTAAAATACGCTTGTTTGAGACCCCCTTAACCCTTTCCAATCCACTGACTGACTTCTGAAGACATTATGATTTAAGGCTATACAGCTACGATGTTGGAAGACGTCCGTCGGGGTTCTCTTACTGTATTTTGCCAGCCTCTCTGCTGTCGAAGCCTATCCAATGTGTCACCGCATGCAGTACTGGCTTTAGCCAGCAGATAGTGCTGTTATATAATGACAGAAAAAGAGTAAGCCCCCTAGGAAAACCAGGATACAAATTGGATTGGAAAGGGTTAAGGAGAGAGGATACCATTCCCGACCTCTAGTAAAGCATTCATTCAGTGAACATGAGTGAAGTCTATAGATAGTGTTTGTATAATCTGGTCCTTCGATCTAAATCACTTTTGTTACAAGTACAAGAAATAACCTACACTCGCCCTTATGGCCCCTTCACCGGAATATTGGCTGATTAATGTAGCATATATGATCTACAGACCCCGGCCAAGATAAGGCAGGAAGACCCCGGCCGCACTCTGAGTACATAATGGGAGAAATCAAAACTAGAGGAACGGCCCACTGCAACCAGATTCCCGCTCTCATTTTTCAGCGGTTGCTATAGGCAACGCCTCCACTTTTTCTTTGGACCAGTTTGATAAATCTTCGCTATTGTTCCGCTGACAGCTCCAGTCCCAAAGTTTGTGTTAATACAACCAGATTACAGACTTTTTTCCTTTCTATGCAAACCAAGAGCCTCCACGAATGTTCTACCCAAGGTATAATTATAGAACTGGGTCATGGCCTCTTCTAAAGCTACTCTAGGAGAAATTACGGCTCTGCCGAGGCCTCGTGCCGCCAGAATACTTTACAATTTACTATCCTCTATAACAATAGCCAAATTCAGACAGTAGGAAAAGGTTCCTCGGTATCTATGTATAATGGCCAACATTCCTTCAGCTATTAGTACAAGCCTTCTGTCTGCTGACAGTAATTACCGTCAGGTCTCCTGTGGTCATTAAATTCTGTATCTGGAAGTTCAAAGCCTGTTCACTGCCAATGCTGCTCCTTCAGGATCAAGAGAACGGCTTCGCCTCTAGACCTCAACGCTAGGCATACGCCGGGATGCTGAGAGGAGTGTCACACAGACTGTGGAAGACGGAGAACAATGGACTATCCGGGGATCAGATGCCCCTAGTGAAATAATAGTAGGTGATCATGTAAAAGATGGTTTGGCGGGCTCATCTGATCAGACACCAGTGCTGCCACGGAGGGAGTTTTTCCACAATGGACATTTATTATCTATCCACAAGATGGGCAATAGATGTCTGATCCCCGGGGACCCCATCGATTACTAGAATAGGGCAACTTGTTCCTCCTTGCTGCACAGCTACAGTAAGGAGAGCTTTTAATGGAGCGGTTGTCAGGCATGAGCCATGGCCACTCAATTCAATGCCAATGGGGTTGACGGAAACAGCCAAGTGCCATATTTGATTATCTCCATTGGTCGCATGACTGCTGTTCCATTCAAAGTTTGCTTCCCTTTGGTCATGTAGTGAGGAGAGATGGTGGGCTTGGGACTCCCATTTAAGTGGGAGTTCCACTTATAGGGCCTCCAAGGGATCACACATTAATTGGTTCCTTGGCATCTACTGTATATACACTATCTTACCAAAACTATTGGGACACCCCTATCTGTAGAATGTATTGTGTCTTATTAGCATGTCACGAGTCCTAAACCATGCTACATAAGATGCCGACCCTTGGAGCTGTCAGCCATAGTTTGTGGCGGAAACTGCCCGCTATTGGATATACGGGTTATGCCGCTGCACACAAGTCGTCCATCACAAGGTGCAATGCATCGGCCCGTCGACGGAAGTGCAAGGATCGTCGTCATTGGACAATTGAGCAATGAAAGAACATTCTATGGAGGGACAAATAGCACTACTCCGTCTTCACATCAGATGGATGTACCCGGGTGTGGAGGATGATGGGGGACGCCTTCTGTTGTGCCAACAGGTAAGTATGGTGGAGGTTCTGTTATGGTCTGGGGATGTGTTATGTGGCATGGTCTCGGTCCGTTGGTTGTAGTGACAAGAACCATGAACACGGAGGTGCACCCTGACATTCTAGATAATAATGGCAATACTCTGGGAATGGTCGGCCATACTTCCAACAAGACAACGTGCCTTGTCACAAATCCAACACTGTTTTACATTGGTTTGAGGATATGGATGTTCCACGACTGGACTGGCTGTATAGAGTCCCAACCTGAACATCTTTGGGACATACTGGAGCATTGGTTCAGGAAATATGAACAGCGTCCATCTTCTTTGAGAGAGCTCGCCAGACGTTTGCAGGATGAATGGAGGGAAATACCAGCAGATGTGTATCAGACATTAGTAGAAATTATGCCACAGAGAGTATCCAAGGAGCCCCAATAAGTATTACCATATGGAAATATATACTAGTTTACATTCTTGCTCAGGTGTTCAAACACTTCTAGTAGGATAGTGTATAATGACCAACATTCCTTCAGCTATCAATATATATCATCAAGAACGGAAGCAGCACCCCTCTAGGAGAAATGAAGTAATGTACAGTTATATTATAAACCAGTGTTCTGTTGGTGTACAGCACATACAGGATCAGCACAGAGTGTAAGGCCCTCTTTGTAACCACTCTTTGCTAATAAATCCCTCAAACTTTAACCATTTCCAATCCCCTGTCTGACGTCTTCCTACATTCTGATTAAATCTTGTACAGCTCCAATGGCAGAAGACGTCTGACAGGGTATTCTTACCGTCTGTTGCCAGCCACTCCGCTGTCAGAGCATTTCTGGCGCACACACACTGGTTTAGCCAGCAGATGGCACTGTTGTATAACAGCAAAAAGAGAATGTCTTTTAGGAAACCCTTAATCCAAAATTGGATTGGAAAGGGTTAATGCCCATTGACGTGGTGCGATTTCATTCTAGATACAACATCCACCCCAATTTTTGCAATGCTTCAAAACAGTCCCAGAATGGCGAGATATAACCACAAGAACCGACACCAGGAAGTTGCTCCATTCAAATGTTGCCATGCCCCCCCCCCCCAGTTCCATGAACACCACAAACTACATTACAGACTTTGTAATACATTTTGAGTAAAACCTAAAAACACGAGTGACCGAAGCTCCCAGCTTGATTCTCCAACTCCAATTACATTTGCATTTGAACAAATATGTTTTTTCTTGCAGACTTCAGTTAAAAGACAGCCGGGAAAAAGTGTCTATCCCATAATACATCTCTCCTAAAAAAGCATGCATTCCACTTAAAGAGACAATAAGAGAAGAACACGTGTCGACGGATAGTATAATGAGGCTGCTCAGCTTACAGAACGCAGCTTGAATGGAGAAGGAGGAATGTTTTGTGGCAGATGTAATTCCTCAGCCGACTATTGTGAGATCTCGCAGACTATCTCTCGCTCTATAACTCCCCCCGCAGGCGCTTTTGTGTTGGGTTTTATCCCGATGCCTTTCAGATCCAGATAACGGCTGAAGAAGCTTTGTCTTTTTTACTGCATGTATTACTCAAGAAACTTGTTTGGAGAAAGAAAGTCTTTAAACGGCTTAATTGTGGGAGAAACTATCATGGTGTAAGGCTTCATTTACTAATGATTACAAATAGCACATGGAAGTGTAATCTCTGGACTCAGCGCTCGGAATGTATCCCAGTGGGCAACAATCAGGAGTCATTGGTCTTTATGCTCAGGTTGGTGAAGCTCCAGCATCTCAGCAAGCGGATGTACGGCACTTGTATGTAGTGCTGATAACCATTTGCAATCTCTGGATTTCTCACGCTGCAGAAATTTGAATGCTTTTTAGTCATTTTTGGGTAAAAAGTACCCCCAAAAATAAGCTGATCCCAGGTTGCCTTGATGCACCTCTAGAGAGGAGCTGTAATTTGAAGTGAAACCTGGCAGCAAATTTTCATTTGGCTTGCAGCGCCATAACAGGGGAAATGAGGCATTACATACCGTGTTTCCCTGAAAATAAGACAGTGTCTTATATTAATTTTTGTTCAAAAAGGTTTAACTTTTTTACATGTATAGCTGCCTAGACACTACTTAAATTGACTTTTTACATTAACTGTTAGCAGGGCTTAATTTTGGAGTAGGGCTTATATTTCAAGCATCCTCAAAAAGCCTGAAAATCATTTTGCATCCTCAAAAATTCTGGAAAATCATGCTATGTGTTATTTTCAGGGAAACCGTGTAGTTCCTGTGGAAATCAATGGACACTCCGGGTCCTCCAGAGACAGCGAGTGATGCTCTTTATAGCAACTGCTCCCTGCTGAGTCCTGCACCACCGCCCCGGATCTCCCCTCTGACATAACGTTTACAGGCTGCCCCAGCTAGATTGCTGAGCTCTGTCATTGGCTGCAGCGCCTGTGACGTTCGTAAACAGGGCGGCGCCGCAGCCTGTAAACAAAGGAGCGGAGGACCGAGCAGCGCCGCGGGACAGCAAGGAGAGGTGAGTATACTCAGGTCAGTTATGTTATAGCATGGGGAACGGAGTTTTACCTTAAAAAATACAATTCGAAAAACTCCTTTAAGCGATGCATGGACATCAAACCGCACAGAGATGGCGTCCGTGTCCTGTCCGATGTTTTTTGCAGACAGCACATGGGTTCACCCGTGTGAATATGCTCCGACTCAGAGGATTTCTTAGTAAAGTACTGGAAATTGGGCTTCTTAAAGGGGCACTACACTGTCATTCTCTAACACCCAAGTCTGGATTCACACTAACATATTTGCACAGTGTTTTGCATGTGCAGTGAATAGAACGACATTATAAGGGTTGTCCCGAATTATAAACTATCCCCCATCCATTCAAATATTGTCTGATCGGTGGTCACTGAGATCCCCACTGATCACAAGAACAGGGGATCCATGTCCCCCTACATCAATGAAGTGGCAGCTGAGTATACACGTTGCTGCTACATTCATCTTTGCGCAACCATTGAAGAAGAGCACTTGGCTGGTCACTTCTTTGGTGGGGCCTTCAGTCTCAACGGTTACGTGATTTTTCTTCAAGCACCAAACCATTGTTCCCTCCAATATATTTCTGCCCGACTGTTAATACCCAAATCCTGCCATCTGGTCCCTGCACAATATTGCTATTCAGTACCTAAACCTTACATACTCCCATAGAAGGCCATATTATGCTGATGATTAGCCATTCAGTCGTTGCCAACTCTGGGTCCCCCTATGGATCAACTCTCGCCATTTTCGTCTGTCAAGTACAGCTTCTTTTAATTGGCAAATAGTCATGCCAACGTCTGCAATGGTTGTGTCTGACCAGTAAGTTCTTGGCCAACCTCTACTTCATGAACCACTGACCAATCCCAGCATAATATCCTTCTCCAGGCCATTTGCTCGCAGGATGTGTCCATGATAAGATGGCCTTCGTTTTGAAATCTTCGCCTCTAGGGACTTTTTTGGCTCGGCGCGATCTAGTACTTCCTTGTTAGTGATTCTCGCTGTCCACGGGATCCGAAGCGTTCTTCTCCAGCACCATAACGCAGAAGTGTCTAACCTCCTTCTGTCATCCCTTATAAGTGTCCAGCTTTCACAAGCATTAGTCGCAATCGGAAAAATAATTGCATTTACCAGGCAGCACTTACTTCTGAAACCGATGTCTTTACTATTCCAGATCTTATCCATCCCTTGCAAAACCACAGAATGCAGCACTATTCTTAGTGCTCAAATAATCCCACATACTCCCATATAATACTGTCATTCAGTAGTTAAATCTGTCATACTCTCATATAATGCCATATAATAAAATGCAACCATTCAGGACTCAAATAATCCCACATACTCCCATATATATAGTGCCATATAATCTAATACTGCCATTCAATACTTAAGTAGTCCTTCATACTCTCATAGTACCATATAGTACTACCATTCAGTACTTAAATATTCCCTCAAACTCCCATATAGTGCCATATAATACAATACTGACATCCAATACTTAGATAATCCCTCATACTCCCATAATGCCATATAATACAATACTGACATCCAATACTTAGATAATCTCTCATACTCCCATATAGTGTCATACAATACAATACTGCCATTTAGTACTTAAAAAATCCTTCATATTCCCATATAGTAACATAGTATGTTATGCTGAAAAAAGACATATATCCATATGTGTAGTTCAGCCTATTATGCCCCGATGTTGATCCAGAGGAAGGTTAAAGAAAAACCAATTAAGTAGAAGCCAATTTTCCTGATTTAAGAGAAAAAACAATCCTTCTCGACTCCAATCTGGCAATTAGAATAAACCCTTCCGCAGAAACTAGTGATATAACATATAATATTGTATCGCTCAAAAAAGGTGTCCAATATCTTTAAATCTTATCGAATTTGCCATCACTACGTCCTCAGGCAGAGAGTTCCACAGTCTCACTGCTCTTACAGTAAAGAACCCCCTTCTGTGTTGGTGATGGAACCTTCTTTCCTCTAGACGTAGAGCTCTCGGTCTTCACTTTGTTTGAAACCTTTGTCATTTTTTTGTCTGTACTCTTATTTCTAAGCACATTGTCCCAGCCCATAAGGCATCTCTGAGCTGATCAGACTTTGCACTCTTCCCGATAGTTGAGTCATTGGCGGGGTCCCAGGTACGGAGCCCTGCGCAATCATTGGCCACTTAGCCACCCACTAAAACAGACCCTGCAAATTGATTCTTTGTACAACATTGTGTGATCATTTCCGCCTCTATAAACGAAGCGTGCCTTTTATGACACCCTATAAAGTAACTGCGTAATGAGGAGGGGCATATTTTCCCACAACCAGATGTAATGGAGATATTCTGCTGAAATCAGCTCAGAGGTTAATGACGTTTATTTTTAAACAACAGATTACAAAAATGCACAGAGATAGTCGTTTTCTCTTAAGCTCTTCCCACAAATCAACTTTATGGGTTTTAAAAAGGGCTGAGCACAGTGATTTAAAGCGGAGCCGATCACCTTCCCCGGCGCCTGCTGTGAGAGGTAAATCAATCCTTGTGATATAATTAGCGCACTGTCACTTTAATTGCATTTATTTAATGAAACCCGAGTTCAAAGTTACAGCAAGAAATCCATCCAGCAGCGGTCGGCCGGACCAGTTCACAGAGTTGCCGCTTTAGTTCGCTGTTACTTGTTTACCATAAATTTAAGGGGAAAAAGCCAATTGTTAAGACAAATAACGGTGTTTGGGAGTTAATGTCGCAGCTTAATACCGCTGATCGCGTTATAACTCATTATTGTTTTTACTGTGAGAGCAGCACATAACAAATTAATAACCTATACGGTGACATTACGGGGCTGGAAAAGGGCTCCTAGTGGCTGTGAACCCAATTAAAGCTGGAGTGCATAAATCAATGTAAGCGTATTAGCCACGGACAGATTACATGAAGTGTTTTATATGAGCTCTGGGTAGCATTTGTAAAACTGTCAGGGATTTATCAAATACCCATGAATAGTCTAGTCAGATGGCGCAGGAGACACAAATACCTCCGCTGACTAATTGTGGACGTTGGAAGAAAAAGCAGGAAAATTAATCTAGTAAATAAATGCTCAATGCTGTAAAAACCTGGCATTGCATGGATTCGGGCAGCAGGGTGGCTCAGTGGGTAAAACGGATACCCAGCAACACTGCTGCCCTGGGTCTGTATCTAACCGTGGTCTTTATTTGCATAGAGTGGAGGAGAGGAGACCGAAGGCCAATCATCCAGCTACACTCCTCAACGATAAAAAGCAAAAGTAAGGTTATGCAGATCGAGAAAGTTGAAGGTGTGGCTAAGATATGCAAATGATCAGATTTTCAAGCAATCGGTGGGAGGGGCTTCAATGGCATCAAAAGCCAGATCGAAAGCAAGTTTTCACAGTGGCATGAAACTTCAAGTTGGGAGGGGTAAAGTTTCTCCTTAGGGAGAGCACCTAGAAGGTGTGAGGAGCCTTATAAGGCCATGCATGCTCCTTTGGGAAATATGCAAAAGCTAACATGGAACAATGTCTACACAGAGCCACCTGTTAGAAGGCAGCATTCCTGCAACTCAATGTCCAACCTTTTAATAGGACTTGTTACAATAATTGAGAATATTAGCCAAAGCTTGAGTCTCTAGAAGGCAAAAATAACCATGCACAGACAGCTGGTGTTTGCCCCTAATCAGTGCCTAACAGTATATAAGAGTGGCCTGTTAAAAGGTTGGACATTGACTTGCAGGAATGCTGCCTTTGGTGCTGTGGAGGCAATGTACCATTTGCATATTTCCCAGAGGAGCATGCATGGCCTTATAAGTCTTCTCAAACCTTCTAGGTGCTCTCCCTAAGGAGAAACTGTCCTCCTCCTGACTGCGATCATAGGCCTCTCACTCAACCAGCCAGAAACCTACTGTACACTGATGAGGGCAATCACCCTGAAACAGTCTGTCTGTACATGGCTATCTTTCCTTTCTGGAGAAGACTCTGGATTTGGCTTATATAACTAGTCATAAGGTCGGATAAAAGGTTGGACATTGACTTACAGGAATGCTGGCTTCTAATAGGTGGCGTTGTGGAGACATGGTTCCATCTTCCTACCTGAAGCTTCAAAAAAATTAGACAAACTCTTGTGGTATAACCTTGCACTGCCTCCTGTTCATCGATGTAAAAGACCCTTAACTCTACAAATCTGGACTCTTACAGGGCTTTTCCAGAACTTTGCAATTGATGGCCTATTCTTCGGATAGGTGGGGGGTCCTACTCCCTGCACTCCACTGGTCACGTGATTATAGATGGCGCAGCCCTCGCTGAAGCAAGTGTTTAGTGGGCACAGCTCTGTCTCTCCAGTACTGCAGCTCAGTCTTATTCACTTGAAAGGAACGCTGTGTTTTACCCGAGCACCACGACCTCTTCAATCAGTGGATGAGTGGAGTGCTTGTAGTCGGACCACCACCAATCTGACATTGGTGGCCTATCCTAAGGACAAGTCATCAATCTCAAAGTTCCAGAAAACCACTTTTGCAGTGAGGACATCTGCATGACTCCTCCTTACTAGTTTGTGCAGCTCTATGTACTGAATAGCCACTGAAATCATGTACTGTTCTAGCTTTTTTTGCTACTAGAGGCATACAGTGAAATGGTATACACCGATGGAGGGTAAGTACTTCTCATGGTTTATGGAATTGTATTATTAGTGATTAGAGAAGGCATATTACTTGTCATCCAGCTTTTCTAGCAACAGAAGAGGTTGACTTAAGAGAGGATTAGAAAATTAGATATTAGAAAAAACTTTGACAGTGAGGGTGATCAATGAGTAGAACAGGTTACCACGGGAGGTGGTGAGTTCTCCATCAATAGAAGTCTTCAAACAAAGGCTGGACAGACATCTGTCTGGGATGATTCAGTGATCCTGCACTGAGCAGGGGGTTGGACCCGATGACCCTGGAGGTCCCTTCCAACTCAATCAGTCTATGATCTGGGAAGGAAACTATCCTGAATGGAATAAAAGGTAGTTTAAAAAAAAATTACATTTTGATGGTCCCAAAGGGTTTAAATGGAGTCTGTCAGTAGTTTTTTTCCCCCTGGCAGTGCTATATAGGGGCAGGAAAGCAGAGCTACTGTCAAACATACCTTTGTGAGAGATGTTACCATCACCAACACTATTAAAATGAGCTTTTATTCCTTGCCACTGGAGGTGCTCTATAGGCGGCTGCTGCGTCCAACCAGGAGACCACTTACAGCCGTGGAGGAGCTCAATGGAGAGAACATAAAACCGATCCCCGCAGCATTTGCATCAAGGGTAAAAGTTGATTTTCTCATGACGGTGATAGTAACATCCCTGACGACGGTCTGTTTCAGCTCTGCTCCCCTGATCCTACATAGCGCTGTCAGCTGTTCTGCATCAGGAAACCTGCTGACGAAGTCCCTTTAACAGTAAGCTATCCCTGAATTCTCCACTTATGGCGGGTTAGGTTGGGTTTCATACACTTAGAAAAATCTTTTTGTTGCTTCACACCGGAGTTCCCACTTCCTTTTATCATAATTTGCAAAAAAAAAAAAACTATCCTCACACCTGATGTATCTGCATCTCCTAAGAAGCGTCATCTCACTTATTCCTCTGCTAGAAAACGTAATACAAATTGTCATTCTGCCGTCTCCATTCCACCCTCAAATCTGTGCAGCCAAGACAATGAAAAACGTAAGTGTTCTGTCTAAGGCGGTAGGTCACCATAACTCAGAAGATTGCTTTGTGCAAGCACGGACGCCAAAATGATCCCTACTGATGGTACAGATATATACCTAGAGTAGAGGGGTTTATACGCCAAAAGTCAAAACGTACTGCCCTCTTGGTCCTGAATATTGACACGACATGACCTTATCTTGGGACAGGAGGGTGCAGCACTTATTGGCTTCCCTCCATTTTCCAATCCCATATTGGTGGCATCACCCTCCAGCCAGTTTCCCTCTCCCTTGTGTGGTAGAGTTGTGGTGCGTATGGAGAGTGCCTGTGTAGAATTGGGTGGTAATATTAGTGTTACCATGCGGCGGCTGCGGGTCCCGCGGTTGGGGCGTGTCCCCCAGGCTTGTTGTCCAGCTGCCGGGGGCGCGGGTGGCTGGTCGGCGCGGTGCGCTCGCTCGTGGGTTCGGGTGGCGCCGCGCGTGCCTGTGATTGCGGATCCGTGCACGAAATAGCGCCTCCCTCTCCCCGCCCCTGGGCGAGGCTTCTGTTTATAAGGCTGGCAGTGAGGTCCATTCACTGCCAGTTATTGGTTTCTGTCAGTGTGCTAACATCATGCCTCTGTCAGACTCCTAGCTTGTTTGCTAGTTCTGCCAGGTCATCCCATCTGCCTCGGTCTGCGGTTAGTTTCTGTTGGCTTAGTTCATCTGCCCTTCCTGTTGGTATTCTACCCTGTTCCTTCTTGGTACGCCAGTCCTCCCTCTCGGTCCCTAGTGAGAGTAGCGACCGCCGCCCAGTTGCCCGCCTGGGCTTAGCCAGGAGTGGAGGCAAGTAGCAGGGACAGGGGTTGCGGGTAAGTTCTAGGGCAACCCAGGCTGGCGTATTATCGGGTAGGATACTGTAACAATTAGTCTCTGTACCGTGGTTCTTATACTGTACAGTAACAGCATGGAAGTAATACTCACTCACTATGTATCACTATGCAGTGGCTATGGTGCGGTTGTATTATTTGGGCTTTGTATAGCAGTATCATTGATTTCTGTTTAGTGCATTTTGTTCACTAACATTATGTAGATATATTTAATTACTGTATGGTGGTAAGATTTACTTATGGTATAGTGACAACAATGGAATATAATAGACAACAATGGAATATAATACATATATATGTATATACTTAAAAATTTTTTTTTTTGGGGGGGGGGGGGGCACAATATGTTGTTTCGTGCCCCTGAGCTTTTATGACCCTAGCAACACCCCTGCTCATTCTTAATCGCTGCCTCATGTAACACCTCCAACGATCATATGATAAAATGCTACTTTGTCGTTCATCGCTTCTTTCATGTGGACAATAAAAATCATTGCTTTTTGGCAACGGATTCCTTCATGTGAATAGGGGCAATAATATAAAAAGGGGGAACGCATCGTCGTTCAAAAGCCTCCTGATGAGGGAATATAAACACTAGTAAACGAGGACCGACTAACTCGCTATATCATTGACCGACACTTATTCTGCCTGTACGAAAGAAGCGTTAATGCAGAAATAAAGGCTGTCATACGTAATTACTGGTTATCCAATACCGACGCAACCTGGAAGTGCGATCGCTTCTCCTCCTTGACAGATAGGGAAAAAAAAAAGTCTGAGTTCTCCACTTAACTTCTGCTGATGGGCAATTAGTTTGAAGCGGTATAATCTTTTTTAATTCTGTTACAAATGAAACAAACATTTGACCTTCGCGGTTACAATTAAAAGCGACTGTCAGAAAAGTATGCTTTCTGTTTTTTAATTACACTGGATGTTTTATTCATCGACATCTTTTATGAGAGAAGACAAAACAAAAATATCACATCAATTCAGCCGGTCGAGGAAAAAAAATAGTAGAAAACGCATAAAATGGCAAAACAGGACTACGGGGTCTGCGTGCGAAAGACAACGCCCCATGGTTAACAGGACAAGTGGCACAAAGTCCACTCTTTTCTGGATTTTCTCCCAAAAATAACCTTCACCACTATTCTATTTTCCATATCTGGAGCGCAGATACCTCATCCTGGAAACGTCTGATGAGTTCTCTGAAAAAAGATGGACCATGTCCTTATTTCCTGACCCAACATTCCAGTTCATCCCGGAGAGATTTTCAGTAGGGTTCACGTCATGACTCTGTGCTACCAGTCCAATCATGGAACATCTATATCCTCAAACCAATGTCAAACAGCATTAGTTTTTGACAAGGCGCCTTGTCTTGTTTGAAGTATGGCCGACTCTCAGAGTATTGCCAAATCGTCGACAGCACATTATTGTCTAGAATGCCACGGTACACCGCCATGTGCATGGTTCTTGTCATTACAACCAACGTACCCTACCATGTAAAACATCTCCAGGCCTTAACAGAACCTCTTCTGTACTTAACTGTTGGCCCTCAGGCAAAAAGGCATTCTCTAGGCATCCTCCACACCCAAAACATCCATCTGATGTGAAGATGGAGTAGCGCGATTCATCACTCCATAGAACGTTTTACCATTGCTCCACTGTCCAATGACGACGCATCTTGCACCATTGTAGGCGGGTTGATGCATCTTCTTTGAAAGAACTCGCCAGATGTTTGCAGGATGAGTTGAGGGAAATAATAGCTGAAGTGTATCAGTCGTTAGTAGAAAGTAGGACACGGAGAGTATCCGATGTCATTAGGGCCAAAGGAGTCCAACTAAGTATTAACATATGGAAATAAATGCTACTTTTGAGTCTTGTTCAGGTGTCCAATGACTTTTGGTAGGATAGTGTACAATCGTTAGTCCCCAATACAGTCTGAATTGGCCTGTGTGAAGGCCATTTAAATGAGTGTTGATTGGCACTTGTCAAATGCCTCTGATTGAGCCGTGTAAGACCACTCTAGGTTTACACGCAGCAGAAATGTCCTATCTATGAAATGCGCCAAAGAAGCGTAAAGGTAATTGGATATTATGAAGCTACCGATTACACAATTGCCTAGTATCATTGCTATCTACATCTACACCGAACCAAGAGCAGACCTGATACACCTGAACGCAATAGGCTGATCCCATCTTTACCACTACCATGTGGACACTCCATTACCCAATACCCTTTGGGGATGGTACAGTTCCTCGTAGCTTGGTGCCCTACGATTCCAAATCGGCTCATTATTTTGCAAGTAAAGGCAGGGCTGGTAATTGGGAAAGGATTTAAGCTGGCATTACCCAATAACTGATTTCTTCCACTGATCTTGTCTGAACGCTGGAAACAGCTGCATGAGTCTAATGCTTCCTGGGTTGTTTTCTACTGATCTGTATTCATTGGCTCGCAGCAAAGAGCCAGCTGAGTAAATATCTTTGAACTTGAGAAGAAAACGTCAAAAAATCTGCCCAATTTAACCTATTTATTTTCTCTGGAAACTTTTTGCTGCGCCGGCCCCATCTGAAAATATTCCTGTGCTATAGCTTACTGCACTCGGCTGTTACACAAAAATGGATGTAATGACCATCGGCTTGTATAGAGGCCTCCGCCAACTTCTTTCCACAATCTACAGACGTCATAAGACAATGGAAACTTATGTTTGGATCTCACTGTCTATGAAAGTAAAGGCTGATTTAGACAACGATTCTCGCTCAAAAATCGCTCAAAGCGGTCTTTTGAGCGAGAATCGTTGGGTCTAACTGCACTGACATCGTGCAGTTTTAGTTAACAAGTCGCTGATCGTTCTCTTTCAGCATGTTGAAAGAAAACAATCAACCATACTTTTGTTTCAGCTGTTCTCTCACTCCGTGAACACAGCGGGGTATGAAGAACACAGCGGTCCAGCTAAGCGCTCCGAGCAGAGAACAGCTGGATGCAAAGGCAAGCAGCCCCGCTTGTCTTCTGCATACACCGCTCGGAGCGCTCAGCTGTATACCAACTGAGTGCTCCGAGCAGAGAACTAGTGGATGCAGAAGACAAGCGGCCCCGCTTGTCTTCTGTATACCCTGCTGGGAGCGTAAGGTGATTGCTCAACGTTTGAGTGATCACCTTCCCTGTAAATGACACAATGATTATCTCTCAAAAGACATAATTTGAGTGATAATCGTTATGTCTAAACCAGGCTTAAGCCTTCCCTAAGATCCGTTGTTGAGGTTACGATTAGTGATGAGCGAGTATACTCGCTAAGGGCAATTGCTCGAGCGAACATTGCCCTTAGCGAGTACCTGCCCGCTCTATACAAAAGGTTCGGGTGCCGGCGGCGGGCAGGGAGCTGCGGGGGAGAGCGGGGCGGAATGGAGTGGAGATCTCTCTCTCCCCCTGCTGACTGCCACTACTCACCGCTCCCCCGCACCGGCACCCGAATCTTTGCTCTCGAGCAGGCAGGTACTCGCTAAAGGCAATGCTCACTCATCTCTAGTTACGATGGATAGAACAAGTTGGATTGTTTGTTATAAACTCCCATGATTTCACCCAGATAAGCAGCTCCATAGTCATCTGGTTTCTACTGATCTCTCCCTGCTCCAAAAATAAGAATGTATATATAAATATATTTGACTAGACTAAATGTGCGTGGTAAGGAGGTCGCAAGGGATCAGAAAACCGGCATCCATCTGCAAACAACCCCACTCTTATCCATGCATTGTATCTACTGATGCAGTTTTACTGCCATATTAAGCAAGACCCCTTGTAAAGGTAGGTAATTTGGGTGGCCACCCTGGGACCATGACAGCCCAAAACCACCTACCTAAAAAACTACACTAGTAGCGGTTGCCAGCTGCAGGGGGATGAGAAGTGAAAGCTTAAGCTTTATTGCTGCCATTATTTGGAAATCTGTATGGCCGGAGCTGAATATCTCTATCCCGGATGAGGCACAGTCGCTAACCTTCTCATATATGGACAGTGGTGGTGGAGAAGCTGAAGGCCCGCACCATGCAGGTTAGCAGAGCGCACGAGGTGCACATACTATATATGCAGGTGGGGGTTAGGGTATATGTGGGTGGGGAACATAATATAACAAGGGGTGCAAAGGGTGTATAGAGGGCACAACAAGTTATAGAGTTGGAGTACAATAGGGGGTATATACAGATTAACGCATTTAAAAATTGATGGCAGCCACACATCTCACAAAAGTTGGGGCGGGGCCGTGTCTACCATTGTGTAGCATCCCTTCTTTTTACAACAGTCTGTAAACATCTGGGAGGTGAGGAGACCGATGGCTGGAGTTTTGGGAGAGGAATCTCATCCCATTCTTGTCTGGTGCAGGACTCTAGCTGCTCCACAGTTCTGGGTCGTCAGGCAGACCAGCTCACCCCCGGACTCTTCTTCTGTGAAGCCATGCTGCTGTGATGGATACAGTATGTGGTTTAGCATTGTCTTGCTGAAATATTAATTTTAATGAGCCTTGGCCTACAGCTTTTAGCTTTTCTGCATTGTGTTGATCTATGGCTTCCTCTTTGCCTGATGCAGCTTTAAATTGCATTTGTGAATTTCTCCCGATTCTCTGAATCTTTCGATGATTTTCTGAAAGTCCTCACAATTTTATGTTGAGCAACATTTTTCTGCAATTGTTCCGCAGTTTGTCACTTGATCTTTGCTTCGGAGTGACTCTGCCTCTCTAACAAATGTGTGGAAAATTCACTGTCCAGTTGTTTTTCATTAGTACCACTAAGGCTGGGTTTACACGGGGCGGATTTGCCGCGGACATTCCGTGCGGAATTTCGCCGCAGCAAATCCGCATGCGGCCGCTAATCCCGGGATTAGCCAGCCAAGTGGACGAGATTTCTCAGAAATCTCGTCCACTCGGGACGGCAAATCCGCTGCGGCTAAGCCGGCAGAAGCCGCTGCTGCGGCGCGGATTTGCCGACCGCAGCATATCTATTTTTTTTGTTTCCGCTGCGGCCGCGCTCTCCTCTATGGGAGCGCCGTCCGCAGCAGAAGAGCGAGCGGCCGGGCCGCTTCAAAGCCGCTGCGGCTAAAGCTGGCGGAAATGTCGCAGTTTTTCGCTGTGGCCAAACCACGACATTTCCGTCGGGTATCTGCCCTGTGTGACCGTGGCCTTACTTTTCCAGCTTTTTGTTACCCCGGTCCTAATTTTTGTGAGATGTGTTGCTGCCATCAGTTTCTATAGGAGTTAATTTTTTTAAACTGAAGTGGGAAACGTCTCGCTTTCACCTTATGTGTTCTATGTTCTAAACTGAATAAGATATGGTTATAGGAGATTTCCAAATCATTGCATTCTTTTTTCTTTACATTTATTTACATTTTATGCAGCGTCCCAACTTTTTGGAAATTGGGGTTGTAAAGGTAGCCCATCTTTATCTCTATTTTAGCACTCACGTGACAACTTAGAAAATGAAGGAGTTAAAGGGAACCGGTCCAGTCAACACCCAAGAGCACTATAAACTGAGTTATGGTGCTGATAGAACAGGTTGTGAGGAATCCGAAGTTCCTGCACTGTCACCAATTGAAATTGGCGCACGAACAGTGTAGCAGACGTAACTCTGCAGGCTATGTGTGCACACTCCCCTAGACCGCAATGTATGTGTGTGCACAGCATTCAGAGAGGAGTCCGCTGCACCGCTCCAATGCTCTGACTTCCATAGGTGACAGCACAGAAAGCAGAAGCCAGGTAAGTATTAAAAAACACACCTGGACTCCTTGCGATCTCAGTTTATAGTGCTCACAGGTTATGACTTGTTCCTTTAACCCTTTCCAATCCTATTTGTATCCTGGTTTTCCTAGGGGGCTTACTCTTTTTCTGCCGTTATACAACGGCGCTATCTGCTGGCTAAAGCCAGTACTGCATGAGGTGACACGTTGGATAGGCGCCGACAGCAGAGAGGCTGGCAATATACAGTAAGAGGAACCCGACGGACGTCTTCCAACATCGGAGCTGTACAGCCTTAAATCATAATGTCTTCAGAGGTCAGACAGTGGATTGGAAAGGATTAAGGAAGTGGCAGCTGGAAATGATTCCATCTATGACATAGCCTAATATTAAAATAAGGCTTTTATCTACTTCGACTCTTCAATTATTAAGCCCCGCTGGAATCCCCCGATCAGAAAATGATGGTGGGCAGTCATTTGGGCTATCAGGCTATATCAGCTCACCTCCATTCCACCTGTAAAAAGACTTTTGTTCTGCACTTTTTTCGGTCAAGCTTAGAATAATGTCAGAACGAATAGGACGAAAGCAAAGCTTATAAGTTTTGTCTGGTTGATGGAGCGCATATTCCCCCCCACTAAGCCTACTACACTTATCTGGATGCAGCTACATGGCAACACAATATGTGTGGATGAAGCCTTCTTGATAAAACTAATTAAAGAACCTAAGATGATGACTAATTCCCTTTATCTTATCCGCCTCGGTTAATTGGACGTACATCACAGGCTGTTTACTTTTTCTGAGAAATGTGTAGCCGGGTTTGCTGGCAAGATGAGGTCATTTGGAGAGGTCTGGACGGGAGCTGCAGTTAAAATATTCTCGTATGTTAAGAGCCTCTCAATTACAAACAAGTAGCTTAGCCGGGGGAAAAAAATGAAATGAAGCAAATTTTGTCTGTGTGCGGCTACTCACAGATTACCCAGACTATTTCTGTATCTGAAGTAGTGGGAAGAAAGAGAACAAATATGGAACCATTAGATTGTCCGTGTCCAGGTGATCGCAGGCGGAAAAGAGGTGTGAAATGAAGATAAAGAGGATTAGTTCACCGCTAAATCCTGTCTGCTTGGGAAGAGGAGTGTGATGAAAGTCTATAGCACGATTTCTAAAACTGGGTTTTAAGGAACCACAGAGTCCTCGGAGAAGTCTCAAGGGTCTCCCAAGATGAAAGCGGTTAATGGAAGGTTGGTGTAGAACAGGCGACATTTTGACACATAAGAGGATTCATTGAAATACATTACTTAGAGAGGCAAGAAAAATTAGGTGAAAGGAGAACAGCAACACTCCTGATTTTTATCATAGTATGTAGCATAGTAACATAGTATGTTAGGCTGAAAAAAAGACATAAGTCCATCCAGTTCAGTCTATTAACCCCCAATGTTGATCCAGAGGAAGGCAAAGAAAAGCCAATGAGATAGAAGCCAATTTTCCCCATTTAAGGGGAAAAAAATCCTTCACGACTCCAATCTGATTAATCCCCGGATCAACAACCCTTCTGAAGTAATCAGTGATATAACATATAATATTGTATCACTCAAAAAGGCATCCAGGCCCCTCTTGTACTCTTTTATTGAGTTCTTCATCACCACGTCCTCAGGCAGAGAGTACCATAGTCTCACTGCTCTTACAGTAAAGAACCCCCTTCTGTCTTGGTGATGAAACCTGCTTTCCTCTAACCGTAGAGGATGCCCTCACAGTCCTGGGTATAAACAGGTCATGGGAGAGATCCTTGTATTGTCCCCGGATATATTTATACATAGTTATTAGGTAGACCCTCAGCCGTCTTTTTTTTTTAAAACTAAATAACCCCAGTTTTGATAACCTCTCTGGGTATTGTAGTCCGCCCATTCCATTTATTACTTAAGTTGCCCCCCCTTTGTACCTGCTCAAGCTCTGATATGTCCTCCTTGACTACTGGTGCCCAAAACTGTCCACAATATTCCATGTGTGGTCTGACCAGTGACTTGTAAAGAGGAAGAACATTTTTTTCAGTTTGTACTAAATTATCTAATCATAGATTAATGTACACCCAGGTCTTTAGCAATGCATTTGTAGCCTTTTCCATGTATCTTTGCAACATCTTCTAAAAGTTGTTAACCTCGAGGCGTGGGTCACACTAACCAAGCTTTCACGAGAACAGATTTGCCACTAACCAGGCTTTGAACACCTTTATTTAGGGTAAATCAAATTTCTATTGACAATATCAATAAAAAGTTTTCTGCATTCTAAATTATCGTTCATTCGCTGTATGCGTTTACACGGCACGATTATTGTTCAGATTCAAGCGAGAGCGTGGGAATTTGAACGATTCCGAATGATAATCGTCCCGTGCAAAAAGGCCATTTCATTGTTATCTGAGTCACAATTACAAACGCACAAAATCAACAAAAAGGAAAAAAAAAAGGATTCGGTCAGATAAATTAAATGCGCGAGTGCACGAAAGCATGGGTGCAACAAATGCAGTAGCAAAAACACTCTTATGCAATCAATATCTGAATAAAATTGTGTAACTATTATATATACTAACAGCCTAAAAGTTCTTGGTGCATATTTTGATCAAAACATGTAGTCCCATCTGCACGCCCAGGTGATCATTCTCTTTCACATAGGTTACTAAAACTAACAGTCACCTCTCTTTGAACATAGGCCTCAAAATAAAAATTCAAGGAAAGTAGGACACCAGGCTAAAAACTCTAATTAAAAGGCTTGGGGCAGATGGGTAAACGGGGTTTAAATAGCTATGGAGGCACCCTCACAAATATATCCTCCATATATGTCCAGTGGGCCCTCATCCTTTTTCCAAGATGGCTACTGCACTTCTTAGCTGCTTAAACACACTAGACTAAAACTTGATCAAAATAGACGACTTCACCCAAAAAAAAAAAAGATCATTGGTCGGGTAAAAAAACATCAATACACTGTTGTTTGAGCCCACCAATGACAGACTGTCTAAGACACTATATGCTGCTTCGATACTCTTGCACTGGGTAGTAACCGTGGAATGGCCATCATCTTGGAAGCATAAGAGAGGCAATGGGTAACCGTGGACAATGGCACAAAGGGAAACTGCCAGGTAATATGACTCTCCACTAGAGATGAGCGAATATACTCGTTTCGAGTAATTACTCGATCGAGCATCGCTATTTTCGAGTACTTCCGTACTCGGGTGAAAAGATTCGGGGGGCGCCGGGGGGTGAGGGGAGGCGTGGCGGAGCGGGGGGTAGCAGTGGGGAACAGGGGGGAACTCTCTCTCTCTCCCTCTCCCCCCCCCCACTCCCCGCTGCAACCCCCCACTCACCCACGGCGCCCCCCGAATCTTTTCACCCAAGTACGGAAGTACTCGAAAATCGCGGTGCTCGAATGAAAAAGGGGCGTGGCCGAGTACGTTCGCTCATCTCTACTCTCCACCTCTCTGGTAGCAGGTCAACTTTTGGCCCGGTACTGGAAGGTCACTTTAAAGGAGATGTCCCGCGCCGAAACGGGTTTTTTTTTTTTTTAAACCCCCCCCCCGTTCGGCGCGAGACAACCCCGATGCAGGGGTTAAAAAACCCACCCGCACAGCGCTTACCTGAATCCCGGCGGTCCGGCGTCTTCATACTCACCTGCTGAAGATGGCCGCCGGGATCCTCTGTCTTCATGGACCGCAGGGCTTCTGTGCGGTCCATTGCCGATTCCAGCCTCCTGATTGGCTGGAATCGGCACGTGACGGGGCGGAGCTACACGGAGCTACACGGAGCCCCATAGAGAAGAGGAGAAGACCCGGACTGCGCAAGCGCGGCTAATTTGGCCATCGGAGGCCGAAAATTAGTCGGCACCATGGAGACGAGGACGCCAGCAACGGAGCAGGTAAGTATAAAACTTTTTATAACTTCTGTATGGCTCATAATTAATGCACAATGTACATTACAAAGTGCATTATTATGGCCATACAGAAGTGTATAGACCCACTTGCTGCCTCGGGACATCTCCTTTAAGCATTTCAATAACCACCAATGTATTCTGTTCTTAGGTGATTCTAGTACACGCCATAATCTCAATTGGATACTTATGCAGTGGCTAAATGAAAGACCTTTACAAGAGTGTAGCTGCCTCCTATCATCAGTACCGGAATAGCAGGATATAAATACCACTATACAGTAGATCATGCCAAAATGGCAGATTGATAAAAATGCACTTAGCTATCGGACTCTTATCAGGTTCAGTTTGTTTTGTTACACTCAAAATGCCTTGAAACTAACTTTATCAGAATCCCATGTCCTTGGAACCCGGTGAGCCGCTTTCCCGAAATGGAGAACAATGACACACTCATTCCATGACTTGACATTTGGGGAGGTTCAGCCGTGTCCTCAGGATCCCCCTACGAGACTAGTAACATAGATACTGCTGAACATATCAAAAACCAATGTAAATGCCTAGATGAGACATAGTCCCGGGGGACCTTATTTATCTAGTGGGACCCATTTTTGGAATTGATGTTGCTCATAGCAACCAGTTAGATTGTGGAAGTCATTCTTGTATAGGTTGGAAAAAAATAAGTTGTAATGGGCTAATTTTTCCATTTGTATGGTAGAGGAGTGGAAGTATGGTTACTGTAGGCTGGAGACCTTTCAGGTTCCTCTTGAAGGTTTCGAAGGTGATTGGGAGTCGGTTTGGGATAATGACTTGTAGAGGATCAGGGATGCACCAGAGAGGTCTTGGAAACGGTTGTTGGAGTTGCAGAAACAAGGACAGCGCAAAAGGAAGTCTTGTGAGTAATGGAGATTACATGTGGGGAGGTATCAAGATACTGGGTCAAAGATGTATGGAGGGGACAGGTTGTATATAGGAGATTACATGTGGGGTTATCGGGATATTAGGGCAGAGATATTTGGAGGGGACTGGTTGTATATAGGAGATTACATGTGGGGAGGTATCGGGATATTAGGTCAGAGATGAATAGAGGGGACAGGTTGTATATAGGAGATTACATGTGGAGCGGTATCGGGATATCAGGCCAGAGATATATGGAGAGGACAAGTTGTGGACAGCCTTGAATGTCTTGAGGGGAGTAATGAGGGGATATGTGGATAATCCAAGTAGGAGAGTTGAGTGTGGATTGGAGAGCCAGAAAAGCATTAGATGGGAGGCCACAGAGGAGGATGTTGCAGTAGTCTAGGCGGGATATGATGAGGGCATGTACTAAACATTTTTGTTGACTTGAAGTTGAGGAAAGAGCAGATCCAAGAGATGTTATTTGAGTTAAGGGAGGCAGGAGTTGATAAGGGCTTGGATTTGTGGTCTGAAGAACACAGTACAATCATAGGATACCCCAAGGACTTGTGAAACTAGGGAACTTTTGGAGCCATTGATGTGATTACTAGGTCTGGTGGGGAGGTTGAGCGACATGGAATAAGATCATAAACGGTTTTCTCCATGTTGATTTTTAGAAAGAGGAAGGAGAAGGATATAGGTAATAAACACTCTGGCATTCTGAATAGAAGAGAGGTGACATCAGGGCCAGAAAAGTAGACTTGAATGTCCTCAGTGTAAACGTGGTACTAGCAGATTTAGGATTCTATGAGCGGACCTAGGCCATAGGTAAAGATGGAGAAGAACAGGGGGTTCCAGGACAGAGTATTGTGGGACACCAACAGAGAGAGGTGAGACGATTGACTGGGCTGTGAGTGGGAGACACTAATTATCCCATTTGCATGTTATTATTGCGTGTGTATAGGATATAATATGGGTTAAACACAAATGTCTTATGTATTCGTTATATCTGATAAAAATCAACAAATATTAACAATCCCGATAATTTCATTAAGGTGGTAATTAGAAAACAAAACTGCAATGTTTTTTGCAACAAAATCAATCTTCTTCCTCACACAGACATAAAAGTGAGATGTTATCCAACTATTGATCTGTGGAACAGGACTAAGTGATGTAAACCAATGTTCTGTGCCTACTGACGGCGCAAGATGAACACCGCTAGATTAACGTTATTTACAGACCTCTCCAAAGGCTCAAGATCTACTCTGTGGAGCTGCGTTACAAACTCTGCAGAGAAGGACTGTTACAGGGAGGAAATGTGTCAGCAAATGGTCGGGTGTTTAAATCAACTTTGTATGGTAAAACTATAGATTTTTTGAGAATTACCAACAACATACAGTTGTGGTCAAAGTAATCGGTACTCGATTGTTTAATACAAAAATGCCGATATCTTCAGCACTCAGTGGATATGTACAAACTTTGTATCATTAGAATATTTTAATAGTACATCCAAGTATATTCAACAAAGAAATGCTTACCGGTCACCGTACACGAGAAAGAATATAGCTAGCATAGGACAGGATTACAGGCCCCTTCCCTGAAGGCTGATTTAGACACAACGATTTTCGCTCAAAAATCGCTCAAAGCTGTCTTTTGAGCAATAATTGTTGTGTCTAACTGAACTGACGTTGTGCGGTTTTCGTTAAGCCGTTGCTGATCTTTCAGCAATCAGTTATCAGGAGTTCACCGTGGGATACAGTTGATACCATTGCTGTATCCCGCTCCCTGATGACAGGCTGGGTATGAAGAACACATCTGTCCAGGTGTGTTCTCCATATCCAGCTTAGAGCGCTCGGCTGTATAACAGCCGGGCGCTCCAAGCAGGGAACAGCTGGATGCAGAAGACAAGCGAGGCCACCCCGCTTGTCTTCTGCATCCTCCGCTCAGAGCACAAGGTGATCGCTCAACGTTTGAGTGATCACCTTGCACTGTAAAGCACACGACGATTGTCGCTCAAATATCGCTCAAAGGGTATTTTGAGCGATAATCATTGCGTCTAAAGCAGGGTTATCACTTGGCTGCATAACCCTAGGCAACGATGACAGCCTCCAAATACTTCTTGCACCCATCTGCCGGTAGTGTCTTCCACTGTAATTCTCTCAAGCTCTTGAATGTTTGCAACTTTCTTTTCCCAGTAACAGATTTCAACTTTCCAAAGATTTGCAATTGGATGGAGATCAGGACTCATCGCTGGCCAGCTTAACACACTCTGTTCTCCTTCTTCACCATCCTTATGTACTTTTGGATGTGTGCTTTGGGTCATTAGCCTGTAGCAGAACCCACTTTGTTTGGCTCAAACCACGTTTCTTACACTTGGGGGCACATTTCACTCTAAAATGAGCAAAAAAATCCTTTGATTTTATTGTTCCGATAGCACAGTCAATGTCTCCAGCCCCGGAAACATCAAAGCAGCCCCATAACATTTGGCTCCTCCACCATCTTTCACTGTCGGTAGGTTGCACTTTTCTTTATAGACTTCATTCCATCGTCTATAAACATAGCACCGGTATGCATTGCCAAAAGAGCTCTAGTTTGGTTTCATCTGTCCATAGAATATTTTCCTAGGAGGACTGTGGTTTATGTAACTTTTGGGCAAGTTCAGTCACTCTTGCTTATCCTCAGAATAGGTCAACAATAGCGGATTGGCGATGGTCTGCTGGACAGGACCCTTACCAGTAAGCTGCTCTCTGTGCTGGGGTGTATGTACACAGAGCTAATTTCTGCAGGAAGCAAACAGCTCTGTTCCCACTGCAGTGGCCCGGCTTGGTATTGCAGGCATTCAAGTGAATGAGAACGTTGCCTGCAGTACCAAGCCTGACCACTGCAGTGAGAATGGAATTGCCTGCTTCCTGCAGAAATCAGCTCAGTGCATTGGCTCAGAGAACAGAGGATGTCCCAGACACCAGCTGATCTACTATTGATGACCTATCCTGAGGATAGACTATCAGTTTACCACTGGTCTACCCCTTTAAGCATCAAACCCACCATTCATAGGCTAATTACATTCATGTGAGTTCTGACAAGGTGGAGACTGACGAAGCTTATTCCTAATTGGTCACAGGTTAGTCTGATTTTGTCACTTATTCCATTATTCGTGTCTTGACATTGCTTTCAATTTTATATCCTTTTTATCCCCCCGCAAAGTTTTTATTTTGTTATTTTTGTGTCTGGTGCTTTTCTGTATCAAACATCGAAGTTTATATATACATCCAGTTTCACTGCATGTTTTTTTCAGCAAATGGTGTACTTAGAGGGGTAATCCGACATCCCAATGTCCCCCTGAATGATAAAGGAGTATTCTGGGCCTTTACTACTGATGACCTATCCTCGCCGCTCGAGATCCCTGCCGATCAGCTGATCCTTTGGTCCGCTGTCAGAGCAGCGGGGCCGAATGTCATCATCGGTGGTAAGGGCCATGAGTGTAACGTACGGCTTTTCTCAATGAGAATGATTCCTCCTATTACGCTTCTGGCTATGAGCTATCCTGAGGAACCAATAATGTTGACCAATATGGAGGTTGATGAACATAAGGGGCTCATATGGGAACCAGATATTTCTGATCACCACCCACTAGCAGCTTCAACATCAGGGCTTGCCACCTCTACCCAATTTCAGCATGCTTGTACAGAGTGGATAACGACATTTGCTCTTCCGTGCCCGTCATGCACATCTATTCCACCATGATTAGTGAATTAGAAATCTTCTCAAGGTCGCCCAATAATTAAAGTGATATTATTCAGTCCTGTGTTAGTGGATAAATAAGGTACTTGATGAAGGACACAGTTAGTCCCGGCCCCAATATTGCCATATGGCAAAGAACTACATGATCTGCCCCCGTCCTCTTGCCTTTCCAGAGCCCCAAGGGTTAATGCCAATGCTTTCCCTGTTTATGGAGCATTGAGGAGCTGGAAAGCATCTGTATGAAGCTCAGTAATTTTCCATTGTCACGGGTTTACTTTGTTTCAGTATGCAGCGCCTCTGATTATACGGCGCAGACAGCTTGTAGTTTTGCAAATTAAGCTTTCTTCAATCCTTCCACCGCCCCTTCCCAGCCTCTGATTTGTCTTATTCTTTCCATGTCAGCGCTCATCCACAGTTGCTTCCTTCGTCTTCTATTCCTGTCTTGTAAATGTTTATTTTCTGACAAACTGTTTTCTCTATCAAAAAATGACACTTGTGGCCTTTTTGCCTCGCCGGAAAGACTTATTTCCCCCTAAATCACACATAAACCTAATGAGCAGAGCGCTTGTTGTGCTTAAAGGACGTCTGTTTTTACAATATTTTGACATGAGCCTCTACTGAGTTGTCTTCTATGAGAAACCGCATATCATCGCCACCTAGTGGCTGCAATATTAAGAAAAATAAGTATTCTAAAACTCCATTGTTTAGTGGTATGTATGGCAAGTGGTATGGCAAGCTAGCGCTACAGATCCAGTGTGTACACCTCGGACCTCTGCCCTGATGCCCCGGATCTCTAGCGCTACTCCTGCATTCAACTGTATCACAGGACGCTGACACACTGGAAAGGCAGAGTCAAGCTTACTATTCCAAGCCCATACAGCAGCAGCCAATCTACGCACAGGATGTCAGCCTCGAAGCAGGCGGTCTGATGACATCACTTTATCTACCTAGTTCCCAATTATACCCATTTTCAATTGGCTGCTGACCCAACTTCCATCCAGACTTGCCCGGCCCATTGGACTCTTCACCTGCACCGGGCATAACACATTGGGGCTTATTTAGTAATACCATCTAAAAGTTAGACAGCGCTGCCAAATAATAAATAAATCTGTCAAATTTTAGGATGGTCTGGTTTACGTTTAGACCAACTTTTAGTTTAGTGGCTTAGTTTACACCAAAAATTGAGCTAACTTTGATGCAATTTGCCAGTTTTTGGCATAATGTAAGCCATGCCTCCTTTTTATGAATGGCCGCTTTGTTGGACGCAGCAAAAAAAAAGTGTCCCCATGTGTCTAGAACACATAGTAAATGTGGCAAAAACCATGTTTGACAGTTTTCTGCACAAATTGAGCCAAAAAACTGACAAATTCTTAATAGTACATAAGCCCCACTGTAGGAGTTCTAGCTGAAGTGTTTAAGAACTTTGACAAACACTCGGATCTTTTCAGTATCTGTCCATAGCCCGGTAGCACATGGTGTCGCACCCACCTGAATGATGACTGCATATAGGGGAAGAACTTGGGGGGAGGTCGGACTCACTTCCACCTCGAACCTTTGTGTAAGTTTATAGACTCGCTCCAGTAATAGGAATTTACAATAGACAGCCAATGCACATCCCAGAGGAAGGGCGGCCAAGAAAAGCAGTGTTCAACCCTGACAGCTTGTTTAATTATGTCGCTGAACTAAAACCAGATGGGGGACGTGTTATTGTTGTTGTCCACCCGTGCAAAGCCTTATCATTTAGTTTGCCATGCAGCCTACTCGGTGTCAGTGTCATTTTGTCATCTATGATAAACAAGTTCCCCCGGCAGCGCTGTTACCCTTAAGGTTGGCGGCTGTTATCGGCCTTCATCTCGGCTGAGATGTGGAATTAGTCAAATATTTTTCCATGCTGCAGAACATGTCTGTGTCATTGTGTAATTCAGTCATGACACTTCCTAACGTTGTGGGGGCCAGTAAACTGATGGAGGTAGCGTCTGCCTTTCCCTGGGGAAAGTGTCATAAATCATGTACAACAGAATGTTTCAAGTAGAGTTTTGATTTAGCATTTTATTTTTGTCAATGTAACTTTTCGGAAAATAACACCTCCAAGTCACCGAGCCGCTGATTAATTGAGCCCGTCCTTCTGGCGGAGCGGGGGTGGGGGGGGGCAGTGTTCTGGGTGAGGAACGACAATGAAATGGTCCAATTACAAGAACCAGAGAATAAGAGAGACTGACCATACCACGGATCTGTGCGTAATGGATCCATAGCGTGGCGCCCGTTAACGTATTTATTTTAGGGGAGAAGTAAGTACATTGCCGAGGAACCATGGGGCCGCCATACAAAGTCTTGTAAGAGTCCTCTAAAAGGTTAAAAATTTGGATTATAGAGGCACCCCACAGAAGCTCCGGTGGATGAACCCGAACCACCTTCCCATAGACTCTGCAGGAATATTTTCCCCTCTTCTTGTGTTTTAACACAAGGAAAAACGCGAGAGTATCATATTTTTCGCCCATGTGGATTGGCACCTCCCCCCCCCAAAACAGACTCCAGGGCTGTGGAGTCGGAGTCTATAGAAATGAAGCGACTCCAACTCTAGCTTCAAAATAAAATTAGGATACATTACTATACAGTATACTAAAAGTATGTTCCCAAATGGTATGTTGCCCTTCCATTCCTTAAAGGCTTGGGGAAGTGTTGGTAGGCAAATGAGCGCTACGGCAATCTGCACTGGGTTGTGTGGTTGGGTTATTGAAGGACACTCTAGTGCGCGACCCCCACTCCAATCAGCATGCAGCTAAATGCATTGAGTATCATATTTTTCGCCCATGTGGATTGGCACTTACCCCCCCCCCCCCCCAAAACAGATTCCAGGGCTGTGGAGTCGGAGTCTATAGAAATGAAGCGACTCCAACTCTAGCTTCAAAATAAAATTAGGATACATTACTATACAGTATACTAAAAGTATGTTCCCATCTTAAAATGTTATAGCGTATCCACATATTGTCATGAAATTCTAATAGATGCAGGTCCGGACTCTGGAGCAAGCACTTATTTTGAGTTAGTGCCCCACCACCCCCAGCCACCAGTGTTCAGGGGTGATCAGGAGGACACAAATAGCCAAATCTTTGTACCATATCTTTTGGTTTTCCCACTATAAATAAAAAGTTTTGACAGCTGGGTATAAAATAAAAAAAAGAGATAAAACTCACCTGTTTTCAGTCCCACGCGAAACAGGGTCCAGCTCCTGGTGTGTAAGTCAGGTGACTGCTGCAGCCAATCAGAGGCCGCAGCATTACCGTCTGAACTCCTGGTATCAGCACTTACATCCTGGGTGTCATGATGCAAGGCGTTTGGGAAGATGATGTTGCAGTCTCTGATTGGCTGCAGCGGTCACCTGACTACTGCTAGACACACACTCCAGGAGGTGGAGCTGTTCAGCTGTTTTCTGAGGGGCTGGAGACAGGCGAGTATTGTCTCTTTTTTATTCTATGCCGTGCCCAGCTGTATGAATAAAAAAAATTACAATGGAAAAAACCCCTTTAAAAAAATGATTGTAGAGAGACCCCTCTAAGAAGCTTCGCCGGATGGACCATCCCACTTTCCCATGGACTTTGCAAAAATGTCAATGGACTCTACACAAACAGCGTAACACAGCCAGATATGCTATTTCCATAACTCTGGGCTGCGGAAACAGCATAGCTCACCGCGCTACACCGTTTGCGTAACTCCAATTAAGTTCTGTGGAAGTTAAGGACACTCAGCTGTTTCCATCACCCTGGCCATATTGTAATCCGCGGCGCTTCCATCTTGGTCATAGTTAGCTGACAGTTACCATTTTACTATCGCTAATTCATTACTAAATATTATAGATGAGGCACTTATGAAGGAGGCCGAATGTGGAAAAACTAGGAGTCAGAAGTTTGGCTTATGGACCCCACAGCACTTCAAACAAAAGAGAGAAGACCTGCCAAGGCCACTCAAGGGGCTGAGCTGCAATACCAGGCATGGCCAATGGACAATAGTAGTGTTTTTGTTTGTTTTTTTGGGGTGGTGGGGGTCTTGTAATCTCATTGAAATCTTTTAATGTTTGACCCCACGGTGACACAGCGTCACTTTAGTCAATTGTCATTTTAATAGATTTTGCGCATAGTTAGATAGCAACGACTAAAGTGTAGAACAAGAACCATGAATTAAGAACTACGCCAAGACTCACGCTGAGACTTTGACAATTAGATGCTATTTCCAATCCTTTTTTGTGAAAAGCTGGAAAGTTTCACCTCTATTCCCCATCTCCACTGACTTTCAATGCCTTCTATGACTCTCAGCAACATTCCGGGCAGAGCGGAGAGAGGCCATTAATTATCCTACAAGTGGCGCCCGGCCAGCTCTGGTAGGAGTTCCAAGAACCCTCTCAGGCAGGAAGAGCGAGGGGTGCCTCCGAGCGCTGAATGTCATTGGCTGGCCAGCAGATGACACATTCACATGTAAATTTTTTCGGCTGACTTTGAGAAGTTGGATTCGCTTAGTCACAGAGGGAAAAATGTTCTACCACCCTTCAATAAAGAAGAGAAATGATTGTGCATGTACTCGGAGCTAAGGGACGACGGTTTGGGAATTTTCCTTCGCAAATAAAAATAATAAAAAAAACTTTAAACAAACTAAAAAAAGATTTCCTTCCATGTAGAAACCCCTCCGCTCACCCGAAGGAAAAAACAAAAACGTTTTTTTTTTTCCAATCCGATTTCGGCCATCACTGTAACATCGGCTGTACTTCTGTATTACCGGTTTTACACTTTGAAGTAGTCTCTAAAGTGGTTATACACGGTTAGGCCTCCGCCATTTTTTTATCCATGTATCAGACACAAAAAACCCAAAAACAGACGACACGCGGACAACATACGGAGCCGTAATACTCACTGAGGCAGCATAAACTACCAGGTTTCACACAGGCTGCATGAAAAAAGTAATTGCATGTCCTATTCTTGCGGGCCGTCCATGGACAAGCGTCCGATGCGAGTTGCCCCCACGCCTCTCCAGCACAATTCATGCACACAGTCTTAAAAAAGCATGGCAGCTCTCTTCCAGAAACAGCACCACACCTGTCCATGGGTTGTGTCTGTTACTGCAGGGCAGCTCAACCGAAATAAATGGGGCTGAACTGCAATACCACACACAACCCACGGACAGGTGTGGTGCTGTTCTTGAAGAAGGCTGCCATGTTTTTCAAATCCTAGACAACCCCTTTAATGCACAGTCTGGCCAAGCTTCATGATAAAACAGGTTTTCCCTTTTGTCTAATTTACATAAAGACTATCCCGGCGATCAGCTAATCACCACTGGGCCGGCTCCTGGAAGGTTCGAAGTATTACACATCGGTCAATCAAAGGAATCACCGTCCACGTCATTCATGTATGCTTTGGCCAGATCGGCCACAACAGGAACTGCTCTTGGACGATGGACAGCCCCTATATAATGAGGATGTCTTAGGCAGATATGTAACTGATTCATTGGGCTCTGATTGGACAATGGGTCTGGTCACCAGAGGCTGTAAAGGTGCTTCCCCCGATAAAAAGGCTCTCAGAGGCTACCATTGTGTAGTGTAGCTCTTGTTGAGACATGGTTGACCACTAGACATGACTCTACGATGTTATAAGACTTTGAGAAGGGGTGCATTACTGGAATGAAAGAAGCAGGATGGTCGTTTCAACAAACTGGCCGCCATCTAGGCCGTTCTGGCCAAGTTATGAGGAGGTGCTAGGAGTAGTGATTACGTGAGGGCACTCACACAGACCTCCAGTAGAGAGCATCGTCTGATTCACCAACAAGCATGAGCAGATCCAACAATTGGGTGACCATCATCCAGACACTGCCCAGACCATTTCCAAGCCCTTAGAAGAAGAAGATTTGGTGTCACGGTGCCCATAACGAGTCCTACCATGAACACACCAACACAGTTGCCTACATTTGCAGTGGACTGCTGCGTACCGGAATCGTATTGTCTTTAGCAACAAACCCAGGTTCTGTTTGGGAGCAGACAATGGCGATGTTTGACTTTACAATTATACACAGGAGATACCTAGGGCATACCAACATGGTCTAGATCACTATATATGGGAGATGTATATACAGCTCCTGCATATACTGATATCGTACATCTCCCTGTATATAGTGATGAAGACCATACTGGTATAACCTGGGTATTTTCCGTATATTATATATATATATATATATATATATATATATATATATATATATATATATATTTATTTATGTATTTATGGCTGGTATAAGCTATACATCCTACATCCTGTACATGGTGATATGGAACATGCAGGTATAACCTGGGTATCTCCTGTGTATGATTGCATACTTTAAACACAATTAAAAAAAACAAAAAACTAAAAACACGGATTCGGTAAAAAAAAAAAAAGGCAAACATATTGTTTTAATCCACATGTAGTTTTTGAATACCAGATGCAGTTTTTTGATGCGTCTTTAAATTGTGGTTAAAAAAATGCAAAAAAAAAACATGACCGCAGCCAAAGGGGCTACAAACTACTTTTCATGTAGTTCAGGAAAGAGTTGTGTTTGGAAAGCTTATGCCAAGAGGCCAGCTCATGCATGTCAATGTGTTTTGATGCTATACGCAGCGCAGTTTGGGGATGGGTAAAGGTGTTGATAGGGGGCTCAAGCTGAACTTTGGCACACGGGGCCCCTGGGCCTTTAGCAACGCCCCAGCGCTTGCCCACACAGCATAAGGATTTCCTAGGAATGCCTCCACCTGGATGCCACAGTCTCTTGGCCTGCCCGGTTGACAAATTTATTGCTGATCAAGCATTTTCAGGACCCGCTGGGACACCAGCTTCGGCAGCCGGTAAGTGTGCAGGATCTAGAGGCCCAGTTACAACACTTGTGGTAAAACATGCCGCAGGATAACATATGGAGCCTGTGTGCCTCCATGCCTGACCGTATCTAGTCATGTATCCAGGCTAGAGGCAGCCCAACAAGGTACTAGAGCCTTGATACCAGCTTGTATCACATATTGTATCCAAGCTAGAGGCGGCCCAACAGCGTACTAGAGCCTCCATGTCCGCCTGTATCACATGTTGTATCCAAGCTAGAGGTGGCCCAACAGGATACTAGAGCCTCCATGCCCACCCATATCACATCTTGTATCCAAGCTAGAGGTGGTATAACAGGGTACTAGAGCCTCCATGCCCACCTGTATCATATCTTGTATCCAAGCTAGAGGCGGTATAACAGGGAACTAGAGCCTCCATGCCTGCCCATATCACATCTTGTAATCAAGCTAAAGGTGGCCCAACAGAGTACTAGAGCCTCCTCTGAATTTTTCCCTAATAAACTTATCCTTTCCCTCTAATACTGTAATCCCTTATATTACCCCTACAATCACACATATAAAATACAGGGCCGGATGGGGGCCCTAAGGGGAGGCTCTACATGACAGAGTTAATAGGAGAGAGTAGGAGGTAAAGGGGAAGCATGGAGGTTAAGGAAGAAAAAGATGAGGATTTGGAGAGATAGCGTTAGGGGATTGAGAAGAAGAAAAGCGAGAAGGGGGGTCCCGCCCACCCTGGGGTCCCGCGCACCCTTCCTGGAGAGGTGAATGATGAGGGGAAGCATTCATGAGTTTCAAGAAGTTCAAGTGATACAGATGTGTCTGGTGGTAATTGTGCATGTCCTGTTGTGGCAGCCTGTGGTGGGTGAGGGGGTCCTTGGAGCCAGGTTCTTATATGGGGTGGAGGGAGTTTGGTGGGTATGGTCTTACCTTTAAGACTTCACCCCGTTTGTTCATCATGGTTGGGTCTGGTGCGTTGGGTGAGGCCAGGGAAGGGATCATTTTTTGATATTCTAGCCTCTCAGTGAAGGGGGCAGTGGTGTCTCCGAGCCGGGTGTACGGTTGGAGGCAAGGTTCAGTGTTATGTGTGAAGCACCAGACCTTTTTGCTGTGGCTCCAAGGACCTCCTCTCCGTATGCTAAAAAGGGTTAATACGCATTGTTATTTTGTTAAATGAAATGGCGGTTGTGGCCAAAATAATATACTATGGTGTCAGCGTATTATTAGGGTGGGGGTGTAAAGTAGCAATATGGTCAGGTCACAGTGGAGGTGACTCTTGCATACTCGGGTCAAGTTTCATCCAATTCCAAAAACTCCATCTTGGTCACTATTTTTTGTCAATGCGTGTCTGTCAGTCTGGCTGTGCCTCACAGATCTCAACGAGACGTCTCAGTAACGATCGATACGGAACAATCAGCACTTGCCTCGGAGTTGGGGAATCCTGTGTCCTCCCGCACCCCGCACTTCTGTCCACTTTGATCCGAGCATGCTGCAAGGCAAAACTGCACTGAAACGCGTTGTCCCGGTTTAATCACTAAATGCCTGTGTACAAATAGCTTAATCACCGGTAGTAGACGCACAAGTCATCCCGGATGAAGGGCTCCTCAGTGCACGGCCAACGCTCACTAAAGTGACAACAGTGCTCCGACTGTGCTGCTCCTCGAGTCACGCTGGGCCAATGTAAATAATGACGCATTTACCAGACTGACGCGGTGATGGACGTCACGAGACCTGAGCCCGTAATGATGGATCCTACAACCTAACATAGTGCTCTCTGGGTAGAGAGGCCCGGGACGGGTAATTGGATCAAGCAAGATCTCAAAGTAAATGGTAAGTATTAGTAAAGCAGCCGATTTACAAAAAAAGCAAAACGAATTCCAATGGTCGTCATTTCAGGGTCACAACCATCAAGATAGGATGGCCAGGAAATAACGCCTTAAGTACCCTCCGAAATTAGGAGACATGAGTATTATGCCCGACAGCTACAGGGGCTCATTGTATGATGTGGGATGGCGGGAAACAAAAAAGAAGGTTGGGATGTATCCAGGAAGGAGAAATGAGCGAATAGATAAGATACACGACTCCGGAGCTCCATGGATGCAAGAATTTGGTGGCTTACGTGAAGAAATATGGGTCTATAGTTCAGGCTATACTGGGAGCACACAATAGTGTAGTTCTGTGTTCGGACACGTTAGCGTTGTAATTAGCTGCAATGTAATCGACAGTCTGGCACCTGTTGGTCATAAAACTTCTTGACATCCTCCTCTGACCCCTTTCGGCGACAAGTGATTTCTGTCCACAGGATCACGCATAGGAAAGAATGGGCAAGCTTTCTGCAGAATTGCAAAAAAAATACAACATGCTGCAATTTTTCTATTTCGCAGGCAAAATTAATAATTCGATATCGTTCTGCGTTTCTTACACCCATATCACAATCGCCCCAGTAGATATGAGCTCAAGCTGCTCTCCAGTGCAAAAACTTCACCAACACCCCCCATGTTTGCCTCCGGCTCCCCAGTGGGTTCGCCCTCAGCAGGGGTGGAGTATTGCAGCTATCTGCCATGACTTTACCCTGGCCACATCAGACACGGTGCACTCTTTAACGGCGGCTACAGTAGCAGTGGCCAGGAGTTTACAGGGTCATACAGTAATGATGACGAGAAGCCAACCACATATCATCACGTCATACAGTCATTCCGCCACAGGAAGGCATTTACCTTTATTCCCAGCCATGTCTATGCAGAACTCCCTGGAGAACCCTCTATATAGTTTTAGCGAGACCTTGAATGCAAGAAGGAATCGCTTCCCTTCTCAGGCCGGGTAAACAATCCGCTGGGAGAACACGCCGTACTTGTGTTTGGAGCAACCAAGACCTTGGAAACCCTGTCAATGCTGAAAGCTAATCAATGAGGTCATTATAAAGTGGAAGAGGAAAGCCAACCCCGGCCATTAACACATTACTTGCACTAAACGCATGCCAGTGCCCATGCATTGCAATATCAGGATGGATTATGATTGCAATGGTCAAACGATTACTTTTTTTTTTAACCCCTTAGTGACACGACCTATTTTGGATTATTTAAGGTTGCAACAAATGTTTTGGACCTTTTATCACCACTTTTCAAAAGCCATAGCTTTATATTTCTGCTGACACGGCCCTATGAGGGCATGTTTTTAGTGAGATGAGCTAAAGTTTTTATTGTTACTATTTTTGGGGTACTTCTAATGTATTGTATAACTTTTAGTATTTTAGGGGGGGAGGGTTTTTTTTTTTACAGCGTTAATCATGAAGCATAAACAACATAATAAATTGTAATTGCGGGTTGATACCATTACGACAATACTAAAGTGTTAGTTTTTTCCCCCCACTTTTGCACAATACAAAAAAAAACCCTTTTTTCTTGGAAAATATTTTATGTTATCACTTCATTCAATGTCCCGTAAGGTTCTTATTTTTCCATCAGCGGAGCTCTGTGAGGGTTTCCTTATTGCGTAATACGCTGTAATCTTTATTGGTACCATTCTGGTGTATATATGGCTTTTTTGGGGGAGGCAAAATGAACAAAAAAAAAACATTTGAAGTTTTTTTATAGCGTTTGCCGCACAGGATAAAAATTGTGTTCAGTTTACTGCAAAGGTCGTTATTAGAGATGAGCGAGCATTGCCCTTAGGGCTTATTTAGAAGACCATATATCGGGTCGGTTTTCACGCCGAGCCAATATACGGTGTCCTTGTCTGCAGGGGGGGGTGGATGGAAGAGCCAGGAGCAGGAACTGAGCTCCTGCCCCTTGCCACTATTTGCAATGGGAGGGGTGGGACGGGGCGGAGCTAAGTGGCGGGACTTAGCTCCGCCCCCTCCTATTGCAAATAGTGACAAGGAGCGGAGAGGGGGCGGGAGCTCAGTTTCTGCTTCTGGCTCTTCCATTCCCCCCCCCCTGCAGACAAGGACACCGTATTTCGGCTCGGCGTGAAAACCGAGCCGCTATACGGTCGTCTAAATAAGCCCTTAGCAAGTACCTGCCTGCTCGAAAGAAAAGATTCGCCTGCCGTCGGGGAGGAACGGAGGGGAGATCTCTCTCTCTGCCTCCCCCCCCCCCCCAGCTCCCCTCTGCTCCCCGCCGCAACTCACCTGTCACCCGCGCCGGCAGCCGAACCTTTTCTTCCGAGCGGGGAAATACTCGCTTAGGACAATGCTCGCTCATCTCTAGTCGTTATGGATGCAACGATACCAAATGTTTTTTTATTTTAATTCTTTTTTTAACAAAAAAGGAAAATGCGTGCAAAGATTTTTTTTTCTTTTGTTTATCCCTGTAGGGGACTTGAACCTGTGATGCTAGATCGTTTTGATAATACACTGCAGTACTTCTGTACTGCAGTGTACTATTGTTTATTATACTGATTTATGATTTAATCGCTTATACCATATACTGCAATACTTCAGTACTGCAATATATGGTATTTCTGTCAGCCCATCCCTGGGGACCTCCAGATGGTCCTTGAGCTGCCATGACAATCACATGGCACCTCACAATCTTATCACGCAGAGGCCATTTGGGACCCCGAAGTCAGATGGTGGGAGTAAAATTCAGCTGTTAAACTTTACAACAGTATTTAAAGGGTTAACAGCCGTGGTCAGCCTAAATGGTGATGGAGGCTGTTAATGACAATTGTCAGCTGTCAAAGACAGCTATCTGATCTACTGTTGATGGCCTACCCTGTGGATGAGCCATCAGTACTTTAGAACTTGAGAACCCCTTTAACTCACAACTGGGGAGATGTACTAAGCAAATGCCTCCATTGTACAATCCACCACCCCAAACCAGTTCCTTATATAAAGAGAGGTTACCGATCATTGCCTTTACCTTGTGTTTTCTCAAACAAACTTAGTTTTCTAGTCAGAAGAAAATTGATCGATATATTAAAGGGGTTGTCCAGTTGTAAACTATCGTTAGGATAGGCCAATAATAGATTTGTCAGGGTGTACCACCCAGGACCTCCACTGTTTAGCTGTTTACCAGGCCAATGCACACATGCACTGAGATGATTTCTGCCTGAAGCAGACAGCTCTGTTCCAACTGCAGTGGCCAGGCCTGGTATTACAGGCCACGTTCCCATGCACTGAGATGGGAACTTTGTAATACCAACCCTGGCCACTGCATCAGGAATGGAGTTGTCTGCTTCACTCTGAAATAAGCATACTGGCCCAGAAACCAGCTGATCGGCAAGGACCCCAAGTGGCAGACCCATGCTGATCTACTATTGATGTCCTATCCTGCAAATAGATCTTCAATAATTTACAACTGGAAAAACCTTTAAGTCATAAAAAAAGTCCAAGGAGAATGCTAAATAATACAAACTATACATCCTTCTAATGCAAACATCAGAATAGCGCTCGGCATATAGAACACATGCAATGAATTCTTCATGAGGAAGCTCCATGGTTTCCATCATCTGCTCCATTTTAAGTCTTCTTCATCTGGTTATTGTCTGGGTCATAGCCGACCCGGGATTGGGACGGGCCGATGTAATGAAGGGCGTCTCTTAGATAATAATCTTTATTTATATAGCGCCAACTTATTCCGCAGCGCTTTCGAGGCACACGGGGAACACCAACAATACGAAAATTGCAGAAATTACAAAAATGACATGTGGTATTCAATTATTTGGAAACAAAGGGGATGGGGGTGATACAGAAGGTAGAGGGGCAGGGGTGGAGCAAGGGGGACACACCAATGCAACGATAACATGTGATATACAGTTTTCAGGACACAAAATGTGTGGGGGGAGTGCATGGGTTACATGATAGGCAAAAGTGGAAAGCCATAGGGAGGGGCAGGGGGCATACGGTGGGGGTGGGGCCTAGATCAGGAGGTTTGGTATGCTACTTTGAAGAGTTTTGTATTTTATGCATTTGCCGCACAGGATAAAAAGTGTGTTTAATTTGTTGTACAAGTCGTTACGGATACGACGATACCAAATATGTGGGATTTTAATTTTTTGCATTTTTTTTATACTAATAGGAGAAAACGCACAAAAAAGGGTCACTTTTAACTTTTTTTTTACATTATTTTATTTATTTTTTTTTTTTTACACTATTTATGTCTTTGCAGAGGACTTGTACCATAACATGTACAATCACTATGATAAAGCATTGCAGGACAGAAGTCCTGCAATGCCTTATTGCTTCTAATAGCGATCATAGGCAATAGCAAAGAAGAACACCACTATCTGGCATGCTGTTGCCATCGTAACCTGACGGCCCTCCGCAATTGCATTGCGGAGGATTCGATGATGTCACAGAGGGAACGCCCTCCCCCTGTGCGCTTTTTACATACCACGATTAAATAGATCATGGAAGGGAAGGGGTTAACAGCGGGGGTTGCTGCCCTGATGCACCCCCGCTGTTGTAGGCGGAGGCCTGCTATCGGTGACAGCCAGCTCCCACTGCCGGATAGCGTGGGATCTCTTCTGATCTTGCGCTATCTACAGGGCGTAAGTGTAGATAGCGCAAGATCAGCCAGGACGTACACTTACAGCCTGTGGCATTAAGGTGTGCCTGAAGTTCCATGCGTGATGGATTGTCCGGTTGTTTTGGGGTAGAGCGTTCCAGAGGACTAGTGCTGTTCTAGAGAAGTCCTGGAGGCGTGCTTGTGAGGTTTGTATTAGAGGGGTGTTTAGTCTGAGTTAGCTGATCGGAGTAAGCGGGCTGGGTGGTGTACGGACAGAAGGGAGGGGATATACGGTGGTGCGGTGCCGAGGAGAGCTTTGTGGGTGAGGGTGAGGAGTTTGAATTTGGTTCTGTAGTGGATAGGCAGCCAATGCAATGACTGCCATAGTGCAGAGGCGTCTGAGTAATGGCTGGATAGGAAGATGAGCCTAGCTGCCACATTTAATATGGATTGGAGAGGGGAGAGTCTGGTGTGGGGAAGGCCGATGAGCAGTTACAGTAGTCGAGTCAGGAATGGATGAGGGCGATATCGAGTGTCTTTAGTGTGTCCGTGGTGAGGAACGGACTCATTTTAGCAATATTTCTGAGGTCCAGGTGGCATGTCCGAGCCAGAGATTGGATGTGGGGGGGTAAGTAGAGGTCAGAGTCCAGTGTGACCCCAAGGCAGCGGGCATGCTGACTGGTGGGTTATGATGGTGCCGGATACGGATATGGAGATGTTGGGGAAAGGTCTGCAGGTTGAGGACGGAAAGACGAGGACGTCAGTTTTTGAGAGGTTAATTTTGAGAAAAAGGGGGGACATGGTGTTAGAGGCAGCGGGCAGCAGATACCTCCCTGGAAGTGGAATTATTGGTCACCTACAAAGCACACAGTTGTAGAGGTAGCGCCCTGCGAGGGAACGATGTGCTGAAAGGCCGCACGATGAAGAGAGGTTTCTGTTAATATCCGTACGGCTCGCCATTCACCAGAACTGGGCTTGAGACTGCAATTGAATGTTCACCATACCATCAGAGCCCAGTCCATAGCTGCATTTACAATTCTGCAGGAGTCAAATTTCCCAGGATTCCTTGCTGGCTCAATGTCTATACAGCATTTATTCTGGTGATTCTGTGAGTGCTGCTCTGGAGTATAATACAGGATGTAACGCAGGATCAGTACAGGATAAGTAATGTATGTACACAGTGACTCCACCAGCAGAACAGTGAGTGCAGCTCTGGAGTATAATACAGGATGTAACTCAGGATCAGTACAGGATAAGTAATGTATGTACACAGTGACTCCACCAGCAGAATAGTGAGTGCAGCTCTGGAGTATAATACAGGATGTAACTCAGGACCAGTACAGGATATGTAATTTGCAAAGTTACTCAAATTTAGCTAGTGGTTAGGAGTTTCTTCAATCTTTCCCAGGATCTTATGATAAGTTAGGAGAACACTAATAAGGAAGGAAACCAGAGAAATGTGGAGATGGTTAAAGGCCAAGATGTCAAGATAACATTTTTCTTATTAATCTCAATTCTTCCCCTTTGGAGACAGTGAATACAGATTTCTTTGGGGAGATCTTGACCTAGAATCAGCCAACCACCTCAGGCAATAAGAGCTCCAAGCACATCTCTGATCATAATGATATATTACATGTTCTTACTTCTTTTAAGTTCTAACTCTCTAACATTTATCCATTTCCTCTTCTGCATATACGTTTTATAAAAAAAATTAATGTGATAAGCCGACACATCCAGCGGCCGCTTATCATGACGTCCATAAGCTAAAGTAGTGAGCCATATATATATATATATATATATATATATATATAGTTTTGAATACTAGGCCCCCCTCACACAGGCGTTTTTGTACAGTATTTAACGCAGCGCTAAGTATTGATCTCTTTTTTTTTTCGGCTTCCTTGGCTGCGCTCAGGGCTGTGCTGAAATCACCGCTAAGACGTTGTCAGAAACGCACGACAAGGCTGCTGAAACCGCAGTAAACTGAAAAATGCTGCTTTTCTGCAAACTTCTTTTCTAGACACTTTTTAAAATTCTCTAGTAAAGCAAATGAATGAGTCTATGGATATGTCTGCATGTAGTGGAAATGGTGCAGATTTCCAAAAGTAGGAAATCCTCACCATTGCTGCAGGTTTTGCTGCGGATCCGCAGCAGACGTCACCCCTTTAATTGCTGCAGATCCGCCTCAAAATCCACACCGAATGGATGCTCAGATGTAACTGTTGAAGAGCGCCGCGGCCCCTTCAATCAAGCGATTGGGAAGGGGACCCCGACAGATCAGATATTGATGGCTTATGAGGATAGGCCTTCAATTTTAAAAGGTTGTATAACCCCTTGAATGGATCCCTATAGTTTGCTGATGACTAACAGCTCCGGCAAGTAATAGAAGCCATTCTATAATGCAGACCCCATTACATAAAAATTATAAAGTAATTTGGGTAATATGTTGAAATTCTACATCTATGGACTCCAGTCATCACCTGCCGGGGGGGGGGGGGGTTGGGTAAGGCAATCCTGAACCATGGAGGATGACCTTCATTATATAAAAGGCTGCCGTATCAGAACAACCCCATTTCATAAGCCCTATATATACAGTATATTAGACTTCTTTGTACCTCTGTATCTCTCTGATTTCATTCAGCACAAACTTGACAGCAAAAAATATTAATATGACGTGCTCCATTGGACGTGGTACCACAGAGATAAGGAAGCGTTGCCTCTAGGGTGAATAACCTCACAATATGGTGCCATTTGGAGCACTCTATGGTGCCAAGTGGAGAGCCTACAGCTCTGTGTCTTCATATGAATGACCGAGACAGGATTCGGCAAGGTAGATGGACAAGGAGGTGTTAGGCATCCTGGGCACTTCGGCTCACGTTGGCAGAAGGCTGCGGGTTGAAACCACTGGGCCGATAGGCACATCCGCTTTCTAACAGGTGTGGCATGCATTAAGGAAAAGTAATTGGGCGCTGCCACATGGTGAATAATGGTACCAATTAGTTACTCAACAAACTTGGCAAAGTAAACGGACAAACTTGCTCACCGGTGTCAGAATGGCCAGTGTATAACAGAGTGGTGTTCAGCAAAGGAGTGATGGGGATTGGCGGTGCTCGGTTCACTCTCTGTGAAGGCAGGTAGCAGATGTATGGTCTCCCTGTTTTGGAGCGTCGCTCCCTCGTACAGGGTTCAGGGTTGGGCGTAGTCCGCAAGGCAAATGCCTGAAGTGGAGAATCCTCCACAGCAAACTGGCAGACCAACTCGTGCTCTAGAGTGAGTGGGCATTGCCCCTGCGGGTTCTCGCTCAAGGGGAACAGACCACCCCCAGCGCCACTACTCCCCGCTTAAAGGCAGAGCGCACTTTCAAGTACAGTTCAATTTACAACTATGTGTAAACATACATAAAACGACATACTTCAGGCAGCGTTAATAAACACAGCACAGGGGCACCCCCTTACACATACACGACTCCACCACTTCCAGGGTAAAAAAAAAAATCGATGTGAAGAGCAACTCCTGCTCTGAAGGACTTGAAACCATCTCTTAGCCTGCATTCATTCTGCTTCCATTTTCCAAGTTGCCATCTTTAGTTTTGGCAGAGTTGTTTATTATGGCTAATTACATAAAGGTGCGCATAGAGGAGGCCGATGTTAAAAACTGACACGTCTCCTTGTACCTGTTTACCTGGTTACACCTTAAGAATCAACACGCCGAGTCAATATACTGAACACGCTTTGTTTTACTTTCTTCAAACCGCGCCGCAGACATATTATCTACTGACTGGCGGAGAAGCAGAAGGCGCTGCAAAAGTTATTTCTGATTTCCATCATCAGTCACAATTATGTAAAATCTACTGTGAAATATATTAAAACATAAACCATATGCAAGGCTTAAGTGTAAGCGGGAGATGTGAAGCGGCTCGCCAGGTGCAGAGGAGTCGCTGTCACGTGGATCGCCTTTTCTTCTGTTATTTTGGGCACAAAAAGAGGCACAGAATGCCAAAATCAAGCAGATTCTGTCAATTCTGCCTCACAGAACTGATAAACAGTTAAAGTGCAATTCCACTTACTAGTTTTTCTGCTTTTATGTAAATAAAGGATGAAATGTTCAGTCATTTCCACATATACTGGGTAGATTAACAAGGGCCAATGTGCAAGATTTCTGGGGTAAAGCAATTGCCTATTTCTGTGCAGGCTGTACTTATGTGCAAACTTGCAACGTTTTGGCCATTTTCTGCCGCCTTCGCCACTTTCTAAGAGTTGAGCAGGCTTGGAAGAAGGGGCGTGGCCACCAGCCAACAAAATTCACCATCATTTATGCCTGAAACTGGTGTAAATTATAGTGGAAATCTAGGTCAGCTGATAGATTTGACTTTTTGGCCCCTTAAAGGGGTTTCCGGCCAAGAATTATTGATGACCTTATTATTGAATAGTTCATTGCCAGGGACTCACCAGTCAGGATCCCTGGGGATGAGCCTACTGCCAGTTGGGTAGGGGTGGGAAGGGGGGAGAATACTACTGCCAGTTGGGTAGGGGTGGAAAGGGGGGAAAATACTACTGCCAGTTGGGTAGGGGTGGGAAGGGGGGAGAATACTACTGCCAGTTGGGTAGGGGTGGGAAGGGGGGAGAATACTGCTGCCAGTTGGGTAGGGGTGGGAAGGGGGGAGAATACTACTGCCAGTTGGGTAGGGGTGGGAAGGGGGGAGAATACTACTGCCAGTTGGGTGGGGGTGGGAAGGGGGAGAATACTACTTACAGTTGGGTAGGGGTGGGAAGGGGGGAGAATACTACTGCCAGTTGGGTAGGGGTGGGAAGAGGGGAGAATACTACTGCCAGTTGGGTAGGGGTGGGAAGAGGGGAGAATACTACTGCCAGTTGGGTAGGGGTGGGAAGGGGGAGAATACTACTTACAGTTGGGTAGGGGTGGGAAGGGGGGAGAATACTACTGCCAGTTGGGTAGGGGTGGGAAGAGGGGAGAATACTACTGCCAGTTGGGTAGGGGTGGGAAGGGGGAGAATACTACTTACAGTTGGGTAGGGGTGGGAAGGGGGGAGAATACTACTTACAGTTGGGTAGGGGTGGGAAGGGGGGAGAATACTACTGCCAGTTGGGTAGGGGTGGGAAGGGGGAGAATACTACTTACAGTTGGGTAGGGGTGGGAAGGGGGGAGAATACTACTGCCAGTTGGGTAGGGGTGGGAAGAGGGGAGAATACTACTGCCAGTTGGGTAGGGGTGGGAAGGGGGAGAATACTACTTACAGTTGGGTAGGGGTGGGAAGGGGGGAGAATACTACTTACAGTTGGGTAGGGGTGGGAAGGGGGGAGAATACTACTGCCAGTTGGGTAGGGGTGGGAAGGGGGGAGAATACTACTGCCAGTTGGGTAGGGGTGGGAAGGGGGAGAATACTACTTACAGTTGGGTAGGGGTGGGAAGGGGGGAGAATACTACTTACAGTTGGGTAGGGGTGGGAAGGGGGGAGAATACTACTGCCAGTTGGGTAGGGGTGGGAAGGGGGGAGAATACTACTGCCAGTTGGGTAGGGGTGGGAAGGGGGGAGAATACTACTGCCAGTTGGGTAGGGGTGGGAAGGGGGGAGAATACTACTGCCAGTTGGGTAGGGGTGGGAAGGGGGGAGAATACTACTGCCAGTTGGGTAGGGGTGGGAAGGGGGGAGAATACTACTGCCAGTTGGGTAGGGGTGGGAAGGGGGGAGAATACTACTTACAGTTGGGTAGGGGTGGGAAGGGGGGAGAATACTACTTACAGTTGGGTAGGGGTGGGAAGGGGGGAGAATACTACTTACAGTTGGGTAGGGGTGGGAAGGGGGGAGAATACTACTTACAGTTGGGTAGGGGTGGGAAGGGGGGAGAATACTACTTACAGTTGGGTAGGGGTGGGAAGGGGGGAGAATACTACTTACAGTTGGGTAGGGGTGGGAAGGGGGGAGAATACTACTTACAGTTGGGTAGGGGTGGGAAGGGGGGAGAATACTACTTACAGTTGGGTAGTGGTGGGAAGGGGGGAGAATACTACTTACAGTTGGGTAGGGGGTGAAAAGGGGGAGATTACTACTGACAGTTGAGTAGGGGTGGGAAGGGGGGAGAACACTACTGCTTGTTTGAGCCCCAGAATTCAGACTCCCACCGATCATAGAGTGGTGACATATTACAGTGATAGACCACCACTTATGCAAATATTTGCATAGAATGATTACCATTTCTTAATCCCCCTCAACTTTTCATAAGGTAAGCAGTAACAAGAGGGATACAACAAGCAGCAGCGGCGTACCTTGTGCTTCATAACCATCACATTGAGAAGCGTCTCCATCATCTTCACTGGAACCAATTCCAAGTGCAGACTGCAGTTGTGTTACATTCATGCGAGCTGTCAACTCTCCATTTCGGTCACCGATCTACAATAGCAAACAAAAGAAGCTGGTCAAGAAAAAAAAATATAAGAAGCCAACTATGCCGAAGTCAAATCCATTTTCCATATCCAGTTTCCTCTCTCACTAGACTTTTCTCTCCAATGCCCTTCTCTATAGCAGTTGGCAATCTGCCGAGAAAAAGAAACAGCAGCTCGCAGCAATGATTTTAAGGAATTTCTATTTATGCCCTTTGCTAATTCTTTCTGGGTCTGAGGAATAACCTTTATCCTTGGGAGTGCCAAGTTGGCATAGGAAGTCTTATATAGCCCATGCAATGCTCCCTGGGAAAAAAGTATGCAAATTGGGGATGGAAAAGTATCTTCTCAGCGTCACCTATTGGAAGGGGAGATCCCTATAGATCAATGTTCAACCTTTCAACAGCCCCTGACAACATGACTAAGGATATAAGCCAAATTAGAGTCTGACTTAGTTTGGTTTATATCGTCAATCAGCTGTCATTCAATAGCTGAGAGCTGCCTCTGATTGGTCCCTGCGCTCAGCCAATCAGAGGCAGCACTCACTCACCCATTCATGAATTCATAGCTGTAGCAGAGGATAGCGGGCAGCGCTCCTTTGATCGGACCCTTTCGCTGAAAACGCTGCTAGGTGCAGATTTTTCAGCGAATCGTCGGCCCCGGTCACACGATTTGCGGATGCGCATCCGTTATGCGATCCGTAAATCACGGGAAAAAACACCCGTGTGACTGAGCCCTTATAGGAAAATTGCCTTCCAATAGGTGGTGCTGTGGAGGTACCTTGCAAAGTCACTCAAGGGTAACTACATGTTCTTGGATCCCAGTGCAAAACATGTAAAAGTTCCTCCACCATCAACCATGTATACTAGTAGTGTATTTGGGCCCCATCAGGTCACAGGGCCCAGGTTCAACTCTTCAAACATAACTGAGTTTTCAACACATTTTCTAAAATACACCATGTTATCTTCCCCTCTCACTTGCTGCTGTTTGCACTCTGTTTCATGTCTATAAGCTCTTCAGGTGTTCTTCCCCATTTTGATGCTGTCCTGCTATTTGCAATATACTTTCATGTAGCGAGCCTAGAATTCTGCCAGTAGTCCACTTTCCTGCAGTTCCTTGCCCTGAATTCCCATACTGCATTGCAGCCTGTGGTCCAATATCTGAATGCCTGCCCCTCAGCTCTCCTAAAACAAGTCAGCCATTCTGGCCAAACGGTGAGTAAATCTAATATACTGTGGAGATTGCTCTCACAGTGTCTGTAGACGTGTCAGCCTGCAGTCTCTGAATCCATAAGAGTGCCCCAGTGAAGACAGCCCATTCCCCCATTGCTAAAGAAACGTTCCTTTGTCGTAATTACTACAGAAGCTATGTACCTAACAACAAACAGTGGATTGCAGAGAAACTGGGAGAGTCAGATTAGAACTGAAGCCTATTTCCAGCTGTACAGTAAGAAGGAGTTTAATGATATTGTGGTAGAGTTGAAGAATTCATTGTATAATTAGATGACTGCAGAGAGAATAATTGGTTTAGAAGATAAGTGTCCAAATCATGATTAATGCACAGAACAACTTTACAGCTACTCGAGATTTTCACCAGTAAGATTCGGATACAATTCACTCGCTGTGCTGCTGAACGCCACAACCTTACTACTACATAGAATGGGCAAGATTTGCCCAAAAGGGCAACAACACTAAATAGGAGTTTGATTCAAGTGGGGTTAACTAATTAAGTTGTTATTCAAACATTATGTTCCCTTCTTGACTATACGCTTTAGTGAAAGGATCTGCAAGACTTAAGCAAACAAACAAAAAGGAACATCGGATCCTGACAAACATTACTGAAAGGATGTTACATAACTGGCTCTGAAACTGGTACAGCTGGCAGGCTGGGCACCTTCTCTTAATGACCCCGTTTAGGAACAGAGGAGGTCGTGAAGGTCTATTTCACTTATAGAAATAATGGATTTTAATTAATGTTTTGATGCATTGGGAGACCCGTTATTTCTATTACACCTCCTATTATTACACCTCTAATACACTTCTTCCTGTGACATCACACCTGCTTAAAACCCCCGTAATGGTCTGCCAGCTGTCTCTAACATGATGTCATCTCTCCACCTGAAGCTGAATCTTTCAATAACTGAACTTCTTGTGTTTCCCCCATCTACTAATCGACCTAAACCATCTTAGTCTGTGGTACCATAACTTCCCGGTAGGACGAACGCCGTCTTGAGGTCATGGTTGGCTCAAATCTTTCCTTCGCTCCCCATGTGCAATCACTTGCTCACTCAGGTCACCGGCACCTCAAAAACATCTCCAGAGTTCACCTTTTCCACACTGTAGAAAACATCAAAAATTCTTATTGTTGCCCTGATCAATTCACATCTTGTTTACTACTGATCGGTCTTCCCCTCACGAAATATGTCACACTCTAATCTATTCAGAATTCAGAAGCCAGGCCTTTTTTGCCCAGTAACCCTGTGCCAGCCGCTACACCGATGCCTCCACCTTGTGCCAGCCGCTACACCGATGCCTCCACCTTGTGCCAGCCGCTACACCCATGCCTCCACCTTGTACCAGCCACCACACCTATGCCTCCACCTTGTGCCAGCCACTACACCGATGCCTCCACCTTGTGCCAGCCGCTACACCGATGCCTCCACCTTGTGCCAGCCGCTACACCGATGCCTCCACCTTGTACCAGCCACATCTATGCCTCCACCTTGTGCCAGCCACTACACCAATGCCTCCACCTTGTGCCAGCCGCTATACCGATGCCTCCACCTTGTGCCAGCCACTACACCGATGCCTCCACCTTGTACCAGCCACCACACCTATGCCTCCACCTTGTGCCAGCCGCTACACCGATGCCTCCACCTTGTGCCAGCCGCTACACCGATGCCTCCACCTTGTGCCAGCCGCTACACCAATGCCTCCACCTTGTGCCAGCCGCTACACCAATGCCTCCACCTTGTGCCAGCCGCTACACCAATGCCCCCACCTTGTGCCAGTCACCACACCCATGCCTCCACCTTGTGCCAGTCACCACACCTATGCCTCCACCTTGTGCCAGCCACTACACCGATGCCTTTACCTTGTGCCAGATGCAACACCAGTGCCTCCACCCCGTGCCAGCAGCTACACCAATGCCTTCACCCTGTGTCAGCAACTACACCGATGCCTCCACTTTGTGCCAGCTGCTACACCAATGCCTTCACCTTGTGCCGGTCACTGCATCAGTTGCTCAGCCACTACACAATACACGAGCTCTCTAGAATGCGCTACCCAAATAATCAGGTTAAACACCAGCACAGTTTTAAGTGTGGTCTAAAAACACATCTCTTAGGGGAGGCCCAATATATTCTTTAATCTAAAATCTTTTTTATTTACCCTCCCCCACACTCTACCTCCTCCCACTGTATCCTCCACACCCCATGCATCCGTATACACCTCAGAACAGTAATATACAGATATCGGCTGGTGAACAGCTCGTACAGCTGTGTGTACACTACCCTATTTATATAAAACTTGGCCAGACCATTGGCCAGAACAAGTTGATACGATTACAACAATGCCGAAATAATACTATTTAATAGGTTTTTCCACTTTTACACAAAAAAAACCTGTTTGTGGAATATATATACTTTTTTGCATCGGTGCATCCAAAGATCCAGAATTTTTTTTATTTCTCTATTAAAGTTGTATAAGGCCCTGTTTTCTGAAAATGAGCAAAAAAGAAAAAGTTTCGCTTTTTTTTAAATAGCGTTTGCCATCTGGGATAAAAAGTATGTTCAATTTTTCGTATGGGTCGTTACTGATGCAACAATAGTAAATGTGGGGTTTTTTTTAAAAAGGGCGGGAAAAAGTACATTAAAAAAGTTTTTCCAGCATTTTGCTTTTAAAGCGGACTTGAACTTGCAATCCCAAGAATTCTTTGATAATACAATGCAATACTTCTGTACTGCAGTTTATTATCACTATTTGGCAATTTCATGATGGAGGGCCTGTTGAAGAGGGAATGCCTTCCCTCTGTTTACCTCATACATGCCGCGATCAACATTGATTGCAGCATGTAAGGGGTTAACAGTAGGCATCTATGTTCTCAAGGGATCCCCGCTGTTGCAGGGGAGGCGAGCTGTCAGTCACAGAAGGCTCCTGTTGCAGTCTTAAGTCCTCAGCCCGCTCCATCCATAAGACATACCTATACACCCTTTCACAGCAACCACTTCTGACCAGGACGTACATATACGCCCTGGATTAGGAAGGGGTTAAAGGGTTTGACTCATGAACAATATTACCTATTCACATGGACAGGCAATGCAGTAAAAGTATGATCACTGGGGTCGGATTGCCAGGACCCCCACCAATCACAAGTAGGCGGTTCTCAAGTCTCATGTATGAATAGATCAGTGGTCAGTATGTGACCAGTGCTCTACTGATTGTCTAGTGGACTGAGGACATCGTTGAGAACAGAGCTTGGTTATCTCTGTCAATGCCACAGACGGCCAGTGGAGCGGTAGGTCACATGTGTGACCATCGCTGCATTCAATCAGGGCCTTGAGACCCTAATTCTAGTGATCATGGGGGTCCCAGCATTCGGACCCCCAGATATCATACATGTATCACCTATTCTGTGGATAGCTGATAGATGTGGTTTGTGGGGCAATTCCATTAAAGCAAGCCACAGATCTTAGCAAAGTCTCGCCTAAGCTTTCCTGTACTCTGGGCAAATATTGTGCTTCCTGCCCAGTCTGGGATGTAAATAAGCGGTTGTTGGTGCCTCCCGCAGCTATGTCTTATACCTTAGTGTTTGTTGGTGCCTCCCGCAGCTATGTCTTATACCTTAGTGTTTGTTGGTGCCTCCCGCAGCTATGTCTTATACCTTAGTGTTTGTTGGTGCCTCCCGCAGCTATGTCTTATACCTTAGTGTTTGTTGGTGCCTCCCGCAGCTATGTCTTATACCTTAGTGTTTGTTGGTGCCTCCCGCAGCTATGTCTTATACCTTAGTGTTTGTTGGTGCCTCCCGCAGCTATGTCTTATACCTTAGTGTTTGTTGGTGCCTCCCGCAGCTATGTCTTATAGCTTAGTGTTTGTTGGTGCCTCCCGCAGCTATGTCTTATACCTTAGTGTTTGTTGGTGCCTCCCGCAGCTATGTCTTATACCTTAGTGTTTGTTGGTGCCACCCGCAGCTATGTCTTATACCTTAGTGTTTGTTGGTGCCTCCCGCAGCTATGTCTTATACCTTAGTGTTTGTTGGTGCCTCCCGCAGCTATGTCTTATACCTTAGTGTTTGGCTAACAGCTCTCCCTCATAGTAACATAGTATGTAAGGCTGAAAATAGCTGTATGGCCATTTAGTTCAGCCTGTTGATCCAGAGCAAGGCACCCCCCCCCCCATGAGGTAGAAGCCAATTTTCCTCATGTTAAGAGGGAAAAATCCCTCCCCGACTCCAAATATGGCAATCAGAGTAATCCCCGGATCATGAGCTTTCTGATTATGACATATCATATTGTATCGCTAAAGAAAGACGTCCAGGCCCCTCTTGTACACTTTTATAGACTTCACCATCAGCACGTCCTCAGGCAGAGAGTTCCATAGTCTCACTGCTCTTACAGTAAAGAACCCCCTTCTATGTTGGTATAGGAACCTTCTTTCCTCTAGACGTAGAGGGTGCCCTCTTGTTACAGTCACAGTCCTGGGTATAAATAGATGATGGCAGAGATCTCTGTATTGTCCCCTGATATATTTATACATAGTTATTAGGTCGCCCCTCAGCCGTCTTCTTTCTGAACTAAATAACCCCAGTTTTGCTAACCTCTCTGGGTATTGTAGTCCGCCCGTTCCATTTATTACTTTAGTTGCCCACCTTTGTTCCCGCTCAAGCTCTGATATGTCCTTCTTCAGTACTGGTGCCCAAACTGTCCACAATATTCCATGTGTGGTCTGACCAGTGACTTGTAAAGAGGAAGAACAATGTTCTCGTCATGTAGCCCTAGACTAGAGATGAGCGAGCACGGTCGGTTAAGGTTGATACTCAAGCAAGCGTTGGTCTTCTTGAGTAACTGCATACTTGTCCGAGCAAATGCAGGGTAGAGTAAGAGAGATCTCTCCCCCCCGCGCATTTTGCTCGGACGAGTATGCAGTTACTCAAGAAGACCAACGCTTGCTTGAGTATCAGCCTTAACCGACCGTGCTCGCTCATCTCTACCGAAGACCTCTTCTGGTGCACCCCATGATCCTATATGCCTTGGCAGCAGCTGCCTGACACTGGTTGCTCCAGTTAAAGGGTAACTAAACTTTTTATAAACTTCTGACATATTAAAGTGACATGTCAGAAGACTTAATTGGTGGTGGTGAAAGAGGGGGGGGGGGGGGGTGTAGGTCGGCTGCCAAAACCCCAACTGATTGCTGGAATGGACGAGCAGAAGCATTGAGCTGAGCGCTGTGACTGTTAAGTTGCCATCTCTAGTGATGTACTGAGTCCATAGACTTTCTACGGAGCCTGTATACTGCTCCAAGGAGTGATGGAAACAGTCAAACGGGCACACTGCTTAAACGCTTCTGCCACTTTGCTCTAGTGATTGGCAGGGGTCTCCGCACCGAGACCTCACCGACCAAAACTTCAGACATGTCAGAAGTTTCTTAAAAGTTTAGTTATGCTAAACTTCCACTAGAACTAAAATGCACCAGTCCTTTTCCGTGCTAGGGGTACCCAGCGTTTTCTTATTTAGTGTGTGGATTTATGATACAACATATAAGGGCTTAGTGTCAGGATCTCAGCGTATGCTATAACCTTCTTACCTCACATGAGATTTCCATATGCTTCCTTGCATACCGCAGTGCTTCCTCATGATTACCCAAGGACACATAGGCATTTCCCAGGCTCCAGGATGCCCTCCCTTCTCCTACCCTAAAACAAAACAGCAAAGCGGTCAGTAGGCAATCCACAAGTCATGAAAACCAAAAGTGTCACATATAGCGTGAAGCAGGTTGAATGCAAATCTTGGTAGACGACCCTCCATTAGAGAAAAGCAGGAAACCCCGAGAAGCTATCTGCACCTAGTAACATGGTCCCCCTAGGGGGCCGCAATCTGGAGATGTAGGAGAATGCAGACAGGACTTCATGCATAAGATTCAGTTAAAGATAAGGGAGCAGATAGTAAAACACCCAATCAGAGGATGTGGAGAAGAAGAAAGGTGTGAAGAATGGGAGTAATGATAGGGAGCGCGCACAGACTAGTGAGCAGCCAGGAGCTTCATCTGAAGTGTCACATGGTGGAAACTGTGTAAATAGGGGATTATCCATGCTTCGGGATTCACAATGGAAAGCTGGAGACCAGATAGCGGAGGATTGTCCTGGACGGCTGCGTCAACGCTTTAGTGCGGGGAGACGATGGATTTTCAAAATGATATTGACATAAGTGACAAGAAGAACGAATTGCAGTCACTGGCTTAAAAAACAAGACCGGAAACAACATGTGAAGGTCAGGACAAGGTGATAGACGCAAGGTATCGCTGGCTGCCACATACACCATCCTACCAGAAGTAGTCGGACACCTGAGCAAGAATCAACAGTACTATTTATTTCCATATGTTACGTATATATGCTCTATTAGGAATGGTGGAGCTGCGCTCACTCCACCGACACCGAGTCATAGAAACCAATATAACCATATGGACTAGTGCATATATAACACTAGTCACTGACTGGTATCAGTGGTACTAATATCACTGTGGAGGAGCCTTGGGAACGCCTTCTGCCTGAGGGTGTTGTGCCAACGGCAAAGGTTCTGTTATGGCCTGGGGATGTGTTACGTGGCATGGTCTCCGTCCGTTGGTTGAAGTGACCAGAACCATGAACGCGGAGGTGAACCCTGACATCCTAGACAATACTGTGCTGCTGACAATGTGGCAATACTCTGGGAATGGTCGGCCATACTTCCAACAAGACAGCGCGCCTTGTCACACATCCAACGCTGCTTTACGTTGGTTTGGGGATACAGATGTTCCACGATTGGACCGGCCGCACAGTCCCAACTTGAAACTACTGAATGTCTGTGGGACAACCTTGTGTCAGGAAACATGAACAGCGTCCATCTCCTGTGATAGAACTTGCCAGACATTTGCAGGATGAATAGAGGGAAATACAAGCTGAAGTGTATCAGACGTTAGTAGAAACTATGGCACGGAGAGTATCCGATGTCATTAGGGCCAAAGGAGCCCCACGAAGTGTTAACATATGGAAATAAATGCTACTTGTGATTCTTGCTCAGGTGTCCAACTACTTTTGGTAGGATAGTGCATACTGGTCTGGCAGTCGCTGTCATGGTGGCATCTACAGGGGCACTTGGACTGTGTGTAAATCATTTTGGGAGCTCTGAGAATTGGAGATATGAAAGTTACGATTATGTGGGTGGACGAGGCACGGAATTCAAACCCGCGGCATGTCAATCGTATCGCCGTTTCTGCTGCTGTATTGCTTCTCTCTATAGAGAGAGATTTCCACAGCTGAATAAAGCTGCTTTAACCCTTTCCAATCCACTGTCTGACCTCTGAAGACATTATGATTTAAGGCTGTACAGCTCCGATGTTGGAAGACGTCCATTTGGGTTCTCTTACTGTATATTGCCAGCCTCTCTGCTGTCGAAGCCTATGTAACGTGTCACCTCATGCAGTACTGGCTTTAGCCAGCAGATAGCGCCGTTGTATAACGGCAGAAAAAGAGTAAGCCCCCTAGGAAAACCAGGATACAAATTGGATTGGAAAGGGTTAAATCCTGTGCCAAATTTTCGCAACCGAAATCTTGTGGAACTTCTGTGCGGTCTCCCGCTGTGAACATTTTGCGCGATTTCCGCCCCACGTGTGCCCAGCCTACAGTGTACATAGAGAAAGTCTGTAGCTTCAGGGTCCTCTTTGCAGCAGCAGTGAGCTAGAGTTGTTGGTGACAGAAGCGTCACTTTGCTCCGGGCATCTCTAGATGTGTGTCCGGGCGGCTCTTCGCTGTCTTCATCAATGCAATCACCTTTATTTTTTTTGTGATGAGCAATATGTATAATACAATGACGTGCCAAAAGTCATGCGACAGGAACGAATATTGTGTAGGACCCCTCTAGCCCAATGAAGTGCAGCAACTCAATGTGGCATCGATTCCACAAGTGGATGGAAGATCTCTGGAGGAACGTTGAGCCGTCTGGATAGCCGTGCACACCTCATGGTCTTTGTAGATGCAGGATCTTGGTTGCGGATGGATGTCTCCACCACGTCTGGACAACTTAGGCCGGATGGCACGGTGCATCATCCTGCTGGAATATCCCATCATTGTGGGGTACATAAAGTTCCTGAAGGGCTACAAATGGCCACCAAGGAGTGCAACGTGGTGATAATGGCTTCTATGCCTTATTCCCGGCACGCACGTGACGCTGTAGATCAAGGAACGTCAAATGCCCACATGGGATATCCCATCTGTCTGGCGCCAAATATTATGCCTCAGCTCCAACTCCGATAACTCATGCCACCAAAAGCTACCAGACACCCGTGTGTGTAAGACATCAGATCAACTTGTTCCCCCTTTAAACAGTAATTATCTTACAGCTCCCTCCTGTGGCTACAAGAGGTATAGCACAATTATGATATCATGCAGAGAGCCCACGTTACTATACCGCTCGTTCACACAGGCATGTGCAAGTCGGGTCTATGAAAAATGCACCGTTTTCACTGCGTGTCCGAGCGCACGGGTATTTTTATGTCCGTGTTGCATCCATATCTCATCAATTTTTTTTACACGTCCAATAAAAAAACCCAAGAGGGGCGAAGTGATGTCAGCTTTGTCACAAGCCACAGAAAGTGCGCAAAAAAACCTGCAATGGACCCAGATGCGAATACGTGTTCACTGCATTTTTTTAGGCGCCTACAGACCTCATTGGGCAATTTTGGTACATGAACATGAGCAAAAATAGGACACGCTGCGATTTCTTCTACACGCAACATCAGTCCGCGTAAAAAAACGGATATCTGAATACACCAATCTAATTCAGTAGGTCTGTGTACGGTCTGTATTCAGTCAGTAGATAAATACGGACAGAACATACATGGTGTGAATGGGCCCTAAATGTTCTGCTGACATCGCTGCTGGAGGCTCCGTGGCCAAATTCCATTAACCCTTTCAAATCCAGTTTGTATCCTGGTTTTCCTAGGGGGCTTACTCTTTTTCTGCCGTTATACAACAGCTCTATCTGCTGGCTAAAGCCAGTACTGCATGAGGTTACATGTTGGATAGGCTCCGACAGCAGAGAGGCTGGCAATATACAGTAAGAGAACCCCGACGGACGTCTTCCAACATCGGAGCTGTACAGCCTTAAATCATAATGTCTTCAGACGTCAGACAGTGGATTGGAAAGGGTTAAAATCTAAATTGAAGTAGCCCAGCATGACAGATACCGTAACAGAATCATTATCATCCTTGGAGTCCTTGCAGGCTTCTTGTGTTTGAAGCGACCCTTTGTGCCTCAAGATATAAAAACGTCCGCACCGCCTGTCCGACTACCTGAAGCGCGCCGCGTATCATTGGATGCATCGTTAGTCTAAGGCCTCGTTTAGACAAGCGCATTAGAGGCGCGCTTCTATAGGAATGAATGGGTTCCTATAGAAGTGTTCACATAAAACAATGTTGGACGCGCTAAATCCTCGCACCTTACAAAGATAGGACGTGTGACTGCAGGCCGCATCTGAGCTCCGTGGTGTGCGCAAAGATAGGACCGGACCCATCTTTGGTGTGTGCTTTCCATAGACCTCTACGGGGGCTGGAGAACACACACCACGCACCTCGGAGCTGGAATTAACCCGTTCATGTGATCTATAGAGCAGTATAGCCGCAATCTTTGCACGCGGCTATACTGTGCGCCCCCAGCGCTCGTGTGAATGAGGCCTAAGGCGCCGCACGCCGCTCTGACCGGTCAGCATTACCATGTCAGCAGCATCGGCCAATCACAGCAAGTTTACTGTGCTAGACCAATGAAGCATACCAATGTACAGTGTGCATCAGAGCGGTGGTGCGGCCATCTTTGTCCCGGAGCGGAAGATCGCCCTCACAATACAACTATAGGAGATTCCTGGCAGCAGGAGGGCTTTAAAAAAATAACTAGAATCCGTGCACAAGCCGAGCGTCTTTGTTTGCGGTCATTCAATGGGAACCTTCACTGCTTACTTCCCACGGAGGGCTAGCTAGCTGGTCCGATGATGCCCATTAACCCTTTCCAATCCACTGTCTGCCGTCTAAAGACATTATGATTTAAGGCTGTACAGCTCCGATGTTGGAAGACGTCCGTCGGGGTTCTCTTACTGTATATTGCCAGCCTCTCTGCTGTTGGAGCCTATCCAAGGTGTCACCTCATGCAGTACTGGCTTTAGCCAGCAGATAGCGCCGTTGTATAATGGCAGAAAAAGAGTAAGCCCCCCCTAGGAAAACCAGGATATAAATTGGATTGGAAGGGGTTAACAGAAAGAGCGCTGCACTACAGAGATCATCATACGGCCGCATGCGTCTGCTTTCACACCATGTTTGCTAAGTGCATTTGACATATGTGCTTGGGAGCTTCCTCCATGCATGCAGCACATATCTACAGGCCTCCATTCATCTGACAGTCGCCAACAGACGGTCCCATTGACGGGTAGATGTACTATTTGTGCTGTATAGAATAACGCAGTATTAGAACTTTTGAGTGATTTAAATTACAAAAAGGAAACCAAAATAATGCACGATGCCCCCCCCCCCCCCCCCCAAAAAAAAAAAACAGCACGGGGACTCTGCGTTTTGGCTCTGCATGGTGGTAATGCCGACCACTTCACCGCTGCGGCCCGTACTCCATACAACTACACAGATACGTAAGGGTGACTGTAGGCTTGCAGGCTGCAGTCCTTGTAGAGGCTGGTAACCAGGTCCGTACATTTACACAATATACGCTGACTGGACACTCTATTAGGGCCCCCGGCCCGCTCACGATTGGCGCTTCCCTGTATGGAAATGATCCCTGGAGTGCAACATAAAATCATGTGACAAGTTCTCCGTGGATCAGTTTCAGTGTGAATCCACATTAGAAGGGAAAATCCAGCGATCTGGGCGACTTCTAACGAGGCCGGTCATCGGTGGTAGACTAGCCGGGCCGAAATGTCACTGCCAACCGCGTGGGGTTTTCTATTGCAGTAATGGAGAATATAACGAGAATGGCGCGATTGAGGAAAAACGTCCAGCAAAAGGGGATCCTGTGGCTGGAAACAACTTGTCGCCAAAAGGGGTCCGAGGAGGATGTCAAGAATCATTTTGACCAACTGGTGTTGCACAGTCAAGAGCAGCCAAATACAAGGCTGTTGCTCCAACTAATATGTGCGCACACACACAACTCGGTGTTCCTTCGCACGGACGGCTATAGCAGCAGATGACGGGTTTAAGCGTCATTGTGTCTGAGATAAACAGTGGGCAAAAGAGCACAAAAATTGGATCACTGAGTAGTGAAGAAAGATCGCCTGGTGGAAGTAAATTAATGGTGTGAGGAATGGTCTTTGATGTGTCCTCTGTGCGTGGACACCATGACAAATTTATTGTTGCATTGCTGAAGGCTAAAGGTGGTCCAATACTAGATGGGGTCACTAATAAAGTGGCCACCTATCAACCAGCCTGAGCCGGCCACACTCACCTGTCCCCTAATTCCTGTGCAATGGACAGATGCTTGAGATGGTATTCTATCGCCCGCTCATAGTCCTGCAGTAGTGTGTAGGTGTTCCCTAGGCTGTAGCATGCCTGCGCTTCCACTGCCTGGTCCTTCAGCTGTCTGGAGAGCTGTAGGGTCTTCCTGGAATAAAACAGAATCCATGTCAGTGCTGTACATTTCCATTGGATGAAATCCGATAATTATGGATGACAAGAAGATTGAGAAAGCATTAGAGACATCAGACACTGCGCCATAACCACAGCGAGGACAATGTGAGGGGCCGACAAAAAGTTGGAAGGATCTATAAAGTTTGGGCATGATAAAGCGTAGCTGATCCAATACCAGCGGAGGCCACTAGATGGCAGCATAGCCTTCCATCATTCTCAGCACTATGTAGTGACCTTTAATAGAGGGCGCACAAGTCTGTAAGTGAGGCTCACATGGTCCTTGTTTCTATTAGTCTCTATACGTTTTTTGGCTGCACAAAACAATAAACGCGCCGCGCTAATCTATACAGAAGACGGACACGTCTGTTCAAAATGACATTCCTTCCTACTACAAGTAATTGGTGAAAGGCGATTCAATACATTTTAGACACATTTTCAAACAAACGTTTTTATCCTTTCCAGAAATTTCGAAAATTTTCCTTTTGTTTTTTTTTATCCCTGCTTTTTAGGAAGCAAAGTTTTATTTTTCCTTTGACTTGGGGCTTATTCCAACGTGCTTGTTCCGTCCCTCTCTGCAGGGGGAGGGGGAGGAAGCGGGACGGGAGCTGTGCACTGAGCTCCCGCCCCTCTCCACTGTTTGCAATGTAAGGGGTGTGACGAGGCGCAGCTAAGTTCCTTCCCGCCCGCTGCCATTGCAAATAGTGGTGAGGGGCGGAGAGGGGGCGGTCTGCCTCATCCCCCTGCAGAGAGAGACAGCGTATATCGTGAAAACCCGGCCGATATACGCACGTCAGAATAAGCTCTTAAGGCCCATTTACACGGAGCAATGATCGTTCAAACGGCAGTTTGAGTGACAGCTTTGAGCGATCAATTTGCATAAACTATTAAGTGGCTACTCAGCTATTTAATAGCTTATTAGCATGAAAATGAAGGCTTTAGCTGAAAGCAGTTAATAGCCCAAGGGCTCTTATCTGCTTTCAGCTCCTTTGTTCTCCGAAGGGAAACAATGCTATCAGCACTCTCCGTGGAGAACTGCTGATAAGGCTGAACGACGATTTTTAGGTTGGACTGAATTTAACGATCGGTGGCTGCGTGTTTAGATGCAACAATGAACGCTCAAACGATCGCTTTTTAATGATTTTTGAGCGATCATCACTCCGTGTAAATGAGCCTTAAGCCGTATGAGGGCTTGTTTGTTTTGCGGGACGAGTGGTATTTTTTTAATAGTTCTATTTAATGTACCAAATAATGTAATTAAAAAACTTTTTAAAGGTGGGGTGGAATCTAGATAAAAAATCCACAACTGCGCCATTGTTTTCTGGGTTTAGTTTTCACGGTGTTCACGCTGCAGCAAACGCGACAGGTTGACTTTATTCTGCGGGTCAGTACAAATGTGGCGCAATACCAAATGCATTTTTAACGTATTATTACTTCTAAATAATAAACAGTTAAAAAACTGCAGCTGTCACCATATTCTGTCCGACACCTGGGATTTTTTTTTTCAATCAAGCTGTCTGTGCGAGGGATTGCTTTTCCTGGGCCGACTTTATTGGTATCATCTTGGAGTACTGGATCACTTTTCCTCTATCTTTTTAGGAGATGCGGTGCCAAACACCCCCCCCCCCCCCCCCAATTCTGGAAATATGTATTTTTTTTTACTGATGATGTTCCCCACATAGGACAAATTAATAAATAATTAGATATGTTAATAGCTTGGACTTTTATGGACAGCAATATTTTTTTTCCTACATGAGAAAAGGGTTTCTTTAACTCTTAATTTTTTTTTAAATTGTATCCAACTTATTCTCATGGTTTCTTTTTAGTCCCCTTAGGGGACTTGAACCTACAAAATTTTGGTTATTTCTACCATATAATATATTACAATAATCTTGTGAACCCCCTGGTACTCCGTGATCGTGTTGCAGAGGGTTGGTCGATGACGATTGGATGATTGGAGCTAGTTCTAATTGCTGAAGTTGCAGGAGGGTGACATCTCTCAGAAACACCCAGCAACCACCAGGTATGGAGCGAGATTGGCTCCTGCGACCGCCCACCGTATATTTATGGTCATAGGTCCTTAACAGTTAATGAATGTGGGGAAAAAAAGTATCACGCTTCTTAAATCTCATCTTTTATTCTCAAGAAAGAGAAGTCAGTGCCAAAAGTGTGTCGACGGCTCATTATCCTCTCTCTAACATGTTCAGCCGAGACAGCGTGAACTTGTATGGAGGTCTCAGAAGAAAGAGCTGCAGGTCGGACAATTGGGCCCCTTCATGGATGAGGTGAATCAGGCGCTGGGGAAATTGAACTAAAATGGGCATCAGAAAGGCCGGACCCAGGAAATTTCCCCCATTGGGGCTTACTGCACGCAATGCTAGAATCATAGACTGGTAGAGTTGGAAGGGACCTCCAGGGTCATCGGGTCCAACCCCCTGCTCAGGGCAGGATCACTAAATCATCCCAGACAGATGTCTGTCCAGCATTTGATTGAACACTTCCATTGAAGGAAAACTCACCACCTCCCGTGGTAACCTGTTCCACTCATTGATCCCCTCACTGTCAGGAAGTCTAGCAAAATGTATGACAGTTTCTGGTGTAAAATTGCACATTAATCGCTCGGTTTACACCCCTTTCCAACAAGCCCCACCCACTTTTCAAAAAAGCGTCTGGGCCAGCGCAAAATGAAGAAAAGGCACAAATTTTTATTGCACAAAAATGTACAACTTTTTTATGCCAGAGGCTGGCGTAAAACACTTTATGGATCCAGCCACTTAGACTAGACTGTCTTAAAAGTCAACAGGTTTATCATCCTGCAGCGTCACTGTGATAAATCTGGTGCACTTTAAGACTGTCCAATCTACGTTTGCAATGTCGAAATTTCAGACAGTATTAGAAAATAAGCCGTTGTGCATCATCTTACGTTGGTATGACAAATATGCCGGATACATACATTTACAGATACAAATGAGTTGAATATGCAAATACGAGGAAGATCCTTGTAAACCCCTCCCGTCTGTACAGTTCCATGTGACCCAGCACTCTGATCGCTCACGCACTTAAGAGCTCAATAATGTTGTAGTGACCCCGTACATCATCCTGGTCTCCTCCATAAAGGTCATACATGTTTCTCTTATGTGGATGCACTGTGGAAAGGCTGTCCTGTCATTTCCAGTATGTGTGTTGCACAGCTGCAGCGCTTGAAAGGTTAATGTCTGCAAAAATCCAATGCTTGCATGTAAATGTATCAAGTCTGTCTGTCATGTCATGTGGTGTGAGAGGAGGTTATAAGGCCGCCTGTAGACGGCCAAGTCGGATCGCAGCGGGACCCGACCCACGCTCCTGCAGGGACCAGTGCAGCACTCACCTCTCCCACGGCTCCGGCTCTTTGATGTGCCAGCTGCCGGCCAGCCGGGGCATGCATAGAGCAGAGCGCCAGGAGAGACATTTCTGTGCGGGCCTCTGTGAGACCCGCACAGAAATAGAACATGCCACGATTTGTTTTCCGAGTGCGATTGCATCCCGCCGCAGAATTTCTGCCCATGTGCAGGGGGCCAAAAAGTGAGTGCTTGAGAGCGGGAAAGAAGTCCATGGTTTTTCAGGAGTAGTGCTGTTCAGGAGGTCCAGGTACATGGGGGCACCTTCAATCCTCATGTACTGAAGCATGGAGGAGAAGGAGAGATTTCCCATGCTAAGTGATTCGATGTTAATGGAGTGAGCCCCAAGAGAGAGCATTTGTAAGTAACTACTTCCTCTTAAGGTCAGTGCAGAGGTACTAGCTCGGCCGTCTTGAGCCTGGATCACCGCGTAGAGGTACATCCTTTAACTGTCACACCCACGTGTCTTCCAGACTGGGTGGAGGTACTGCAAGATAATAATCACTGTTCACACACGTGCGTCTTTGAGCTTGTGAGAGCCCCGTGGAGGTACTGTGTTTTGAAGACGAACATTTTTACCTGCACTGTAAAGTCTATAGGTGAACTGCCTTGTAATTGTTGTTTCAAGTTACTAAGTGACGTTTTCTGGGGCCCTAACCATTCCTAGGGACCTGTGGTACTAAAAACTGACTGTGGATGTATTTATTCTCCGCCGAGGGTCATACCGGTGTGTATTGGAATGGTGGCGTCACCCGTGACAACTACAACCCCTGTTATCCTGTTTAATTGCCCTTCCCTATCCTAGGCTGTCCCACGTGGCCTGCAGTGATACTCTGGCCTTGGCTGCGTGTGTCCCTCCGGGAAGGAGTCTGGTAAGTGCCACCTTGACATGTCAGCACTTCACCCTCCCAGCTCCCCACGTATGTCAGGTGACCGGGGTCTTTCTATGGGACGCTGCAATGTCACCCGAAATTGATCCATTATTTTTATTTTATGACAAATAGATTATTCAAAAATATGGATCCATCCAACCAACCGTCCTTGACCTTCTTGGGTCATTTCCTCATCCCCTTGTTAGTCAACACTGCATTTCTCCGGGATAGAGAAGTCCTGCGCAAGTTCTCATCACCAAGTCACAGCGGGACAAAGGGGTTTAAGCGCTTCGTACATCTATTATACTCTAAATGGCCACTTTATTAGAGATCCCCATCCATAAGTACGTTGGCCCTGCTCTGGCCTTCAAACCGACAGCAATTCCCTGTTGTGTAGATCCCACTGGGAGATGAAATTGTTCTGCAGGAATATCGGCCAATTCTCACAGTTACTGCCAACTAGACGGAGGTGTTGACATGCTCTGAACCCTCGAAAGGCAGGGGTCGTTGATTTAGGCAGTTTGCGTCAAATTCTGACCTCCCATCACTATAGTGAAACACAAATGTGGATTCATCTGACCGGGTGATATTTCTCTGCTGCTCATTGATCCAAGTTTTGCGCTCTCTTGCCTGCTGGAGTCTCACCTTTCTGTGCTGGAACTGGTCATCTGCAGTTATAGCCCCATCAGCATTGTATTTAGCTGCAACTTGCTTGACTATATAGAGCGCCTTCATCTGAATTATTCTTGACATCCTCCTCTGACCCCTTTTGTCAACAAGCTAAGTCCACGGATTGGCAGCACATAAGAGTCCCATAGTGTGAAGCCCTAGACATTCACTGTGTCTCTGTGAGGCACTGTATAATGGCAAGTTGTGCGGTCGCAAGCACTAGTCGGAGCCCCAGCGTTGTATTTGACCGACTGTTCATCACCTGTTGGTCAAGACGATTCTTGACATCCACAGGAACCCCTTTCACTGGATGCTTTCCTTGATCACACAAGCTTGGCAATCAAATCCCGGCCCTGGCTAGCCTAGCACAGATGGAAGTCGCTCAGATCGCTGGATTTTCCCATCTAAGTGGATTCACAGGGCTGGGATCTCTAATAAATTGGCCATTCCGAGTATATCAGGTAATTTGGACTTAATTCCCTTAAATAGTACGGAAAGGGCTATTAGTAATCTTTTCATGACAAGGAGAGATGATGTTTCTATGCAAGATGGCTGTTTTTGTTTCTTTGCTTTCCCTAAACCGCAGTCCAACCTATTCTTTAGCCCTTTGAAGACATTTGTAGTGTTTTTCCCTTAATGACTTTAATATGTAAAGGAGTCCCATAACCCGGTGTTACATGTGGGAGGGGGGGATTGTGGTTCTCCACTAGCGGCTTTTCAAAAAGAAGCTTTCCCCTTGAAGTGGCGGCAACACTCATTAATGTGGTTTATAGACTGCAAGCTTCATGTACTGCTGATGTGGCCGTCTGCTGCACCGGCCAACCAGGTGTATGGTCCAGAAGTCTCCGCCATCCTCTATAGCCGGGCGCTCATCGGAGTGATAGGCGCTGGCGGCAGAGCGATCCCCACGACTGCCGAATGAACACTGACATCAGTCAAATCAATCTAATTACAGGTCATTGGGCTCAAATGAACTGCAAAATAATGCAGCTGCGCGGAGACGATCCCGCAGCTGAGAAATGTCATGTTGGGGAGAGCCGGGGGGTGAGGGCGGCACATGTGGCTCTAATGGAAAATAAGGACAACGGGGACGCAGCGCTGAAGGAAATCCAGATTAACAGAAGCTGATTCCATATCTGAAAATAGATGAACGAGAAGTAGATCCCTCTTATTATAGCATTACTCATCTGGAGGTGAGCACCGCTTACAGGGCCGCGCCGCAACAACAATTAGACATGGGATAAACATATTCACCTGCGGCCCTTAACCCCTCAGTGACTGGCCTACTTTAAGTCTTAAGGACCAACTCCTTGGCTCAGCCACTTGAGTGGCTAGTAGGGACACCAGCGGTGAAGCCCTCACAAGCTTATCATGGCAAGTCCTCTATAGGACGATAGCCAACTAGAGGCATTGATATCCAGGCTAACGTCAATGTCCGACCGGTGGGGATCCGAAGCAGTGGCACTACACCACTTTAGCTCCAAGTGATCTCTCAGACAAGCTGAGTAGAGCAAACAGGAGCTGAAGTAGTATCACATCACTTACCTATTGGTGCTGAGTAGAGATGAGCGAGCATGCTCGTTTAGAGCAATTACTCGATCGAGCATCGCTTTTTTCGAGTAACTGCCCAATCGGGCGAAAAGATTCGGGGGGCGCCGGGGTGAGCGGGAAGGGGGGGGGGGGGAAGAGAGAGAGAGCTCCCACCTGCTACCCCCTGCTCCACCCCGCCGCCCCCCGAATCTTTTCGCCCGAGTAGGCAGTTACTCGAAAAAAGCGATGCTCGATCGAATAATTGTCCTAAACGAGCACATTCCCTCATCTCTAGTGCTGAGACTTTGTTCTAGGGATTGATGGGGGTCACAGAGGTCAGACCACCAAAGATCGGACATTCGTGGCCTATTCTAGTGACCAGGCGTCAATGTCTTTAGTGACAGCTCCTTTAAAAAGTGGATTTGCTATAATACAGATAGGGGAATATTGATGGATCCTGTAGATCTGTAATGTGTAGGAGGGATATTGGGCGTCCACTTTTAAGGGGTTTTATCATAACTTCCCCAGCAGACGGGCCCATTATAATATAGATCATACGTAACCTCTCCTTGTATACCATGCGGAAGCACATGTCCACTGCAGGGTCACATCCCCAAACGTCTGGCATCATGGTGCCCAGGATAAGAGCACTAATGCCAGGAGTGCCCATGGTGACACTACAGCCTCTGATTGCCGCAACTGACTGACAGGGCAAGGGAGAGGCACGTATTCTCTATTTTTTATTTTATACTCGGCCCAGCTTCTGGAAAAGCTTTTATCGTAATACTAAAACTCCTTTAAAACGGGGTTGTCCCGCTTCAAGCGGTTTTGCTGCAGGAAGCAGATAGCTCCATATATTGTGCAGTGGCCTGGGTTAGTACTGCAGGCTGAGTCCTATGAAACTAAATAAGCTTGTAGATCCAACCAATTCATAAAGTACGAAGCTGCCGCCTTACTGCAGTAAAACTGCTAGAAGTGGGACAACCTCTGTTGGATTTTTCAGATACTCAAAAAAAGCCGGGATGTTCCAGAAAGAACGAGAAATGTACAATGTGGTGAGGCTGCACTTCATATTCTGGAGCAATGCCTTTTGTTACAAGATATTAGACCCAAGGGTATCTAGTATGTTTGTAAAGTATCTAGTACATATGGGAGAAAATAAAGCCCAGCAAATAGACAACCCGACCTGCTGCCACTCACTTGTAATACTCAGCTGAAGCATCAAACTTGCCAAGAAATATATGAGCGTTGCCCAGGTTGCTGTACGCTCTTCGCTCCGCAGCTTTATCTCCAAACTCCTTAGCAATGGACAATCTCTGGTGGAAAGGTGATAAGATTAGTTCTGTGCACAGATGCAAAAACATCATAAAAACAGACTGAGGTACTTACGTCACGTGTGTGCCCTACATCAGTAAATATGCACACATAATAAGGAATCATACAGGAGTCAATATTCCCTGTATGTAGTGGGCACTTTATTAGAGACACCCATCTAGAAGCGCATTGGACCTCCTTTGGCCTTCAGAACTGCAGGTGCCCATCCATAAGTATCAGAAGAGTCAACTTGTGTTGTGATACGACGACTTAGAAGCTATTATTTCTCTCCGAAGGCTGAAGCATATTATATATTGTTCTCTTTATTACATATGTGTCTATCAAATGAAATGTAGCTCCTGTATACTAGCTTCACTTTTATTAATTTCCCTCGGTATACACGTAGTTGACTAGAAGATGTTTTTCTCTCTCTAACAAATGTAGATGCGGTCTGCGTTCCTATGTATCTAATCCTCTCTTGTGTCATACTGTCTCTCAACTTGTAGCTAATGAACACTGTAAGTGGATACCAAGAAGGTTGCAGCTGCGATCCCCTACTGACCTCCTATCTGTCATAGAATCATAGACTGGTAGAGTTGGAGGGGACCTCCAGGGTCATCGGGTCCAACTCCCTGCTCAGTGCAGGATTCAATGAATCATCCCAGACAGATGTCTGTCCAGGCTTTGTTTGAACACTTCCATTGAAGGAGAACTCCCCACCTCCTGTGGTAACTTGTTCCACTCATTGATCACCCTCACTGTCAGGATGTTTTTTCTACTATCTAATTTGTGTCCCTCTGCCGCTCTCTGTATCTCCCTCCGACCTTTCTGTGCAGAACTTGCATAAGTGTAAGTAAATCTACTCTTCCTGATTTCTTTGTGTGATGAACACATAAGATGAACCAATAAGTGTTAGCTCTTAATAAGCCTGCCTACTCAATATATAAAATTCTGCATGTGATGTAATAAGACAGTCAGAGATTTGCGAACACAGGGTTCCCTCTGACTACATTGTGTCGACACAAATAAATCTGTGTTCACTTCCTACGTCCTGGGCGTCTCGGCAGATGCTGCATCATACATCAGTGCCAAGTAAACCTTCCCCGAACCATTACTATCCCCTCTACCAGCCTGACAGGAAGGGGTCATCGATTCATGCTGCTTGCACCGAATTTGGACCTCCCATCAGCACAGGGCAACAGAAATCTGGATTCATCTGACCAGGCGATGTTTTTCCACTGTTCAGGGATACAATTTTTGTGCTCTTTTTCCCCCTGGAGTCTCACCTTTCTGTTTCTCTCAAGCAGCAATGGTCCAGGGACTGGTCATCTGCTGTTATAGCCCATCCGTTCTAAGGTGTGTTGTACATTCGTTGGAGCACCAACAATCAATGTATCTATATTTTACTTGTCTGTGCAGCACCAGAATGACTGACATCCTCTTCTGACCCCTTTTAGTGAGGAGTTGTTTCCAGCCACAGGATCCCCTTTTGATGGATGTTTTTCCTCAATCACGCAATTCTCTGTATACTCTCCACACCGCTGCAGGAGAAAACCCCACGTAGTTGGCAGTGACATCCCAGCCCCGGCTATGCTAGCACCGATGACCGGGCTTTGTTGGAAGTCGCTCAGACCGCTGGATTTTCCCATCTAATGTGGATTCACACTGCAATTGATCCACGGAAAACTTATCCCAGATTTTATGCTGCAATCAAGGATCACAGATCTAATAAAGGGGCCAATTAATGTAAATGGGTGTGTTGATATTCATGAAACTTGGAGTGGTCAACCTTGAGATATTGATCGAGGGTGGTCCATCAAAGCGCACTAAGCATACGTATATCTCACACCGATATCACCCCTACATTGTATATTTTACTCACACATTGGACTATAGAGCAAGAGAGCATAAATAATGTGTTCACTTACCTCTTTATGGAAAGTGATGGCCTCATTAAAGTTGCCTAAGAGGTAGTGTGTGTTCCCAAGATTTCCGTACGCTCGGCCCTGAGCGGCCCTGTCACACAGCTCTCTTACCAGGGCTAAATTTCTCCTGGAAAACAAAGAGGTTGCTGTCGTGACAATGTGTCAGTCTCACTGGCGGCTTTTAGTGAATATTGGCAGATATGAAGCTAAGATGTGCACTAACAATGCTTAAAGGGGTTTTGTCATTTAAAAAAAATGTATCTAAACGTACCTATCCCTTCCCTGTCTGTCTCCTTATCACGTTCTCCTGGTTGAGCTTCTCCAGTGCCCCAGGTCAGCTCACTGCAGGCTGGCCCCAGCTTGTTATGAAGGCTGCTTATCACAAACTCCTTCCTGCTGGGTCAGTGAAGATCACATCCCTGTGCTGTAGCTTCACTGCCTAGGAAGGAATTGTAATCTATTTCAGAGACAGCTGGCATGAGCAATCTCTGAAGAAGATAGGCAGTCCCCCAGCTGGCCTGTGAGCTGTGACGTAATGTACATTGGCAGACTGCCAACCTAATGTACATAACCTCACAGGAAGGAGAAGAATCAGGCAGCTGGAGGTGAAGTGAGCCCCCGGACTGCAGGAGACAGGAGAAGATAAGGGAGGTGAAGATCTGGTAAGTAGACTGATAGGGGAGGAATAGATAAGTAGAGCATTTTTTTTAAAGTGACAGAACCCCTTTAAATATCTCTCAGCCGTTCACTTAAACATAAAGCAAATCCAAAAGCTCCCCCACAGCTGAAGTGTAGCTACAGACGCAGCAACTCCATAAGTGATTCGAAGGGCTTTCCAATATACAGTTATGTGCTAAGGCTCCGCTTCTACAACTCCATATTAGAGCGCACACAAGGATATCACTAGGAGTCTTATTGTGGGGCTTCTATTCAGCTCAACGAGAGCCATAAACTGCACAACTGTTCATTCAGATCGACTCCACCTTTTAAGAGTTAAAGGGAATGTCCAGTTTTCAACTTTTTATGGCCTATGCTCAGCATAGGTCATCTATAGCAGATCGATAGGGGGTCTGACGCCCAACATCCCCTCCAATCAGTTGTTCATTGGGGTGGTACGCTTATACACTGATCTGATCTCTCCAGGAAGCAGACAGCTCTGTTCTCACGAAAGTAGCCAGGCTTGGTATTACAAGCAAAGTTCCCACTGAAGTACTAAGTGTGCTCATCTGGTGAGCTGTGGTCCAAATCTGGAATGGGAATGTCGGCTGTCCACATCCTGCAGACCCGCCACCATAGATGCATTGGAAGAGGGCGATGTCTCCAGGAATGCATCTAGTGGAAGTACGGTCAGGGCCCAGCACTGTGTGAATCTGTGTCTGTGTCAACACCAGGAAGTGCAGAATATTTTTTTTCGGTTCTGGGGTCTGAATTAATTTCAGGGGCCTAGTCTGGCGTCTGAATTAACCCCTTCAGTAGGTTTATTATTATCATGTCATGCCTCACAGGGCAGGTTTTTTTAAATGAGTCAACAATACAAGTAAAAGCCTTGGAAGATTTCAGATGACAGCTTAGTGCTCTGCACATTTCAGCACTAGAGCTGTCCATGGAAATCTTCCGGGGTTTAACTGCATGTTCAGTGTAGCAAGCCCCGGAGATTTTCCGGGCGTGCCACTAAAGGGGTTGCCTGTGTTTAAGAAAAATTGAAGAAATGGAAAAGAAATTGTATACAATAACAAGCTAAGCTATAGTCAATGGTCAGATGGATTGGATTTCCCACCGGTCCCGCATTGCCACTTCCTTCCCTGCCACCGATCTTTGTTTACAAACTGACATGTTCATATACACTAGTGACCACTGCAGCCAATCAGTGGCCTCACCAGTCCTAAGCCACGGAGGCCAGTGATTGGCTGCAGCTGTTACCATTACAGTCAAGTAAGCAAAGCTCGGTAGGGAAAGACTGGACCGGCGGGATCATACAGGCGAGTATAGCATAGTTTATTATTTATCATTACCGACCCTGCGTAAGACTCACCATATATCTTATCAGCCTTATATTTTAGGGGACTGGTCTGAAGTCTGATTAATCTCAGGGGTCAAAATCAATTTGGGGGGCAGGTTTAATGGACTGCAGACAAAGATAACCGGAACTTTAGTAGAACTAGTAAAACCCTCCACTATACAATATATGCTGATAGATCATTACAGGTGGCTGTGAATTAGTGTTTATTTGCTATATTTGCAGCATTATGAGTATGATATATAATACCAAAGTAGGGTTCCACCAACTGGAAGGTGTCAGCACCTGTAAAACAACAGCAACTCACCAAATACCGCCCTGTAACATAAAGTTATCTCAACAAGAGCAGATTTATTCCATGAAAATTCAGGTTGTTTGTGGTAGGAACGCACAAAAGTATGACCAAGGCCTTCGGCAAGTATGTGGTGTCCGGGCACTGCCACCCCAGAGCGTGGCAAGATGGGTAGCAGCATTTAGGAAGGACGAGAAAGAGTTGGACATGAGGCCGGAGCAGGCTGGCCAGTGACAGACATGGACGAACCTCACTTTACTCAAGTCCACCAGCTGCTGAAAGAAGACCAACAATGGACATACAAAGCCTTGCGGAGATAAACATTTCATCCAACCGTGCATACGATTCTGACAATACACATAAAAACGTGGAAAATCGTTAGCAATTGGATTCCACACAACTTTTTGGGGGTTCAAACCTGGCATTGAATGATAATGTCTGCGTCCCATCTGGCTCCATGTGAAGGAGATACATTATCACAACCGATGAGACACGGAGCCCGGAGACCAAGGTGCAATGGTATGAGAAACTAACATTTTTAGGAAAGAAATCTGCTCAGGTTGAGAGAACATCAGGTTACAGGGCGGTATTTGGTGAGATGGTGTCTTTTGACGGGTACCGTCACCTTCCATTTGGTGGAAGAAGTATAAATGATACCATATCACATCATAGATAACACTTGTGACCACTAATTTTGCATTATATGCACACATTTTCTCTGACAATGGCTTTTGATAATCTTTGCGTGTGCATGTGCCCATCTTTCACTTTTCTGCCGAACGATGATTTTATGTTCAGCATAAAATCCATTGCTCTGCAGAAGAGCTGATAGCAGGGACTTCATGCTGTGTTCTCTGCGGGGAGCGCTGATAACATTGTCTTTGCTGTCACCCCCAAGGCAGAACAAAGAGAATGTATTCAGAGAACAGACCACCCGCTTTATATAGCTCTGAATATAGCTCCTGGCAGCTCACACGCATTAATAAGCTACTAACTGGCATTAGTACCAATTAATAGTTAAAGCAAAATGATTGCTCAAAAGCCATCTTTTGAGGGATCATCTTTGTGTGTAAAAGGACCTACAGAGAGAATCAGAGAGACAGAGAGAGATCTTGTCCTATATGCGCACAATAATGCAATCATAGGTTTTACCACTCACTCATAGTAGTCAGTGGCCTTCAGCAGGGTCTCCTTGACTTCCTCCGACAAGTCTCCTGGGATTTGAGGCATGTTCCAAGACAACTGCTTTCCTTTGGCATGGTACACATTGCCCGCATTGTACAGTGCCCGAGCTTCACCCACCTGCAGTCATGGGGAAGAGTTAGCTGACTCCAATCCACAGACTAGTATAACATTTCTGAAATGCTACTACATAGCTAAAGGCAAACAAATTCTACTGTTGTAGCACTATTTTTTCCATCAAAACGACAGACTCCATTAAGTCCACTGGTCTGCTGGGCAGAGCTGGTGACCATTGTGTGGCAGATCCAGTGTAAAGCCCCATTTACACACAACGATTATCGCTCAAAATGCGTTCAAGCGATGGCATATGAGCGGTAATCATTGTGTGTAAATGCTACTATCTTTTACTCTTTGGCTAAACAATCATTTTAAGGGGAGCCTAAAATCCATCGTTCAGTCAGAGAGTAGATAACACAGACCGCACACTGAGTTCTGCACGGGAGAAGCTGATTACATTGTATTCAACTGAAAGCCCATGCGAGAACAAAGGAGCTGATTACAGAGCTCAGATCACAGGCTGTGTTCAGCAAGCAGCTCCTGCAGGCTTATTTACATCCAAATGAAGCTAATAAAGTGCTAATGGACATTAGTGTTCATTAGTACTTTATGCAAAATGATGGCTAGAACTGTCAATCTTTCAATCGTTTAAAAGATTGTCTTTGCGTGTAAATGAGCCTTACGCCTTGTGGCCCTCAGTGCAAACTGAAATCACAATGCAGAAGTGAGCAGAGGCCTAGATCGATAAGTTACAGAATGTACAGCACTGTGCAAAGGTTTAAAGCAGGTGTGGAAAGAAGGCTACAAAGTAATGATACTTTAAAAGATAGGTGTTAATTGTTTATTTTTGTCAATTAACAAAATGCAAAGTGACTGAACAAAAGAGAAATCTAAATCCCATCAGTATTTGGCAAGACCGCCCTGTACCTTCACAACAGCATCAGTTCTTTTAGGTACAATTAAGGCCCTTTTACTTGCAAAGATAATCTTTTAAACGACTGAAAGACTAAAAGCTTTAGCGATCTATTTGCATGAATTGTTAATGGCCATCAACACTTTATCATCTTTATTTGCATGTAAAAGGACCTCCACGAGCTGTTTGCAGAGCCCAGTGTGAATAAAACACATGGCCAGCTGTGCAAACAGCTGCTGGCACATTCCATTACTCTCCTGGCTGCTAGTGTAATCCTGCAGTCTATTGAAAGATGAGTAAAATACATTCAAATGGAATGTATTTGCTCAGCCTTTCAGCGGCTGAACGATGGATTTTAAGTGCGTGATGCCCGCGGTTACATGTAACGATTAATCATAAACTATTAACACTTCTAGATTTGAAAGCATTCTTGCATTTTTTCTAAAGCTGCCTAAAACATTTGCACAGTCCTGTATATCCACCATAGCGGCATGCTAACCATACCCTACTGTATTTGCTACCTTGTCTCCCTGCTCCCGAGAAATGTCCAGATGCCTCTGACAGCAAGCAATGGCTTCATCATACTGACCAAGAATCTTCAGCGTGTTCCCAAGGTTTCCGCTTGCTTTGGCTTCTCCAATACGATCTCCAATAGACCTGCAAGTAACAAAAAAAAAAAGAGCATTATACCATGAATGTGCAATTATCATTAGGCTACCCTGTATGTGATCAATAAGCCAATAAGAATGTTGCAAGAAATCTTAAAATTCGCCAGGCTAGGGTTCTTTTATATGGCTTGACCTGAGCTACGTAACGGGCGCCGATCAGCAAGAACGTTGCTGATTTCTCTGGCCTTTACACAGGTCAATTCAGGATGTGCAAGGGACAAGCAATCCTTCATGCAATCATTTGTCCCCCATAGTGCTTCATCACGGTTAACAGCACCCCCACCCCCTTTACATGGGGGGGATGTGCTGTCAGCAATGACGATTCTTGGTACAGCAGGAAAGATGCAATCACCTAACGAATGAGCATTTGTTCGTGATCAACAGCACCTTCATAGGGCCACATGATCGTTGGAAGGAAGTATTTGGAAGAAAGTGAGAAACTATAAAACAATGAGTACAAGTCTATCACAGAGCTCGATGCGTAGAACGAATGTTCACTTACCAGATCAGCGAGCCATGTGAAGGTGCCATTAATTACTTGGCAAATGAGCTAACACTCATTCGCCAGTTGATCACCAAGTATCATTGTTGTCAGCAGCACATCTTCCCGTGTAAGACAAGGGTTGTGCTACCGACAGCGATGAAACTGGATTGGAGATGAACAATTGCATATATGGTCATTGATCCCTACATTCTGAATCGGCTTGTGTGAAGGCCAGACAAATGAGCGACCATATCTTTGATCAGTGCTTATTGCATGGCTCAGATCGAGACGCATTAAGAAGGACCCTAAAATGCCCAATTGCACCGAAATGTAAAGAAGGACATTGGTAGTAAAACTGCGGGCCAAGGCTTGTTTAAATGATAAGATGAGGTTCTAGTTCTGCATATTCAATGAATTTATCGTTAAGCCATATGCAAGCAGCCAGGGGGCAGCCAAGGTGGGGGTCAAGGTGGCTCAACTGCTTTCCCTCACCAGCGGAAGGCAGTGAAGAGCTGCAAATATAATACAGCAGATTTTGGCTATTTGTGCCACCTACGAAGTCGGGCAGGGCAAGGTGTTCATTGTCAGTTCGTGACACCAGTCCCTATAGAGGCTTAAAGAGAATGTGGTAAAAATACTGGTGGTGAAGGCGCAACACTCTAAGCTAGTTGAAAGCCAAAGGTCCAAAAAACGTGAATATAAAAGTGAATGTATATTTGTCATAGATGTTTTTTTGTTATATTTGTATTTACTTTTACGTTTTTTGTCATATATATTCTATTACTATTCTTATCTATGTTCTTATATATTTATCATATTTATTGATACATTCCTATTACTTTATTACGAGTATGAATTGTTACTTTTCTCCCCTTTCTTTGTTAATTACTAGAGATGAGCGAGTATACTCGCTAAAGGCAATGGCTCGAGCGAGAACAGTTTTTTTCTTCACACCAACAAGGTTAATTCAGCTTTCTTAGTGCAATTCAGAGTTACTTTACTTTGAGGTAGATTATTCCTTAGGCAATTTGTAGTATAATTAGAGCACATAGAAGCATAAAGTGCAGACTTTCCATCTGGACACAAACGGGCTTTCTAACAGTAATTAAGCACAGGAATCCTTTCTGTCCTCTATGCTTTGCCCTTCTGCTTTCCTCGCTCTTCTGTTTCTTCTATTTCCTTAGGTATAAAGTTTACTTTTTTTCCCCTTTAGTATCAAGCTTAATTTCTAGTGCATTACAGTTTCCTTAGTTCTTCTATTCTGTCTACATCTGGTTTCTCCGCTATTGCTTTAGTTCCTTTTTACTTTCTCTCTGTAGATACCATGTAACTTTGGGTACTCACACTTTCTTTTCCTTCCCACTGCACTGTCTCTCAGCTCTGGCACCTTCTAGAACTCCAACTCCATCTCTCAGAACTCTCTGGCTGCTCCAGCCTCTACAGCTACCATATCCTAGGTCTCCTCCCCCTGTTCTTTATACTAACTCCTACCAACCAACCCGTGCGGAGGATCTAACTACCTATCACAGGCTGCCTATCTCTTGGCTACCTGACTCGTACCTCTATTCTAGGCTGTGACTGTGTAGACAAAGTGTGTTTGACCAACAATAAATTAACATTTCTTAAAGTGCCATAGACAATTATATCAATCCTGTACACTACACATATTTCTGTAGATATACTGATATGAGCGATTGTAAGCTGTTAAGCTGTACGTCTACGGTAAAATCTAATCATTTATAACCAATCTGCAGATGGTCAGATTAAGGAGCACATTCCAAGTGTAATTGTAATAGTAAATAGGCTAAGACTTTCCTGCAGGTTAAAATTAATCCAAAAATGGCAAAACAAGCATGTTATACACTATACTACCAAATGTAATCGGAACCTGAGCAAGATTTAAAAGTAGTATTTATTTCCATATGGTAATACTTAGCAGTGCTCCTTTGGACCTAAAGACGTCAAATACTCCGTGGCATAGTTTCTACTACCGTCAGATACACTACAGCTGGTATTTCCCTCCATTCATCCTGCAAATGCCTGGTGAGTTCTCTCAAGGAAGATTGACTCGATTTATATTTCCTGACCAGATGTTCCAGTTCATGTCAAAGATACGTTTAGGTTGGACTCTGTGCAGCCGGTCCAGTCGTGGAACATTCAAATCCTCAAACCAATGTAAAACAGTGTTAGATTTGTGCCCGTGGCGCATTTTCTCGTAGGAAGCATTGCTGACCATTCTCAGAGTATTACCACATAGTCAGCAGCACATTATTGTCTAGAATGTCAAGGTTCATGGTTCTTGTCACTACAACTAATGGACTGAGAACAAACCACGTAAAATTTCCCCAGACCATAACTGAAAGGTGTTTCCTATGCATCCTCCACACTCGGGTACTTCCATGTAATTTGAAAATGGAGTAGCGCGATTCGTCACTCCAAAGAACCTTCCATTGCTTAACTGTCCAATGATGATGCTCCTTGCACCCTTGTAGACAGACCGATGCAAAGGAGCCCCTCCCCAAATACTACTTTGATTCTTGCTCAAGTGTCCAATTACTTTTGGTAGAATAGTGTGCTTCCAGTAAAAACCTCATATTTCACTAAAAAAGGTCTTACCTGGCAAGGGTCAGGTCATGCTTGTGATATTCTAGAGCCTTGGAGTATTCCTTCAGATAAAAATATGCATTGCCCAACTGACTGTAGATGGCACTAAGTGTCTTCAGATCCTCCGTCCCCACCTGGACAGCAGCTTCAAAGAAAGCAGCACCGGCTTTGAAATCACCCGCTTTGCAGAGTCTTTCCCCCTCAAGTGCTAGCTCCAGACAGGAGGCCTCCATCCTGCAACACACAAACATATAGGACTGAAGAGACTTGAGAGAGATTTTCTTGTCAATGATATTTTTGCTGCTTATTTTAATATACAACAAGTTTATTACAGGAATAAAACACATTTTGGTGAGAAGTTACATCAGAATAGCCCTGCTATGATATGTCATAGATGCAAGTCCGGAGATCACATTGGTGAAGTCTTCATTAATCTAATCCACGCAAACGTAAAAGTGGATCACTTTCACTAAGTCTTTCCTTTAAGATACAGTATATGTTATGAAATTGCCCTAGGAATACTCCGGGGGTATTAGTGCAGTATGTCTACACCGGAAGTATGGGTTGAGACATGGATTGGCAGAAGTGGAACGTTCACAGCTGCTGATTGGCTGCCGGACACACACCTTCACAGAGCCACGTCCACACCAGGTCCTCCAGTTGGAGACATACTACAGGGACAACACAGCGCCCATCTTCACCACCCGGGAGCAGACATGGGATGAGCACGTCCACAGCAGCCGCTGCTGGCTCAGCACTCTCTCCCTCCTGATGGCAACAGGGCGGCTCCCCAGCCGACGGACCGGACAGGCATTCAGGTGGAAGGAGAGAGTTGCCCTGATGCCCGAGTACCAGGGACTGCATGCAGCATCCTGACGGCTTAGTGATGGCGGCTGTCAGGAAGGAAGGCATGCAGCGTTGTCCACCAGCAGCTGCTTCTCCATTGGTTTAGAATGGCATCTTCCTATGGCAGAGTGTGAGGAGTGTCGGGAACATAAAAACTGCTAGTTAGCGGCTCTTGCGATTGTCAGGTCTCAGCAACTTGTAAGTCGCAACACAATGACATTGACTTACAAGAGTGCAATCTTTGGTTTTACAGGCCAAGTTCTCATTCACTTCAATGCCTACAATACCAAACCTGGCCACTACAAAAAGAACAGCGCTGTCTGCTTCCTGCAGAAATCAGCTCAGTGCATGAGCACATCAGCCTGTCAAGCAGCTGAATGTTGGAGGTTCCAGTCAGCAAACTCGCACCAATCTACTATTGATGGCCTATCCTGTAGAGAGGAAATCAATAGTTTACTACTGGACAACCTCTAAGTGATTTTATGCTATAACTGTTGCACTTTGGTTACCACGTAGCTCCATCCCAAATAGCCGCTTTCCCACGATAGTCCGTAGATATGAGAACATATCTGTGCTCTTAAAATGGTCGGACCTCGAAAACATAAATCATTGCAGTCTAAAAATAAAGTCTAAAGAAAACAAAGTCCATAAGGCTAAAAAACTCACATGTCCTCACGCCCGAGAAGCCACGTCTGATCGGGAACTTGGAAGTAACTTTCCAACAAGTCATCACCCCGAATAGTAAAGCAAACTAAACTAGAAGAGCCTCTTGGCAGTGATGAGACAGCCGTGCGCTCACCAACGGGACACTAGTGTTTATTGGAAACATCCTTTTGCCAGGTTGCAGAACGGAACGCTTCAGTGCAAAGATGTGAGAACAGAGAAGGTCAGACTCGCCGGCCCGTCCTTACAGCAGCTCCGAAGGCCGCTCTGCTCTGTTTGAAGTTTAGCTTTGATAAAACATGTTTCATGTCATGCCAAAAAAATAAATAAAAACCAGCTATTTGGGATTTTATGTTACCATCTATATAAAGTACATTTACAGAACGAATGGTACTTTGTATGATAAAGCGGAAGCTCCGCCTTATGGGCAGGTCTGTAATACAAGGTTATCCACTTCTATGTTCACAAGTAGGATAGGCCATCAATAGTTGATCGGATGGAGTCTGTCACTCAGGACTAGAGATGAGCGAGTATACTCACTAAGGCACTTTACTGGAGCGAGTAGTGCCTTAGCCGAGTATCTCCCCGCTCGTCTCTAAAGATTCAGGGGCCGGCACGGGTGACAGGTGAGTTGCGGCGGGGAGCGGGGGAGGAAGAGAGGGATCTCCGTTCCTCCCCGCTCCCCGTCGGCCCCCGAATCTTTAGAGACGAGCGGGGAGATACTCGGATAAGGCACTACTCGCTCCAGTAATGTGCCTTAGCGAGTATACTCGCTCATCTCTACTCAGGACCACGACCGGTCATCTGAGCAGGGGATGCTGTCGGCGCCGCAACAACACTGAGGCCAAAGCAGAAGCCTCTTCAACGACGTCAGTGTAGTGGCCGATGCTTGTAACTGCAGGCACAGCTCTAATTGACACCAATGGGAGCCATGCCTGCAGTTACAAGCACCGACCACTATACGGAGCTTGCGCGAAGGCTTCCGCTCCGACCTCTGTGTATTTGGATCGGAAGTCTCTGCACTGACCTCCTGTGTAGTTGCCGGCGCTTGTATCTGAAGGCACGGCTCTCATTGAAATGCACCCAAGAGACGGGTGCATCACCCCAGCTGATCAACTATTGATGACCTATCATGAGGATAGGTCATCAGGAGTATTTCCCTGGAAAACCACTTTAAGGAAATTCAAACCCAAGAAAATAATATATGGTGCCTAAGAGTTCTTTGTCGAGCACGGTGCTTTCACACAGGAGCGACGATCGCTCAGTGAATGGAGGTGGAGCGCGCTGGAAATTGCTTCCGCCTGCCCACCTCCATTCACAATAAACAGGCAGTCATTCATAGATGAACAACTGCCTGTTTACACGGGCCGATCGTTGATTGATTTTTATGCCTGCCAAAACTGAATCATAAGCAAAAGAATTATTTTGAGTTGCTGGCAGCGATTACAATAAACGATTATCGTTCAGATTCTCACAATTCAGCGAGAAACTAAACAACATTCACTCCATGTAAAAGGGCCCCCTATATAGTCTAGAGCAGATAGATGAAGAACACCAGATAGTCATCTTGTATGAGAAAGCTCCGCTACAAGGCGGTGGCCCCTTTCCAGCTAATGTGTAAATGGCCTGTTAGTTATAAACCTGCAGACCCGGTGACCGCTGGTCGCAGGGGACAGGATTCCAAGACTCATTTAGAACCCCGAGAACCCGGAACATCGAGAGACTCGAGAAGACCATCTGTAAGGTGTATGGTTGTAGCTGTGAGGTTGCACACTGTTGCCCATGTATATATAACCTGCCTCCATGGATCTAAAATTACGGATGGTCCTCAGTCATTTGTTCTTTCATCAGCTTACACGGGGGCCCAATATTACGCTCGCCAACAGCCGTTTTTCACGCTGTTTGGAAGCGTGTGAAATTGCAATGCTGACACACATGAAAGGATCACAAGTGTTTCGCATTGACTTCAATGGGAAACATCACATCGCACAGCATGCGAGTTCCATGCGGTGGATTTTAGGGTCCCATTGAAAATAGCGGGCGAGACGTTCCGAGGGAACGCTCAAAAATAGAACATGCTGCCATTTTTTTCCGCTTGTGTGAATGAATCCATTCAAAAGAATGGATTTCATATTCGCATGAGTTTTGTATGTAAGAATATCGTACACGTGAATAAGTCCTAATGGTATATACTTCAAGAAGCCATTATTCCTCGCTGTGTGACTTTAAGGGTGACTCATGAGTAACATTGTCAAAGAAGAAGATATGTCAGCAGCACTTCCTTCGTCCATATATGGCGAGGCAATATCAATGCATAGCCACCATTTGGGGAAATCAAGGCTCCAAATCAGGCTAACAGAAAACATAGGTGTCGGCATAGGTGGTGTGATAAAACAGCAAAATTCCTCTTTATTCCCCCATAATGCACACAGTGACACTTCGACCCTTATGACTTGAGAAGGACCCATAAGGGTTGAAATGGTACTGTGTGCATTACGGAGGAATAAAGAGGATTTTTGCCGTTTTATCACACCACCTATGCCGACACGTATATTTTCATGAGCAACATTGGAGACCTCATGACACCAGTCAATAAATGGGAACAAATTTGAATCTCAAGTATTTTGTCGGAATCTATCAAGGTTTCCCCAGCTCGCTCTTCAAAATCAAACCCAAAGGACAAGTCTCATACAAGTATACAGGTAATACTCCTGCACCCATGGGACTGCAGAACAGCTCTGAAGTAGACCAGGTTGTTTGCCTTTACCGGAAGGGCAGAGCGGTCCAGTCTATACACCTCCTGTATATGTCATTATAATACTGTCTACAGATACTATAAGAAATAGTCTGTAAACGCTGCGGGCTCAGCTGACTCCTCCGAGTCACGCTCTATGCTACAGAGTGTCAAGGCAGCAGATATGCAGTCCTAAGCTCTTGCTCACGACCTGAAGGTTGCGGGTTCAATCCCCGCATGGTTCAGATAGCCAGCTCAAGGTTGACTCAGCCTTCCACCTTGGTAAAATGAGTACCCAGCTTGGTGGGGGGATAATAAATAAATTACCTGAAAGCGCTGCGGAATAAGTTGGCGCTATACAAATAACAATTTATTTTACCTTTATATACAAGAGAACACATTCATACAAGTCAACGCACTTGTCTCCTTTATTATTGGCCACCTAATGGACGCCAGCGTCTACCAGTATGCTATAGCAACAAGAGAGCGCTATGCATCCGTATTCCACAGGGTACCTTTCACTGTTGTCATGGTTACTTCTCGGAAAGAATGAGAAAAACAATAGATTCAATCACAGTGCTTTATTTGTACTTCAGCGGACTCTTGTGCTGCGTTCATGTTCTCCTTGTACGATCTCTTTGGGGATAATCATTTCCAAAGCTTGCTAGTACAAGCAGATATCAGCGAGTCCACTTACATATACGTACCTCCCATTATACAGTACTGGCCAGCAGTTTTTTCCACATCCGCCTAAAACGTTTGCAAAGTAAGAATGCTTCCAGAAGTAGAAGAAGTGCTTGGATTTAGTTAATTGCCAAAAAAAGACTGAACAAACGAGAAATCTAAATCACATCCATATTTGGTGTTACCACCCTCTACCTTCAAAGCAGCATTAGTTCTTTTAGGTACACTTGCACACAGTTTTTGAAGGAACTCATCAGGGAGGTTGTTCCAGACATCTTGGTGAACTAAGCACAGATCTGTGGATGTCGCTCGTTCCAATCCTTCTGTCTCTTCATGTAAAAGCCGTAGCAGAGGCCTGCAGGGCTGTGGGTGGAGGCCTCCATGATAGGGTTAACAGGAAAGTGGGAAGGAAAGGGTTAGTGAACAAGAGAGGGGGGAAATGGAAGGGGGATGGGGGAGCTACAAAACGGGTGGAGTTACAAAAGTGCTGGAAAGATCATTGGAAGGCATCAGAGGAGAAGAGAACATAGCCAGGAGAGCAAGGAAGTCCCACCCTCCCGCCTATAAGAGGGTATTCTTTTTGGGGATGGTATGGTTACTTTTAGTACCCAGTGCAGGTTGTTACAGTGTATAGCATTCCTGATGGCAACGGCAGGTGGGGGGGTCCTTGGAGTCTACATAAAATTTGGTTGGGGGGAGAGGATAGCCACTTTTTCCCTTCTGATTAATGGTTGCTGTTGGATCGGTCGCCTCTTGGCCCCCCGACAGGGCGGAGTCCTTGCAGAGATGGTGGTATGTCTAGCCTGGTAAAAGGTAATCCCAGACAGACTGGATGATGTTGAGATCAGAGCCATGTGGGGCCAAAGCATCACTTCCAGGACTGCTTGTTCTTCTTTACACTGAAGATAGTTCTTAATGACATTGCTGGATGTTTGGGGTTGTTGTGCTGCTGCACAATAAATTTGGATCCAAACTGACGCCTCCTTGATGGTAATGCATGATGGATAAGTATCTGCCTGTATTTCTCAGAGGAAACCATTAATCCTGACCAAATCCTCAACTCCATTTACTGAAATGCAGCCCCAAATTTGCAAGGAGCCTCTACCGTGCTTCACTGCTGCCTGCAGACACTCATTGTACCGCTCTCCACGCTTCACTGCTGCCTGCAGGCACTCATTATTGTACCGCTCTCTGCCATGCTTCACTCTTAGCTGCAGACACTCATTATTGTACCACTCTCCACCATGCTTCACTGCTGCCTGCAGACACTCATTATTGTAGCACTCTCCACCATGCTTCACTGCTGCCTGCAGACACGCATTATTGTACCGCTCTCCACCATGCTTCACTGCTGCCTGCAGACACTCATTATTGTAGCACTCTCCACCATGCTTCACTGCTACCTGCAGACACGCATTATTGTAGCACTCTCCACCATGCTTCACTGCTGCCTGCAGGCACTCATTATTGTACCGCTCTCCACCATGCTTCACTGCTGCCTGCAGACACTCATTATTGTACCGCTCTCCACCATGCTTCACTGCTGCCTGCAGACACTCATTGTTGTGCCGCTTTCCACCATGCTTCACTGCTGCCTGCAGACACTCATTATTGTACCACACTCCACCATGCTTCACTGCTGTTTGCAGACACTCATTATTGTACCACACTCCACCATGCTTCACTGCTGCCTGCAGACACTCATTATTGTACCGCTCTCCACCATGCTTCACTGCTGCCTGCAGACACTCATTATTGTACCGCTCTCCAGCTTTTCTACAAACAAACTTACTTCTGTTACAACTAAATAATCCACATTTTTACTCATCAGTCCAGAGCACTTCGTGCCATTTTTCTGCAACCCAGTTCCTATCTTTTCTTGCATAGTTAAGTCCCTCGGCCTTTTTTCAACATTGAAGGTACGTTTTTTTTTAACCAAAACTCCTCCATTAAGACCACTAATGGCCAGACTTCTCCAAGCAGTAGATGGATGTACCTGGGCTTGTGCCTTTTCTGACCTGATGGCATTTCTGTTCATCTTCTGATTTTGAAGGGATGCAAGCATGATGTGTCTTTCCTCTGCTGCACGAAGTTTCCTTAACCGACGGCTGCGTCCACGCTCTTCAGAGTTGTCAGTTTCTTTGTGCTTCTTCAAAACAGCTTGAACAGCACATCCTGAAACCCCAATCTGCTCTGGGATCTTTGCCTGGGAAACACAATGCTAATGCGGTATAACTACCTTGTGTCTTGTTGCTGTGCTCAGCCTTTTCATGTTTATGACCTGTAACATTTAACTGTCTTCCACAACCTCACCTTTCTAGCACAGTTTGGCTGTTCCTCACCCAGTTGTAAGCCTCCTACACAGCTGTTTCAATAATCATTGTCACCTGTTTTGATATAATTGGTCAATCATACAGCTGACTGTAATCCTACCAATCCCCGACTTTGTACAAGTGTGCCTAGAAGAACTGATGCTGTTGTGAAGACAAGAAGCCGTCACACCAAATATTAATGCGATTTACATTTCTCTTTTGTTCACCCACTTTGCATTTTGTTAAATCCATGGACGGATGTGCATTGCGGAGCACGAAGCGGGATTCCGCAGCAAATCCAGCCTGCAATGTAAAAACGCAATTCCCTGCCCACTAACGGAGATCAATTGCAATTTTCCGCTTGCGGAGAAGCAATCACAGCATGCTACAATTTTGTGTGGGCTATGCACTGACGGCTTCCGTTGAAGTCAATGGAAGCCATCCGTTCTGCGCCCCTTCTACAATCATCATTGCTGAATGGCCGCAGGAGCTGCGTCATAGTGGCGCGGTGTCCTCTGTGTTGCGCGTGCGTGCCGGAGCGCAGGTCGGCACAGAGAAGAGACAATGGACATGTAAGCTGGGGTCACTGGCTAGGCACCGGGTCGAACTCTGCTGCGGGAATCCCGCATGCGGGCTCCAACCCGCCCGTGAACAGGGGCCCTTAGTCAGACGAGGACATGTTCTCCAGTTGTACAGGATGCTATGTCGGTGTGACCATGCTTCCGCTTCCCTGTATAACATAGGCTTGTGTGATCTTTCATCAAACATAATATACTTTGCTAATTTTGTTGCAGACATTGACATAATCGGTCAGCCTCTGTTCATTCTATTGTTGGACAGTTTCTGTTGTGGATTCCATCTAAAATGAGGGAAACCATGACAAAAACAGATGGAACCCAATTACTCAAAGGGTTCTGTCAGGGTTCTTCAGTTTCAGAACGGAACAGAAGAACGGACGTCTGAACAAAGCCTTATTAAACAGCAACTAAAGTTTTTGCAAACTTTTGACTTGTTTTAGTGACACGTCACAAGTTCTGATCAGTGGTTTCCGGGTGCCGAGACCCCCAGCAATCACTAAAGAAGCAGGCAGAAGCACTCAGCTGAGCGCTGTGGTCGTTCGACCGTCACTACGAGCCGACTCCTGGTAACATGCGTAAAATCCTTGTAAACATGCATGCAGAGCGCATTTGCTGCATAGGCGATTTTTGGTCTGTGGTACCCCAGTGGAATTCAATATTGGGTTTATGCTGCCTCTAGTACAATCGTAAAAAAATCCAGATGTAATACAGACAGAAAATACGCCCGTGTGAAAGTGCCCTGAGGTTATGATTGCGTGGTAACACGGGAAAGTCAGCTGCGAATCACAGCACAAATGCTGGAAATCCGCAACATCAAAGTATCCCAATAGAGCAAATATTTGCAACTGACCGCCTAGCTATAGGTCAGATCTGTAGGGTCACTTGTCCACATAACATTTTTGTATGGCCCGATTATCATTACATATACTGGAGAAGCAGACCACTAATTATTCCTTGTCTATGCTAATTAAAAGGGTTGTCCTGTTTTGGGACAAAAATGTCGCAGTGTAGGAAAATTGAATAAAATAATAAAAATGGAGATTTTTAAAGTCCATGCAGATGTTGCCCTTGATGAGAATTGAACCTAGGATCCCAGCACTGCCAGCCAGCAGTGCTAACCACTGAGCCAGATTCATTGAAGAGTCTTCTCCTCCTCTGATTTTCTAGCATTTTTCACAAAAAATCAGGTCCAGGTGATCCAATCTGATTCTGCAGAAATTGGCCCGATTTTATTGAGCAGCCGATCACTGTGAGCAATGCTATTGCGGCGTCTGGGTGGAAGGTTGGCCATTGTCGAGGAGACCACGGGGTGGTCACGGGTAGATCTGCGTTTCCTCCCCAACAATGACGCAGCATGGCCCAGCTCGGTCGCGAGCAGTGCAAAAAATAACAGGCAGATGCAAACGATGGGAATTCATCCAAACGGTGTTCTCACGTGACGCCAGTACCTCTTTTCAAGCAAACAGTTGCTCGATGTTAAATAAAGGAGTCCACAGACAAAGAGATACTTTTCAAACCGGAGGTACATGGTTTTTCTTTACTTAAGACTCCAACTTTGATTTTCCAAGTATAAAGCAAGTTGACAGTCTCAGACACAACACTGGTGGCAGGCTTCCTTCAGATTCAACTCTGTTACACACACATGCGTTATTCTAGGAGGCAATTTTCTTCCCTTAATCTATGTGTTCTCAGTCTAAGTTATCTGATCGACCATCCCCAGGGATACACTCCTGACATGCTGGGTTAACATACAGCTCTTGCCTTTCTTTGCTTGCTAGTTACTCCTCCCGACTTGTCATAGCAGGAACTGTTACTCTAAGCTTCAGACCCCGGAGGGGAAATATCCCACGGCAAATGAGACCCACGGCTCTGCGCAGGCAGAAGCATAAGTGAGCTTCAGCCTCCCGCAGACACGTCCTCCTCCACCGATTACACCTCTGCACACTCCTCACTATTGTAGACTCCGCCTCCCAACTTCTCCTAAACTTCCACAATGCCACACACAACAAACAAGTTAGGTAAGGCAGATTTGTCACAACAAAGCTTGTTAGAACTTACATAGATAGAACACAGATCAACATAAATACCCTGTTTCCCTGAAAATAAGACATTCTCCGAAAATTAGACATAGCATGATTTTCCAAAATTTTTGAGGATGCAAAATGATTTTTCAGGCCTTTTTTTTCTTCCATTAAGTTTTTATTGGTTTTATCTTAAGTAAAGTTGCAACATAAAACAAGGAGTATAGTAGCGTTGTACATACTTGACAGGAGTTTCATTTTTCAGGCTTTTTGAGGATGCCTGAAATATAAGCCCTACTCCAAAATTAAGCCCTGCTAACAGTTAATTTAAAAAGTCAATTTAAATAGTGTCCAGGCAGCTATACATGTAAAAAAGTTAAACCTTTTTGAACAAAAAATTAATATAAGACACTGTCTTATTTTCAGGGAAACACTGTACACACAAGACAGTTTAAACAAAACATGCACCTAGTCTAAAGACACCCCAACTCTGGGCCACTACACTTCTCATTAGCAGCACCTGTCAGCCTGACTGTGTGACCCATCAATTTATTCAGACAATTCCAGGAGGAACATGAGAGGAATAAATCAGAGTTTTAGGATAAGATGCTCCAGAATTCTTATTATATGGGGAAACTCAGCATTTACTTAAAGAGATGTTAGGAGACCCGACAGGTCTCTAATGGCACCGTGCGAGAAACAAAGCAGATATTAGAATGTCACCCACAGTCTTTTTATAGGATTGTCATTTTTCTAGTAAATCAGACGATGTGACACTGCGCTGTGCTTCGCCAGCAGATGGAGGCAAATATGCTGACACAGATGGTCTCCAGCAACACAAAGCACTTTTGTTATTTTCTTGCCGCAGCAGAGAGATCATGTTACCCGGGATGTGATCATGGGCAGATTGTAGGCAACGTGGCCACGTCTCAAGGTCCAGGGGACGCATGACCAGCACAGCGACGGTCATGGGGCCCGGAGTCAGTCATCCCCTGTAGACACAACTGGGGCCGGTCAGCCATTCACAGACCCTATAAGGTTATACATTACAGTTTAGCTTTAGTCCACTGGTTGCACATGATGTCATGTCTCGCCTCCAGCACCAACAGGGTCCCCTTCTGTTCTATGTACACCCCAATCATCACTCCAATTCATTAGGGGACAGAGATGAGAAGAGGGGCAGGACAAGTGCCTCACTGCAAGTAGGACGGAGGGCAAGGAAATAGGAGAGGCAGGGGTTGGGGGGCAGGATAAAAAAAAAACACTAACAGCATTTTAGTGAATGTAAAAAAAAAAGTGGTATTGTGTAATTATTTCTTTTTGAACAAAAAAAGAGGTAAAGTCCACCAAAAAGTTTTTGTTTTCTTTTTTACATTAGGTGAAATTTTTTTAAAACTTTTTTTTCTGTATCTGTAGTGGACTACAATATGCGATCTTAAGATCGCTTAGGTAGTACATTATCTATATTTTTTATGATTATGAATTCATGGCAGACCCGGACGCCACGCAACCCATCGACCCTCAGCCATTTCGTGGTGGAGGGCTGATGGCGTCACACTGGACGCTACCTCCCTCTGTGAACTCCGTACATGCTGAGGTCAACATTGATCGTGGCATGTAAGTGGTTAATGGTGTGATCTGTGTTCTTAGTGATCTGTTACATATGGCACAGGCTCAGTTCCTGAACCCGCACTATCCATATACAGTAACTGTAAGGCATTTCGTGGGAACTTGTTCCTACCCATGATGTATATATATGCCACGTGGGAGTGATGGCTTTATACAAAACCCTGGTTGTTAAAGGGATTGTCCAATGGCAATGGACCTCCGCCAATCTACTATTGAGGACTTATCCTGAAGATAGGCCATCAATAGTTTACAACTGGACAACCCCTTTAAAATGCGTAACAAGCAAAGGTATAATTTTTACATTTTCATGTTATACTTTTAGGTGATCCATACATTTTGTTACACTACATTTTATTATTATATGTTGCAGGAGTGCAGTATACAGAATGGCCTGCAGAGAGCTACAGACAGGCACCCTGGAATCTGAGAGAGAGAGTTAACACCTGTGGGTGTGGCAGGAAGCAACATAAAAAAAGAGTCAGTTCCTGCCACACTCAGGGGGAAGTAAGCTGTCTGCTAGCCAGAGAGGCTGTAGGAGTAGCCATCAGGACTGGGAGCCTGAGGTCTGGCACAGACCAGTTTGGGCCCATCACCTGTCTGATAGAGGATGCCCTGGGCGGGGTTAGTGACGGAGACCCCGTGGGTTGTGTGCCCTGGACTGTCATTTGTGCTGTACAAGTTTGCTGTTGCATCTTTCACATTTGCTGTGATGTGGAATTAATGATGTCAGGCGCCAGATTTAAAGAAGTTCCTGTCTTTGGAGTGTTTGTACACGTGAGGTGCCCATTCCTGACGGAGAGGTTGGCGATCAAAGAGGCGAGTAATCCTGGCTTGCCACAATATATAGGATGTGATTTACAGATACAAATGGGTTAAACAACATTGTACGGCGGTAGTACAAGTAGGCCGGATGGAATCTACTGTAAGAACTCCAAAGTGGGATGGTCAACATTGGAGCATGGCAAGGCACCCGGTCAAGTGTTCCAAGGGATTATATATACATATATGTCCTGTCCTTGTATGGGTGCAGCAAGTAGAGTGACAGCAAGTAGCACAATGCCAAGTATACTGCAAGTAGTCCAGAAACATTATGGGATACTCCACTGAAGAGTGTTAATCCATGTAAGTAGAGAGCATAGTGTGTAGTACTTGCCAAGAGGAAAAGTGTGGAGAACGAGCGAAGAGAACACAGCGCCAGAACAGAGGGTTGAAGTGAGAGCATTTTATCAAGAGGCCCAAGAACACCCATGCCGAAAATACCACCTCAACAGCCATTTGTGATCTGCAGGGTTGGAGAATAGGGGTGGTCGTTAACTATTGGTGCAGTTACCAGAAAATAAAGAACATTTAGCGCCTGGAGTCCAAGTGGTTGTATTTCCTGAGAATGACAATCTATGAAGAGGCCAGGAATCCGCCCAGTCACGTAACAGAAGCAAGCAGAATACCGGCACTATTTATGAAAGCCTATATTCTTCCACTTCCGGCAGCCATAAACTGGGTATGAACTGCACCAGCAGAATTAAAGGGGTTGTCTTCTTGTAAACTACTGATGACCTATACTCAGAATAGGCCATCAAGATTAGATTGGCTTGGGTCTGATGTTCGCTAGACCATTATGCTCATTCAATTTTTGTAGGAAACAGACAGCTCCGTTCCCACTGCAGTGGCCAGGCTTGGTATTACAGGCAAAGTTCCTATTTACTTTAATGGAATTTGGCCTGCAATGCCAAGCCTGGCCACTGAAGTGGGAACGGAGCTGTCTGCTTCCTGCAGAAATCAGTTTGGTCGACAAACGCATCAGCCTGGTAAACATCTGATTTGTGGAAGTTCTGGAAGGCAGACCTAGCTAATCTGCTACTGATGGCATGCCCTACACATAGACTATCAGTCATTTATAACTAGAAAACCCCTTTAACGCTGCTATAAAGGAAACCTGTCCGATAAGAGATCTGCAGAACTAGTAATGTCTTATATAACCCTGAATATTGATTAGCAATAAAATGTAATAACAGAAATGACCTCTATAGAGTATTACCCGACACAAGCTGGCGCCGATCAGGGGGTCGCCAGGCACATAATTTGGCGCTGGGCCCCAGCGATCCGGAGAACTCTTTGTGATTAGCGCTGGTGGAGATCTGTAACAATTGCTTTTATAATTCAGCAGAACTCCTTTTAATGAGCTGCTATTATTTCTTTGTTAATTGCTGTTCTCGCGTCTCTTAATCCCTTCCTTCCTCTTTGTGGATCAGCAAATGTTACTTGACAAGAGGATATTAAGGAAGTGTAACACTGCCACATAGTAGGGGGAGAGCCGAGGATGAAAGCACCTTTAGTGATGCAATATAGAATGTGCGCGTTGGACGGCTTCTTTACCTCCCTTAGGGCTTATTCACACGGGTGATTTTCATATCCGTGTGCTCTTCTTATTGGCCACAGACTTCGCACTGATACGTTACAGTCCATGAGGCTTTACAGACATGCATTTATTTACATGGCCTATAAAGAAATAATTTTTTAGGTTTTCACAAGAAAAAAAAAAAAGAATGGACATTCTTTGGAAGTAAAACTGCTGCACCGCGGACACAGCGTTTCTGCACCACCAAATGCGGGCACAGCTCCACTGATTATGGCCCGCACCTGGGCTTGTCATTGTGTTTGAATTAACGAGCCAAGTTGTTCGTTGGCAAATCAGCGGTGGATAAACGCCTCGCATCCACGGGGAATCGATATGGTGGGCCGCGAAATATGGAGCTATGAAGTTAGCGGTTTGAAGTTGGCCGTAGGGCTCCTTCACATAGGAGCTGCGATTCTCGGCCGCCTGCATTGCATGACAATGGGTGGAAATCCCATTCAGATGGCCGGGGTAGAGAGCTCTGCTAATCGCCCTTCCCCTCTCTGCCCCTTGCCGGATGCCGGCAAAGGGAGGGGTCAGGACTGAGCAGGAGCTAGTGTGCTAAACTCCCGCCCCCAGCCTGCGCGAGCTGCTGCTAAACTCCCTCCCACCTCCCTTTTCCGGCAGGTCTCATAGGTTCCCATAGAAGTCTATTGGATAGGTCAAGACCTATCTTTTCCGGCTGGCGTAAAAGCGGTCAGATGAAATCTTTTCGGGCCAGGCGATTTTTATGCACCAAAAAAAAAAAAATCGCCCATCTGTACAAATGCATTGGAATCCAAGGCTTCAGATGCTTGGGATCTACTGACTTTATTAATTGGCTTTATACCCGGCAGTGGCTTGGATGACTACTGACAGCCAGGAACAGAGAAACCTCAGATACTGGCAGTTTAACCTCTTACATGCCTCAATCAATAGCAACTGCAGCATGTAAGCGGATGACAGGGGGAGGGGGATCATTCTGTTACCCATCCGAAATACGCAGCTACTCTAAGGCCCAGTATCCACGGGTGAATTGTAATTATAGAATCCGCAGAGACTTGCAGCTGCCATAGGGATGCATTAGCATTCGCAAGACAATTAAAAGCATGCAGATGTGATTTTTTTCCCCAGCGTGCGGATCGTATGCGCAGGAAGAAATTGCAGCATGCTCCATTTTTCTGCAGATCCTGCGGGACAGCTTCTACTGAAGTCACCCTTTTAGGATGCTTCCAATTAAGCAAAATTACTTTTTCTGCAGAGAAAAACAGAAGTTTATACAGGGTGCAGTTTGCCACATTCCCCAGGATGTCATCTACAAGCCTGCCGCACTTCTCCTCCGGCAGTTCAATGCGATGGCTGTGATTGGTTCTCGAGCGCCGCGGCTCAGCCAATCAGAGCCAGTACTTCCTGGAGGCGGGATTTTGGAACCTCCTCACCAGGAAGCGCTGGCTGAAGACTACAGACCAATGAACCAGGGCTTCAGCAAGAGAAGTGCGGAGCGGGCTGTGCCTGTTAGGTAATTTGTCTTTTTTCTTTTTTTATAAGAACCTTATAAGAATAATTAAAAAAAACAAAAAACTCACTAATCCAGGAAATGAATTAAATGCCATCCAATGTCAGGTAAAAATTAAAAGAATGTATCAACGGCGTTCAGAAAAGATGAACTGACCCTCATAAGGATGTTGCGATGCTCTGGATACAAATGTACTAACGACTCTTCTATGCTAATGCTGTAGGAAAGGTGATGAATAATAATTATCTGCGTGAGAAGTGATAATGGAACAATAGACTACGCAGACATAGGTGCTGCTAGTGGAACCAGCGGGTGCAGTTTGTGATGTTGGTCCAATCACACTGGTATGTAATCTAGCATCGCCTCTTCTTAACCTTTTGCAGGCTGAATTATTGTCTTTTTTTAAACAAAAATGGTAAAATTTAGGCCACTAAAAAAAAAACCAAAAGTAGTGATCCCATTTGGGAACATTGGCATGTAAAAGGTTTGTAAAGATGCAGATATTCATTGCAGAGCGGCTTCCCTTCATTTTGCACATTTACTGCCCTATCAGGCGTTTAATACGGGATTTCTCATCACAACATATCAAAAAAATAAGAAGACGAAGGACTCTGTTACACGACACGATTATCGCTAGAGGGAGTGGTCTACTTAATTGCAAGGTGTAAACGCGCTCAGCGACCGATCTGTGATGAGTTGTTACATTACCGCTGATTAGATCTTTCGTGCGGACCTAAAAATCATCATTTACCTGCTGCAAACCCTTTAGTGTAAGCAGGCATCGTAACGATTTGCTGAACGGAAAGCGGTGGCCGAAGGATGACTAGAGGCGATCATCATCCAATGAACGATCAAAACTGCCCAATTACTGTTCAGTGTGAATGTATGCCAAGAGAACGACCGACGATGGCTACGCCACCGCTCATCACATGTGCAGTGTGAAAGGACTGTAATAGATGAATCCCTGATTTGTTTTCAAGTGAGCCCTTTCAATATTTTTACACGGGACGACGATCTAGGTGTTTAAGCGAGCGCCGATCACAATTATGGGCGCTCATTTCCCAATATTACACGGCCCAATTTAGTCTCTCTGCGGTCCAAACAATCATTCATGTGATTGTTCATCCATCATAGAGAATCATTGCTGTCAGCAGCACATTCATAGGGCAGCCAGGTGGCTCAGTGCTTAGCACAGTTACCTTGCAGTGCTGGGGTCCTGGGTTTAAATCCCACCAAGGATAACATCTGCATGGAGTTGTATTTGCGTGGGTTACCTCCAGATACCTTGGTTTCCTCCCACACTCTATAATCATACAGATAGGTGAATATAGATTGTGAGCTCCACTCCGAACCAAAAAGTGATGCGTAATATGCATGCGCTATATAAATAAAGGTGATTATTATTATACGGAGAGATGTGCCGCCGACACCGCTACTATTTTTGGTTGCGCAAAAGATGCGATGAGCAATACATTAGCTGATCAGATGCAACTCTACACAGTCCGATAATTATCATGCAAATGAGGGTTCTAATGAACATGCCGAATTGTCGGCCGGGTAGAAGGGCATGCTGATAATACAGCTCATGTGGATTGCCACCACTTTGCACAAGCTGAATGTAAATCCGTGCAAAGTTGCAAAAGTATAAAAAGAACAGTACAAGAACACTTACGAGTTGCTGTATACTTGGCGGACTACATATCACAGCATGATACCGTCTTACTGATCTTATAGTATCGGGTAGTATCTCACCTCTTCTTCTGCATGTTCCTGGTTTTCTGTACATATAGCCACAGCTCCAAGGCCACAGGAAGTAAAAGAACTCTTGGACGCGGCCCGCAGTACACAATCCGACACACTGCCTTCTCACCGAGGCTCAAGCTGGAGCCGATACCTTCTACATTCGATTCCGGCATTTTGGACAAAGCTTGCCTCAAAAATCCAGTGTTGGGTTGGAGACCAGAGACCTTCGCTCTCCTAATGCCTTCTTCTGCTGCCTGCTGCGTAGGGCTATGGGCCTGCTAATCTACAGTCCATTTCCTCCAAGAAGAATCCTCAATTCAATAAGTGACCATTGATCAGCGAGGACTCTCTGCCCCCTCTCGGTCCTAGCAGGTGCACAGGAAGTCAGCCCCCAAGTTCATTGCAGACATGAATACAGTCACCCTCATTAACCGGTGGGGATAGTGAATAGCAGAAGCCGATGGAGGGACAGATAAAGTCTCTACGTGGAGAAGATCTTTATTTCTTACAGAGCAACGGGTTTTCTTCTAGGAACGCTTCTCCTTTCGCTAACCAGCTGGGCCTCACATCAAAGTATTCCAACCCCGTCACAAATTTGCGTTGATCCTCTGTGGCACCCTCCACCTCAGCTGTCAGAAGAAATATGTTGCTCTCGCCGAAGCTTCCTATAGCTGTTCGTTCCAGTTTGCTATTGACAGCTGATGGGGCTTAGTATTATCCCAAGGCAAGGTTGTTGCTAGTAGCTTCACTTTCCAGAGAACTCCCGGGTCTCATTCAGACTTATCAAACAAACCCCCTCCAAACTAAAACTTTTTTTTTTTTCAAAAAAGTCAGTAGAACCCTGCGTGTAGCTAACCCAGAGGTGGGCAGACTGGGCCGGTGTCCCCCGAACAACCTGGGCTCATCTAGCTGTAAAGAACTGAATCCGCTCTGATCCTTCAAATCTCCGCTATCAGTGCAGTGACAAAGAGGATCTATGCAAGGCTGACCATATGTTGTCATTAGACGAGATGACCTCTCTCATCAGAACTGCATCTAGAAGGCCGGACAATGTAAACACAACCGGCCGTGACGTCAGTGAATTTTGCACAATGGCTTTCTGGAATTTGCAGTACGGCTATTCTGCATCCTGGACTGTGTGATACAAAAAGTGCAACTTCAACTGCTAACAAACCCTTGTCTGCCCTTACAGAAGTGACAAGAGGTTTTACCTTCGGGTTCGACTTGCACATGCCTGAAACCCACACTGGCTTCTGATTGGTGCGGGTTTTAAACAGTTTATGAATGACTAAAAGACTTTGCAGGTAAATAGCAGTAGTGTTATTAAAGGGGTTGTTCAAGGTTAAAAGCTAGGGAAGGGCATTAATAGTTGATCAGCTAAGGTCCAACTCTCAGGACCCCAGCTGATCAACCGATCGGGCGCTTGCTATCAGAGACACTGCACACAGGAGTACAGAGCGTAAGATACTGCTCTGATCCCTGTATAGTGGCCAGCACTGGTAATTGCAGGCACTGCTGTTATTAAAATCAATGGGACCCCAGACTGCAGTTACAAGTGCCGGCCACTATACAGGGGTCAGAGGCAGGGGCGTAGCTAAAGGCTAACAGGCCCGGGTGCAAAACTTTATCTTGGGCCCCCCCCCCGACTTCTCTTAACCCCTAATGCAGAGACGTAAGTTGAAGCTCCTGGACCCCAATGCAAAACCTGTAACAGGGCCTCCAACTTCAATGCTTTATTCATAGTACTGGGTTTCTTGTATGGAGGAGAGAGACTTTATAGGTCCCCTACGGTTCCTGGGCCCGGGTGCAACTGTATCCCCTGCATCCCCTATAGTTAATACCAGGGGTCAAGCTTCTGCTCCAACCCGTTTGTAGCTGCACTGACAGTGAGCACCTAATCAGCTGATTGGACAGGTTCAGAATGGCCAACCACAGCCAATTAACTATTGATGACTTATGAGGATATGTCATCAATAAACCCCTTTAAATCAGTACTTCCTTGATAAGCGTGCTCTGCCCCAGCACCGCTGATCCTTTCCCTCCAGCCAGTGCTGCATTCAATGGAGCTAATCCATATGTGGATTTCCCAACACAGAGATCTGTGCAGAATCTGCGTCAAGAATTGACCTGTCAGTTGGATCCCACTGAAGCCAATAAGAAGCTAAAATGGCGCAGAATCGACACCAAGTATATAACGCCGTGTGAATGCGGCCCAAGTCATTTTATTTCCGCTGTTCTCTGCCTGTGATCTCGTGAAATTCCAAATGGAAACAAACGTTGGATTTTCAGGTTTGCTGGATGTAGGAATGAAAGATTCACTGCATGTACAAAAATGTTAGCTTTAGAAACCATAAAATGTTCTTTGCTTTTACTTAACCTCTCAAGGACCAAGCACTGTAAATATACGGTGCTTAGTCCTGGGCTTTAATCTTGCACCATAGCAAAAATATGGCATGGGATTTAGGCCTCCTTCCCACGGACGGATTTCCGCCGTGTAATTCGCGTCGGAAATCTGCTGCGTTGCCTGCAGCTATTAGGTTCTATTGAACCTAATAAGCTCAGGGCTCACGGTGCGGAATTCCACCGCGGAATTCCGCACAGTGAATTCACCCGTCCTCACCCGCGGCATGCTCTATTTGCCGCGGGTGTACGCGCAGACGGCTTCCATTTCAGTCAGCGGAAGCACAGCGGAAGATAGCGTGAAACCGCTTCCCCGCCCACCGCCGCCACGTCATATGACGCGGGCGCCGCGTCATGTGACGCGGTGGGCGTGTCATGTGACGTGGCTAGCGTGTCACGTCATGTGACGTGGCTAGCATGTCACATGACGCAGCGGCGGTGGGTCAGGGAAGCGTCATGCGGGAGCGAGGACGCCGGATCAGCAGGTAAGTTTGGGGTCTCCTGGGGGGCGCCGTGACGGGCTCCGCCGCGGAATTCCGTGGCGGAGCCTGTCACGGCCGTGTGCAGCCAACCTTAAAGTCCTGCAATCTAGCAGGAGCAGGTTGGGTGTTCGGCTGTAAGAGACAGACGAGGACCCAGAGGAGAAGACAGGATACATAGCACTCAATGAGCGATATGTAGAAGATGCAGTAAACAGCAGTCAGTGCCGTTTCCTCTACTTTACATGGCAATCATGATTGCTAGTGACCTACAGCATGTCAAAGTTGCAGAGTCTTAGCAGACCACAGACCAGCTCCACCAGTGACTACAGTCAAAAGACCTCTGGGCGACATTCACACTGTTTTTTTTTTTTTATGTTAAAACAAAAGTTACAAAAAAAAAGTAAAAAAAAAAATAGAGTATGATGCTATATATATATATATATATATATAGTGTGTGTGTGTATATAAAAAGAAGCAACCCACTGCCCACCCAACCTGAACAATTGCCATATGTACCCAGTAATTTCGGACTATACAAATTATATATTGAAATGTTTAAAACAGAATGGCAACCCCATTCCTAAACTTTATTTTTGCGTAAATCTATTAAAATAATAAATAATTTTTTCTTAAACTTTTTGTACACATTAGCCGTAATCACACAAGCAATAGAAAAAATAAAATCAGAAAAGAGTTATTAAAACTAGCCCAATATGTGACAAATAAAACAAAACGCAGCAAAAATAAATTTGACAGCCAAGTTAAAAAAAGAACAGGATCATAAAACCATCACATGCATAAAATGACTAAAACATTTTTGGCCCTTTAGGACATACATATTCTGGTCTTTAAAGGGTTAAATGCTACTCATTCCTATGGGCGGCTCACTCACACGGCCTCGTGTCCCCCGTGGTTTATGGGCGCATTTTTAACGTGTGTAGAACACGTGGTAAACAACAAATACACACGTAGATTCATATTTGCTGCGCATGTTAAATCCCCATAGGTTATATTGTATTACGCACCAAAATAGGTCACGCTGCAGGCCCGATAGAAATCAATGGGCTGGTCATACGTGGGCGACATCCATCTGTGTGAGTGAGCCCTAAGACACGTGGGATACAGCCATAAGGCTCTATAGGTGGATACTGATAAGAAACATGCAAGCCAGGGATAAGAATGAAACAAAAGGCAGTGCAGAACGGCAGCCGTTCCCCCGGCCCGCTCAGTGCGGAGAAGCGACACGGCTTCCTTATGTAACCTAAGCTATCATGCCCATTTCTGCAGGAAATTACTTTCCCATTATAAAAGCCATTATATTTAATTATAGGTGTAATTAAATGAGCATAATCATCACGAGGTGAAAGAAAGGCATGACATAAGAGGAACATCAGGGACAGGGAAAGGCATCCGGTCTCCGCGCACCGCAGCTGTGCAAACCTCTGATCTAGTAGCACAAATCATCTACTGTCCGGATTCTGTGCGGAATCATTTCTTAATTGACTTTTAACCCCTTACGTGCCGCGACCCATGTTGATCATGCCAAATACGAGGTTCACAGAGGAAAGGAGCACCCTCTGTGACATCACCAGCCCTCCTCCATGTAGGCCCGATGAGTAGCCATGGCAACTGGACACCTGTCAATGACGTCTGGGTCTGCCACGGCCTGCGATCACTTGATATGTGATAATACACCGCAGTACAGATGGACTGCCAATATTATCTCAGCGATCGTGAGAAGTCCCGTATAGGAGCATAAAAAAATGTAACACTGAAAAAGATAAGTAACGCCCCCTTGTCTTGCGCATTTTTCCCTTTGTTTAAAAAAAAGAAAGTGAATACAAAAAAATATACATGTTTGGTATCGCTGTTTATCCCTCACGGCAAACGCTATTAAAAAAAAAACAGGGCAAAAAAAAATAAAATGGAACCAAAAAATATACTAATAAACCTATTTTTGTTCATTTAAAGCAATAAAAGTGAGCAAATAAGTCACAAGTACCCAAAAATGGAACCAATAAACACTAAATCTTGTCACACACAAAACAGGTCCTCAGAGAGCTCCATCCATGGAAAAATAAAAAGACGTAAGGCTTTTGAAAATTGGGACGTGAAACTTCCAAAAAGTCAATGCGTCCTTAGGTCCAAAATAGGCCAAGTCCTTAAGGGGTTAAATTATGAATTACGGTATCTTTCAGATGCCACTAGGGGGAGCTTAGATGTTTATGGCAAACTTTTAATACTGAGTTCAATGAATAAAGAACATGCTACGAGCTCAAACACTCCCCCTATTGGCGGCTGCAGGCAGCAAAAATGCTACTTATTTAAAGGGAAATTGTGAGCATTTTTCTTTGCTGTCCTTATGGCAGTGACAGGCATGCTAAAGACGGCGACATATTGGATGCATATGTATATACCATATTTTACGCTGTATAAGACACACCCACATTTTGAACGCACCCAGGGACAGCGCAGGGGATAGTACCGGGCGACGGAGCAGAAGGCGCAGCAGAGCTCTGAAACACCGGAGCTCCGTAACAGCGGCAATCGTGTACGGCGGTGAGGAAGGGAAGAAGCTGATTGGTGGAGGCGGGGGAGAAGTAGCAGTTCCTGCCTGCGCTCACCACCCATCAGCGGTACGTAAGGGGTGGCAGTGCAGAGGAGAGAGAACTGGTAAATGGTTGAGCGTTAAGCTCGCAACAGCCAGCTTGAATTTCGGCACTCTGGGAGGGGGGGGGGGGGGGGGGGGGAAGAAAAGTGCGTCTTATAAAGTGAAAAATACGGAATGTATTATATATATATATATCTGCAGTAATTTGGGACAAGCATCCACTTTATTAGTGCCTGTCTCATAAGAGTCACCGCTGCTCGATTTATATGCGGAATTCGAGGGTCACCATTCTTGGGTCCATTGGGGGTCCCAGCCCTCAAACATTTTTCCCCTATCCTGTGGGTAAAGAATAAATGTCTTTGGTGGTGAAACCCTTTAAATTCCATGGCTGCACATCAGCAAAAACAAACATCAGACCACTAGTAACTTCCTATGAAATTACCCAGAACGGAAGTTTGGACCCAAGGAGAAAAAAAAAAAAGTGTTCCTAGTTGGATGTGTTTAACCCCTTCAGGGCATTATTTTTTTTTAATTTTTGTTTTTATGTTCTAAACGTTTTTATTAAAGGCTTTTAAATCCAGAAACAATAATAGAGATGATACAAACTATCTTGTCTCTCTTCTGTAATACCACAACGTTATGAGGGCGGTTATATGAAGAGGATCCGCCGACTGCGACACTCCCAACAGAAAATTATCAAAAACGACTGGACTCATTTGCTTCATTTAAAAAAAAAAAAATACAAAAGAAAACCCCAAAAATAAAAACGTGAGATCTGCAGGTCCGAACACAACAGAAAGATGAGGAAGCTGAAGGAGCGTATGAGCGGGAGGCCAATATAAACACAGACTTGTTTTCCTTCTGTCATTTAATATCACTAAAGGCAAATTTCATCCGTGAGGAATAGACTGGCAGCTCGTACCCATCGGATGGCAACAAAGACTTCCTTCCTTCCTTCCTTCCTCTGTGCAGGCAAATTAAGAGAGTCAGCTTGTAAGAGGAGTCTGCTCAGCGCCTTGGACATTAAACAAGCAGCTTCCTCCAGAGAATTCGATTACAAGCTCATCCCTGCCATAGGATCCTCCAGTAACACAAGCTCCTCAATCAGTAGGTGGAAAACGTCTACATGAAAGAGCAAATAGAAGTTCACTAATAAATCATCCTCGCTAGAAAAAAAACATCTTCAGCAATCGCTTATATTTAAAGGAGTTGTCCGGTTGTAAATTGATGACCTAGTCTTAGCATAGGCCATCGATAGTAGTTGGCGGGGGTCTTCCGCCTGCGACCCCTGACAATCAGCTGTTTGTTGGGCCGGTGTGTTCATGCACTGAACTGATTTCTGCAAAAAGCAGACAGCTCCGTTCCCACTTCAGTGGCCAAGCTTGGTATTACAGACAAAGTTTCCCTTCACTTTAGAACATGAGCAAATTAGTCAGGGATCCCAAGCAACAGACCTCTTTTGATCTACTATCAAAGCCCTATGCAGCATGTAGGCCATCAACAGTTTACAACTGGACAACCCTTCTACGGTACCACTGACATACCTGGATGACAACAAATTACAGTTCTCAAAGGGAGGCAGTGAATGCTCACATATATTTCCTAAAGTCCTCAGTAGTAAATGTTTAGTTCTGTAGTACTATTTTCTTACATCTCCACAAGGGCTAAAGGATTGCTATGACAATGGACTAGGAGATGCGCCAAAATCGTGCCGAAATACTGCATCCACGAGACATTGTACCACATTTCGGCATAGTAGGACTGAACATGCCTCGAAGACAGTTCCTGACTGGCTGAAACTTCTGATATAAAAAATAGGAGAATTCTTGCTGCGCCACAGGCTGTATGGATAATGGCTGGAGGTGCAACCAGAACACTGCAAACCCTGACTGCAAGAGTCTGCAGGTAGCGCAGGGACTGCAAGTGAGGTTGTTAAAGGCAATGCTACATTTATTCTTCAGAGGCGGCTGCAGGGAAATAACAGCTGATCGCCAAGGACTGGAGAAGGTGGGCCCACGGTGATCAGCTGATTGCTGCACTAGCTTTCAGATAATAAGGGGTTGTCTTCTTGAGACCTCTTTAAGACTATATTCACTTCTGGGTTGGGCTTCTGTTCAAAGCCTCTAGCGCAAATCAATCTCAGAAGAAATAGTGCCATTTTTACCATGAAAATGCCAACGGACGCCAGATGGACCCCATTATGGCACCATTCAGTCCTGTTACTGGAGAGATCCATTCCCGGCAGGGATTCTGTTTTCCTTCTCCCATAATGGTACAGGAAAACTGAAACCCCAAATGCAGATATGAACAAAGCCTGAAAAGTGTTTACTAGAACTGACTTATCACCTATTCAGAAGATAAGTGATAAAAGTCTGATCAGTGGGTTTCCATTCACTTCAATGGCAATTTGGTCTGCAATACCAAGCCTGGCCACTGCAGTGGGAATGGAGCTGCCGCCGCATGTGTAGTTCCGCTCCACTAAATGGGACTGCCGAGTGCTTTTACTTTCATGAGCTCAACTGAAATGAATGGAGCGGCACCGCAAGTGCATGACTACCACTCCATTTAATGTCCTCACTGTGGGGACTGCGGTGAGCCCACAGTAAAGGGGACGCCACAGGACCTCCATTCTAGAGATCAGTGGGGGACTCAGTGGTGAGAGCCCCACCGATGAGACTTCTATCACCTATCCTATGGATGGGTGATAAGTCGATTTTGGTACAGCCCCTTTAAGTGAGCTTTCAAGCACTTCTGTTCTAAGCTGTCAGCTCCCGTTATCTTTGCAGTCTTTGGAATAGGAAGCATCTAGGCAAGCGCCCCACATAAACCTTCCTTCTCAACATGAAATGTATGCTTGTCTCTCTTTACACATACACAAACAACTCGATGGGAATGATTCACACTGATTGACTGACGGCAGCAAGAAAGGAGAAACAAGTTGCATCTCAAGCGCAAAGTTGCAAGCATAGGGGGTGAAGGCGCGGCACACAGGGCAATGCTGCGGCATCGTGACAATGGGAGGGCACTAATACCAACTAAGGGCTCCTTCCCACGGACAGATTTTCGCCGCGTAATTCGCGGCGGAAATCCGCCGTGTTGCCCGCAGCTATTAGGTTCTATTGAACCTAATAGCTCAATGCTCACGGTGCGGAATTCCGCACCGTGAATTCACCCGTCCTCACCCGCGGCATGCTCTATTTGCCGCGGATGTACGCACGGACGGCTTCCATTGCAGTCAATGGAAGTCGTCAGTCACGCTATCTTCCGCTGTAGCACAGCGGAAGATAGCGTGAAGCTGCTTCCCCGCCTACCTCCGCCTACGGCCGGCTGCGTCATGTGACGCGGTGGGTGTGTCATGTGACGTGGCCGGCGTGTCACATGACGCTGCTGCGCGTCACGCTGAAGCGTCATGCGGGAACAAGGACGCCGGATCCGCAGGTAAGTTTGGGGGTCTCTGGGGGGCGCCGTGACGGGCTCCGCCGCGGCCCGTCACGTCCGTGTGCAGTCGGCCTAAGGTCTCATTCCCAAAAAACATGCACATGCATCAAATATGCATGTAACACGCACCAAATATGCATGTAACACGCACACTCAGTGAAAACAGTGTGCTTTTCACAGACCAAAATTGAATACTCCTGTGTGTATGAGGCCTTACAATGATGTGATTGTAGACCAGAGTGCCACCCAGGACACATGCTGATGTGCTCAGGCAGGCTTGTTATTTAAAGGGCCACTATGTATATACTCCCCAGTGTATATAAGTCGGCTAGTGTTACCCTGGTTAGTTATTTCCTTCTGTCTGAATCTCCAGGTTCTTTTCCCAATCAGATCTCACTTCCAACAAACTCAGATCTGCTTGGGGTTATGATGTCTGAAACTAATCAATTTCTCAGTTTGTGAGATGCCATTACATTGGCCCTACCACAGAAACTGCCTAGAAGAGGACACAGACACTCCTGTCACAATTACTGATGATAATCACACAGGTATAATAGAGGAGATCACAGCTCATTCTCCTCACTGTTACTTATGGTCTGTAGTTTATTAAAGTGAATATAGAAGGTAATGATAAAATTAAACTGTCCTCCCAGCAGGCAAAAATTGTAAAGCCTCAGATAATGCTGTGCCGATTCATCATGGGATAGATGTGAAACTGAAAAGTAAAAAATCTCAGCCTCAAGATGTTAGCTGATAAGTATCAGACAGGGGGCTGCACTGCATGGAAGTGACTGGAATATACATAGGATACCTCCAGAGTGTGACAGGCAATTAGGTGAGGGAGCAGGGATGGAAAAATGTGTTTTTGCCGGAGTGGCCCTTTAAGCCTTTCCAATCCACTGTCTGACGTCTAAAGATATTCTGATTGAAGGCTGTACAGCTTCGATGTCGGCAGACGTCCAGCAGGGTATTCTTACTGTATATTACTAGCCGCTCTGTTGTTGGGGGCCTCTCTAGCATGTCCAATACAGCAGTACTGGCTCTAGCCAGTAGATGGTGCCGTTGTATAATGGCAGAAAGAGAGAGCCCCCTAGGAAACCCTGAATCCAAAATTGGATTGCAAAGGGTTAAGGAAGTCCCATTAGATGTCAAGTTTAGGTTTCCAGGTTCTGGATAAAATGCTCTGACAGGACTGCATGAAACAACACTGAGTTTTTGGAGTAAGAGACTTTACATACTTAAAAGGGGTTGTCTTGTTACTGTACAACCCCTATTCAATAGGACTATCTGTGCGAAAATAATATGAATAACGCCGCAACGACGACACAAGAAGGTACTGCAGTGTGTATGCACATTCCCATCTGCTCCACATTACACATTCACACACTTGTTTCACAAGGCTTCTTTGAGATGTTGGTTTCAGGTATGAATTACTAACACAACACAGTGGATTAAATGGTTTGCCTCCACGCTTCAGTAACGCTCGGATCTGTCTGGCAGCCAGGAGAAGATCAAGACATGTGGGTATACGTGGGCGGTAGCTGATGAGAGCCTCGCCATATGCTTCGCTGGCTCGCAGACCCACTGTTTGCATGTATGGCTAAATGTAACGGCACAGTGTTTATTCACGAGAGCACAAACACCAGCTTTTAACGCCGTTATTAAGGGTTATGGAAATATTATGACTGCAAAATGTAAATTTGGCTTTTGTTAATGCAAACGTGTAAGCCAGGCCGCTTCTTGCAGGCTGTAGTATCCCAGATAGTCTGCATGGAACAGAGATAATTGCAATCGAGTCGTTTTATAAATCAGCTCTATCATTTCAAGTACAACGGCCTTATGTGACCTGTAGTGGCAAAGGGATAACTTGCTGATTGGTGGGGGGTCTCACCGGCCTACACTGAGGATGGGGGTCTCCTATCCCCTTTTGTCACTGCTTGCATGCTTCTCCCACCGCTCACAGTGATGTTACAACAGGAGTGCTGGCTGAGCATGCACGGTTGGGGTACTGGTGCATTATGTCTACACCGGAAGCTAGCGGTTGACAGAGGTTAGCTGGAGGTAATGCCCCAGACACGTCCCTAGCTACAGATTGGCAGAGAAAAAAGTGACAGCGGAGCGGGAGCATAGTGTGTCAGGAGCAGATATAGGAGGCCCCCGGGACTGTCCGTCCGCCGCGCGGATCGAGCCATCCATCTATCTATCAATAGCAAGCTGCCGGGGGTCACAGTGATAGCGGAGCCGGAAGCACTCTGCGGAGGCTGGCGGGGAGACTCGCTGGCGGGGAGATGTGAGCAGAGACACAGCAGAGCACAGGGGGAACATAGATGGGAGGGTGCTGGGGACAGCAGTCTAGGGAGCGCAGATGGGAGGCCGGCGGGGAGAATGAGACTGAAATCCAAGCTGGGATGCTGGTGTTGGGGAGAGTCAGAGCGGGGCTAACAGCGCAGCCGCCACAGATGCCTCACAGCTGCAGATGCAAGGGCTCGTGGGGATACTGACAGCGAGGTGGGAAGTGGGTCCGAAGGGCAGATGGCACACTCACACCAGCGGGATTAGCAGGGGAGATGGGAGGCAAGACACACGAGTGGGATCCCAGCCAGGGAAGATGGAACCCAATACACTCACTGCAGCAAAGGGGAGATGGCAGTGGAGATAGGACACTGCCAGGAGCAGGGATGGGAGACCAGCGGGTAAAGTGACAGGCTGCATCAGCCAATCACCACCTGTAGGCGTCATCTGGATGTCCCCCCTCTATCTTAACCTGGCTAACCCACGTATCCACCCATACTTCCGGTGGAGACATAATGCACCAGTACCCACAGGTCAGTGCTCCATTCACATTATTTGAGCCGACAGAAATATCCAAGCGCTTGCTGCTCTGGTATCTCTACATTACCATTGAAAGTGAATGGAGCGGAAGTGCACTTACACAACCACCACTCCATTAATTCTCCTCCAGCACTGAGGAGAACAGGGGAAACAGGACCCCCATTCTTGGGAGCGGTGGGGGTCTCACCACTGAGACCCCCACCAATAGGATAGGGAATAACATGTAATTCTGGTGCAGCCCCTTTAAGTATAGAAACAAATGAAGACAAAAAGTGGAACCCCTCAAAGCAATCAATCAGATCTTGTTTTCGGTCTCATCACAGCACTAATTTTTCACTTATTGAGAGTCTAGCACCAGGACAGGTCCTGTAAGCTTCTAAAAGGGGTTGTCTGAGTCTTTAGTGATTGTTTCTATTAATGACCTGTCCAGAGGAAAGGTCATCAGAAGTTAATCATCAGCGGCCATTGCTTGAGATTCCTGCCGATCAGCTGATTCCCAGCAGTGCCTTCAATACAGGAAGCTGATAATGCTGTTCATACTGCAGTGGCCCGGTTTGGTAGTGCAGGCACAGCTCACATTAATTTAATAGGAACTGTGACTGCACTACCAAACCACGCCAGTGCAATACGGACAGCGCAATCTGCTTCCCGTGCCGTCCGTATTGATAGCAGTGCCAGGAATCAGCTGAATGGTGGTGATCCCGAGCGGCGGACCACCACCTTCATCTATTAATGACCTATTCTGAGGAGAAGTCATCAATAGTAAAAAAAAAAATCCCTGAAGTCTTGGACAAACCCTTTAACCTGCTAAATGTTGCACCAAATCTTTGGGGCTACTGGAAATGCAATTCAGTTTGCCTCTTGGCTTCATTGACTAAGAGAGACATTGCCAAGGCAGTAACTTATTTACATATAATGAATGCTTAAAGCGTCCATCCGTTCCTGAAAAAACAAAGATAGCCGGGACGCTTCTCCAACTACCTGATGCACACTGTGCATTATACGCAGCAGTAGTCTAAGGCACTACATGTGCTTTGATTGGCCAGTGCTGCCTATGTGAGCAGCACTGGCCAGTCAGATTATCGTGCAGTGTCTTAGAGCCCATTTACACTGACAGATGATCGCTCAAAAGTTGCTCAAAACGACAGTTTGAGTGACAGTTTTGAACGATCATCTTTGCATTGTCTATAGTAACTAAGTGGCTACTTAAGAGCTATGCATGCAGAGCGGGACACCACTGCAATCGCTTGGCGAACAATACAGCTGTCCTGCATTAGCAAACAGCTGTATTGTTCTCCGCGATTACAGTTCACGTCCCGCTGTGAACTACCAGCAGGACACAAGCTGAAAGAATCTTATCAGTGCTGCCAACTATAACAGCCTGCACCGCTGATAAGAGATCATTGCTCAATTCAAAAAAACTAAAATTGAGCGAGGAACGACTTGTGCACAAAAACTGCACAATGTCCGTGCATTTAGACCCAACGATTCTCGCTCAAAAGACGGCTTAGAGCGAATTTTGACGAGAATCGTTGGGTCTAAATGGGCCTTTAGACTACTGATTAGAGATGAGCGAGCGTACTCGTTAAGGCAAATTACTCAAGTGAGTATCGCCATTTTCGAGTACATGCCTGCTCGTCCGAAAAGATTTGGGGGCCGGCGGGGGTGAGCAGTGAGTTGCGGGAGTGAGCGGCGGGGAGGAGAGAGATCTCCTCCCCGCCGCCCCTCGCATCTTTTCTGGCAAGCAGGCATGTACTCGAAAATAGCGATACTCGCTCGAGTAATTAGCCTTAACGAGTACGCTCGCTCATCTCTACTACTGATGCGTCATGTAGTCGGAGAAGCGGTTCGGCCATCTTTGTTTCTCCAGGAACGGATGGTCGCTTTAAATCCTTGTTCAGGGACCAATTAGCTGGTGCATTAATTAGCCCTGCCAACGGGCAATATTATCTAATAATCCTAAGGACTTTCAATGGACTGTGTCAATGGAGTCTCTGCGGATACAAGCATGGACACCAACTGGTCACGGTTGTGCAACAGAAAGGAGGTCTGCACCCCACCATAGTGATCATTTATGACGATACAGGAGAGCGGATGTTTTCTGTCTCCGCTACGTCCAATTATACAGTTACAGCCCCGGTACCTGCATGATCACTAGGACTAAATGGTACAAGAACTCCTGCCCTTGTTGAGCGCTGTTTCTTGGTGTCCCAGCACTTGGACTGATTAGACACTTATCCCTAGCGTGTGGATAGGGGAGACATGTAAGACGTGCCGCTACCTCTATAAGCCAGGTTTACGGCTTCCTAGTTCCTCAGTAGTAAGAAAGCTTTGCAGATTGTTAATCATTAAGACTTCTGGAAAGCTGAATTTGCTATAAACCTGTAAAGCTACGGTAGATATTAGACAAATAAGGGTCAGTCACACCCGCATTCAGCCTGCGTTCAGGATTTCCATCTCTGTGCTCCGTTTTCAGAGGAAAAATTAAACACAATTAAAAATTTCGTTTTTTTTCCGAATTGACTTAAAATCTGTATTTTTGGTTAAATACAGAAGCGGAAAGCTTTTGTTTACTTTTGTTCGATTGGGCTTCTGTTTTTTAACTAAACCAATAGCGCGGTCTGCAGCGCAATTTATTCCATATAGAAAAAGAAAACCTAATGGAACAGAAGCAAACAAAGCTTTCTGGGTTAAAAAAAAAAAAAAAAAATCAAAAAGGGGAAAAAAAACTCTCTGCTCCAAAAATGGAACGGAGAGTCGAAAAGCCTGATGTGAATAAGTCTCAAGTCTCCCCTATGATCACATTATTCTTTTCGGACAGTGTCTCACCTACAGAAATCTAGTGCCGTAATAATGCTGTGCCAGTTTTATAAATCCAGGTTTTCTTTTATCCATCCTTGAAGGGGTTGTCTCGTTTAGAAAAAAAATATTTTTCAAAACACACATCGGGGGCGCTCTTCATTCATAATGATCATCCATTAGCTAAAGAGGGGCAACCAAGAGTGTTTCTCTCTGGAGGACCCATGTATTACACAAACAACTCATTGATTTCAATAGGCACCATGTAATACTTCATTTCACCTGTGGTGGTGCTAAAGTGGAATTGAACACCTTTTCCTGAGCTACCCTGCTGAGTATAGCAAATAAGCTCTTAACGTGGCCATACACATTGGATAGAACTAGGTTGGTGGTTGAACAACCGTTGAACAAGTAATTGTCTGGTGAATGATCGATACGATGACACAACCATGGACATTTTAGTCTGCATTGGCTGTAACAGTAATTCAAAATGGTCATATATGATGAATGGCACTGGGCGACGGACCAACCGGCACTGGGCGACGGACCAACCGGCACTGGGCGACGGACCAACCGGCACTGGGCGACGGACCAACGGCACTGGGCGAAGGACCAACCGGCACTGGGCGAAGGACCAACGGCACTGGGCGAAGGACCAACGGCACTGGGCGAAGGACCAACCGGCACTGGGCGAAGGACCAACCGGCACTGGGCGAAGGACCAACCGGCACTGGGCGAAGGACCAACCGGCACTGGGCGAAGGACCAACGGCACTGGGCGAAGGACCAACGGCACTGGGCGAGGGACCAACGGCACTGGGCGAGGGACCAACCGGCACTGGGCGAGGGACCAACCGGCACTGGGCGAGGGACCAACCGGCACTGGGCGAGGGACCAACCGGCACTGGGCGAGGGACCAACCGGCACTGGGCGAGGGACCAACCGGCACTGGGCGAGGGACCAACGGCACTGGGCGACGGACCAACGGCACTGGGCGAGGGACCAACGGCACTGGGCGAGGGACCAACGGCACTGGGCGAGGGACCAACGATCATTCACACATTCTTTACAATTGTTCCTTTAATGGCTGACTATACCACATACAGTCAAGTACTAGCAACTATCCGACAAAACTTTTAAACATGACCAGAGAACACGCCAAGAAGCACAACAGAGCATTATTAAGTTTTCTATCAGAACCAAATCTTGCAAGAACGTGGCCTTCAGGTTCTACCATAGTGAGTTTTCTCTCCTTCGATGACCCTTTAACAAGAATTTATTTTTGTGTTTTCAACAAGATGTCTAATTTTTAAGTTTTATTTGAAGCTCAGCAGGAAAAAAAATGAGTTAACTTTCTTTTTCCGATTCTCTGAGGATACAATAAAGAGACTACTTTTAAATCCTACAGAATTTTGAGAAAACCGCTGTGGTTAGAAGTGTAATTTCGCAGCCCTCACCGATGACACACAGCTGCAGTAGGGAGCGCGGGCTCCCAGCCTGTAATGAATCCAACATTAAAATCACAAAGCCCACAGATCTGATTTTGCTGACTTGTGAAAGAGGAGCCGCGCTTCGCCTCCTGAAGCGTGGGCACTCACAGCACTCGTTCTGCTGGGCTCCATTTAGACTGGGTCTTATAAAACCTCTCGGTACAACCCACATGGATGCCAAGTGTTCTAGACAAGGTACAGCGAGTGAATATGTGCGCAGGGACTCATCTTAGAGTATATAGAAGTACAACGTGCTCATTTCTACAATCAGATGTGGAAACAACAAATGGGTATCGGCAGCCAAGATGTTTTGACCGCAGCGGTTTTCCATACGTGGCCACTGAGAGCTGAAGGAGTCCAACAACTCACCGCAGGCTCGCACTCCTTTAGTGGGGGGGTCCAGGACCCCAGCAGGCAGTTTCGTATGTCAGCCATGAATTTTCCCCTAAGAAAAACTGTAAATTAGACTTCTGTCAAGTTGGTAATTAAAAAAATTCTGTTCAGACCTTTTTATTTAATTTGCTATCGGGAAAGTTGGGTAAAAACAGCTCCCACGGGTTTGGTCACCAAAGTTTCCCAGACTCCCGAATGACAAATCTGCGTACCGATACAGTAACATTCATCGTCCTTTTTTTTTGGGGGGGGGGAGTTGCAGTGGTTTTCTACATGGTAGATGGGGGACTCAATGACTGATTTTGTATCGGGGTGCAGTCTGATTTTGGCATCCAACACTATAGTGCAGTTGAATCCATATTGGCAAACAGTTAAAAGGGGCAGTGCCCAGATGGCATTACAAATTGATTGTATTACGAGCAGCAAAGCGTTAATCCCTTAGAAGACGGACTGGAATCTGAGTTGCTGTTTAAATATAACCAGTAGCCTCATAGCACAAAAATGTACATTGTTTTCTATCCTGCTGTTGTGATGCATTGTGTAAAGTTTTAGGCTGCTTTCACACGAGCAACAAAATTGCACGATTTTCTCGCAATGTGACTAGCAATTTTTGTGCAATGCAGTACATGTCCCTATCCCTAAAATAAGCCCTAGCTGCATTCCCTGAAAAAAAGGGAATACTTACCTATAGCAAGTTCAGTCCAGGTCCTCCTGCTGCTCTCCCGAGCTTCACCGGGCGTCCTGAAGTCCTCCTTTGCACACTTTAAAAATCCTGCCTCCAGGAAGCAATGGCTCTGATTGGTTGTGTAGCGCTGGATGAACCAATCAATGCAGTGCTCAATGAACCAATGCAAGGGCTGCGATTGGCTGAGCAGAGTTTGAGGAACCAAATCGTGTTGTGAAAGTAGGTTTATGAATTGACTGAGCCGTGGCATTGATTGGGCAATTCATAAATCTCGCCTCCACAACGTGATTGGTTCTTCAAACTCTGCTCAGCCAATCAATGAAGAGCTGGATAAATCAATCACAGCCCTTGCATTGGTTCATTGAGGGCTGCATTGATTGGTTTAATCGAGTGCTACTCAGCCAATCAGTGCCATCACTTCCTGGAGGTGGGGTTTTTCAATCCCACTACCAGGAGAAGATCTTCTATGGGTGAACGAGGACTGCAGAACGCCCGGCGGAGCTCCATAGAGCAATGGGAGGACTTGGACCGAGACTTTTAGGTAAGAAACCCCTTTTTTCAGGGAATGCAGCTAGGGCTTACCCTTCTCGCGATAAAATCGTACGAGTTTATTGCTGGTAGCAGCGAAGCACGATTTTTCACAAGAAAAACGCATCACTGACGCTACAAAATCACGGGAACACAGCTGCTATATCGCTATCACCAGTGTGAAAAGGGCCTAATTGTTGTCTATTTATCACAGGGGCAGAAGCAATCTAACGTATCAGAAGCCCTTCGCAGAGTAGACGCTAAATGGCTAATCTAGTTTTTAGATATCAATCATAAAGTATTACGTTTTAGCGTCTACTCTGCAAAGGTTATTCTTGTCTATTAGTGTAAAAAAAAAGTACTTTTGATCCCAGTATTGATTTAGCCATAGCAGCATTAGGTAAAAGTAGGGGAGAATTTAAATTACTTACTAGAGATAAGCGAACCTACTCGTTTCGAGTAATTACTCGATCGAGCACCGCGATTTTCGAGTACTTCCGTACTCGGGTGAAAAGATTTGGGGGGCGGCGTGGTGGAGCGGGGGGGTAGCAGCGGGGAACAGGGGGGAGCCCTCTCTCTCTCCCCCCCACTCCCCGCTGCAACCCCCCACATCTTTTCGCTCGAGTACGGAAGTACTCGAAAATCGCGGTGCTAGGGCGAAAAAGGGGCATGGCCGAGTAGGTTTGCTCATCTCTTATTACTTACCCGTTATTTAACCCTTTCCTGCAGTCTTGTTTCCTCATTTTCTTTTTTCCCTCCCCTCTTTTGAGTAATCATAACTCTTATTTTTCCGCTTACATATCTACATGAAGCCTTGTTTTTCGCAAGACTAGTTGCATTTTTCAATGGTACCATTTCATGTGCTGTAAAAACTTTTAAAGTTTCCGAGCGGAGGGCACTTGTATTTACGACGTTCACGATGGAGGAAAAAATGACATGTTATCTTTAGTCTGTGGATTACTACGATTACGGTGATACCAAATGTATTTTTTTTTAATTGCAGCATGACTTTTAAAAAATAAAATAAAATTTTAAAAAATTCGTTTTTTCACCGCCTTTCTTGAGACTCATACTCTTTATTTTTTCATGCAAAACCACATTCCCCGTGCAGTAATACAACACTTCTGCCGGCATGAGTGCATATTGTGGTCACCTACTTGGGACCCCTCTGTGGCCAGACCGAAGAGCCACTCCTGTAAGAGTGACCCCATCTAGGCAGACCGAGTGCCGACCTTGTGATTAAGTGACAGCTATGCACGTGATTGGCCATCCTGTAATACTAACGGCCGCTACAAGGAAGATATTTTGCTGGCCACGGCTTTCCCTGACAAAATCAACTGTTGGTTGGGGGTGCCGGCAGTGGGACACTGCATTCTGAGAGAAGTCGTAATTCCTGGCCCAACTCCTTAAGCGTTCCTAGAGCCGTATAAAGTGTTTTTAGTAGTAAATCTTTTCATTTTTCTTCTATGCAAAGCATAAATCAGTTCAGCAGCATCAGAAAGTATTAAGAGAAGCTACTGCATTCGCTTACCTGTACACACCCATTGTCCTTTCTACAGAACCAAGGCACCCACAAAGCCTCCATTGAAATTTCTTAGGTTTACAGCTCCTACAGGTCCAAAACGGAGGCATTCTGCAGCCCGCTGTCTCAGGTGGAAGATTGGCGGCATTCGCTGTTTGAAAAGGACTAGTTACGCCCATGGAAGTTGGACTGACTGGCAGAAAGCCTTCCGATGAGATCATATCTGCAAGTTGGGACAATTTCCTTCTTTTCACACCTATGTTTTGTTGGAGGGCAACTTTTTTAAGCAGGTGAGTTGCACAATCTTCTTCAACCGCATAATAACTTTACAGTACATGTTGTGCAAACTTTTCTCCCAATAGATCATAGACCGTGGGGCAACACAATACTGACTGCAAGCCATAGGCATAGAGTAACCGTACAGCAATTTATCAGCCGCTATTAACATTCTCCTGGATTTTCAATGGAGCAAGAGAGATCAGGTAGGTTTTTAACGTGGCATTCCTCGTGTCACAATGATGAATGAGATGTTATAGCTGGGCCGGGGCACAGCTCACCCTGGGTGGTGCCAAGAGACACAGAGTCCAGCAGGGTCTTTGATCGGGTTGGGACAATTTGGCATAAGAGGTAGTGTCCTTACTCACCAAGGCTGTCTCAGTCATGTCCTCCTTAGGTAGGACAAAACCCCATACAAGAACACTGCAGACTGGCAACCAAATCCCGGTCACATGGTTTGCCTCGGCTGCACCCCATCAGAAGACCTCGGATACATCGTCTTGCTGGCAACTGAAATTTTATTAACACCCGGAGGTTCTGCAGAAATAGATCGGCTCTCGCCACTTCTTCCTCCTAGAGGTTCAATGCAATTTGCTTCCACCGGCGTAGCCTTTCCTTACTGCTTGCAGATTAACAGGGTCTCAGCCCACTGCGCCGAAAATGGTGGGTACTGCCTTTATAACTCTCATATATTGCTTAGCAATCAGCATATCATGTGACCAATTATGTGGGGCGCACACTGAACCCCCTAGACCCCCTTACGGCCACTGGGACCCAAGTTGGAGATGGTTAATGATGGCGCACTGAATAATATGGCGCTGGCAAATAAAGGCCCCGTATTGGTGGGGAACCCAACGTCTGCCAGCCTCAACTAGCATGAAAATGCAAGAACAGGAACTTGCCATGTTGCTCATGTGGTCGATGGCAAAGTTATTTTTGGGAAACTTGCTCAACAAAGCATGTCTTATTGACCATACCATGTGAGCTGCCCGAGGAGTGTGACGCAGTAAGAATCCAGGAGAGTTAATGGATGTGGGAGTTATTGTTGTGTACCTCTTGCTATGAGCACGTTCCTCTCGAATGAGTGATGCAGCAGAGTGTGTCAGATAGAAGACGGTGGCCAAAAGTGGGTCTGCAACAGTTGAGAAGTCAAATTTGCCAGCACTGTGAAAGAGGGGTGACCCGCTCCCCTCTTACTGAGGTGGCTTCAAGTTCAGCCGTACCCCTCCAGTCAGTGATGTAGCCAAGCAGGTGAAGTGGAGAGAAGAGGTCCGGCATGCAGCCCAGAGGCGTAACTTGAAGCTCCCGGGCCCCGATGCAAAACTTGTAACAGGGCCCCCCAACTATAATGCTTTACTCATAGTACTGGGTTCCCTATATAGAGAACAGAAGCCTTATGGGCCCCCTAAGGCTCCTGGGCCCGAGTGCAACCGCATCCCCTGCATCCTCTATAGTTATGCCCCTGACTCAGCCCTTTCTAGGTGCCCCGAAAAAAAGGATAAAATAAGTCAGCACTTCCCAATAGAAATCTTTAGGTGCACGTTAAACCATGGCTGCAACATACAATAGAAGCAGAAACCAAAGAGTGGCAACAGCACGCAAAATACATCTACTACCAGAGGTATACATACCTATAATCAATACTCAAACCACATTAAATAATGCAAGGTTTGATCAAATCATATTGGCCCATCTACCATTCTAGGCGCCCCAGGTACCATATAAAAGTAAAAGCAGCTGTGCCACGGGAGAGAGCAAAGTCGCAGAGGAACGTAGCACAGAGGGACCGCCACAGCTGAATTTAAAGTGGCGGAGGTTACTATATAAGGAGAATAGTGAGATCGGCCGTGGCCCCTTACTGGGCAGAAGCCAGAAAGCTGGCATAAGATAAAGTACTAGAAGGCCTAGATAACCCGCCACTTGGAAGAAGAGGGAGTCTCCCTTCCCGCAAAGTCGCAGAAGAAGCTGACTCTTCCTTTAACCCAAATACAGATCAAGCTGTCAGACATGCGAGACTGGTCTCCAACATGTTAGTACAATGATGTATGGATGTATATGGCTGGGGGAGTACCTCCCCATAAGGGGCTGCCATGGCATACAAGAACAATACCTTGATTATGTTTGTGGTTACCTGGTTATAGAGGGTTGCCTATTAGTATTAGGATGATGTGAAGTGTAAAACATGTTGTGACGTGAAGGATGGGCACGATAGTAATGTCCTGCATTCTGTGTGATCACAGAGATATATTGTTGCACCTATGGTGCGAGAGTCCATGATGTTGTGGGTCTCTGAAATTACAGTAAGTGAGTAAAGGAGCCTATCCTCAGGATAGGCCATCAATGGTCGATTGCCCGGGATCAACTGCCAATAACCCCTGCTTTTCAGCTGAGCTGGTGCCTCATGCACTGAGCTGATTTCTGCAGGAAGCAGATGGCTCCGTTTCCGCTGCAGTGGCTAGGTTTGTTATTACTGGCACTGAATAAAATGGAAATTTGGACCGCAATACCAAACCTGGCCAATACAGCAGGAATGGAGCTGTCCACTTCCTGCAGAAATCAGCACAGTGCATGAACGCACTGGCCCTGATAACAGGTGGTTGGAGGAGCGGATCCCCGATGATCTACTCTTGATGACCTATCCTAAAGGTTGAGCCATCGATAGTTTACAACCGAACAGTCCCTTGAAGCTCAGAGCTCTCCACACACAATGCACTAACAATGACATAAGAGCCGAATATTATAATAAATGCAGTCACAGATCCTAAAATAAAGGCGGTTGAATACTTCGAACTCCATACCTGATGATGTGGTCTGTAAGGAGTTAACAATTCTCACAAAATCTCTCCCACAAACTGCATCTCCATTCAGACGGAGGACTTTGGCCTTGGGCCCCTCTGTGGCGGATTATTAAGCCATGTAGCCTTTTCCTGCCCTGTCTTATAACAGCAGCTGTCTGTCCCTGTAGACTTCAATGTAGAGCGCAGATTTGATTCTCTGGCAGCAAGTGACAGACAGAAGCCATTTAAATGCAGATCTCTGTCCAAGGTGTAAGATTGCAACGGCGTCTCCAGTAGTCTGCTGCCGAGTGACCGGACCGGGGAGGATACAGAATGAAGCTAAATACAGGAACACCTTTATGTCCGAACACCTATACGACGCGCCGCGAGCCGACGAGGTGATGAAATCTTTAGACTATATCTTTTTCAAGTCCTCCAGGTTTAGCGCTGCGTCCCCTTCTACAGTGTCCCTGCCCACCAGACCCCAGTCTGAACACTGTCCTACTTACTTGAATGGAGCTCTGCTAACATTCGCCTGTACAGCGAACACCCATTAAAGTCTATGAGATCGCATAAAAAACACAGCAAATGCTGTGAGTTACACGCGTATTTACTGCGTTTTTCTACGCACGTTGCCAAGAGACCGCGAAAAAAAAGTTATATCAATTGCGCCTTTTTACGGGTTTTCTTTGCACATGAAAAACGTAGTGAATACGGATGCAATACAGATGTCAAAAAGCACAAATGCGTCAAAAATGTCTCCAATACAAACGCATACACTGTAACCAGTGTGCTTTCCACAGACCGAATTTGCATACGCACGTGTGAATAAGCGCCAACTTCAGATTTTTCAAAAATTTGACATGTCCGAGCGACATGTAAAAAGTTTTGGAATAAGGGGGCTCAGCGCTCACCCAAGAGCTGTGCCCTTCGGCTGCCTTTAGGCTCCTTCCGGCAGCTAAAGAGAGACGCATAGACGTCTATAGAAGTTGCCTATAGGTCTCTAAGTCCGTTTTCAGCTGCCGGGAAGAGCCAGAAAGCAACGAAGATAGCTGAAGGGTCCTTTGTTCTAGCGATTAGCGGGGTCCCAGAGTTTGGATCAGTGGGGGTCTGGATGCTAATATGTCAAAAGTTTGAAAAAAGTACAGTTACTCTTCAACCGGTGCTATGGCCCCTTCATTCTTACCAAAAACTGTAGGTTACCTGGCAAAACAAGCCCTCACGCAGCACCAATGATGGGAAAATAAAAAAGGCCGCAACGGGAAGGAGTTAAAGGGGTTTTGTTCTTGTTACCGCATCTTCTCAGGCCTGTCCTCCTCCTGGCTCCTGCAGTCCCCCGGGTCACCTCACCTCCAGCCGGCCGGATCAGCTTCTTCCTGTGACGTTACGTACATTGCCAGTATTCCGCTTCCTGCAGGTCAGTACGCTCTGTCACTAGTATAGCATTAACTGCCTAGCAAGGAATGCCAAATCCTATGTTGGACTATTGCTAAAACTGCGCATGTGTGCGGTCTTGCTGCAATAGCATATGAACACTCACGGTGAGACACTGCGCATGCGCAGTCTCGGAAGTAGCTCGGCATTCCCTGTTAGGCAGTGAGTGCTACGTCACTAATGCCGAGAATGGATGCTACATAAAAGCAAGAAGAGGATCCGCCCGCCTTGCGGTGAGGTGACCTGGGGGACTGGAGGAGCCAGAAGAAGATCGGCGAGGAGAAGATGTAGTAAGACGACTGACGGGGGAGGAATAGAGAAGTATTCTTTTTTTTTTTCTAATGACAGAACCCCTTTAGAGGGAATGTGTAATCAGAAAATGATTTATTGTAGAAGTCAAGTTTTTATTTTAAACAGTTTTCAAGAATTTTTGGTGATTTTTTTTTTATATTTTCAATGCCATAATCTATATTTTTAAAAAGATCCTGAAATCCGTCTGTTTTCACACTGACCTCTAAGCCTAATAAAAGCCTGATAGTGGCGTATTTTGTAAAGAGACGTTTTAAGCAGTCGTCTAATTACCATCAACAAGCAGGATTGCAATCAAAGGTATATATAGATAGAACAGGATCCATCATTCACAACAGGTGATGGTCAGAGGCATACCCTGAAGATTCGGGCCTCCAATGCAAAACCTGTAACAGGGCCCTCATCTATAATGCTTTATTCATAGTACTGGGCTTTCTTATATGAAAAAGAGGTGCCTTATGGGCCCCCAAGGCTCCTGGGCACGGGTGCAACCGCATCCTTTATAGTTGCGCCAGCGGTGATGGTCACAGCTCACCTCACCTTCTCCCTGCACAGAGCACTAGAAGTCACTGACTTCCCTCCTGTCCGTTGTGTGAATGGCCCATGAAGCTGCTGCAAAACATCTCTCTAAATGCTGATAACTGCAGCTCAGGCTAGATGGCCAACCCCATAATTATGTAAGGCGATGGAATAAAAAAAAATATATCTATAATTAGAAAATAAGAACATTAGAAAAATGCAAAATGTGCCACTATATGGTTTTAATGAATAGGAAAAATATAAAAGCGATACATTCCCTTTAAGCGGACCACATGCATTGGATCAAAGACGGCGGAGTTGGGTGAAGTAGTGTTTTGCCAAATATTTTTAGAAATGTTAAGGAGAGGATGAGCTCACAAATGTTCATTTTGCAGCGCAATCATTTTACAAAGACATGGCAAGCAAAATCTATAATTATGGAAGCAAAAGCCACTTTAAAAAAATAATAGGAACATTATCCATCCCATGACAGGATTGGCCAGCAGTGGCAGATAAAACATTCCTTCCATTTTTAACAAATGCTCCATTGTTTGTGCACAAAAACATCCAGACGGTGTGGTATGCGGCAAATGTGCCAAAGTCTCTACGCTCCATATTTACCCCTTCGCTCCTTCCAGAGGGCTTCTTGCTAAAGTTTTGTAAAGTTTAAAGAACACAGGACAGAACTTTATAGGACAGTTTCAGGATAAGGTTCAAAAAGAGGTTTGGAATGGGAATCGGACTCACGTTTTAGTGTTGTGCCAACATAGGCACAATGCCTATAGAAGGACTTTAACGTCGAGGCCAGCCTCAAAAGGAACGGTTACCAGCTATAAGTGCCATAAACTACGTTATGGTGCTCATGGGGCTTTTATTACTTCCCCAGCTCACCATTCCTGCGCCGTCTCACCCATGGAGGTCGGTGCACGGGCAGTACAATGGACTCTTCTCGGCAGGCTGTATGCCTGTACTCCCAATGCACACACTGTTCTCTATGGCAGCGCAGATATGAATCACCGCATGCCAACTTCCACGGTTGACAGCGCAAGAACGGGGAGCCATGCAAGTATAAAAAGCACATCTCCAGACTCCTCGGGGCCTGCCCTATGAGCAACAGGTTTCCTTTAAATAATTAATAAAATCCAATATGGCTGACACATTAGCACCCCAAACCATGATGAAGTCATCAACGTACCAGCCATACCAGATAAGTGACCCGGAAAACCAAGCTTTGCCCAGAAAAACATACCCGTTTTCCCGCCATATAATCACCAAATGTGATTAAATAAAGAAAAAGCTATGGTGCGGATTGTGCAGTATGTAAACCATCCATGGGCTGGGGAATGGGGAGGCATTGTTCTCCGACTGATTGACTGCCAGAGAGAGGAAGGAGGAAGACTGGCTGGGAGAAGGCCCTCTCCTTGACTGTTGAATACGGTAAAATGCTTAGTCCGTCCGGTGGGAAGGTTGGTGCTACAAGGGCCATTTACACTGCTGGCCATCTCTACATTCAGGCACCAAGCTCCTGCACCTCCTTGCTTATTCTCCCTGCAGTCTTACACTATGGAGCGGGTTTGTTTTTACTTTCTCTTTCATTACACCAGGCAACGCCGTTTTTGGGTCTAAGAAAAGTTTATTTGTTCCTGTTAGCTTATTGTAAAATATAATGGAAAATAACTTTCATTTCGAAAAAAGTTTGCTTTCGTAGTCAGGACATCGATAATTAAAAATATATGATTTTGATTTTTCGAATGTTTCAGGGACATACACAGTGAGAAAAGAAATTACTTACAATCATGAGCCAAAGTCATTCTACAATGCAGAGTATGTCCATACGGTTCACAATTAATGAAAATGCCCGGTTCTTTTAGACTGACGGTTGTGTACTTGGGCCCCCAGATGTAGTCGCACATCACATTCTCCTTGTATTGTCATTGATAGCGACGCTCTAACTGCTACATATCTTGGTGGAACCTTACTCCTTGTTCCTCGGAGTACGCTCCCATGTAGATGAGAATCTAGGATACGAACCTTGAGCAACATCCTGCAGCCCCTAGCGAGGTATTACTTCACCATCATTTCCACCAACGTTTCCAGGACGCTTTCTGTGCTTCTGTGAGGATGGCAGGAAATTTCGGACATTCTATGATCCTCTTGATTTGTGGTCCCACAAAGATGTCAGCTTTTACCTTGGCCTCAGCCAGCTTCGGGGAGAAGTTTAATAGATGTTTCATCGCTGTAGATTCTTTATCTAGAGCTGTGACAAACTGTTTCATAAGCCCGAGTTTTATGTGAAGAGGTGGCATTAGGTGAGGTTTCATTTAGTTGTTTTAAGGGGGTTGTCCAGTTGTAAACTACTCCTATCCTATCCTTAGGATAAGTCATCAGTAGATCAGCAAGAGTGCATCTCCTGGGGACGTCCACTGATCAGCTCATGCACTAACCTCATTTTTGCAGGAAGCAGACAGCTCCATTTCCACTGCATTGGCCTAGCTTGGTATTACAGGCCAAGTTTCCATTCATTTCAAAGGGAACTTGTCCTGCAATACCAAGCTTGGCAATTGCAGTGGGAACAGAGCCGTCTGCTTCCTGCAGAAATTAGGTTAGTGCAACAAGTGGCCACAGCTGATTAGTCCAGCTCCACGGACAGCCGCCAAGTTACTATTGATGTCTTATCCTGAGTATAGGCCTTCAATTCTTTAAAACTGGAGAACACCTTAAAATTGGAGGCACTCAGGGGGCATCACTAGGGGCATGGTTTATGTGTGGGGATGCTAGAGGTATGATTATCTTCAGCGATACAGCTGCTCACCACTCTTTTAGATTCTCCAAATGCACGGTTCACACAATCATATATTCTTATGGCATCTAGACAAATATTACAGTCAACATTGTATGGTGGAGAACCTGTGTACTGATTGGGTGGCCCATTATTAGGTTTCTGATATTCTCTCCCAAAGTCTTACTATGAAAAAAATAACAGAAATTATGACTTTTTCCAAAACCGTTCTGAAAAGATTTTCGCCTCCACAATATTTTTAATTTACTTCTTCGACAATGAAGACATTCATCTCCGCGGAGTAACAGCCCAGAGCCTTTATGGTGTTTAAGTGGTTTCTATTAAGTTAGATTTTTTTTCCTTCCCAAATGTACACAAAAAGGAAATGAGAAAATACTTGCTTTGTGAGAGCTATGTCCAAATTATATGACTACCAAGTCCCAAACTTGTAATCACTCAGTGACTGCAGAAAGGCTTCACAAATCAGCCAGCAGGGACCGGCTGCCAGAGCTGGATCAAGAACCGAAGAAGCTCTCAGGCAAAAAAATGTATGAAAATCCCCAATTCACAACGGCCAAATAGTATTGCCATAAAGTGAGTAAATAATGCCTTCAACACCAAAGAGCAGTATCCTACAGCACTCACACAGAATAGTGGCATAGAATCCCTATAAGGGCAAAGTTGCAATGCTGAATAAAGGGGGTAGTCTGGGCCTTTTTCAACTAATGACATCCTCTGGATAGGCCATCAGTAGTTGATAGACAGGGGTCCACCGCTCAGGACTCCCATCCATCGTCCAGTGCAGTAGGCTGGACGCTGTCATCAGCAGAAGGGGATAAAGTGGGAGCGCCCGGCTTCACTCCCATTGAAATTAATGAGAGCACCATGCTGCTATTCTGCTTCCTGCTGCTGTTATTGGGAGTGAAACCGGTGCTTCCAATTCCTCCCCATCCGTTGATGACAACATCTAGACCGCTGCCCGGTCTGTACGAATTCATTCCGTCTGCTCCTCAGTGAGAATGCCGGCCTTACTTCCAGTCTGTGGGACTTCTGGTCACGCTGGTGGTTCCTGTCCAGCTTCATAGTTTCACAGTCAGGTGAGTCTGTTGGGTGTTCTAGGCGTACTGGGGTGTCGCGACATCTTACTCTGACTTAATTGCTATTTCATCTGGCTCATTGCATGTCAGTTTCTATCTATATTATTTATTATTCTCCGCAGCATTAATCATGTTTTCTATCTTAAGTCAGGGTCGCCCTCAACAGGGCGAGTACTCTGCTTTTAGGAAGTTTCCCGCCAACAGAGTGTGATGGCGTAGTCTGTTTGTATGTCAGTGTCCCTGTAGATGAGTGTGTATGAGCCAGCTCAAGTTAAGATTGCAGTAGAGAAGGAGCTGGAGGCTGGTGCTAGGGGGCAGAATTGAGGGCCAAGAGTCACAGCACAGTCTGAAAAGTGGGCTGAGGAAAAAAACGCTCTGCATAGATACTTTAGAGGAAGCTGCGGGTGAAACCTGGGTTGAGGGGCAAGGCTGATCTGAGCAGAGGCTGTACGAGGATAGCCATGAACTCCTCCTATATCAGGGATGGTTTACAAAAAGTTGCTGGATTATACAGTAGAGCCAACATGGATTTCCCTTCTTCTGACCATTTGTAGGGTTTGTAATGTTTAAGAGACTGTGCCTCTCAGATATGCATAAAGAGACTGCTTCATTAAAGACTGACTGCATACTTGCAGCTCTATACAGCTCCTGTGGCATAACAGCAACATCACATAAACCCTAGATTCAATGAGAACAATTTAGAGGAATAGTCTAAATAGTAAAAGTCACACTCTGGTTTCAGGACAGAATTCTGTCCTAAGATTGCATAAGGGTGCATTACTGTAGTTGTACTTCTCTGCCCCCCCCCCCCCCCCCTCGGATCCACTGGTTTTGAGCCATGTTTTGGGGCATCCAAAATAGCTGCAGCAATTTTCTGACTACCTGAAGCTCATTGTGCACTGTTCTCTAATTGGCCAGTGCTGATCATGTGAGCAGCTCTGACCCATCAGAGAGCAGGTAGAGTGCATTAGTAGTCTAACACTACCAATCTACTATGGCGATTAGAAAATCTAAAAACTGTGTCAGCCATCTTGCATTGTCGAAAACAAGACCCAGAAATGTTGGATTGGAGGGATGGCAGAGAAGTACAACTGCAGGCAATATACCCACGTTCCTCCGGTTCACGAACAGAATTTTATCCCAAAACCAGAGGGCCACTTTAAGGCCCATGGGCAATTGTTCCCTTTGCCCATGCTACAATCCAGTTCTGCCTGATCCATAAGCCCATGGTCTCCCTGCAGGGGCAAATAAGCAATATGAAAGAAACCAATAGTTCTGTAAACGGAACTTGCACTAATTGGACATATAATGGAGGCCACTGTCACACACAGCGTCAGCAAATTACCGCGATTTTACAGCCGTTTTTGGACGCAGTGGTTTTTAACGCGCCCTCATCGTTGTGATGGGCGGGGAGGTGCGTTAAAAAAATGCATCAAAATGGAGCAGACAGCGGTCGAAAATTGTGGCCGCTTTCGACCGCATTTCTGCGTGGCCCCATTGAAAACAATGGGAGCGTTCTACCACAATTACTGCGGCGTTCAAAAGCGCATGTGTGAGAGTGGCCTTAGTAGCGAACATCAAAGAAATCACTTTAAGAGTAAAACCTGTAGCTAAAAGAAAAAGTGGGAATTTTTGGACTACGCGATTTAGGAGATTATTAGTAAGAGGTGTGGGGCTCTGATAAACCGTCACAGCACGGACACCACAGAAAAGGAGTAGTATTGTCATTAAGGTATAGGTCTTTAAAACTCTAGATTGGCTGCAAAAGGTGAACAAAGGATAATTTAACCCCTTAGTGACTGGCCTATTTTAGGCCCTATTTACCAACCAGATTTACTTTTTTTTTTTTTTTTTTATTGTAGTATAAGAGCCATAACTTTCTTACTTTTGTCAATATGGTTATGCAAGGGCTTATTTTTGTGGGGACAAGTTGTATTTTTTAGTAGCATCATTATTGGGTACACATTGCATAACTTTTATGTCCATGGACGGGTTGGATTCCGTGTGCGGGAGCCCACAGCGAAATCCAACCCTGCCCGGGCCGACGACCCTGCGTACCTGGGCGGACAGGCAGCGTCGTCCGCCCGCCCCTCTCTTTGTTTGGAGAGCTCACGCCCTATATCAGCTTCTTATATGGCACTGACCTTAGCATCCATAGGGTTAAATGGATGGGATCAGAAGTATCTGGCAGCTAGTGCTGAACTCCTGCTGTACCCGACAAGGGACATCTGTGCCAGGCTTCCGATGCGGTGCCATAAAAAAGTGCATGCCTCAGAAGAATACCCATTAGTGGCCTCCATAAAAGGTATATGGGCAGTTACTAATGGATTAAAGGGAATCCGTCACCAGTTTTGACCCCTCAGACTACCAACAGCAATAAACTGGTATCGGGTGAAGCAGTTAGAGCATACCTGTGATGATATAGTAACTGCATAAGCTAGAAATGGAAGAATGAACACGGCCTACCCTGCAATCGCAAGTACCGGGGAGGTAATCCTTTCGTATGTGTTGCCCAAGGATATTTAGTGTTCTAATACCCAATAATCTAGATCTAGAACCGTCACACCCATTTTTGGAATCCACAGCAGATTTCACGGCTTCTAATGACAGAAATGAATCCGCAGTAAAATCCACGGTGGATTTGTTCCATCGCATTTACTGCAACATCTGTATGCATTACCTGTGGATTTTTCGACACAACTCACCCACTTGTTTAAAATGATCAGGGGTCAATACAGAGATCTTTCCCATTATCTATTTATGCCCAGGACTATAACAAGGGGGCGCCTTCTACACCGTCATAGAAGGGGGTTCTTTACTGTAAGAGCAGTGAGACTATGGAACTCTCTGCCTGAAGACGTTGTGATGGCTAATTCGCTAAGAGTACAAGAGGGTTCTGGACGCCTTTCTTGAGCCATACAATATAATAGGTTATCATTAAAACCTTCAGAAGGGTCGGTGATCTGAGGATTATTCTGATTGCCAGATTGGAGTCGGGAAAGAATTTTTCCTGTTAAAGAAATAGAGAAAATTGGCTTCTATTTCACTGGGGTTTTTGCCTTTCTCTGGATCAACATTGGGGTGTAATAGGCTGAACAGGATGGACGTGTCTATTTTTTTCAGCCTCACATACTATGTTGTTATATCACATTATTAATCTTGCACTGTAAACACCGTCAGAAAACCCCCGCAATGCCAGAACTGCGCTTATTTAATCACCCTGCATTCAAGAAAAAAATTGAATAAAAAGCACTCCAAAACTCGGATGTACCCCGAAATGGTAGTAATAAAAACTACAGGCTATCGTTCCAAAAACGGGAACCTTCAAACAACCCAATTGACGAAAAAATAAAGTTATGAGGGTTAAAAGATGCCGACAGAAATTTTTTTTTTAATTAAAAAAAAAAGGTATTTATGTTCCAATAAAAACTTTATAAATCAGGTATCGCCGAAATCGTACTAATCCATAGAATATACAGAACATTCTTATTACACCTTGAATGTTGTGAAAGCAAATGCCAGCCACAAACTTGTACAGTTTAATTTTTTCCATTTCTCCCCATTTAGAACTTTGTAAAAGTTTTCCCGTACATCATACAGGACCGCTGAAAACTACGACTCATCCTGCAAAAATACAAGCCCTCAAGAGTAGAGATGAGCGAGTATACTCACTAAGGCACATTACTCGAGCGAGTAGTGCCTTAGCCGAGTATCTCCCTGCTCATCTCTAAAGATTCGGGGCCGGCGCGGGTGACAGGTGAGTTGTAGCGGGGAGCTGGGGGGAGAGAGGGAGAGATCTCCCCTCCATTCCTCCCCGCTCTCCCCCGCCGCTCCCCGCTGGCCCCCGAATCTTTATCGACAAGCGGGGAGATACTCGGCTAAGGCACTACTCGCTCGAGTAATATGCCTTAGTGAGTATACTCGCTCATCTCTACTCAAGAGGCCTTATAACTGGAAAAATAAAAAGGTTATATGATTTTTTTTCGAAGTGGGGAGTAAAAAAAGAAAACCGAGAAGATGTTAGGGAACATCTTAAGATCAAAAAGAGCCTATGCGACACTATGCCTGGGCTGAGGGGGCAGTCAGACACCATCCAACTCCGGTCCTATAGTAGGCATGGCAACGGGTACTTTCCCTAGAATGTTCCATGAAATGAGCAATATACATATATTTGGGCGGATGTGCCTTAGAAGCGGAGAGACCTCCCCTCGCAGAGACGGCACAGTCTCGTGTTCCAATGCTTTTCTATCACAGTTTGAGGTTTCCCAGTAATATATGGGAAATACAAATGAACATTAATTGCTATTTCTAGTAAATGACAAATTAAATGAAATCTAAAAGCAGTTTCACCGATATTCTGCCAGATGAGTAACGCTCCGATCCAAGCAAGAATCACAGGCTAATTGTGTTTCATGCTTTTGGCTCCTCTCAGACGCTTGAATATTAATGCTCTATGATGACAAATAAATAGAACCGTAACGAGCATTATTGGCAAACACAGCCATTTAACGGTTCGCTCAAAATCATGCAAAGATAATAGAGTATTAGCAAAATACTGCGGACTTTAGAGCAAACCTGTCACCATAAACTAGTTGTGGGGCTCACAGGGCAGGTTCTGAGGAGTCCGGGGATGAAGGCGGCGCTTACTAACTATTCTGCGCCAGAATACTGGTGTAGAGAAGTTGCAAATTGTTCAGCGAGTCCGGCTACTGGTTTTCCCCGAAAACAAAACACTGTCTTATATTAAATTTTGCCCCAAACGAGGCACAGTGTCTTTCAGGGGGCCTTATACTCACTTGGTCTGCGGCGTCCCGATGGTCTACGGCGACGCTGCGGCAAACTGCAGAGTCCTCCCCATCTGCCATCTCAACTTCTTTCTGGTAACGGGGCTTTGAATACCCCACCTCCAGTAAAGCGAGCGCTGTGATTGGCTAATCGAGCGCCAGCAGCCAATCACAGCTAGTGCTAGATGAGTCTATCACAGCCATTCAGTGATTTCATTCCCAGAGTGGCTCATTTTACCGACCTTGGAAGGATGGAAGGCTGAGCCAACCCTGAGCCGGCTACCTGAACCAAGCGGGGATTAAACCCGCAACCTTCCGGTCGTCTGTGTGTATACAGTGGGCCAGTTAAAAGTCGCGCTCTCGCATACATGCGAGTGCAATACGATTTCTACATTTTTCTTCTTGAAATGACATATGGCTGTTGGCCCGCGTAAACAGGCAGTGGCTCATGTATGAATGACTGTCTGTTTACTCTGAATGGAGGTGGGCAGCCTGAAGAGATCTCCGGCAGGCTCCGGCTCAATTTGGTGAGCTATTATTGCTCCTGTGTAATGGCGCAGGAGCGATGCCCATTGGGATGGTTGTTGGGCGCTCAAACGCCGGACCGTCATCCTATGGATATTTTAAAAAAACCAATAAATAATAGAAAAAGCAAATCCTATTGTCTTTCCAGACCCAAGGCGCCGAACGTTTGCATAGTTACAAGCAGATAACATTGTGGTTCCCAAAATAAATATTTGCAGGAACTAAATTCACAATGAGATCTGCAAATCTAGAGGAAAAATGTAAAAGTGAAAGCGGACGGAAATTATTCTTCATAACTCATAGAAAAATAACAGTAAATCATTACACACGTATGAAGGCTGACGTGTGCCGGGAGATATTTCAGTTAGGTCATATTCAGACGACCAGGTGCAAGTGCAGCAACCGAGAACCAGGCCTTTAGTCGGGGAGACAGCGGGTTACAAGATGGCAGCGGTTCACGGTGGCTCTAGCGTCTCCTTTCCCAAAAGCTGAAGTATAACCCAGCTCAGTCACTAGCAAGGGAGATCAGATTTTAGTAAACTTGATTGCCACAGATCAGTCTTAGATTACTGTCGTGACGCCAGTGTCCCTAGAGAAGCGATAAGCTACTCACGATGAATAAATGAGTCCACCAACAAAAATAATTTTCAAAACTGGGGACACGCGGTTTCCTTTTACTCACGATCCACCTTTTGTTTTCCTGTTGAGAAGTATAAAGTAATTTGCCTGTATTGGAAAATCAATGTTTCTGACCAGATTTTGAATTCTACCTTTCCAGACACACTTGACAAAAAAAAAAATCCTTTTTCCCAAAGCACACATATCCACAGTCACCGTTATTTGATGGACACTTTCTTGTGTTACTTGGCCTTTCAAATCACTCTTACTTTAACTGATAGCTGTAACAGTCTTTTGCGCTTCCCCTCTGGATACGGTTCAGCAGGGGGGCATTGCAGTGTCCGAGGAGCAGGCCCACAGCCGAAGAGACAGCAGGGTAGAGAAAGGCCTTGTCACATGGCTCTACCATCTCCTCAATCTAAGGGTAGCTTGGGACTTGACCACGCTACTGCTGGGGGAGATCACAGGAATGGCAACCGCAGGTTACCTGTAGTCCAATTGTCACTCGTGACACCACTGTTCCTTCTCCAGGGATGGATCTTGCAGACAAATAAAATAGTCCACCACCAGAAGAGTATATTTTGGGACAAAACCGGGAACAGTCGATTTGGTCAATTACTTAAATCTTTCAACAAAGTCAATGACAGTTGGAGAAATCACAACTCATAAGAATTACATCTCGGTGGAGCTCAAGGGGTACTTGTACAATCCACAGTCCAAGTTATCTGCAGGTTTTTTTCACTCCCAGTACTTACTCTCCCCCACCGGCAAACACTCACACTTTACTCCTCGCTATGCAGCGTTTTTATTTCTCTCAGCACTCAGCAGAAGTACCGAGGATTCCTGGGTTGAACGGGCCCAGGCTGAGCATCAGACGGTCGCTCGGCCTCCTCCATGCTCCACATCTCCACAGTGTCTGTGTGGCTCACTCATTCACTTCACTGAATGCTAGCCTCACTGAAACTACAAATGAAAACGGACTTGCATTCACTTCTGCACACACATATACAGAATACCATCACATGGCCAACAAACAATACATTTTCCAGACAGGACAGAACATACAAGACATTAACCCTTTCAGTCCTGCAACCATCCAATACACATAAATCAAATGCACTCCACAAACAAGACACTGCCATGAGACAAACATAGAACATTCTCTCACACCAACTCCTAAGTAGCACCTCTTGTGCTTCCGTCCCCGGACGGGACCAGCCTCCCAACATTAGAGACATAGCCGCAGCTTAGCCTCAGCAGGAGCATCAGCCTGTCTCTTCTGCGCGCACCTCCTTCTCCGACCACAAGCAGTGAACATTGCATGTCCAATTCTGGTTTGTGAATCAGATCAGGACAGGACATGCTGTGGTCTGTGTGAAAAAAATGCTCATGTGAACAGCTTACTTGGCTATAATGTGTGTAAGTGCTGACTGCGGAATACTCGGACAGGAAAACCGGGCGTCTGAATAGACCCTTGTAAGAAGGGATGAGGAGAAATCGGCTCTTTATTGGCCAAGGTAAATGGGAAGCTCAAGTTTGGAGGCACTTTAACACCCTGATATTTTATACAGAGTTTCTTCATATTGGAGGAGTCTGTCACTGCCTATAGGCACAATAAACAAAGTTATGATGCTTACAGGACAGGTCCCCTAAGTTTGGGAGTGCAACTTTTTTTTATACCTACCTAGTTCACTGTTCCCGGTCGTTCACCCCGGGAACTCGATGCATGGTCAGTCCGTATGACTCTCTTCATTTGGTCCATGCACATGCCCTCCATTAAAGAACAGTGGGGTGCACCTACTGGTGGTGATAATAATGCCATTCCACTCTGTATCTAAGCTGCATGGGCAGCTTAAAGAGAATAGGTAATTAGAAAATGACCTATTGTGTAAATTAGGTGATATAGGCCATACCTTCACTTTAAGACTTCTCACCAGCTTAGAAGTTGGGGGGGAAGAAGAAAGCGACCACATTTCCTGCATGGGAAACATATTACTTGATGGTACTCAAATAAATGGACAAACATGTCATAATAGGGGGGCCTAGGCTGAAATTTTGTACCAGGGCCTGTGAGCCTTTAGCTACGTCTCTACACATGGCTGCCATATTTACCATAATACACAACTTATGATATGAATTTCAATACAAGTCTTGTGCAAATCTCTTGTGACATTTTACCAAAAAGCCAAATCTTTAAAAATACCATCTACTCCAAACCCACAAAGCGCCCTCTGAAAAATGCTCAGAGGAACATGGTTTCCTGTAGCGGCTGAAGAATGTAGCGTTGCAGACATCTCAACCCTGTAATTTCTTGTAGTTTGAGCAAATGATATGCTTAAATTTCACAAAGTTACAGATTTAGTTTCATGTATGCAGCAGAAGAGGAGTCCGGGGTGTAGAGAAACCCTAGAGCTACGGGATGCCCCGCACCTCCTTACAACATCGCTTCCTATTCATCTCTGATCCACATTCAGTTACGTTGGCCTTATACAACCAACTGTCCCTGAAAGACGCAATTTAGTCCTTGGTAGAGGATTCTGCTGCTACACTACACTCATTTCTTCACTGGTTATGACTCTTACCTTGGAGTCCATTGACATATTAATGGTATTCTGCATTAGCAGGTAAAGCATTGTAAATCTATATCCCCAAAGAGCTGATGTGAGGTTGCAGGAGGTCTCCGTTACTCTGCAGGCAAGTATTAACCCTTTGCAATCCATTTTTGGATTCAGGGTTTCCTAGGGAGCTTACTCTTTCTGCCATTATACAAAATGGCACCATCTGCTGGCTAGAGCCAGTACTGCGGTATGGGACATGCTGGATAGGCTCCCCCCCCCCCCCCCCCATTGTTCATGTAGGAGCCCTGGCTACTTGGCGGGCTACATTTCCCAGGACGTCTCTCTGGACGGTTGGATTTGGGATCATAGGAGGGTGATAGGCAATCGTAGACACTGGGTGCCGGAGGATTCTCTATCCAGGTGATTCCACGGAGCACCAGGTGACTGTTTGTCCTGCACTAAGATCTACCCTTAAGACAAGGCGTTCACAGATTTATTCGTTTATATCCCCAAAGAGGTGATGGGAGGTTGCAGGACGTCTCCGTTACTCTACAGGCAAATACTAAGTGATCTAAAGGTAAGCAACGTACTTTCTCCTCCCACACAGAATGATTGACAGCTGCTCCTGCATATAACCGGATAAAGGACAAGCTGTCAATCATTCTGTGTGGGAGTGATAGCAGGGATTCCCAAAGTAGATGAAGACGCTGAGGTTACCGTGGAACACATTACTTTATTCATTTAATAATTGCAGAGTTTAGTGAAAGGTCCTTATAAAAAGGGGGTTACTGTCTCCGATGCCTTGCATTACCAGCATGACCGTACTTCCTCATGTGATTGTTCCCAGCAAGAGAAACCACGTAATCTTGTAGATATGATACATTTTAATGGCTAACAAAAATACGTGATGTTACAGCGAGCTTCCGAACCAACGGAGGGTTCATCTTCAGGCTTAAATGGAATAGATCCGAAGAGGCATGCATATTTATACACACTTATGACAAGGCACAGACATGGATGTGATCGGTTCGCACCTAAAAGGAATACTGCAACATTTTTAACTAGATACCGATAAGGGAGTGAAAGTTTTATGGTCCCTGAATTACTGTTGGGGGGGGGGGGGGTCACCAGGCCAGCAGTCTTATCTGTGCTATAGATGTCTCATACCTCCCATTTACCCATACTTAGACCAAGTATCCTAATGCTGCTTCTTCAAGGCTTTTAGTTGAGATGAGACTGTGCTGCACTTTCTGCACATGCTCAGTGGTGACAGACACACACACACACAAGTCCTTAGGCTGGGTTCACATGGGGCGGAATTACACGGACCCTCAGCTGCATTTACAGCAGCAGCAAAGTCGACGACATTTTAAAAATGCAGCAGGAAAAAACCTGCACAAAACCTGTGCGGAATCTTCGTTGTGGCGTGGAATTCAAATCCACGACATGTCAATCGTATCGTCGTCTCCACTGCGGATCTCACCTTCTCTAAAAACACAATAAAAAGCAAAACGGTCACATGTACCTCAAATTGGTACCACTAAAAACTACAACACTTCCTGCAAAAAAACAAGCCCTCACAGCGCTCCACTGCCAGAAAAATAAAAAAAGTTTAAGGGTCCTAGAACACGGTGATGCTAATTCATTTCTCTTTCTTTAAAAAAAAACATACTTTTAAACTTGGTATTGCAGTAATTGCGCTGATCCTTATAAGAAAAGTGGTTTTTACAGAAATATTAAATACTGTAAAAAATAAAACCGAAAAACAATGGCGGAATTTCTAGACATGCGGTCCCCCCTTGCCCCCCCCCCAAAAAAAAAGTAATAAAAGTTATAGAACATTATATGGACCCCAGAGTGGCGCCATTAAAATATACAATTTGTCCTAAAAAAAACAAGCCCTCATACGGCTGTCAGCAAGCTATGGCTCTTCCATTGCAACAATGAAATTAGCTTGGTCCTTAAGGCACAAAATAGGCCGGTCACTAAGGAGTTAAAGGGATTCTGCCATCAGGTTCATGCTGCCCGAATCTTGGGACAGGGATGCCCGCTGTCCCAGGGGTGTTCTATTCTGAGCCGCTGCTGTGAATGCATGTACTTGTAACGGAGAATCATCATTAGTATTCCATTCTAATCTAGTGATATCATTGGCATCGCCCGCAGCACCCGGCGCACCTGCGCTGCCCAAGTACTCCTCATTACCAAGTGCCCGTGTGAACACGCTGCTCTCCGACAAAATGTTTTTAACTAAATCCACCAAGTAGAAGAGGGAATTTTGTAATAATTTTTCTTTACAGGATTAATTAAATAAATACTATCTATTTAGAGAAAAGCCTTGTGAAGTTAAAAGCAGAGGCTTCTGGTGAGCAGCGGGAGGTTCCTCCAGGCCCAGCAGGAGTCAGAGATGTAGAGAAAGTACTCCCAGGCGCCAGCTGTGATACCATGTAATTCTGCCAATTCAGGACTAAAGAGCTGAATGACTAATAGAAAGTGCGGGTTACCTGCCAGAGAGCGGCAGCTGATATGGGTCACTTCGGCGTCGGACGCCGCTGATCTCGGTTTGATACCCATTAATGTCATTGAGACACGACAATAATGCACAAATCTACATAAACGTTTGGCCGCCGCAGGTAGGAAAAATCTGCGGATTGCTGGAAGTGTCAGCCAAGAACGGCCCATCTCTATTGTGACTGTCAAGATCGGGTGAAAGCCAGGAAAACAGTACAAGTGATTTACTGACGCAAGGGTGCTGGAAAAAGGAAATCACAAAGCCAACGCCTAATATAGGTCACACACCTCTAAATAGTACACAAAAAGTTTATCAAAAGTTAGAAAAGTTATTTCTTCTGACAAAGAATTGCCAGATAATAGAAATCTATAGTATATACTGCTACATACGCCCCGGGGAACCTATATGAGCATTATTATGGCTCCCACAAGGCTAGTCATCTCGCTACCCAAAACTTCTAAAAGAAGGCTCTACCTGGCTACATGGCCAAGGTGTGTCATTATTGTCTAGCATGATAAAGGAAAATTCTTTTCAGCAGCACTCACCATAACCCATAAGGGGGGGGTTTCTTCCACATGTAGTGTCCTGCACGCCTAACTGGGATTGAATCCTAATCCCATAGATTGAGAAGGAGTAAAAAGGAAAAATAGGCAGCAGAGTCCAGATCTTCAGGTGCAATAAAGACTTATATTTCCATCAGAACATCACATCATCATGAAATACAGCGACGTTTCGACCGTTACATAGATGGTCTTTGTGAAGCTTGACAAAGACCATCTATGTAACGGTCGAAACGTCGCTGTATTTCATGATGATGTGATGTTCTGATGGAAATATAAGTCTTTATTGCACCTGAAGATCTGGACTCTGCTGCCTATTTTTCCTTTTTACTCATTATTGTCTAGCATGTCAGGGTCACCTCAGTGTTCATGCTTCTTGCCACTACAACCAACAGACGAAGACCATGCCATGTAAAACATCCCAAGACCATAATGGAACCTCCATTGTACTTTACTGTTGGCACAACCCACTCTCTGGCAAAAGACGTTCCCCATCAAGCTCCATACCCAGGTACCTCATGACTCATTCATGACTCCATAGAATAATTTTCCATTGCTCAACTGTCCAACCATGACACCCCTTACCACTTTCGATGGGCCGATGCATTGTGCTTCATGATGGCTTATGTGCAGCGGCATAACCTGTATATCCAATAGCATGCAGTTCCCATCACAAACTATGGCGGACACCTCTAGGGTTCTGTATCTTATGTAGCGTGGTTGACAACACCTGACATGCCAACACAACACAACCCATTCTACTGATATGGGGGGTCCAAATACTTTTGGTGGGACAGCGTACAAGGAAGAGGTCGCCTTGGCACCACCGTTTCTTCCAACAGTTGGCTGGCCGGTATGCCAGCAGTCGGACCCCACTGGGCTGATACCGGCAAGCTCATAAATGTTCAAGTCCCAAAAAAACCACTTGAAGTGGCTGCTAGATGGCTTCAAGAACAGAAATGAACAGCTTCTGCAAAGTAATATAATGGCAATTAAAGTAATGTGCCGCAGTTACTGCGCCGGCATTAGGATTTAATGTAAACAGCCTTGAAAGTTCTTAACAGTAATTATGGCCTCGGTAGTGACAAAAATACCCGTCTTTATATAAGCCGGCCGCCGCACTCACATATGTAGAGCGCTGCTCTGTGAACACTGCAGTTTATTCTTCGGAGGTGAATGAAACATCAAGAATTAATCCCCTGAAATTGGAATTCCTCTGTGCCTGGCAGCAGTGGTATTGTTCGAGTCTAAATCCTCAAAGACTGGCTGAAGTCTCAAAGGGCAGGTAAGAGGAACGGAGGAAGGCTTTATAGTACGCACTTGTACTTCTAATAAATGAGTTATACACTGAATGGCCACTTTATGTGAGCTCCCGGCTCGCTCATGATTGGTGCTTTCCTGTATGGAAATTCTCCCCGTTCCCCCGGAGTGCCCACCCCATTGTGTCTAAGGCTGGGCTCACATGAACGTTTTCTGGCAGCATGCATGTGCACAGCGTGCCGCCATATGCAATGACATTGGGTACTGGCTGTGTGCCACCCATAGCCATGTACTATCTTGGCGTGTATGCACGCGGCATTTGTACCAAGATAGAATATGGTGCGATTCCTCTTGAGCGCGTATTTCATGCAAGTCCTGTGAGCGGCATCATGGCCGCCTCTGTCAGATTGGTACAGTGTATTACCCAAGCACGGAATATGCTGTACCGATATGCTCATGTGAACCCGGCCTAGGAGTAACAGAAAGGCGGAACTCCAGCGGGCAAAAGAGCGCAAAGTTATATCACCGAGCAGTGGAAAAACATCACCTGGTCAGATGGATGCCGATTTCTATTGCACCGTGCTGATGGGAAGGTCAGAATTTGGCACAAGCAGCATGAATCGATGAACCCTTCCTGTCAGCTGGTCAGAACATGTCAGCACCTCCAGCTAATCTGGAAGCTTGCTGTCCGCAGGGGCCGATATTCTTTCAGGATGAATCTTCTCTGCAACAAACTGCTGCGGTTCTGAAGATCAAAGGAGGTCCAACGTGATACTAGATGGGGGTCTTTAATAAAGTGGCCATTCAGTACATGTCCTTGTAAGTCGGAATATCCGGATGACTGTTTGCATTGCCCTATCTGACAGGCTGTAATTAGCACCAGTGCAATGATTCACACCGAGCAGAATGGTAGTATTAAGCTGTTCTAATGGATCTCTATCAGTGGGTAAAGTGCCGATTAGACGTCCTCCCGGGGTGAGATGAGCAGAACGAAAATAGTTAAAACAGCAGCGCCATTTACCTTCTAGCAAGTGGGAGCAGATAGCAGATACCGGGCAGCTTCACGGGTTCTCCCAGGTCCGCCGTCCAACACACTGGAAAGTGAGGACCGGGAGGAAAGCTCCTTAATGGTGGCGGGAGGTTTCATTTTTTTCTATGTTATTGGAGGTGGAAATTTAGATGGATGTCGGCGGCCAAAAGCTGCTGTGAGGGATGAAAGAGACGGCGCGGGGCGGCACTCACCTCCTTCGCAAAAACACAAAGCTGCGAACGGCTTCATCTTGGACAGTTTCCAAATGCAATAGAAAACTGAACCCAAAGTGTGCAAACACTTCACACCGTTGGGGCGCCGAGTCCAAGCCTCGCCAGGCAGTGAAATAATCGCAGCACTTCTAGCGCCCCCACACCGCACCGCACTCACATGTAGATGCGATTTTGTATTTTTACTATTGAAACAACATGCAGTTTTCATGCAGGCGAGAATGACATGCGATCCGTTGCCACGTGTTTTCCTTGCAAAAGGCATCGCGCTCACTGGAAAAACTGCAGGTCTACAAGTTAGATGTCGGCCCGAGTTTCTGGAACTGATCAAGCACTCGCCCGTGTAAATACGGCCTAAGGGGGTCAAACGTAATCAACGGTCTGCACTTCTGAACTTCGTTATACTTTATATGTTTGATGGATGGCTACGGGAGGTGAACACCCCCCAAGGCCATGTATTTGCATCGGTATCACAAAGAGGGGACAGAGAAAACTACTGGATCATCAATGGGGTTGTCTCCGGCCAAAACTAGGATCCTGACTGAACTCCGGAGTCTTCCAATGCAATAACTATGTCTGCTCCCCACTGGCAGGCAGTAGCGGTCCGCCATATTACCGCTCATGGTGACCTTGTAGCTGTCGGATCGTGTCCTTCAGTCCGCCAGTTACTGGCAGAGACCCCCCTATCCCTCTTACAAGCTACATCACCACATTCTTTGTATGGCAGCCCCTTTACCCTACCTAAGGTCCAATGCCCATGGGGAGATTAGATTTGCGAGAGATCCGCAACTCAAGCCGCCCATAGGGAATCATGGGCGTCCACAACTTAATTAAAGCATGTGGATTTTTTTCGTGGACCTTTGGGTGTTGAAAACAAATCGTGGCATGCTACATTTCAGTGCGGTTCCCGCACGGATGGCTTCCATTGAAGTCAATAGAAGCTGTCTGATCCACGTCCCGACCGCAATTGACGGACGGGCCACGGATTCCAAAGGAAAGGAGGAGTTTAAATAGAAACTGTACTGTGCATGTGAGCCGAAAGGCACTTCCACAAACATCCGTAGTAAAGAAAAATGAAGACCCGGACGGGTACGCAGGTCCTCGGCCGCGGGCAGGGGCAGATTCCGCTGCCGGCAAAATATAGTAAATAGTCTGCATTAAAAACTATAATCTTTTGTGCCTACAGATCCTGAATGTCGCATCATCACGGAGTCCGGTTACAAGCAGACCCCGAATAGTCCGATTTTGCAGTAGAAGTTCGGATAGTTGACCGAGAAGTAGGAGAATGGAGTACGATTGCAGAAGCCACTGCACCACATCTGTTTGCAGCCCCTAACCGCGGATGCAGACAGGGGCCACGGACGCAGACACAGGACTGCTTCGAATGAAGACCATTTGTAAAGTTGCTTCACTTTTCATGCTAGATGCATTAAACCAGAAAAAAAAAAAACATTAAAAACTGACTAAACATGTAAACAACAACTTTAACCCTTCACCAACTTCTGCCGTACAAGTAGTCGGAAGCTGATTTACGGAACAGGCTCAGCAGATGCCGACTGTGATATACACCGGCCTGCAGCAGTCTAAAACAACCTTGCGCTCCTGTACAAACAAAGATGGCCACAGCGCTTCTCTGTTTACTACATGCTGCCCCGACTGCTCAGGACTCCAGCACTGGCCAACCCAAGCAGCTTGTAATGTCTTACACTCATCATACACACTAAGGCACAATGTGCTTCAGGTAGTCAGAGAAACAGTGCGGCCATCAGTGTTTGTACAGGAGCGGAGGGTCACGTTAGCCACTTAGATGCTACTGTCAATAGTGACCGCAGCATCTAAGTTGTTAGACAGCGAGGAGGATCCCTCTCACCTGATTCCAAATGCTAGAGCTGCTGTTCATGGTTACCATGATTCTGAGGGAAAAAGAAATTCTTTAGGAAAAAGTTATAAGCATCTAAAAAATAGTACCAAGAAAAACTCTCACGACTCCAGCGACAGAACAATAAACGATCTATAGGGATATATATATATATATATATATTATTTTCATGCCATACTGATTTTTATAAGATTTTCAGCACATTATATGATACATAAATAGTTCTATTAAAAAAATGCAGCTTGTCGCACAGATAATAAGCCTCCATAAGGCTATGCAGACTAAAAAACAAAACCCAAAAACTATAGCTTCTAAAAAGCGAGGATGAACACAACAAACTGAATGAGGACTGGAGGCGGATTCATCACTTGTTACACAGAGTCGAGACGTGGCAGTTAACTGAATGGCGCTCATAGTTAGATACTATATGGTATGGGGATTTGTGACAATATCACCATCTGAAAACGGGGCGTCATAGACCACCATTCAGTGTAAGGCTGGTCCTGCCACCATCCATGATGGAAACTGCTTGGGCCAACCAATGATATCAGTGATTACCTATACCATAAAAGCAGCTCTTGGTGCTACATTGGGACCCATGAAAATATAATCTCCATAGGCTTTGGAGAAGCCATGGAAGTTGCTCTAACCCCTTGATAACCGCCCATATGCTTTTTGACGGTGTCCGTTAAAACACGGTGCATCCGAATAACGCTCCTTAATCGCGCTGCATCAGGAGCTTGGGACGGGTCTCCCATGCCAGGGAGAGCGGGGGCTCAGCTGTTGGATAACCGCGTGGCACCTGCTCAAACAGCGGGGAAATGCTGAGCTTTATAGGCTTTGTAATACACCGCTATACTGAAGTATATATAGTATATACTGAACTATAGTAGTATATTAGAAGAATGATAAAATATAATGATATACAAGTCCCCTAGGGGGACAAAAATCTCAAGTTAAAAAAGTATTTTAAAAATAATAAAAAAAATAAAAGTCAAAACCCTTTGATGTTCCGACTGCCGGCACATGACCAGAGCGTGCGGGCCTCTGCGAGAGCCGTACAGAAATACAGCATGCCGCGATTTGTTTTTCGTGTGTGATTTCGGGTGGACAAATCGCGTCCGTCTGCCTAGGATTGCGTTTTCTAACGCAATCCTATGGCATCTTACACGGGCAGAAATTCTGCGGAAAATCCCGCCGCTGAATTTCCGCCCGTGTGCAGGGGGCCAAAAGCTATAAAAATGAAATTTAAATAACAAATGGCAGAATTTCTTTTTTTTTTCCAATCACCCTAAAAAATTAATAAAAAAATGAAACAGTACATTATATGTCCCCAAAAATGGTGCCACTAAAAAATACAACTTGTCTCACAAAGAACAATCCCTCATACGGCTATGTTAACAGAAAAATAAGAAAAACTATGACTAAGAATGTGACGATTAAAAAATTAGACGTTAAAGTCTTTGCCCTAGAGGCTTTTAACCCCTAAGGGGTTGAATAATGTGTCATCAGAAAGTGACCTAGTGTAAATCAAGTCTTTTAAAAACCTTTTTTGAATTTTTTTATTTTCTTTAATTTTCAATATCATGACCTAGATTTTTTTTTCAAATCCTGAAATCCAGCAGTTCTCACACTGATCACTAAACCCAATAATAGTCCCACACTTCCTGTTCTGTAGAGAAAACTTTTCAGCAGTCATTTTATTGTCATTAACTAAAAAGAACAGCAAAAAAAAAAACAACAAAAAAAACACTATTAAAACCACGAGAAAACAGGCAGTTTTTGAAAAAAAAGTTTGTGTGTGAAACCACCCACAAGGAACTCCAGAAAACTGCAACCATATGATCAGGTGGCATTACAGGAGGCAGGGTGAAGAGTGAAAATGGATGTTATTTATTATGTCCTTTGTTCATCATTGGCATACAGCTGCAAATCACATTTCCATACATGATCTGTCCCTTGGCGTAATCTTTCCAAACGTGACGCATTCTTGCACTACATGAAAATTTGTTTGTAGCCCCTTAGGCCACACACACACACACACACACACACACACACACACACACACACACACACACACACATTTTTACAGCTATTAGCGTGGTGTCCCGAGCGCCGTACTAACCGAGGTACAACACTCTCATTGATTTTAATGGGATTACTCATACCTGAGCTCAAACGTGGTGTTTTCTAACGCCGTGATTTTCAAGAATTGTCTGTTCTAATTTTGCGCTTCCACATTTAATACACCCCCTAACCCATCACAATAATGGGGTGCATTAAAAAGCGCTGTCAAACGCTGTACCATACGTTCAAAAACACTGCTCGAAATTGCTGTAAAAAAGCCATGATTTCAAGCTGCATTTTCTGAACGCATGTGTGAGAGTGGCCTTAGGGTGTGCTCATGTTTTTTGTTGTACTTTTGAACCACAATTAAGAAAAACACATAAAAAACCTGCATGCAGTATTCAAAAGACCACATAGGTTTTTAAGAAACTGCATACACTATTAAAACTGCATGTGTTTTCGATTCGTTTTTTAATTGTGTGTAAAGTGTGCAATTATATACAGGGAGATGTATAACATGAGAGAGACAGAGACAGAGACAGAGACAGAGAGAGAGAGAGAGAGATAGGTAGAGTTTGTAAAACAAAGCGAGAAGATAGGTCATGCCCTAGTTTTCCTACGAGCGAGAAAGATAGCGCAGGACCAATCTTCCAACTTTTTTTTTTTCAAACTCACCCAAACTAGCGCAGAGTTTAAATAGTCCAAAAGAAAATAAACCGCGATTCATGCGCGGCGAGCGTAATAATGCATGCGCCCATGTGTTTTTGCATTGGGGATGCCTTGCACATGCATGCGAATCTCATGTGATTGCGATGCATTTTTTACACTCCAATAGAAAATAATGGGGGGGTTCTTCAAAAATCGTACAAAAATTGGACATGCAGGATTTTTTCAAACTACTGGTCCAAGAAAAAAAATCAAAAAAATCACTGGTATGAATTAACCCATTCAGATGGACAGGATTTTTCCCCATGCTAGTCCTGTCCATCACGGAACCAGGCGGAAGTCGCACATAAGCATCGCTTGTGTGAATAAAGCTATATGTGACAGATGAGGAGCTGGTGAATGCATTATGCATGCTGAGGTCTTAGCATAAAGTTACCTTTCAGGCAGTCTCTCCCTTGCACCAATCCTACCTGTCCTGCACTCGGCCGGTTTGGCAGGGAAGGCTTAACGCGCCATATCCGCCGAGCAGCCAGTTTAGCAGGATCTTGTAATAAGAAACGTTTATTGCCCAAGTTACTGAACTGCAAGGCCTATCTGCCAGTTTAACCCTCTCCTGCCCATAGCTTAAGTATGAAGATCGCTCACGTGAAAGCTATTGCACCGTAGCTTTTATACAGAATTGAGCATGAATGGAGGCGAAGGGCGCTGGGGGTGATTCTGCTCCAGCCACCTCCATTCACAGTAAACAGGCAGTTCTGCATAGATGAACGACTGCCTGTTTACACGGGCCGATATGTCGTTCAGTTCTCTGCATGCGGAAAGTTCTCGTTTCTCGTTCAGTCGGGGGAAAACATTTACAGTGAGCGATATCAGCCCATGTGAAAGAGCCCTTCCGTCTAGTGCTGGGTCTTGGGGGGGGGTCGTCCAAAACTCTAAAACCACTAAACCAAATTTATAAAACAGGTCAGGGCTGAACACTGTGAAGGTTGGGAATGAAGCTGTATGTGCCACGCAACTGCTACGGGGCCCTTGGAGAGAGGGGCCCCAGCTGTGATTGCACCTCCCTTTTTCTACTAGATAGTGAGACCCTCCTCCAAGGAGGAACGGCATTGGTACCAAACAAGGAGGTGGATAATTCACCCAATGGGAAATTTAAAGGGCAGAGAATAAGAAACAAATACCGGACCTCCTGTGCTGGGGGGGAAAATGGGGGGGGGGGGGGGAACCACAAGCCAGAATGGGGGCTTATTACCTTCTTTTCTATGTGGCTCCGTCTTTTATGTAAGCTGCAGGTTGCAAAATTAACAATTCAGCCATTAAAGCTGGCGCACACATTTGTACAAGAGTCTGAGGTCTTTGATTCTGTCCCGTCGAAAACTATTTATGTCGTTTCGGTCATTATCAGACACGTTACATCGAATATTTAGTGACCTTTTCCAAAACACAACAGTTATCCCCCCTTCACACGGGCGTATTTGTGCACGCCATACACACAGAATAGCGCATCGACTTCAGAGCGTTGTTCACATGTGCATATTCTTCCTACGCGTTTACGTTGTGCGAAAAACAAACAAAAAGCTTTATTTTCCTGCGCATTTGTGCACTCAAAGTCCCCATAGAAGTCAATGGGGACGCACGAAAAAGGAGATGCCTGAAACACTGCATAATTGCGCAGGAATCACGCATTTGAAATCGGTACGTCTTTGTTTGCCGGACGCAAATGACCATGCCTTGGGGTCGCAAAAAGTACAGTAAAATACGCCAATACGTGCGCAAAAAAGGTTTGTTTATTACCCAAATACGCAGCACTCAGGCGCACGCAAATCCACGTACGCTCGTGTGAACCGCGGCTTATAATAAATGACAATCCTTCCGACTTCCTGCACATTTTTCCGTTCTGAACGCCCATTGACGCCCCTGACGTAAACGCCTGAACCTATAATATACGCATCGTAAAATGCAGACATTACTGGCGACCACACAGTTTGCGCAACCACAGGAAATCTGCTGTGCACAGGCAAAAACTTCTCCTTTCCTGTGCATGCCAAAATATCTTCCCCTACTGTACCGTCAACAGCACAAGCTCCGAGCCCAGAACAGAAGTAGTTCCAGTCTGCGATGACAGTCAGCGGTATCACCTGTGCTGACGAGCCTGTATATACACCATTGCTATATCCTCAGCACCTGTTCCAGACTTCTCTCCAGTGCCGATTTCCATGGCAGCGGTTCAGTAAATGCAATTCTGCTCACATCCCTCGTTCTGCATGCCCTTAGCTAAAGATACCAATGTGCCCGACGTGCCCACAGCTCCCCAATGCCACAACACAGCTACAGTTAGGAGAATATGTACTATATGTCAAGTCTTGCACCTCTCCTCCCTCCCAATTATATCGCCAGCCCCTCTTCTCCCTCCCCATTTACTGTATACAGTGCATGTACCCGCTACATACCTTGAATACACTCTCCTGGCTGGAGGATGGTGCAATCCATTGTTAGGTAGGAAAGCCATGTATTGGTGTAGGTCATACAATCAAGGCAATTGTGTCCAACATCCAGAGAGACTGTGTCGGCGGAGGGAGTCTGTGCTGCCAGGGTGCCCCCTTCTATAATAGTTGTAGTATGGCAGCTAGGAAGTGATGTATGTTAACACATAAAGTCTACAATGCCCACAAATCACTCCCCCTCCATGTGATGTCATCCAATGCTTGTATTGTCAGGGGAATATAAGGAGGGGTAGGTCTCTTTTTTTTCCTCCTTCTTCTGCACTGTGACCCTGCCCTCCCCTTTTCTCGATTTCTCTTACTGATCACACAATGTCTGGATGCAGCAGGCTGCTTTCTGTGAATTGGTCCAAGGAGGGAGTAGCAACAGCTGCCCAGAGATTAACCTCCTCCTGGCTGGAGAGGCTGGCACCGCCAGTCTAGATACAAAAATGATAAAGCTTGTGCTACGGTATCCCAACCCGCTTCCTGAGGCACTTTAACAATGTCCTCTGAGCCCATCAGCAGGGAGACTGAGAAGGAAAGAGTTTGTTACAAAGTATCAAGAGATTATGAATCACTTCCTTGTCAGGGCATTGTACACAGGGTTAACCCCTTGGAGGCCAAAACGAATCGTGGACACGTTAGGCAAGCCGTAGGCATGGCATTTAAAGAGAAAGGGCTTTTTTTTTTTAATTAGTGTGTGGTTCTTTCTAAATGTTCATGTGTTTTATAAACCGAAGACATTGAGAAACGCGATAGGTTTACTAGTTTTATAGCGCTTGTATAATCACGGGCTCAGCGAGTGGTAACTCTGCCAAACGCAGCAATTTGGGGACCACTTCTGCCATGTCTATACATATGGAGAGGGATAGATTATATACATATATACATACACACACACATATATATATACACACATACATAGACTGTGCAAAAGTTTTAGGCAGGTGCAGAAAAAATGCTGCAAAGTGAGAATGCTTCCAAAAATAGAGGTGTTAATAGTTTATTTTTGTCAATTAGCAAAATGCAAAGTGGCTGAACAAAAAGAGAAATCTAAATCCCATCCGTATCTGGTGCGACCGCCCTTTACCTTCACAACAGCATCAATTCTCCCAGGTACACTTGCACACTCAGGGATTTTATAGGATCATAGACAGCTGTATGATTATCCAATATGATTACCAGTTGCTAATGATCAGCGTTTGAAATACAGTCATTAACTAAAACAGAAAACAGCTGTGCAGGAGGCTTAAAACTGGGTGAAGAACAGCCAAGCTCTGCTACAAAGGTGAGGTTGTGGAGGACAGTTACATGGCACAAGTCTTACACCATGGCAAGGCTGAGCAGAGCCACAAGGTTTCAACATGCACTGTTTAAGCTCTTTTAAAGAAGCACAAAGGTGCGAGCAACGTTGAGGACTGTAGATGCAGCGGTCGGCCACAGAAAGTGCAGCAGAGGAAAGACACATCATGCTTACTTATTGTCAAAACTGGAAGATGTCCAGCAGTATCATCAGCTCAGAACTGGCAGAAACCAGCAATACCCTGGTACACCATCTACTGCTCGGAGGAGCCTAGTCTGAAGTGGTTTTCATGGAATAATTGTAGCCAAAAAGCCATACCTTCCATGTAGAAACCAGGCCGAGCGCCTCAACTATGCATGAAAAGATAGGAGCTGGGGCACAGAACAATGGCAGCAGGTGCTCTGGACTGATGAGTCAGAATGTGAAATATTTGGCTGTAACAAAAGGCAATTTGATTATAGAGAGCTGGACAGCGGTACAATAGCCAGTGTCTGCAGGCAGCAGTGAAGCATGATGGAGAGTAGTACAATAATGAGTGCCTGCAGGCAGCAGTGAAGCACGGTGGAGAGCGGTACAATAATGAGTGTCTGCAGGCAGCAGTGAAGCACGGTGGAGAGCGGTACAATGATGAGTGTCTGCAGGCAGCAGTGAAGCATGGTGGAGAGCGGTACAATAATGAGTGTCTGCAGGCAGCACTGAAGCATGGTAGAGAGCGTTACAATAATGAGTGTCTGCAGGCAGCACTGAAGCATGGTAGAGAGCGTTACAATAGCCAGTGTCTGCAGGCAGCAGTGAAGCATGGTGGAGAATGGTACAATGATGAGTGTCCGTAGACAGCAGTGAAGCATGGTGGAGACTAGTACAATAATGAGTGTCTGCAGACAGCAGTGAAGCATGGCGGAGAGCGGTACAATAATGAGTGTCTGCAGGCAGCAGTGAAGCATGGTGGAGAGCGGTACAATGATGAGTGTCTGCAGGCAGCAGTGAAGCATGGTAGAGAGCGTTACAATAATGAGTGTCTGCAGGCAGCACTGAAGCATGGTAGAGAGCGTTACAATAGCCAGTGTCTGCAGGCAGCAGTGAAGCATGGTGGAGAATGGTACATTAATGAGTGTCTGCAGGCAGCAGTGAAGCATCGTGGAGAATGGTACAATAATGAGTGTCTGCAGGCAGCAGTGAACCATAGTGGAGAGAGGTACAATAATGAGTGTCTGCAAGCAGCAGTGGAGCATGGTGGAGAGCGGTACAATAATGAGTGTCTGCAGGTAGCAGTGAAGCATGGTGGAGAGCGGTACAATAACCAGTGTCTGCAGGCAGCAGTGAAGCATGGTGGAGAGTGGTACAATAATCAGTGTCCCACAGGCAGCAGTGAAGCATGATGGAGAGCTGTACAATAACGGATGTCCGCAGGCAGCAGTGAAGCATGATGGAAGCTCATTGTAAGTTTTGAGCAACAGTGAAACAAATGGAGTTGGGGATTTGGTCAGTATTAATGGTGTCCTGAATGCTGAGAAATACAGTTCGATACTAATGCATTATGCAATACCATCAAGGAAGCGTCTGCAGCAGGACAATGACCCCAAACATCCAGCCAATGTCATTAAGTTAAGAACTATCTTGAGTGTAAAGAAGAACAAGAAGTCCTGCAAGTGATGATATGGCTCCACAGAGTCCTGATCTCATCATCATCCAGTCTGTCTGGGATTACATGAAGAGACAGAAGGGTTTGAGCGAGCCTATCTGTGGTTAGTTCTCTGAGATGTTTGGAACAATCTTCCTGCAGAGTTCTTTCAAAAACTGTGTGCAAGTGTACCTAGAGGAACTGAGGCTGAGGAATTTTAAAGGCAAAAGGCGGTCACACAAAATACTAATGTGATTTAGATTTCTCTTTTGTTCAGTCGCTTTGCATTTTGTTAATTGACAAAAATAAATAATAATCTCTATTTGTATAGTGACAACTTATTCCTCAGCACGTACAAAGCAACAATTACAGGGGGGACTCAATGTTTTTTTTTTTTTAGAAAACAAATGGGGTGGGGGTGATACAGGAGGTACAGGGGCAGGAGCTGTACACAGTAGGCAAAGTGGAAAATGTGGGGAGCCATAGGGAGGGGATTAGATCAGGAGATTTGATTCTTTAACCCCTTAAATTTTTTTTTTTACCATTTTCGTTTCCCCCCCCCCCTTTTTTTTCTTCCTAACTCCTTTATTTATCCATCAACGTAGCTTGTTGTATTTTTCAATGGTGCTATTTAATGTACCATATAATGTACTAAAAAAACTTTTAAAAATTCTAAGTGGAGTGAAATGGGAAAAAAAAAAACGACATTCCGCCATCTTTCGGTGCGTCTTGTTTCTACGGCGCACAAACTGCAACAAAATCACATGATAACTTTATTCTATCGGTCGGTACGATTTCTACGATACCAAACATATAGTTTTTTGGTTTTTTTTGCTGTACTACTTGTATTTTTTTGTTATTTTCTGCCGCATTCTTCTGCTCGCAATAACTTTTTTATTTTTCCATCGACAGATGTGCGCAGGCGCATGTTTTGTGGGACGTCCTGAAGTTTGCATTGGTACCATTTTTGAATTCATACAGCTTTTTGATCCCTTTTTATCGCATTTTCCCTTGGAGACAGGGTGACCAAAAAAGCGCATTTCTTGTGTTCTTTATTTTTTTTTCTCAGACTATCGTGCGGAGTAAATAATGCGTTACTTTGATAGATCGGACTTTTACAGACGCAGCGATACCGAATATGTATTATTGTTTTACAATTTAGATTATTTTATCGTAGATATGGCAAAAGGGCTTTTTTAAACTTTTATTACTTTTTCCTTTTTCAACAATCAGTAAAACTTTATTGTTCTCATTTCAACTTTTTTTTTAATTTTTAGCCTTCACAGGGGTCATACTGCGAACGGGCAGGCTGTCTATCAAGTCACACCACGAGGATGGCTTGATAGGCATTTCAGAAGGCCCCCGGCTGCCATGACACCCGCACGGCTCCATGTGATCTCCTTGCAGGAGGCCATTCGGGAGATTTAAAATTGACAGCGGCTTTTAAAGGGTTAATAGCTCCACACAGCTGCGCGGCTGAGTGCAGCTGTTGCTGGCGGGTATCAGCTGTAATAAACAGCCAGTGCCTGTGCTGTATGAAGAGAGGTCGCCCCGTAAACGTATGCCCTATAGCGGGAAGGGGTTAAAGAGGTGCGTTTTTAAGGCGCATCTGGAGTTCTGTGCGTCGGAGATGGTCCGGATGTTTTGGGGTAGAGCGTTCCAGAGGACTAGTGCTGCTCTAGAGAAGTCCTGGAGGCGAGCATGTGAGGTTCGTACTAGTGGGGCGTTAAGTCTGACCCTGCAGTATTAAAAATAATAGATTACATATCCAGCGCGAACTGGAGAACCGGCAGCAGTGAGGAAGCACAGAAGGGCGAGGATGTAATCGGTTATTTTTACAGTCCCCTGGATAACCCCTTTAACACTTGTATTTTCGGAATGACTCTTACTGTGCAGCATTGTTTTCCCCACCTGTGTATGCCTCATACACATTGCCATATTGTAGAGAGTATACCGAGAGCGGCATGATTGAGGAAAAACATCCAGCCGAAGGGCATCCTGTAAAAGAAAACAATTCGCAAAAGGGGTCAAAGGAGGATGTTAAGAATCGTTCTGGCGAACAAGTACCGCGCAATCAAGGAAACTGCAGCCAATTGCAACGCTGTTACTCCAACTAACTTGTCTGAATGCACAATTCGTGGTTCCTTAGCTTAATTGGCTATAACAGCAGATGACCAGTTCCAGCGTCGTTGCAGTCTATGAAGAAAAGAAAGGTGAGAATCCAGTAGGCAAAAGAGAAAAAATTGGAACAGTGAAAAAATATCACATGGTCAGATGAATCCAGAATTTGAAAATTTGGCACAAGCAGCATGAATTGATGACCCCTTCCTGTCAGCCGTTCGGAACTGTCAGCAATTACACCTAATTTGCAGCAACAAGAAGACGTTTTCCTGTTCGCATGGGCCATGACAAACTGCTATAGTTCTGAAGGCTAAATGAGGCCCACCCCTCTGCTGGGTGGGGGGGGTCTCTAATAAAATGTCTGTTCAGTGTATGCTACCAGGGATTCAACAGATTTGCTGAAAATAGTTCTCCAAAGTTTTACAATCAGGTTGTCAGACTATGACTTCTGAAACACAAACACTAATAACTTCAAGTTATAGAAAGGACAGGAAAAAAAACATATAGAAAAAGCTCATAAGTAAAGTTCACATTCTTCCCACTAGAGGGCGATCAGTTAAACCGTAATTGGGACATGCACATTCTTCAAAAATTATCATAGCGCTAATCTGACTAGGAGCAAAACCTTAATAATTACATGGCTGATTTACCCTCCAAAGCCAAATCTCTTAATTGCTGAAGAGGATTGCACCAGGATTACAAAATGTCCCCTATCCACAGAGTAGGGGATACCTTGCTGATCGTAAAGGACGTGGGGTGGGGGGGTGGGGTTACTGCTGAGAACCACCAATGTACCCAAATGCATGGGGTCCAGTGTCCCTTATCCTCTCCACTGCTGGCTTTCCACCCCCACCCCCCACCCCCCCCACACCCAACAGTAGAGGCGGCAATTGAATGGGGCGGTGGTCACACAAGCGCGCTGTTGCTCCATTCATTTTCAATGGCACTGCTGAAGATAAAAGTCAATTACAAGCACTGCTCTGGTATTTCTGTCAGCCCCAACACAAAGCTGGCAACCCAGGGAGGCCAATTATCTCAGGTGTGGGAACCCTCACTGAAAAAATCTTAGGATGGGTGGAAGGCGCCCTCAAACTACTGGTGAGGAATACAACTAGCTACTTGCAGGACACCACGGACCGCTGGTCCCCTCCCCGATGGCGCCATCCTGGCCAAAATGGATGTGGAATCATTATACTCCAACATCCCACACGAAGATGGACTGACTGCCTGCCAGGCACACCTTGAGGCCAATGGGGTCGCCTCTGAGTCAGTGTTACAATTCACAGGTTTCATCCTCACACACAATTATTTCTCTTTTGGCAAAGAGATATTCCTGCAACCGGGACCGCCATGGGCAGTAAAATGGCACCACAATATGCCAACCTTTTCATGGCAAAACTGGAGAGTGACTTTCTGGCCTCCTGCCCCACCAAACCATTGGCCTACTTCCACTACATTGAGGACATCATGATCATCTGGACCAAGAATGAACAAGAACTAGTAAAATTCCATGAGAGATTCAATGCATTCCACCCCACCATAAACCTGACATTAAGCTACTCGCATACAGAAATCAACTTTTTGGACACCACTATAAAAATTTCGAACAACTCAATACAGACATCCCTATACCGAAAACAAGATTGATTGGCCCACATACCTCAGATGGGACAGTTCCCATCCTAAACGCATCAAAAAGTCCATTGTCTACAGCCAGGCCATCAGGTATAACCGGATCTGCTCCAACCCAACAGACAGAGAGGAACATTTACACAATTTCAAAAAGACATTTATAAACCAGGGCTACCATCCCACCATAATTGATGACCAAATCACCAGAGCCACCAGGATACCCAGAAATCAACTACTCCAAAACACAGAGAAGGAAAGAAACAATCGTGTGCCTCTTGTAGTGACCTACAATCCACAGCTAGAGGTACTAAGGAAAACTGCAAGGAAACTCCATCATACTCTACACAAGGATGACCGTCTGAAAACCATATTCCAGGACCCTGCCCTCCTGTATTACAGGCAACCTCCAAATTTGAGGAACTTTATAATCAGGAGTGCATTGTCCTCAGACACACAAAAAGGAACTTCTCCCTGTAATGTAAGGGGTGTAAGAGGCTGAGTGATTACCTTGTGTGTGCCCTGGGCCCAATCTACCCGGGCAGAAGTTTGCCAGGAACCGGGTCACGCAGATAACTCGACTGCGGATCATCTGGAGCAACCCAAGAGAGCCTCCCTGTCACACCACTAATTTGCGTGCACCATCGTCCAGATGGTGGATGTAGTTTGTTTCTGGACTGCAACTTAAACTTCAGGTAAATGCGAGCTCTACCGACCATTCCTGGTTTAGCTCTGAAACGTTAACTCTGTGTGTGTGGACTTTTGATTGCCATCTTATGGATTCACCGCAGGGGACGGAACGGTGGCGTCACGAGTGACAAGGACTTGAGTTAAACCACAGATTGGGTTACCCTTTGAAAGGCCTGCCCTCGGTTACTTGGACGGGTCCCGTGCTACCCTCAGGGTGGGAGATGGTAGAGCCCTGTGACAAGGCCCAAACTCTACCCCGCTGCCTCCTAAGGCTGAGGGGGTATTAGAACCATTAATACCGGCTGAGGGCCTGCTCCTCGGATGCGGCAAAGTCACTGTGGGTAGGAGAAGTATTCCCACAATGATGAGAACGGGGGACATGGGAACCCCATTCTCAGGATCGGTGGGGTTCTCACTGGCAAGTCCTCCACCAATAAGCAAGTTATTCCCCATCCTGTGGGCAGGGAATAACTTTTAATTGTGGTATAACCCCTAGAAGCCTCTCAAGTCACACAATTTGCTACAATTGCATCATCATGTATATCTGAAGTAGCACTTTACAACTGGAGCTCTCATAGGACATTGACACTCCACATCACTTATACAACCTTTGCCATTGAATTGAAGCGCAAAAGGGGAGGAGCTTTAACAACTTTTTATGAAACTCAAAAGTTGTAGAAAATATTACATTTTAGAAAATCACTAAGAACATTGAGAATTTTGTGATCAGATTTTGAACCTTCTGTACAATATGTTGAAAACATAGGTTACCTTTAGCTGTATGATAAGAAGACCGGAGTTGTGTGGAGGTCATTCTGTCAGGACGGGTTACGGACGACAGCGGGGCGGGCTGACAGATGACATAAAACCATAATTGGTTTAATAAGATGAGACAGAGCGGAATAGAGAGCACTACAAGTGGAGAGGCATCGCAGGCAGGGATTGTATCTTGCATCCAAGGTCGGTTTTAGAACACTTGACCCATCGGAATGTTGACCTTCAAGGCATCAAGATCCCAAGTCCAAAGCTCTACATTAGCAGGCAGTTTTTTATGCCAATACTTCCAGCTAGGACAGAAAAGGTGATATTTTTAGAATTTTTAGATGGTTGATGAAACATTATTGGCTTCGGTACGGTGTTTTTTTTGTTTTTGCAGCTATAGCAAAGAAAACATGTAAAATAGAAAACATTAAAAAACCCGATTTACAAATTTTACATACAGCTTTAAAGGCAACCTGGCACAAGGTAAAAAAGACTGGGTGAGCGCCGCGGTCTCTTCATATCATGACAGGCACAGTGACATACATTTCATAGTGGCAGTGCCTGGTATAGCAGTTAAATATCCTCTTGAATGGGATTGAGCTGCTGCCAGGCCTTTTAAGAACAGTCCCTTTAAAAACCAGGTACCTGCAATAGGTGTGCCGATTTAAATGGCTGATTGGTCTTAATGGACTCTAGCTGTGTTCTTTGTCCTGTACAATTACTCAATGCCCCCCCCCCCCCTTGATGTGCAAATATGCCGAAAAACAAAACATGTTATATTTTTTCTTGCTCGACCAAAATACATGTGCAAAATATGGAAATGTGAACGAACCCATCTGAGGCCAACAGGGCCATGATGAGAATACTGCTCTGTATAAAGAGGATGGAGAGAACTGAACCCCGCCGGGCTACACCATGTCAGCATACGGTTCGACCAAGGGCAGTAGTGGGGCCTGAACTAGAGATAGGTGTGGGTCCCACCTTATCAGATCCATACCCATCAGACCTTTATGGCATACCTTGTAGATATCCTATACATTTGCCAAAATTAGTCCAGAAGGGCATATCTCTAGCTAACCTGATGATTTTACCAAGGACAAGGCTGGAATATTGTTCGGAAGTCCTGTTGCATCATGTTTTTGGTTAAATAATCGCAAAATCCAATGAATCCCTAAAAAAGGCTTCCCCACTATTGCAACAAAAATGCATGTAGGACCATATAATATGGTGTACTTATACTATGTGTGTGTATATACTCCCAATACACTATAGTGTATGGTCGAAGATGCATTTGGGTTGCAACACTGGGGAAGCCTTTTTTTTTTTTTTTTTAGAAATATAGGAAATGTCTCTTAGGCTGGATTCAGACGAACGTATATCAGCTCAGTTTTCACGCCCAGCCGATATGTCGTCTCTCTCTGCAGAGGGAGGGGGCGGGGGGAGGATGGAAGAGCCAGGAGCAGGAACTGAGCTCCCGCCCCCTCTCTGCCTCCTCTCCGCCCCTCTGCACTATTTGCAATGGGGAGAGGCGGGAAGGGGGCGGGGCCAATTCTCGGAACTTAGCCCTGTCTCCTTTCATTGCAAATAGTGCAGAGGGGTGGAGAGGGGGTGGGAGCTCAGTTCCTGCTCCTGGCTCTTCCATCCTCCCCCCCTGCAGATGAGGACACCGTGTATCGGCTCGGCGTGAAAACCAAGCCGATATACGTTCGTCTGAATCCAGCCTTAAATTGAGCTACAAGGTCTGCAGATCTGAGGTGAAGGTTTTCTCCATGCTGTTAAACTATCAATAATGGACCTATTTTGGGGCGAACTATAAAATGAAGCGTTGCATGTTAGATGGGGTGACCTGTATTGATTCTCGGGGAAAGCTGTATCTGATTGACAACTACTGCGGGGTTGCCATGGAAACAAAACTACTGGAAACTCTGCCAACATTATTTGCATATAAGAGGAGCAAATAATAATTAGAGTACATTTTTGTTCACCGGATGAGGGGCTGGGGGGTTTGATCCCAAAATAACTCGGTGAAAGCAGAAGAATGTTGAATACTTAGGAGTGAGATATTTCTTATTAAAAAGTACTGTTTAAAAAAGTTTCCTCTTCAACCTTTAAAAAGCAGCCATTTATTGGTTTTTCATTTACATTTTTTCCATCACCACCAACTATGGGGGACTGTACTGTATCTGACTGGGCTTAGTATCATTTTTCAGTGCTGAGTTTAGTATAACTTTTTCTGGTGCACGGTGCGCTTAATACATGAAGAGCTGCCAGTACCTCCAGTCGCCTCTTCAGAAATGTACACCAGATCCAACTTTTTGTACATTTCTGGCATAAACCATACATAGATCTGTTGATTTGAAGTGACCACGCCCCCTCTGAAAGCCTCGTCCACTTTTCAAAAAAGTGTTGAGTAAGGTGTAAAAAAAGTTATAGCGTGTCCTGATCTCGGAGAGGTTCGGACACATGGGTACTGAGCGGCGTGATGATCTGGCTTTATCTTCTGCCATCTGACTAAAGTGCATTATACTGCTGGCTGTGCTTCTCCCATCAGGCCTGCCTGCGGTGTTAGGAACCCTCGAGCCTCTTCTTGAAAGCCCCATGCAACATTGTGCTAGGCTGGCAGGTATGGCTCAGCCTACCTCTTGCCGAGTCCTTGCCTTTGCGTGGCAGCGATGGGGCAGAAATGGAGCATCTAAACCTTGTATTGGCTGGCTTCTCTTGGTGCAGGGTTCCTCCTGGATATTGGGGATCTGATAGTGTGGTGCAGCGGCCTGTCATCTGCTGACAGTGCCTGGAGTGGGCTGCTGGAAATCAGAGCCTCGGCCACCATCTTGGGGCTTCCCCCTGCAGTGGTGAAGGACGTGTGAGCCTGGCAGAGAGGCAAGGTATGTCTGCTGCAGCCTTCTGTGTATTCCCTGCCTGGCTCCCAGAACCATGGAGCTGGAAGGGGGGTTTATTATAAGTTATTTGCTTGCATCTGTTGTGCCTGCTGAGGACCTTGAGGAGGACTCCGCCCGACACCTCTAGTGCTCCACCTCTGCTTTCCTGGACATCCTTGTGAATAGGGGGGCTTTGCCCCAATTTTTATGGACCCCATAGATGATCATGATTTATCCATTCAGTCGCTGCCAACTTTCAGTCACCTTGTGCATCAGCATACGCCACACTTCCCTGTCTTGGGCCGCTCGCTTCAGATTTTACACAGTCATGTTTGTGGCAGCCTCGATTGTGTCTGGCCAGCGTGTTCTTTGGCGTCCTCTTCTTCTGGATCCACTGACTGTGACGAGCATTAATGTGGTTTCCAGAGGATTGGCTCGTATGACATGAACAAAGTATGAAAGCCGTTGTTTGGTGATTTTGCTTTCTAGTGATACTTTTGGTCTGACACGTTCTAGGATTGCCTTATTTGTGACCATCTCCGTCCATGGTGTGCGCAGCATACGCCTCCATCCCTCTTCTGTCTACTCTCTTGAGTGTCCGGCTCTCGCATGCATATGTAGTCATTGGGAAAATGATTGCATTGATTATTCGGATCTTTGCTGTAATGCTGATGTCTTTGCTCTTCCATATCTTCGTCATTCCTTGCATTGCACTACGGCCAAGGCCGATTCTTTGGTTGATTTCAGGCCCCGATTCGCCACTGCAGTCGAACTTGGATCCAAGGGAAGTGAAATCTTGGACGGATTCTATTTCTTCATTGTCGAATGCAAGGCATGGTACAACATTGCTTGCTGTTGTCAGTAATGGACCCCATTACTGGGGTCTAAACTCCATTTCACCTGTCTGACCTTGCAGTGTCTGCTCTGAGGGACTAGCGCTCGAATGTTTTGGGACTGGATGGAATTGTAATGTAATTCACCTGTCAGATAGTGACCGCCGCTAGGTGGTTGCCCCAGTTTTTGCGGCTTTCCGTAGTGGTTATTTACATATTGCTCTATGCTTCAATACTCTGAACATTTGGCTCTCTACTTACGTCGTTGTTACACCTTAGAACACGTTTTCTTTTTGTTGGTGGACTGCGGCACTGCTACCTGTGAGCTCCCCTGTAATATTGTATTAGCTCCAGCCTTATTATATTTGTTTCCGTCCGCACTTTCCTCTGCTCTCTGTGTGTTCCCTCCGCCTGTATGGTCCCTACGAAGCAGGCCAAGCTTACTAACAAGTTACAGCAGTTTGCCAGGTCCAGTGTTATGGCAGACTCTCCAGCCGGTGTCTGTAGTGAACCTCATGGATCTCCTTCGGGGGCTGATGCACCAGCTGCATCTCCGACAACCAATCCAACTATTATGGACGCCATCATGCACGTATTTTTGGTCAGGGCAACAAAAATGGTAATCTGTTGGCTTATCCTGCCAGTCAGGATACTACTATACCTCCAGTTGTGGCTATCCATGATGTACGCACATTTATTGCTGACTACTATGTGGGAGCCTTTTGATTCCCAAAGCTGGGAGGGACCCGGGTGACTGCGGCTCTTACCACCCCAGTTCGCTCCTCAATAATGACATTAACATCTTGGCTAAAGTGCTGGCAACCTGTCTTAATGCAGTTCTTAAAGAGATTACTCATGCTGATGAGTCCGGCTTTATGCCTGGTGCGGACATGAATCTCAGGCGACTGTTCACTAATCTTGCTCTTGAGTGTTCAAACCATGGGAAGCGCACGCTTGTGTTTATTGATTAGGCCGTTGATTCTGTGGAATGGAGGCTTTTTTGGGCACTGATGACCTGCTTTGGATTGCGCTGGCCTCTACCGTGAATGACTGTCTACTTACACGGGCCGAGAGTCACTTGGTTTTTAGGTAAGCCAACAACCAAGCGACTCAGACAGGTGAGCCCTTCTCGTTCAGTGCCGAGTTGGCTGTTTGTACACAAGACGATTATCGCCTGAATTCGCCGTTTCGCTGGCAAGTTATCACATACAAAGCCTAGGGCAAACGCGTCTACATGCTGCCTCATGTAGTGAACAACTCCAGCAAGGTTGAAAGAAAAATCACCAGAGATAGCGGGGGCTTAGAATGATTTGTACCAATTGTAATTCAGGACTAGATTGTTTTGTACGCCGAATGGCCACTTTACTAAAGACACCGACCCTTTCATGATTGGAGCTTCTCTATATGGAGATTCTCCCCGTAACCCCGGAGTGCAGCGTAAAATCACATGACAAGTTATTAGTGGATCAACTACAATGTGAATCCACATTAGATGGGAAAATCCAGCGATATGAACGACTTCCAACGAGGCCGGGTCATCGGTACTAGACTAGCGAGGGCCGGGATTGGACTGCCAACTGTGACAAGTTGGGGTTCACTCGCCTCTGGATCGCCGTCCACACCTTGCACACAGATATGCTCCAGCAACAGAAATTTTCTTTAAATCTGGCTCCTGCCAGCCTTTATTCACAGCATACAGGTAACACAAACCCTACACAGTCCACATAAGCATTAGGCCTCATGTCCACGGGTAAATTAATATTTAAAATCCGCAGCGTTTCTCCCGCACACGGATCCGCGCCCATAGGGATGCATTGGACACCCGCAGGTAGTTAAATACCTGCGGATGTCATTTTTCCCTTCAGGCGCGGATCCGCGTGCGGGAAAACACCCGCAGCATGCTCCATTTTAGTGCGGGTCTCCCACAGGCTTCTATTGAAGCCTATGGAAGCCGTCCGGATCCGCGGCACACCCGCACCATAATTAAACTCACCTGTCCTGGACACTGCAGGTCTCCCTTCCTTCCCGGCCGGATCTTCTTTCTTCGGCCCAGCGGATGTGCCCGGCGCATGCGCGCGGCACACTGCCGGCGTGCCAAGCACATCCGCCAGGCCAAAGGAAGAAGATCCGGCCGGCAAGGAAGGAAGATCCGCATCGTCCGGAGAGGTGAGTTTATTCTTATTTTTTGGCCTCATGTCTGCGGGGTTGGAGGGACCCGCTGCGAATTCTCCATGAAGAATCCGCGGCGGGCCTGATTTTCCCCGTGGACATGAGGCCTTAGGGTTCGGAACCAACAGGGTTCTCTCACTAACCCCTCCTGGGGCGTCTGGAGGGCGTCTTCCTCCGTCAGAGCGGGTGACAAACCCAACTGGTCCAATACAAAGTCCATAAACACCCTACCTGGGTGTGAGGTTAGGGTTGTCGTCCCTGTCAACCTCAAGGCCTTTGCTGGTCCTCACTGGACCCCAGCTTGCAGCCTGTCCTGCACTGCCAAGCTGTAACTTCCCCCCTTGCTTCTGGCAGGAACTGGCTTTTATGCAACCTATCAGGTATTAACCCTATCTTTTACTTCCCAGGTATCAGACTGCCTAACTAGCACCCTCTGCAGTTCAGTTCTGATACCGCACCACTACACAACCTTGTGAGGTTTTCTCATGCAGCGATGTGGAGAGTATACCAAGATTAGCGCGATGGAGAAAGAACGTCCAGCGAAAGCAGAATCTTATGGCTGTTAACAATTTGCTGACGTAAGGGGTCAGAGAGGATGTCAAGATTTGTGCTGATGAACAGACGGTGCACCGTCAAGCAAACTGCAGCTGAATACAACACTGGTGCTCCAACTAACACGTACAAATGTAAAACTTGCCATACCTTAGCATGTATTGGCTGTAACGGCAGACGCCCATGGTGCCTAAGAGGAACAGACAGACGAGACTCTGGGGGGTGGCGCAAAAATCTTATCCCTGAGCAACGGAAAAACATCACCTGGTCAGCTGACACTAGATTTCTGTTGCATGGTGCTGACGGGAGGTCAGAATTTGGCACAAGCAGCATGAATAGTTGGCCCCTTCCTGACAGCTGATCTGAACATGTCAGCAATTCTGCAGGGGGCTGCATGGGCAGATTTACTCCCCAATGTGTTCACCACTCTTTTATATGCAGAAGTTGGTCTGTACTCACGCTTAATGTTTGGAGACCCACCAATATTTTCGTAAGGTGATAGAACAGCTAGTGGAACCTATGCTAGCACTAACTGCTGCGGTTCTGGAGGCCAATGTGCTATTAGCTGGCGGTCTGTAATAAAGTGGCCAGTCAGTGTATATGGTCTATTACAAGTACGCTCCTGTGGGTGTAACATCGCAGCAATCTCCGGCTGATCTTGTATCCTCCGAGTGTGGAGTTCATAGAGGGATTTGGCACGGAGGGAGAGCTGCTTTCCTCCATCTGCTGTACTCCGTTCAGATGGCTGGAGCCCATATCACGCACATGGTATTTGCAGCATATTTCAACCTAATGATCTGTTTATTTCCCAGGAGTGGAAACTGCTTCTTGCATTCTGTTCATTGTTGATACCACAAGAGGCGGACAACCAATGCTGAAGCTGCCAATGAATTGTATTATCTAGAAGGAGCAAATAAGGGCGATTGAACAATACCTCTGCAGCGCCACCTATAGGAAGGCAGCATTCCTGAAAGTCAATGTGAGACTCTTTATACAAGCTTTGTAACTATGACTGGGAATTGAAAGCCAAGCCAGAATCCATACACAGACAGCTGTTTCGTGGTTTTTGCCCCTCAGCAGTGTGCAGTAGGATTCTGAATTGGCTAGCAAGAGGCCTGTGATGTGGGTCAGGAACACTATCCTTTCTCTGTAAGGAGAGCACCTAGAAGGCGAGTGAGGAGACTTATAAGGCCATTCATGCTCCTCTGGGTAATATGCAAATAAGGGAGATGGAACAATACCTTTGCAGTGCCACCTATTGGAAAGCAGCATTCCTGCAAGTCAATGTTGGGCTCTTTATACAAGCCTTGTAACAATGACTGGGAATTGAAAATTATAAGGAAAGCACAGACAAAGCAGGACAGGCCAAGACACCTAAACACTAAAAATGTAGAAGCTCCCTGAAGGCTCCAAGATGTCTGCAGACAACGAGGGGACTTACTAAGCTAAATGCTTCAAACGTTCTGGATCTGTTTGTAAAAGAATGTGATACAAATGTATACCGAGACTCAAAAAGTATAATAAACATATAATTGCGGTGCAACAAGTGGAGGAAAAGTCATCAGTAGTTAAAGTTCCGGAATACTTCTGGAATGCTTTAGGCCGCCTGCAGATGGCCGGGTCGGATCCTGCTGCGAGAATTCTCGCAGCGTGATCTGACCCGCGCCCCTGCAGTGAGCAGTGCAGCCTACCTTCTTCCGCTCACCACTCTGGATCTGCTGTACGCGTCCCGCCTGGCGGGCCGGTGCACATGCGCAGTAAAGCGCGTGATGCGCCGGCAGTGATGGATGACACGGCCAGCAGCGACATGTATTCACATAATACTTACGCTGTGCTACAGCGTAAGTATAGCGTGACGGCCGGCTTCCATTGACTACAGCAAACAGAGCATGCCACGTGTTCTTTCACGCTGCAGAATTCCCCAGCACGAACATTCAGCTATTAGGTTCGGTAGAACCTAGTGGCTGTGGGACAACGCCGCGTAAAACGTGGCAAAAATACAGCGTGGGCATTAGCCTTTACGCAACGAAATGCCGACTTTATGAACGTTTTACGCATACGCTCATGTAAGCCTCTGGATGTAGACTGGAATGTTTCCACTCACTGACAGCAAGTATGAAAAGTTTGATTTACACAGGTGATACAAAAGGCATATATACAGGTTATATCCACATTGGGGGCCTCACAGGAGGCTCAGGTATAATAACTAGCAGATGTAAGTGGAGCAACGACAGCCGCTCAGATCACAATAAGCAACATAACTACATACTATAGGAGACTCACCCAATACTCCGACAGTCCAGTAACCTTATCTGCCTTGAGTTGTCTCTCCTGCAGTGATGTGAGGGCGCCATCTGCTGTTCATGGAAAGCAAAGACATACAGTCAGATTTGCAACAGGTGTACAAAAATAGTTACATTGTATCTTCTATTGACTAGTTTGACTTCTCCAGCATTTATAACAAATTGTACTGAAAGTCAGCTGAATTCACACGCTTTTACTTTATGTACATTGAATACCGCCTGCGCTGGGCCGCAGTTTTGCACAGTGGTTGTTGGCCATTTGTGTTTTACAAATATGTTTTAGGGCTTTTTACCCGGTAGCGGGTTTATTTTTTTAGGCTGCGATATCACTGCGTTTTTTTTCAATAGGACTTTCAAATGTTAAAATTCGCATTGCACAAAAAAAAAATAAATAAATAATCGCAAATGCACAAACTTGCAATTTTTGTGCAATGCTGGGAGTTGTAGTGCCACCACAGGGTACAGAGCGCCGTCTGACAGAACATGCTGGGAGTTGTAGTGCCACCACAGAGTACAGAGCGCCGTCTGACAGAACATGCTGGGGGTTGTAGTGCCACCACAGGGTACAGAGCGCCGTCTGACAGAACATGCTGGGAGTTGTAGTGCCACCACAGGGTACAGAGCGCCGTCTGACAGAACATGCTGGGAGTTGTAGTGCCACCACAGGGTACAGAGCGCCGTCTGACAGAACATGCTGGGAGTTGTAGTGCCACCACAGGGTACAGAGCGCCGTCTGACAGAACATGCTGGGAGTTGTAGTGCCACCACAGGGTACAGAGCGCCGTCTGACAGAACATGCTGGGAGTTGTAGTGCCACCACAGGGTACAGAGCGCCGTCTGACAGAACATGCTGGGAGTTGTAGTGCCACCACAGAGTACAGAGCGCCGTCTGACAGAACATGCTGGGGGTTGTAGTGCTACCACAGGGTACAGAGCGCCGTCTGACAGAACATGCTGGGAGTTGTAGTGCCACCACAGAGTACAGAGCGCCGTCTGACAGAACATGCTGGGGGTTGTAGTGCCACCACAGGGTACAGAGCGCCGTCTGACAGAACATGCTGGGAGTTGTAGTGCCACCACAGGGTACAGAGCGCCGTCTGACAGAACATGCTGGGAGTTGTAGTGCCACCACAGGGTACAGAGCGCCGTCTGACAGAACATGCTGGGAGTTGTAGTGCCACCACAGGGTACAGAGCGCCGTCTGACAGAACATGCTGGGAGTTGTAGTGCCACCACAGAGTACAGAGCGCCGTCTGACAGAACATGCTGGGGGTTGTAGTGCCACCACAGAGTACAGAGCGCCGTCTGACAGAACATGCTGGGGGTTGTAGTGCCACCACAGAGTACAGAGCGCCGTCTGACAGAACATGCTGGGGGTTGTAGTGCCACCACAGAGTACAGAGCGCCGTCTGACAGAACATGCTGGGGGTTGTAGTGCCACCACAGAGTACAGAGCGCCGTCTGACAGAACATGCTGGGGGTTGTAGTGCCACCACAGAGTACAGAGCGCCGTCTGACAGAACATGCTGGGAGTTGTAGTGCAACCACAGAGTACAGCGCGTCGTCTGACACAGCATGCTGGGAGTTGTAGTGCAACCACAGAGTACAGCGCGCCGTCTGACAGAACATGCTGGGAGTTGTAGTGCCACCACAGAGCACCATCTGACAGAACATGCTGGGAGTTGTAGTGCCACCACAGGGTACAGAGCGCCGTCTGACAGAACATGCTGGGGGTTGTAGTGCCACCGCAGAGTACAGAGCGCCGTCTGACAGAACATGCTGGGGGTTGTAGTGCCACCACACAGTACAGAGCGCTCTGACAGAACATGCTGGGAGTTGTAGTGCCACCACAGAGTACTAAGCGCCGTCTGACAGAACATGCTGGGAGTTGTAGTGCCACCACAGGGTACAGAGCGCCGTCTGACAGAACATGCTGGGAGTTGTAGTGCCACCACACAGTACAGAGCGCCGTCTGACGCAACATGCTGGGAGTTGTAGTGCCACCACAGAATACAGAGCGTCGTCTGACAGAACATGCTGGGAGTTGTAGTGCCACCACACAGTACAGAGCGCCGTCTGACGCAACATGCTGGGAGTTGTAGTGCCACCACAGAGAACAGAGCGCCGTCTGACGCAACATGCTGGGAGTTGTAGTGCCACCACAGAGTACTGAGCGCCGTCTGACAGAACATGCTGGGAGTTGTAGTGCCACCACACAGTACAGAGCGCCGTCTGACGCAACATGCTGGGAGTTGTAGTGCCACCACAGAGAACAGAGCGCCGTCTGATGCAACATGCTGGGAGTTGTAGTGCCACCACAGAGTACTGAGCGCCGTCTGACAGAACATGCTGGGAGTTGTAGTGCCACCACACAGTACAGAGCGCCGTCTGACAACATGCTGGGAGTTGTAGTGCCACCACAGGGTACAGAGCGCCGTCTGACGCAACATGCTGGGAGTTGTAGTGCCACCACACAGTACAGAGCGCAGCCTGACAGAACATGCTGGGAGTTGTAGTGCCACCACACAGTACAGAGCGCCGTCTGACAGAACATGCTGAGAGTTGTAGTGCCACCACAGAGTACAGAGCGCCGTCTGACAGAACATGCTGGGAGTTGTAGTGCCACCGCAGGGTACAGAGCGCCGTCTGACAGAACATGCTGGGAGTTGTAGTGCCACCACAGAGCACCATCTGACAGAACATGCTGGGAGTTGTAGTGCCACCACAGAGTACAGAGCGCCGTCTGACAGAACATGCTGAGAGTTGTAGTGCCACCACAGAGTACAGAGCGCCGTCTGACAGAACATGCTGGGAGTTGTAGTGCCACCACAGAGTACAGAGCATGCTGGGAGTTTTAGTGCCACCACACAGTACAGAGCGCCGTCTGACACAACATGCTGGGAGTTGTAGTGCCACCACAGAGTATAGAGCGCCGTCTGACACAACATGCTGGGAGTTGTAGTGCCACCACACAGTACAGAGCGCCGTCTGACAGAACATGCTGGGAGTTGTAGTGCCACCACAGAGTACTAAGCGCCGTCTGACAGAACATGCTGGGAGTTGTAGTGCCACCACAGGGTACAGAGCGCCGTCTGACAGAACATGCTGGGAGTTGTAGTGCCACCACACAGTACAGAGCGCCGTCTGACGCAACATGCTGGGAGTTGTAGTGCCACCACAGAATACAGAGCGTCGTCTGACAGAACATGCTGGGAGTTGTAGTGCCACCACACAGTACAGAGCGCCGTCTGACGCAACATGCTGGGAGTTGTAGTGCCACCACAGAGAACAGAGCGCCGTCTGACGCAACATGCTGGGAGTTGTAGTGCCACCACTGACTGACATGTAGTAGCATTAGAAGTTCTCACATGAGGAGTCTTTGCTGTCTGCGAGGGAGAAACCAAAAGTTCAACTTCACACTTACCCGCCTCTGCTGCCGCCGGAGGAGAAGCCACGCCCCCTCACCTGTGTGACCCGCCCCCTGCTCCTGCAGCTCCAGGTGAGTCGTGTATACAAGGAGCAGCGCTGTATATACAGGTAGTAGTGTGGTATACAGGTAGTAGTGTGGTATACAGGTAGTAGTGTGGTATACAGGTAGTAGTGTGGTATACACAGCGCTGTACCTGCGGTGTTATATGTCGGCGCTCTCACTGCTATTTGTCGCCACTCTATATGTTTAATAACAGACATGTTTTATCACCTGCATACAATACACAATATTCAGCTAATATGTAACTTGTCTGTTTATTTAGTAAATTCCCATGTCCAGTCTTGGTGCCCCTCACCCGCCTCAGGGCTCACTGGCACACAAGTATGTCGCTGTGCGATAGCCAATCATTAGAAACCTGCGTTTTTATTACGCACATAAAAAAACAACATGTCGTATTTTGGTGCGTAACACAAACCACTCGCTGTAGGCTGCGCAGCACGTACGCCTGTGCATGCATATCCACCGCGTCTTACCCCGTGTGAGTGAGCCCTATGCTGCGCCAAAGTACAACATACTGATCTTTTCATACTGTAATAAGAACGCAGGTGGGTGTGGCCTAATCCGATTTAATGCGCTTCTAGTACTGTGGCGAAACCGCGTCTTAGTTCACTCGATTTTTCAGCGATATCACATCACGGTCGCTTGCGATAAATCGTGCTTTTTTTAAAAAAAAATTTTCAGCACCATAGTTCAACAGGACTTTCTAATGTTAAAATTGAATCGCACAAAAATCGCAGGTTCGTGTGAAGCGATAAACAAGGAGGCTCCTGAGGGAAACAGGGGCTACAAAAAGGGGAAAACATCACACATTGCGGCACGGTGGAGCTCACTGCGATTTTTTCTTTCTCGCATGGTAGCATCAGAGAACGCATGGCTAATGTGAAGGGACCCATTGGAAAGCATGGGCTGCACATACAGGCACTTTCTCGTGCTGTCGCATTGAGTCAAAATCGCGTGATTTTGTCGCCCGTGTGAAAGCGGTTTAAAGGGAACCTGTCATCACCTTGGAGCCCCCAAACAGTGTCTTGTGCATTAAGTAAGTTCTGGGGCTGTGAGGTGAGGGACCGCGGAGTCCAGGGGGCTGTGCTCCATACTCATTGGTGCTCCGTTCCTGCACATTGTGTGGAGCCCCCGTTTTGAATACACAAATTTAATTTGTTTTTGCAGTACAATAGATAGTAATAATAATAAATCTCGCTGTATGTTGGATTCTGTTTACACTTATTGACGTTTTTGATAATTGGCGCAGGAAACGTGTGACTTATTCAGAAGCTTAGAAAAGTCTTCAGTTCCAGTGACACGCCAGCGTATTTGGTGGCGTTTAGTCAACCATTAAGGGATGGATGTCCTGTGTGATGGCGGATTGCCTGATCTCTGAGCATCATAGATTCATCTGAAGCTCAAGTTCGGTTCAGGAGACCCGCAGTCAAGTTGGGGGACACATCTGTGTTAGGCTGCTTCCACACGGGCGATCCGATATTGCCTTGAGAAAATCGCGGCGATATCGCATCTCTGTTCTGTGTGTGTGTGACATGCATGTAGCAGAACTGTGTGTGTGTGATGTGCATGTAGCAGAGCTGTGTGTGTGATGTGCATGTAGCAGAACTGTGTGTGTGTGATGTGCATGTAGCAGAGCTGTGTGTGTGATGTGCATGTAGCAGAACTGTGTGTGTGTGATGTGCATGTAGCAGAGCTGTGTGTGTGACGTGCATGTAGCAGAGCTGTGTGTGTGACGTGCATGTAGCAGAGCTGTGTGTGTGACGTGCAGGTAGCAGAGCTGTGTGTGAGTGTGCCGTGCAGGTAGCAGAGCTGTGTGTGAGTGTGCCGTGCAGGTAGCAGAGCTGTGTGTGAGTGTGCCGTGCAGGTAGCAGAGCTGTGTGTGAGTGTGCCGTGCAGGTAGCAGAGCTGTGTGTGAGTGTGCCGTGCAGGTAGCAGAGCTATGTGTGAGTGTGCCGTGCAGGTAGCAGAGCTGTGTGTGAGTGTGCCGTGCAGGTAGCAGAGCTGTGTGTGAGTGTGCCGTGCAGGTAGCAGAGCTGTGTGTGAGTGTGACATGCAGGTAGCAGAGCTGTGTGTGAGTGTGCCGTGCAGGTAGCAGAGCTGTGTGTGAGTGTGCCGTGCAGGTAGCAGAGCTGTTTGTGAGTGTGACGTGCAGGTAGCAGAGCAGTGTGGCACATTGAGCCACCAGAAACACTGGTACTATAATTTCCTAATAATTACTAGTATCTCCCTAAATAGTAGTTAGTAGGTTAGTGAGTGCAATAGTGAAGCGGGTGATGATGGTGTTATGGCTCGGTGGTAACAGATGAAGGCAGAGGTAGCATACATTTTCTAAAAACAAACTTTACTGAACTATGGTTAACATTTCACTTCATAGGAGGGTATTTGGCTCTTCTGGGTTGTTGTTCGTAGAGCAGAATCCTCTCCTGATCAGCTTTGGATCCTCTGTTTCCAGGAGGTATGGCTTAGACCGAGGCGATGATACTGATTGCCACTCCATTTTTGGATCTTAGTGTCATCTTCACTCCCTGAAGAGCTGCAGAACCTTCCTCGCTGGCAGAGCTCCAAGCTGGTGTTCTAGGTGGTCACTGATGTATCAGAACCTTCTCCTCCCGATGTTTAGAAGAACAAGCCTTGTGTCTGTTTGCAGGAGGTTTTGCATAACTCAGACATTGTTACTAAATGTATCCATGTTTGGGTCCTGGTGTCTTTTTTTTACTCTTTAAGGTCTCATGCACACGGGAGGGTTTTTGCAGCGGAATCCGCGGTGTGTGTGTGCGCACGGTTTCCGCAGCATTGTCCGTCCATAGCATACAATGAAAAAGTGTTTTTTTTTAATGCACACGAGCGGAAACCAGAGCAGCATGCTGTATTTCACAGCGTTTCCGTGTGGACGACTTCCATTGAAGTCAATGGAAGCCGTCCGATTCTGGCTTTTCCACAATCATCATTGTATCATTGTTCAGAGCTTCGGCCATCTGACCAAATGCGTTGGAATCCCGTGTTTCAGATGCCTGCTTTTCACCGCGTATCTTCCGTCAAACGGCGATCGCGAATTTCACAATTAAAATCCATTTGTGTGAGACTCCCTTAAGGGCTTATTTTTTGCGTGATGAGCTGTAATTTTTAAAGGAACTATTTTGGGGTACATATGACTTTTTTGATCACTGTTTTTCCATTTTTCTGTGAGGCAATTTAACGAAAAAGCATTTGGGCGCCATTGTCTTTTTAAATAGCATTTGCCATGAAGAATAAGGCCGCTTCCACATGGGCAATTTTGTCGCATTCAATGAATGGCTGTGATTGGCTACAAAATCGCGATTTTACCACGAGAAAACGCAGCAATATCGCACAGACCACAGATGCAATATCGCTGCGATTTTCTCATGTCCATATCGTTGTCGCCTGTGGGGAAGTGGCCTAACATAGTATTTTAGGCTGAAGAAAGCCCCCTGTCCATCAATGTTGCTCCAAAGGAAGGAAAAAATCCCTAATTAAGTAGAAGCCAATTTTCCTAATTTTAGGGGAAAAAATTCCCCCAGGTCCTAAATCTGGCAGTCAGAAGAAATTCCTGGTTTACGAACCCTTCTGAAGTAGTCAGTGACTGTAACATGTAACAAGTGTGTTCAGTGTATTGTATGGGGTGTTACGGATGCAGCGATATCAAGCATATATATATATATATAATCTATTTTTAACAAAAAAGTGCAGAATTTTTTTTCACTTATTAAATATTTTTTTATGTATTATTTTTTATGTGGTTTTAGGATTTTTTTATATTTAATTTTTTTACATTTTCTTTATGTTTTCGTAGGAAACTTGAACCTGTGATCACTATAATGCAGTGTATTATCTCTTTTATTGCTTCTGGCGTTGGTTTATCATGGCAACCCATTGGCCCTTCGCTATTGGATGGCAGAGGGTTGATGATGTCACAGGGGGAACTCTCTCTTTATGTTAGCTCTACATAATATAATCAACATAGTTTGTGGCATGTCAGGGGTTAATGGCGGGTATCGGCGTGATCTCCGCTTACCTGTCTTCTTCTGTACTACGAATGGTCCGGCCGTCGCACATGCGCAGTACAGAATTTCCCGCGCTGCTGCTAGGCGATGACGCGGGTATTCGCAGCCAATCCGGAATTGACATTCCAGCTAGGCTGCAGACCGGACGGCTTTCTGCTGCGATTTTTCATCTGCGAGCAGAAACCGCAATTGGTTTCCGCTCATATGCATGAAGAATCACTCTTGCATAGCATGCGAAGGCAGTATGTGCTGCGGATCCCAGAGGCCGTCGCCCGCTACAAATTCCGTTATGCGAAGCCGCTCATGTGCATGAGTCCTTACAGATCTGGCGATGCCAATGCCCGATCCTGCTTTCCTCTGGCAGCAAATGATGACGGTTTATGATATAAAGTAGCAGAGAATTTCCCTAAAGACATTGCAGCTCCCTACAGCCTGATATGGCTGATAACAGGAAGCAATAGATTGCACTAATCACTTTGCAGCCCTGGTATGTGGAGTATCATGACCAGCAGTAGAATCATATTTCACCTAACACTTCGGTAAAGTTTGTTAGAAAGTTGGTGACTTGTCAAATGTCTGTAACCGGGGTGACGATCCACGCACAAACACTCACGCCTCCAAGCGGAAGGAGATTAGAGGAACGCCACAATAGTCTGCAACGTCTCTTCTGTAGGATCATGTCTTCAGAGGAGGACCGGGAGCCGGCCAGCCATGTGCAAGGTGAGTGCAAAGTAATGGCTGACACGCTCTACTTTAATATACAAGGTCTGTGGCAAAAAATGAATAAAGCGCTGCATCATATCTGTAGTCTATTTTTTGCGCGGTGGCACACCTGGCATCCGCAGCGAGTGAGGTTGGTGGCATATCTGGGGTGCCAGGATGCCGCTGTGCAGGGAAATACAAGGGCATGTATTACTAAATCAGCACTGTGGCCCCTTTTACTCCCAGAGTCAGACCCTCACCAACGATGGGCAATCCCTGTGATCACCTTACAATATGGGCTTACCCCTGTAAAGCGTCACTTGTGCTTTTAAAGGGTTTTCTACTTCAGTGAACTCTCTTGTCAGAAGGGTTCCCTGAGATTAAATCGAATATATTTTCGGCAAATTAGATTATGAAGAGTCATTACTGTGTAGTAACAACTAGTAATAATTTGTACCAATTAACCCTTTCCAATGCAATTTGTATCCTGGTTTTCCTAGGGGGCTTACTCTTTTTCTGCTGTTATACAACGGCGCTATCTGCTGGCTAAAGCCAGTACTGCATGAGGTGACACGTTGGATAGGCTCCGACAGCAGAGAGGCTGGCAATATACAGTAAGAGAACCCCGACGGACGTCTTCCAACATCGGAGCTGTACAGCCTTAAATCATAATGTCTTTAGACGTCAGACAGTGGATTGGAAAGGGTTAATATCATTTTTGAGTTGAAGGGGTATTCCCAAAGTTGTCTTTTATCTCCTAATTATAGGGTGGGTGATTAAAAAATCTGATTGATAGGGGCCTCAATGTTGAGACCCCCAGCGATCCCAAGACCAGGGGTCTCATATCCCCCTCTCACTGTAGGTTCACTGCACTCACCCGCTATGAGGAGGAGAAGGGAATGGTGGTTGAACATGAATGGTGCCAATTAATACATCTTCATTGGGGCTTCTGGTACTTGTACTTGGCTATTTCCATCAGCCTCATCGAAATGAATGGAGTGGCATTCGCACATTTGAACCTGCTCCATTTAATCTCCACATAACTGCAGGTGGGTGTATAATGGACTACCCTAAAGGGTTAAGCTGTTGTTATGGTGGCAGTAAGATGCACCAAAAATTGTGCCAAAGTTTGCACTAAAGGACACTTATTGATTGTCCAAGGTTTCCCAAAAACAGTAAGCCAGAAGTCCTGCCCGTTAGTTTGCAGGGAGCGTCTGAGTGCAGGAGGTGCGGTTGGAGCACCAGTAGGCCTCATTAACCCTATTAAGCCGCGATAGAACGTCGGCCGAAAACCGTGACCATGTAAGGCATTGGATTCCAATGCATTCGTTCCTATGGGCGATTTTCAGGTGCGTGAAAAATTGCACCGTTAAAGCGTCAAATCGGTGACCGCTTTTGGTCGCCGATTTTTTACGCTGCATCGAAAGATTGGTTTTTACTAGAGATGAGCGAACGTGCTCGGCCACGCCCCTTTTTCGCCCGAATACCGCGATTTTCGAGTACTTCCGTACTCGGGCGAAAAAATTCGGGGGTCGCCGTGGCGGCGCGGGGGGTTGCAGTGGGGAGTGGGGGGGAGAGGGAGAGAGAGAGAGGGCTCCCCCCTGTTCCCCACTGCTACCCCCCACGCCGCCACGCCTCTCCCCACCCCCCGGCGCACCCGAGTACTTTTCACCCGAGTAGTGAAGTACTCGAAAATCGCGGTATTCGGGCGAAAAAGGGGCGGGGCCAAGCACGTTCGCTCATCTCTAGTTTTTACCTATCTTTTGGCAAAAATCGATGGAGGCTCCTATGGGAGATGAAAAAAAGGGAGGGGGAGGGAGTTTAGTTGCGTCCAATGCTTGGAAACGAAGACTGCTGCCTCTATTTAAGCATTTGAAGTCTTTCCGCCGACCGACAGAATTTCGCGCTGTAGTGTATTTTTCACGCGATGTGCCCGTGTGAATGGACGAGAAAACACAAATTAATCTCGAGACTCAATCATAACGCTTGTGTGAATGAGGCCTTAGAGAAAGGCACAGAAAGAGGCCCGGAGGTTGTGAGGTCATTCGTAAAGTATTACTGTTCTGGGGTTCTTGTTGTTTCAGATTGTGCCACAGTATTAGCCATCCTGGAGTCGGGTTAGTCATAGCTGGCAACCAGTGATTCATCCAATACCTTTGTAATTCCTCCAACCTATCAGACTGTTAGTGCCTATTAGAGATGAGCGAGTATACTCGCTAAGGCATATTACTCGAGCGAGTAGTGCCTAAGCCGAGTATCTCCCCGCTCGTCTCTAAAGATTTGGGGGGCGGGGAGCGGCGGGGCAGAGCGGGGAGGAACGGAGGGGAGATCTCTCTCTCTCTCCCACTCTCCCCACGCTCCCCGCCGCAACTCACCTGTCACCCGCGCCGGCCCCCGAATCTTTAGAGACGAGCGGGGAGATACTCGGCTAAGGCACTACTCGCTCGAGTAATGTGCCTTAGTGAGTATACTCGCTCATCTCTAGTGCCTATCCTATTGATAGGTGATAAAAGTCCATTTTGGGAATACCCCCTTATAAACTCCTATTTTATGTATTCTGTGTCTACAGGATATTTTTGTTACTACATCATGTTTTATGGTTTATAGACTGAATATTTCTGAACCTGTAATTTCTCTTGAATATTCTATTGTAAGCTGATTTTTATATTGCTTTACCCTTTAGACGTGTCTCGTGCCTGGGACAGCCTCCTAGAAGCTAAACATGTGGTAAGTGAAATCTATGTAAGGTTCAATCATACTTAACAAATTGGATGCAACTATTTCATAATCACGGTTACACACCGCACGCTGACTGAACACTATAAGGGTAGGTTTATGTAACATGTAGGGTATGTTTCCATGTGGCGGAAACACTGCGGATTATGTCCACCAGTAAGTTATAGTTAATGAATAGTGATGAGCGAGTATACTCGCTAAAGGCAATTGTTCGAGCGAGCATTGCCTTTAGCGAGTATCTCCCCCGCTCGACACTGTAGGTTTGGGTGCCGACGCGGGGGAGCTGTGAGTAGCTGCTGTCAGCAGGGGGGAGAGAGGGAGAGAGAGATCTCCCCTCCGTTCCTCCCCGCTCTCCTCCGGCGCTCCCTGCCCGCCGCCGGCACCCGAACCTTTTGCCTCGAGTGGGCAGGTACTCGCTAAGGGCAATGCTCGCTCATCTATATTAATGAACTGTGTTTTTACAGGTCATTGGTTAGACTAAATAAAAAAATCAAAATCATAAAACAAAAACACGCGTTTGGTATCGCTGCGTCCGTAAAAGTCCGCTCTATCAAAGTAATGCATTATTTACCCCGCACGGTGAACATTGTTCAAAATAAAAATTAAGAACGACAGAAATGCGCTGTTTGGCCATTCTGTCTCCAAGAAAAAAATGCAATAAAAAGTGATCAAAAAGTCTTATGTATTCCAAAATGGTACTAAACACAAACTACAGGATGTCCTACAAGAAATGAGCCTTCGCACAACTATGTGGAGGGAAAAATAAAAATGTTATTGCGCGCAGAAGATGGCGGCAGAAAATAATTTTAAAACAAATTAAATGTCTGAAAAAAAATAAAAGTAGTACAGCAAAAAAAATAAATTCATAAGTTGGGTATCATAGTAATCGTACTGACCCATAGAATGAAGTTATCTTGTCATTTTTGTTGGAGTTTGTGGGCTGTAATACGTACCAAAAAATGGTGGAATTTCGTTTTCTTTTTTTCATTTTATTCCACTTAGAACTTGTTTAAAGTTTTTCAGTACATTAAATAGCACCAGTGAAAAATACAACTCGTCCCACAAAAAACAAGCCCTCATACAGCGACGTTAATGCATAACTGAAGGAGTTACGATTTTTTGAAAAAAAAAAAAAAGAATGCCTGGTCACTAAGGGTTAAATAACTTGAAAATGAGACGTGCTGCTATTCAGTTTTACCTGTGGAATCAGCAGGTTTTAATTTTTTTTACCTTCTTCTTATTGGCATTTCAAGGAAAACATACACGAGTAGGGCGCATTCAGACGACCATATATCGGCTGGGTTTTTACGCCCGGACGATATACGGTGTCCTTGTCTGCAGGAGGAGGGGAAAGATGGAAAAGCCAGGAGCAGGAAGTGAGCTCCCGCCCCCTCTCTCCGCCCCTTGCCACTATTTGCAATAGGAGGGGGTGAGATGGGGCGGAGCTAAGTCCCGTTGCTTAGCTCCGCCCCTGTCCCGCTCCTACTATTGCAAATAGTGGCGAGGGGCAGGAGCTCAGTTCCTGCTCCTGGCTCTTCCATCCTCCCCCGTCCTGCAGACAAGACACCGTATATCGGCTCGGCGTGAAAACCCAGCCGATATACGTTCGTCTAAATAAGCCCGTAAGCTGTAATAGTTACACAAAGTTTAGCTCACATAGCATACACTTCTGTTACAGAGGCGTTTCCTCCTCTAGTAATCATCATTAGTAGTTTCTGTGTACAGGGTGATGCCGAGCTCAGCAGGTTTTAATATCAATTACTTTCTGCTACGAAAATTTAAAAAAAATTTGTTGCACAGTGTTATTGTTCAAAAAATCCTTCAAACAAGTGAAAATGAACGATAATCATTGGGTCTAAACGCAGCGAACGACTGCATAAAAAGCTTCATTGGCTCATTTGCTTATCGTTAGGTTCAACCCACTTAGCACCAAGTGTTTCGGTACTAAAAGACCAGACGCTTTTTAGGGGCTTTACTGCCCTATTTTGTTTTCTTCTGCTACCAAAATTATTTTTACTGCATTCTTTCCCCATGACATATAGGGGGATTTTTTTAATGTTTTTTTTTAGTTTTATTACTGGCTAAAAAATGATTTTTTTAAAAAAAATTATAGTTTATTTTTAAAATTAGTATATTTGTGCTAAAATAAAGTACAGGAACGGGCTCTGCATTATGTTTCAGATGTTTTGATATATAATTTGTATAGTTTTGGATTACAGGGCGCAGAGGACATCTGTTTTGGTTGGCGTCGGTGGTTGGTCATTTTCTTTTTTATGTATATATTTTTAGTTTATTTTGTAATTATATTTTTACTTATTTTCGTAACAATTTTTTTAACATCTGGGGGTCATTCACATTGTCTTTTTTTATTTCATACTTTTCTACTGAAATCATTCCCCTGTAGTGACATCAGTCACTAACAGAGCTGATCGGGGTCTGCTAGGATCCTGTAGCTCTGCTGTAGCAGAGGGCATCCGGCAGTCACGTGATCGCCGGGTCATATAGCGAACAAACACTTCCGCTTTCAATTTTTAGTACATAGCTCCCATTGAGCACCATGTAGGTTGGAAACGAGAAGGCAGAAGCAATCAAAAAACGCTTCTCACTTCTCCTCTGGGTCCTCAGCTGTGTCTGACAGCTGAGAACCCGACCTGCTCCTGCTTGATTGCACTAGCAGAGACTTTAATCCTATGCAGTACATCTACTATCGGATTAGAGCCCAGTACCAAGCGCTGTATATTTACCGCGCTTGGTCCTTAAGGGGTTAAACGGCAGTTGTTCAGTCCCTCTCATTCACTTATACAGCGAATGTGAAAGACTGAATGATTCTTGTTTAAACGAGCCAATGATGCCTCTGCCTGTCTAAACAGGCTGCATGAGGGCGAATGAGCTAACCGTGCTGTCACTTGCTCATTCGCTCATTCAAACGAGAATTTACTCGTTTAAAGGGACCTTAAGTGTTCAGTTACCTAGTAGCACCCCTACAGGGGAAATTACTCATTACACAGTGTCCATTCACATCAGTGGGTTGTTTGTGTATTCAGGACAAGTCCCCCATAGACTGAAGCTATACTTCTACCAGATGTGGTCTTGATGATCTCTAGAGTTACCCCTTAAATTCTCACTGCCTAATAGTAATACATGTCATGTTTTTTTTAAGTTACAGGGAATAGAAAATAAGGTTGATATTCAGAATCAGCGTCGTAACCAGGCTCAGAAGATACGTCGGAGATTACAGCGTGAAAGGAGTTCATTTCCTGGTAAGTCACTGGCCTCAGAATACTAAGAAGTTTTTCAGAACTAAACTATTGATGACCTATTCTCAAGACAGATCATCAATAGTTGGATAGGCAGGTGTCCGCCGCTCGAGATCACCACCAATCAGCTGATTGAAAAGACCGCAGCCTCTTCTCAGACATGTGACATCACGTTTATCGATCACATGGCCTGAGAGCGGCTCAGTCAAATTCAAATGAATGGAATTGAGCTACTATACCAGACACAGTTGCTTTACAATGCACAGGACTATGCCTGGTATGGACTGAAGTGACAGTGGTGCTCAGCCAAATGCCACTGTCTCTTCAATCAGCTGATCAGTGGGGGTTCCGAGCTGGGGACTGCCAGCTATCGATTATTGACAACCTATCCAGAGGGTAGGTCATCCTGAGAATATGTTATCAATAGTTTATTCCCAGAAAACTTCTTTAGAGGGGTTTCTCATCTTGGGGTCCTTTTAACACAATTCGATATAATAAGTGCTTATCAACAAAGCATGTTAATCTTCGTTCCTTTACAGTTTTTTTTTTTTACACATTGTAGAATGGTAGTACACAGAATGGCCTGTAGGGGGCTGTAGACAGGCATTCTTGTACCTGAAAGGAAGGAGAATACCTGTGGGTATAGCAGGAAGTAAGATAAAAGTATCAGTTCCTGCCACACTCAAGGGGAAATTGGCTGAAAGACAGAGAGAGAGGCTGCAGAGGCAGCATCAAGAACTAGGAACCTGAGGTATGAAGAAGGATTGTTACTACCATCTTTCATGCCCATAGAACCAGCTGAACATCTCCCGGTTCATACGAGGTTATGTCCAGCCAACCAGTCCACGTATTTACGCTTGCTGAAAAACAACCATTTACCAACAAATGACGATTCGCTCGTTTTTTAGCTGACTGTTGTCCTTTTTACACAGCCCAACAAGCGGGAGAATGTAAATTCGGAGAATGTTTGTGCCCCATTAATTATGTAATTTAAAAGGACAGTCAGACATTTATAGTATATTCACAGGAAACGACTAAAAGAGTAGATTACTTGTCAAACCGAGAACTTGGCGTCATTTTACATGGGATGATTATTGGGTAGTTACTAGAGATGAGCGAGTATACTCACTAAAGGCAATTGCACGAGCGAGCATTGCCTTTAGCGAGTACCTGCCCGCTCGAGACGGAAGGTTCGGGTGCCTGCGCGGGGGAGCGGTAAGAAGCGGCAGTCAGCAGGAGGGAGTGGGGGGGGAGAGGAAGAGAGAGATCTCCCCTCCGTTCCTCCCCGCTCTCCCCCGCGGCTCCCTGCCCGCTGCCGGCACCCGAACCTTCCGTCTCAAGCGGGCAGGTACTCGCTAAAGGCAATGCTCGCTCGGGCAATTGCCTTTAGTGAGTATACTCGCTCATCTCTAGTAGTTACGTTTTCAGTGAAAGAACGGGGAGCGGTTGGGGATCGCTTCCGGCTGCCCACCTCCAGTCACAGTAAACAGGTTGTCATTCATAGATGAACGATTGCCTGTTTACACGGCCCCGATCCGATTTTAATTTTGGCCTGCAGAAACTGAACAATGAACGATAAGCACACTAATTCTCATTTGTGGTACAGCGTTTACACTGAATGATATCGTTTTGTGTAGAAGTACCCTAACACGAAACCTTGGGGCTGCAGATATGGGGAATTGTAGGAGCCTCAGTCGCTGAGTTATCCAAGTGTGAAAGAAAGTGTTATTTACGGAGGCCGAGGGCCAAGAACTGTTTAGTTTAAGATAATGCAGAAATAGATTTGCTGGCACACGGTGTAAGCGGGCAAGTTTGAACCTGCCTGAGATAAGGACACAAGATGAAACTTAGCTGTCAGGCAGCCGAGAGGGGCTGCAAGACTGTAATTAAATTCAAGTATGTTCATTGTCTAGGTCCGGCTTCCTATTCTTCAGTCATCAATGATTCTTCACATCTAGAGAGACGACCGATCTATCAAAGGAAACCTGACGAGACCTTCACCTTACACAGGTGAGCGTGTTAGGGAGATTATGGTGCAAACCATTGTCTCCGTCTTAAGGTGAAGCTCCATTTAAAGGCCCTTTAATACGCAACGATTATCGCTCAAAAGCCATTTTTTGAGCGATAATCGTTGCTTGTAAATGTGTGTCCATTGTGCACTTTTCGTTCATCGCTGACTTCAGCTCAGCTTACAAATCCGTCGTCCTTGATAAGAGGGACCGCACGTTGAGTTCTCTGCGAACAGCGCTGATAATATTATTTCAGCAGCTGTCCCGCTGGAGAACAATAATGATGCGTTTAGAGAACAGACCACCCACTGTTCTCTAAATACATGCAAATGAATCTAGTTAGCTACTAATGGGCTGATTAGCTCAAAATGCTCGCTCAAAACTGTCAGTTTCTGACAAATTTTGAGCGATCATCTGTGTAAACGGACCTCAAGGAAATTGATCTGATAGACACGTGGGGTATAAGTAGGCAGATAGGCTATTGGGCAGCTCAGTGCCAAGCTTCATTGTTTTTTTCGCCGCTTCATGTTGTCATTGCATAGTAATGATGTGTTGGCTAAAGGGCCATTTACACGAGACAATTATCGGTCACTATTCGGTCACAGGTTCCTATCGTTGACCTTCAGGTAGTATAAAAACCATTGCTGGATCGCGGGCTTGTCGCTTAGTGTAAACGCTCCCCGCTAAAGGTGAAGCGCTGAGCGAGAAGCCCATGATCCAGCAGTGAAGTCTGGCAGTGTAAACACTCTGCACAAGCGCCAATGGCCTTAGCGGTGACGTCCGCTCTCATGCAGTTGTCTACCCGACTGTCATCCTGTGGAAAAAGGACATTAGGTTGGCTTTACACTGGACTACTCTTGCTAGAAATAGTTGCTAACACATAAGAAAGACTGTTGTTTGTGTGTAGAGATGAGCGAGCATGCTCGGTTAAGACAGTTACTCGAGCGAGCATCGCTCTTTTCGAGTAACTGCATACTCGTCCGAGAAAATTCGGGGGGTGGCGGGGGGGAGAGTAAGAGAGATCTCTCTCTCCCCCACCCACCCCCCGCTCCCCCCGCAACCTCCCGCTCACCCCTGCACATAAATATAGTATGTGAGAGCGGTGTTGGAGTGAACACTCGCTATGGTGGTCTCTTGCTTTTTCAACTGAACAGTCAGTGCTACGGCCTCTTGTTCTTCTAGTCTGCAAGGACTTTTTATGTTTGACCCTTGGTTTATCTGCTATTTATGTATTTTCGGGAACCAATGAGCAACTATTTTTAGGTGAGTTGAAATGAAGCGACTAGTGAGCGAATTCTCACTTGTTACCAATTTGGTGGCCGTGTCTATACAGAACAACTATTGCTTATATTCGCTCTATCAAGTGACTTTTCAGACAATAGCTGTCCCATGTAAGCAAATGTGGCACCAACCAGTCGTTGACCTCAATGGTAATGTGTTGTCATTAGTGATGTCACCACTGTCTTGTAGCACCAGCAACAAGTAATCACTTAGTAATTACCAACGACTCATAAGGGAACTTGTCAGAAGATTCATGGCGCCTGAACTTAAGGCAGCAGAAAGATCGTACAAGCTCCCTGATGGGAACGAACAATGTTTTACTCTGAAATTCTGCACCGTTTCATAGCAAAGAGTCTTAAAAAGTTTTGAGCATGGAGAGAAGTGTCAACTGGGTGTCACCTCCACCTTCTTCATGCCCAAGAATTGGCCAAGACTTGCCAACTGGGAGGAAGCTGGAGGGAAAGATGCCCAGCAGACAAGGTCTCTATTTTATCTTGATCTTGTGGCGACTTTTTTGGTGACTTTTATATCTTAGTATTATTTCTTTCTACTTCTATACAGTGAAGCTGATTTTTCATCCAAGATGGACATACCTTTGGATCTCTCAAGTAGAACTAGGCCTTCACCGTTTCTGCAACAAAATAAACCATCCGTGGCTAGTTTTGATGAATACCACTTAGATAATACTCATGAAAATAAATTGGCAAAGTCAAATCAGGAAAATTTCAATAATGGCCGACTCACGGCTTCAAGAGGTTACTCAGAAGAGCATGTAAACCAAGTTCCGAAGACATCTAATCTGGGTCTCCAAACATGCAATACAGGCGATGTAGTGGAAGAGATGGGGATTGACTATCGAGCGGTGACCTATCCATCATCTCCAACCGATATTAGACCTGAAATCAAGGGTAGTTTGCCACGAGAGACCATCACCCCAACACCTTCTCCAATGATTAACCTCTATGAGCAGAAGCTAGAACATCTGAAGAGAAGATCACCCAAATGCAAGCTCGAAAAACTTAAAGAAAGGATCCAGGAGCAAAAAAAGCGCCAGGATCTCTCAAAGAGGAATCCAACCAAATCTGGTCAGAACACAGAAATCCTTCGCAAACCCCCGTTGAAAAGGAAAGTTTGCAAGGTGACCTTTGGTCCACCAGTCACGTGTCACAAAGGTAAGAATGTCCTCACATTTCTGCACACTTGACTGATCTTGCAGTCCAGCAATTTAATTTTCTTTTGGAAGCACTTCATCCTTTTTAATTGTCAAGAACTACAGATCTATAGTCCGGAGCCTCATTGAGATGTTGGAATATTTTGAATGGCCTATATTTCATAGTCTTGTTTGGTTGGAAGGTACATTAGACAAAAGTCCATTTGTCACGGCACACTGGCTCTAGATGAACTGGCAAAGTAAAGAAATGAGAATTGTGTCGGTATTTATTGTATTTTCAAGAAATCAATTCAAACTTTTCAGTTTAACCCCTTCATGGCTTTAAGGCCTTTGCAAAGCTGATAATGCTGTAGATACCAAGGTTCAAAAGAGGGTGCAGATATTAAAAGTAAGAACACTAGGGATTGGTGGTGAAGATTGGGTATATGGGGCAGTTATGTGGGGGCATCCAGAAAGCTCCAATGAAAGGAATTCCAGTCCATCCAAAGGTCCAGAAAAATATTTTAAAAACACTTTGTTTCATAAATATTAAAAGGTGAAAGATGACCTTACTGACATGTTTTTGGCGCTGTGCCCTTAGTCATAGATCTACTTTCTATGTTGCCATTCAGAAGCTCTTGCATTGGGCTACAAGTGAGCCCTCACCTGGTATCCAAAGGGGTAATAATTTTAGACCTATCTACCTTCTATAGAGGACATTCTAGCATATAATGTCTAGGACCTTTTCTTTAGGGTTAAGCGCTGCAGAAGAAAAAACAGCCCCTGTATATAGCAAAGAAGATACTATAAAAAGAGAGAAAGAAAACCTGAAGAAGAAATCCCAGAAAAGCGAAGGAGATACGGGTGAGTGGGACACGATAGATGGCAAACTTTGACACACAGTCATTTGAAATAAATAATGGTTGTCCTGAGTCCTCATGCAAAGGAACATATTATGACGGTCACCCTAAAACTAATTGTTAAGGTTGTGCATCTGTGACCTGTGATTCTACAGGTTTCCTTGTGCACACCTTCACAGGTAGGGGTTCATTGAGCTGGCTGGGTGTGGTATTCTCCACCAGCCAATCCCCCTTGTCTGCTGCAGATAAATACCAGCAAACTCTTGTGAGAGTACCCTGTGTTGAGCCCACGCAGAGCTGGTGGTTGCATGCTTGTCTGTAGTGTGCCTCTCTTCTTCCCTGAAGACAGTCTGGACAACTGCTGTCCCTACCGTCCTTGCGTTCTTGGGTGCGTGCATTGTGTATTGTGTCGTACGGTCACCACAGAGGTGCAGGCGGCCCGCAAGTTTCTCCGTATCTCTTTGACAGGTGTGGTTCCCCAGACATCTGATGTCCTGTGTGTGTGTCAGATGGGTGATGCCTGACACTGTTCTCTATTCCCCTGGTGTGAGGACACTTGGATTGGCTATGGTTGACCATCTGTATGCATGTGATCTCTGCGTGGGAATCCTGTTATGTTGTATGCACAACCATGTATGCTGGTGTGAACAGTGACGTGTGGTATGTCTGTGTAAGTGGCCAGACGTGTGCTTTATGTGTAGTCCTGTTCTGTGTTCAGTGTGTGTGAACAGTGTTGTGTCCTATATGTGTTTTGTCTTACACCAAGGCAAAGATGGCAAATCGGAAGGAGTAAATTAAAGCAGGGGTCCCCAACTCCAGTCCTCTGGGACCACCAACAGGTCATGTTTTCAGGATATCCTATGGTAAGAACACCAGTGGCAATGTCTGAGGCGCCAACAATAATTACATCACCTGTGCAATTCTGAGGAAATCCTGAAAAAATGACCTGTTGCCGGTCCCCGAGGACTGGAGTTGGGGAACACAGAATTAAAGTACACCTGTAAACAGAACCTCTGCGCCTTACACAACTGGCTTAGTCCTCACACCAGGGGAATAGAGAGTCAGCCACCATGCTGACATAGGGAACAGTGTCGGGCATAACCCATCTGACACACACATAGGACATCAAACTTCTGGATGCCGTACCTGCCCAGGGGTATGGAGAAATCTGCAGGTCACCGTACCACACACTACACAATGCACACACCCCAGAACGCAAGTAGGGGAGGGACAGCAGGTGTCCAGACCGTCTTCAGGGAAGAAGAGAGAGACTTCAGACAAGCATGCAAACACCAGCTCTGTGTGGGCTCAACACAGGGTACAACAGTAAAGCACTAAAATGACCAGCAATCTCTCCCAAGAGTTTGCTGGCATTCATCTGAAACAGACAAGGGGGATTGGCTGGTGGAGAATACCACACCCAGCCAGCTCAATGTACCCCTACCTGTGAAGGTGCGCACAAGGAAACCTGTAGAATCACAGGTCCCACACACACAACCTTAACACTAATGCTTCCTACCTTATGCTGGCGCATAACGTCAAAATCGGATGTTGGTGGTATGGCGATAGAATTTGAACTTTGTCATTAATATCTGGTAAATTTTGTTGCATCAGATGGCAACAGTGGAGCCGTCTGACAGAATGGTGTCTTTGGGTATGAAGTGTAAGATTGAATTCCTCCATGTGCAAAAAATTGTCCCCATTGACATTCATCAATGCTTGCCGAACATTTACTGACACCAAAAAGTGGCCTCTAGTACAGTGAGGTGGTGGGTGGCACAATCCACATTCCCAACGGCCATGCAGAGCTGTCACACTATGTGATGAAGAGCGTCCTGATCAGCTTATTAGCACCAATCGGAGGATTACAACTGTTTAAGAAGTTGAATATTGGCTTCAATGCGTTGGGAATAATGATCTGCTGATTTGGGTAGATGAGCTGATCGAGACGCTCTTCTTTCCATGGTGTGACAGCTGTACATGGCCGTGGCTTGTCATTCATGTCGCCAATGTTGAAATGGGATACCCACCTCCTCACTTTACGAACATTCACTGTTTGGTCTCCGTACACATTCAGCAAGTGTCGATGAACGTCAATGAGCACAATTTCGTCTCCATGGATGAATTCAGTTGCACACCTTTGCTTTATATGCGCTTTCATGCCAGACACCATTTTGCCAAACTGCCCTTCTGCTGCCATCTGTCGCACAGCAACAAAGTTTATGGGATATTGGTGTGAAGGTTCAAACTTTATTGTATTATAAGGAAGAATATGGCGGCTCACGGACACATCACTATACAGTGTATGAAGCCTTAGGCTGCTTTCACACGGGCGTCAAAATCGCGCAATTTTATCGCAATGCGACGGCGCTACAAATCGTATGTATGTGAAGCCCTTGCTTTCGATGGGTTCCTTCACATTAGCGATGTTTTGTAGGCTGCTACATTGTGAGAAAAAAAACGCAGCATGCTTTATACAGCCTCGATTTGTGATGTTTTGTAGCCCATGTGTCCCTATCGAGCTTTCCTTTGTGTTGCATTGCATCACATGTAATTGCGGTTTTCGTGCGGTGCGATGTAAGATGTAGTCTTTAGCCAGCGTTTCCTGGTCAGGGGTTTTAAAAACCCCGCCTCCAGAAAGCGCTGGTTTTGATTGGTTCTAGAGAGCTGCGACTCAGCCAATCATTGCAGCGCTTGATGAACCAATCACAGCCATCTGATAGCGCCTTGTTTTTTTTTTTTATTTAATGCAGCTAGGGCTTATTTTCGTGAACTTACATTTTTTTAAGCCCTTCCCTGAAAATCCCTGCAAAACAGCACTACAAAATTGCCATATCACTGCAAGAAATCGTAGCGATATCGCACAGAACACAGCTGTGATATCGCTGTGATTTTCTTGCAGGGATATCGCTGTCGCCTGTGAGAAAGAGGCCTAATACCTGCGTGTCTTGAAAGAAAGTCATGATGGGTTTCTTGAATGGATAATAGTTTTTCTTAAAATACTCTAAGTCTAATGGTGTTACTGTGTATCCTTGTGGAGATTGGCCTAGGGTGTCTAATAGCCCATGCAGTGTTCCCTGGGAAAAGAGTTATGCAAATTAGCTCTCCTTGCAGGAGGAATTGGATCATTACTATGTTTTTTTGTGTCAGCATTTAGATGTTCCAGAGAAAAATCAAAAGTGCTAAAAAGCAAGAGTCCGGTTACAAGAAAACTGTCCTTTAAATCCCCGTCTCCAGAGAGGAAAGGAAAACATTCTGGTGAGTTTAAACTTTGGCGCACTAAAACAGAATATGACGTCATGCTGGTTTTGCATTGCACTGGGTATACACAGTTTGCAGCGCTAGTTTCAAGCAGAAAAATATAAAGAGGTGCAACCATCTGATCCGGTGCCAGGGATTAATAGCAGGCGTGCATGTGCACCTTGTGGGTAGTGAGTCCCACTGATGCCCATTGCCAGCCTGTATATAGCTGCACCACTTAGCATTCAGTACACACTGTGACCTCCTTGGCCGCCCTCCTCGCTCTGCTGAAAAGGTTGTCCAGTGTCAGACACCCACATGGTATTACTGCAACAATTGCCAGCACAGTGAGTATGCACTGTATATGATACATAGACTGCTGCCATAATCCTGAGGGCATAGCTAGGGGGTGGGTGATGGGGCATGTGCCCAGAGTCCTGAGTTCCTGAGGGGGTAAAATGTTGCATTCCCTTGCCTGTTGGGGTGTTTATGTTCAGTGCAAAGATAGCAAATTGAATCTTGATCCAATGTAAGAGAAAGCCTAGCTACTGCATGATGATCCTACATGTTAGGGAAGCACATGCTATATGGCACTTGTATCCAGTCAAAGGGGCAATGTGCAGCTTCTGGGCCCCAGTCTGTAACAGGGCCCCCACCTACCTTGTGCTATTCATAATACAGTGTTCCTGTCACGTCTGGCCTGAGCGCAATGCACACCACGTCCAGGACAAACGCAAATAGAAAATGGGAATTGCGAGCAGACCTCCAACAACGACTGACAAACATGAAAACACTTACTTACGATACCAACACACATAAGCAGATAGAATAACTAAAGTACGTGCGAGGTATTGGTTCATGCTTTGGCCAAGAAAGTTAAGCTCACGAGCCTGCAACAAGGGTCCTCGTTGTCTCAGGAGTCCCTGCTCTAACAAGACAACTTATTCTCAGGGAATCCTATGCGCAAGCCTGGTGCTCATCCCAATAGGGACGGCCCCATTCTGGAACCTAGGGCCTGGCTTGCCATACATTGTAAACAGCATACAAGCAGAACAGGTCACTGTTCACACCAACAGACGAGGGAATCCCACCCAGAACCTCATGTATGCAGCAACACCAGGCAAAACATGCAAGACTCCAAGCACCAGGGTTCTCGGAGGAATGAGCAGGAAGGGCTGGGATTTATGTGCAGCAGACCGGTGGTGATTGGACGACTAGAGCAATACGCAGCCAGCCAGCTCAATCATCCCACATAAGTGTTCTCCTGGAAACCCATAAAACAACAAGTCCCAGGAGCACAACGTGACAGTTCCATTCCAACCTCCCACATTTTATCAATTTGCAGAGCTCAAAGTATGAATGGCCAGAAAATGAAATACAGGAATATGTATTTTTGCATGCACTGATAACCCTCCACATGTGCCCCATTGGCAGCACAAACAATATCCAGTCTGTAGTCCCTTTCTTGCCACGTTCTCTCCAACATGTCCACTGTTACAGTAACAATTGTACCACTGATGCGGGCTCACAAATCTGGGAGATCATTCTCTGTAGTTGTTAGTACACAATTCTTCACTTAAACCCAGAGCAGGAAACCCAACAGAGTTAGATCTGCTGAACGGGAAGGCCACCAAATTGGTCCACCACCTCCAATCTAGTGATCCGGAAAGCTGTCTTTGAGGGAACTCTGAATATACATACTCTGTGTGTGGGACCCCCATCTTGCTGCCCGACGATGTATGGTTGCAGATCCGCTATTTGAGATACAGGAACTATTCCAACCTGTCAAGGTCTATGGGGCCAGTTACTGTACGGTCACTGAAAAAACGGACCTTCATTACACCAGACGTCAATTCTGGGCTATCTCGGACATGTTCTCTGCAGACAGCGGGGTTTTGGTTCCGCACATTCTCAGGTCATGCTGATTGACGTTTCCTGACGGATGAAATGTGCCCTCATGTGAGAACAAAAGGTTTCCAAGAAGGTGACTATGGTGATGCAAACAAGCATTTTGGAAGGAAATTCCAGTCTACACAGATTGTCGTCTGGCTTCAGTTGTCGGGCAGCTTGCACTTTATAAGGACGCACAGAGAGCCACTTATTCAGTACTCGATGGGCTGTTGTGGGCGGTACGTTGAATTGTCTTGATGCTTCGTGAATTTATTTCCCCGGACTTCTCGGAAACTGCGCTCAAATGTCTCCTACTCTCCCATTGGAAATACTTTGATGAGTTCCCCCGGACTGTTTGAGGACCTTTCCAGCCATGGGAAACTTCTCGGACCACACCTTAATTGTGTCTCCATCATATGCCTCTTCTCTGCACACATGTCTGTAATTTCTTTGCACTAAAATGATTGTTTTTGTTTCGGTATACCACACTACTGTTTGTGCACGCTGTTGGGGAGTCGCCATTTTGCTTCAGGCTAGTGTGGAGCAGTGTACTAAGCGAGAACTTCAAAATCAGACAACATTTGAGACAAAAGGCCTCATCTATGAAAACTATATAGCAGCAAGGAAAATCAAGATGGTAGTCACGGTGGCTCTGTTGCTCCTTCTGGCAAGGTGGCCTGGACGTGTACTACACAGTGGCAAAATTTGGCAGTTTGTACTGCATGCTGCCCGCTGGGTCGGGCAGGGTAAGATGATAACCTAGGGGGTGCTACCCGTGGAGTCGAGTAGGGGAAGATGTTGTTTTGTCATGACGCCAGTCCGTGTATGGGTATGGACCCGTTCCAAACAAAATAATAAATATAAAAAAGTGGAGAAGTATACAAAAATGGGGGTTCAACCTCTGTCCTGCCTGGTGTGCTTAGTGTGGTACCTCAGTGCAGATGTTAACGATGGAATAGATGGTGGGAAGTAACTCCAGGAGTCGGGTTTGTACAGTGAACCAAAACCGTTTTATTCTTCAAGAGCCGATCAGAGCTAAACTTGACTCATTGCATACAGTTCACATTGAAAGACTTTAGTAGAAACGGTTAGAGCTACAGGCAATAATTACTTCTCCAGATCCTCGGGGACTTGATACAGGATAATAAATTTATCCTCGGTGCGTTGCATTTTAGCTCTGCTCCTTGGCTAGGCCTGACTCTGACTGACTTGCTTTGCTTTCTGCTTGGTGCCTAGGAATGGCTGACTTAGATCTCCTTCTACTCTCCTCTCTCTCTTTTGTTACTAAAATGTTTTTGCTCTTGAGTACTCACACTTTAGATGTTCTACTTCCCACCACACTGGCTTTCTTCTTGTTCCTCCCCGGTTCTTTCTCAGGCTTCCCTGGACTAGACTTCTGGGTCAGACTACTTAACTCTGCCCATTCTCTACCTTTTATACTGCCAAGCTAGCGCAACCTGTGATCTATACTACCAATCCCAGGCCCTCTATTCCTGCTAAGCCTGGCTAAACACTCCCTTGACTGTCGCTAGGTGACCTATACACACCATGGGCTGGAGAATATTGCCAGTACACCCATTACAGTGGAGGAATATGAACAATAACGTCATAACTTTTCACACTTATTAAACATAACATTAGGACCTGATTGTAAGGCTATAGTCGGCACAGAAAGTGCTGGAGTACCAAACTCTGGGTACTACAATTACAGCCATCATTCCTCATAATGTTATCATACTGACTGATTGAAATGTGGGAAGTTTGAGAAGCACACCCTGTACGTTTCTGTCTTTCTAAGGGACTTTTGTGCTCCCCCTTGCACCAGTGCAAGGATGTAACTGCTATGTTTGCACCCCTTATAGTCCCTATACTGCTCCTCCTGTCCTCGCATCCAGTTTAGGACAAGAGAAGGGGTTAAGTCATGGCTTTGTAATGCAGGTGATGGAGCGATGGAGCGATACCAGAAGATTTCCGGTATAGAAATCGCCTTTGGGTTCAGCCTGTTAATGGTCAGCCGTAGCAAACACTTTATATTAGGGGGGCAGTTTTCACTGTAAGGACCAGTAATGCGTGGCCAGAACAGAATTAGCATAATGAGGGAGGGTGCTGGTGTTTAAAATGCATGAAATATTAAATTTAGGAATTTAATGGATTTGAAAAATGGTTTTGCGTCCCTCTGAGACTGGCCCCTAAGATCACCGTCTGATAACGCATTTGTCATTGCAACTGTGAGTGTCAAGGACTCCTTTTTGGTCATTAGTTTCTGTCAGTGGTGATGCCGGGACAGAGCCGCCGATAAGATAAATTGAAGTTCAAAGGTCAGCGTCACCATCCTACCCAACTTGATAAATTGGAGTCGAAAATTTGCTGCAGTTAACGAAAAATTAATTTGCGCTTTGGCCACAAAGTAACACTAAACAGAAGAAAGCGAGGGATGACGTAGGAGCGTTCCGGCGGAGAGCTGCAGCTGGGGCTGTGCATCTGGGGGATTCATTCACGTTTATGTAGAGAAGCAAAAATACTAATAAAACTTTTAATAGTTGATCAGGTTATTAAAACTTTTGATGATAAAGACTATTTTGGTCCTAAGGACGCGACTATTTTTGGGGATTTTAATCTCCACTTTTCAAAAACCATAAGTTTTTTTTATTTTTCTATCAACATGGCTGCATAGAGGTTTGTTTTTTGCATTTTTAAAAATTTTTTTTACAGGGCGTTGTTTTTGTTTTTGTTTTACAGCTTTTATCATGTAGCATAAATGATGTGATAATTTTTTTTTTCTGCAGGTTGGTATGATTATATAAAAAACCCTTTTTTGGGAAAAAAATGTTATTGTTCTTGCTGCATTCAGAGTCCCATTACCTTTTTTTATTTTTCCTTCGACAGAGCTCTGTGAGGGCTTATTCTTTGCGTGACCGGCTGTAGTGTTTATGGGTACCATTTTGGGGTACATATGACTTTCTTGATCTCTTTTATGGCTTGTTTTTGTGAGATGAAATGAGCAAATAAATTCTGTGCAAAAAAGTGGAATTTTTGTTGCTATTTATTTATTTTTTTTGAGCCTGTGATGCTATTGTTGCATTGATAATACATTGCAATACTTTTGTAGTGCGATACATTATCACTAATCATAGCAATCTGTTAGGTTGTGCTCTTGGGACCTGTAGTTCTATGATTTTGCTTGTCTTGGCGTCTTCAAACGTGACTCTTCTTTGCATGAACATTCTCTGTATATTCAGATCTTTATGGACCTTCAGCCTGGAGAGAAGGTCAGAGACGTATCCAGCAAATATTAGGGCCATCACCGGTCACATTGATGAGACATCATTCACCAAAGTCAGATGACCTACATGCATTACCAAAAGGTATCGACCACTCTATCTGTATCATACTGCTGTGCTATCTATCTATCTATCTATCTATCTATCTATCTATCTATCTATCTATCTATCTATCTATCTATCTATCTATCTATCTATCTATCCATCTATCTATCTATCTATCTCTGTTTTGCAGGAAGCTGTAGGAGATGCCAGAAAATGGGTTCACCAGACAGTCTTATATGCAAGCAACAGCCCAATATTCATGAATTAATGAAACGAAGACTAGATGGTGCCCAGGTCATATCAGAGAGCAGTGCTGAAGAGCATCGGTCAAGACCTTCATGTAAAGATAGAGAGAAAGCAAGGGAAAGGAGTAGATCAAAGAGTTTGTCTCCAAAAAGACCCCATGCAATGTACAACCACATGGAAGAGAGGGTTCAATGCAAAAGCAGCAAAAAGCGAAGTTGCAGTGTAGAACAAATCAGAGACTTCATGAAGAAGAAAGCTATAGAGAGACAAAAGATGGAGCAGGAGAATCAGATGAAGATGAAGAAAGCTCTGCAGACGAGGAAGGAACAATTAGATAACGTGCTTAAGAAGCAGAAAGAAGCATTTCCACCAAGGAGAGAAGCCATAAGCACGACTGTGTCCTGGAAGAAGACTCAGATAAAACCGTATGTAAGTAATGGAGCCACTTGCAGTGGTCTGCAACCTGCCTCCCCCCCCCCCCCCCCAACCCCCAGCATGTCTTGTCGGGGCACGTCAATAGGAGAATAGACACATCTGCAACTTTAGAATAATGTATAAATCATAGAATGGTAGAGTTGGAAGCGTCCTCCATCGGGTCCAACCCCCTGCAAGATCGCTAAAACATCCCAGACAGATGTCTATCCAGACTCTGAAGACCCCCGTTGAAGGAGAATTCACCACCTCCTGTGGCAACCTGTTCCACTCATTGATCACCCTCACTGTCTAATATCTAATCTGTGTCTGCTCCCTTTCAGTTTCATCCCAGAAGCAATTGGATGAAACTGAAAGGGAGTAGACACAGATTAGATATTAGACATTGATGGTGATCAATGAGTGGAACAGGTTGCCATGGGAGGTGGTGAGTCCTCCTCCAATAGAAGTCACAGTATTCCAGATGAGGTCTGACTAAGGAAGAGTAGAGGGGGATAATTACCTCATGTGATCTAGACTCTATGCTTCTCTTAATACATCCCAGAATTGTATTTGCCTTTTTTGCTGCAGCATCACATCGTTGACTCATGTTCAGTCTTTATATTTCAGTTCTTCACCACTTCCAAGATTTATTTTCTGCTTGCTCTAAGTGCATTCATTCTTGTTTATATTCAGACAAGCCTGTAGAAACCTAAGGCCCAATATCCACTTGCATCTTTGACTTGCGTGTCACCCGCGTGGGAGATCCCGTAAATCAAAGTCGGCCATAGGGATGCATTAGTATCCGCAAACAATATAAAAGCATGAGGATGCCATTTACTCCCGGCATGCAGATCGCACGAGAAAATCGCAGCATGCTTCATTTTGGCCGCGGATTCCGCGGGACGGCTTCCATTGAAGTCAATGGAAGCCGTCATATCTGCGGTACACCCACAGCTATCATTGTGGCTGTGCCGCGAGACAGCAGGACATAAAAAAAAAATGCACTACCCATGTGTCCAGCACGTCCGGACGCATCCGCCATGCTAAAGAAAGAAGATCCGGCCGGCACAGACGGGATCCGCGCTGGAGCCAGAGAGGTAAGAAAACCTTTTTTTCTCCCCATGGCCACGGGCACGCAGAAATTCCGCTGTGGGATGCAGCAGTGCAATCCGTGCGTGCAAGTGGACATTGAACCTAATGCTTCTCACAGCTGAAGGTTTGCTTCAATTGTATCCTACACTTCTATGCAAGCTAAATGAATCGGCAGCTCAAATCTCTGCCCGGATATTATACTACAATTAGAGATGAGCGAGCGTACTCGGTTTGGATGTTTTTGCACTCGAGCACTGCTTTTTCCGAGTAACTGACTACTCGGACGAAAAGATTCGGGGGGCGCCGGGGGTGAGCTGGAGGTTGAGAGGGGAGTGGGGGGGAGAGAGCTCCCCCCTGTTCCCCACTGCTACCCCTCGCTCCACCACGCCGCCCCCCAAATCTTTTTGGCCGAGTAGTCAGTTACTCGGAAAAAGCGGTGCTCGAGTGCAAAAACTCCCGAACCAAGTACGCTCGCTCATCTCTAACTACAATGTATTTGTCTGGAGTCTCAGCTGATGAGCTTCAAGCAAAGATGTTGTAATCTTCAGGGTCTGAAATACAAAGCACACTTAATTCTTCGTTATCCAGTAATTAAGCTTTATGTACTTTATACAAGACTCTTTATTTTAGCTACTAACAGTGTTTTTGGCCTGCAGGATAGGAGAAATGAAGGGAGAAATCTCTCGGAATGGCTTCATGTAACGTCCAGTGACTTACTGAGAGAAGACGATGCAGCAAGGTAACTTTACTCACTGAAGGGGCTTAAACAGGTGGCATGCTTTAGTCCCATTATACAGCCTTGAATATCACTCCTTTGGCCCTAATGACATGAGATACTCTCCCTGGCATACTTTCTACTAACGACTGATACGCTTCAACTGGTATTTCCCTCCATTTGTCCTGTAAATGTCTGGAGACTTCTCTCAAGGAAGAGGGACGCAGTTCATATTTCCTGACCCAACATTCTAGTTCGTCCCAGAGACATTCAGTAAGGTTCAGGTCGGGGCTCTGTGCAGCCGGTCCAATCGGGAAACATCCATATGCTCAACCCAACATAAAACAGCGTTGACTTTATGACGAGGCACGTTGTCTTATTGGAAGTATGGCCGACCATTCCCAGAGTATTACCACATTGTTGGCAGCACATTATTGTCTAGAACAGCGTTTCACAACTCCAGTCCTCAGGGACCACCAACAGGTCATGTTTTCAGGATCTCCTATAGTAAGAACACCTGTGGCAATGTCTGAGGAACTGAGAATAATTACATTACACCTGTGCAATACTGAGGAAATCCTGAAAACATGACCTGTTGGGGTCCCTGAGGACTGGAGTTGGGGAAAACTGGTCTAGAATGACAAGGTCCACCTCTGCCCTCATGATTCTTGTCACTACAACCAGTGGACCAAAACCATGCCACATAAATCATTCACAGACCTTAATGGAACCTCCGCCATACTTAACTGTTTGCACCACACACTTGGGCAGAAGGCATCCCCCAGGTACCTCCATCCAATTTGAAGATGGAACAGCGTGATTCTCTTCTCCCTAGAATGCTTTACCATTGCTCAACTGTCCAATGACAACGCTGCTTGCACCATTGTAGATGTGCCAATATATCTTCTTTGAGAGAATTCACCTGGCGTTTGCAGGATGAATGGAGGGAAATACCAGCTGAAGTACATCAGACGTTAGTAGGAAATATGCCACAGAGATTATCTGATGTCATTAAGGCTAAAGGAGCCCCACTAAGTATTACCATATGGAAATAAATACTACGTCTGATTCTTGCTCATTTTTGGTAGGATAGTGTATATCCACCCTAGAATCATCATCCAATTAAATCCTATCTGTGATGTTACTGCAAAATGATAGCCCTCTTCTTTATGGGATTTTTGCACTTTAATGCTAATTCCTGTTCCATGGCACATTCTCACGTGCCAGTTATGTCCATATGTTTTATAGCAAAAACAGGTACGTATTCTGTCAGGGGACTCTTCCTGGGTCACTCTCACACGTTAGAAATGGCGTGCTAAAATGCTCATCTGAGAAGCCCCATTGAAATCAATGGAGGCTCAGCACAGCAGTTTAAAGGGCGTTTCTAACGCTCGCTAAAACGCTGTAAAAAACTTTTATCTGTACCCATTTCTGTCAAGTGATCTATGGGCTTAGTAGGAAACCATTAAATGCTTGTCTGTAGAGTCTTGTGTACATGATATACTTGTTGATGTGTATTTTTGTATCATTTCCTATAATTATAACAGTGGAAGTCATAAAAAACAGAAGACAAGGATTCTACCAAAGGATGGACATTCCAGTCTACTCCGACTACAAGACTTGGTTCCTGTTCCCACCGTGAGCCAAGACATCCAAGTCAAGGACTCTAACTTCTCGAAAGGGCTGAATGATAATGATTTACCCTCACACAAAACTGCTGATGTCTCCTCACAATGTAGAACCCACCAGGAGCGACTACATGCCATATGGACCACAGCTAAGGACCTGGGCAGGAGGGTTGAGCAGGAGTGTAGCAAGCTTGGTTCTCCAAAACTTAGTCAATGCTCGGGGACAAGTGTGTCCTCACCTCCACCTTCACAAATGATGTCCACTCCTGGTAAATATCCAGTTGTGGTTGAGCCCATTGCTGGTCAAGATGATAAAAACTTCCAAGAATATACAAGGAAGCCTCCAGAGGATAAGGAGCACAACTTACCGACCTCAGCAGATATTGGTTTGTACTGGACTCCAGGCAGTCCAAAGGTCTCAACTGGGCCTCTGAAGAAGAAGAAAGGTATTTAATGCCATTGTTACGTTTGTGCCTCTAGGTAAATTACATATTAGTACCCTTTGGGACGGTTTTAGTTTACCTGCTGATAGGATCCTGTGGCCCCCCCTATTGGTACAGTCCTGCCTGTTACGCTCCCTAAGGAATTCAATGGAGGTTTATGGGAGTGACAAAAGGAGAAGGCCAGCAGCTCTTGGCTGTTTTCGCAACCCTCAGAAACTTCAATGTAGAGACACACGCACAAGAGTTACCACCTTTGCATTGACTTTTGTGAACTGGCAAATGGGACCCTTGTTTTTTTTTTATAGGGTTTGATCCCAAGGTGAAACCCACACCTCTCAGAAAAGCTACCAGGAACAGCTGCTGGAAGTCGTAGAGACGTCTATTGACTTCTATGAGTCTGTCTTCAGCTACCGAAAACAGCCAAAGAGTAACGAACACAGCCGAAGGGGCACAGTGCTTGGATTAAGACTGCAGCCCTTTCATTTCAGCGATCAGTGAGGGTCTCAGTACCCAAATTCCCGAGGATGAAAACTTTTGACATGTCCTTTGACACGTCAAAAGTTTTATGAAAATGCTGTTAGTCTTTGAGGTGGACAATAGTAGAAGATCCAATTTATAATAACTTACTAAAATAAGCCATAAGTAGTATGGTGCGTTATACCTTCATTCATAATAGTAACAACTGGACCACATTGAAGGTCCGCCTACTGGTGCAGGTCTGGGATTAGCTATACCAACACCTAGCAGCTGTCCCCACTAATGCTACAGTTTCTGCAGTGTTGCAAATCTGAAAGTGTGGAAATGGACTCCCCTTATGTGCCAGTATTGGAAGTCGGAGGTTGGTGGGGGTAAGGAGGGGGGGGGGGGGTATTTAGCATCAATTGGTCACCTTTGATTTGGAAAACTGTCATTTGTATGTATGTTTGTTATAGTCACAGAGACTTAACGGTATGGGGTGCTATTAGGGGACGTGACTGGAAGCCGGGTGTTGTCCTATGTGTGAGCTCTCCCTTACAAGTCTCTGGGATAGTACTTACATTGGACTCTGAAAAGAGTCGGACTTTCATGTTGCGCGCTGACTTCAACAGGTGACAGCTCTGGATGTGAAAGCCTAAAAACACATCAGCTGCCACGTCCCATAACGGCACCATAACTTAGCTTATGGTGTTATGGGGATGTGGCAGGGTCCCGTTAAGCTACTGACATACATTAGGTATAAGTAAGTTGCCAATTGAACAGCCATTGAATAAATGATCTTTGGGTCAACATTAGAGATGAGTGAGTATACTCGCTAAGGCACATTACTCAAGCGAGTAGTGCCTTAGCCGAGTATCTCCCCGCTCGTCTCTAAAGATTCGGGGGCCGGCGGGGGGCGGCGGGGGAGAGCGGGGAGGAACGGATGGGAGATCTCTTTCTCACTCTCTCCCCCCCGCCGCAACTCACCTGTCACCCGCGCCGGCCCCCGAATCTTTAGAGACGAGCGGGGAGATACTCGGCTAAGGCACTACTTGCTCGAGTAATGTGCCTTAGCGAGTATACTCGCTCATCTCTAGTCAACATTCATTTTGTAGATGCAGCCATACACATTTTAGTCCAAATTGGCCGTACGTTTAATGACACCGGGCGACAGGCGAAGAGCTTTCTGGGAACATTCTTTCATTTGTGCATGAAAGCTCTTTTCATCCGACTATCTGATGAAAATATCGCCACTTCTTTCCATACAATGATAATCTGTCATCGGGCGGCGGAAACAATCGTTTGCTGTTAAATTTCACCCAATGAACAATTATTTTGGTTGAAATCGTCCGTTTTCATCAGCTTTAGTCTAATGTGTATGGCCACCATAATCCCTGTTTGGTCAGCTCCATTCTTGTATATGCAACCGCGTCTAATGCTGCAGCATTCAAATGAGTGTAACGGAACAGCGATACCAGACACGGCTCATAGACAAAAGCGCTGCTGTCCAGTAAAAACGTTTTCTTTACCAATCTTGTACGACCCCTAGTTTTCTCATTAGCCTAATAATTGTAACTCTGTCATTAATATTTCATTGTTGCTCCAAGAATTCACAGAAGGGACATTTCAAACCAAAACGCTCCATACAAACGTTCACAATGAAAAGGCACAGAAGAGTGGTTGTGTCCGTCGATCTGCCAGCACAAGGTGAGTAACTTTTCAGAAACTTTTACACTTCGCGTTTCGAGCAATAGCTCTTCTTCATGGCATGTTCTATACACTAAGAGTTATAGCTTGAAACGCGTAGGAATTTTAGTTCAATAAGTTTTTTATTGAGGCGAAGAGGCAAGCAATAAATCAAACAAGAGGAGCATTTCAAACATTAGTATAATTGAACATATACATACTTTATGCTGTGCCCACTTTCCCACTCCACTACCTCGCCACCATGGAGTCTGTTGCTGGCCCGCCTCCGCCCAGCATTTTCTTTTACTGACGAGATTCTATCCCACCTCAAGGTAGGGGTCCAGGAGGTGGTAAGAAGGTGAATAAGAGAAAAAGCGAAAGAAGAATTAACCAAGGGTAGTGCTCTGAAGAGCTCATAGGGGGGTTAGGAGGGGGTGGGAATAGGGATAGGGTTGAGTGATTCGGGAAAGAAATGATGCCAACACTTTGTAAACCTGTTTGCATATGCCTCGCGACCTACATTGTGTCCCCCAAGGGCGGGGGGGGGGGGGGGTTCCAGTATGGACATGTCTGCCACCATCAGCACCAAAAGGGGGTCAGTGCTTCCCAATCAGCTCGCGAGGCAGTATCGGGGTGCTGTGTGCCTATGTCGAGTTTTCCGACCGGGTGATCCATTCCCCCAATCTGGGAGACCATCTGAAGTCCAGCCAGAGTTGCCATGTTGCATAGAACTTCTCCACCATAGCGTCTTCCTCTGCCCTCATCTCCTCAAATCTGGCTAGCGTGTTCACTGCCTCCACCCAATGGGTCCTAGTGGGACCCGAGGTGGCTTGCCAGAACCTTTTGAAATGCGTAGGAATTTTTAACATCTGTGTATGGTTTTTAATCCTGTTGTCTTGTACCATAAGGCTTCTTCAAGTCATTCTTGACATGCTGGACTTTCTAGAAGTGTGAGTTATGCAGTGTTGTGTTACCGTAGTTGGGCCCACATGGGTATTATTGCCATCGCTCTGAGGGCCACAGGTTGCAGAGCACTGATTTAAATCAACCCTCCGGTTTTGGAGCAAAGTTCTGTCCTTGGACTGAAGAGGGCAGGGTACATTACCTGCACAAGTCCTTCTCTGCTGTCCCTCCAATTTACCAGTTTCAGGTCCTTTCTTTGGCCATCTAAGATGGCTGCTGCAGTTTTCTAACTACATAAGGCACACTGTACACTATTTTCTAATTGGTCAGTGCTGTCCGTATGAGCAGCTCTGACCAATCAGAGAGCAGGTGTAGTGCATTGGTTTTCTAACACTACCAATGTACTGTGGGAATTAGGTAGTGTGAAGATTGCATTGGGTGACTGAAAACAGGATCTGGAAGATCAAAGGGACAGCAGAGAAAAAACGACTACAGGTTATTTCACCACCTCCCCCGCCCCTCCAGGCGCAGGACAGAATTTTGCCCCCAAACCATAGGGTTGCCCTAAGGCGACATAACTAGGTTTCCCCAAGGATCATAAACGCACATAAATATCCAGCCGCATCCTATATTTCATTAAATATATTATTCAAATGAAGAACAGCAAAATATTTTTGAAATTGTGGAGTTTTTGGTTGTCCGCTGGGAGACGGCTTTGCCCTGTAGAGATGCAGCTTTCAGTCTGATGCTTCTTGGCTTTGGATCTTTAGTGCTAAACCTATGGGGAATGGTGTGAGACCGATGAAAAGGTAACTATGTCATTTGTACTGTAGGTTCTTCCTTGTTAGTATAGTAGTGAGAATGTAAGGAGGGTAAAAACTCCCTCCCGCCACCAGAGACTGAATAGCAGCAGCCTTTCATTCCAGCACTTTGTGCGCTAGAAGATAAGCCACGCCCCCTTGTCAGAAAATCGGGGCGTGTTACCAGTTGGGGAAGTTCTGTTCTCTCGTCTGTCATGGTGGCGTGTGTGTCACCAGCCCAGAAGATCTTTGAGAGTTTGTAAAACAGAGAGGGAGAGAGAAGTGAAGTGGCGGAGGCCAACTCCCAGCTACAAAAGAGCTGAGTGGCGCCATTTTAAGGCAGTTAGTTGCACAGACCATGTTATGGCCCAGTGGTGGACAGTGGTGTGGCACATGAGAGTACTGCTGCCACCGTGGTGATGTGCACGAGCAAGTACAAGAGGTCTATTGGAGTGGTTTGATATGGCCGGAGTAGTGAGTTGTGGAGAAGCACTGGAGCTGCCTGTCGGGTTGAATGCCGATAGCTGAAGTGTCAGCTGTAAGATAGCCCTGGAGCCTCGTGACCAATTGAGCTGAGTAAATAGGGGAGTTTTCGCACGGGATCGAATGAGGTCTCTGCAGCCCTTGATGTCCTGGCTCTTCCCCACTCATTCTTAAGTCGTTGGTTACATTGTTTGCTTGTCTCACTCGCTTGGAGTAATTTTACTTAATTTGGTTGCAGCTAGACTTGTCCAATGGGTATCTGGCATTCCGAATCTACCACATGTCTAAATTATTCCCCACACTGAATCACAAGGCCTCTTATTTTACAACAGATTATACAATAGGCCTCATTTATTGAAACTGTGTAAAAGAAACAGTTGCACATAGAAATCAATCATCATTCCTTAAGATCTGTCATAGGACCCTTGTACCGCACCTTTGTGGACCTCCAAGGACACGCAAGGCTTTTCACATAAATTCCTTGAAGCCTGTGTAAACACAATTGCGCCATATATTGCCCTCAGGGGTGTCACTTACTGTAGAACTGAACTGCAGGTACCTTATAGTTCTACCCTGGATTTCTTAACCGCATTTCCATCTCCGTCCATCCATCCATCCATCCATCCATCCAGCCATCCAGTCTTTCCTTCTCTCTAGCTTGATGGGTTTTCTTATAATTTTTTGTATTTAATTTAATTGATACAAGTCATTCACCATTTCTCCACTAGAGGGTGCTCTTGCTCAACCTTATTTTTGTCTGTTTATTCATGTATAGGTTGTTTGGTTGTTTTGTGTTTTGTTTTTCTTAGTTTTTTGTTGTTTTTGAATACTAAATGTTCTGTTTTGCAGTTCTCCAGCTACAAGGCTGGTTTGTCTATACCGGTGTATCCTTCCTCTGAGCAGATAGTAAATATAGACAGACACAGAATTCACCTCCCATTAAAAGAGGCAGAAATCACACCCCAAATCTGCTGCTATAATTAACGCGCTGCAGATTTAAATTACGCACCGCAGGTCCATTTCCTCAGTATGTGGACGAGATATAGAGAATCTCATCCACTTTGCTGCGGCTGGGAATTTTCGCTGCAGATCTTCCCCGTGTGAACAGAGCCTTAGGATGAACTCCTATGACGCAGAAATTTGGAGGACTTTCAACGGGGATTCTGCAACGGAAATCTGCTGCAATGTACTGTACATGAGGATGGTCACACAGAGCGTGGATGGTTGGTGGAAGGGGGCTTTGACACGGGCCGACTATTAACCAGAAAATTGTTAACCCTTTCCAATCCACTGTCGGACATCTTAAAACATTATGATTTTAAGCTGCACAGCTCCGATGTTGGAAGATGTCTGTCGGGATTCTCTTACTGTATATTGCCAGCCTCTCTGCTGTTGGAGCCTATCCAATGTGTCACCTCATGCAGTACTGGCTTTAGCCAGCAGATAGCGCCATTGTATAATGGCAGAAAAAGAGTAAGCCCACTAGGAAAACCAGGATACAAATTGGACTGGAAAGGGTTAAAAGGGTGATTCCCATTGATAGTTGTCTCTTGTAAAAGCGGGACGCGATTAGGGCAGAGCGAGAAATCACTTATTAGTTGCTTTGTATGAATGACTGCCTGTTCACAGTGAATGGAAGCGAGCGGCTGGAAGAGATCTCACCAAACGACTATTTCTGCTGTGTGATAGCCCAAGGGCTATAGTCATTGGGACGGCTGTCACAGTCATCCCGTGTAAAAGCACCCTAAGTCGCTCACATCTGCACCTTCTGCTCATTTAGTTTACACTTTTAGTATGCTATATATATATATATATATATCTTATATAAGGTTACTAATATTATATAAAGGAACAGAAAGCATAAAATGTCTCTTTTTGGTCATCCGGGGAGCGGACGGATTATCTCCCAACAAAGTCCCATTGGTCACTTCATTTTTGCTGAATAGAAAATGAAATATTTTCCATCTCCAGAGCCCGGCATCACCTCCGGCCCCCTCCTGCTCCAAGCATATGGTTGTGGGGGCCAGCAGCGTAAATTGATTATTTGAATAATATAAGTACATAGTCAAATCTCCTCTGATCTCCTTTCCTCATGAGGATTAGAGTGATTTAACCTGTGCCATGGCGAAGATTAATTTAAAGTAATTGTTTTGCCTCGATCTTTGTATAAATATGATTGCACCAGGATCTGTCGCTAAGATTTATTACCAAGTGATGGCCTCTAGCTGCCCACCTACGGCCACAATTACATATATTGCGGGCTTTGTATTTCCATGCCTGTGTAGAATTCCTTTCACCCACCATTTATATGACCTGCGGGCAAAGAAGAGAGGCGGCACCGCAGCAAAGATTAGACCAACCCTTATTATTGAGTTGGTTGCATTACCTCTGGGTCATTCCCTGCTCTCGTTTGTTAATTAGTTCCTCTGTAAAGGGGATGGGACCAACTGGGATTGAGCCACATGAGCTGCCACTATGGCATCTATGCCAGTTTGTCAGACGCCCTTGACCAATCATAGACAAGTATTAAACCTTCACTGTCCCATTTTTGATGAAACTGCCCTGAAAAGTAAATTAAAGGGAGTATTCCGATCTCAGCAAGTTATCCCTTATCCACTGGATAGGGAATAGCTTGCTAGTTGGTGGGAGGCTGACTGCTGGGGCCCTCACCGGTTCAGAAAAAATGCCCCAAAATTTTGACAGTGGTGGTCGCTCATGAGCACCACAGCGCTATCCACTTCAATGGAACCACTGGAGATAGCTGAGTTAAAGTGCTCGGTAATCTCTGCCAGTCCCATAGAAGTGAATGGTGCGGTGAGGCACATATGTGACTACCTGTGTCCGTATTCAATCCAGATTTCTCTGGATTGGTGGGGGTCCGACCTCTGGGACCATAGGATAGGGGATAATTTGTCAAAATAGGAATGAATTTTTAAAGGAGGCAATGCTTATGCACATGTACCCCAAAGCGAGCGTTTCTGTGAGGCTTTGTGGGTGTCCTGGGCAGAGCGATGGGTCTTAAAATGTTTAGCTAGAAATGAACCCTAGATCCTGAGAATTCATGGACAATCTGATATCAAATTAAAGAATTAAAGGCATTTTCTAGATATTAACGTGTACTGTGTTTGATTGCACCCTAAGCATAATTCTATATTAAAAGATATCTCATTGGCCCCAAAACCCTACAATGACTGCTTAGATAGCTGTAGATAGTAGTAGATGCAATGTAGACCAAAGTTTTCTGTCTAACCTGCATATTTAGGGTTTTTTCTCTTTTCTCCTGCTGGTTTCTTTCCCCGTTCCTCCTTAGTGGGCGGATGTTTCCTGATTGACTGTATGCTCTGAGCCAATCAGATGTCTGGAACACAGAGGAAGATGAGCTGCAGCTGCATCCCCCTCCTCCCCATCTTCCATGTGCTCTTTTACACTAGACTCATTTTATTTTTCTGCTGTTACCACATTTTTCCCTAGAGGATTGTACAACTCCTGTGGACAATACTAAGAATAACATCTATTCAATTTCTAAATTGTCCCATAGGAGAAATAAGAGGCCAAAGGCTTAAATGTAGAGATGAGCGAGCGTACTCGGTTCGGGTGTTTTTGCACTCGAGCACCGCTTTTTCCGAGTAACTGACTACTTGGACGAAAAGATTCGGGGGACGCCGGGGGTGAGCGGGGGGTTGCAGAGGGGAGTGGGGGGGGGGAGAGCTCCCCCCCGTTCCTCACTCCACCACGCCGCCCCCCGCTGCTCAAGTGCAAAAACACCCGAACCGAGTATGCTCGCTCATCTCTAGTTAAATAGTCTTATATACAGAACCGCATTTACTGTACTGACTCCCTTTACCTTCTCCCACACCATGTTATCAAGTACCTTTCTTATAGTTATGCAGGATTTTCACACCTGACCTTTTATTTTATTGCATGTATTGTTAGAAGTCCCATATTTAGCTATACAATAAAACCTCTACTAGCACTGACATCTACTAAGGCTGATTTCGAGTAAGGCCGTTTTTTTTTTTAGCCAAAACTTTGTCTCTAGTAACATTGGTTGCCTCTAATAACACGTGTGCTGACCCACGTGACCTTGCTAGTGAACCCATGTGATCTCCTGCTCGGCGCCTTCTCCTCCTCCTGCTTCCAATACAACTCGCCCTTCTCATCACTGGCAATGGGTAATACACTAGTACAGTACTGTACAATTACACTCCAATGTAACAGCACAGGGAACACAGTGATAACGCAGAGGACAGATAATGATGTCACCTGCAGTCCTATGTAACAGCACAGAGAACACAGTGATAGCGATGAGGACAGATGATGTACTGTAGTACAGCAGATGTTACCTACAGTCCTATGTACAGCACAGAGAACACAGTGATAACTCTTAGGACAGATAATGATTAGAGATGAACAAGCATGCTCGTTTAGAGCATTTACTCGAACGAGCATCGCTTTTTCCGAGTAACTGCCTACTCGGGCGAAAAGATTCAGGGGGTGAGCGGGGGGTTGCGAAGGAGAGAGATCTCCCCCCTGTAACCCCCCCTAACCCCACCACCACCCCGCACCGCCTGAATCTTTTCGCACAAGTAGGCAGTTACGCGAAAAAGGCGATGCTCGTTCGGGTAATTGCTCTAAACGAGCACGCTCGCTCATCTCTAATGATGCCACCTGCAGTCCTGTATAGCACCACAGATAACACACAGTAACGTTCAATAACATGTTAAATCTTCATTTATTCTTTATAGCAGTCTTTTATACTCATTTATTATTGTTTTTTATATTTAATACCATATTGTTCTCCATTAAATCTGGTTTGGTGTGCGTTTTGAAATGTTTAGAACAAATTAATTGGATTTGCATTGATTCCTATGGAAATAATTACCTCGAGTAGCAACGTTTCCAGGTAAAGCCGATTGCTTTCGGACGGATTACCAACGTTAGAAGATGTTTTACTGTGTGTGTGTATATATATAATTTATATTATATTATAAATTTGACTCCATGTATCTAACTATTAACAGCCCACACAGAAGATCAGATGTAAGCAGCCCGAAACACCTGAGAGAAACCTCATTGTCACCCCCCAGACGAAAGCCTGCATCGCCTCAGAAAATTGCATCTCCTCCATATAGTGGTAAGATTTTTTTTTTCCTGACCCAAGATGGGGGTTGCATAAGTTTGTGCAATACAGCGGGACATTCATATTTTGCTATGGACCCACATCCTGAGTGTACACCCCGTCACACACCCAAGACTTCTGCTATACAGCACATAATCATTAACAGTTGGACCTTTAAACAAAATAGGCCAAAAGCATTCCCCCATCCAGTTTTTAATAGAAGATCTGCACTTTTTGAACCTGCTGGCTCTAAAGGGAAACGGTCAAAAAATACAAATTCTCACACAAAGTCTTTCGTGAAGCGAGGGTTGTTTCTTCAGGCTTTCTGCCTTAGGCCGCCTGCAGACGAGCGGGTCGGATCCGGCAGCGGGAATTCCCGCCGCGGGACCCGACCCGAGAGCCTGCATGGACGAGCGCGTACTCACCCGCGCCTGGCAGCCCCGGCTCTTTCATGTGCCGGCTGCGGCGCAGCCGGCACATGTGCAGACCGGAGCCGGCTGCCAGGTGAGTGTGTGCCCCGCACAAAAATAGGACGTGCCGCGGTTTGTTTGCCGCGCGAGATTTCGCGCGGCCAAACCGCGGCCGTCTGCATAGGAGTGCGTATTGTAATGCACTCCTATGCAAACTTTCAGTGGCGGGATTTCCGCCCGTGTGCAGGCGGCCATAAACTGACAGTTCAGGGACTACTCATGACCTACCGTAATCAGGGGCCTATATAGAACTCATGGGCCTATAGCAAAACTCACAATTGCCCTCCACCCCAACTTAAAAAATACACAATCTATAAAAATTTTATAAAACAACCTTAATAACATGTACCTCTAAATAATGCAGTTAGCACATAATAGTTAGATACCAGTGATAGTGATTACAGTGCAGTTACCTCCAGTGATTCCTCCTCTGATCGGTGATGTCCTTTTTTTTTTTCTTCTTCTCTACCTGGGTCAAGACTATCATGAAGGCTTCTTCCAGACACTACTCATCTCTGCACACTTTTCCCAATTCTGCTGGTACTTTAGCCCCTCTCAATATACTCCGTAGTAAGTGCAGCCCCACTAAATAAGTGTCAGCACCTCCAGCTAATTTGTGGAAACTACAGGAAGCTTCCTGTCCACATGGGCCAATATTCCTACAGAATGATTTCAACACCTAGTGGCATCTATGCCATGATGCTCGCTGCTGTGATTCTGAAGGCCAAAAGTGGTCCAATGCTCTACTAGATGGGGGTCTCTAATAAAACAGACATTCAATGTATTCCCCCCTTAAAGGAGCTGACTCATATGAGAAAAAAAGCTCTGCATTTTTTCCAGAAAAATGACCACTCTGGTTCATGTAGTGTGTCTGCCTGGTATTGCAACTCGGACACATTCACGTGAACAGTACTGAACTGCAATACCAGATACAGCCCATGTATAAGGGTGGCACTATTAATGCAAAAAAGTAGCTATTCTCTTCTTATCTCATACGGCCCCTTTTAAAGTTGCACTAAGGCACAAACTAAAGGCACAGCCATTGGAGAACTATGTGATTGGCGCAAGCAATATGGTAGCCAGAAGCGTTGGACAAATATCCATGTAAAAAGGTTTATATTGGTCACAGGAGGAGGGAGGAGAAGAGCAGCAGTTCTAAGGGGCATCAGGTTGGGGTAAGGAGGACACAGGTGACTAATATCTCCCCTTAGTTGCTAAGCGTTACAACTAGAGATGAGCGAGTATACTCGCTAAGGCACATTACTCGAGCAAGTAGTGCCTTAGCCGAGTATCTCCCCGCTCATCTCTAAAGATTCGGGGGCCGGCGCGGGTGACAGGTGAGTTGCGGCGGGGAGAGAGGGAGAGAGAGATCTCCCCTCCGCTCCTCCCCGCTCTCCCCCGCCACTCCCCGCCCTGCGCCGGCCCCCGAATCTTTAGAGACGAGCGGGGAGATACTCGGCTAAGGCACTACTCGCTCCAGTAATGTGCCTTAGCGAGTATACTCGCTCATCTCTAGTTACAACGCATGTCCGCTACTAGCATCGAAAGCGTGAAAAAGACGTCAAATAAATATTGTCTCCTGAAGATAATTCAGCATTAGGAGGCTTTTATTCTGTAAAGCTGCTAATTGCTTCGCCGCATTCATCCCTTTTATTAACTATAAAGCAGTTTACAAGCTGTCTGGCAGCTCCCCCCTTCTTGTATTAGAGGTAAGGTCGCTCAGCGCTCCCGTTTTTGAGTAATCTCCAGCTTCTCCCGCATCTGGGTAACAATATGATTTGTGCTGATTTACTAAGCAGGAGATGTCGGGCAGATGTAAGCTGATTATTGACTTTTGGCCTTACTGCGGGCTAAAAAAAAAATTAAGCTCTAATCTTCCATTTATTCAACTGGAATAATAGTAAATAAATTCTGCAAATTGTTAATAATCGAGGCGTTTATCATCTGCTCTCAGCAGCCTCGCGGGTATTACCAGCGCAGGGCGGAGAGGTGTAAAATATATACGTACACAGGAGTAATGGACTGCCGCTCTCACCCAGCGGTGATATATTCACTATATACAATTAGAGCCGGAAACCTAATATATGGCTCATTAAGAATTCCAAGTTGCACAAATGCAGAATGTTCTTGATATTCTGTGTACTGCTAACTGAATCTATCAGAGAGGTGATTCAAGCCAGAAGACCCCTGTCTATATACCCTAGGTTATATGGACATGATAGAGGTAAGTCGTCCACTTAGGACCAGCAGCTATTATATATAACACTCCATGGTTATATTTAAAGCTTACCTAAATTCTAGGTGACTTTTCAGAATAAGGTCCTTTTTCACAGAATGGAGCCGCTGAGCGCTACAGTTAAACTGTTGAGACTGTACTGGATAATGGGGTGCTTATACCCCCCCCCCCCCCCTTCCAATTCTTTCTCTGACCCTCCAGATGCTGACCTCAGCAATCCTGGCTCACGCATCAAACGCGCTTCCTCTGCCGGTGCTCTTCTTGTGTTGGAAATCAGAAATGTTTGTGGATTTCCTCAACTACAAATTCATAACTCTCTCATTAACCCTTTACAGTCTGGTTTTCAATACCATCTTCACCCTGACGATATCCAATTATATACTTCTTCCCAGGACATTACACCTCTGCTTCTACAAAACGTCAGTGATCGTCTATCCGCTGGCTCTAACACAATGTTGTGGCTCGATTTAAAACTAGAGATGAGCGAGCGTACTCGTTAAGGCAAATTACTCGAGCGAGTATCGCCATTTTCGAGTACATGCCTGCTGGTCCGAAAAGATTCGGGGGCTGTCGGGGGGCGAATGGAGGGGAGAGCGAGAGAGTACATGCCTGCTCGTCTCAAAAAATTTGGGGGCCAGCGGGGTGAGCGGTGAGTTGCAGGGATGAGCGGGGGGGGGGGGGGGAGAGATCTCTCTCTCCCCTCCGTTCCCCCCCCCCCCCCCCCCCCTGCCAGCCCCCGAATCTTTTTGGACAAGCAGGCATGTACTCGAAAATGGCTATACTCGCTCAAGTAATTTGCCTTAACGAGTACACTCGCTCATCTCTATTTAAAACTGAATCTCTCAAAAACTAAACTTCTAGGGTTTTCTACCATCTACTAACCAACCTAAGGGTGCGGGCAGACGAGCGTAGGCGTATTTACGTTCGCACGAGCGCAACGTATAATCGCCCGAGCGATCGTTTTTCACCGATCACGACCAGAGCTAGAAAGCGTATTTTCGTTTGTTCCTACTTTGCAAACGGTCTTTTCGGCGATCGAATATGCGTTGGCGCGTATTTAGGTCGCATATGTTCCGTTTTTTTTCAAATTGCCGTTTTTACGCGCCATAAAAAATCGCCCATGTGAACGAATACATTCGAAACCATTGCCTCAGATGGTCACGTATATACGTTTGGTCGCAAAAACGCGCCGTTTATGCGCTCGTCTGCCCGCACCCTAAACCTGATATTTCCATCTCAGTCTGTCGTACCACCACAACTCCTCGGCAGCACGCACGTTGTCTTGGGGTCATATGGGATTCTGACCTTTCCTTCACTCCCCATATTCGGTCACATGCTCACTTATCTCACATGCACCTCAAAAACATCTCCCGGACTCACCCTTTCCCCGCACCAGACTCTCCCCACTCTAATCGCGGCAGCTAGGCTCATTTTTCTATCCAGCCATTTCCCAGATGCCCCTGCACTATGCCAGTCGCTGCATTGGCTGCCCATCCACTGCAGAACTAAATTTAAACTTCTCACCCTCACCCACAAAGCTCTTCACCGTATATCCCCTCCCTCCTGTCCGTACACCACCCAGTCTGCACACTCCGATCCGCTAACACACTCAGACTAAACGCCCCTCTAATACGAACCTCACACATTTGCCTCCAGGACTTCACCAGAGCAGCACCCATCCTCTGGAACGCTCTACCCCAAGGCATCCAGACAATCCCCGATGTACGAAACTTCAGATGTGCCTTAAAAACGCACCTCTTCAGGGAGGCATACCAAATCCCCTGACCTAGTCCCCAATCCCTCCCTATAGCTCCCCACACCTTCCACCCTGCCTATCACATACGACCTCTACCCCTGCACCTCCTTACCGCCCCCACCCTGTTTGCTTTCTAATAACTGATTTCCACATGTAATTCCCTCACTGCCTGTGATCCCCCATGCCTCATCTCCCACCCCACCCCCTTGTACCTCCTGTATCACCTCCACCCCATTTGTTTTAAACCGACTGTATATCACATGTAATTGTTGTATTGTCTGTGCTCTCCCATGCTTGAAAGCCCTGCAGAATTAGTTTGTGCTATACAAATAAAGTATTCTTATCGTTGCCCTGATCTCTGCTTGATTACTGCAACTCACTACTGATCAGGCTTTCCCTCACTAAACTCTCCAATCCATCCTGAATGTAGTAACTAGGCTCATCTTTTTGTCAAGCCACTACACTGATGCCTCCACCCTGTGCCAGTTACTGCCCTGGTGCCTCCACCCTGTACCAGTTACTGCCCTGGTGCCTCCACCCTGTACCAGTTACTGCCCTGGTGCCTCCACCCTGTGCCAGTTACTGCCCTCATGCCTCCACCCTGTGCTAGTTATTGCCCTCGTGCCTCCACCCTGTGCCAGTTACTGCCCTCGTGCCTCCACCCTGTGCCAGTTACTGCCCTCGTGCCTCCACCCTGTGCCAGTTACTGCCCTGGTGCCTCCACCCTGTACCAGTTACTGCCCTTGTGCCTCCACCCTGTGCCAGTTACTGCCCTCGTGCCTCCACCCTGTGCTAGTTATTGCCCTTGTGCCTCCACCCTGTGCCAGTTACTGCCCTCGTGCCTCCACCCTGTGCCAGTTACTGCCCTCGTGCCTCCACCCTGTGCCAGTTACTGCTCTCGTGCTTCCACCCTGTGCCAGTTACTGCCCTGGTGCCTCCACCCTGTGCTAGTTATTGCCCTTGTGCCTCCACCCTGTGCCAGTTACTGCCCTGGTGCCTCCACCCTGTGCCAGTTACTGCCCTGGTGCCTCCACCCTGTGCTAGTTATTGCCCTGGTGCCTCCACCCTGTGCCAGTTACTGCCTTCGTGCCTCCACCCTATGCCAATCATGACTCTCATCCATAAGGCCCTCTATAATGTTGTACCGCTCTATATCTCCTTTTTCATTTCTGTCTACTATCCTACCCATGTGCTCTACTCTACTAATGACCTTAGACTAAATTCCTCTCTAATTTGAACCTCCCACCTCCAAGACTTTTCCTGAGCTGCACTAGTTCTCTGGAATGTGCTACCCCAGACAATTCTGAATGCTCACGTCTTTAAGTGTGCGCCAAACCCACATCTTTTTAGGGAGGCCTACAATATTCCCTAATCTTTTCTTGTCCATGATACGGACCAGAATAAGGCATATAGTAATTTTTTTCACACAGACCATCGGTCCATGTGAAAAAGTATTCATGTGAATAGCCTATAATAGGTCCATGTGCTGTCTTTAAAATACACAGGCAGCACACAAAAAAATACAGCTATCTGAATAAGGCTTTACACCAGCTGACCATTATATTGCTTGTTTCAGATCTTTGTCCCAAAAGTATTCTCAGTTAAAAGACAGCTGGCGCAACTTGGTCGGGTTTACCGTAACACAATACCAGAGGGTGTAAATAGAGACACGGTGATGGAACAGAGCTGAGGTCAGGACAGGTGAAGTTCTTGTTTAACCGAAAATCAGGCTGAGAGTCAGGGCAGGCCGCAGACAGAGTAATGGCCCATTTAAACGATGCCTGACACTCGTCCCCGCGTACACTCTCTCCCATGCTGTTGCATGGGAGCTAGTAGAGCTTGCTCGCTCACAGGGCGGTCAGCAGAGGGGCTGCAGAATTCATTCCTTGTGCTCCACCGCCCCTCTCCATTGACTTAACATAGCGGCCATTCAATACTGAACGGCTGCTATTTACACTGAACGCTGATCGTTCAGTTCATCGTCAATCATTTATGCAGCATAAAAATATGGACGATGTGCTGAACGCTGATCGTTCAATGTAAATAACAGCCGTTCAGTACTAAACAGCCGCTATGTTAAGTCAATGGAGAGGGGCTGGTGAGTGTGAGGAGGGAAATCTCCTGCAGCCACCCCGCTGTGAGTCAGCGCTACTAGCTCCCCGACATTCATCCTGTCTAAATGGGCCTTAAGAGTGGTCAATGAACAAGACGAGGTTGGGAGAGGAGACTTCAGGAAAGCTGGGATCCATTGTGCCTGTAAACTGATTTGATTTAGGGCTTGATCCGAGGGCTGCACATAGGGGACACCAATTTTCACCTGTTCACCTCACCAATCGGAATCTGTTCTTTGCTCTGGGAAAACTCAGGCATTTACCCCAGAAAGTATCTTGTTAAGGGCTTCTACCCACTAGCGTTTTTTTTTTGTTTTTTTTTAACGATGCGATATCACTCCGTTTTTCAATGGGACTTTCTAATGTTAACATCGCATCGCACAAAAATCGCATGAATGAATAGCTAAGAGCTATGTGTGATTGGCTGATCGCTCAGCCAATAGCTAAGCAGTAGCTGCTATTGGCTAAGCCCTCAGCCAATCTGCACAGCCCTTTCAGAAGGTGGGGATTTTTAAATCCCCGACTGCTGAAAGAGCTTCATAGCAGTGCCGGGGAGCCAGCCGGAGGACGCGTCTGAGCGCAGGAGAGGTGAGTAATAAATTTTTTTTATTTTTTTACACACTTATTGATGAAGGAAACTCCTGCCACAGCTGTCACAGCTGTGGCAGAAGTCCGCGGCATTCTCCCTATGCTTTCAATGGGGCTAGCGCTGCTGTCGCTGGCCCCATTGAAACCACTTGCGATATGCCGGTTCTATACCGGCCTCTTTCTTGCGCTGCGAGGCGAGAGTTTTCTCGTGCTCTCGCAGCGCAAGAGAGAAAATATCGCAAGTGTGCGTCCACCCTTAGAGGCAACTTCATAGAATGGTAGAGTTGGAAGGGACCTCCAGGGTCATCGGGTCCATCCCCTGCTCAGTGCAGGATTCACTAAATCATCCCAGACAGATGTCTGTGCAGCCTTTGTTTGAACACTTCCATTGAAGGAGAACTCACCACCTCCCTTGTTCAGGTTTACTGTAATGCGGTACTGGAAAGTGTGGACAGGGACCTGGTTGTGGAACAGAGTTGAGGTCAGGAGTTGAGGATTTCTTGTGTAACCAAAAAACAGGCTGAGGGTCAGGGCAGGCAGAGTAAATGTGGTCATTAGCAAGCTGAGATTGGAAGACATCAAAACAGCTGGGTGGAACAGGCACAGATCAAAACCAGGAGATCAAACAGAACAGTAAATACCTCTGCATGCTTTAGAGACTGATTGCCTAGGCACCCTCTAATGAGGAAGATGTGGACCCTTACCGCCAGTTGGAGGAGGTCAGGAAAGTCAGCAGCGGTGGCCCCTACACTTGACAACCAGTATTCCTCTGTGAGGCTGTATCTGTAATTTTCAGCTGTCTTTGAACTGTTGGGTGTAGACTGCTGTTATGATGTCTTCTATACTCTGCACACAGAGAAGACTGCAGATTCTGCTCCCTGTCTGTAACAGAAGTGAAGATGTGATTGAAATAACTGTAAATCACTTACTTTTAGCAGCAGGCCCATCTGTGCCAGGCTCTTTGCCTGTGTCTCCCTCCAGCTCGTCACTCCCCCTCTCTTCTCTCCATATACTTCCATGGGCAGCAGGTAGCATCCCCCTCCTCCACTTCTTGTCTCTTACTGGAGACAGACTTCATATGACAACACTCACTAGACAGCATATAGAAGGAAGGGAGACCCCTAGTGGCCAGCATTGTAGAGGGATCTTTCAGTATCAAAATGCCATTTTAGGTAAATAAAGTGAGTTGCACTTTTGCTAATTATCTTATTGTCTATCATGTTAACATGAGTCGTCACAAAATGCAGTGCCCATTTGACAATATACTGTGTAATCAGATGTTTGCCCTTCTAGACACATTAAAGGGGTTTTGTCATTAAAAGAAAAATTATTTAAACGTACCTATCCCTTCCCTGTCTGTCTCCTTATCACATCTTTTCCTGGTTGAGCTTCTCCAGTGCCCCAGGTCAGCTCACTCCAGGCTGGGCCCAGCTTGTTATGAAGGCTGCTCATCACAAACTCCTTCCTGCTGGGTCAGTGAAGGTCACATCCCTGTGCTGTAGCTTCACTGCCTAGGAAGGAATTGTAATCTATTTCAGAGACAGGTGGCATGAGCAATCTCTGAAGAAGATAGGCAGTCCTCCTGCTGGCCTGTGAGATGTGACATAACGTACATTGGCAGACTGCCACCCTAATGTAGTAACCTCACAGGAAGGAGCAGAATCAGGCAGCTGGAGGTGAAGTGAGCCCCCGGACTGCAGGAGACAGGAGAAGATAAGGAAGTGGAAGATCTGGTAAGTAGACTGATGGGGGAGGAATAGATAAGTAGAGCATTTTTCTTTTTTAGTGACAGAACCCCTTTAAATAATGTTTGAAACTCGAGCAGAGCGCTCCACAGCAGTGATATGAGCTTAGCATGTAATATGTTTCCAAACATGTGAGGACAAGGTCACCTATGCATGCCCTGCTGCAGTGTGCTGAGGACACATCACCTGTTGAGACAAGAGGATAATTACAGGGATACGAGGTCATGCTCCACCCGTTGGGTTTCTGTATGGCACTTTAGGTCATTAACTCTTTGTGATACTTACATATGAGGTCCTGCAAGGCTTGATTTGTTGGTTTGTATGTTTATTATATTGAAAAATGCCTAATAAAAGAAAGATTGAACAGTAATATGTTTCCTCCATAGATAAGAAGGGAAAGCGAGGAAAACCACAACATGCGGAATCTTCCTCCCCCGTCAAACAGAAGGAGATCGCAAGCAAAGTAAGAGTAAGTATGTCTCAGATCTCCGAAGCTGTTTGTGGGCGTTATATAACACAGCACGGATGTTGTCTGCTGACTCTTAGGCCCAATGCCCACGGGCGGATTCGATTTACGGAACCGGTGCGGGAGATCCGCAATCAAGCCGCCCATAAGGATGCATGGGCGCCCGCAAAGCAGTGAAAAGCATGGGAAGAAATCGCAGCATGCTCCATTTTCCTGCGTATCCGGCGCGGACGGCTTCCATTGAAGTCAATGGAAGCCGTCCAATCCGCGAACCGCCCGCAGCTGTCACCGTGGATAGTCCGCGGATCCCCGGGAAAGCAGGGATACCACTGCGGGATTCAGCAATGGAATCCGAGCGTGCAAGTGGACATTGGGCCTTAGCTAAGACATACCTGTAGAGCAGTTTGGGATTGACTTCCCTGGTAAGTGATAATACAGTTGAAATCCAAATTATTCATTCCCCCCTCTTTCCCTCCACATTGCAAATCAGGTTTATCTGCTAAAATTAAAAACTTTCAGCTATTTGCAAAAAAAATAAAAAATAATAATCAAATCAAACAAGAACAATTTAAATCCTAACCACAACTAATATAACAAGTGGGTTCTCCAGATTCACCACAAAATGCCCCTTTTCATAACTACTTCAGTCTCCGAATGATTCACCCCCTTCATGACAAGCGTCTTCAGTTCTTAGTAGAGAACCTTTTGCAGTTATAACCTGCTACAGACATGATGCATAGCCAGACAGCAGCTTCTGACAGCGTTCCTGAGGAGTCTTTGCCCTTTCTTCATGGGCATTGGTCCCCAGGTCAGGGGCGTAACTAAAGGCTCAGGGGCCCTGATGCAAAACGTGAGCTGGGGCCCCCCTCTATCTGTATCTGTACCCGTACCCATACCTAAACCATGCTGCAGAGAGACATAACTTGAAGCTCCTGGGCCCCAATGCAAAACCTGTAACAGGGCTCCCAACTATAATGCTTTATTTATAGTACTGGGCTCCCTATATGGAGAAGAGAGGCCTTATGGGCCCCCTAAGGCTCCTGGGCCCGGGTGCAACTGCATCCCCTGCACCCTCTATAGTTACACCCCTGCCCCAGGTCACTAATATTCTTGGTTTTGTGTGCTGCACCCTCCTTCACATCTCACCAGAGATTTTCTATGGGGTTCAAGTCAGATGACTGTGATGGCCACTCCAGAATCTTCCAGGACTACTTCTAAAACTACGCCTTGGTGGACCTTCCGGTATGCTTTGTATCACTGTCCTGCTAGAAGGTCCAATGATGCCCAAGCTTCGCCTGCCCCACAGAAGGCATGACGTTTTCTCCTAGAATTTCATGATCCTTGATTGAAACCACACATTGCAAGTTTCCAGTGCCAGAGGAAGCAAAGCAGCTCCAGAGCAGGGATGTAACTATAGGGGGTGCAGGGGATGTGGTTGCATCCGGGCCCAGGAGCCTTAGGGGGCCCATAAGGCCTCTCTTCTCCATATAGGGAACCCAGTACTATGAATAAAACATTATAGTTGGGGGCCGTGTTACAAGTTTTGCATCAGGGCCCGGGAGCTTCAAGTTATGTCTCTGCTCCAGAGCATCCCCGAGCCACCGCCATGCTTCACTGTAGGCAGGTGTTCTTTTCAGCATCTACTTGATTCTTCCTCCTCCAAACATACCGCTGATCTACAGGGCCCAAAAGTTCCAGTTTTGTTTCATCGGTCCACAGAACAGAACTGGTGCCAACTTTTCTTGAGCTTATAGGTGCACATGGCAGAGGTAGAGGTGCACATTTTGAAGTTAAGGCATAAAGACCGCCAACGATTAGTATGCACCTTACTTTCCAAATGGAAACCTCAGTGTCTGCTGCCACCAAATCTTGCTGCAGGCCTTTGGCAGTCACTTTTTGACCAGCTGGCACCAGGCCTTTGGGTTTTTGACCAGCTGGCACCCCAGGAATCTGGTGGCAGCCGGTGATAGCTTTCTCCTTCTGCCACATCCAGGTAGTGTAGTCAGCTTTTAGCTCTGAACTTGTAAACTGTTCCAGCTGTATCTCTAGGAGCATTCAGTGCCTTTGCTATCTTTTTGTATCCTTTTCCTTGTTTGTACAAGGCAAATACTGCACATAACACGCTATTGAAAAACTCTTTTTCCTCCACACAAGCAGGAGATCAATTGCGATTTTCCGCTTGCAGAGGAAGAATCAAGGCATGTTCTACTTTTGCGCAGATGACTTCCTTTGAAGTCAATGGTAGCCGTCTGATCCACGGCCCTTCCGCGATCACATTGCGCAAAGGTCGTGGATTCTGCGCCATCGCTAATCGAGGATGTAGGAAAAGCAGAGGCTTAGGAAAAAAATTTGAATTGCGCATATCCGATGGCTCGCCGTGCGGACCATCCGCAGTACAAAGAAGATGCAGAAAAGGCAGGTACGTGCGTATGCCAGCTGGGCACAGGGTCGGATCCCGCTGCGGGCTCCCACATGTGTTTGTAAATATGGCAAATAAGCCCAATTCGTAATTCGGTTGAATAATGAATAATTTTGATTGCAACTGCACAAATTTCAGATCTGCAAACGGAGACTTGAAAACAGCCAGAAGTTGAATGTGTCCAATGGTTTCAGCATTAAAAAAAACTTTATTATGTAAGTTTTTTTGCCCATGTTCACATACTTATTACTGAAAAATGTCAGGATTCCTCATGTATTAGCCATGTGTCTAAGAGTCCTTAAAGGAAATTTATATATTCTTCTTGGTGCCCTCCTCTAAATAAGTCTACTTCACCTTTATTAAATTAACATTCAGGTTCTAGGTCCGAAATTCTTTACTGATGAATTTCAGCTTTGTTTTACTGAATTGATAAATGATATAATTCTGGCTGCATGTAGTCACCACTAGGGGGCAGCAAAGTGCAATTAGATGTATACAGCTGCTATAAATTGAGCTGTGTAAATCTGGATACAGTCAGCAATCCCTAGTGGTCACTGCAGGTAGCTGCTATGACATAGCCTCACAGTTGTCTAGGATAGATACACCACTGGGCCTGATGAAGAAACCTAAACTCACACACCCGAATATGACAAGTAGTGAATAAAAAGGTTTCCCGTCAGCTCCAAGCCTTCAAAATACTGTGAAACATTTAGATATTGTTTTATCCCATAGGCTCAACTTCAACAACAAGAAAAAGATTTGGCTGCACTGAGACTGAAAGCTGATATGGAGGCCAAGGAGGCGCAGAGGTGCCTGGAGGAAATGCTGAGATGTAACAAGCAGCGGGTAATGTTTTTTATTGATTTTCGGGGAGATTTTATATTATACCCTGTTTCCCTGAAAATAAGACATAGCATGATTTTCCAGAATTTTTGAGGATGCAAAATGCTTTTTCAGGCTTTTTGAGGATGCTTGAAATAGAAGCCCTACTCCAAAATTAAGCCCTGTTAACAGTTAAAGGGGTTGTCCCGCGGCAGCAAGTGGGTCTATACACTTCTGTATGGCCATATTAATGCACTTTGTAATGTACATTGTGCATTAATTATGAGCCATACAGAAGTTATAAAAAGTTTTATACTTACCTGCTCCGTTGCTGGCGTCCTCGTCTCCATGGTGCCGACTAATTTTCGCCCTCCGATGGCCAAATTAGCCGCGCTTGCGCAGTCCAGGTCTTCTCCTGTTCTCTATGGGGCTCCGTGTAGCTCCGCCCCGTCACGTGCCGATTCCAGCCAATCAGGAGGCTGGAATCGGCAGTGGACCGCACAGAAGAGCTGCGGTCCACGGAGGCAGAGGATCCCGGCGGACATCTTCACAGGTAAGTATAGAAGTCACCGGAGCGCGGGGATTAAGGTAAGCGCTCCGGTGAGCTTTCTGTACGTCCCTGCATCGGGGTTGTCTCGCGCCGAACGGGGGGGGGGGTTGAAAAAAAAAAAACCCGTTTCGGCGCGGGACAACCCCTTTAATTAAAAAAGTCAATTTAAATAGTGTCCAGGCAGCTATACATGTAAAAAAGTTAAACCTTTTTGAACAAAAACGAATATAAGACACTGTCTTATTTTCGGGGAAACACGATAGTGAGTGCGGCGTGGCACATCAGCAACAGGATCATAGACTCTATCTACAACCTTTCAGACTTGTCTCCCATCGTCAGGGGCTTCTTCCCTATGTGCATTCTAATGGCTACCATTATGGCTGCTATTAAGCATCTGTATTCCAGAGAGAAGACTAAGAGATGTTTTTCTTACAGGGTCCCGGGCTCCAAACTAGTTCTTCTGAAAAGCAAGGGAACCATTACAGTTGCAGACAAGAAAGTGAAAAGCATTGGTAAGTTCCCGGCCTCGTCTCATCGGTACCAAGTTCATTTTAGTACAAGCCAGTAGCTTTACGGACATCAATGACAAAGCGCTAAAGCGAATTCTGCAGGCTGCAAAGTGTCTGCGCCGTTGTTTGATTAAACCACAGCTGACGGAACTAGAGTGTCGCCCTGGCAGACTGCAATGTTTGTATACATAACCTAAAAGGATCATCCGCCCCCGTACTGTTCTCACTGCAGGATCACTTCCAAAGAACTTGTTCTCCTACTTTATTAACCCTTTCCAATCCACTGTCTGACCTCTGAAGACATTATGATTTAAGGCTGTACAGCTCCGACGTTGGAAGACGCCCATCGGGGTTCTCTTACTATATATTGCCAGCCTCTCTGCTGTTGGAGCCTATCCAACGTATCACCTCATGCAGTACTGGCTTTAGCCAGCAGATAGCGCCATTGTATAACGGCAGAAAAAGAGTAAGCCCCCTAGGAAAACCAGGATACAAATTGGATTGGAAGGGGGTAAAGGAGAATTCCTCATACACCGAACAGCCACTTTGTTTGAGCCCCTGGCCCATAAAATCACACGATAAGCTTTCCGCGGGGCAGTTTTGGTGTAAATCCACATTAGATGGGAAAATCCGGTAATTTGAATGACTTCCTACGAGGTCTGGTCATCGGTGCTGGACACATCAGAAGAGATTCTCACCGAATGTCCGAATACGGCATGGAACCATTTAGCACTGCGCAGAGATTTCATCTGTATGGAGGTCAGCGGGGCTGAAGCGCTTGCATCACTGATGACAATCTTGGGATACGGCCCCGTTCGTTTCAGTGAAACTTTATCACAAGTGTCGGAAGTTCTGAAATCGGCCAATGGCTATTCCTCCAGGCTTCACCGTAAGCGTTCACTAAACCTGGCAGATCACGGGTTTATTTCTGTATATAGAAAAAGGGAGCAATCATTGACTGCAGGCACAAAGGATCAGGCAACCGGCTCAATCACTCTTCTGCATTAACGAGTGAGGGAGAGTCAGGAGACCTCTGTACACATGAGATCCTGAGCCAACCCTGCCAAGATCAGCAGGTTCAGGTACCTTTTATTTTATGTGCATGGCTGCCTCAAGTGTAACTGTCATTTAAATGTACTGAATATGCAGTTCTAAGCATTTTTAGATGTTTTTTCAGCCTATTTTGTACATTTTCCTTCAAATCAATGCTTCTGCTGTGCAGCTAGGTGAATAGATTGCTAGGGAAATCCATATTCATCTCAATTCATAGGAGAAGAGGCAGTAGAGGGCGCTCCAGCTATGTCTGCACCAGAGGCGTAACTTGAAGCTTCTGGGCCCCAATGCAAAACTCATAACAGGGCCCCCAACTATAATGCTTTATTCATAGTACTGGGCTCCCTATATGGAGAGGAGAGGCCTTATGGGCCCCCTAAGGCTCCTGGGCCCGGGTGCAACCGCATCCCCTGCACCCTCTATAGTTACGCCCCTGGTCTACACTGTTCTCTATGGAAGAGCTGCAGACACAACTGTTCCCATGTACCATCTTATTAATACAGGTTGCCTTAGGGTATGTTTACACAGGCAGAAATGTTGCACAATGTCCGCAGCGGAAATTCCGCTGAAAATTCCGCACTATTGGTGTGAATTTTGACTCAAAATCATCCGCCGGCAGCTGATTCCAGAAAATACAGCTCATCTCCGAAGTCTTCATCTGTTAGCGTTTCTTCACCTGGTACCCAGCGGCCTGTACTGAGCGCAGCGTCGCTGTCAACCGATGCGGAAATGCCATCACCTGATCAGTAGCGCTACACGAAGTATAGGGTGAAGGAGGCCCTGAAAGACTTCTGAGGTGAGCGCTGTATCTTCTGAAATCACCTGCGGTTTGCAGCTGATTTTGAGTCAAAATTCTAGTCAGTGGTGTGGATTTCGACTTTGATTTGGATGCAGAATTTGCAGCGGAACTTCAGCTGTGGACGTTCTTCAGCATTTCCGCCCCGTGTAAACCCATTTTTATAAATTGTATTGAGTTTTAAACACCTAATTCCTGCTGTGCCCCACATCTGCACATCTGTCCCCAGCTATGTTCTTTCCAAGGCAGCGCACTGTGTATGGAGAAGCCATTCTATGAGACAGCTTCTCCCTTTCACAGAGCGCTGCTTCCTGCTGGACCGGATGTACTCAGGGCTGACAGTGCATTGGGTCCGGCAGAAAGCGAGCGCTGTGTATGAAGAAGCCATCTGCAGCATAGAATGGCTTCTTCCCTCACCAGCATTGGTTCCGGCGAGGAGTTATCGTCATAGAACAGCTTCTCCATACACAGCGCACCACCAGGGAAGAACAGCAGCCAAAAAAGTAATAGCAACGCTGAAGTTTAGATGTGGGACCCAGCAGGAATTGTATGTAAAACTCAATAAAGTGTATGAAGCAGCCTTTAGGAATCAAGTGTTCAATGGGAACATTTGTGTCTGCAGCTGTTCTATAGAGAAGAGATGCAGACGCAGCTGGAGCGCCCTCTACTGCCTGTTCTGCTATGCAGTGAGGTGAGTATAGATTTCCCTAGCGACATAATCTCCTAGCTGCATAGCAGAAGAGGGGTTTTGAAGAAAAAATATGCAGAATAGGCTAATAAAACCTATTGCAAAAATGCTTAGAATCCCCTATTCTGCATATTTAAAAAAATAGAGTTAAGCGAAAATTACACTTTAACATCAAAGGGGTCCGAGCCCTGTGTAGAACCATGTGGCTTCCTGTTCTCCGAAACAGTAAGGGGTCCCAGCCTTTGTCTTTAAGGTGACGTTGTCTTCTGCCCGTTCTATATGACGAACCAGAAGATACATGAAGGTGCAGTTCCTCTTTAATGGAAAAGTGAAAGATTTTTTCAATGCCAGTCAGAACAGTGTGGGACCGTCTTGGCTGGCAGTGAAGTAGTTAACTCTATCCCAGTGGCTCAGAAAGCAACGTCTGGCCACCTGATTGTCAAATGTTGCTGAGTGAGCGCTTTTGGGATACAGCGCTGCTTAAGAACTGGCAGATTGTGCGGCCCTTAAGTGAGTACTTGTCTCCATTAGAGGGAGAAAAATCATTCTGCGAGTCAGAGTGTAATTGTTCTAGCCGGCGCTCATCACTCCGATTGCAGTCATTAGGCCATTCTGCATGCGTGCTTTCATGGGCCGTATTAGCGGTAAAACAGATGCCGCCTCGCAGGTCCACTTGTGTCCTTGGAATTTTTTTTATTTTTTTTTTATAGTATAGCAACTTTAAAAAGTCTAATAGAGAATGCAATTATGAGCAATTTCCTTATGTGATATTTATATATTGGATGACCCGACCCAGGGATGCCATTGCATCCTGTAGATCTATATGCCATATACAGTCCGAAAACCCCTGTGAGTGACCCAATCGCAGAATACAGGCTGCTGTAAATGGTTTCTGCATTTTGCTAAGTTTAGAGATTTGATTTTCCAGTAACCATGTAGCTTTTTTTTGGGGGGGGAGTCGCTTCTGCAAAATGGGGCTTTTGTAGTAAACAGTGACATGCCAGAAGTCATGGGATAGCGGTATGTATATTGATGATGAAGTGGCGTTACCGCAGGTGATATTTGGGAGTGCCCGCACCTGTATAAGTTGTGAGGTGTTCTCTTGTGAGTGAGGATGAACCCCGGCCAGCGTGCTCATGGGAAGGTGATGTGAATTATCAGAGTTGGAAAGAGGCATGATAGTGGGTGCCAGACGGATGAGTCGTTCCATTTCTAAAGCTGTGCGGGCATTTAACATTCCTCGAGCCACAGGGTCATGTGTGTACCGGGAATATGTCATAGAAGGCATCACTACCCACAGTGGGCAGCGCAGAGGTCTCCCACGGGTGCTTAGTGATCGCGACCAAGGGCGTTTAGGTAGATTTGTCCATGTGAACAGAATAGGGGCTCCAGAAGAGATGACATTCAGTGCAGAAGACCCCACACACATATATACTGCAGGTCAGGGCAGGAGACCCCCACACATATATACTGCAGGTCAGTGCAGGAGACCCCACACACATATATACTGCAGGTCAGTGCAGGAGACCCCACACACACATATCCCGCCGGTCAGTGCAGGAGACCCCCACACACACATATCCCGCCGGTCAGTGCAGGAGACCCCCACACATGTATCCCACAGGTCAGTGCAGGAGACCCTACACACACACATCCCGCAGGTCAGTGCAGGAGACCCCACACACACACATCCCGCAGGTCAGTGCAGAAGACCCCCCACACATGTATCCCACAGGTCAGTGCAGGAGACCCCCACACACACGTATCCCACAGGTCAGTGCAGGAGACCCCACACACATATCCCACAGGTCAGTGCAGGAGACCCCACACACATATATACCGCAGGTCAGTGCAGGAGACCCCACACATACATATCCCACAGGTCGGTGCAGGAGACCCCACACACATATATACCGCAGGTCAGTGCAGGAGACCCTACACACATATATACTGCAGGTAAGAGCAGGAGACCCTCACACATATATCCCACAGGTCAGTGCAGGAGACCCCCACACATGTATCCCACAGGTCAGTGCAGGAGACCCCACACATATATACCGCAGGTCAGTGCAGGAGACCCCACACACATATATACTGCAGGTCAGTACAGCAGACCCCACACACATTTCCCGCAGATCAGTGCAGGAGACCCCGCACACATATCCCGCAGGTCAGTGCAGGAGACCCTACACACATATCCCGCAGGTCAGTGCAGGAGAACCCGCACACACATATCCCGCAGGTTAGTGCAGGAGACCCCACACACAGTATCCCGAAGGGCGGTGCAGGAGACCCCACACACACATATCCCGCAGGTCAGTGCAGGAGACCCCACACACATATCCCGCAGGTCAGTGCAGGAGACCCCATACATGTATATCTTGCAGGTCAGCACAGGAGACCCCACACGCGTATATCCTGCAGGTCAGTGCAGGAGACCCCACACACATATCCCCCAGGTCCGTGCAGCGTTCTTTACCTTCCATGAGATATGGGGGCAGAAGACCCACCAGATGCCTCTGTTACCACCATGATACCAGACACAGTGTCTCACCTAGGTTTGTGAGGTTTTAACTGGACCCTAGAGGACTGGCAACATGTGGTGTGGTCCAATTAGTCACAATACTAATTGTTTTGGGCTGATGGTATGGTTCATGTGTGGCGCAGACCCCATGAAGCCATGGACTCCAGTTGTCAACAAGGCACTGTGCAGGCTGATAGTGGCTCCATACTGGTGTGGGGTGAGTTCCTACTGCATGGGCTGTGTTCACTGGTCTGCCTAAACACGTCATTGGCAGCCCTTCATGGACTTCATGTACCCCCACAGTGATGGGATATTCCAGCAGGATAATGCACCATGCCATCGGGCACAAGTTGTCCAGAAATGATTCAAAGAGCATTCCAAAGAGTTCTTACAGATGATGTGACCTGCACGTTCACCCAACATGAGCGCAATCAAGCATTTATGGTATATGCTGGGGGGGTCCATTCACACCTGAGACCCTGCACCTACAAATACCGCAGAACTGTGGGGGGGCTGTCCAAATCGCTTTAAAATCCCTCCACACGTCTTCCGTCCAGTTGTGGAATTGATGCCATGTCAAGTTGCTGCAGTTCACCAGGCTAGAGGGGGTCCTGCACAATATTAGTTCCTGTCCCATGACTTTTGGCGTGTTACCGTATGTCACTGCTAGAATATTAAATTTTGTAGTAGTATGAATAGTATAACACAAAACTAAAAAAAATTGGTTTGGTACGGTGTTAGCCAGTAGAGCGATGTGTGATTCTTCTCAGAGTGAGAACCCAAGTAATGTTGTAGATATGATACCTTTTAACCCTTTCCAATCCACTGTCTGACGTCTCAAGACATTCTGATTGAAGGCTGTACAGTTTCGATGCCAGAAGACGTCCGGCAGGGTATTCTTACTGTATATTACTGTCCACTCTGTTGTTGGGGGCCTCTCCAGCATGTCCCATACCGCAGTACTGGCTCTAGCCAGCGGACGGCGCTGTTGTATAATGGCAGAAAGAGAAAGCCTCCTAGGCAACCCTGAATCCAAAATTGGATTGCAAAGGGGTAATGGCTAACATAAATGCATGATGTTACAGCAAGCAAGATTTCGGGGATGTCTCGCCCCTTTCGTCAGGCTATAACACATTGCTGCTATACAAGAGCGCCAGCCCAATGGAAGTGTCGCCCATGGGACCACGGAGAAGAGGTTCTGGGGCCGGTTTTTGGAAGTGGTCGAAGGAATGATTGTCAGTGGGGTCTTTACCACCCAGTCTGTACCTCATCTAGTTCTGTAAAATGCAACCATAGGGAAACAGTAAGTCCAGAAGGTCTTAAATCCTCCAACCAGGGGAGCATCTACCATAAAAGCAGAATATGCAACTGCAGTGAAGCCTATATATGGGAGGCATCTTAGCGCAGAATAGCCCCTCACTCACTTATTGGGGGGCATTTTGTTCCAAGTCTTTCTTCAGGCCTCATGTGGAATCTAAACTGCTGCATGGACTGTAAACTGGATGATTGTGCTTGATTCTGGGTCTGATGGGAAGGGATGTGGGGCTTTAGGCTGAACATAAAGGAGGGCGTTCTGTTGAGGAGCGTGCACCATGAGGGTAGACCACTTTCATTGTGCATTTGGGCCTTCCGTCCTTAAACTAACTGCACTCCAGCCATTGCTGCAGTTGACACCTCAAAACAGAGACTGGAAATCATAAGGTTCAACAGGACTGCACTAGTGCGGCATGACTGCTGCTGAAGGTGAGCTGTCTCTTGATTTAGGCACTGTATGTCAGTACTTTTATTTGGGCGCTCTATGGCAGTATTGTTTGGATACCGTGTCTTACTTATTTTATTTGGGCAGTGTATGGTGGTTTTGTTTAGTCACTATATATAAGCACTATTATATGAGCACAGTGTAGCAATGTTATTTGGGCAGTGTATGTTACTGCTTTTATTTGGGCACTGTGTGGCAATGTTATTTGGGCAATGTATGGTGTGTTTTTTTTAGGCACTGTATGTAAGCACTATTATCTGAGCACAGTATAGCTATATTATAGTAAAATTTGGGCACTGTATTTCACTACCTTTATTTGGGCACTGTATGTCACTACCTTTATTTGGGCATTGTATGGAAATGTTGGGAATAATATGAAGATATATTTGGACACTGTATGTAACTACTTTTATTTGTGTACTGTATGGCAATATTATTTATGCACTTTATGGTATTATTTGGGCACTGTATGGCAATACCTTTATTTGGACAATGTATGGCAGTGTTATTTGAGCACTTTCTGACGATATTATTTGGGCACTATATGGCAGTTTTTTTTAGCACTTTTTGGCAGTATTATTTGCGTGCTGGTTGGCAGTGTTATTTGGGCACTGTACAATGGTATTCTTTAGACACTCTGCGGCACTACTTTTATTTGGGCACTGTATGTCATTATATTTATTTGGGCTCTGTATGGCATTGTTACTTGAGCACTGTATTGGAGTATTTTTGGGTACTGTATGGCATAACCTTTTTTGGGCACTGTACAGCAGTTATTTGGGCCCTTTGGTATTAGTTTGGCACTGTATGGCAATGTTTCTTTAGCACTGTATGGCCATATTATTTGGATACTGTACTTCTTTTATGTGGGCACTGTATGGTGCATTGTTTGGTTACTATGTTTCTTAGGTATTCGGCCATTGTATGGTGGCATTATTTAGATACCTCATGAGGGTACCACAACATATAGTGTATAGCAGTGTTTAACAAAAGACGACAAGAGGCTACAGAAAAAAAGTTTGCACAGGAGCCCTTGCATCTATAATAAGGCCATAGGGGACCCAGTTGCACCATCACCTTTCTTAGCAGGCATTGTCAATATGAATTAAGGGCCATTTACATGCAAAGATAACCTTTCAAACAACTGAAAGATTTTGCAAACTATTTGCATAAAGCGTTAAATGCCATCATCTTTATTTACATGCCAAAGGGCCTCCAGGAGCTGTTTGCAGAGCCCAGCCTGCGATTAATTACTTTCCATAGGCACAGCAACATTAGCAAACAAAGGAAAAAAGGAGACAGGCCAGGGACAAAGGTATATATAAAACATTAATCCGTATACTGCCATTCTGTATAAACCAGCTGTTCGCCCGCTAAACAGAGGGGCATTAATAGTACCAGTGGAAATGACTAAACTGAAAAAGAATTAGGCCAGACGGCTTGGCAGGCCTCCTTACAAGTCTTTAGGTCCAATTAAGAAATGAAGACTAAAAAAAAAAAGGTTCTAAAAATCCCACATAGGGTGTAAGTAATCAGATTGTGCCGAAATAAACCCCCTAAACAATCTAATCAGGCCTATATAATCTTTAAAGAACAAGTTCAAAGCTTGCGGGGCTTTCGCTGATTACTCACATGCCATTTGGATAACAGGGCAGAAAAGCGTTCAACCTTTTACCAGTAATTACCTGGAGAGGATCCAGCCGCGCGGCCCCGGCTTCCAAATTCACTTTAGGAAAAGGGATCAACAAGAGCAATGACATTACAACATGACTTAATGCTGTCTTACCAGGAATGCATTATTCGTATTATTCCTATTGGAAAGCATCAGAGGGGAGGATTTATCAATACTCGGAGCCCCGGAGCCAGACGGGGAGGCTGCCAGGTGCAACCGCCGTGTATAAATCAGACACCTGACATGACCAATCTGATTGCTCTGCATCACTCACTACTACCATTTTCTTGTATCAATCTGAGTTTTTAGTAACGGTGTTGCGATTGGTTGACCTTCTGCTGTAATGCTATAAATACAAGAGCCTCATGTCATGTCCTATAATATTTTATTGCAGGTTTGAAACTAGATCGGAAGTGTTTATGGAATCAGGCAAGCATGGCACGGGCTGCGTTACCCAGCTGAATGGTCCGGCCACAACACACGGTAACAGAATGTTGAATACGGGAAGTTTTTTTTTTAACCCTTTCCAATCCAATTTGTATCCTGGTTTTCCTAGAGGGCTTACTCTTTTTCTGCAGTTATACGATGGCACTATCTGCTGGCTAAAGCCAGTACTGCATGAGGTGACACGTTGGATAGGCTCCGACAGCAGAGAGGCTGGCAATGTACAGTAAGAGAACCCTGAAGGACGTCTTCTAACATCGGAGCTGTACAGCCTTAAATGATAATGTCGTCAGACAGTGGATTGGAAAGGGTTAATTTCAAAAAAATAAATCTTGTTATTTGTATAGCGCCAACTTATTCCGCAGCGCTTTCAGGTAATTTTCATTTATTACACCCCACCAAGCTGGGTACTCATTTTACCGACCTCGGAAGCATGTAGGGCTGAGTCAACCTTGAGCCAGCTACCTGAACCAGCAGGGATTTAACTTGTAACCTTCAGGTCGTGGGCGAGAGCTTAGGACTGCATTTCTGGTGCCCTAACACTCTGCGCCACACAAGGCTCTACATTTTGTTATATTCTGGCCTTGAGCTCCTGCACTCAATACCCCGTAATGACAAAGTGACAACAGAATGTTAGAAATCATCATAAATTAAAAAAAAAGATTGAAAAACTAACATCTTACATTGACATAAGTATTCACACCCTTTGGTATGGCACTTTGAAATTTAGCTCTGGGGGCCTGCCATTTTTCTTGATCATCATTGAGATGTTTCTTCACCTTGATTTGGGTCATTTGTGATAAATTCAGTTTATTGGACATCATTTTAAAATACGCCCCCCTGTCTATATAAGGTCTCACAGCTCACAATGCATATCAGAGCCAAAACCAAGCCACAAGGAAAGAACTGCCTGTAGATCTGGGATTGTGTGGAGGCACAGATCTGGAGAAGACTACAAAAATAATTTCTGTTGCACTGAAAGTTCCCAGAAACATAGCGGCCTCCATAATTCTTACACGGAAGATGTTTGGAACAACCAGAACTCTTGCTAGAGACGAACCACCAAATTAAGACTCCTTGCACACAGAGCAATAAATCGTTCATATGAGTGAACCATGACAGAGTTCGCTCGTACGGTCAATTTGTACAGGCAGATAAATATTTACAATTTACTCATCTTTAGGTCATTCACTGTAGCCATGAATGTGAACAACTGAAAGATCGCTGTTCACATGCAGCTAGTTGTGAACAAGCAAATGATTATTTTTTTGCCTGCATAAAAAGAACGATAAGCGAAGCAATTATAGTTCATCGTTTAATAGTTGGCCGTGTTTATAAATTCACACAATCCAACAAGTTCTTTGGAACGATAATAATTTAGTGTAAAAGGGCCCTAACTAGAGATGAGAGAGTAGTGCCTTAGCAGAGTATCTCCCCGCTTGTCTCTAAAGATTCGGGGGGCGGGGAGCGGCGGGGTAGAGCGGGGAGGAACGGAGGGGAGATCTCTCTCTCCCTCTCAACCCCCGCTCCCCCCCTGCTCCCCGCCACAACTCACCTGTCAACCGCTCCGGCCCCCGAATCTTTAGAGACGAGCGGGGAAATACTCGGCTAAGGCACTACTCGCTCGAGTAATGTGCCTTAGTGAGTATACTCGCTCATCTCTAGCCCTAACTAATTGGGGGAGAAGGGTCTTGGTAATAGAGGGGACCAAGAACCCAATGATCACGCTGGCTGAGCTCCAAAGATCCTGTGTGTAGATGGAAGAGTCTTCCAGAAGGTGAACCATCACTGCAGCCTCCACCGATCTGGGCTTTATGGCAGAGTAGGCAGAAAGAAGCCTCCTCAGTAAAAGACATGAAAGCCACCTGGAGTTTACCAAAAAATATGTGAAAGACCTCAGATTGTGAGAAACAAGATTCTCTGGTCTGATGAAACCAAGATTGAACCTCAATTCTAAGTGTTCTATCTGGAGGAAACTGGCGCTGCTTGTCACCTGCCCAATACCATCCCTACAGAGAAGCCTGGTGGTGGCAACATCATGCTGGGGGAGCGGAGACCAGGCAGGGTGGATGGAAAGCTGAAGGGAGCAAAGTACAGAGATATTCTTAATGAAGACCTGACCCAGAGCACAAGGGACCTCAGACTGGGCTTAAGGTTCAGCACCCAACAAGACGATGACTCTTAAGTACACAGCCAAGACAACGGAGGAGGGGCAACTTTGTGAATGTCCTTGAGTGGCCCAGCCAGAGGCTTGGCTTGAACCCAATTAAACATCTCTGGAGAGACCTGAAGATGTCTGTGCACCAACAGCCCCATGCAACTTTACAGAGCTTATGGGGATCTTCAATCAACAATGAAAGGCAATCCCCAAATCCAGGTGTGGAAACCCTGTAGCATCACACCCAAGAAGACTGAAGGCTGTAATTGCTGCAAAAGGTGCTTCAACTAAGTACTGAGTACGGGGCGTGAATACTTATGTCAATGCAAAATGGTAGTTTCTCTTTTTTTATTTACAAACCTTTCTAACGTTCTGTCTTCACTTTGTCATTGTGGGGTATTAAGTGATGGGGAAAATTTTTGAATTTGTTTTTTAATTTGCACAACATAACAAAATGTAAAAAAAAAGGAAGGGGTCCGAAGACTTTCTCGATGCACTGTATATGACTATAAACCAGGCATGCAGATAAGTGTATGCCATAGATTTGACTTGGCATGATTAAGCCCCAGGATGAAGGGTCAGACCCCCCACTGATTATACATGGAGTCATCAATTGAAAATGATAAATTTCAATAAGCTGTTATCCTCTGTATTACATGGAGACTATTCAGAAGAATGTCCACCATGTAATGCTTAGATAATCTGGGTCCGCCTGAATGGGAGGTGCTCGTAAAAGGGCATCCTGAGCAGGAGGGACCTTCCCTATGACGTCTATGTGCCCTCATAGGCCAAATGAACTAGGGTGGTCTTCATGAGGCAACTCATTTAAGGTGTGTGGTATGCACTTACCTCTGGCTTAGAGGGGTTGTACTACAATAGAATTTTATCACCTATCCATAGGAAACCCCCACCAGCCCCCCTCGCAACTGAGACCCCCACCAATTCCAAGAACGTGGGTCCTGTGCCCCCCTTTGCTCCTCATAGTGTGTTCACTTCACTCCCACAGGCAGTGGTCGCACATATGCAATACCGCTCCATTCATCTCCAGTGGGACTGCCAGACATAGCTGAGTGCTTGTACTCAAGCTATTTCCATTAGTCCCATTTAAATGAATGGAGCTGCGCATGCTACAGGCTACACCTGCATTGGAGCAGCTGTCTAGTTTCTGGTTGCCCCAATCCCTATAGATCTGCTACATGGAACCATCCATATTTCCGTCATTCAGTGTTGTTTACTAATAGTAATGATTGCACCGCATGTCCTGTCAGGGCGGACTCACACGGGCGATATATTCCCACACAATTTCCATCCGATTGTGATATGGAAAGAAATTGCACGGGAAAAGAACGGATTCATTTGAATGGGCTCATGCACATAAGCGATCTCTCTTACTCGCATGATATAGTGTGTCCCGCACGCTAGACGGAGTGTCCATGTACTGTGCGGTGCGAGTTGTGCCCGAGGATCTCAGACACTACTCGCTATCGGCAGTCTGTATACGGCCTCCGGCACAAACACTCAACGAAGATCAAAGTTTCCAAAAGTAATAGCCCAAGAACTTTAAAATACTATCAAGATGGTATATGAGACCAGAGAGGCTTCGCTCCCTCTTCCCGTCGGCTTCAAATACTTGCTGGCGATGCCTTGGGGAGGTGGGCTCGATGCTACATATATGGTGGGAGTGCCCTATGATCAGACCCATCTGGCGAGACATGGGAAAACTATACGAGAAGGTGAGCAGGGAACCACTGACCCTGACACCCGAGGTGGCACTTCTTTCCATCCCTCCACCAGGTGCCCACTCTCTCAAGAAAGGCCTGCTGAAATTCTTTATCATGGCCACGAGGCAAGTAATACCCAGATTCTGGAAGCAGGACACAGAAATCCCCAGATGTGCGTGGGTAGAGGCACTAGACGAAATTGAAAGACTAGAGAGATTGAGATCACAGGACGACCCAACCGGACGCGAGAACTTCTACCGCACCTGGGCAGTCTGGATAGACGCACGTAACTCTCCTTTAATCACTAGGTGGCTACAGGACGGTAACTGCGGGTAACCAACTCACACCTTAAGTAGTAAAGATAACCAAAGGGTATCAATCTGGATCCCCCCCTGACCCCCCCCATCCCACTCTCCCCTTGCACCATACCACTCCCACCTCCCCTTGTCTGTCAATTAACAGAAGATAACTCACACATAATAACATTGTTTTTCATAATACTTTTTGTATTTCTTAAAAGTTGCAACAACAAGTTTGAGACGTGATTATCACGCCACTTCTACTACATGTTAAAGTAAAGTTACATATGCAACATAAAACCAATAAAATATGTTGAAACAAAAGTAATAGCCCAAGAATGATATTAAGGCTGGGGTCACACGAGATGGAATTTCAGTGGCATTGCACTGCGACTTTCTCTGCCCATAGAGAGGAGAGAGGCCGCTATGGAAACGAGGAAATAATTGACATGCGGTGGAATTGAATTCCGCACCACATGTCAGTTTTCGTGCAGCTTGGTCGCAACAGATTGGTCGCAGCGTGTGGACCAGATTTTTGCTAAATCTCGTCCACTTTGCTGGCTAATCCCGGTATTATGAGCCGTGTGCGGAATTGCCATGCGGACATTCCGCACGGAAACTCTGCAGCAATTCCGCCTCGTGTGAATCCAGCCTTAAGGAATATTAAATAATATAAAAATAATAATATAGTGATACATGTGAATACCAAAAATAACAATATAGGAAAGTTCAGTTTGGAGCGTTTTAAGGTGGACTGATGGAGTTTTTGCCAATAACTTGCATATACTCGAGCAACATTAATGCAAAGGCTTCTTAATTTTCCTTGAGTGCTTTCTGTTGTATTAATTAACACTGAAGTTCTGCAAATCATTAAAGAGTTTATAGCTGCAACGTTGTCACAGCGATTCTCTTAGATATAAAATGACATAATGTAGGGTTATCCGATGGGAATTTCTGTTGGTGGCTGCCATTACCAATGTTTTACTGGCCCAGAACAGTGAGAACAATCGGGAACAGTGAAGTGCTCACACCATGCAAGTATATAAAGGGGATTTTCTGAACTCCCGGTATCATGTTGCTCAGGATGTGAGCGTCAATGCCAGGAGAACGAAGGGTGACAACGCAGCCTCTGATACGCTGCAGCAGTCATGTGACTTCTCGTGACGTCAGCTGTCACAACAAATGCTGGGACCGCAGCGGGGCTGTAGAGCTGGATCACGGTGCTGGTGGGCAGGGGCGTAACTATAGAGGGTGCAGAGGATGCGGTTGCACCCGGGCCCAGGAGCCTTAGGGGGCCCATAAGGCCTCTCTTCTCCATATAGGAAGCCCAGTACTATGAATAAAGCATTATAGTTGGGGGCCCTGTTACAGGTTTTGCATTGGGGCCCAGAAGCTTCAAGTTATGTCTCTGTGCAGCATGGTTTAGGTATGGGTACGGGTACAGAAACAGATAGAGGGGGGGGCCCAGCTCATGTTTTGCATCAGGGCCCCCGAGCCTTTAGTTACGCCCCTGGTGGTGGCGTAAGTGTAACTTACTTTAACATTTTACTACAGGCAGCCCTATTAAAGGGATATTGTCCAATAACTGGACAATCCCTTTAAATGACAGAGATCGGGAAATGCAGTCATAATGATTTTCTTATGTACCTTCGATACATGTGAGAAGATTATAAGTCTAGGATCGGAAACCACCAGTAATCTCCAGAATAATAGGGCCGTATAGAGAAATCCTATTCCTTATCACCGCTCAGAGATTTCTGTTACTGGAAACCTGACAACATTTGCAGAAAAGTTCAAACAAAAACCTCTGTACAGCGCCAACGGGGTTCGATCTTTCTATAGATCCATTTCATTGTGAAAATCTGCCATGATCTGAAGTCACACAGATCACCACTGTGACCATCTCGCATATTTTTGACAGATCAGACGATCAATTTTGACTAGATTTCCCTTTAAAGTTCTGTCTCTTTGCTTTACCTAGCACAGGACTACTGAAGAGTACTGCTGTCAGGCAACCAGGCATCTGTAGAAAGAATATGGCTACCTCTGTCCATAAAGAGATCAACTACAAAGAACATATCCGCGCAAGCCAGGGACAACTCATTGATTTTAAATAGGCACTACTTATTTTCCCCTGCGGGGGTGCTGCAGTGCAATCAAACACTTGTTGCCGGGTTCCTCTGCAGATCACACTAATCTCTGTGATGAAGTTGCAATTTATTTTTAAGGGACCCATCCAAGAAAACTTATATAACCACCTCTGATGGGGTTTAATGGGCCTCCCTGGGGTTATATTCATTTACTCTTCTTTGTATAAAACTCTAAGTTCTTCTTTTATACAGCGAGCTCTGCACCTACTGCAACGGAAAGCTTGGAGCGTTCTTGGGATCACACAGAACCAGCGACAGACTCCACCAGCAAGGTACTGTGACCCCGGTTACTTAACATCAGAGCCGAGACCCTCAGCAAACAGATGATTTTGCCAAGGGGACGCTGCCTCCGAATGCTCATTGCTCATGCAGCGGCCTCTACAGGGTAAATGTAGTATTACTTGGGGCCATTTAAATAATGAAATTCATGGGCAGACCGGGCTGTGATGAGATGACCTCTTTAATGATTTTTTTTCCCCTGTATGTACAGGTTATATACATTTTTATGAATTGCCTTTTGCTCCCTGCCATTAACTCCATCAGCTCTATAACTGCTTACGTAGGGGGTTCCTTTGGTTAGAAGAAAAATATTACAAGATGCTCTATGAAAAGAAAAAGTCTGAAAAATATTACAAAAAGCAGAATTTTTTAGGATGGCAAACAAAATGATCCCCTTGTAATCTAGCTCTGGTGAGCAGCAGTTGGCACGTGATATACTGTAGCCATGTACATACATCACCTCTAATCTTGGGTGCGCTTTGGAGATAGGAAAATTAGATGGTGAGCTCTGTGACTGCGTACAATCCTGTATATCAGAAAGTTAGTTAATAACCGGGTACCGCTTGGCTATATGAATGTCCCCTACAGTAGATTCCATCATGACCTGTAATAGTCACACAAAGGTTCTATCTCATTGACAGTGGAGCGAAGTCGGTGAGTTCTACGGTTCTCCGAACATGTTCGCTCGCTTCACCCTGGAGATGTCACAGCAGTATATCCGGGAAGAGGAATTGCGTGCCAGACATCAGACCGCTCTGCTCCGGCTCCGAGAAGAAGCTCTTAAGGAGAAGACCAAAGCAGAATTGGCACTGCTAAACCACCAGAAGATGTGAGAGTTTTTCTTGTATTGCAGAGAATAGAGCCAACAATAGGATGAGCAGCTGTATTCTAGACGAGGGGTATCCAGCCCACGAGCCACATGCAGCCCAGGATAGCTATGAATGGTGCCCACACAGGCTGAATCTGGAGGAGGCGAGGGTGCAGGTGGTAACTGGCACAGTGGCAGGCTGTAGCTTCCACTCACAGACAGGCTGAAACAGATAATGAGGCAGTGGCCGGCACTTGCAGCTCTATGACTGTCTGAGTCACATCAGGTTCAGCGTGATTCTTCCTTCTGTCCTCCCGAGTTTTGACAGCTCCTATCCAGTATGGAGGTGAAGATGAGAGACAGTGGTCTCATCTTGATCAGCCATTGCTGTGTGTCCCTCCCATGGTGTCAGAAACTGGTCCGTGGCCATGAACTGCATGTGAGCCAGGACAGGTTTCTGTGTCCAGGCTTGCATGCAGAAGAAGGGACTAACTCCAGTCTGGAGTTCATCTGGCCTGGCAGTGGGAGTTGTTTGATGGCACAGTGGAGGGGACAATCGGTGGTTTGAAGGACTGTAGAGAACAATGGGGTTGTGTGGAAGATGATGCCCTGCACCTTTAGTGTTTGTGTATTTAACTCTTCTTCTTCCAATGTGGCCCAAAGACGCTACAAGATTGGATCACCCTGTTCTAGACTATACTAGGTGTCTTATCCACTTCTAGATTACTCTCGGATCCTTACCCACTTCTAGGTAACTCTAGGATCCTTATCTACTTCTAGGTTAGGGTCAGAGGCGTAACTTGAAGTTTCTGGGTCCCCATGCAAAATCTGTAACAGGGTCTCCAAATACAATTCTTTATTCATAGTACTGGGCTTCCTGTATGGAGAAAAGTGTCCTTATGGGCCCCTTAAGGCTCCTGGGCCCGGGTGCAACCACATCCCCTATAGTTGCACCCCTGGTTAGGGTACTCCTACACTTCAGCGCCCAACAGCCGTCCCAAAGACTATTGCTCCTGTGCTTTCACACAGGAGCAATAATCGGTCACTAATTGGAGGCGGAGCGTGCTGGAGGTCTCTTCCATCGACCAACCTGCATTTAGAGTAAATAAGCAGTCATTCATAGAGTCATAGTTTTTAGGTGAACTGAAAACCAAGTGAATCGGATATATAAGCCATTCTCGCTCACTTGCCCTGTGACTGTTGACCCGTGTAAATTATTACCCCTTATTCTAGGTGTCTTATCCATTTCTGCGTTACTCTAGATTTCTTATCCACTTCTATGTTGATCCAGGACCCTTATTCACTGCTAGTTTAAGCTAGGTGTATTATCAAATTCTAGTTTACGCTAACTGACTCATCCATGGGCATAGAATAAGCTCCACTTTTCTTGGACCAGGGCTTCTATTATTAGGCTGCAGGGACAGACTGAGAATTTGGGTAGTGCCCGCAGGCCCATGGCCAAAGGGGGTGGGGAGTCACAACCTCTTGGTCAATGAAAACTGTACCTAAAGTTAAAATGTGTGGGGTCTGCGACAAAAAGAAATAAACTAGAAGTGGAAAACGCCCTGCAAATTAATTTTATTAACCCAAATCAAGTGTATGATGACTCTTGTATTTTTTTTTAATGAACTCATTATCTTTAACCGCTTAGTGACCACCAATACGCCTTTTTACGGAAGTCACTAATGAGCTTTAAACCCATGCATACAGCTTTTAAGGCGTTGGCTTGGCTGACTACTGACAGCCAGGCTCCTGCTCTAACCACAAGGTAAGGAGAAACCTCAGATTCTGGCAGTGTAACCCCTTACGTGCCACATTCCATGGCAACTGTAGCATGAAAGCATATGACCGGGAGGGAGCAATGCTATCACAACGTATCAATGGGCTGCTATGGCAGCCAAAGGTCTGACAAGGTCCTCTGTGTCTGCCATGTAACTCAACTCAACTCGAAAAAAGCGATACTCGTTCGAGTAATTGCTCTAAACAAGCATGTTCGCTCATCTCTAGCGTTCATAATAGAGATTACCGTGTTCATAATGACCCAGACAATGAAAATCTTTTGTTATTGATCCCGCTTGGTGAACGCCATAAAAATCATTTTAAAATGTAATACCAAAATTGTTTTTCTTTTGTTGTTTTTGCCTCCCAAAAAACACAATAAAAAGCAATCCAAAAGTCACATGTACCTCCGGTACTTACAAAAAGTATAACAAAAAACCAATGCCTTATATAGCTCCGTTGCTAGAAAAATAAAAAATGTTATGGGTCTTATAATGCAGCGATGCGGATTCAATTGTTTTTCATTAAAAATGTGTGTGTTTTGTGCAAAAGTAGTAAAAAATGTTCTATATAAATTTGGTATTGCAGGAATCATGCTGATCCAAATAAGAAAAGTATTAGGTTATGTTCAGCGAATGGTGAACGCTGTGTGAAGAAAACCCAAAAAGCAATGGAGGAATTTCTGTGGAGGGAGGGAGGGAGGGAGGGAGGAAATTTGAAATCTCCCCCACCCCCAAACAAATGTGATAGAAGTTATACAACACATTATATGAACCCCAGAGTGGTGCCATTAAATACAAGTCTTCCCACAAAAAACAAGCACTCACTTGGCTATGTCAACGAATTATGGCTCTTGCAATGCAATTAGGAAAATCGCTTGGTCCAGGGGCGTAACTAAAGGCTCAGGGGCCCTGATGCAAAAGGTGAGCACCCCCCCCCCCCCCTCCCCCTCTATCTGTACCTGTACCCGTACCCATACCTAAACTATGCTGCACAGAGGCGTAACTTGAAGCTCCCGGGCCCCAATGCAAAACCTGTAACAGGGCCCCAACTATAATGCTTTATTCATAGTACTGGGCTCCCTATATGGAGAAGAGAGGCCGTATGGGCCCCCTAAGGCTCCTGGGCCCGGGTGCAACCGCATCCTCTATAGTTACGCCCCTGGCTTGGTCCTTAGGGCGCAAAATAGGCTTTCCACTAAGTGGTTAATGCCTGGGGGGCCCGAATCACTCTTTCTGTTCCAATCCTTAAGCCATCACAACTTCTTTGTAGAATATTGTGCAGCGGCCCAGGACCAGACCTTGAGCTGAGGGGACGGCGGGGTATGCTTTGGCAGACAGCTCATGGTGGCTGTACCATCTCCCTCTTTCCAAGATGGCCGAAGGGTAGCCCAGCCACCCGCTGGGGGAGACTGAAAGGGGGTTTTACCTGGTTCTCTCAGCGGTGCCCTTGTTTTGTCATCGTGACGTCAGTGCCCCTGAATAAGTGACGAATTCACTCATCCAGAATAAAGTGCAGATCCATTTTCCAGACACCAGACATTAACTCATTCATGCCCTGTTTTGGGTTAAGACAGATAACACTGTACCATTCAACACTCCTAACAGTGACACGAGACACACATAAAACATACAGACTCTGGAGGGACCCCAACCCTGGGCCACTACTGCAGCTATGATATGTGGTGTTTCATAGTCAACCAAGGTAAGATTCAGCATTGCTGTGATATTCTATTTAAATCTCTCACAGTTTTCAGGACTTATGTTTGAGCTAGTGAATGGAAACATTTTTGCTTACATCCAGATGCCGAAAACTAGTACTGCCATACGTAATACGGCAATTGTATCCTCTCTGTACAGTCTACTGCAAGATGAGCAGTGTGGACTCTGATGCATAGTACCTGCACGGGCCCAGGACCCTTATGGGACCCATAAGGCCTTTCTTCTCCCTACAGTAGTAGTATGAATAAAGCATTATAGTTGGGGTGCCCTGTTACAGATTTTGCATTGGGGCCCCGAATCTTCAAGTTACGCCTCTGCCTGCACTGATACCCCCGGGGGTGAGCGGGGGGTTGTAGAGGGGAGTCGGGGGGAGAGAGAGAGAGCTCCCCCCTGTTCCCCACTGCTATCGCCCGCTCCACCACGCCGCCCCCCGGCGCCCCCAAATCTTTTTGCCAGAGTAGTCAGTTACTCGAAAAAAGCGGTGCTCGATTGCGAAATCGCCCTAAACGAGTACGTTCGCTCATCTCTAATTAAGACACAAAGTACTGTATAATAGAGCATTTCAGAGGGGTCCTTTACAGATGTATGTCTGACAGGTGGGGATCTTAGCACTTCGGGGAACAAGAGTCTCATTTTCCTGTTGCACAATAAGGGTGAAATCTCACAGTGCGGCTGCCCACAATAGGGCCAAACCACATCCACCTATGGTGGCCAATGGCTGCGTGATTTAATGGTAAAATTGTATGCCAGTCAGCCACTATGTTCGGGCTTGGTGTATCCTTGTGTGACCAGCCATGCCTTGTTGTTTGATCCTTAAATGTGGCCACAAGAGGATGAGAAGCCTATAGTATTCCATTAGCGACCGGCCTATTTTGCACCTTAAAGGGGTTGTCCCGCGAAAGCAAGTGGGTCTATACACTTCTGTATGGCCATATTAATGCACTTTGTAATGTACATTGTGCATTAATTATGAGCCATACAGAAGTTTTCAGAAGTTATTCACTTACCTGTTCCGTTGCTAGCGTCCTCGTCTCCATGGTGCCGTCTAATTTTCAGCGTCTAATCGCCAGATTAGACGTACTTGCGCAGTCTGGGTCTTCTGCTTTTCTCAATGGGGCCGCTCGTGCCGGAGAGCGGCTCCTTGTAGCTCCGCCCCGTCACGTGCCGATTCCAGCCAATCAGGAGGCTGGAATCGGCAATGGACCGCACAGAAGCCCTGCGGTCCACCGAGGGAGAAGATCCCGGCGGCCATCTTCAGCAGGTAAGTAAGAAGTCACCGGAGCGCGGGGATTCAGGTAAGCGCTGTCCGGTTTTCTTGTTTAACCCCTGCATCGGGGGTTGTCTCGCGCCGAACGGGGGGGCTGTTGAAAAAAAAAAAAACCCGTTTCGGCGCGGGACAACCCCTTTAATGATCAGGCAATTTTTTTAAGTTCATATGTTGTTACCTTGCAAGAGCTAATAAGGAAGATGGAATAATACCTCCACAGCGCCACCTATTGGAAGGCAGCATTCCTTTAAGCCAAAGTTAGATTCTTTATACAAGCCTTGTAACAATGACTGGGAATTAAAAGCAAAGCCAGACTCCATGCCCAGACAGCTGTTTCAGGCTACTTGCCCTTCATCACTGTAGAGTAGGAGTCTGGCTTTGCTAGTGAGAGGCTTTTAATTCCTAGTCATTGTTACAAGTCTTGTATAAAGAGTCTGACTTTGGCTTGAAGGAATGCTACCTTCCAATAGGTGGCGCTGTGGAGGTATTATTCCTTCTCCCTTATTTGCATATTACCCAGAGGAGCATGAATGGCCTTTTGAGTTTCCTCACTCCGTCTAGGTGCTCTCCCTAAGGAGAAAAGATTGCAAGAGCTATAACATTTCTATTTTTTGGTGGACATAATTGTATTTGCATCGCTTCACTCTTTCCACAACCCATAATATTTTAATGTTTTGGCCAAATAAGCTGCAGGAGGCCTTTTTTTTTGTGAGGCGAACTACAGTTTCCTTTCGTACAATTTTGGGTTACATGTGACTTTTTGATAACTTTTTATTGCTTTTATTTTAGGCACATAAATGACATTTTGTTGTGTTGGCTATTAATCTTTTTTTACAACATCTACCCTGGGGTATAACAGACAATATTTTTATAGTACAGGTTATGATGAACATAGTGATGCGTAATGTTTTTCTATGATAAAGGGGGTTTGTAAGGAAAAAGTGGGGGCTCTTTCTTTCTTTTTTTTTGTAACTTTTTTTGAACTTTATTTTTTTTTTTGCCCTTTCAAGGGACTTAAAGATGCGATCGCTCACTAATATATTACTGTGCTCTACCTATGTAGTGCAGTATAGTGTACTTTTCGTATATCCGCAATCAGACTCTGCAGGAGGCCAGAGGCAAGGTCTAATAGGATGGCACATCTGGCAGATCCGGAGGCTTTAATGAGGCCTCCGGCTGCCATGGACATCCATCGACACCATGTGATCACATAGCAGGGTGCCAATGGTTGACAGGGCGAGCTACCTCCCCCTTATAGAAACAAGCATGGTGCCAGCAGCACAATCCAGAGCTCTTTAGTAGTGAAGCAACATGCGAAGTTACCTGGAACCAGAATCAATGGATCCCATCTAGAACCATAGAAGGGAGACATGACAGCCTTCAAGGTGCAAAATGTAGAAGTCTTTATTCCTCCAAGAACATAAAAGCAGCAACGCTTTTGAGCGAACTGCTTCCATATTCGTAGATTTATATCAATGAAACTATGGGTTTTTCTTGATCTCCTCTTTATAACATTCTTTTTGAGATTTGATTGGCGGATCTCTCTATATAAGTAAATTGTCATTCTGGGAGCGGCTGATTGATATATGTTTGTAACATCCCTTTCATCGCTTATGCAAATGTTTTTGGCAATCTCACATATATGAAGGATGTGTTTAGGCGCGATGGTTTGACGCACAAATATGACGTTTTACGAACATCATCTTGTGGGATTTGGCGATTGTATTCTTGCAGGCTGATCAAAGATGATGTAAGTGTGTTGGATTTGCTTTTGGGAAGGGCTTATATTACTAATTCTTTCTTGAGTAACTCTATATATATGAGGCACTTTTATGTATGAGCCACCTCCTTCTGTCAGTATCTTACCTACCATGATGGCTATTCATCACGGCATGTAAGGGGTTAAACAATTGGAAACAAACGCTTCTCCGTTCCTGATCGTTAGTGCAGGGATTCCCGAGCCAACCTTAGATTAGGCTGCTGTAAAAACAGTGGCCCAGCCTAATGGGTTGAAGAAGCTTGGCCATCTCTCTCCTGCTTTGCAGTCAAGCACCTAAGTTTAACCCTTTGCAATCCAATTTTGGATTGAGGGTTTCCTAGGGGGCTTTCTCTTTCTGCTATTATACAACGGCGCCATCTGCTGGCCACAGCCAGTACTGTGGTATAGGACATGCTGGAGAGGCACCCAACAACAGAGCGGCCAGTAATATACAGTAAGAATACCCTGCCGAACGTCTTCAGACATCGGAGCTGTACAGCCTTCAATCAGAATGTCTTAAGACGTCAGACAGTGGATTGGAAAGGGTTAACGGAGTAACAGGGTCACAGGACTCCTTTTCCCCAACACCTCGGGGTCTCAGACGAGTTTACTAAAAACCAGTTAATCCCAGTTGATTTCTTGTTTTCTTCAGATATTGGAAATCGAAGAACGAGCCAATTAAGATGGAAGAGCTTGTGAGTCAGGAACTTGAAATCCAGAGAAACCTAAAAGAAGAGCAGGTACCAAAAAACCAGCGACTGACGGGGACTGTGTGGTCATGTGCTTATTATGGGTGATGTCCGCATATGGAAGCTGGCTGATAATTTACTTAAACAGTGGAAACAGTGATATGACTTGTTACTTTCCATTCTCCAATCTTATCACTGTACAGATTATCCTTATCAGGAGCTGAGAATGTGGCCGCTTGTCACACAGCTCTCGCTCGTAGAATCAACATGTATATATAGTGGAGCTAGGTAAAAAACTCTTTCAGATCATTGCTTGTATACAGGTCATTTTGTCCCCCCAGGCAGAAATTAGGCACTTGCACAACGTCTACAAGGCTGCCCACCAGGAGAGGAAGTTATTGCTGAGACAGCAGAAGGAGATACTGAGGATACAGCAGTCGGCAGCCCATATCCAGCATAAACTGCACAAGTCTGGGGTGACGCCTCAGGTATGGACTAGGAAAGTAGCTTTATTTTTGTTCTAAATGATACAGCCTTGCTTGTGAAAACCTGCCCTGACCTAGTCCTGCTCACAGGGCTGCAGAGAGGGTGTCACAGTGCATCCAGTGTAGACAATCCTCTGTGAGCTAAACACAACAGCAACATAAAAAAATCTCTCTACAGTCCCGGAATCCAGGCTGATCATACTTACCTACACATATTGTAACACCCCCAGCAGTTGTGTGAGCTGGGGGATTGTAATGCTTTAATTCCTGTTTTCAAGATCTGTACTTACTGGCAGTGGATGGAAACACGGGATATTCGAAAATTACAATGATTTTGCATTATGCATCGATTAGGATAACACTATCAACACATAGATACGATAAGCAGCAAAAACTGGTGACACAGCTCAACCTTCCAATGACAACAATCAGCAGAAAAATGCATTTCGGGGTATAAAACCCCCTTTTCAGATTAGCTTGGATAGATACTACAATTTGATTACTGTAGTATTGCAATGTGTCCACAGTTGTCAGGGCTCGAACCCACAACCTCCTGCACTCCAGGTGGCAGCTCTCTCCATTAGGTCATCCAGGACCTGGACAGCTCCTCTACTGAAATCTAGCCATGCTTCTCTGTTTCCCTGTGTTGACTCCACCCTGTTCTTGATTAAACATCCTATATAAACCTGGCCCTGTTCCCTCCTCCCTTGTGTGATTATTATGCTCCACTAGCCATTGATCATGCTTATGCTCCACTTCCGCTTCCTCCTCTGCTATTCAACTGAGACCTTCTGATATCAACCCCTGGTTTCCCTTCTAAAAACACTACCCACCTCCTCTATTTCTACCATGACACTGAGACCTTCTGATACCGACCTCTGGCTTACCTTCTGACAACGCTACCCGCCTCCTTCATTTGTACTGCAAACAAGGCCTCCCGTTGCTGACTCCTGGTTCATCCCTGTCTACGCTCTCTAGACCTGCGGCTACTACACCTGAGGCTCAAACCCAGTGCCTGAAACCTCTACACCAGTTTTTGTTGTTTATAGTATCTGTTTCTACTTGCGCCCACAGTGGAGCATACACCTGGTTGGCAGCACCTCCATACCATCCAACACCTATTGACTCGCCATCCCTCATGCTTTTAGGGGCTTTTAGGGCCTACCTATATTACTGGTTTGTTCCATCCATTGTTTTCTCCTGGACTTATCAACACATAAAACAATGCATTAGTTTGCTAAATCTCCTCTATTGAGTCATGTTAGTCATTGATCTTGACAGGTTATTAGGACACCACATCAAGGCTTGGGTTATCCTATTTTGTGGTGCTATCAGGCTTTCTGTCTTGGGTGGACTTCTGCTTTGTCCTTCTGATTTTCTGTTCAGGACTTGAGGCGTATTCTTCTCTGTAGGTTTCAGAACTGATTGATCTTGATCCTTCCACTCAACTGGCAAGACACCGCACATTCCATGAATCCACGTTGGCTTCTGAGCATCTGAACCAGAATACGCAGTCATCCATTTCCGAGCTCTCTGAGGATGATGACATCACAGAAAAAACTCAACCAACCGAAACATATCAGTATGTAGTATAGTGACCACCTCAGAAAGAAGCCATCATAAGACTCTTCATATCTGCTTTGTAGCTTCCGTTTATAACAGAAGCCATGGCACAGTGCCAAGTCGATCATATGATAGATACCAACAGCACCCAATGCATCTAAAGTCGAAAATGACACAACTTTGTAAATAGTCTTGCGTCTGCAGCTCCTTTGGTATCATGTCTCTCCATGGTAACAACTAAAAAGTCTGTATAGTCTCATCCTGTCGTCACGTCAGATGAAAAATGACGAGTGAGCCATAATAAGGAAATAGTACAAGAGATCAGTAGGTTTAATATTTTATTTCCCAAAGTGACAATGTAAGGCATATCGGTAAATGCAAAGTTTATGAAAAACATCATTGTATTGTTCCAAGATGCACTTTATTTCTCTCTTTTTTTTTTAATTGTAATGGGAAAATGTTTACAAAAGCTCAAAATAAAAAAGATATTTGAAAAAAAAGATTCAGCTCCCATTGCCAATTAGATTTATTTACCAAATTTACAGGAATCCCGCTAAAAACAATAAAGCAAGAACAATTTAAATAGCTCAACACACAAAATGACTACTGCAGTCTCAGAATTATTCAACCCCCTAAAGACAATCCCTCATCTGAGCACGCATTTGCAAATCAGGTATTGTCTCAAGCACACCTAGTACAACTAATCAATGGCTTCATTAGTTTCATCAGGTGTGCTTGAGATAAAACACATCAAATACCTGGACTGGCTAGGCTAATTGTCATTTAAACTAAGATCATGAGCGCTCGTGTAGAGTATTCACACTTAAAGACTTATCGTTGGATCACAGGCTTATTGTTGGATTCTTGCTCAGGGCTTTACATTCTATTCATTACGTTAAATGGGCCATAAGCTAGGAGAATGGTCGAAAAAGAGATCATTGCTTTCCACAAACAAGGAAAAGGAGATACAGTTGGAAGCCGTTCACAAGTTGAAAGTTAAAGGAACACTAGCTACCCTACCTGGAAAGAGGGAGCTATCATCGTCTGCCAGCAGATTCCTGAGGAGACAGGTAATCAAAAACCCTCAAGTGACTGCTAAAGATCTGCAAAAATGTGGTGGCAGCAGGTTTCCATTTGCACAGTAAGGCGCCTACTAAATGCTGAAGGTTTTCATGCCTGAACTCCAAGATGTCACCTCTACTGACCTAAAAGCACGAGAAAAGTCACTTCCAATATTCTCAAAACCATGTAAGTAAGCCACAGAAGTTTTGGGATTCTGCTCTTTGGAGCACTGAAACAAAACTGGAACTTTTTGGGCTTAGGGATCAGCCGTATGTCTGGAGGAGGAAGAATGAAGCAGATGCTGAAAGAACCTCCGGCCTACAGTGAAGCATGGCAGTGGTTTGGGATGTTCTGGAGTTGCTTTGCTTCCTCAGATGCTGGAAACCTGCAGTCTGTGGAGGGCAAGATGGATTCTATCACGTATCGGGGAAATCCCAGTTGAAAACATCATACCTTCTGTGAGGAAGTCGAAGCTTGGGTGTCATTGGACCTTCCAACAGACAGACAATAATCCCGAGCACACCTCAAACCCCAAAATATTAGTGAACTGGAGGCCATTGCCTATGCGGAATGAATGGTTAAGATTCTTCAGAAGCTAGTGTCTGGCTATACATCAGATCTGCAGGTCATAACAGCAAAAGGTTCTCTACTAGAGATGAGCGAGTATACTCGCTAAAGGCAATTGCTCGAGCGAGCATTGCCTTTAGCGAGTATCTCTCCGCTCGAGACTGAAGGTTCGGGTGCCGGCGGCGGGCAGGGAGCCGCGGGGAGAGCGGGGCAGAACGGAGGGGAGATCTCTCTCTCCCTCTCTCCCCCTCGCTCCCTCCTGCTGACTGCCGCTACTCACCGCTCCCCTGCGCCGGCACCCGAACCTTCAGTCTCGAGCGGGGAGATACTCGCTAAAGGCAATGCTCGCTCGAGCAATTGCCTTTAGCGAGTATACTCGCTCATCTCTATTCTCTACTAAGTACTAAATATGCTTGTCATGGAGGGTTAGGATAATTCTAAGGCTGCAGTAGCCATTAAAAAATGGCATTTTGTGGTGAATTTGGAGAAACCACCTGTTATATTAGTTGTGTTGAGCGAGTTAAATAGTTCTAGCTGAAAGTTTTTACATTTGTCAAATAAACCTAATTTTTAATAAGAAAGGGGGGTGAAATAATGATTGCAACTGGTAACCTACCAAATGTATGTTAGAAAGAAGTAGGGGACAGATGAAAGAAGGTATGACCAGTTTAGATAGGGTTTGCTTGTAGCATGTTACCATGGAGACACATAGATTTGCATAGCAGCTGTAGACAAAAAATTTTTTCTGTATTTTTGAGACTGTAAAGCTGCTTTTACACCTTTGTTGAGGCCATGGCAGATAGTTTTCTTTCTCAGTAGGGTGCAGACGGCAGAGGATGGGAGTATATCCCCTGGTCCAGGGGTCTTCGACAACTCAACGCTTAGAAGTTTCCCTCAGAGCAGAGAAGTAGCAGATGAGGAGGAGGACTATATTCCAGGTGATGTCACTGTAGTCACCTTTTTGTTTTTTTCATTGTGATTACTGACCCTTATGCAAAATGATTGCAGTCTGTAGTTGATTACTATTGTCAAAGGTAATTTACTCTCAGTAAAAGTTTCCAGATGTTACATTATTGTCTGTTTCTGTGTCTTTATCTCCTTCCTGATATCTGCCTTACATGTACAGCAGATGCCCGGAGTTGCTGTATAGAGCAGACTCCAGAGGCAGGCCTACTGTATATGTGGTGGACATTGGCTGTCTTTGACAGCTGATACCTGATCCACAACTGTCGCGATCAGGGATAACTCCGATCTGGCAGTTAACCCTTTAGTTGTCCGACCGTGGCATTTCAATGGCCAGATAAAGGAAGGTGGCCCCCTTTGTCACCTAAACCGCCCACCTGCCATGAGATCGCGGGTTGCTGTATGGTTATCATGGCAGTCTGGAGCCTTGTGAAGGCCTCCATGCATGTCATGGCTGGCTTCCTATTAAGTCCTGCCTGTAACCAAACAATATACTGCACTGCTAACAATCACAATTTCAAGTCCCCTATGGCAACTACATAAAAAAAATAAATAAATAAAATTTCTCAATGTACATGGTGACAGGATATCTTAATCTGCGACATACTAATTCAATGTATTGCATGGAGTTGGATTTCATAGCAATAGATTTGTACAGAAACTTTCTTACCATGTATTGATGTAAAAATGTAATAAAAATAGTTAATGAGAAAAAAAAGTATAAATTAATGAATTTAAAGTGGTTGTACCAAAATTAACTTTTATCACCTATCTAAAGGATAGGTGATAGTAGTCTGATCATTTGGGTTCTCACTAATGAGACCGACACTGATTACGGGAATAGAGGTCCCATATCCCTCTTCCTTCTTACTGCAAGCTAGCTGTACTCCTCACAGTGAGGAGGAGATGGAATGAAGGGGCGGTCGCACATACATGGTGCAACTCCATTCATTTTTAATGGGACTGTCGGAGATACCTTAGCTATTTCCCCCAACCCCATTGAGATGAATGGAGTGGTGCCATGCAGGTGCGACTGCTGCTCCATCCAATCAGACATCACTGTGGTTGGATGCAGCCAGCCCGCAGGGACAGAGGTGAGGGATGCAGGACCCCTGCTCTTAGGATCGGTGGGAATCTCAGCAGTGCGACCCCCACCAATCAGACGTTTAGCACCTATCCTGTGGATAAGTTGTCATATGAAAAAAAATTAAAAATGGAATTGCTGCATCCGTAAACATCCAGTGTATAAACATGTATAGGGTACCAAGACAGACACCTGACCACAAATAACACTAAACAGAATCTGTCCGTTCAGATGATGGGGAGATAAGTACTCATCTGTTGGTTAGTGGGACTATCCATCTAGACTTCTATGTTAACATTGATTCTTAGTAGTAAAAAAGTCAACACTTTCTAGGTACTTAATATACCTCTAATGTAAAGTGTTATATATTGTATGGGGTAGGATTAATCCCTTGAGGCAGAGGAGTAACTTGAAGCTCCCAGGCCCCGATGCAAAACCTGTAACAGGCCCCCCAACTATAATGCTTTACTTATAGTACTGGGCTCCCTATATGGAGAAGAGAGGCCTTATGGGCCCCCTAAGGCTCCTGGACCCGGGTGCAACCGCATCCCCTGCATCCTTTATAGTTACGTCCCTGCCTTAAGGACAATATGGTGGAATGACTCTCCGGCACTGAGCAGGGGGTTGGAACCGACGACCCTGGAGGTCCCTTCCAACTCAACCATTCTAGGATTCTATGACTCTCAACCATAGCTTGTAAAGATGGAGTGTATAGAATGGTCCTACACATTTCTCTGGAGGTCACAGATTATCAGAGACCCCAATAAACCTCAAAGGTGATTTTACTTAATCTGATGTAGAGGGTTTAGTCAGTATGCCCGATGGAGATGAAATGACCTGCCCAAACGAGCAGGCCGTCCTAATGTGTCTTTATGTATTGCAGATGGATCAGCTGAGGGCAATGCTTTATCAGGATCTCCTCAGAATCATCTGACTAGTCCATTTTGGTCACAAGAAGACCAGCGCAATCGCTCAACGGCAAGACAGAGGGACAGAGCTCATGTATGCAGCCGTCATATACCTAATAGCATAGCAGCTTTGTATTACATACGAGAGTTATACAGTAGTGCGGGTCTCCCCAAATAGAGTGCAGGAACCATTTCTGCCCCCTCAGGTACAACCACAACCTCCATAGTTCCATCCCTGTATATAGCAAATACTGTATTCTCCTTTTTATATTGGACCGTGCAAAACTAAAATTGTATGACACAAGAAATTTCCCCCACAATTGCCACATATTTAGGTATATTAGTAGTCCCTGTGCAATATAGAGTCATTCTGGATTTACACCAGACCACTATTGTCCAAGTAGTCACTCAATAAAGTAAATGTAAGGACTTTTCCACACTTGCGGTTTTTCTTGTGCATTTTTTTCACGCGATATTGCTGCTTTTTTTTTTTTTACGCGAATGTCAATGGGACTTTCTAATGCTACAAACGCATCACACAAAAATCGCAACTGGGTGACGAGTGAGAATTTATTCACGAGTCGCTTTGTTTTTTTTGGTTCTTTTTATTTTTTTCAATATTTCAAGCCTTGTGTAAGAGGAAAAAAGTTTTTACATTTTTATTTCAATGCCAGGATTACCAATGACTGCAGCCTATGCAGTATCTAATGGTCTAAAGGAGTGATTAGATGACCAAGCCCTTATTTCACTCCTTAGCTGGAAAAACCAATATGTGACAATCAGAGAGCAAATATGCTCTCTGATTGATGGTGGTGGTGTTGGGGGATGATAACATAAACAAAAATTCATGGGTCTCTTCCCTGGGACAGAGAGATATACTGTAAATCATATTATAATATGTTAATTCTCCATGTATGATTTCATTAGGAAGAGAACATCCCTGCTAACCAAAAAGAGCTGGAGACCACCAAGAATATACAAGACCTAGACAGGGTTACTGCAGGAGAATCCAGGTAAAAATGTGGACCTTGCCAAAGTCACCAGTCAAAAAAATCTAACCTTTATGGTGCCTGGCAAACTCTTAAAGGGGCATTCCAGATAATAATTGTATTTATTTATAGGGTTAGAATGGCATAAAAAAGATGTGTTCATCACCTCACCAATCCGTGGCAGATCTTATTCCAACACTTCTCGGATTCCTCTGTCTTCTCTGCTCCCTGGTTCCACTCGACTCGACTGTTCAGTCAATCACTGGCTGAGGCTGGTCACTGCAGTGGTCAATAATTGACTAGGTGGTCATTTCCTGCATGTCGAGAGGGACCAGGAAGTAGAAACCAACATGGAATCCAAGACGTCTCTTGTTTGGGGGGTTTTCTTGCCCTTCTGACCATTACTTAAAAAAAATTGTCACCCTGACAACTCTTTCTAAGGTTGTTGTCGGCTATTATGGATCAGACAGGTAGTTTTTCCTTTTATTGCATCTGTTGTTAGACACCTGGGGCTAGGCGGCACTTATCTTACCTGTCGGCACTTTTCTTACCTGTCGCATTGAAGGTGAGTCAGTCATCTGTGCTTCAGCCAGCAGTTATCCAGTGTCTGGCCTCCTTATATCTGTAGACGGCAGTGGTTAGTTTAATAATGTTTGCTGTAGTCAAGCATGCAAATATTCAAGGTTACTCATATAATATTCGTTTATACTCCAGGGTAAGTCTCAGCTTGGAGGATGATGATAAAGAGAGAGAACGTGCAGAAGCTGAGTGCTCAGAAGAACTTAGAAAAGGTAAGATATGCTTGGACTTTTATTATCTAACATAATTATACACATAAATCACAGGAGGCGGATATACTTACTGGTATACTGATACAAAATACAAGGGCAGGTATAGACACCACATCCCACAGCATGCAGATAGACCAATTGTTATATGGAGGAGCATTTCACAGATGCAATATACTGATGAACAACCACTCACCCACCTACCACATATTGGGAGAAGAGGCTGCTTAGTATTATACTTGTACACAGATAAGGCATACAAAGGGTACCAGTTCCACTGATCTAACGTGTTTTCCCGAAAATAAGACACTGTCTTATATTTTGTTTTGCTCCAAAAAGGGCACAGTGTCTTATTTTCAGGGGGCTTGTACTTACCTGGTCTGCAGCGTCTCAATGCCTCCTGATGGTGTCCTGGTGTCCCGCGGCGGCGCAGCGTCCTCCTCGTCTCACAGATGCCTTCTGCTGGCGACGGGGCTTTGAATCCCCCACCTCCAGCAGACGCGAGCGCTGTGATTGGCTAATCGAGCGCTGGCAGCCAATCCCAGCCGGCGCTCGATGAACCAATCACAGCGCTCGCTTCTGCTGGAGGTGGGGAATTCAAAGCCCCGTCAATGCCAGAAGGCATCTGTGAGACGCAGGAGGACGCCGCCACGCCGGAGAGCCGCCAGAGACCATCGGGACGCCGCGGAGCAGGTGAGTATCGATTTTTTTGGGGTGGGGGAGGGGTACCCATCAGGGGAGGCCTTTTTATTTCAAGCCTCCCCCCAAAAACCCGATAGGTCTTACTATCGGGGTAGGACCTATTTTCAGGGAAACACGGTAAGTAGGCTTACAGCCTCTAAATGACGCCCCATTAATAGGTTGAGAGTGGTTGTTCATCAGTATATTGCACCTGTACAATACTCCTCCATATAGCAATTTACCTGTCTATATGCTGCGGGATGTGGTGTCTATAGCTTCCCTTGTATTTTGTATCTGTATACCAGTAAGTATGGCCGCCTTCTGTGATTACGTACTTATACATGTTATTGTGAGTACATATTGATAGCAGGCAAGGTTTAATCTCTGAACAGCTGCAAAATTGTATGAAAGTTGGTGAAAATTAGAATTGGGTTAAAGTTGAAGGTGGGTGCAAGGTCAGGGCATTTAGATATTAGCATTGTCCCAGTGCACCATGTGATTGGAACCCATTTAAATGGGTTATCCAGGGGACAAAAATGTTTTTGCAAAATGAGCTGTACCAACATCGGAAAACTATACTCACCGTCCCTGCAGCTCCCGTTTCGTTGGTGCCCAGTTCCATGCTAGTCTTCACTTACAGCTGCAGAGCAATGATATCTTCACAATGGAACATGTGACTGTTACAGCTATTCCTCAGCTGAAGTGAGATGGTGATTGGCTGCAACAACCATAGGTCCTGATCAGCGGCCACTAGGAAGGTTGTTGTTGTGTTCAGACACTGAATTGGAGCCGTAGATGTGGTAGCCATAGGTCTGGAGAAGGATCAAGGAAAGACAGGAATCGGTAACTGGAGGTCTCGTGTCGCAGTACAAATGGCAGGGGCAGGTAGCATTGTCGGCAAGGAAGCCAGGGTTTGATATCAGTAGGTCTTTAGTAGAAATAGCAGAGGAGCAGGCAGGAGTGAAGCTTGATCAAGGCTGTGGAGCAGAATAATCTCGCAAGGAGCTGGAGGAAGGGTCAGGCTTTTATAGGAAGTCCTAATCAGAAGCAGAGCAGGACCAAGACAGGAAACCAGATCAGGAGTACAGGATCATGGCTTAGCTCAGCAGGGGAACTGTCCATATGGTTAGATGGTTCAGGAGGGAGAGCTGCTGACTTGAGAGCAGGAGGTCCCAGGTTTGAGTCTTGATAGCTGTAGTACTTGAGGCATGGGAAAGCCTCTTTAAGGAGCTTAGATATCGCAATATGGCATTCACTGAATCCATTAAATGAAATACATAGATTCAGATCTTTGCAGCCAAAAAATATGTTCGGTAGCTTTGGATATGGTCCATTTTCCATATGCACGTTTCATAACCATTCTCTTTTATCCACTGAAGAAGTAACCATATATATACCTAACTGATATTTTTACATTTATAGATGCCAATATAATGTCCACAACACAAGAAGCTGCAAATGATGACCAGTTGGCGATCGAACGCACTGATGATCACAATTCTCAGAGTATTTCAGTGCCTTCCAAATCAAAAACTCGGACGCTGTCTCCTTCCCTTGCAGAATTTCAAAAAGTTTCTGCTAAACTTATTAACATCTCCGAAAGCTCACCCTCTGCATCTGACCGAGGGCAAGCTGGTGAGGACACAGAGAGCGGAGATTCCGAGGTGTTTGATATGGAGTCTTCAGAGTTTCCATCTAGAGGACCCTTAGATTTGGCATGTGGTGAAAATATGATGGCCAATGGAGACAAGTCTAATCCAACGTCTTCCCCTACAAAACCTCCAGACTGTAGAAAACCAGTCATTTTGGTTATGAAAGAGACACAAAGTAAAACTGAAATGGCTCCTTTAGCATGTGAATCCTTTCCAACCTCTGAGGACTTGACAGAATCCGATACAAAAACATACGGTATAAACCATTTACCTGAAAATCAAGACGGCAGTGTAGTCAGAATTACCAACATACACAAGTCGACGTCAATGAGTCCGAAAGGCGACGGTAATGCAGCTGGAATGAGTTCACCTGACACTAAAGACCGCCAAGGAGTGACAGAAACTAATGAAAAACAATCCTTTACGAAAAGTGCAATCTTCAGGAAAATTGAGATGATGCCATCTCATACTACAGCTTCAAAAGATTTATCTCAGATTAAAAGCTTTCCACATCGGAGTGAGGGAGACGACATATTTATCATGGATGAAGTTCTCCAGCCTATCGAAGACACCTTGTCAGAAATCTTGTCTCCAATTGATGAAAAGCTTTCCTACGAAAGCGCAGACTTGTATTCCCCACAACAGGATCAGAGCGAAGAGCTCCCGTCTCTCCCAAGAGACTCGAGCTCGATTAAGAGTGGGGATAGTGACACAGAAGACTTCCCCACCCCACCTGAGGAAATACTTTTATCTAGATCTGAAAGTTTGCAAAGTAGTAGGGAAGCCAGCCTCATTGAGGAGATCTATTTATTATACGATAGCCTGCTTACAGAGGACACTCTACTTCCACCTGATGAAATTAATAATGCCGAAAATTCTCCACTTGAGACTGAGAATTCGAGAAGGTTACCTGAGGAGATAAAGCCATGTAGACCATTTCTAACGTTATCCAAAGCCGAAGATGACATTCATGATCCTCTCTCTACCTTTGAGATAGGAGATCGGGTATTAGTCAAGCTTTCAAAGCCAGGAACTTTAATGTATAAAGGGTTGACGTCCTTCAAAGTAGGTTACTGGGCGGGAGTCGCCCTTGACAAGCCCGAAGGGGACAACGATGGAACTTATGAAGGCATCAGATACTTTGAATGTTCTAAGAATTGCGGAGTGTTTGTCAGACCTGGACAGATCTCACATCTGTTGTTTGATGAGCTGGATAGATCTGATCCTAAGAAGGATGAGGATGATGATTATTCATTTGGTGATGGTCCATCTCCAGGACATGTCCAAAAACACGATGAAAGTAATGGAGATCCAAGTGGAAGACAACTTGGAGAAAAGGATGAAGGGAAGCAGTCTTCAGAAAAGGGTACCAACCTGTCAAGGTCGTGTAGTTTGAAGGCATCAGAAAATATTAATGATCTTCTACAAACTACTATTTCCCCAAGATGTTTCCATGCATACCCTGAAGGCCTTCTAGTTGATAGGAAAAATCCTGGTCAGACCTTGCAAATAAAGCAGTTTTGTAGAGGTGACATTAACAAATTAATAGCGCCAAACCCCTCGCAGGACGACAAACACAGATTGCTTTTAAAGGTTACAGACGAGCTGATCAGCAGGGTCTTACTTGATGCCATTGCGACATGTTCTAAAATATCTGCCCCCGAGAAGGTGTCATTGATGAACAGTAGCAAGGATGAAAAATGTATGGTGGCTGAAGAAGGGTTCTGCAATCAACTCCTATCAGTGACCACACGACAGGCAGGTGGATATGTGGATACGTTAGTGACTGAAGTTATAAATGACTGCATTGAAGAATATCAACAGATAAGAAGAAAGAAAGGAAAAGAAAATACACATTGGTCTTCTCTTAGCTACGGGAGCCCTTTTCTGGTATGTATAATATTAAGGTACTTCAAGGGATTTTCCACTTTTGAAAACAAACTATTTCTTATTAGAACGACTTGTGGCAGTTAGCTGATCTGATAGTGTCCTGCTGCTGGGAACCCAGTGATGGGCTCTAATCTGAGTGGAGGACCCCCATCTATGACATCCGTGTGTCTTAATAGAGCAGATGGACACAGGTTGTTTTTATGAGAAGACCATTTTAAACAGTGGTGTAATAGTTTAGTTACCAGCAGCAGGAGGGGAGTGTGTTGATATTGTGGGAGGCAGTGACCCATCCACCAATAGGCTATGTTCACACTGGCTAAATGCGCATCTCATTATTAGACATGAATTTCAATGAAAATTCACATCAGAAATAAGGGCGGTTGTTGGGAATTTCTGACATGGAGTTTCATTCGTTTGAGCCACGACCAGTCAACGGGCAAAAACCACATGCAGATTTTCCGACATGGCTTCCGCTTTAAAGAGACTTATGGGCTCAAAGTAGCTGACTCTCTGAGTCTGGGCATGAGGTGCAAATTTTATACTTAGTTTTGCTGCTATTGCTAAGTAGTCATCCCATTTTGTTTGTAGAATGGAAGGACTTCTTAGCTCACTGCTCATTGCATTACAGCAGCAGGTTTGAGTGCCGACAGCAGGTGAACGGCGGGGAAGGAAAGTATAAAACATACATCCCAAACCCAGAGGGCCAGCTACTTTGAGCCCATAAAACTTATATCCCAACCCCGGACTCGAAGGGTCAGATACTTTAAGCACATAAAAGTTACATCCCATCCCCGGACTCGAAGGGTCAGCTACTTTGAGCCTATAAAACTTACATCCCATCCCCGGACTCGGAGGGTCAGCTACTTTAAGCCCATAAAACTTACATCCCATCCCCGGACTCGGAGGGTCAGCTACTTTGAGCCTATAAAACTTACATCCCATCCCCGGACTCGGAGGGTCAGCTACTTTGAGCCTATAAAACTTACATCCCATCCCCGGACTCGAAGGGTCAGCTACTTTGAGCCCAAAAAACTTATATCCCATCCCTGGACTCGGAGGGTCAACTACTTTGAGCCCAAAAAACTTTTATCCCATCCCCGGACTCGAAGGGTCAGCTACTTTGAGCCCAAAAAACTTATATCCCGACCCCGGACTCGGAGGGTCAGCTACTTTGAGCCCAAAAAACTTATATCCCATCCCTGGACTCGGAGGGTCAACTACTTTGAGCCCAAAAAACTTTTATACCATCCCCGGACTCGAAGGGTTCGCTACTTTGAGCCCAAAAAACTTACATCCTTCCCCCAGACTCGGAAGGTCAACTACTTCGAGCCCATGTGCTTAGTTTGTAGGGCTCAATATAACTGACAGATTCCCTTTAAGAAGTGAGACGTCATTTCTCTTTTTTTCTGCCCATGGATATCAAGTGTATTCACAACAGCATGGATTCCCATTAAGACCAAGGAACACTTCAGTTATGGATTTTGCCACAGATTTGATGCTGAAGCGTTGCGGATTTTGCGCCAAATCTACGGTGGCGCTGCCCATATGGTATTTCAAGAAATTAGTTTACTCATCTGAAATGATACGATTTATACTCCAAATACGGCTTTCCTATTTTTTTTTACTATTATGGCGCACTGTCACATAGTGGTGAGGGGAAAGAACAGGAGAACGGGACACCACGGACGGACCATTATTGGAAGACATGGTCAGCAGCTGCTCGGCGATCACCCGTTTTGCGTGCGCAGTGATCTCACCCTAGTGTGTGTTGTAGGTACATAATAACCCATGATCAGGATTTTCAGGTTTCAGCCAGAAGTGCTCCAGGGTAGCGTTCCCAGCCTGTGTACATTGGCTTACAGTTAAAGGAAGAACCAGATTAAGCGCTCCTTGCCCAGATTGTAGTCGCAGCAGAGACACAATATGCTTAAGAAACTGCAAAATCTCAAGAAACAAGGTGGTGCTGATAGTAAGGAGACGGAGCCCTATTGTTCCAACGCATCTGTAGTGGAAATAGGAAATAGTCTCATTATCAGAGTATTAGTTTTTGGGTGTGCATATTTATACAATCACATTACTTTAGGGAGGGTGGGGTTAAATGTGAAATAATTGGGTTTTTTTAACACGAAAAAAAAACATTTTAAAAGGGGTGTGCAGACTTTTTATATGCACTGTATGAGATAGACATGGTATTTAGCTCTAATCTGAGCGGAGGACCCCCCCATCCATGATGTTTTTGTCCCCTAATAAATCACATGGACAGAGGCTGTTTTTATTTAGATGCCCCTTTTGAATAGTGCTGTAATAACGCTATTACCAGCAGCAGGAGGGGAGTGTGCTCCCGCCCCCTCTCTGCCTCCTCTCCGCCCCTCTGCACTATTTGCAATGAAAGGAGGCGGGACGGGGTGAAGTTCTGAGAATTAGCCCCACCCCCGTCCCGCCTCTCCCCATTGCAAATAGTGTAGAGGGGCGGAGAGGAGGCAGAGAGGGGGCGGGAGCTCAGTTCCTGCTCCTGGCTCTTCCATCCTCCCCCCCTGCAGAGAGAGACGACGTATATAGGCTGGGCCGAGCTAATATACGGTCGTGTGAATCCAGCCTTAATGGAACAGATCTAAAGATGTATTTATAATAAATAATACACACATGATCACATGGGAGGGCACATAGATGGTGAATGAATTTGCACTTATATAAATACCAGAGACAGAATACAAGGAATGTGAAAGTTTATGGTCTCTAAATTGGTGTTAGAGACTAACATCAATTTAGAGACTGTAAACTTTCACATTCCTTGTCGCAGGACTAAGTATTTACTGTTATGCTCATCCCTCCCTGGTATGTATCAAAGTGCAATTAATCACAAAACATCTATGCCCTTTTATCCTGTCTATGGTAAAGATGACGACACCAGCTTCTCTGACTACTTAAAGCACACTGTGTATTTGTATGCATCATTAGTGTAAGACACTACACCTGCTTTGATTGGCCAGTGCTGCCCAAGTGAGCAGTACTGGGCAGTCAGATCAGCATGTAGTGTCTTAGACTAAGGAGGTATACTGTGCATCAGGTAATTAGAAAAGCAATGCGACCATCTTTATTTCTCCAGGCCTGGAGGGTTACATTAACCCCTTAATGACACGGCCTATTTTGGCATTGAGGACCAAGCGATTTTTGGTATTTTTCCATCTCCATTTTTCAAAAGCCATAACTTTTTTATTTTTCCGTCGACGCGGCCGTATAAGGGCTTGTTTTTTGCGTGGCGAGCTGTAGTTTTTATCGGTGCCACTTTTGGGTACATAGACAATATCGTAAAACTTTAATTATTTTTTTTATGATAACAGAGAGAGAAAACGCATCAATTCTGCTATAGATTTTTTTTTACAGCGTTAATCATGCAGCATAAATGACACACTAAATTTTTTCTGCGGGTCGGTACGGTTACAACGATACCAAAATTCATATATTTTTTCAGGTTTTTACACTTTTTTTGCAATAAAAACCCTTTTTTTGGAAATCTTTTTTTTTTCTCTATCACTGCATTCAAAGTCCTGTAACTTTTTTATTTTTCTATGTACGGAGCTGTATAAGGGCTTATTTTTTGCGAGAAGAGCTGTAGTTTTTATTGGTACCATTTTGGGGACTGTACGGCTTTTTTGATCAATTTTATTGCATTTTTTTGGGAGGCAAAATGCTAAAAATGAGCATTTTGCCTCTGTTTTTTAGCGGTTTTTTTTTTGCCGTACAAAATAAAAAGCGTGTTCAACTTTTTGTACGCATCGTTACGGACGCGTCAATACCCAATATGTGGGGTTTTAATTTTTTTTTTACCTTTTTTTATGCTAATATTAGAAAAAGCATAAAAAAAGGGTTTTTTTTACATTTTTCTTTTCTTTTTTTACACTATTTGAGTCCCTCTGAGGGACTTACATAACTGCACTTATGATCGCTGTGACAAGGCATGGAAGAGCTACTGCCCTGCCATGCCTTATCGCTTATACAGCGATCATAGGCATTGGCACTACAGGACGCCATGGCGACAGGCCGGGCTCTCGCAATAACATCGCGAGAGCCGGCCGGAGACAGAGGGAGTGCGCTCCCTCTGTGAACTCTTTCCCTGCCGCGATCTACTTAGATCGCGTCAGGGAAGGGATTAACAGCGGGGGCCGCATCTCCGGCTCCCACTGCGGGATAGCGCGAGGTCAGTCATGATCTCGCACTATCCCGATGACGTAAGGGTACGTCATTTTGCGCGAAGTACTAGCCTGCCATGACGTACTCTTACGTCATGGGGAGGCAAGGGGTTTAGAAATGTAGCTTCTTTTTTTCTGTAATCCGTGTGCAGATTCCATGCGGAAGGCCTCCATTGCTGTCATTGGAAACGTGCGAACCGCAGCCCATACGCTGGAAATACAAATAAACAAGAAAAAACCCTGTACAGCACATGACGGCCTGCGAGTGTCCGCTGTCATGTGCAGGCCAGGTAAGTACCGTACGCAGGGTCACCGGCCAGGCTCACACACGGAATTAGCTGCGGGCCTCCGGAATCCAACCCGCTGGTGTGAGCCGGCTTATAGGGTAAAGGAGGCAGGGTTCTTAGCGGCACAAAATATTTCGGAAAATTAGTTTACTCCAAATACGGCGGCCATTTTTCTTTCTTTTTTTTTACTATTATGGAGCAATGTCCTATGGGGATGAGAGTAAAGGAGGCGAGCGGACTGACCGTTATCAGAAGCGTTCTTCCGTTTAGCTCGGCGGTGATATTTCGTGTGCACAGTGATCTCATCCTAGTGTGTGTTGTAGGTACAGAACAACCCGGGGGGCAGGATTTACAGGTTTCAGCCAGAAGTGCTGCAGGGTAATCTGACTTACACGTAGCCTTCCCGGCCTTCGTACATGGCTTCAGAGTGAAATGAAAGAGCAGCGATTACCGTCACGGCAGACAAACTGAAGTCTTCCTTTTCATTTTTTCATCCCCACTTTTAGTTCATTGTACCATTTAATGCCTCATTGTGTTGTAGGGTCGCACGTGCGCCGCAGCCAATGACCATCTCCGCTATTGTTCGCTGAGCTCTGTCATTGGCTGCAGCTTTTGTAGAGCCCAAAGACAGGGCAGGACTGCAGGCTGTGAACAAACAAGAACCGGAAGACCGAGCAGTGCAGAGGGAAGTATGAAGAGGTGAGTATTAGAGATGAGCGAATCTACTCGTTTAGGGCGTTTTTGCACTCGAGCAGCACTTTTTACGAGTAACTGACTACTCGGGCGAAAAGATTCGGTAGGCGCCGGGGGTGAGCGGGGGGTTGCAGAGGGGAGTGGGGAGAGAGAGCTCCCCCTTGTTCCCCACTGCTACTCCCCGCTCCATCACGCACGCCGCCCCCCCCCCCCCCCCCCGAATTTTTTCGTCCGAGTAGTCAGTTACTCGGAAAAAGCGGTGCTCGAGTGCAAAAATGCCCTAACCGAGTACGCTCGCTCATCTCTAGTGAGTATATTCCAACGGATTTGAAAGAGGAGCTCTAACTTGTACAACCCCTATAATATTTTCAAAAATATAAAAAATTTGTGTTCAACTTATTTATACATTTTGTTAGTTCCTATAAGGGACTTGAATCTTCTTGATCGTTTCTAGAATACACTGCAATACTTTCGTAATGCAGCATATTGTATTTTTTTATGATAGTCTATTAAGCTTTGCCTTTTATAGACCATGTGAACCCATCAGCACCCTACAATTCTGTTGCGGGGGGGGGGAGGCAATGGGAGCGCCAAAGAGGTCCTCCCTTCGACTGACTGTTTAGATGCTCTGCCAACTTTGACAGCAGCACCTAAATATTAACCTGCAGCAATCGAAGTTAGGTGTCAGCTATCAGAAATGGCCTGCACCCGCCAGCTATGGAGAAGGCTCAGCTCCCAAGTCCGCTTCATATACCGTATGTTTATGGTGGGTGGTCCTTAATGGGTTAATATAGTTCAGAAATTAAGCATAATTTATGTCTGATATTTTCTCCAGGTGGCCGGAGAAGACAGAACATCATCGTTAATTGACTTTACTGATGGGATCTTTGAAGAGCTGCTAAAGGATTCACTTCGTGTGATTGAAAACATTAATGGTAGTTGAATACAATCCTGACCGGCACCTGGAGGAGGCGCTCTTCCTTCTAGGTATAAAGGAGCGCTCTCTATTCCTGGACATCCCTGTTTAATTTTATTTCTTATTTCATTTCATAAGTTCGGATTTTATTGTCATCAGCGAGTTATTATTCTTCCCCTATTAGGTGAAGGAGCCGGGGAGGTAAGGAGAGCGGACATCGTGGAGCTGCTGAACCAGATGGAAGTGATGTTGTCATGACTCTGCCTGACCGGTCCGCGGGATACATGATAATTCTATGTCTTCTTGTATCATTATGCTTTATTACTGCGTTGCGCCATAATTAAAGGGGCTTCCCCGCACTTTAAGAGCACCTGCGCGAGTAACAAACTTTTGACGTGTCAGAGCAAGACGTCGAATGTTTTGATCCGTGGCCATCCCGGTGCTGAGACCCCTGTTGATCGCTGAAGTGAGGAGGCTGCAGCGCTATTCCCCTTCGGCTGTCATTATTGCCTGTCAGCGCCTCTCGGTAGCTGAAGACTGATGCATAAATGTTTGTAGAAGTCCGTGCGTCCATCTTCAGCTGCCGAGAAGAGCTGACAGGCAACGATGACAGCCAAAGAGATACAGCGCTTGGGTGAGTGCCGCGGCCCCTTCATTCCAGTGATCAGCGGGGATATCAGCACTCAGACCCCACTGATCAAAACTTTTGACATGTTGCTCTGAAACGTCAAAAGGCTTTTTTTTTAAAAGTCCAACAGCTCTTTAACCCCTTGAGGACCAAGCGCCGTAAATATATGGCGCTCGGTCCTGGGCTTTTAATCTGCGCCATAGTAAAAATATGGCACAAGATTAAAGCACTTGCAATCTAGCAGGGACACGTTGGGTTCTCGGGTGTCAGACACAGCCAAGGACCCGAAGGAGAAGGCAGAAGCGTTTTTACCTGGAGGGTTATTTTAGTTATTGCTATACCATTATGTACCCCGGGACAATATCGCAGCGCCATTCATTTCCATGGAGCCGAGGTGCAATGCCAAAGACATCCCATCAACAGGTGGGGTGAACTTTTTACGTTTTTGAGTTTTTATTACTTTTTTTTAGGTTTTTTTTTAATCACCATAAAAAATATATCATTTTGTTTCCACATCTGTATTTTCAGAGTGATTTTCATATTTGAAGTGGTCCGTGCATTTTATACAATGACGGTGTTACATTTATTTATATCTCACGCTTTTGTACATTTTTATATTTTAATAAAAAGCTCAGTTTTTGTAAAAAAATTTTTTGTCAGAACTGCATTTTTTGGGTGATTTAATGAATATGTTACATTTATTTTGACCACTAAACCCTAAGGGTTTGTTCACATGGAGGCGGAATCTGCAGCACTTGGATTTGACGTGGTTTTTGGTGCGGAATCCATGTGAAGAAGTGGAATCTACAATGTAAACTGCTGCAGCTAATTCACAAGCTGCGGGTTTAAATCCCGCACTACGTGTCAATGTCCACACGGATTTTGGGCGTTTTTCTCTGCCGCATGTGAATGAGATTTCGAAAATCTTATTCACGTTGCGCCTTCTGTAAATTCTGCATATTTTCGGTGTGGAAATCTGCATGGAAAATCTGCAGCAAATCTGCCCCGTGGGGAAGTAGCCTTCGGCCGGCTTCACAAAGGCATATTTGCGCAAGCAATTCGCAGATAATAGAACTCAGAGCTTCCGATGGGTTTGTTCACATATGCATTTCAGTCTCACAAAAAGAAAAAATAGAATATGTTCTATTTTCTGCGTATTTGTGCACCAAAGTTCTCCATAGAAGACAATGGCGGTGCACAAATGTGCGTGGAATGCGCAAGGAGATGCGTGACGCATTGTGTGATTATACGGGAAAAAGAACAGATTGGAGCTCATTAAATTAACCGGCCATTTAAATTGGTGCGTCTTTGTTTGCCGCACGGAAATATGTCTTGCGGGTGCAAAAAATACAGTAAAATATGCCAAAGCGCCTGTGAAAAAGCATATTTCATTCCGCAAAACCGCCACTGTCATGCGTGCGTAAATACACTTACACCCGTGTGAAGGCGTCCTTAGAGTAACTTACGCCCGTGTCGAGGCGTCCTTAGAGTAACTTACGCCCGTGTCGAGGCGTCCTTAGAGTAACTTACGCCCGTGTCGAGGCGTCCTTAGAGTAACTTACGCCCGTGTCGAGGCGTCCTTAGAGTAACTTACGCCCGTGTCGAGGCGTCCTTAGAGTAACTTACGCCCGTGTCGAGGCGTCCTTAGAGTAACTTACGCCCGTGTCGAGGCGTCCTTAGAGTAACTTACGCCCGTGTCGAGGCGTCCTTAGAGTACCCCGTAAAGTAAGATTTTTATCACGTATCTTACATTTTCATCGGTCCAAAAATGTTAGGACGCTGATTATTGGCAGCACAACTGTTGCCTTCCTCCGCTGCAGGGTTAGGTAGAGCGGGGAGCCATGACGGATTATAATTGGTCCGAGACTCCAAGGGGGCCTACGGCTGTCCCAGTCGCCCCTATTGTAATCTGCACTGCTAAACCTCTCCCTGCATCTGAAGAGCATAGCGGCAATGGGAGACCCTAATACTACTGGGGCGGCAATAAGGGACCCTATCACTCTTGGGGCAGCAATGGGGGCCCCTATTATTAATGGCGCCAAAATAGGGAATACTATTACTACTGGGGCCGCTAATATAGGGGACACTATTACTACTGGGGCTGTTAATATAGGGGACACTATTACTACTGGGGCCGCTAATATAGGGGACACTATTACTACTGGGGCCAATATAGGGGACGCTATTACTACTGGGGCTGTTAATATGGGGGACCCTATAACTACTGGGGCCGCTAATATAGGGGACACTATTACTACTTGGGCCGCTAATATAGGGGACACTATTACTACATGGGCTGTTAATATAGGGGACACTATTACTACTGGGGCTACTAATATAGGGGACGCTATTACTACTGGGGCCGCTAATATAGGGGACACTATTACTACTGGGGCTGTTAATATAGGGGACGCTATTACTACTGGGGCTACTAATATAGGGGACGCTATTACTACTGGGGCCAATATAGGGGACGCTATTACTACTGGGGCCAATATAGGGGACACTATTACTACTGGGGCTGTTAATATAGGGGACGCTATTACTACTGGGGCCAATATAGGGGACACTATTACTACTGGGGCTACTAATATAGGGGACGCTATTACTACTGGGGCCAATATAGGGGACGCTATTACTACTGGGGCCGCTAATATAGGGGACACTATTACTACTGGGGCTGTTAATATAGGGGACGCTATTACTACTGGGGCCGCTAATATAAGGGACACTATTACTACTTGGGCTGCTAATATAGGGGACACTATTACTACTGGGGCTACTAATATAGGGATCACTATTACTACTTAGGCCACCAATATAGGGGACACTATTACTACTGGGGCCAATATAGGGGACACTATTACTACTGGGGCCACCAATATAGGGGACACTATTACTACTGCGGCCAATATAGGGGACTCTATTACTACTGGGGCCACCAATATAGGAGACACTATTACTACTGGGGCCTATATAGAGGAAGCTATTACTACTGGGGCCACCAATACAGGGGACTCTATTACTCGTGGGGGCAATATAGAGCATGCTCTAGTCTGATTTCATGAACTTTTCTATTCTTGCAATAAACGGGTATCCCAACCCTCCCCGTTCCAACAACTTCAAGGACTGGAGCACCAAGCTAGTGGACTTCAAGGACTGGAGCACCAAGCTAGTGGACTTCAAGGACTGGAGCACCAAGCTAGTGGACTTCAGGGACTGGGGCACACAATCACTTTACTTCAAACTACTTGACTAAGAGGTTCAGATCACCAAACATTTGGATTCCAGGAACTTGGACGACAGTCCTTGTACCGACCTCCAAGGACTGGGTCCACAAGCCGCTGGACTCCAGGGAGTGAATGAAGAAACCACTGGATTCCAAAGACTGTGTCACCAAATCACTAAACTCCAAGGACTCAGTCACAAAACCGCTGGTCTCCAACGACTAGGGAAGCAAGCGACTGGATTTATAAGGATTGATGGTAATTTGGGCCACTCAACCACTAGACTCCAGGAACTGGGTTAACAATCCAATGGACTCCAGGGACTAAGTGCTAAACCATTGGATTCCAAGGACTCGGTCACTAAATCAGCAGACTCCAGGAACATTAGGACGTATCAGAAAACAATCTAGGAGGACCCCTATAGATTTCTAGAATTAAGAGATCTATTGTGAAAAATCTGACAGATGCAAAGACCATGTGAATGAGGCCTTACGGAGTTGTTCCATCAGAGACAACCCCATTCATGGTTGATCGCCCGGGTCTCACTCTTGGCTCCCTTAGGAGCTGGTTTTGCCAGACAAAGCCATAGATGGCCAGACATGTCCTCTGCGGTTCCTGCCGCAGGGGGAATGTAGTATTAGAAGATGCCCATACAGATGCATGACCGTCCTGTAATACAAGGATGACTCATAGTCCACCAGAATGGGAGCCGCTCTCTGTTCCGGCTCGTAGAAGGGGGCTGCTACGCGGACCCCACTCTATGATAGTCGTATACTCTAGGCCACCTGTTGTTCCTACAACGCTTTTCATATTGGCTGATGTCAGCAGGATTGGGTGACCATCCTAGGGCTCACTCACACGGGGGCGTATGTACACGCATAATACGTGATACTAAAAGCACATTGATTTAGATTGGGACATTCAGACCTACATTGTATATTATGCCCATTATAGGCCATTGGTGCCTAAAGTATGCTGTAAATATTCATATTACATGTGTATGTGCTGTGTATACATGTGGCAGACAACATATGGCCGTGTGAGTCTTGGTGTGCACAGGGGGTCCGGACCCTCCTGGCAAGTCCTTCGCCTCGTGCCGTACCCCGCGGAGGCCAGTGACTGACTGCAGCGCTCATGTATGTACATGTATGTACATGTATGTACACGTCATCACTGAGGCATATAAAGGCTGGTGGGGAGTCCTGATGGGTGAATATAGCATACTGTGTTATTTTATGAGCAGTTACAGGCAGTTAGAACATGTGTTCCCATAACTCAGCACACCGGCATCCGTTTAGGTCAGGTGAAGAGTAAAAGAATAGCATGAAAGCACGAGGACTGTATATAACTATATGAGGACAGTATATACTTCTATGAGGACTCTGCCTAACTAGAGCTGTATGGTGACTGTATATAACTAAATGTAGGTGTGTGAGGACTGTATATAACTATATAGAACTATATATACTTCTATGAGGACAGTATATACTTCTATGAGGACTTTGCATAACTATATATAGCTGTATGGTGACTGTATATAACTAAATGTAGGTGTGTGAGGACTGTATATAACTATATATATGTATATTAGGACTGTATATAACTATATATATGTATATGAGGACTGTATATAGCTGTTTAAGGAGTGGATATAACTGTAGCTGTATGAGGACTCTATAAAACTATATATAGCTGTATGATGAATGTATATAAATATGAAGACTGTATATAACTTTAAGGACTGTATATAACTATATATAGCTGTATAAGAGCTGTATATAGGTATATGAGGACTGTATATAACTAAATGTAGGTGTATGAGGACTGTATATAACTAAATGTAGGTGTGTGAGGACTGTATATAACTATATATATGTATATGAGGACTGTATATAACTATATATATATATATATATATATATATGAGGACTGTATATAGCTGTTTAAGGAGTGGATATAACTGTAGCTGTATGAGGACTCTATAAAACTATATATAGCTGTATGATGAATGTATATAAATATGAAGACTGTATATAACTTTAAGGACTGTATATAACTATATATAGCTGTATAAGAGCTGTATATAGGTATATGAGGACTGTATATAGGAGTATGATGACTGTACATAACTATGATGACTGTATATAACTATGATGACTGTCTACAACTACATATAGCTGTATGAGGACTGTATATAACTATTTATAGCTGTATGAGGACTGTATATAGACGCGTGAGGACTGCATATAACTATATAGAGCTGTTTGAGGACTGTATATAGAAGTACGTGGACTGTATATAACTATATAGAGCTGTTTGACGACTATATAGAAGTATGTGGACTGTATATAACTATTTATAGCTGTATGAGGAATGTATATAAAAGTATGAGGACTGCATATAACTATATATAGGTGTATGGAGACTGTATATGACTATAAATAGGTGTATGAGGACTGTATATGACTATATAAAGCTGTATGGAGACTGTATATGACTATATATAAGTGTATGAGGACTGTATATGACTATATAAAGCTGTATGGAGACTGTATATGACTATATATAGGTGTATGGAGACTGTATATGACTATATAAAGGTGTATGAGGACTATTTATAACTTTATATAGCTGTATGGAGACTGTATATGACTATATATAGGTGTTTGAGGACTGTATATGATTATATATAGGTGTATGGAGACTGTATATGACTATATATAGGTGTATGAGGACTGTATATGACTATATAAAGCTGTATGGAGACTGTATATGACTATATATAGGTGTATGGAGACTGTATATGACTATATATAGGTGTATGAGGACTGTATATGACTATATAAAGCTGTATGGAGACTGTATATGACTATATATAGGTGTATGGAGACTGTATATGACTATATATAGGTGTATGAGGACTGTATATGACTATATATAGGTGTATGAGGACTGTATATGACAATATATAGGTGTACGAGGACTGTATATGACTATATATAGGTGTGTGGAGACTGTATGTGACTATATAAAGCTGTATGGAGACTGTATATGACTATATATAGGGGTATGAGGACTGTATATGACTATATACAGGTGTATGGGGACTGTATATGACTATATACAGGTGTATGAGGACTGTATATGACTATATATAAGTGTATGGGGACTGTATATGACTATATATAAGTGTATGGGGACTGTATATGACTATATAAAGCTGTATGGGGACTGTATATGACTATATATAGGTGTACGAGGACTGTATATGACTATATATAGGTGTATGAGGACTGTATATGACTATATATAGGTGTATGAGGACTTATATGACAATATATAGGTGTACGAGGACTGTATATGACTATATATAGGTGTGTGGAGACTGTATGTGACTATATAAAGCTGTATGGAGACTGTATATGACTATATATAGGTGTATGAGGACTGTATATGACTATATAAAGCTGTATGGAGACTGTATATGACTATATATAGGGGTATGAGGACTGTATATGACTATATAAAGCTGTATGGAGACTGTATATGACTATATATAGCTGTATGAGGACTGTATATGACTATATATAGGTGTACGAGGACTGTATATGACTATATAAAGCTGTATGGAGACTGTATATGACTATATATAGCTGTATGGGGACTGTATATGACTATATATAGGTGTACGAGGACTGTATATGACTATATATAGGTGTACGAGGACTGTATATGACTATATAAAGCTGTATGGAGACTGTATATGACTATATATAGCTGTATGAGGACTGTATATGACTATATAAAGCTGTATGAGGACTGTATATGACTATATATAGGTGTACGAGGACTGTATATGACTATATAAAGCTGTATGGAGACTGTATATGACTATATATAGGTGTATGAGGACTGTATATGATTATATAAAGCTGTATGGGGACTGTATATGATTATATATAGGTGTACGAGGACTGTATATGACTATATAAAGCTGTATGGAGACTGTATATGACTATATATAGGTGTACGAGGACTGTATATGACTATATAAAGCTGTATGGAGACTGTATATGACTATATATAGGTGTATGGGGACTGTATATGACTATATAAAGCTGTATGGGGACTGTATATGACTATATATAGGTGTATGAGGACTGTATATGACTATATAAAGCTGTATGAGGACTGTATATGACTATATATAGGTGTATGGGGACTGTATATGACTATATATAGGTGTATGAGGACTGTATATGACTATATATAGGTGTACGAGGACTGTATATGACTATATATAGGTGTATGAGGACTGTATATGACTATATATAGGTGTATGAGGAGATGTATATGACTATATAAAGCTGTATGAGGACTGTATATGACTATATATAGGTGTATGGGGACTGTATATGACTATATATAGGTGTATGAGGACTGTATATGACTATATATAGGTGTACGAGGACTGTATATGACTATATATAGGTGTATGGGGACTGTATATGACTATATATAGGTGTACGAGGACTGTATATGACTATATATAGGTGTATGGGGACTGTATATGACTATATATAGGTGTATGAGGACTGTATATGACTATATATAGGTGTACGAGGACTGTATATGACTATATATAGGTGTATGAGGACTGTATATGACTATATATAGGTGTATGAGGAGATGTATATGACTATATAAAGCTGTATGAGGACTGTATATGACTATATATAGGTGTATGGGGACTGTATATGACTATATATAGGTGTATGAGGACTGTATATGACTATATATAGGTGTACGAGGACTGTATATGACTATATATAGGTGTATGGGGACTGTATATGACTATATATAGGTGTACGAGGACTGTATATGACTATATATAGGTGTATGGGGACTGTATATGACTATATATAGGTGTATGGGGACTGTATATGACTATATATAGGTGTATGGGGACTGTATATGACTATATATAGGTGTATGGGGACTGTATATGACTATATATAGGTGTACGAGGACTGTATATGACTATATATAGGTGTATGGAGACTGTATATGACTATATATAGGTGTATGAGGACTGTATATGACTATATATAGGTGTACGAGGACTGTATATGACTATATATAGGTGTATGGAGACTGTATATGACTATATATAGGTGTATGAGGACTGTATATGACTATATATAGGTGTATGGAGACTGTATATGACTATACTCGCACTGTACATAGCCGTGTGCTCCGCGCACAGCTCCCGGCTCCTCCGTGCTGCGGTTACATTGAGGTCTCTGTCTGTCCGTCTCGGGATCCCACATCACAGGAGAGCTGAGAGCTCCGCCCCCGGCACAGCCAAGAGAATGGGGCGGGGCCGCTGATGGAAGAGTCTCCGCCCATAGTTTAGAGGAGTTCCTAACTGGGGCGTGGTCTGCGGCTGGTTCGCTCCATCTCCTGTCTAACCCCGCCCATCGGTGGTTGTGTGTGGGTGACGTCACGGGGTGAGAGGGCGCTGCACGGTAGCTATGGCCGGCTGTTCGGGGCTACCGGCTGTTAGAGCGGCGCTACAGCTGCTACTGGCTGCGATCGGAGTTGTGGTGGTCGCGGAGAAGTCGCTGTATGGGCCGCAGGACGCCGGCATCTCCATACTGGAGCGGAGATCGGTGCCCGGAGCACTGTACAACTCATCATCTGCCTGGCTGCTGGAGTTCTACTCCTCCTGGTGCGGGCACTGCATCAGCTACGCCCCCACGTGGCGGGACCTGGGCGCTGATGTGCAGGGTGAGACCACGGGAGAGGAGAGGAGGGGTGGTGCTGGTGTCCACTGGAAGGAGAGAGGGGGGGGGGGGGGGGATGTGGTGTCCACTGGAAGGAGAGAGGGGGGGGGGGGGATGTGGTGTCCACTGGAAGGAGAGAGGGGGGGGGGATGTGGTGTCCACTGGAAGGAGAGGGGGGGGGATGTGGTGTCCACTGGAAGGAGGAGGGGGGGGGATGTGGTGTCCACTGGAAGGAGGAGGAGGGGGGGATGTGGTGTCCACTGGAAGGAGGAGGAGGGGGGATGTGGTGTCCACTGGAAGGAGGAGGGGGGGATGTGGTGTCCACTGGAAGGAGGAGGAGGGGGGATGTGGTGTCCACTGGAAGGAGGAGGGGGGGGGATGTGGTGTCCACTGGAAGGAGGAGGGGGGGGGATGTGGTGTCCACTGGAAGGAGGAGGGGGGGGGATGTGGTGTCCACTGGAAGGAGGAGGGGGGGGGATGTGGTGTCCACTGGAAGGAGGAGGGGGGGGATGTGGTGTCCACTGGAAGGAGGAGGGGGGGGGATGTGGTGTCCACTGGAAGGAGGAGGGGGGGGGATGTGGTGTCCACTGGAAGGAGGAGGGGGGGGGATGTGGTGTCCACTGGAAGGAGGAGGGGGGGGATGTGGTGTCCACTGGAAGGAGAGGGGGGGGGATGTGGTGTCCACTGGAAGGAGAGGGGGGGGGATGTGGTGTCCACTGGAAGGAGAGGGGGGGGGATGTGGTGTCCACTGGAAGGAGGAGGAGGGGGGATGTGGTGTCCACTGGAAGGAGGAGGAGGGGGGATGTGGTGTCCACTGGAAGGAGGAGGGGGGGATGTGGTGTCCACTGGAAGGAGGAGGGGGGGATGTGGTGTCCACTGGAAGGAGGAGGGGGGGGGATGTGGTGTCCACTGGAAGGAGGAGGGGGGGGGATGTGGTGTCCACTGGAAGGAGGAGGGGGGGGGATGTGGTGTCCACTGGAAGGAGGAGGGGGGGGGATGTGGTGTCCACTGGAAGGAGGAGGAGGGGGGATGTGGTGTCCACTGGAAGGAGGAGGAGGGGGGATGTGGTGTCCACTGGAAGGAGGAGGGGGGGATGTGGTGTCCACTGGAAGGAGGAGGGGGGGATGTGGTGTCCACTGGAAGGAGGAGGGGGGGGATGTGGTGTCCACTGGAAGGAGGAGGGGGGGGGATGTGGTGTCCACTGGAAGGAGGAGGGGGGGGGATGTGGTGTCCACTGGAAGGAGGAGGGGGGGGGATGTGGTGTCCACTGGAAGGAGGAGGGGGGGGATGTGGTGTCCACTGGAAGGAGGAGGGGGGGGATGTGGTGTCCACTGGAAGGAGGGGGGGGGGATGTGGTGTCCACTGGAAGGAGGGGGGGGGGATGTGGTGTCCACCATAGTTTTTCCATCTTTCTCACGCTTTCTTATGATGTCAATATATTTTCTATCTTAGTTGGTTTAACTGTTCTTTTGCCACAATACCCGTGAGCGCCCTCCGGCCGGTCCTGTGTGTGAGGCTGCGCTCTGCTGATCGTTGGCTTGCAGCTGCTACGGGGTGCTGTGTACACAATACGGCGTGTGCTGATCTGTCCCCGGGGTTTGTGTATTTTCTATGACTTCTTGCACTTGGTTGGAGCTGATGAACCTGAACAAGCAGGAGCTGCCGCTGAGCTTCCTCCGAGCTGCCTCCGGGGGCTCCACTGCTGTCTTGGTATTTGGAGAAGACGTTGGTTCCTGGCTGTGATGGGGGCTTCATTGTCGGCTCTGAGGGTCTCCTAACTGGTCACACTGCTGGTGGTAAGAAGTAGTAATATTGAAGTAATCGCCATGACAGCGAGCCCTCCCGCTGTATAACCCGCGTACCCCCCAAATCTTCAGACGCTGCAGGGAGTGACATGAGCCCCATCGTGTCTGCTGCAGTATGGAGGGCTTATGTAGCCGCCCTGTGATTGGCTGCCGTTGTGTCCCAGTGTAGATACCTGTGTGAAGTTATGGGTCTTGGCTGGGATTGTGGACCACAGCTGCTTTACAGAATGACCGGGCTCTATGGAAAGCTTAGACCCCTTTGGCACTGCACAGAGATTGCTGTTACTGGAAACTGGACACCACATTCCCATTGATTTGATTGGACGTCTGCTTAAAGGGGTTTACTATTGATGGCAAATCCTCAAGATGGTCCTTTAATGTTTGATTGGTGGTCCCACTAGCAGTATATAGAGTCTCTATGGAGCCAGTATGAGCAAAGCTGGGCTGAGAGCATAGAGGAGCGCTCTGCCCAATCATCTAAGCCATCGGTGGTGGTCTTGGCACCCGGACGCCACTGAGCAAAACTTCCGGCTTGTCACTATAACACATCACAAGTTTAAGAAAAGTTTAGTTACACTACTTAAGACGTCAGCTTCTCAGGTGCAGCCACTTCTGTGCCGTGCCGAAGGGGTGAGAACCGTCTATTAAGTCATTCTTGAGATCAGACATCAAATGGGAATATCGTTGACGGGTTTGTTCTTTAATGCTGCAGCAGTTGTCATTTCCAGGAGGTGTAATGTCGCCCCCTGCTGTCCGGCGCCTGTGTGTGGTGCCCTATCTACAGTGTATATACTGCTGCTATCACTGGCGGTGTCGGTCTCACCTGTTGCTCCGCTTCGGCTTCTCACATTAGGTGAAGGTTTCATTTCTGCAGTTGCTGTTTTTTTTTCTAATCCCTCATTAACACAACCTGTCATTAGAGAATTAGTGGTGATAAGCCGCCCGCTCACGCCCTCTGCTACGCCCTGCCTGGCAGCGCTTTCAGGTACGCTCTGAGGGTTGTGCTGCGCTCATGCCATGTATACCACGGCTTCGAGAAGTTGGCTCTTACCGTTCTGTGGGTCTAATGTTCTACAAATTCAACATTCCCATGTTATTTTGCCAAGAAAAGTGGGAAAAGCTAAAGGCGATTCATAATATCTCGAGACCCCACCCCCTTGCCATCTGGGCATTGCAGGGGTAAATATTGAGTTAATAAAATTATTGGCACCAGGGGGAGCTCTCTGCAAGCTGACTTGAGTTCATAGGAGCTGTATAAACCTCTTCAATATATTTAGCGCCCTCTAGTGGCACTTTATTATATAAAAAGGTTCTCCAGTTGTAAACTGTTGATAGCCTATCTGCACAAAAGGCCGTCAATGGTAGATCAACAAAAGTCTACTGCCCGGGATCCCCTCTGATCAGCTGTTCGCTAGGCTGGTGTGTTTTGCGTACTGAGCTGATTTCTGCAGGAAGCACACAGCTCCGTTCTCACTGCTGTGGCCAGGCTTGGTATTGTAAGCCAAGTTCCCGTTGAAGTGAATGGGAATTTTGTGTGTAATGCCCAGCCTGGCCACTGCAGTTAGAACGGAGCTGTCTGCTTCCTGCAGAAATCAGGACACAATTGGGAGGAAACGTTTGAGGAAGTAAGGGTGGCTGGGACCTTGGGAGGCAGTGATCATGCTGTCCTTGAATTTTGGATAAAAAGCAGAGGAAGACCTGAAAAACCTGGAAGAATCCAATGCCTGAATGTTCTTAAGGACAGAAATGTCCAAGAAGGTTGGGAAATATTGTGAAATGAGATTCTCAACACACAATCGTTAACAATCCCTAAAAGAAGGAAGATTGGGAAGCATTTAAAGACACCAGGATGGATGAACTCAGAACTTGCACACGTTAAAAACGAAGAAAAATATGTTTATCAAATGGAAAGAGGGGGGAATATCTAAAGAAGGATTTGGGGTATGTCAAAAGCAAAAGAAAAGTCAAAGATGCCATTGGATGTTTACAGGATGAAAATGGTGAATTGGTTAAGAATGATTTTGAGAAGATCGAACTTTTAAATTCCTATTTTGTATCTGTTTTCTCTCAGACAGTAGATGGAACATCAGCTGATCTTCCCTGTGCTAGGTATTAGTGTATCTTTACACCACCAGCACTTGCTGGTGGAGTCAAGATTGACAGGAGGGTGACGCCCCCTGTATCTAATTGGGTGGCCAGCTGTAAAAGTTGTAGGTCCTGGAAGGGCATTAGTCATGTGCTTACAAGGCATACAGCGGCCCCCGCTGCTCCAAGGGCATCACGGAGGCAGAAGGCGGAACCCCTCCCCCCGCCCTCATATCAGCTTGACATCGCGGCCGCAGGATGGCAACAAGCAATGGACAGTGTGCAGCTAGGACCTAGGAGGCATGATCCTATCGGGCGCTGGGGGTTTGACAGGGGTGTTTCTCCTGTCAAACCCCTAGCTTCAGGTGGCGTCAAGATGCTTTAATACCCCTGTGCTATTGGGGGAATAAAAGAATGCAGGCTATCTGTAAGCAGAGAGATGGTGAGGGAACACTTAGCTAACTTTAGTGAATTCAAGTCTCAAGGTCCAGATGAATTACATCCTAGGATACTAAAGGAAGCAGCAGAGGTAATTGCTGAACCACTCGTCATAATCTTTGAAAATTCCTGGAGAACAGGAGAAGTCCCAGAAGATTGGAAAAGGGCAAATGTTGTCCCTATCTTCAAAAAAGGGAAGAAGGTGGATCCAGGAAACTGCAGGCCTGTGAGCCTGACTTCTATACTGGGAAAGGTCTTTGAAGAAATTATTAAACAGCATGTATGCAAGTAATTGGATGAAAATGGAGTAATTAACCAGAGCCAGCATGGGTTTATAACAAACAAGTCATGCCAGACGGATCTAATTTCCTTCTATGACAGTATCACCGATTGGGTTGATCAGAGAAATGTGGTGGATACAGTATATCTTGATCTTAGTAAAGCATTTGACAAAGTATCTCATACCATACTTATTGAAAAAATGACCAAATATGGGAGTGACAAGGCAACTGTTATGTGGATTCAGAACTGGCTGAGTGATCGTACTCAAAAAGTGGTCATAAATGGCTGCACATCCAAGTGGGAGAATGTATCAAGTGGGGGACCACAAGGCTCTGTCCTGGGCCCAGTGTTGGTCAACATTTTTATAAATTATCTGGAAGAAAGAGTTGATGGGAAACTGATCAAATTTGCTGATGACACAAAGCTAATAGGGATAGCTAACACTAGGGAAGAGAGAGAGCATTCAAAAAGATCTAGAAAAGCTTGAACCGTGGGCGGCGACTAACAGAATGGTATTTAACAAGGAGAAATTCAAAGTCCTACATCTGGGCAAGAAAAATGAAGAAAGCACATACAGAATGGGAGGAATTGAGCTAAGCAGCAGCATATGTGAAAAAGACTTGGGTATACAAATAGATCATAGACTGAACATGAGTCAACAATGTGATGCAACAGCCAAAAAGGCAAACACAATTCTGGGATGTATTAAGAGAAGCATAGAGTCTAGATCAGGGGTCCCCAACTCCAGTCCTCAGGGACCACCAACAGGTCATGTTTTCAGGATATCCTATGGTAAGAACACCTGTGGCAATGTCTGAGGCACCAACAACAATTACATCACCTGTGTAACACTGAGGAGATCCTGAAAACATGACCTGTTGGCGGTCCCTGAGGACTGGAGTTGGGGAACACTGGTCTAGATCACGTGAGGTCACTATCCCCCTCTACTCTTCCTTAGTCAGACCTCATCTGGAATACTGTGTCCAGTTCTGGGCACCCCACTTTGAAAAAGACATAGACAAACTGGAGCAAGTTCAGAGAAGAGTTACCAAGACGGTGAGCGGTCTGCAAATCATGTCCTATGAACAACTGTTACAGGATCTGGGAATGCTTAGCCTGCAAAAAAGGCTGAGAGACTTAATAACTGTCTACAAATATCTGAAGGGCTGCCACAGTGCAGAGGGATCAGCCCTATTCTCATCTGCACAAGGAAAGACTAGAAGCAATGGGATGAAATTGATGAAACTTTCTGACAGTGAGGGTGATCAATAAGTGAAACAGGTTACCACGGGAGGTGGGGAGTTCTCCTTCAATGGAAGTGTTCAACTAAAGTCTGGACAAATATCTGTCTGGGATGATTTAGTGAATCCTGCCCCTAGCAGGGGGTTGGACCCGATGACCCTGGAGGTCCCTTCCAACTCTAACATTCTATGATTCTATGATCCGCTTAGTGCACAAAGCAGACCAGCCTGGCGAACAGCTGATCAGAGGGAGTCTCAGGTGGCAGACCTACAGTGATCTACTTTTGATGGCCTAACCTAAGAATAGGCTATCAATCTACAACTGGACAACCCCTTTAATCCCTTCCTGTTACGTGATGTAAATGTACATGTACTTAGTGCAACAGGATGTACAGTTACGCCCTGAGGATAACGCCAGATCAGAAGAGATCCCGTGCTATGAAGGAGGCGGCTGTCACCAATAGCCGGGCCCCCCCCCCCTGTAACAGCAGGGATGCATCGGGACAGTGACACCCCCCCCCCCCCCCCCGTTAACCCCTACATAGATCGCGGCATGTAACGGGTTCACAGAGGGAGCGCGACAGATACAGGCGTCCTGTTTTACCCCTGCCTATGATCGCTAATAAAAGCAATAAGGCATTGCAGGATAGAAGTCCTGCAATGCCTTATCATAGCGATCATAGGTGCTATGATGTAAGTCCCCCCCCCCACCCCCACAGGGATGCAAATGTAAAAAAAGCATAAAAATACATAAATAAAAATAATGTTAAAAAAACCCTTTTTTGTGCTTTTCCCCATATTAGCGTAAAAACAATTTAAATTAAAATCTCACATTTTGTATCGTCGTATCCATAACAATGCGTACAATAAGTTGAACACGCTTTTTATCCTGAAAAAAGCGTTAAAAAAAACTAAAGCAAAATGCAAATTTTGTTTTATTTTGCCTCCTAAAAAACGCAATAAAAGTGATCAAAAAAGCTGTATGTACCCCAAAATGGGACCAATAAAAACTACAGCTCGTCTCACAAAAACAAGCCCTCCAGAACTCGGTCTGTGGAAAAATTAAAAAGTTATAGGACTTCGAATGCAGCGATTTTAGAAAAAAAAATAATTTCCAAAAATAGGGTTTTTATTGCGGAAAAGTGGGAAAAAAACCTAAAAAAAAATTTAAGACTTTTGCTATCGTTGTAATCGTACCGACCTGCAGAATAAAATGTATTGTCATCTATGCTGCATGATTAATGCTGTAAAAACAAACCCCAAAAATCTATGGCAGAATTGATGCGTTTTCTCTCTATGCTATCAGAAAAAATGAACAGTTGTACAATATACCGTATATACTCCAGTATAAGCCAAGTTTTTCAGCCCTTTTTTTGTTTTCTTTTAATGCTGAAAAAGCCCCCCGCAATACTCCCCTCTCAGCCGGCGTTTGTGTTCCCGGTGCGATGGTCTACTCGGCGGTGCGGCAAGCTGATTGAGAATTCTCCCCGCTGTCAAATCCCTGCTCTGCTTTGAATTCTCCTGCCGACAGCGCTGTGATTAGACCGAGCACCAGCCAATCACAACCGGCGCTCGATCATTCACAGCCATTCAGTGAGTGACATCACTGAATGGCTGTGATTAGTCGATCGAGTGCTGGCTGTGATTTTTACCAGTTTTTTTTTTTTTTAACTTATTGACTCGACTTATACTTGGGTCGGCTAATACTCTAGTATATACGGTAGTCGACGTACCGAAAAAGGCACCAATTAAAAACTACAGTTCGCCACTCAAAAAACAAGCGCTTTTACGGCCGTGTCGACGGAAAAATAAAAACGTAACTTTTGAAAAATGGAAATGAAAATCTGCTAAAAATCGTTGCGTCCTTAAGGCCAAAATAGGCCATGTCCTTAACCCTTTCCAATCCACTGTCTGACCTCTGAAGACATTATGATTTAAGGCTGTACAGCTTTGAAGACGTCCGTCAGGGTTCTCTTACTGTATATTGCCAGCCTCTCTGCTGTTGGAGTCTATCCAACGTGTCACCTCATGCAGTACTGGCTTTAGCCAGCAGATAGCGCCATTGTAGAACGGCAGAAAAAGAGTAAGCCCCCTAGGAAAACCAGGATACAAATTGGATTGGAAAGGGTTAAGGGGTTAAGGGTATGTTCACATTTAGGCCGGCTTCACACGAGCGTGACGGGCTCCGCCGCGTAATATTCCGCAGTGAAGCCCGTCACGGCGCCCCCCAGAGACCCCATACTTACCAGCGGAAGATAGCGTGAAGATGCTTCCCCGCCCTCCGCCGTCGCGTCATGTGACACGCCCACCATGTCACATGACGCGGCCGGCCGTGTCACGTGACGCGCCGGCCGCGTCATATGACGCAGCGGCGGTAGGCGGGAAAGCGTTTTTTAATGCTATCTTCCGCTGGTTGCAGCGGGAGATAGCGTGAACGGACGGCTTCCATTGACTGCAATGGAAGCCGTCAGCGCGTACACCCGCAGCAAATAGAGCATGCTGCGGGTGAGGACGGGAGATTTCACGGTGCGAAATTCCGCGGTGGAATTCCGTATCGTGAGCATTGAGCTATTAGGTTCAATAGAACCTAATAGCTGTGGGCAACGCAGCGGATTTTTGCCGCGAATTTATGCGGCGTAAATCCGTTCGTGGGAAGGAGGCCTTAGCAGAAATGCTGCCGAAAATCCATGTCAAAGTCCGTAGCATTTCCGCATGGAAACCCCACCGTTGGTGCTAACTTTGATTAGGGTTCAGCTGCGCATGGCTCCCCTCACTTCCGAATACTTGGCGCTGCCAGTCTAAGGGCACAGCGCAGCCCATCAGCTGCTAGTGAGCGCCGCCACCGGTCAGGTGATGCAGAAGTGGCATGCTAGTAAGATGACTGCTGAAAAGTTTTCTCTCCAGTTCAGAAAGTTGCAGGCTAGTAGTAGGCTCAGTGGGCAGTGTGACAAATGCAGGATTTGAGGATTTTTTTTTTTTTATTTATTTATTTTTTTTAAAATCTAGATTGTGACTGAAAATGTAAAAAAAAAAAAAAAAATAACCATAAATTCTTAAATACACTTATTACAGAAATGTGATTTATAGAATCGGCCATTTTCTGTGACAGTTGTCATGTCCTAGCGACATGTTGGTAGTTTTGACTGGTGGGGGTCAATTGATAAAATGCTCCACCCATTTGTCTGTTTCTGTCACTGCTTGGAGCAATGTAGGGAATCCATAGAAATACTGTGCAGCCCATACATCAGTCCTAATGATAGCCACATGCACAGCGCCCATATGAGCCCTTCTGGCTGCTGTTAATACCAATTGGTGGGGGTCTTGGCACGCAGAACCCCACTAATCAAAACTTCTGGCCTGTCACTATGACCCTATGGTTACATCCAGGCCATAATTAGAAACTAATGTAATTAGGAAGTGTAATTACAAAAAATGTATTGCATTCCCAGATATTCCAGGACTGACGTTAGAATAGCGCCACCTGCTGTTTCTATCACCAGATATTCAAGGACTATTTTTACAATAGCGCCATTTTCATATCTAGATATTCCAAGACTGATGTTGGAGTAGCGCCACCTACTGTTTATCTTCTGTCTCCACCGCAGTGGTCACCCATGCTCAGTCTCCCTTGACTACAATGACTGTCTTCTCTCATCACTCGCTCATTCTCTCTTCTGACATCGGAGAAGAGGCAGCCACTTCAGAAACAGCCCCCCAGGGACCTCTCTGCATACCCAGGGGGTTAGAGAGGGAAGCAGGACCAAACAGGTGGAATAATTACTGAAGTGGACAAAGAATAGAAACAGCAGGGGGAGCTATTCTAGAATCAGTCCTGGAGTACTGGGGTATGAACAGCAGGGGGAGCTATTCTAGAATCAGTCCTGGAGTACTGGGATATAAACAGCAGGGGGAGCTATTCTAGCATCAGTCCCTGGAGTACTGGGGTATAAACAGCAGGGGGAGCTATTCTAGAATCAGTCCTGGAGTACTGGGGTATAAACAGCAGGGGGAGCTATTCTAGAATCAGTCCTGGAGTACTGGGGTATAAACAGCAGGGGGAGCTATTCTAGCATCAGTCCCTGGAGTACTGGGGTATAAACAGCAGGGGGAGCTATGCTAGCATCAGTCCTGGAGTACTGGGGTATAAACAGCAGGGGGAGCTATTCTAGCATCAGCCCTGGAGTACTGGGGTATAAACAGCAGGGGGAGCTATGCTAGCATCAGCCCTGGAGTACTGGGGTATAAACAGCAGGGGGAGCTATGCTAGCATCAGTCCTGAAATATCTGAGGATATAAACAGCAGATGGCGCTATTCTAACATCTGTCCTGGAATATCCAGAGATTATAACAGCAGGTGGCACTATTCTAACATTAGTCCTGGAGTATAAACCGTCAGTAGCGCTATTCTTGCGTCAGTCCTGGAGTATCTAGTATATAAACAGCAGGTGGCGCTATTCTAACAGTCCTGGGATATCTGGGGATAGAAACTTTAAATAAGTGTAAATACAAAAACTGGTTAGAAGGATGTCACTAGAAACAATATTTTTGTAGCACATCCTCTTTAAGGATCAGCAGAAGGAAAGAAGAACAAACAGTCCTTGTATAACAATCTGCAGTGTAATTAATTCATGTATAAAGTTGAAGAACTTCACATAGTCAGGGATTTTCGATTTTTGTCGCGGCCATCGGGGTATTTGGAGATGCCCCTTGCTTTTAAAATCCCAGCCTCTAGGGAAGCATTGTGACATTATTGGTGATTGGACACAGTTACATGTAAGTAATGACAGCACCTTGTTGACGGTGTGCCGCCTGACCATGCACTACAGTGGGCACCATTAGGAATATAGAATAATACCTCTGCAGCGACACCTATTGGATGGCATTATTACTGCAAGTCAGTGTTGGACTCTTTTTATAACAATGACTGGGAATTGACCACAAGCCAGAATCCATACACAGACAGCTGTTTCGGGCTGTTTCCCCCTCATCAGTGTGCAGTAGGATTCTGGCTTGGCTAGTAAGAGGCCTGTGATGTGGGTCGGGAAGACCATCATTTCTCCTTAAGGAGCACGTAAGAGGTGAGTGAGGAGACTCATCAGTGTGGGGCAAAAAAAAACTTGAAACAGCTGTCTGTGTATGGCTTTCTGGCTTGGTTGTTAATGCCTAGTCATTGTTATAAGGCTTGTATAGAGTATGACATTGACTTGCAGTAATGCTGACTTCCAATAGGTGGCGCTGCAGAGTCATTGTTCCATCTTCCATGCTTGCATATTTCCCAGAGGAGCATGCATGGTCTTATAAGTCTTCTCACTCGCCTCCTCTCATTAAGGCCGGGCTCACCCGAGCATATGATTACCACGTATTACGCATGCGATATGTGTAATTCGCAGGCCATTTAAATACATTGGCCTATGCAGTTCCGCTCACATTTGCCAGTAGGAATTGCGTAATACACGAGCGCAAAAAAGATTGCTGCATGTTCTATTATGAGTATCCTATAAGTGTGGCGGAGATCAGCGGCGCAGGAGACGGTCCACTGACGCCGTGCTCACTAGAGCCTGATGGTGAATCTGGGAAGGTAGATCTGTGCAGCTGCCAACCGGCCATCGCTGCCGTAGATGAGCCAATCATTGTAGTGACCGGTCAGATCCTTGGTGTTTGGGAATGAGCGGATTCTTCCACCCATCTGTAGCCGCCTGCAGACTGTTCATCTACAGGTGTGATCGCCCTTTCAGTATGGCAGGAGATGTGAGATCTCCTCCACATCCCATCTGTTGCAACCAGAGCCGGGCGGCATTGTCAGGCGGCATTACCATCTAAGGACCCGGGCTGCAGTTGGGAGAGGTGGAAGGCGAGAAGTGAAAGGCTCCTCACCCTCAAACCAAACTTTTTGTCTTCCCTCCAAGCGTCACTTTGTGTCCCGTAGAATAGTCGTTAGATCCTTTTGTCTGGAGCTCAATAGCCTCCATCTGTCTGGTGAACCTCGTGTGTCCTCATCTGTGCGGTCGTCTGCTGCAACTGACATCTCCGCTCAGCTGTCATCACACGTCCCCCTCTAGTCAGCATCACACGTCCCCCTCTAGTCAGCAGGACCTGGAAGTTTGGCTTTCTGGTAGGAGTTGTAATGGATGGAGGGGGTGGTTGGTGATTCCATTCAGACTTCTTGTCCCATTGAAGTCTGGACTTCCACAGTCTCTGAAGGACATTTGGGACATATTCATATTCAACAGGAACATTCACTGACAGGAAGCAGAGGCTTGATGCAAAAACACCAATACTCCGGTAACGAGTCCTGCATGTAGTAAGACTGCATTTTTTTTCTTTCTTTTTGTATGTAAGGAACAGTTTCCATTCAGTGAAAGCAAGCAGAAATCTTGGAAATGGGGAGGAGCTGGAACACAGCGTATAATATTAGAAGGTGATTGCGCTGTGGCTAAGGGTGCATTCACACAGGCGAGAAAATGGGGAGTTTTGTGCCCCCCGGACTCTTCCTTATGGAAGGGGTTGTGCCAAGATGTAGAATCCCTTTGGGAATGCGAGGCTGGCAGAGATCCGCTGCTCTCCCACAGTCCTGCTCTTGGCACCGCCGGCCAGCCTGGCAGAAATGGGGTATTACAGGATGGCCATTTAAGACAAATGAACGGGGTATGTCGTCTTAGTACAACACTTTTAACCCCTTCTAGACCAGAGACGTGCCTGTGGATGTCAGAAACAGCTGATAGCTGCGAGGACTTAGCTTCCTGCCTCGCTCCGTATACCCTTTACAGCTGCATGATGGGAAATGATTAAGACGTCCCAAACACAAACTTTTTAGGCCTCTCTCACAGACGCACTTTTCACTGCGACTAACGTGGAGCTTTGAACGCGGCATTAATCGTGGTATAGCGCTCCCATTGATGTTAGCGGGGCCTCGTAGACACGCCTTTGACCGCTACGTGGGATGGCGCTTTTCAGCGCCTCGATTTTCTAGCGCTGTCTGCTTTATATTTGGCCGTTCAGCGTATCTCATCACAATGACGGGGTGCACTAAAACACATGGTCAGCCGCAGGGAACTGCGGCCGAAAGAGGAAGTAAAATCGCGGCAAGGCGCCACGTTTGAAATTAGCAACAAATCACATGGCGCCCAAATAATAGTCCTATCTAGGCTGTTCATGGCGCAGGACACGGGATTAGACTGATTAAGGATGGTGACGGAATCACTTGCCCCTTAGGCTGTGATATACCCCTCAGTGATGGTGGGGTCATGTGACCTATGGGCATAAGGCCGTCTCATACAGGGGATACCGCAGATAGTCCGCTATGAAAAATTTCACACCGATAAATCTGGAAGAAAGGTCTACACTGATCCAGATCCTTGTAACCCTTTGTAGACTGTGCTGGTTACAGCGCTGCCAACCTGTAACATGGGAGTGGACCACCTAGTATGATACCTGCTGCCAGCCTGTAACATATGGGAGCGGTACCACCGGGTATGATAACTGGTGATGTGATATACCTGCTGCCAGCCTGTAACATATGGGAGCGGTACCACTGAGTATTATAACTGATGTGATATACCTGCTGCCACCTTGTAATATATGGGTGTGGTACCACCGGGTATGATAACTGGTGATGTGATGTACCTACTGCCAGCCTGTAACATATGGGAGCGGTACCATTGACTATGATAACTGATGTGATATACCTGTTGCCAGCCTGTAACACATGGGAGCAGTTCCACCAGGTATGATAACTGGTGATGTGATATACCTGCTGCCAACCTGTAACATATGAGTGATACCACCGGGTATGATAACTGATGTGATACACCTGCTGGCAGCATGTAACATATGGGAGCGGTACCACCGGGTATGATAACTGATGTGATACACCTGTTGCCAGCCTGTAACACATGGGACCGGTTCCACCAGGTATGATAACTGATGTGATACACCTGCTGGCAGCCTGCAACATATGGGAGCGCTACCACCGGGTATGATAACTGATGTGATACACCTGCTGCCAGCCTGTAACATATGGGAGCGGTACCACCGGGTATGATAACTGATGTGATACACCTGCTGCCAGCCTGTAACATATGGGAGCGGTACCACCGGGTATGATAACTGATGTGATGCACCTGCTGCCAGCCTGTAACATATGGGAGCAGTACCACTGGGTATGATAACTGGTGTGATACACCTCCTGTCAGCCTGTAACATATGGGAGCGGTACCACTGGGTAGGATAACTGATGTGATACACCTCCTGCCAGCCTCTAACATGGGAGCGGTACCACTGGGTAGGATAACTGATGTGATACACCTCCTGCCAGCCTGTAACATATGGGAGCGGTACCACCGGGTAGGATAACTGGTGATGTGATGATGTACCTGCTGCCAGCCTGTAACATATGGGAGCGGTACCACTGGCTATGATAACTGATGGGATATACCTGTTGCCCGCCTGTAACACATGGGAGCGGTTCCACCAGGTATGATAACTGATGTGATACACCTGCTGTCAGCCTGTGACATATGGGAGCGGTACCACCGGGTATGATAACTGGTGTGATATACCTGCTGCCAGTCTAATACCGCTCCTGATGTGTTTTTTTTTTTCTCATAGATTGGCATCCCGCTGTAAGGATCGGAGTGTTAAACTGCGCTGATGAGGAGAATACGGCCGTCTGCAAGGATTATGATGTCCACTTCTATCCAACATTTCGGGTAGGTCAGCTGTACAAGGGGCTTCTACTTGTCTGGCATTGGGGTTATAACCTCACAATACACCGCATCTGTCCGCAGGGCTGCGCCTTGTATTGCGGGTCAGTCAGGCTTTCATTTGAATGCAGCAACACTAGAACAAACCCATAAAAGTGACGCCGTTCCTCACAGCCAGAACCTATACAAATATATTGGCCACTTTATTAGAGACCCCGGCCCACTTGCGATCGGAGCTTTCCTGTACAGAGACTAGATCAGTGAATCCACATTAGATGGGAAAATTCGGCAATCCAATGAGGCCAGGTCATCGGCGCCAGACTAGCCGGGCTCAGGAGTTCACTGCCAATGGTGTGGGGTTTTCTTGTGCAGCGGGTGGAGAATATCCCAAGAATGGCGAGGAAAAACATCGAGTGAAAAGATAACCTGTGGACGGAAACGACTCGTCAAAAGGGGTCAGAGGAGGATGTCTGGAATCATCCCGATGAACAGGCGCTACACAGTTGGAAGCAGCTGAAGGCAACACTGGTGCTCCCACTAACATGTCCGAGGACCCGACTCGTTGGTCCTCAGTACAGATGGGCAATAATGGCAGACGACCATATCCAGCGCCATTACTGTGTAGGAGAAACAGAGAGGTGAGACTCCAGGGGGCAAAAGAACTCAAAAATTGGATCACCGAGAAGGGGAAAAACATTGCCTGCTCAGGCGCATCCAGATTCGTGTTTCACCATAATGATGGGACGGTCAGATGTTGAAACAAGCAGCATGAATCGATGAACCCCCTCCCCTCCTGTCAGCTTGTCAGAACATCCGTAACTCCATCTAATGTGCAACAACTAGAAGAGGCTTCCTGTCCGCAGGGGCCGATAGTCTTGCAGAATGACATACTCTTTTTGTCAAAAACAGTCCCGCACCTAGAAGGCGTTTTCATTTTGCTGCAAAACTGGGCATGCGGCTCCATCTCAGGCAGATATACAAGTGATTAGAGTTGTGGTGATTAGATGAATGGTCTTGCCATATGAGGCCCAAAAGTGATTCTACTCTTGGCCTATAAAGGGCTCGCAGAGTTGGTACAACAGGGTACTAGAGCCTCCATGCCCACCCCTATCACATCTTGTATCCAAGCTAGCGGCGGTACAACAGGATACTAGAGCCTCCATGTCCTCCCGTATCACATCTTGTATCCAAGCTAGAGGCGGTACAACAGGGTACTAGAGCCTCCATGTCCTCCCGTATCACATCTTGTATCCAAGCTAGAGGCGGTACAACAGGATGCTAGAGCCTCCATGTCCTCCCGTATCACATCTTGTATCCAAGCTAGAGGCGGTACAACAGGGTACTAGAGCCTCCATGCCCACGTGTATCACATCTTGTATCCAAGCTAGAGGTGGTACAATAGGATGCTAGAGCCTCCATGTCCTCCCGTATCACATCTTGTATCCAAGCTAGAGGCGGTACAACAGGGTACTAGAGCCTCCATGCCACCTGTATCATCATGTATCCAAGCTAGAGGCGGTACAACAGGGTACTAGAGCCTCCATGACTCCTCCCCCCCCCCCCCCACCCGTATCACATCTCGTATCCAAGCTAGAGGCGGTACAACAGGGTACTAGAGCCTCCATGCCCCCTTGTATCACATCTTGTATCCAAGCTAGAGGCGGTATAACAGGGTACTAGATCCTCCATCCCCACCCGTATCACATCTTGTATCCAAGCTAGAGGCAGTACAACAGGGTATTAGAGCCTCAATCCCCACCTGTATCACATCTTGTATCCAAGCTAGAGGTGGTACAACAGGGTACTATAGCCTCCATGCCCGCCTGTATCACATCTTGTATCCAAGCTAGAGGCGGTACAACAGGGTACTAGAGCCTCCATGCCCGCCTGTATCACATCTTGTATCCAAGCTAGAGGCGGTACAACAGGGTACTAGAGCCTCCATGCCCACCTGTATCACATCTTGTATCCAAGCTAGAGGCGGTACAACAGGGTACTAGAGCCTCCATGCCCGCACGTATCACATCTTGTATCCAATCTAAAGGCGGTACAACAGGGTACTAGAGCCTCCATGCCCGCCTGTATCACATCTTGTATCCAAGCTAGAGGCAGCCCAACAGGGTACTAGAGCCTCCATGCCCTCCCATATCACATCTCGTATCCAAGCTAGCGGCGGTACAACAGGGTACTAGAGCCTCCATGCCAGCACGAGGCTGACGTCCCTGCTAAGGTCATTAGCGCTTCCGCAGAGCGTTTACACTGACAGACTTCACCGCTGGATGGCGGGTTTCTTGCTCAGCGCTTCACCTTCTACGTGTAACGCTGAGCGGGGAGTGTTCCCACTGAACGACAAGCCAGCGACCCAGAGATGATTTGTAAGATGACTGAAAAGTCAAATTAACCTGTGGCCGACCAGTGAGCGATCCCTGCGCGGACACTGACCGATTATCACTCAAACTCGTTAGTTTGATGATCTTCCCGTGTGAACGGCCCATTACTTGTATCACCGTTACAATCACGCAGAGGACGTTACATCGGATGCCGACAACCTCTAAGCGGGGATTGTGCTTCTTTTTTTACAATGAGTGCGTATATGTATACCTACTATGTATGTAACAGAATTGTGGGATTCTGACTTTGAGAAATGTCACCTTTTACAGACTGTATACATGGAGACCTGGGGGGCGTGAAGACTTTGGAAACGTACTATTTTGATTGAATGACTCCTCTTCATACGAGTAGAACGCTTTTCATGTGTCCAATATTTTCTCTTTTAGTTCTTTGCTCCGTTTACAAAAGACTTTACACAAGGAGAAAACTACAAAGGTAATCCAGTACTCGTGTGTACGGGGTGAGACATAACTAACTATAGAAGGTGGGGACATAACTACCTATATGTACGGGGTGAGACATAACTAACTATACGAGGTGGAGACATAACTAACTATGCAAGGTGGGGACATAACCACTTATGTGTACGAGGTGGGATGTAACTTACTATACAAGGTGGAGACATAACCACTTATGTGTATAAGGTGGGATGTAACTTGCTATACAAGGTGGGACATAACCACTTATGTGTACGAGGTGGGATGTAACTAACTATACAAGGTGGAGACATAACTACCTATATGTACGGGGTGAGACATAACTAACTATACGAGGTGGAGACATAACTAACTATGCAAGGTGGGGACATAACCACTTATGTGTACGAGGTGGGATGTAACTAACTATACAAGGTGGAGACATAACCACTTATGTGTATAAGGTGGGGCATAACTAACTATACAAGGGGTGGACATAATTACTTGTGTGCATGGGGTGGGATGTAACTAACTATACAAGGTGGGGACATAACCACTTATGTGTGAGGTGGGACGTAACTAACTATACAAGGTGGGGGCATAACTAGTTATGTGTACGAGGTGGGACGTAACTAACTATACAAGGTGGGGACATAACTAATGTGTACGAGGTGGGACGTAACTAACTATACAAGGTGGGGACATAACTACTTATGTGTACGAGGTGGGACGTAACTAACTATGCAAGGTGGGGACATAACTACTTATGTGTACGAGGTGGGACGTAACTAACTATACAAGGTGGGGGCATAACTAGTTATGTGTACAGGGTGGGACATAACTACTTATACAAGGTGGGGACATAACTACTTGTGTGTACGGGGTGCTGTGGATGAGAGGATGCAGCATATAAAGGATGGGATAGGAAGACAGATCGGCGATCAGGTTATTACCTGGACCGAAAACCTACAGCGGCATAATTATAATTTCTAGTTATTGAACAGATTGAAAAAACCCGGACTGGGAGGTAAAGCTTCATTATTAGGCCTCGTTCACACGGGCGACAAAGCTGCGATGCTACAAATCGCATGTATGTGAAGCCCGCGCTTTCCTATTAGGTTCCTTCACACATGGAATATTTTGTAGCATGTGATGACCTGACACACAAACCTCGCAGGTCCGGCGATATGCCCGCGACTCGTGAGGCTTTGTAGCCCATGTTTCCCTATGGAGCCTTCCTCTATGTTGTATTGCATGAAAACGCGATTTTTGTGCGGTGCGATGCAACTTTTGACAGTAGGAAATCCTGCATCACCGCAAGAAACCGCAGCAATGCCGTATTGCTGGGATTATTCTTGCAGCGATGCTGTGTCGCCCGTGTGAACGAGGCCTAGGGCTTACTCACGGGCGTAAGTGGCCCAAGCGTTACACCCGCTGCTGAAAGCCGATTGGTTTCTATTGAGCCGCTTAAAGTTTCGTTATTACGCGTGTGAAAAAAACCGCAGCGTGTCCTAGTACACAGCAGTATAGGCTTAGGGGATTTAACCTTCTGTGTAGGCAATGTAGCAGGAGCTTCACCCAGCTTTCCCAGACTCCTGACTGGTATCACGTAGGCTATCTCTAGGTGTCTCTGTAATGACTGTCGCCGTGCACTCAGCTTGTATGTTCTGATCTTTGTGGTTTAGCAGAAGCCGACAGGGATGTGCAGTCCGTCCGACACGTCATCATTGACTACCTGGAGGGCCTCCCTACTGAGCACAGACCCCAGCTATACCCGTCCCTCCAGCCAATCAGGTGAGCCGATTCATTGGATTTCTAGAGCTTTTATAGTATATGCTACAGCTCCCAGGGTGCTTTGCTGGGAGTTGTAGTTTCACCCCGGTTGATTCATATGTATGTTGTCAGATGAGACCCAATACTTTATTATATCCATGTCCTCTGCCAGTCATCCCCATCACATCTACAGTGACCTTAAAGGGGTAATTAGACAATGGGATATGTATTAAAGGGGATGTTCAGGATTACTTGAATTTAGCTACTTTCTTCCGGAAACAGCACCACTCATATCCACGGATTGTGACTGGTATTGCAGTGCAGTCCAATTCAATTCAGTGGAGCCAAGATGCAATACCAGATACAACCTGCAGGTGGACAGGTGTGGTGCCATTTTTGGAAAATTGTGCAAAGCAATTCCCGCGAGTGGATATACATTTACGTCCTATGGATGCACCATCTTAGAGCCGGCTTAGACTGACAGTTGGCCTCCCACTACAAGAGCAACAATTGGTGAAACACCAATCCCCGCTGCTAATGCTTTACATGCTGCGGTCCCAATAATTGCACTTAGTTCATCTCTGGCATTGTCATTGAAGTGAACGGCGCAGCAGCGTGCCTGCTTGACCTCTGCTCTTACTAACGCGGGGACTGACCAGACCCCCATTCTCTGGATCTGTGGGGGGCTCAGCATTCGGACTCCACCTTTTTTTTTTTTTTTTTTCAGAGTTAACCCTTATCTTGTGGATAGAAGATACATTTGTAACTTGGCACACCCCTTTAACTTTTTGTTACCCATCAGACAGATGGTGTCTGAATCTGTGACCTCACTCACTAGATCTTTCTCCTGCTTGTCTTCCAGCTCGGGTGACGTCACTTCTCTTCTTAACCATAAAGAGTCCGGTTACACCGCCATCATTTTTGAAAGCGAGACATCATACGTTGGACGCGAGGTGGGTTTTCTCCTCGGCTGGGGTCACACACAGAGGTGGGCATCATTACACCTCTGAGGGTTCTCTGGTTGTAACTTGTTGGCTGTTGCAAAAATTATAGACCCCTACCTCCTGGTAATTCAGTGTCTGCTGCTACTGTGCTTCCCTGAAAAAGAGGCACTAGGTTTAATTTTTGGGGGATGTCTTATATACTTATCTAGCAGGCATGGTCTGAGTCCCTTCTGCTGATCTCCCGCGTTTTGGCACGCTTGCTGGCAGTCCTTAGCCGCCGACAGAAGATCACTTCCTGGTAATGAGATTTGTAAACCCCACCTCCAGGAAGCGATGGCTCTGATTGGGCCACAGCTCAGCCAATTAATGCAACGCTCAAAGAACCAATCACAGCCATCACATTGATTGGCTGAACCGCAGTGTTCGAAACCCAATCAAAGCCATCGTTTCCTGGAGGCTAGGAGGCGATCCTATGTCGGTGGCTCAGGACTGCAAGCAAGCGTGCTGGAAATCTGGACACCAGCGGGAGGGACTTGGATGAGTCTGCTAGATAGATAATGTATTGCTTTTTTCTAACGTAGTGTAGCTAGGGCTTATTTTTGAGGTAGGGCTTATATTTCAAGCCCACACACACACACACACACACCAAAAAAAAACCTGGGTAAGGCCTATTTTGGGGGAAACAGGGTATAAAGTAGAGAACAGCGTGCGGTCTGTTGAAAGATGAAGGTGTCTGCTTTATCTCTCAGTAGCTAAATGATGGAGTTTAAATTAACCTTAAAATCATCATTCAAACCAAAAGTGTTCGATGCCTCGTTAACGATTATCGATCATTTTCAGTCGTTTAAACCAATTTTGAGCGAATTGTTGTGTGTAAATGGGCCTTAGGCTGGAAGTAGAGGGGCCAGAACTGCTGGACCAGACTGGATCGGGTAGGTACTTCCCTCTCTGTCGGTCATCAATGGAAAAAAGTCTTTAAAAATTCCCGGGAATACCCCTTCAAGTCTTCAGTATGCACCATCTAAAGCCTCATTTACACTGACAGATCGCTCAAAAGATAGTTTGAGTGACAGTTTTGAGTGATCACCTTTGCATACTTTATAGTAGCCAAGTAGCTACTATAGAATATGCAAGCAGAGCGGGACACCACCGCGGCCACTAATAGAACAATACAGCTGTTTTGCATAAGTAAACAGCTGTATTCTTCTCCACTCTGACTGCTAGTGTCCCCACTGTGAATTCACAGCAGGACACAGGCACAGAGAATCTTATCAGCACAGCCTGCTGATAACAGCTGATCGCTCAGTTCTGCACGATATCCCTGCATTTAACAGAATGAGAATCGCTTAAAAGACGGCTTTGAGCGATTTTTGAGCGATTCTCGTTGTGTCCAAAAGGGCCTTAAGTATTGGGGTGCATTCATTCATAGCGTTTTTTTCGTTAACATGCGCGCTAAAATCCACAGCGTATTTTGTGCTGCAGTGTTTAGTGCAGGTCCGCACCAAAATCCATATCAGATTTTGTTAGGATATATTGGATTTTGTTGGATATGTTCTGGATCCTGTTAGGGTTAGACCCGATGACATCGGGTTTGGTTTGTAGAATCTGCACGGGTTGCCCGCACGTCAAGCCTCCCCTAGGGAAGACATGGGCGTCCGCAAATTAATTAAAACATGCAATTTGTGTTGTGGACCTTTCAGTCCGGACTACAAATCGCAGCATGCTCCATTTTTGTGCGGTCCCCGCACAGACGGCTTCCACCGAAGTCCATGGAAGCAGTCCGATTCACGGCCCGACCGCAGCGGACACCGCAGATGTGCCGCGGGAAAGCAGAAGTTCGGAAGAAGAAAAAATAACCCTGTACTGTGCATGTCCGACGGCGAGCTGTGAGGACCATACACAGTACAGCAAACCTGGCAGAGGAAAGATCCGCACAGACGCCGCTGCCGGAAAAATACAGGTACGTAGGGGGGGATGGACAGGGCTGGATTCCACCGCACCGAATCCAACCCGCTCATGGACCTGAGGCCCTACTGTGCCCTTAAGCCGCGGGGCCTTGTGTACCCCCTAATTGGGTGATGTTCTGTATCCTGAAGCTCCCTGTCCTGCGCCATATGACCATCTCTTCACTCCATCCCGCTGTAGGTGATCTTGGACTTGATGCAGTTTGAGAACATGGTGGTGCGGAGGGCTCTGGATTCAGACAAGGCCTTGTTGGAGAAGCTCGGTGTTGTTTCAGTTCCGGCGTGTTACCTGATCTATCCGAATGCTTCACATAGATTAATTACCATGTAAGTACCTAAGTGTCTGTAAGAGATACAAGGAGCTTTTCTCCCTTTTAATGGAGGCCCCACATGTGTTCTCCGAGCGCAGGTTACTGTTACGTGGCGGTAACCCTGCACCTATTGATCAGCCCTACTCCAAAGTGGTCCTTCCATCCACTCTCACTTTCCCCATAATCATCTTATTATAGGGGCTTCCCTTTAACTCTCTGCAGGCTCCACTATGACTCCTAGAGGGGTTCCTGAGTGACACCCCAGTACATTTACATGCATGAGTAGGGTATATAGATGGGGTATATAGATACATAAATCACGCCCTCAGACAGCTATGTTGATGCACATTATTTACTTTCTTATAGCTGAATTTTATCCTCCGGAGCTGCTCTTCTTACTGTAACTGAGGACATAGAGCTACAGCCATCGCCCAGTCACATTCTGCCTAACGCTATACATAATTGGCGGTTTCTTCTGCTTTCGTCAGGGTGCAGCCGCTGATCAGACGTGCCACCTATGGCATGATAAATGGCAGCTGGAATTTGTTAAACATGTCTGGGACTCGCCCTCTGACCGGTGCCGCTCTCTGCTGACCCCGCATCATTCATCAGTTTGATAGGCGATATCCATATTTTACCCTTTGTCTCCTGTGTAGGCGGCTCGTTACTTACTGAAGAAACCAATGAATATTTATAAACGCTGAGAGCAGATCTCACTCGTGGTGATGGCCGGCTCTATGAGTGTCCCCTGGTTCAAATCCAGCAGAAACCCATTTATCATTTTTCTTTTCTACAGAAGAATTTTTTTATTTTTTTTATTAAAATCTTGTTTTTATGGTGGTTTGTTATAAAATGACAAAATTGCTATTTGCTCATCCCCACTTCCAAAAAACAGAATAAAAAGTGATCATAAAGTGATTGTACAAAACAAAGCAAGTAAATACAACCAGTCAGTGGTCTCTGGGGTGGAGTGATGGTACGACTCATGCAAGGCCTATCAGGCAGTTGTGGTAAATCAGGGCCGTGATGCATTACCTGCCTCATCCGTGTTTCTACTTCATGGTTACTTTTCACCCCTAACAGTGTGAAGCCCCTGCGGTCGGTGTTCTCCTCTTATTTAAAGTCCTTGCAGGGTGTCAGGAAGAAACCTGGAGCTCACTCGGCACTACCGGAGAGCCTTCCCAAGGAGGACAAAGAGCAAGAAGTAGTCTTGAAGGACTATGACAAGTAAGACTGTGGAAATGTCACCAGGTTGGCCTTGGCTGTATCTTGCTGTGATGAGTTCAGTACATTAAGGGTGCCTTCACATGTAGCAGAGTTGGTGCAGGTTTTTATGTGGATTTTGATGCAGAGTTCACGCCTTCAATTGAAAGGGTGAAATTTGCTGCAGATCTGCATCAAAATATGTTTTATATGTGAACGCACCCTAAAGCGATGCTCCATCTTAGACACGTGATATGCCATAAATGTCTGATGCATTGCAGGTCCTACATCTGGGACCCACAGTTCCATTCACTTCAATAGCACTCAGCTTGCAATACCAACCCCGGCCACTGTTTAATGTTCAGAGATATCTGCTTCCTGCAGCAATACAGCTACCAGGTTTCCCCGAAAATATGCCCTACTCTGATTTTTCAGTATTTTCGGAAAGGCATTTCCTGAAAATTAGCCCTAGCTGTATTATATTTTTTTTTAAAAAGGAATTCATTACCTTGCAGGCTTGGTCCAGGTCCCTCCTGCTTCTCTTCATAGCTTTGGCACGGCTTCTGCAGCCCTCGGCCACTCATACAACATCACTTCCTGTTTACGGGATTCATAAATCCCACCTCAAGAAAGCTTTAGCTGTCATTGGCTGAGCAGCACTTGAAGAACCAATCAGAGCCATTGCATTGGTTAATCGAGCGCTGCATTGATTATCTGAGCAACACTCGGGGAACCAATCACAGCCATCACGTTGTGGAGGCGGGATTTATAAATTGGCTGAGCTGCAGCAATCGCTGCTATTGCATTGGTTCATCGAGCGCTGCATTTATTGGCTGAGCAGGACTCGAAGAACCAATCGGAGTCATCGCTTTGTGGAGGCGGGATTTATGAATCCCGTCACCAGGAAGTGATCTTCTGTGGGCTGCAGGAACCACATCGGAGCTCCAGAGAGCAGCGGGAGGGACCTGGACTGAGCCTGCTGTATAAATATAATAAGACATCCCCGAAAATAACACCTTGTGTGTCTTTTGGGTCTTATTTTCGGGAAAACACGGTTGAAGTGGGACAATCCCTTTAATGTTTCATGTTTTAAAATATTCAAAGTATTAAAACTTCCTCACAATTTAATTAAAGTTCTGTGGAGCTTGTATAATATTCCCAAAAGTTCTACTTTGTGCTAGAAATGGCGCCACCCTTGATGATTGACTGCATCTGGCATTACAATGCCACCTCATACGCTTTTTAACCCCTTCATGGCATGGCCTATTTTGGGCTTAAAGACGCAACAATTTTTGGCGGATTTTCTTCTCCGTATATCAAGTCATAACTTTTATTTTTCCGTCGATGCGGCCGTATGAGGTCTTGTTTTTTGCGTGGCGAACTGTAGTTTTTATCGGTGCCACTTTTGGGTACATAGACTATATTGTAAATTTTTTTTTTTTTTTTTATGATAGGGAGAGAAAACGCATCAATTCTGCCATACATTTTTTTTATTTTTTTTTTACAGCGTTTATCATGCAGCATAAATGAGACATTCCATTTTTTTCTGCGGACCGGTACGGTTACAACGATACCAAAATTGTTACATTTTTTTTAGGTTTTCACACTTTTCTGCAATAAAAACCCTTTTTTTTGGAAATCTTTTTTCTATTCTAAATTGCTGCATTCAAAGTCCTGTAACTTTTTTATTTTTTGATATACGGCGCTCTATGAGGGCTTATTTTTTGCGAAACGAGCTGTAGTTTTTACTGGTACCATCTTGGGGTACATATGGCTTTTTTGATCACTTTTATTGCGTTTTTAGTGAGGCAAAATGCTAAAAAATAGCATTTTGCCTCAGTTTTTTTGCGTGCACAGTCAAAAGCATGTGCAATTTATTGTACGCGTCGTTACGGACGCAACAATACCAAATATGTGCGGTTTAATTTTTTTTTACCTTTTTTTATGCTAATCTGAGAAAAAGCATAAAAAAGAGGGTTTTTTTACATTTTTTTTTACATTTTTCTTTTCTTTTTTTTACATAATTTGAGTCCCTCTGAGGGACTTACATCACTGTACCGATGATCGCTGTCATAAGGCATGGCAGAGCTACTGCTTTGCCATGCCTTATCGCTTATACAGCGAGCATAGGCATTGGCAATACAGGACGCCAGTGTCTGGAGATTTCGCGCTATCTCCAGGACGTAAGTTTACGTCCTGTTGCGGGAAGTATCGGGCTGCCAGGACGTAAACTTACGCCCTGCAGCGGGAAGGGGTTAATAGTGCTAAGCTACCGTACCTGACAAAGCCTTTGATCAACAGTGGAGCTGTTTCTAGGGGGAAAAACGTGTTTGTTTTTTTTATATAATTTTCTAAAACAGATTTTCCTGCAGTTCTCGCTGCTCCAATTCACATTTGTCATTCTAGTCACTAGAATATTCATGTTTTTCTCCTTTTTTTTTCCCCCCTCAAGGTCCAAGTTGTATATGGCAGACCTCGAGTCAGCCTTACATTATCTCCTTCGTGTGGAACTTGCCACTCGCCAGACTCTGGAAGGAGAGAAACTGAAAACCTTCAAGGATTTTATCACCCTCCTGTACAAGGTCAGTAAGTCTCCTAGCACCGCTGTGTGGGGACATGTATGTCTCCTGTTAGGCTCACTGTCCACGGGCGGATCTGATTTGCGGATGATCCACAAATCAAGCCACCCATAGGGATACATGGGCTTCCGCAAGTGAAACACAGCATGCAGATTTGATTTGCAGACCTGCATCCGCTGCAGGCTCCCACTTGCATTATCCGATCTGCCGGTGGACACGAGGCCTTATTATGAGGGGATGCCAATAAGATTTTGACCACAAAAAATTGACGTAGAACAATGAAATTTCACAGTTACTCTACATAGTCCTCTCAGATATCAGGGCACTTCTGACTAAGGTGTTGTAGCTTCTTCAACCATTCCAGATAGAATTGCATTGGCTGGGCGGTAAACTAGGGCTCAGAAATGGAGGTAAGTTTGGTCTTCTTGAGGTGTCTCTTCAAATTAGAAACCAGATCTGGCGAATAAGGAGAATAATGCAGCACCTCGAAGCCAAGGTCAGCCAGTTTGCTCAGAGTGATGGCCGCTGTGTGGGACGAAGCAACTTTTCGCACCTTTTAGATTTCAGAGCCTCCTTCAGTTTACCCAGAAGTGTTGTGTAATACACATATGTGATAGTAGACCCCTTTGGAAGGTCATCCACAAGCAGTATCCCATCTTTATCCCAGAAGACAGATGCCAGCACCTTGGATGATGCCTTCTGGACTTTGGATGCAGTGAACCACTGTGTGTCCATTCTTCTGACTCGGGGTCATACATAAAATTTCAAGTCTTCATCCATCATCACCAGTCGAGATAGGAAAGCATCCTGCCAGAAAATGCTGTAGTACTTCCCAGGTGGCTTGCACTTGGGCACACTTTAATCTGTTGACATTTTGAGACCCAATTGGCAGACACCATCCTAAGGCGAATTACGGACCCAACTCTTCGGAAATGTTGGGAGCTTCAGCTATCGTCATTGGTGGGGTGCTGTTTTTAGAAGAAAGCGGCCATGTTTTCTAATCCCGCACAGCCCTTTCAATTGATCTTTGATTTCACATGGATTGCCGGGGGTAAGTACCCATCTCTTTACACCAAATCCCCAGTCTCTTGGCTTTACCATTCCATTGTTGGAACCTGTGCTGCTTTCCCTGTATTTGACGGGCTGAGATGGATTACTCCAGCAATAACATGTATGTGTGGCTGTATTGGGTTACATACCTCGGGGTGACTCTGTTATCCGTGCAGGAATTATATCCTCTATGTAATACAGACTGGAGCTTTAGAGTCAAATCAAACCACCATGAAACGTAACACGAGCGGCGCAAAGATGGAAAGATTCTGCCATTAGGAAAATTGTCATTCTCCATTTAAGCTGCCGAATTGGACATTGTACCGCATAAATACAGCTATGTGGGATCACCCGGGAATCCTTTGTAAAACCCCAAGATGTGTGCGTAAAATATAAATTGTGTGTGTGTGTGTATGTATATGTGTATGTATATGTGTATATATGTGTATATATATATATATATATATATATATATATATATATATATATATATATATAAATTATTCTACATACATTTTCGTTTTTATATATCTAGATAACAACCAATCACAGTGCAGCTTTCATGTTACCTCAGTGGTATAATATATAACACCCAATCACAGCGCAGCTTTCATGTTACCTCAGCAGTTAGAGAAATAACAACCAATCACAGCGCAACTTTTATTCTGCCTCAGCAATATGAAAAATAGCAACCAATCACTGCGCAGCATTCATTTTACCTCAGCAGTATAAGAAATAGCAACCAATCACAGCACAGCTTTCATTTTACCTCAGCATTCTCAATATCCAGCAATTGTAACATAGTAACATAGTATGTAAGGCCGAATGAAGACAATGTCCATCTAGTCCAGCCTGTCTATCCTCCTGTGTTGATCCAGAGGAAGGCAAAAAAAACCAAGGGCAGAAACCAATTTAGCCCTTTTGGGGAAAAAAATCCTTCCCGACTCCCTAATGGCAATCGGACTGTTCCCTGGATCAACCCCTAATAGTTCCTACCTGCCTGTATACCCGGATTAACAATTAACCTAAGACTTGTATCCTATAATGTCCTTCCTCTCCAGAAAGACATCAAGTCCCCTTTTAAACTCCTCTATGGATTTTACCATCACTACGTCCTCAGGCAGAGAGTTCCACAGTCTCACTGCTCTTACAGTAAAGAACCCCCTTCTATGTTGGTGATGAAACCTACTTTCCTCTAATCGTAGCGGATGTCCTCTTGTTACCGTCGCGGTCCTGGGTGTAAACAGATCTTGGGAGAGATCCTTGTATTGTCCCCTCATGTACTTATACATGGTTATTTGATCACCACTTAGCCGTCTTTTTTCCAGGGTGAATAATCCCAATTTTGATGCCTCTCGGGGTATTGCAGTCCTCTCATTCCATGTATTAGTTTAGTTGCCCTTCTTTGAACCCCCTCCAGTACTGTAACATCTTTCCTGAGCACCGGTGACCAGAACTGTGCGCAGTATTCCATGTGAGGCCTGACAAGTGCCTTATATAGTGGGAGGATAATGTTCTCGTCCTTCGCCCCTATACCTCTTTTAATGCACCCCAAGACTTTATTTGCCTTTGCAGCAGCTGACTGGCATTGGTTACTCCAGTTGAGTCTACAATCCACTAGTACCCCCAGGTCTTTTTCCATATCACTTTTCCCTAGTGGTACCCGTGTCTTGTGAAACTTTCGGCGGATGCATCATTTTGTAGTTGAACACGCATCCTGTTGCTCGTTATGCCTTTTGCTTTTGTGCTTGAGATGGAAATCAAACGATCTTTGTCTGGGGGGCATAACTGTCGACGATGCTCGCACACACGCCACCTATCGTAGGATAGATGTACTATGCCAGTAATCTTCCCAGGAGTGTACTCAACAACTTCCCACAGTTTCATGGTGATTGGATGAATGGTGTAGTAATGCATAAAGGACAAACAGACAGACATTCCTTTTTATATATTGATGACATCAGGAAGTGAGAGAATTAGATTCTGTACGTAAAATTTGGACACTAATTCTTTTGCGCTTAGAATTGAATAATCGAGTTGGGACCCATTAACTTTTCCTGTTTATGACATAATCAATGCTCGTGCCAAATTTCAAGTTTCTATGACATTGGGAAGTGAGAGAATTAGTGGCAATGATGGAAATCGAACGATCTACGTGGGGGGGGCGTGACTGTCGACGATGCTCGCACGCGCGCCATTTATCATAGCATAAATGTACTATGCCTATAATCTTCCCAGGAGTGTACTCAACAACTTCCCAAAGTTTCATGGTGATCGGATGCATGGTGTAGTAGCACACACACACGCACGCACGCACGCACGCACGCACGCACGCACGCACGCACGCACGCACGCACGCACGCACGCACGCACACACATTCAATTTGATATATATATATATATATCTTCGAAAGATGTAAGACTGAATTTTTTATTTTTTTTTCTTGAAGGGTTTTTCAAGGGCAATACTATGGATAACGTATCCCCGGGTTAGGTTATCAATAGTTGATTGGCTGGGGTCTGCTGTTCGGGACTCTGGCAGATCAGCTGGTCAGGCACCTCCTGTCAGTGCTGCTACACACGGGTACAGAACAGAACCTCTGACCCCTGTATATTGGCCGGCACTTGTAACTGCAGGTTTGGGTTTGATGGAAATCAATGGGAGCTGCACCTGTAGTTGCACGTGTCGCCCACTACACAAGGGTCAGAACAGCAGCTTTCACTCAGTACCCCTGTGTGTAGAAGCGCTGATAACGGGCGTCCAATCAGATGATTGGCCAGGGACCTAAGCGGCGAACCCCAGCCTAACTTGAGGATACGTCATCCATAGTATTTCCTTTGAAAACCCCTTTAATGTATTGTTGCGTGCCTCTAATAGGAAGCTATTAGTGATCGCATTGTCATTAAGCTGCAGTACCAGACACGCCCCAACGATGGTGCTGTTTCTTGAAAGGGGAAAAAGAAAACCTGTGAATATAAGAAGAGTCTTGGGCTGCATTATCATGTGCATCCACTTTTTACTAGAGTTTACTGTGGTTTTTGGCCACCCTGCTTGTACCGGCGCAACCCAAAACTGCATCAGAATAACATAAGATACATATTATGCCATATGATAACAACCCACGTGATATTTTACTGGTCCTACTCCACACGGGTACTGCACCCTGAAACGGACTTGCTCTCCACTGTGCAGCATAAAATCACATAAGTTTCAGTGTGAATCCACATTAGATGGGAAAATCCAGCGATCTGAGCGACTTCCAACGAGGCCGGGTCATCAGTGCTAGACTAGTCGGGGCCAGGATGTCCCTACCAAGCTTGTGGGGTTTTCTAGTGCAGCGCTGTGGAGAGTATACGGGTGTGATGGAGGAAAAACATGCAGCGAAAGGGGATCCTGTGGAAAGAAAAAGACCTCACTGAAAGGGGTCCGAGGAGGATGTCAGGAATTGTTCTGACAGACTCTGCACAGTCAGGAGCAGCCAAATACAACACCTGTGCTCCAACTAATGCTCCTTAGCCCGGATGGAAGGTCAGAATTTGGCGCAAGCAGCATTCATTGATGACCCCTCCTGGTCAGAACATGTCAGCACCTCCAGCTAATCTGCGGCAACTACAAGAAGCTTCCTGTCCGCGGGGGCCGCTATTCCTGCAGGATGATTTCATCACCCAGTGGGATGTACATCACAATGAATTGCTGCGGATTTGAAGTTCAAAAGAGTCCAACGTACTACTAGATGGGGCTCTCTAATACATGGTTATTCAGTGTCCATGGCATGACTCGCACCCTCATATATACACTTATGCCACTTAATAGATGCCAGTGTTTTGTGCCAAAGATAAAGTGGCACACGCCAGTAGTAGAGCAAATCTATGATGTATTTTAGTTGGAAGGCTTTGTTCACAGCAGCATCATGGCTTCCAACACAGAAGGACCCAATAACCTTAGTGGGGTCTGTTGGGGCTTCTGGTATTTTTAATGACAAGAGTAGTTAAAAATCCTACCCTGTTTCCCTGAAAATAAGACATACCCTGAATATAAGACATAGCATGATTTTCCAGAATTTTTGAGGATGCAAAATGATTTTTCAGGCTTTTTGAGGATGCTTTAAATATAAGCCCTACTCCAAAATTAAGCCCTGCTTACAGTTAATTTAAAAAGTCAATTCAAATAGTGTCCAGGCAGCTATACATGTAAAAAAGTGAAACCTTTTTTGAACAAAAATTAATATGAGACTGTCTTATTTTCGGGGAAACACGGTATAATGGCTGACAGCACAAATGTGAACAGTAGTCTGTGACCAGTGCCACCGCTATGATGTAGCATGCGCCATTTTCATCTAATACTGTCCCTCTGCCTTGTACAGTTCACCTCCTCTTTACTGTGTGTTAGAGAGTTACTTAACCCTTTTGTGACCAAGGGCCATTGATGCTCCTGTGTCCAGGTAACACGCTGCGGTTCCGGCATTTCCACTTAGAAAAAAAAAAACATAGCTTTTTTGTTTTTTCTGTCAATAGAGCTCTTTATTGGTACCATTTTGGGTTTTATACGACTTTTTTTCTTTTTTGTTTGTTTTTTACTCAATTTTATTCTTAGAAATTGGGTAACCAAAAATAAAATTCTGGCATTGCATTTTTCTGTTTCATTTTGATAAATTGGACCTTTACGGACATAGCTATACAAATCTTAACAATTTTTTTAAATTTTTTTTGATGAGACCGCTGAGAAAAGGTGCGATTTATTTATTTTTTAAACGTAATGTTTTTTTGTTATTCATAAGACTTAATTTTAGTTGTTTCGTTTTTTACATTTTTTTTATTATTCCTTATAGGGGATTTGAACTTGCAATGCTTTGATTGCTCCTCCAATATAATGCAATACAATGGTATTGCATTACACTGTATTACAGGCTGCCTATTGAGGACATGCCACAGGCACAAATTAGTAGACAGATGATCATGGCAGCCTTCAGAAGGCCGCAGGCTGTCATGACGACCAGATAGCCCACCGCTGGAAAGTTGCTATTTGGGACATTTTTAATTGCACCTGTCTGAATTGAAAACCGCATTTAAAGGGTTAACAGTCGCAATCTGAGTTCCCTCTCATTACGGCTGTTGTGGGCGGGTGTCCGCTGTCAGTGACAGCCGACGCTCGCCATGTACGGTGTGGGTTCGCTTCCTGAACTCGCGGCATAGGCTGTGGACGTTTATGTACGTTCTAATTGCACGGGGTATTCGCGGTTAGGACGTATATATCTGCATGTGTGCCGAGAAGGGGTTAAATAGCAACTCCCTGACACAATGGGGGGCTTAAAAGATTCTATAGGAAGCCCTGCGAAGTCCCCTCTATAGTCTGCTGACAGATTCTGATGGATCGTTAGCACATGGAGTTGTGTATTGACTAATTGCTATTGAAGCGATTCCGTAAAGCGTTGCACTCAGGCGCTGGTTGTGCTGCCCTTTGTTTCAGGCGGGTGTCGGGGGGCAGCGTAAGGCGGCGGCGCTCCCCTGCCGGCTGATAGGATCAGGTTACATCTGTTCGGCGTGTTGCTTAGTGTCCGCACGCCTGGCTGAACGCTCTCCTCCTCACCCAATGGGGCGGCGAGGTTGGAAATCTGTGTCTGTCCTCATTTCTTGAAGAAAGTGTAGTGCTAATCTGCTGCCACATTATCTGCGCTCCTGCCAGCGCCTCCGCGCTCTCAGGCTTTTAGCAGATAAGTCTCAATGTCCTCATTTACGTGATCAACATTTTACACCGTAAAGAGCAAAATTCTCCGGCCGCGTCTACTGTGCGAAGAAACGAAAGCCTGCGACGGAGCAGGAAAAAACATGGCTGCTGTCTTCCAGAAACTGCGCCACCTTTGTCAGCGGGCTGTGTGTGGTATTACAGCTCAACCCTGTTCAAGTGACTGAGGCGTAGCTCGAATACCAGGCGCGGCCTGTAGGGGAGGACAGCACAATGCTGCCAGGCGTGGACTTTCCTCGTCACACGTTGCCCCTAGGCGCTACTGATAACACATGTTCAATGGACACATCCTGCTCGGCTGATTAGGGAACTCGCTGTTGGCGTGCTAAGGCCGCCGTCACATGACCGGGTTGGATTCCGCGTGTGTGAGTCCTGCTGTGAAGCCGGCCATCGACCCTTCCTTCCTTCCTGTGGTTTCTGCATTGCGTATGACCGCGGCGGCCCATCATGCGCAGTATATTTCTCACGCCGTCGCTTAGTGATGACACGGGTATCCGTGGCGGTGTATTTCCTGCGGGTCAGGAGGCCTCCATTGACTTCAGCGGAGGCCGTCCACGCAGGGGCCGCAGCAAAATAGAGCATGCTGCGATTTTTTTTTTTTTTTCCCCCTCCGTTTGCAGAATACTCCATTTGTATCCGCTAGTGTGAACGGAAAACCTATTTCTGCGTGCCTTTCAGCGCATGTGATTTGTGCAGATCCTCCGTGCAGACGCCAATCGCAGATTCCATAATCTGAATCCGGTCGTGTGAAGCGACCCAACGCCTAGAAGTGCGACTGAATGTAAACCACATTATCGCTCTCCGCCGAGCAGACAACAGGGCTGTTCTGATTAGCATACAATATGGATGCCACCCTGCCTCCTCCCACATGGAGGGGGCTGCACTTATAAAGGGTCGGCCATGGAGACATAGGCCGGACACCACACTGGTGTGAAAGCTGCCGAAAAGAAAATCTGTCTTTCGTTTATTATACCGCTGAGGTAAAATGAAAGCTGCGCTGTGATTGGTTGCTATGGGCAACAGACAGATTTTCTTTTAGTCAGCTTTCATAGCCGTGTGGTTCCGGCCTACTTTTCCGTGGCCCATCCTGCGCCATTAAGGACTCGCTCACATCCGTGTTTTGCTTTCTGCTTCTAACAGATCCGTATTTACTTTCAACGGAGCGGATAGCAAAATGGATTTACAATTGAACCAAATGGACCAACTGTAATTTTATTTATTTTTAGACGGATCCATTGTACAGATCTGTCAGAAAAAATGCCCGTTTTGGTACATTTAAGGTAGATTCCTATGTTTTCTGAGTGAATTACGCTTTCAAAAAACCCCGTCAAAGAGCTTTGCTTTCTGCCGCGGTTTTGTAGCGTGGATCCACACGTCAATGAGCAAAATCCACAAGCGGAAATCTGAGGCCGAAACTAAGAAGTGGCGTCCCAACGTTTTACTTTCCGCATCTGAATTTTGCGCACGGATTTTGCTCATTAAGGGCAAAAAAAAAAAGTGCTGCGACCGGCGCCGTTGTTTTCCGTTGAACAGCAGACCCGAACCGAACATAATAGAGGCTCCTAAAATCCCATTGAAATCCAGTTTTTCCAGTTTCTCTGCTCCTCTGATGGAACGGCGAAACGGAAAACAGAAATGGCGACGTTGAACGAGCCCCGACCTGTATTACGACAATGTTATCAGCCGCAAGCGTTTATCTTGACTTGACTGCGGCGTTCTATTCATTGACTGTTCCCTCTTCCATCCAGTTGTTTCCAGGGCGCCCCCATGTGGTGAAACTTCTGGAGACGCTGCAAGAATGGCTCGTCAGTATGCCGCTGGACAAGATCCCTTATGACGCCATCTTGGACCTGGTCAACAACAAAATGCGGGTGCGTTTCACTAAAACTTGGAGTCACAGGAGCCGTAGATCTCTCAATGACGTGGGCTTATTCCGTAAAATGGGGCGGAGCGAGACGCTCTAATCAACGTTAACGCCGCGCTGCGGAATAAGTTGGCGCTATACAAAGATTATTATTATTATATTGTTATTATCTATACGCAGGGAAATCCCGTTAGCCGAACATCCATTAGTCCAGAAAATCTGATGATCTGGTATTTGTGCTCTGTTGCTACGATCATCTGATAATCCGGCACCTAGTAGAGGAAAGTGACGATGGATTACGGCGATGTTTATACAGGGCGGTTACGCGGAGGATTTGTGGGCGAATAATATGGCGCATATTGCAGTAGCGGTAATGTAGATGGGATATCAGCAAGTCTCATCCACACGCTGCGGAATCGAAATCCGAAGCACGCCAATTTAGGATGTGGGTTATCGCAGCAGATTTCACCCCTTTTGGGGCCCATTCACACGGTTAAAGTCTATTGGTGCTTTAAAAAAAAGCGCATTGAACACGCATTGGCATCCCGTGTTCACGGTGTTTTTTATTTTGCGCATTCTTGTTTTCTGTGGATTGTGGCAAAAGTGACCTTACTTGGGCCGCCTTATATTTATTTTTGCGCACAAGAAAAAGATGATACAGAATGCAACACTGACTTAAAAAACGCACCAATAACCGCACAGACGCAGTGAAAATGGTGCGTTTTTCATGGACCAAAAATGCGTACGTTTGTGTGAATGAGCCCCTAATCGGGAGGAAGTCTTACTGGACCCACGAGGATTTAGTAGCCGTATTCTTATGCGGAATGTCACCATGTTGTTTTCTAGATCTCCGGAATCTACCTTACAAACCGCGTGGCATGGGTCGGCTGCCAGGGAAGCCGGGCACCGCTGAGAGGATACCCCTGCTCCCTCTGGAAGCTGTTTCACAGTCTCACAGTACAGGCTGCTGTACGGCCAGATGCCCTCGCCAACACCGGTGAGACGGAGATCATATCTAAGCCGTTCAGTATTAATGTAACACATTCTACGTTTGCAGGTTGCACAGCCATGCTGGGAGTTATACGGGGTCGGACACGGAAAATCAGCCGACAACACGCTCTTATGAGAGCGGTTTTAAAGAATCTGCCCAATCACAGCGCAGCTTTCATTTTTCATTAGCAGTATAAGAAACGAAAGCTGAGCTGTGATTGGTTGTTATGGGCAACAAAGGTTTTTTTTTTAATTTTCAGACCGCTTTCATAAATGTGGTGCTGTACTAATTTTCCGTGGCCACCCTGTGGTTCCCCAACAGCTGGAGACCACTACATTAAATAGGGCTTGCCCGGGCTAATAGAGCTGCATTCCAGATAGCTCACAGGTTCGCTAAGGGCTCGTTCACACGGGTGCATGCTGTTTCAGTCCCTAAAAAATGGACCAAATTGCATGCGTACATACAGTTTTTTACGCCCATGTGTCTGGGTGGCTGTCTTGCTGTAGCTTTCTCCATGGTCACCACGAAAAATACTTTGCTGAAACGATCGTTCGCGTGTATGGAGATGTCGGGAGAAACGGCTGTCGGTGAACAAGGGGTTGTCTAGGCAAAACACTATTGATGACATAGCCTTATCGTAGGTCAGCTGAGCAGGCGGCCACCGTCAGTGCCACTCCACCGGCCACTACACGGGGTTAAGCAGCAGCTTCCACTCTAACCTTTGTATGAAGTGGCACAGACGGCATGCGCCCACTCAGCTGATTGGCCGGGATCCCAAGCGATGGACCCCAGCTGATCAACTATTGATGACCCATCCTAAGGATACATCATTGGTAGTTTTTTGCCAGGGAGTTGTGGGGGCTCCTTCTAACTTTGTTCAGTTTTCCGCTATTGGTCACCAGTTTATCCTATAGCCTAGACATGTCAGGAATCGCCAGCCAGATGGTTATATGGTTATTGCCTTGTCAGCGCAGGCCGCCGTCCCTCAGCTCTGCCTTATTATTCGATTTTTAGATATACAGTTATCTATTTATCACGCAGAGTTATGGGAACGCCCTTAAAGGCACGACCGCTAAAAAATAGGTTGCCAGTAATTGAACTGATATTGGCTGATGCCGGAGGGGATCCGAAGAGCGAAACCTCAGGATGGGAACTGCTGGAGATCTGTAAAACCCACCCCTCCTAACACAAGGTGGAGTTACTTTTATATTCTTGCACCTGTCAATTCAGCCGTCCTCCCCTTGTGGTCATTTAGGGGGTGCCTCACCGGAAAATGCTATATATTTTGGTAATCCTTACAATGAACCCTTTAATTGTAATGAATGCGTTCAATTTATTCCAATTATCTGTAAATCCCAATAATCTGGCATGATGGAAAAAAAATAGTCCCGCACTGGATTATTATGGGTAAGTACTTCAGCCATCCCATGGTAAAAATTAAAGGACTTGTACCAAAATCTACTTGTATCCCTTATCCACAGGATAGATGATAAAAGTCTGACTGGTGGGGGTCTCACCGCTGAGAACGGGGGGCCCATGTCGTCCTCTCCCTGCAGGCTCACTGCACCCCCTACAGTGAGGAGGGGATTAAACAAAGTGGCGGTCATGCATGCGCAGTGCCGTTCACCTTCAATGGGGCTGATGGGAAGCCCCAACCCCTACCAACCCCTTTGAATACAGTACGGCCCCCAGAAGGATTGTTACCCAGCTTTTCCAAACTACTGAACAGCAAATCTGTGCGGGAGAGCTTGGGGTTAAACCCAGTCTGTAATGCGGAGCTGTAGGGACACTTATAAAGTGGGTCCAAGATATTCCATGGTAGGTGCAGATGTAATATATTACGCCATGTATATTTTGCTCACCCCTCACTGTTTTTGTTATCTTTTTTTATACTTTTGTGCTTTATTGCTTAGTAACAAGTCTTAAAAAGGGTTAAGTCTTCTCCCTATAATTAGACCCATCGCTATTGGTTGCCGCTGTGTGACCCTCGGCGCCGTCCTGTTCTGTAAGTGGTCCCGCAGTTGTCGTCGTCCCCTTCCCAGAATAGCCGAAATCTGCCGAGCGCTCCTTCCGATAAAAGAATTGGGTCACTTCTAGTCTGTGGATTATGTCTTGGGAAGGTTTTTTTTCCCCCCTCTCCTTATATCTTGCTTTAAATCCCATCGAGTAAAAAGCCTTCCTCTAATCCTCCCGCCACCAGGTACGGGTTTAATGGTTATTGTCCACTTTAGAGATTAGGGTAAAGCAGAATTGCGGTAGTTTGTGAGGAAGGAGAAAAGGAGGATTACACGATGATACGTGGCAGATGTCAGCGCAAGATCCAGCCGGGGACTTAGCCAAGAAAAAAACAAAATGAGCCATTTTGTCTCTTAACTCCTTCACCCTCAGACAATGCCTGGTGCTGCGGATTGTGGCTGACCTGGCGGGTGACGGCTGAGTGACAGGCGTCGCTACGGCTCATGCCGTGTGAGGTATTGAGAACTGGACTGATCTAAGGGTGGCTGCATATGGGACGACGATCGGCTGAAAAATCGCTCAAACGAGTGACCTGCGTGAATGTGGGATGTGACGGTACCGACTGAGAGCGTTCATTAGTCACTTTGCGAGAAACAGCGAGTCTAGCTCCGTGTAAGGGTGCGTTCACACTTAGCGGAAAATGGTGCTGATTATCCGCAGTGGGAAATCCGTGCCATTGGCAGATTTTAATGCAGATCCGCAGCACACCTTCAGCCAAAAGGGTGAAGTCTGCTGCGAATCCGCACCAATAGCACTTATGAACGGCTGCCTGCTTACTATGAATGGAGGCGGACGGGCGGAACGATCCCCGACCTGCCACAACCCCATTCACTAGCGATGCTCGTAGTTATGTAAGAGCACCGGAATGATCATCTCCGGACGGCCTGTCGGCCATCTGCACTCAACAAGGCGTTCTGTATTAAAGGGCCCTTGTCTGCTTCAGTCTTCGCCAGGTGAACTTGCGCGAACTTACAGACTTTTCATGTGGGTTTCGAATCCATGGTGGAAATGGCATGTGAATAGCATCATAGTGTTTCCAATGAAACCAATGGGAGGTGAATTATAAGCAGATTTGGCGCAGACTACATGGGTGTGCTCACACACAGTGGATTTCTCACGATGGAGAATCCGCGCCAAAGTCTGCACTTTTGGTGCAGATTTTGACTCTCCATCCACGGTAGACATCACCCCTTCAGATGAAAGGTGAAATCTGCTGCGGATCCGCACACAAAATATCCTGCAAATTGTGATATGTATCCGCACTAAAATCCGTTGTGTGAACCCAAGCGTGGGGTGCGTCCACACACAGCAAAAATAGCGCAGGTTTTCCATAGCAGAAATTCTGTGGCAAAATTCTCACTATTGGTGTGGATTTTGGTGCAGAACCTCAGCAGATATCACCCTTCAGCTGCTGCGGATCCGCAGCATATACTGTGCCACAATCCATGCCAATGGTGCAGATTCTGACTTGGCTTTGCCGTGGATTTATCACCATCCCTTTAATTTCCGCTACATGTGAGCGTACTCTTGGCGGTAAAATCTGCAACATTTCCACATCAGAAACTGAGTCAAAGTCCGCACCATGTGCTGTGCAAGTACAAAGGTTTCCTGTGTATCCACTGCGTATTTGCGCCAGCCCATCCACTTAAATGGCCTATTGCGGCCTGAAATACGCACCAAAATACAACGTGCCGCATATTATTTTTCACACAATCCCGTGAAAAAAATACGCTCGTGTGAAAGAACCCAATGAAATGAACGGGTTCTCCTCACTGCGTTTTACATGCGAATTAGCAGCAGATTTAATTGGATTCAAATTGAAGGGATGAAATCTGCTGCAGATCTGCACCGAAACGCGTGTGAGCGCACCCTTAACATGGGGGTCCGCGGCCCATCCCTGCGACTTGTCACTATGCTTTCTGCTGATTCTGTCCCTTTAAACATTTCTCCATTTCCTGTTAATATTTCACTACTTCTAATCCCATTTTTAGCAGTAAAAGATGTTCATTATATTGCGGCAGTCTTCATAAATCCAGATTTTGAAATTAATTTTTTTCCTCCCCGGAGACTCCTCCGCTCCGCAGCGACTGCGCATCTGTGGTTTGAGTGATTGGGTGATTTAATTTTGTTTCTAAAAATTGTTTTGAAGCATTTCTTAATACCGCCATCTAATCTGCGGTAATCTTATCAGCCAGTGTCTTATTTATGTGTGACGGGGCGGAGCGGCCGGGGGCTTTTATGAGACAATGGAGAAGTATATGCTCTGGTGACATGGAGGGAGAGATGAGCTGGGCACGGACGGGAGCGCTGGCAGATATCCGCTAAAACCTTTCCTTTTAAGATGAAGCTCTAAAACGGTTTTCAGCTCCTTTTGTATGTGTGTTTTGGGAAAGTTCCCTGTGGAGTTGTCACCCAGCTTTCCTACTCTCCTGAAAGGGCATATCTGACAGGTACGTTCCTGCTGCCGAGTATCGCTCCATTAGCTAGAGTCAGAAGCTGCCGACTAAGGCCTCATGTCCACGTTTTTTCTGTACTGTAGATGTGTACGGAACGGCCGGACAGCGCACATGTGCAGTACAGTTTTTTTTTGTTTTTTTTAAACTCCTGCTTTCCCGCGGAATCAGTGGCCTGTCCGCAATGTCAATTGCGGATGGGCTGTGGATCGGACAGCTTCCATTGACTTCAAAAAAGACATCCGCACGGAAGCAGCACTAAAATGGAGCATGCTGCGATTTGTTTTCCACATTCAGAAGCCGAAAAACATGTGTAAATTAACCCTTTCCAATCCACTGTCTGACGTCTGAAGACATTGTGATTTAAGGCTGTACAGTTCCGATGTTGGAAGACGTCCGTCGGGGTTCTCTTACTGTATATTGCCAGCCTCTCTGCTGTCCGAGCCTATCCAACGTGTCACCTCATGCAGTACTGGCTTTAGCCAGCAGATAGCGCTGTTGTATAACAGAAGAACAAGACTAAGCCCCCTAGGAAAACCAGGATACTAATTGGATTGGAAAGGGTTCAAGTGCAGCCGCCCATTCTTCCCTATGGGCAAATCAAATCCGCCTGTGAACATGAGGTGTGAAGGTATCTTTGCACAGGGTTATTATCGGCTCAATCGCTTGAAAGAGCGATTTTTGGCGCTAGTCCTACCTTGTACACACAGCCGCTGCCGATGGGGCGCCGAGTGAGGAATCGCTCACTGTAAACAGGAGTCATTCAGTCTTTGATGGCAGTGAACAGAGGCGGGCAGTGGGAGAGATCTTCAGACCGCTCCGCCTCCATTCACTGAACGACTATCACTCCTGTAGGAAAGTCCAAAAGTCACACCTTGTAAAAGCAGCCTAACGTCCTGTGGACTCTTAGTGATAACCATGTGTCCATTGGTTGTGTCTAGTATTGCAGGCCAGCTCTGTTAAGGTGAATGAAGCGCAGCTGTTGGATCACATACAACCTGTGGACAGAGGAGGCGCTGTTTCTGGACGAAAGCAGCAATGCATTTCTAATCCCAGACAACCTCTTTTAGGGTAGGTTCACATGTAGTGGAATTGGTGTGGATTTTCCATAGTGGAAAATCTGCCCCAAAATCCCCATCAACGTCTGCCTCTTTGGTGCGGATCTGCAGCCGAATTCACCCCTTCAATTGAAAGGGGCACCAAAATATTCAGCACATTGCAGGTGTTGATACCGATCCGCCCCCATATCTGCCTCGTATTCTATGCTTGTTTGCTTTACAGAACTATGCAGATTTTCAATTGAAGATTACAAAGAGACAGTGACAGCGGCGGCCATATTGGATGTCAACTACCGTAGGAGCGGATATGATTTAGAAATGGCTTAAACTTCACAGAAGCCAATGTCTTGATTACCTGTGTCTACTTGGGAGGTGTCCGCTATGGCCAACGGCTTCAAGGGCTGTTCACATCATGTTTTTAATTTATATTTTTGTTTGTTTTGTTTTTTTCTTTTTTTTGCAATCACAGCAAACTGTAGGTTTGGCGGTTTTTTTGCATACGTTTCCTATAGGAATGAAAAAGCGCCATACAAGAACGTATGTAAAAAAAGAAAAAAAAAAAAAGGGAATAAGAAAAATGTTCCCAAACAAAGGCATGTACCAGGATTTAAAAAGTGAAATAAAGGGGTATTTATGCCTATTTTAGGGTCCAAAGTGTGCGAAACGCACAAAACTCACACTTAACTTGCGAGACAGAAAGACTGCTGCAAGTCCTCTTTTTAGGCAATATCACCCATTGTTTCCTAAGGGAGGCAAAAATCACGTCGCACATACCTTGTGTGAATGCAATGCAATTTTTGCCATGAAAGTGGTTGTCCACTTATAAACTATTGATGGCCTATCCTCAGGATAGGTCATCAATAGCAGATTGTTGGAGGGTCCATTACTCGGGCCCCTGCCAATCCGCTGTCACCAGGCTGATGCACTTGTGTACTGAGTTGATTTCTATAGGAAGCAAACAGGTCCGTTCTTACTGTAGTGGCCAGACTTGGTATTGCAGGCCAAGTTTCCAATGGAATGAATAAGTAGAAAGGTGAAGAGAGAAGAAGAAAAACAGAAAAGAAAGAAAAAGGGGGTGGAGCTACCCAAGTGGGTGGCGCGATTTGGAAAAATTATAGGTCATTAGGATGGTGGGTCTTGAAAAAAAAAAAAACCTAGTTGTTCGGGGGCAGCCAACCCAATGACTGTCGCACTGGCAGGTGAGACTATTCTTATGGTATACCATGCACATATGAACAGCTAACACAAGGTGTATCCCCAGCTATAACTGAGGAAGGGGTGTTGCCCCGAAATGCATCTTTATGCTGATTTAAAACAAAACGGAGAAGCTGAGCTTACCTTTTGTATTATACTGAACTTTATATTTCGGTCAGCTGCGCCTACACCCATCACATTTTTTTTCTTCACTTATCCATTGAAATGAATGGGAGCTTTGCCTGCAGTACCATGCCTGGCCACTGCAGTAAGAACGGAGCTGTCTGCTTCCTATTGAAATCAGCTAAGTACACAAGTGCATCAGCCTGGTGACAGCGGATTGGCACTCTGGCTCAGTGAACAGCTGATTGCTGGAGGTCCCAGACAATGGATCCTCCACCAATCTGCTATTGTTGAACCATCCTGAGGATAGGCCATTGATAGTTTTATAACCAGTCAATCCCCCTTAAAATGTATTTTTTCCTTATGTTCTGCGATGCGTTTTTCTCACAAAACACATCGCACACACAGCAAAATCGTATCTTTAAAAGTGCGATACCAGTCCGAGTCTCTCGGACCAATATTGCACTCACCCATGTAAATGCGGCCTTATGGTGCTTTTACACACGCAGGTAGCACTCGGGATTTACTGCCAGACTGAACCTGACTTACCGTTATTTCAGATTGCAAGTCCAAGTACAGCCCAGCAATTGATAGTAAAGTGTAGACATTACTTGTGGCCAAATGCACTTGTGTACTCGCACCCCTACGGTATGTAATGGTCCTTGTTAACAATGTGTCACAGAAAGGGAAATATAAAGACAAATCACTGGAAACAGCCATATACTTACTGACACCGGAGGGCAAACATGTGCCCCACTTCAGCATGCAGGCAGCCATACTGCCAAATGAGGGAGGCAATTACACCTGTGAGGGAGACCTGATGAGACAGCCACTCACACAGCCTCTTAATATAGAGGGGGGGTAGCTGTTTGGGGTATACTCCCACACAGAGTGGATACAAAGTGTCAGACCATCCTGATACATGTAGGTCACCATGCAGACCAGCAACCTATTAATGACGCCATACTAGTTCAGCTGGCTGCCCTGCACCTCAAAAAGTGAACCACATTGGCACTGCCACCCTGGGCTTCCCTGCGTTTAAAGCCGCACTGCATGTGAATAATACATAGTAAATGCAAGGTATTAGTTGGATTTTGGCCAAAATACTTAAGCTCACAAGCCAATCGTCAAGGCTCCTCACGTTTTGTGAGTCCCCACACTAATATAAATGTATCACAGAACGGGAAATAAAAAAAACAGTCAATCACTGGAAATGGCCATATACTTACTGACACAGGAGGGCAAACGTGTGCCTCAGCATGCAGGCACCCATACTGCGAAATGAGGGAGCCAGTTACACCTGTGGAGGACACCGATGAGACAGCCATCGATAGACCGCCACCGTGTGAGTGGCTGTCTCATCGGTGTCCTCCACAGGTGTAATTGGCTCTCTCATTTGGCAGTATGGCTGCCTGCATGCTGAGGTTGGTGCACAGGTATGCCCTCCTGTGTCAGTAAAGTATATAGCCGTTTCCAGTGGTCCTTGCTAACAACTGTCGTTTAGGCTGGGGCTATGTGGACCTTTTGTGGCACTACTTTCCAGATTTAAAGGGGTTGTCCAGTTATATGACAACATCCACCCTCTAGAGGGGACAACATGTGGTCCCAGTGTTTGTTGTGGCAGATGGTGTCACCAAAAGTCACCTGACCGCTGCAGCCAATCTCGGGTGACCTCCAGTGACATCATCTGGGACAATAGCAGGACTGCAGTTCTGTATCGTAGTGGTAGAGGACAGGTAAGTTACGGCTCCTTTTGTTGTTTTAGCACAGTGGCCCTTATAGGGGGAATGTCGCTTGGTAACGGACAACCCCTTTAACTATTGAGTGACAGAATCAGTTCACATGAGAGATCTTAGTTGCATACATCCACAGTATTCCCCTGGAGTGCGGCTACAAAAAGTCTCCATCCAGACCCAGCCTTACGGTCAGATATTTAAAGGAACACTCCAGGCAAACCTGATATTTTTATAATGTGTCCAGTTCCGGTTCCTCGGGGGTGGAGCCTGATACAGGGATTCTTTCTATGATGGTGCTGGCCTTATGTCGTGCTCAGGCCCTGCACTGGGCATTACACAATGTCCGGTTTGCATGGAGTGTTCAGTTTAGGAATTAGTTGTGTCTTTGGCCTTTTAATCAATACCCATTTTATCGGCATATGGTGTTTTTACACTTCGGACACCGGGCTCTCTGTACTGTAAGGCTGGATACAGCGTTTGGGCAGGTGTGGTGCCCGCCGCAGGCCCTCGTTCATGCCTCTGGCTGGCCATTTCCCTATCTCCACCATCAAACCTATTTTGTCTCTGCTGAAACACACACCTTTGTTCTCGAATCCTGATCCTCTCTGTCCAGCTCGGCTTTCCCTCATCCATTTCTGATAAGACTCAGCAAAACATTACTGCTGCAAGAGTGTTAAATATTGATTTGAGTAAAGTGGGCAGTGGCTCTGTGCCAAGCCATTAGGTGGAAAACAAGCTGCCCGCCGCATGTGCCAGTGCTGCCCATTATGGTACACTAGTATGTTGTTCCAGTTTACAGGGCCTCATTAGCATCCACAAAGGACTCGCTGCAGAAATTACATCTATGTTAAAGGGGAACGTCGCACGTCCTTTGCTTTATGTATAGTGTAGCAATATTTAATATTTTCTGCTCCTTTCACACCCAAAGTGAAAATGTTGCTAGTTACTACTTGGTGCTGCAGGCGTTGATTTAACCTGACGACATGGCTCTAAACTGCAACAGTCATGCTCTCCCATAATGCACTGCATTCTTGTAACAGGAAACCAGCAACTTTGATTTTGAATGGAAAAAAAAAAACATGTCGTTCGAAATTGTTACTATAAAATTACTCAATATATCTACTTGACATGTATAACATGTAGCTTTATACCGTATATGATGACTTACCCCTTAAAGTGTACTTGCACTTTTTAGAATAAGTTGCTGCATGGACATGAGCAAAAATGCCATTGTATGGCATCACCAGTTCTCCCTTCTATAGGCTGCATCTCTAATTTTTAGCTTTCCCTGAGCTGATGGGTGTAGACTGCTGCTATGATGTCTCTATACAATGTACACACAGAGAAGAGATCCTGCTCTCTAAGCTAATGGGTGCAGACTGCTTCTATAATATCTCCTACACATTGTACACACAGAAGAGCAGGATCTCTTATCTATCTCTGAGCTGGTAGGTGTAGACTGCTGCTATGATGTCTCTATACAATGCACACACAGAGAAGAGATCCCGCTCTCTAAGCTGATGGCTGCAGACTGCTGCTATAATGTCTCCTACACATTGTACACATAGAAGAGCAGGATCTCTTATCTATCCCTGAGCTGGTGGGTGTAGACTGCTGCTATAATGTCTCCATAAACTACACACATGCTCATAAGTAACATAAACATGGAGGACATTATACAGCAGTACTGAGCAGTGCAGATGTGAATCCAGTAGTTGTGAGTCAGTAAACACTTGCTATTAGCTGCAGCAGCATCTGTAAGAGTTGTGTGTATCAGACTGTGTACAGCTTGGGAATATTTTCATTTATTACAATATTTTCCATGACTCCGTTTCTCTGTAGAGTTTGAAGGAGACGCTCAGGCCGTGCTGAAAACCATAAGACGATACATTAGGGAATTTTTCGGATGTCGCGAATGCGCACAGCACTTTGAGTCTATGGCCAAGGAGTCGATGGACAGTGTGAAAACAGCAGAGGAGGCGGCGCTTTGGCTGTGGAAAAGACACAATGTGGTCAACAAGAGACTTGCTGGTGAGTAGAGACTTATAGGGGAGAATACGTGTTGGCTTGGCTCTCCTCCCTACATAAGATATATGGATTATATAATACACTGCGACAATAATTAAGGGAACAAACACTAAACTCACAGATCTTGATTTTGATGAATGAAATATTCAAATTGAAGATCTTTACTGATATAACTTATGTGATTCTTTGAGAAGAAAATGATGTCTCAGCGGTCAGTGGAAACCAAAATCCTCATCTAGGTGAGGGCTGGAATCTAATCACCCGGAAAATCAATTTGTGTGAGTTTCGGCAACTGGTAATATGACTGCAGTGTGTATAGCCCCCACGTGCCTGTATGAACTCCTGATGACGTCTGGGCATGCTACCAGTGAGGTGGCGAATGGTGTCCTGGTGCATCTCCTCCCTGACTAGTGTGTATGGTCCCCACGTGCCTGTGTGTCTTCCTGATGAGATCTGGCCATGCTCTCGGTGAGATGGTGGATAGTGTGTCCTGGCGGATCTCCTCCCGGACCAGTGTGTATGCCCCCTGTGCCTGTGTGCCTTCCTGATGAGATCTGGCCATGCTCTCGGTGAGATGGTGGATAGTGTGTCCTGGAGGATCTCCTCCCGGACTAGTGTGTATGGCCCCCACGTGCCTGTATGTACTCCTAATGACGCCTGGGCATGCTCTGGGTGAGATAGCGAATAGTGTCCTGGCGGATCTCCTCCCCACGTGTGCGTGTGTGCGTGTGTGTCCCCCACATGCCTGTATGTCGTCCTGATGACATCTGGGCATGCTCCCCGTGAGATGGTGGATAGTGTGCCCTGGTGTATCTCCTCCCAGACCAGTGTGTATGGCCCCCACGTGCCTGTATGTCCTCCTGATGACATCTGGCCATGCTCCCGGTGAGATGGTGGATAGTGTGTCCTTGCGGATCTCCTCCCGGTCTAGTGTGTATGGTCCCCACGTGCCTGTATGTCCTCCTGATGACATCTGGGCATGCTCCGGGTGAGATGGTGGATGGTGTCCTGGCGGATCTCCTCCCGGACTAGTGTGAATGGTCCCCACGTGCCTGTATGTCCTCCTGATGATGTCTGGGCATGCTCAAGGTGAGATTGTGGATGGTGTCCTGGCGGATCTTCTCCTGGACCTGGATCAGGGCATCGGTGAGCTCCTGGGCAGTTTATGGTGCTACATGGCGGCACTCCTACAGAATGTCTCAGAGGTTTTCAATTGGACTCAGGTCTGAGAAATGTAAGGGCCAGTCAATAGTATTTATGCCTTCATCATCTAGGGACTGCCTACACACTCGGACCTCATGTTCTGGCCCACAGTACCAGCGGAAAGACTGGCAATAGCTCTTGAGGATTTAATCCTGGTATCTGGCAGCAGGCAGGGTACCGTTGGGTATCTCATATAGGTTTGTGTGACCCTCAAAGGATATGTTTCCATGCGCCATCACTGACCCATTGCTAAACTGGTCACCCTGGATAATGTGGCAGGTAGCATAATGTCATACTGCATCTCCAGACCTTTTTGCATTTGTTACATGTACTCTGTTTCGAGCTGCATTGTACTGGGTTGCGTGCACAGATCCCACCACAGGACCTCGGGCCCTCAAACCACCCTTTGTGGAGTCCATTTCTGACAGTTTTGTCAGGAACATGCAGGCCGGTAACCCACTGAAGGCCATCTTGTTGCTCTTCTACGTCCCTGTCCAGCTTTCCACGTGTAACGGCCCATGTCCTGGTATCTGCTCCGTGCTCGAGACTGTGCGGGAGACTCAACAACTTGTAACGGTACGTATAGATGTTCCATCCTGGAGGAGCCGGACTACCTGTACAATCCGATTGGGCAGCAGATAGCCCTCCTGTACCGGTAGTGACAAGGACACCGGCAAAACTAAAGAGGAATCTTCTCCATTTCCTGTATGGAGGTGCCTGCTGTCCCTCTCTGGCGCCCCTGTTGTCGCTTTTCTTTGCACCCAAGCAGTTGAAATGGATTCGCCATCGCTTCTGCTTCCTAAGGGCCCTTTAATATGGAATAATTATTCCGTTTATCACTAGATGGCAGGAATCTGAATGCTGATTGTTCCGTGTGAACGCGGCCAGCGACTCAACCGCAAACAATAATTCATTCACGTCTTGCAGGTATAAAAATCAAACAACGATCGGCCCGAGTAAACAGGTAATCCTTCATCTATGAATGACTGCCTGTTTACTGTGAATGAAGGTGGGCGGCCGGGAGCGACCTCCAGCCCGCTCTGCCTCCATTCACTGCGCGATCATTGCTCCTGTGTGAATTTATCACGGAGACGTGGCAAATTGTGGCAACTTGGCGCAATTTAAGCCGCACTCCTTTCTCGGACAAGTCAGAAAAACTGTCCTAAAGTGTCTAAAAACAGAAGACCGTTTTCTGACGTAATTTGCTCTAGAAAACTGTCATATATTGAATAGTGAATGAGCCCCAACGACTCTCTCCCTCTTATACCCTGGCCCCTTCACCCGGTTTCCTCCGCTGTCTCCTGTGCATGTATAACGGTGATCACATGAAGTGGATTTGCTGCGGATCTTCCCCGGAGGAGAAAAATCTGTGTCAAAATCCGCACCAGATTTCACGTCTTCGAAGGGTTTAAATCTACTACAGATCCGCACCAAAACGCTTTGACCAGATGTTACTTTAAAGTCTCTGGTGGGACACAGACATGGCTACAAAGTGCTTTGGCTTTTGGGGTTCAGGGGCTTATTTCCCCCTTCTTGCCTGAAAAGCAGCACGCTCGGTTTAGGATTTTTTTGCTGGCGTTTCTCCAATAGTTCTCACTGTAGGGCTTCAGAAATTTCAGAAAAAAAGTACTACAGAAAAAAAAAACCTCACTCAAAACGCAACTGCATACCCGAGTTTGCCATGTAATCTAAGCGGCGGCCTGTGGCCTTGTATGCAGTGGAAATACTATGTGCTTCGGATACTTTATTTGTCTTGTATGATAAAACTTTGAATAAAAATTGATTTGAAAAAAAAAAATGCAACTGCATCTCGCTCCCCCTCCTCCGTCTCTGAACGCCCAGCTATTTGTGCACTACTGCGCCCACTTTGTCACTGACTGGCTATCCATGCACTACTGTGCCCCCCCCCCCCCCCCCTCCAGTCACTGATCAGGGGTGCGCAGTAGTAGGTAGTCAATAACTTGTGGGGGGGTTGCAACTGATGCATTAATGCCTATCATTCAGAAACTATGGGAGCGGCAGTAGTGCATTAGCAGCCAGTCAGTGACTGGTGGAGGGCAGTGGTACGTGGGCAGCCGGTCAGTGACTGGGGAAGGGCAGTGGTACGTGGGCAGCTGCTCAGTGACTGGGGGTGGGCAGTGGTACGTGGGCAGCTGGTCAGTGACTGGGGGTGGGCAGTGGTACGTGGGCAGCCGCTCAGTGACTGGGGGGAGGGCAGTGGTACGTGGGCAGCCGCTCAGTGACTGGGGGGAGGGCAGTGGTACGTGGGCAGCCGCTCAGTGACTGGGGGAGGGCAGTGGTGGTACGTGGGCAGCCGCTCAGTGACTGGGGGAGGGCAGTGGTGGTACGTGGGCAGCCGCTCAGTGACTGGGGGAGGGCAGTGGTGGTACGTGGGCAGCCGCTCAGTGACTGGGGGAGGGCAGTGGTACGTGGGCAGCCGCTCAGTGACTGGGCGAGGGCAGTGGTACGTGGGCAGCCGCTCAGTGACTGGGGGAGGGCAGTGGTACGTGGGCAGCCGCTCAGTGACTGGGGGAGGGCAGTGGTACGTGGGCAGCCGCTCAGTGACTGGGGGGAGGGCAGTGGTACGTGGGCAGCCGCTCAGTGACTGGGGGGAGGGCAGTGGTACGTGGGCAGCCGCTTAGTGACTGGGGGAGGGCAGTGGTACGTGGGCAGCCGCTTAGTGACTGGGGGAGGGCAGTGGTACGTGGGCAGCGGCTCAGTGACTGTGGGAGGGCAGTGGTACGTGGGCAGCGACTCAGTGACTGGGGGAGGGCAGTGGTACGTGGGCAGCGGCTCAGTGACTGGGGGAGGGCAGTGGTACGTGGGCAGCGGCTCAGTGACTGGGGGAGGGCAGTGGTACGTGGGCAGCGGCTCAGTGACTGGGGGAGGGCAGTGGTACGTGGGCAGCCGCTCAGTGACTGGGGGAGGGCAGTGGTACGTGGGCAGCCGCTCAGTGACTGGGGGAGGGCAGTGGTACGTGGGCAGCCGCTCAGTGACTGGGGGAGGGCAGTGGTACGTGGGCAGCCGCTCAGTGACTGGGGGAGGGCAGTGGTACGTGGGCAGCCGCTCAGTGACTGGGGGAGGGCAGTGGTACGTGGGCAGCCGCTCTGTGACTGGGGGAGGGCAGTGGTACGTGGGCAGCGGCTCAGTGACTGGGGGAGGGCAGTGGTACGTGGGCAGCGGCTCAGTGACTCAGTGACTGGGGGGAGGGCAGTGGTACGCGGGCAGCCGGTCAGTGACTGGGGGGAGGGCAGTGGTACGCGGGCAGCCGTGCAGTGACTGGGGGGAGGGCAGTGGTACGCGGGCAGCCGTGCAGTGCCTGGGGGGAGGGCAGTGGTACGCGGGCAGCCGTGCAGTGCCTGGGGGGAGGGCAGTGGTACGCGGGCAGCCGTGCAGTGCCTGGGAGAGGGCAGTGGTACGCGGGCAGCCGTGCAGTGCCTGGGAGAGGGCAGTGGTACGCGGGCAGCCGTGCAGTACCTGGGAGAGGGCAGTGGCACGCGGGCAGCCGGTCAGTGACTGGGGGAGAGGGCAGTGGCACGCGGGCAGCCGGTCAGTGACTGGGGGAGAGGGCAGTGGCACGCGGGCAGCCGGTCAGTGACTGGGGGAGAGGGCAGTGGCACGCGGGCAGCCGGTCAGTGACTGGGGGAGAGGGCAGTGGTACGCGGGCAGCCGGTCAGTGACTGGGGGAGAGGGCAGTGGTACGCGGGCAGCCGGTCAGTGACTGGGGGAGAGGGCAGTGGTACGCGGGCAGCCGGTCAGTGACTGGGGGGAGGGCAGTGGTACGCGGGCAGCCGGTCAGTGACTGGGGGGAGGGCAGTGGTACGCGGGCAGCCGGTCAGTGACTGGGGGGAGGGCAGTGGTACGCGGGCAGCCGGTCAGTGACTGGGGGGGAGGGCAGTGGTACGCGGGCAGCCGGTCAGTGACTGGGGGGGAGGGCAGTGGTACGCGGGCAGCCGGTCAGTGACTGGGGGGGAGGGCAGTGGTACGCGGGCAGCCGGTCAGTGACTGGGGGGGAGGGCAGTGGTACGCGGGCAGCCGGTCAGTGACTGGGGGGGAGGGCAGTGGTACGCGGGCAGCCGGTCAGTGACTGGGGGGAGGGCAGTGGTACGTGGGCAGCCGTGCAGTGCCTGGGGGGAGGGCAGTGGTACGCGGGCCGGCCGTGCAGTGCCTGGGAGAGGGCAGTGGCACGCGGGGCGGCCGGCCAGTGACTGGTGGGGAGGGCAGTGGCACGCGAGGCGGCCGGCCAGTGTCTGGTGGGGAGGGCAGTGGCACGCGGGGCGGCCGGCCAGTGACTGGTGGGGAGGGCAGTGGTACACTGGCGGCCGGTTACTGATCATGGAGCCTTTTCTCTTCAGTATTTCGTGCTGCATGATGAATGTTGACTGATGATTCAGTAATGAGTGTCGCCGCTGCGCACATTCATCCAGGGACATGATTCATTTCTGTGGTGTCTGCTGTCTTAGGAGGACAGAGATCTATGATGATAATATGTGCTTATATCCGTGTGCCGCGTGTGCAGGAGATTTAGTGGAGGTGGGGATTTTTTTTTCATGTTACTTGCTGCTAAATGCATAAATAATGACATTTGCGCTTTTGCTGCCGGATCAGAAGGGGATTGGAGGGTTTGGCTTGGCTTTTATGAAAAGTGTTTAGTTGGGGTGATGAGAGAACAATAAATCGATGTGTAAGACGATATCCACACAGAACATACATGGTGGTTCATCAAATGGTCGCATGTTCAGAAGACACATGAAGCCTCACACATACTACACAGGCCCAAAGATAAAGACCAATGTCCACCGAGGTCTGTAGGTTGTCCGTTTTCTCCTATTCTACAGTAGTTTGCCCATACATTTTTAGCAATAGTCAATATATTACCTTTCTTCCCCTGAAGCTCCAGCTGCATATAACTCACCTCCATCATGATTCAGCACTGCGCCCCCTGCTGGTAGTCAGAAAGCTATGTCTACTGCTGTGTGCAGCTTCCTGTTCCTGCAGAATGGGAAAACGGGGCAGGTACCATCCGCTGATGCCAGGAATGGTTTGTGGTCCCTTCTGGTGGGACAGATTTTGTTAAATGTGGCTGGTTCTAAGCTGGAAGCGCCTGGCTGCTGAAAACATACAGAGCTGGGAGAACAACCAAGAATGTTCATCATGGTGGCTTGGTTTTGTCCAAGACTTTCCTGAGGTACATTCATATGGCCATGTTTTCTTTCCATCTCTGTACTCCTTGCGCGAAAGTAACTCCAAAGAATGTGTTTAAGGACTCGGACTGAATGCAGTGTAATGCTGCATTTGGCCTGTGGGAGTGCTGTTGAGGAATTGAACACTTGTTGAGATGCTCTCCAGTAGATTACAGCTGATCGATAGTGGTCGCCGGTTACTTTTCAGAGACCTTTCTTACAAAAAGTGATTGCTCAACTAGGACAAACCTTAAAGGGCTGTCTCATGAAAACAACCCCTGCCTATATGTCCTACTAGGGCGTATGGAGATCATAGAGAGGTCCCCTGCTCTGAGCCATGATAGAGAGCTGCTCAGTACAATCTGCTCCAGTTCTGCTACACTAGATCCATCCTTATAATGCATCTCTCCATGGAGATGCCCAGATGGCCGCCTCTTCTGCCGTCGGCATTAGTTGTTTGCGGGGAGCATGGTCCGCAATCATACAAACCTGTAGGAGAACTTAAAGTGACCCTCTGGTTTAAGGACAAAATTTCATCCTGGAGGGTGGAGGGGTATCTTGCCTGTACTTTTTCTCTTCCTGGCCCTTTTGTTCCACCAGTTCTGGTTCCGTTTTCAGGTGGTCAAGATGGCCACTGCCACCTTCAGACCACCGAAGCATCTATAGTGCCTTGGTAGAGTTGGGACAACCAATGCACGGTGTCCCTACTTTCAGAGCATTTTACCTTGCCCATTCGATAAAGAATGTTGGCGGCCTGAAAACGAAGCACGGAACCAATGGGTCACTTTAAGAAACGTACAATTGTTTTTGGTCGCAACATTCGCTTACACGATCCCAGTCGCATCCCATTTACATTTTCTCCTGGACTTCTTTCCATCTAGGTGCTCCAAGTGAGGATCCAAAAAGCCCCAAGGTAGAGTGGCCAACGCCGGACCTGTGCCCTGCCTGTCACGAGGAGATAAACGGGCTGCACAACTGGAACGAAAAGGAAGTCTTCGCTTTCCTCAAGCGTCACTACGGTATCAAAGAGATCTCCCTACAGTACGCCGATCCTAACAGTGACCACCCTGAAACAGAGGATGGGAAGAAGGACAACCTTCACACCAAGGATCCCAGACAGAACCAGCCTCCCGACCAGCCGATTGTTAAACCAGACTTCATGAAGAAGTTAGTCCAACCCATGGAAAAGGAAAAAATCTCTGACCATCGAGACGGCCTCAAGACGTCCGTCAGCTTCCTGGGGCTGGGCTTCTCCAACATAGACATGAGCCTGTGCGTGGTGCTCTACATCACCTCCTCCTTATTTTTAACAATTATGTATTTCTTTTTCAGAGTTCGATCGAAAAGATGGAAAATCAGATATAACCGGCCCTATGTATAACTTTATTACTATGTTTTTATTTGTGTTTGTTTTTTTATGCTCCCAATTGACCATCTGACTGCCCAGAGTTTTTGTACAAATTGTTTTATTATGTGTATGTTTGATCAGGGACATGCGTGTCTGTGTGTTAAAAAGGGGGTTGTGTGAGATTAGATGTGAGGCGAGGGGCACACTTTAAAAAAACTGTTTTTTATCCAGAAAGGCAAACGTCTTTTCATACATATGCAGTGTGGCGGCCATTTTTCATATCCTCAAAAAAAAAAAACTGAAACGGGCCCAATTTTTTTTTCTCTGCACCTCTCAAAAAAAATGGACGCCCCACGTGTGGCAAAAAATGTTGTCCTTATTCTCATCTTCATTGACTTTAATCGGTGACTCTCGTTGCCACTGCGGTTATCTCTCCCCATAGAGAGGCCGCCACGGAAACTGGGAAAGAATTAATATGCCGCGGCTTTAAATTCCGTGTGGCATGTCCATTTCGGTGCTGCTTGGCCGCAACGGATCGGTCACAGCAGGTGGAAGAGATTTTTAGCAAATCTCGTCCACTTTGTTGGCTAAGCCCAGGATAAAAGCCGCAGGCGCAATTTCTGCGATTATCGCTAAAAACTTGTTCAAACAACCGCAAATGAACGATAATAGTTGCGTGTAAATGCTACGATTGTGCACTTTCTAGCTGAACGATGATTTTTTGGTGAGTTTAAAATCCATCAGTTAGACTGGGTTCTTGGCGGAAATCTCGTGGTTTGGCCGCAGCGAAAAACCTCAAGATTTCCGCCAGGAGAACCGCTGCCTCAAACCCCGCAGTGGTTTTGAAGCGGTCTGGCCGCTCGCTATTCCGCTGTGGTCGGTGCTCCCATAGAGGAGAGCGCGGCCACAGCGGGGGGAAAAAAAGAATGGACATGCTGCGGTCGGCAAATCAGCAGATTTGCCGTCCCGTGTGCACGAGATTTCTGAGAAATCTCGTCCACATGGCTGGCTAATCCTGGGATTAGCGGCCGCATGCAGATTTGCCGCGGCAAATTCGCCCCGTGTGAACCTAGCCTTAGACTGCAGGCTGTTATCTCCACGGGAGCTGGAGATTACATTGTATTCTCTCAGCAGCTCTTATGAAAACAATAGAGCTGACTGTCGCGCTCAGACCAGCTGCTGGGCATGGTAGACAACACCTGGAGGCTCATTTACACACAAATGAAGTTAATAAAGCATTAATGGACATTAGTGTCCATTAACAGTTTATGCAAAATGATCGCTAAAACTGTTAATCTTTCCATCGATCGTCTCTGCGTGTAAATGGGGCTTAACGAGAATTAGTTCGCTTCTTGGTCGTCATTCATTTTGTGCAGAGATAAAAATCATTGTTCGCTCGTTACTGCGTGTAAACAGCGATCATTCAGTTCACATTCACTGGTACAGTGAATGTGAACGATACGCACATGAAATTGTGACTGATTTTTCTCTCTGGCATCATTTACTACTGCGAACAATTTTATCTTTCCATGTAAAAGGGCTCTCAATCTCTCCCCACCTTCTCGTTACTCTAAAGTGAAACAATACCCTCCTCCCCCCACAGAATAATATCGGACGGGGTGCGGCCGCTGTGGAGTCGTGGTATTAATTGAATGGAATAAAGCAAACTAGTGTGCCGGGAGCCTAAGAGGGACTTATTGCTCCAGGTTTAGCACCACTCCTGACTATAGGATGGGACTGGTATTGCAGCTCAGACCAAAGCCGCAATACCGCCAACGGCTCATAGACAAGAGTGGCGCTAATTTTGGAGGAAGAGAGTCCGTTTTCTAATCTCGCTCACCCTTTTTAATACACATTATAAGCCTTTTGTTTCTAAAAACTGTGCTGCTGCGAAGGAGCTGGTGCTGGCCCACAAAGCAAACTTGGTCTAAACAGCTTCTTGGTCATTCATAGAACACATTTTTGGGATGCGCCCTCACAGTCACTATGGGGAGGGTCCATAATCCCAGCATTGGAGTCCTTTGTGCTACTATGGGAATGTCGGCCAGCGCTGTTCAAGTTCAACATGACCAAGCCCAGCCATAGCCATACACTAGTGACCAAATGCCATAGGGAAGCCCCGTTACGTCTACCCCCATTCCTGGCCCCACTGATCTAATTAGACACAGTCCATCTTCATGGGGACCTTTAATGAAAAATTAACACAAGCGTATTTCTTCATGCAACGTTCGGTTGCGTAAAAAAAGCAGTGAGGAGGAGATTGATTGGACCGGTGGCAGATCATGTGACGCGCCGCTTCATAAATTTTCACTGGGACTGCCATCGTTGGCGGAGTACAAGCGCTCGGCCATATCCGTCAGCCCCATTGAAATTAATGGAGAGGTGGGGGTGCATGTGCAGCTTCTGCCTAAATCACTGCGGATGGGAGAAGCGACTCCACAGTGACAAGAAGAGGGGGCGTTCTTGGGATCGGTGTGGCGCGACCGCGCTGTACCACCACTTAATTGGGCAGAGGGCTGTAAAGTGGGTCGTCTCAGTGCCTGTGCGGTTAACCCTTTATGGGCATTTTCTTGATACCTCTCTTTAAAGTGGACCATGAGCCAATCTGTATGTACTTGACTATTAAGGGCGTATTTACATGGCGAGTTTCACATGTGATCTGTGTGCGTTGCGAGATGCCCAGAAATCGCACATGGGGGGGGACATTGTTTTCAGTGTGAGAGCAAAAAATTGCACCGTGTCTTATTTTTGGACCTTTTGTTCAAGGGGTATTCCACCTAAAATGCTCTTCTGACATATCGGAGCACGTCATCTGTGGGGGGTAAAGAGGCCACGGTGCTATAAACAGAGGCCAATAGGTATTTTACGGAAATCTCAGAGCAGTGCCAATCTCTAACACAACCGTCCTGATGGCGCTGTGTTGTGTCAGATAGACCCAGTGTCAATATGAAGCGCTTCAGTCGCCCCAGTATTGTACTTGTCTAACTTTAGGTGGATTTGCCCTTTAACATGTTATCGTCTTGCCAAGTACAGGCCCAAAGGAAGCCCTTTTTAAGTGTACCCAGAGTTCTTAAAGGGAACCTATCACCAGGTTCATGCTGCCTGAACAACGGGCAGCACCACCCAGGACAGGGCTGCCCGTGTGTGCTATCTCCTCCCCGCCTGCAGTGTCACCACGCTCTCCCCGTTTTTTGTGTATAGGGGCAGAGCTGTCACTCCGCATGCTGCGGGTTGGAAGAGACTGGTGCAGCCCACCTCTTTAACTAACACCTCCACGGGACAATGGGCATACCTGTCCCGGGCTGCCCATTGTTCGGGTGGCCTAATGGTAAACCTATATGTTCTCAGATATCCGCGGGGCACAGCGCCCCTCTACATGTATGTTTGGACCCAAATGGCCATGTTATCAGTTCATTTAGCCAAATCCCCCAACTTAAGAGGACTGTGTTCATTCTGGTCTGCTCAATGCTAAAACACTGGATTAAATGGTTTGCGCATGCTCAGCCTTGTAACAATACCCCTTGTGGGCGGAGGAGACGAGCGGACCCTCGGGGGCGGGATTTGACGGATTACAGACCGTTACAGTGTGATTATAAAAACATGGCTGCTTTCTTCCAGGAACAGCGCTACACTTTTTTTTTACAGGTTGGTAGCTCCGCTGCAGATGAGATGAGCTGCAATACCAGACACAACCCATGGATGGGTGTGGCGCTGTTTTTCTAATCTGGGATCACCCTTTTAAAGATTGTCCACCTTTTGAACACATTTTACATACAGAAGTAATCTACATTTAAAGGGGTTGTACCAGAATTACAAGTCATCCCAAATCCACAGGACAGGGAATAACTTGCTGCTAGCCCCACTCAATCCTAAGAGCGAGGGTCCTGTGTCCCCCCTCTTCTCTTTACTGCGGGGATGCTTCCCCCACCCACGGTGATATCGCATTGAATGAAGTGTTCGCCATACATGCACGGTCAGCACTCCATTCATTTCAATAGGGCTGACTGAAACTGCGGGGAGAGCATTGAGAAGAGGGGGACACAGGACCCCCACAGATCAGCAAGCTGATCCCTTGTCCTGTGGAGGGGGGATAACTTGTGATTCTTGTACAACCCCTTTAAAGTTGGGTAACTTTCTGGAAATACAATGCTTTACTGTTGTACTGATCCTGCTTTACTATTTTATACTTCGGAGCTGCATTCACTCTGCTGCAGGCTTCAGAGCTGAATTCTCCCAGCATTCCCTGCTGGCTCATGGTCTGCACTGAATTTATTTTGATGATTTGCATTCTGGGAAGTGTCATCTCTACACCATGAGCTATACAGTCATCTGATGTAAGGAAAACCTAAAGCTCTGTATTGTAGGAGCTCAGCTTCTGGTGCGGAGCCAGCACCAAATGATGGACTTTCCTGGACACTATTGTGCCCAGGAAAATGCTATTTGGCACGATAGGACCCCAACTGACCCTACTGCAGTCGATTGAGCGTTGCTCCTGAGAGTTATCTTCTGGCACTTGTGTTCTCACTGAGCTGAACAATGAAATAGTTAAATGCAGGAAGAGGCCCAAGCTGTTAGTTGTGAGTCTGCCAAGAAGTTTTGTGACTCTTTTTAATGACAATAAGCAGAATAGTGAGTGCAGCTCTGGAGTATAACACAGGTTGTAACTCGGGATAAATACAGGACAAGTAATGTATGTACACAGTGACTCCACAAGCAGAATAGTGAGTGCAGCTCTGGAGTATAATACAGGATGTAACTCAGGATCTGTACAGGATAAGTAATGTATGTACACAGTGACTCCAACAACAGCATAGTGAGTGCAGCTCTGGAGAATAATACAGGATGTAACTCAAGATCAGTGCAGGATAAGTAATGTATATACACAGTGACTCCACCAGCAGAATAGTAAGTGCAGCTCTGGGCTATAATACAGGATGTAACTCAGGATTAGTACAGGATAAGTAATGTATGTACACAGTGACTCCACCAGCAGAATAGTGAGTGCAGCTCTGGAGTATAATACAGGATAAGTAATGTATGTACACAGTGACTCCACCAGCAGAATAGCGATTGCAGCTCTGGAGTATAATACAGGATGTAACACAGAATCAGTCCTGATAAGTAATGTATGTACACAGGGACTCCACCAGCAGAATAGTGAGTGCAGCTCTGGAGTATAATACAGGATGTAACCCTGGATCAGTACAGGATAAGTAATGTATGTACACAGTAACTCCACCAACTGAACGGTGATTGCAGCTCTGGAGTATAATACAGGATAAGTAATGTATGTACACAGTGACTCCACTAGCAGAATAGTGAGTGCAGCTCTGGAGTATAATACAGGATGTAACTCAGGATCACTGTAAAATAAGTAATATAATATAGTTACTAATTTACTCAGTTTATGTATGGCCTGTAAAATGGTGCTCAAAGTTGAACATCTTTTAAAAAGTCTTGGTCACTCAGATCCCAGGGACTTATTTTGTAAGGAAGACACGATAGCAAAATACCTCTGGTTCATCTATCTAATGGGCCCGCTTTGGAAGGGGGTGGGGGACACCCACTATAAACCCAATTTGCTGTGTATAGCAAAGTCTCTGTCCACCATCGTCATAACTCAAATATCTTCAGGTCTGGGAACTTCCTAAACTTTTCCACACACAAAAGTATGACAAGTATCCATGTTGGTTGGTAATAAAGGTTTTCTAAAAATCTATGTTGTGTGTTTGCTGTGTTGGTTGCAGGTTATGACTTGGTGTGAAATAGCTCTGTGGATTACAAGTCTTGTTGTACATTCTACCTAGCTATATCAACTATGACAATACTCCCTGTTCTGACTAGTGTGGATTCAGTGTTATCATAGGGATGTAAAGTCAATGTAAATAGTGGCATTTATATAGGCATTAAAGGGGTTGGTTGGCCAGTTATAAACTACCGATGGCCTATTCTCAGGACAGGTCATCAATAGTAGATTGGCGGGTGTCCAGATTTCAGGACCCCCACTGATCTGCTGTTTGCTGACCAGTGCAATATGTTGATTTCTTACTGTATTGGCCTAGCATAGTATTACAGAACAGGTTCATATTCACTTTAATGCATGCAATACCAGTCATGGCCACTAAAGTAAAAACAGAGCTGTCTGCTTCCTGCAGAAATCATATCAGTGCAAGAGCTTGCTGGCTTTGACGAGCAACAGTCGTTCAGTGAATGGAGGTGGAGCATGCCGGAGAACTCTTCCAGTCGTCGCCATTCATTGTGAACAGGCAGTTCTGGTCCTGTGGTTACACGGAACAACTATTGGTCAAAATTGTTTGTTTGAGTGATTTTTCGTCTAATGGTTGACCCATGTAAAGGCCCATTTAGACCCAACAATTCTCACTCAAAAATCGCTCAAAGCCGTCTTTTGAGCAAGAATCGTTGGGTCTAACCGCAAGCCCATTGTACAGTTTGGGTCTCAGCAGGATACCGCTGATACTATTGTTTCAGCTGGTATCCCGCTCAGAGAACACAGCCCGAGTATGAAGAAGACACAGCTCCGTTCTGCATATCCCGCTCGAAACGCTCAGCTGTATACCAGCTGAGCGCTCCGTGAACACAGCCGGAGTATGCAGAAGACAGCGCTCCAGCTGTGTTTTGCATACCCCACTCCGAGCGCTCAGCTGGATACCAGCTGTGCGCTTCGTGAACACAGCAGGACTATGCAGAAGATAGCGCTCCAGCTGTCTTCTGTATACCCCGCTTGGAGCGCTCAGCTGTATATGATTCCCAATGTCTTATTTTCCTTATTTCACAGGTTTCAACTGCAACTGTGGCATCTGAAGGAGTCCCAGTTGTAGGGGAAAACATCACCTTAGTGTGACGTAGCCACTGGCAGAGCCAGTCTGTGTCTAAGACCCAGCAGCTCTACTATATCTGTGGGCACCAGGCAATCATGTGATCACCGGGACCAATAGAGGAAAGGGCATTGCTGCTACCTCTATTCTTTACATAGCGCTATAGCCTGCAAAGGAAAAGGCAGAAGTGGTTAAAAAACGCTTTTCCCTTCTCCTCCTGGTCCTCGGCTGCGTATAACAGGAGAACCCAACCTGCTCCTGCTAGATTGTAGCAGCTGTAATCCCACGCTATATTTTTTTACTACGGCGTGGAATCAAAAGCCCAGGACCAAGTGCCATATATTTACAGCACTTGGTCTTAAACAGGCTAAGGGGTTCTTTGTTAGACTGGTCCCCCCATAAAAAGCTGCACAGGATGTCTTGCTGAAAGCTCGCCATGCAGACCAACTGCAGTACAGAGAAGATTTCAGAAAGGCAGGTACGGGCAGATGCCGGCTGGGCACAGGGTCAGATTCCGCATGCGGAATTCAACCTGCCCGTGTGCAGCCGGCCTAAGGGTTCAATTTTCCTGCAGTGCCTCCACAGGGGAAATAAAGTATTACATGGAGCCCATTGAAATTAATAGGCCGTCTACAGGATGGAAGCAGTGTCAGACTGGGGTGAAGTGCCCACCAGTAAAATTCTTTCTGGGGTCCGACTGTGCAGCTACAAGCACATATTGCCTGATCCCCATTCGCAAATTCCTCATTGCTGCATTCTCCATATATTTCAATAGATAGCTGCATGTGCTTGTTGCTCTGTTCCCATTGAAGAGTATGGAGAATGACGCTGGCTGGAATTGGTAGTCTCCCATTTACTCAACAGGTGTAGATCCTGTGCGCAGCTTGTACTGAGGGGTTGGGGGCCCACCTTGGCTAGAGCCCACTGGAAGATTCACCTGTACCCCTGTGGGCTGGTCCGAGCCTGCATGGAGGCGCTACATCCAGTTTCGCTATTTGAGAAGTGATGAAAGCCCTGAACATGGCTCCTATTAACTCTGCATTTCCTAATAGAATATTTATAAAATAGACCGCCCTAAAGTGCCGGACCACCTGTAGCCCACTAAAACTGAACCGAAACTATCTGTGTATTATGAACGGTGGGGAGGGGGACAGAGCGGACCCTGATCACAGATCTTCTGATTTGTTGAGTAGGAGTTAAATATGAGGTGGGGGTGAAGTAAGCAAGCAGCCGGCCATCTGCTGATGTATTAGCGTGCCGCCTCCGTGCACATATGTAAATTATACGAAAGGCACAACCGTGGCGCTGGCCATGGCAACCAATCAGAGGTTGAATTGATATCTTGTGCTACATGCATTGTTATGGGGACACCTCGGGGTTTATCTGCACTAGTTTCTGTGTGGGAGTCTGTCACAGGTAGACACTATGGAACTGCATTCACCTGTGTCGCCCCCTTGCTTATATAAAGGAGAACTGCGTGCACAGCAATTCCCTCATGTATACCTCATAGCTGAATTTACGACTACAAGAGGTTTATGTAATAGGGGGAGATCCTTCAGCACATCGGCCGGCACTCTGGAAGCAGTGCCTGTACCCTACGCATGCTTCCAGGAAGAGCAGCCAGAGGGAGTTTTGTTTTCTTGCGCCTGCATTCGTCTATTAGGCCGAGTTCACACAAGGCTAAAAGGTATATGTTAGGGGATTGTTGTAAATGCAATGTGGGATCCTTCTTTACATGTCACCCTCTCTGGAGGATCCAGCCCATCTGCAAATTATAGATCCATTGATTTTATTGGGTACTGTGTAATGCTTCATTTCACCTGTGGTGGCGCTGTAGGGAAATGAACACTTACTGCTGGTTTCCAGATGGATTGCAGTTGATCACTGGGAGACCCGGTAGTGTGACCACATGCAATCAGCTTATTTTTAATGGACCCTTCTTAGGCCTCCGACACACTTGCCATGTGGCCGAGATGTGCCCGAGAAGCATGGGCACAACTTGCATGGTACACCTGACCGTGTGCTGTCTGATACATGGATGTCCCGCACACTGACTTGCATTGGCATGGCCTAATTCTCATCTATGATACAGACAAGAATAGCAATAGGAGTTTTGTCACGCAGTCCGTGTCTCGCCAATGTGTGCTGCCTCACTGAATGGGGAGTGGGGGGGGGGGGGGGGGGGGAGAGCTCCCCCCTGTTCCCCACTGCTACCCCCCACTCCATCACGCCGCCGGCGCCCCCCGAATCTTTTCGTCCGAGTAGTCAGTTACTCGAAAAAAGCAGTGCTCTATGTTATGGGGCTCTAAGATGAGGGAACGGGCCGCAGGGGGCACCGGGTCTCGTGATCCAGAGCTGTGCCCCCACGTGCAGAAATCAGACCCTTCACAAGGCTAAATGCCCGCACTCTTCCATAGAAATGAATGGGCACACACAGCCTTGTGAAAAGAGTCACCCTGTGTGCATACGCTGATCTCTCAGGAACACAGAGCTGGAACTGGGGGCCTAGTGAGAATAAAGAACCGCTCTGCGGACCCCCGTCCCCTCACCTTTGAACCCAATAAACAGTTTATGGGACTCAAAGTTGATGATAGAGACTCTTTAATGCAGTTTCTGTAATGCGGCTGAACTTAGTAGCGCAGTAACACCCGCAGCCCCCCTGGTTCTTCTGAAGCAAGCCCACATCACAATACACTCCTATAGAGGCTACAGGAGGGCTTCTATAGACACATTAGGATATGAGCTCATAGATATAGCTCTGCTCTAATCTGATATTAATTTGTAATCTGCTCATAGAATAAGTAATGAGATTGTGCAGATTACACAGATCAATTATAACAGATATCATTATATGATCAAGCCACCGAGGGCAATCCAGCAGCGGCGGGAGTACAGTAATGCATGGCAAGGCTTGTGCCCAGAGGCAAGGCGGTGGCAAAATGTAGGCACAACACCCATCAAGAGTGAGAATCATGGGAAATGTAGTACTGCAGAAAATGCGTCTACTGCTAATCATTATATACTATAAAGACTACTAGTGTGATACATACCATACAGCATTGGACTCTGTGGTATTCCATTAGGAAGGATGGATGGTGAGAAGATAGATATGGAAAGATACTTTAATGCCCCCTTCTGCGGACAAAGCATCCAGGAAGTCAACCGCCGGCGTCTGCAGGAGATTCAGGTACTGATCCGTGTTAAGAGTCCCTGGAATGTACAAAGTCCAACAAGGCAATCGCGCCAAATTTCAAACCCACACGTTCACATTGCAAGTTGCATTGTCTTGTGATTGGCTCGTGCTCTTACTAGTCATTTGCAGCATCTGCGCTGATTAAGCGCTTCACCGTTTGCTAACACGGTTCTGCAATGATAGCGCCGGGCCTGGACTGCATGGTTCCATGCATGTATCGTAGCAGACGGGGTCCACTTCCAGTAAGCTTCCCTTACTTCAGTCCCAGCAGCGATCTAACAGGACTTAAAGAGACTTGGAAAGCAGATTTATGCTACTCTTCAACTCTGCAATTGGGTATTTGGGTATTACTCTCTATTACAGATACCACAACGTAAAATTAAAATCCATGTTCCGGGGCCCCCAGGAGCCCGTGTGCCATACCATCGTGTAGCATACCCCTGTCGGCCTATTCAAGTACGCTTTTGTTATTTCAATATAGGACACCAGTACTGGGATATCGCGCCGGATCCGCCTTTTTGACTACTGTATTGTAACTACTGAGATATAATGCTATATACTAGTTATCCTCTACAACTTCTAAACAGTGATATATGCCAAATGCCATATCACCAGGGGGTACCTGCACTGTGCTCATGCTATGGATTTTATAGGCAGCACAGTGTGGCATCATAGGGTGGCGAATACTTTGATGTAATTTGTTGGATGAAGGCAGGCTTCCCGTTCATTAGTTAAGTCTGGACGGTGTTTTCATGCAGGACTCAACTGACGCCATTGTGGTGCACTTTTTGCACCAGTCTGACATCCAAAGCTGCACAGAAAAATGCCACACATGATCACCCACTTCTGTATCACCTGACTGGCAGCGGCAGGCTTAGTAGCCGTTGTTGGGTAAGGGATGTGCGCCGCAGTGAGGGCTCATTACAGGTTGTGAGGAGCAGCATTGGAGGCCGTTTATCCACAGCTGAATACCGGTTACAATACACGCTGATAGGACGGATTTTGATCTGCTTTTTGATGTGGAAAGGCTACTGATTTTTTGACACATGTGCAGTATTTCCTCCCAATGTGAAGCACCCTAAGGCCCCCTTCACACGAGAGTATGCATATTTGTGCGCGTCTGAGCACTGCGCATTTGTGGAATTAACAATGCTTTCTTTAATGCTTTAGCCTGGGGTCACACAGGGCGGATTTGCCGCGGATTGCCGTTGCATATCCGCACTGCGGCAAAACTGTTGTGTTTGACGTGCAATGCAGCACAAATGAGATTTGCCAAAAAGCTGTTCTCACAGTGCGGATTTTTTCCGCACAGCCGCAGTGCGGAAATGCAACTGCGACGCGATTTTCAAAGATGCAGCATGTTCATTCTACGGTCTTTTCCGCAGCGCTTTTTTGTCCATAGACCTCTATGGACGCAGCCAAATCCGTGGCAAAAAGTAAAAAAGCGCTGCGGAAAAAAACGCTTGCAGATTTTTCCGCACGAAAATCCGCAAGCCCAAATTAACCTTTGAAGAGGTTTTGCTGCAGAAGCAGTTCTGCGGCAAAACAGCAACGGAAAAACCGCGGCAAATCCGCCCTGTGTGAACCCAGCCTTACTGTACTTTTTGTACCTGCAATGCATGTTCATTTGTGCCAGGCAAAAAAAAGTGCACCAATTGAAATGGTTAAAAAAATCTGAGTTCCAAATGTGTTCTTTTTTTTCTGCGCAATTACGCAGTGTTTCCTGCACCTCCTAGAGTATTTTGCGCATCTCTATTGACTTCTGTGGGGACTTTGGGTGCGCAAATGTGCAGGAAAACAGAACAACCGAAATGCACAGGGAAGATACCCACATGAATGAACTCATTGAGATCAGTGGGTTCTAGTTATTCTCTGTGTATTACACTAGAGTATTTGGTTTAAGATCAATCTCTACAATAAGCACTACTATATAAGGCGGGGTTCACATACATCAGTTGAGTCCTGCCATGGTGGTGTGCTCTGTGGTCTAGTCTGTAGCTGTACAGGAATACACTACATGCAACATTTGGCATCATAATGATGGAATCAGTAAGGTATATTCCATTATACTTCTGTTATGCAATAACCACTACTATACAAGTTATATATACTATACTGCAGCTATTCCTATATGCTGACTGCTATACTGTACTTTTCTAGCTGCTACATCCATCTTCCTATAAACATACTAGACTATGATAGTAGTAACAATGTATAATATCATTATTATATATCCAGTTATTATCCTGTACTTCACTAGCCACTATATTATACTACTAATTCATGTCATACTCTATCATCTCTCTGCTATAACACAAGTAGAGAATACAGAGTCACATAATTCTGCAAATAACCTACTATAGCATAGCTACTATACTGTACCTATAGGATATGGGAACTGCTGTTGTAGACTTCGTATAATCCTCCTACAGTATCATTATACTATAACTATGTATTATATGTACTGAGCTTTAGCATAACTCTATTACACCATATTATAATTAAACTGCATCTACTACCAGCTGTAGCCTATGAGCCTTCAGCTTTTGGGGAACTACAACTCCCAGCGTATAAAGCTACAGGTTGCTGACTACTGCTCTAAAGTATAATATATTACAGAATAACAGCTACTAGTATAATAATTACACCTTTGTCTTGTATTATAAGGCAACAGATCAAATCAGTGTAACCCCTTCTGCTCCCATCCGCTCCAGACCATGTATTTCTCCTCAGTTGCCCCTGCCCGGCATATATGGGGTTACAGGGAACGACGCCTATAATCTCCCAGTCTCCAATGTTGGATTTATTATAGTCTCCCATAGAGCAGAGCTGCAGATGCCTCCGCTATTGTTACACTATACTGCAGCCCATTGTCTGCAGGGGGACACCTCACTAATAATACATGAGCACCTGAGCCCGGCGGGCACCTGCTGTCCTGGACCAGGTCTACTAAATGCTGCTCACCCAGGCAAGCATTCCTTGTGGCAGCGGAAAGTAGTAGTACCAAATTATAGAATTCTCTATACATATATTATACCTCTATATGTAGATGGATTTTATTGTTATTAACAAGAATAACAAAAATACGTAAAATCCTCAAATTGATTAACCATTGAAAATATATCAAATAATATAATAAACATAATAAATATATAAATTATATGCAGAGTGATATAATAACATTTTGTAACAATGTTTGTTTTCACATCAAGGCAAAATGAACGCGCATTAATTATGAATTCCTTTACTGCCTTGATAAATATGGATCGGTAGGAAACGGTTTCCCTAATTTCATTATCATTCACAACTCGAAGTTCTTCTTTCACCGTGACCCCACTATATATATATATATATATATATATATATATATATATATATATATATATATATATAAACACACACACACACACATATACATATATATATATATATATATATATATATATATATACACGCATACATACACTGTACTGTGCAAAAGTGTTAGGCAGGTGTGGAATAAATGCTGCAAAGTAAGAATGCTTTCATAAATAATGTTAATAGTTTGCTTTTGCCACTTTACAAAATGCGAAATCAAAGAGCAAGGAAGAAATCTGAATCACATCAATATTTGCTGTAACCACCCTGTGTCTTCAAAACAGTATCAGTTCTTCTAGGTACACTTGCACACGGTTTTTGTAGGAACTCGGCAGAGAGGTTGTTCCAGACATCTTGGAGAACCAAACACAGATCTTCTGTGGATGTAGGCGGAAGATATGACATTAGCTTCAGATTTATTCTGCAACAGGACAACAACCCCAAACATCCAGCCAATCAGACTCCTTCTATTTTTGAAATCACTCTTACTTGATAGCAATTTTCACACATCTACCTAAAACTTTTGCACAGAATAGTGTGTACGCATACATGTCAGAAATGTCTCGATTGTGATTACGCATGTGTTATATATATATACACATACACACAGTCACGATTCAAACATTTCAGTCATTTAGGCTTTATTTCCCCTATTTATTATATATATATATATATATATATATATATATATATATATATATATATATATATATATATATATAAATATATATAAATATATATATATATATATATATATATATATATATATATATATAGTTTATATATTTATATATATGTTTATATGTATATAGTTTATATACATATATAGAAATACTTTAGGTAATTATAATTGTATCTATTTGAAGTTGTGGCATAATTTTTAGGAAAAACGTATATATTAATCATCAAAATATATAAAAACTGTAAGATACAGAAATGCTAAAAAAAATAAAATTCTAATACATAATAATAAAAACAAGAGGAATACAATGAATACAATACTAATTAGATTCCTAGGGATCCGTTCCACAATGTATTCCACATGAGGGATGGTGGTCACTGCTGCTGTGCACATAAGGCTGGATGTGGGGTACATGACACAGCAACAGGTCTCATTCATTGTGTATGTCCCTCCATGAATGTAGTGCAGGAGAGGGGGAATCACTCATCAGTGTCAGCTCAGTTCCTGCAGACAAGTGAATGGGGCTGGGGGCTGAGTAGTTGGGGGACAATACCGGCCTCTGTTACTTCTGTTCATTGGACAAAAGAATAGAATCTCAACGACAGGGTGACATTTGCATGAGGACAATAAGAAGGACGCTGGGTCCCTGTGAGGCTATTGTGTGCAGTGCAGAGCAGACACGTGTATGGGTATGTCCTCATTCTGGAGGAGACCACCACTGCTTTATTATGCTAAAGAGCTTACTGGAGGCAAAGAGAGGTCACCTGATGCCAGTCCCCTGCTCGCCCATCCATGCTCCAGGCTACTACTCCTGCAGCATCACTCTGCACTGGGACAGCAGGGGAGCAGCATCCTGGATACTAATAGCCTCAGCCAACAAGTGACTACTTATCCATCATTGTCCCACCCATCACTATCCCACCAAGCAGGTGACCATTTTTGGTCCTCTCTCTCCAATACCTTGACATCACTGCTCCACCCTGTGCAAAGCTGGGACACTATATCACTGTTCCAGCAGAAAAGTGACCACCAAGGCAACAATATCACTGCTCTGCAAGGCAACTGCTCCACCTGTCACTATCACCTTCACCAAGCCTCCAGCCCAGGATCTCAGTGACACTTGAGGCAGCTCTTCCGTTACACAGTACAAGATAACTGCTCACCTGACTACAAGGGGGAATGTTGCTCCCTGGCTGCCATTAGAGGCGCACAATACGTTTTGGCTGCTGTATTAGTTGTTTGAGACAATAGGTGGTCATCCCTGGCACAGTGGGCACCATGCTGCTGGAGAGGGTGAGATCCAGCAGCCAGAAGTCTTCAGACATGTGTGGCTTCCAAGGCACTGCAGGTAAGTGGCTCTGCTCCTGTCACTTCTGTTGCATTTTACAAATTGCCCCCTCTAATGTAATGCTGAGCATGAAATTGCTCCTTATTGTTAAAGCCGCAGGACTCCGGGAAGCCCTTGTTCTTGTAACTCATTGTTTCAGCTGAACTTGCAGGCTGCCCATTAGAAAACGTTTGCTTATTCTTGCATTTCCTTTTGCTGGTTACCCCTTTACTTTATAAAAACAAAATTAAAAAACACCATGCCTTAATTCGTTTTTATATATTTAAAAGTAGCTAAAACTACTCGATAATCAATATTTTTTTATTTTATTATTATTTTCATTTAGCATTTTTCGTTTACTACATTTTTATGTGTTGTTTATGATGTATTTTTATGTTCCTCTTAGGATTTAGAATGGTTTTTCTAAGCTTAAATGTTATATGAATGCCGATACAAGAATATAGAGAAAGCTAGAGATATATTAATCATCTATATATCAGATACCCAAATAATCGGCAGATCAAGGTTCCAACCATCAGAAGTCTCCATTACAGAATATATTGAATCATGAGAATTACAGACATTCTGTTACCTTGGTGGTAGTTATTTTGTTATTTTATTATTGTCATTTATTTTGTCATTTTTGTTATGTTTTTTAGTTTTATATTTTTTTATATTCATAACTACCCATAATAATATGAAATCATCTATTTTATAAATTGAGGACACTATTTGTATCGAGCGGTATTTATTATTAGTTACATTCTATGCCTCTTGTTGCTGTGTGGTGTCAGCTGGTGTTGTCAGTTTACAGCAGTGTAGCCGGTTATTGTGGCAGGAGAGGAGCACACTGTGGGGAGGGGGTCTTGTGGTACATTGTGGTAGTGGGGTCTGCTGCAGGGAGAACGGTCGGGCGCTATACAGCTGTCCCCTGCTGCCTCACAATGCCGCACATTATAGGACACTGCACACAGCTGTCAGCACAGCGTTATTCTGGAGGCAGCAAATAGGTCCATAATATCAATATTATAAACTACTTATTATAATAGTCTGTTATATGCACTGAATGTAAGTATACCCATTAGGATAACAGTCCATCCTTTCATCTTTCTTATAACTATCTACCTCATATCTATTTATTTCTCTCTCTTATGCATAGCTAATATCCATCTATCTTGTAAAATCAATCGCTAAATTGATAGAATAATGTGAATAGGCTAAATAGATAGACAATCGTAGGTGGGTGGATGGATAGATAGATAGATAGATAGATAGATAGATAGATAGATTAGATAATAAGAGAGATAAGCTAGACGAAGATACATAAACTATTGTGGATAAACAAGTTAGATATATATATAATAACATAATTTAAATAGACAGATAATTAGGTAGATATGAGATAGATAGATAGATAGATAGATAGATAGATATGAGAGATAGATAGATAGATAGATAGATAGATATGAGACTCTTAGATAACCTTACATTTCCCAGCAGTATTTTGGCATGCAGTTCATATACCAATGATTATTATAGTAAGTAGTTTTTAATATCAATATTATAAGATAGATAGATAGGAGATAAATATCCATCTTCCCACTATCCATCCATCTATGCTCTCTCCAAAATTTATTGACATATTTTTCTGTCAATAAGTATTGTATATATATATTGGATGGATGATAAATATAACACAGATAAAATACATGAATTAGATAATCAGCCATCCTTTCAGTATCGATCCAATATTTATCTTTCTAACATTCATCCATCCAATATTTATTATGTATCTTTCTAGCAATAAGTATTATATATATATATATATGTGATAGATATGAGGTCGATCAATAGATAGGTAGATATGTGATAGGTTAGAATAAAGCAGATAGGTAAATAGATATCAGAAAGATAGATCATCTACCTTTGTACTAAAACAAAAATTACTTACCTGGCCCATATACTGTTTGTTTCCATGACATCCAGCTAATATCTGTCAACCAATCAGTCTATCTTATCCAGCTCTATCTATCTATCTATCTATCTATCTATCTATCTATCTATCTATCTATCTATCTATCTATCTCCTATCTATCTATCTATCTCCTATCTATCTATCTGCTATCTATCTATCTGCTATCTATCTATCTATCTATCTCCTATCTATCTATCTATCTATCTATCTATCTATCTATCTATCTCATATCTATCTATCTATCTCCTATCTATCTATCTCATATCTATCTATCTCATATCTATCTATCTCCTATCTATCTATCTATCTATCTATCTATCTATCTATCTATCTATCTATCTCATATCTATCTATCTCATATCTATCTATCTATCTATCTATCTATCTATCTATCTATCTATCTATCTATCTATTTATCTATCTATCTATCTATCTCTTATTGGTAGAAAAATACATCAATAAATATTGGATGGATGGATGTTAGAAAGGTAAATATTGGATTGATACTGGATAGATGGATGGTTATCTAGCTCATATCTTTTCATATGTATTATATCTATCAACCATCCAATATATATATATACAATACTTATTGACTGAAAAATATGTTAATAAAAATTGAATATAGCATGGATGGATGGTGGAAAGATTGATGCTTATCTATCTATCTATCTATCTATCTATCTATCTCCTATCTATCTATCTATCTATCTATCTATCTATCTATCTCATATCTATCTATCTATCTATCTCCTATCTATCTATCTATCTCATATCTATCTATCTCCTATCTATCTATCTATCTATCTATCTATCTATCTATCTATCTATCTATCTATCTATCCCTATCTATTGTCTGCTTTAAGAACATAATCTGATTATAGCATTTCATGAGGGGCAAATAAACCAAATTACAATAGATCGTAACAGAAAATAAAATTTCAACTTAAATAATGAGATATGTATCATATACAAATGGAGTGGAATATACTCCTACTGCACTGTCTATATACATAGATGCATAGATACTTATGATCTAGAGATAATGATATTAGATTGATAGGCTAGGATAAGATAGATAGATAGATAGAATAATGTGAATAGGCTAGAATAAAGTAGATAGATATTCTACCTTTGCACTCAAAATAAATTACTTACCTGGCCCAAATACTGTTTCTTACCATCATATCCAGCTAATAACTGTCAATCTATCTATCTGTCAATCAATCAATCTAATATCTCTTGCTCTGATATCTATCTGATATCTCTCCCTCATATTTCTCTAGTAGCTCTCTAATATCTATCTAATATTTCTCTATCTAATATCTCTTTCTCTTACATATCTCTCATATGTGTCTATGGCAGATATGAGATAGATATATATGAGACAGATGATAAATAGATAATGAGATATGTGATATATATGAAACAGATGTGATACATGAAATAGATAGAGCGATAGATGGATTTAAGATAGAGAGATATGAGATTGATAGATGGATATGCAGAGGCACAACTTGAAGCTGCTGGGCCCAGTGCAGAATCTGGGAATGGGCCCCCAACTATAAAGCTTCATTGATAGTATTGGTTTGCAATATGAGGAAGAGAGACTTTATGGGCCCCCTAGGGCTCCTGGGCCCAGGTGCGACTGCACTCTCTGCACCCCCTATACTTACACCCCAGGATATGAGATCAATTTATCTATTTATTTAATATCTATCACATATCCCATTATCTCGCTCATGTCTATCTATCTAATATCTATCTATCTATCTATCTATCTATCTATTTATCTAACACTTTCTCAGAGATATATAGATAGATAGGTATGAAATAGACAGGCAGACAGACATGCAGGCAGGCAGATAGATAGACAGATAGATATGGATATGATATACGGTAGATAGATGGATACGAGATAGATATGACATAGATGGATAGATAAATAAATTTGATAGGATAAAATAGATATATGGAATAATGTCAATAAGCTGGAATTAGATAGAACAATAGATATGTGAGAGTTAGATATGTGATAGATAGATATGAAACAGATAGATGGATATTTAGCTCATATTTATCTATCTATTTATCCATCTATCACATATGTAACTCACACATACCTATCATTCTATCTAATTCCAGCCTATTGACATTATTCTATATATACATTTTATCTTATCAAATTTATCTATCTATCCATCCATCCATCTATGTCAAATCTATCTCATATCTATATCTCTCTATCTCATATCAATATATATCTGGATATGAGATAGATAGAGAGAAAGATATTTGGATATGAGATAGATCGATGGATGGATAAATAGATGGATATAAGATAGATAGAGAGATAGATATGACATAGATGGATGGATAGATAGATAGATATGAGATAGATAGATAGATAGATAGATAGATAGATATGAGAGATAGATATGAGAGATAGATAGATAGATAGATAGATAGATATGAGATAGATAGATAGATAGATAGATATGAGATGAATAGATAGATAGATAGATATGAGATAGATAGATAGATATGAGATAGAGATAGATAGATAGATAGATAGATAGATAGATAGATAAATAGGCGATAGATAGATAGATAGATATGAGATAGATAGATAGATATGACATAGATGGATAGATAGATATTTTTGATAGGATAAAATATATAAAATAAAGTTAATAGGCTAAAATTAGAACAATAGAAATGGGAGAGTTACATAGATAGATAGATAAGATAGACTTACAGACAGATAAGTAGACAGACAGATAGATTGATAAATAGATACAGACATAAGATAGACTGATAGATAGATATGAGAGAGACAGATAGATGGATATGAGATAGATATAGATAAATAGATAGAGATGAATATCAGATAGATAGATATGACATAGATAAATGGATATGAGATGGATATCAGATAGACATAGATGAATATCAGATAGATAGATACATATATATAGATGAATATCAGATAGATTAATATTAGATAGATAGATAAATGCATATGAGATGAATATAAGATAGATAGATGATAGATATTAGATAATAGATGATAGATATTAGATATATAACTAGATATATTAGATAGAGAGAAAATAGATAAATAGATGTTAGAGAGATAATAGATATAGTTGAATATGATATAGATGGATATAAGATAGATATGAGATAGATTGACAGATATTAAATTAATAGAAGATAGATAAACAGATATTAGATTGATAGATAATTAGTTAATAGATATAGATAAATATGAGCTAGATAGCTAGATATTAGATAGATATGATAGATATAGATGAATATAAGACAGATGGATATAAGATAGATAGGAGATAGATAATAGATAGATATTAGATTATATATAGATAGATAGCAATATATTAGATAGATATTAGATAATAAGTAGATAAATAGAGAGAGATAATAGAGAGATAGATACAGATGAATATGAGATAGATGGATATAAGATAGATAAACAGATATGTGAATGATAGATATTAAATAGATAGATATTAGATAGGTAGATATTAGATAATAGATAATATTAGTTTGAGAAATAACTGAAAGATACATATATAAATAGATATCGATGAATATGAGATAGATGGATATAAGACAGAGAGACAGATGTGAGATAGACTGATATGAGATAGAGTTGAATATGAGATAGAGAGATAGATATGAGATAGATAGATATTAGACAGATAAATAGATATAGATGGATATGATAGACAGATAGACATGAGAGAGATAGATAATAGATAGATATTAAATAGATATTAGATAGATATTAGATAATAGATAAAGATATTAGATAGAGAGATAATAGATAGATGTTAGATAGATATATATGAATATGCGATACATGGATATAAGACAGAGATAGATAGATAGATATTAGATAGCTAGATAATAGATAATAGATATTAGATAGAGAGATAATAGATAGATATAGATAAATATGCAATACATGGATATAAGATTGATAGATATGAGATAGATATGCGATAGATAGGTAGATAGATATTAAATAGATAGATATTAGATATGCGCTAAATAGATATGAGAGAGATAGATAGAGTCTAAATCATCAAAATTATAAACTACTTATTATAATAATCATTATTATATCAACTACCTGTAAGTAAACTGGTGAGAAAGTAAATTTCTGTATGTCAGCTTATCTTATAGTTCATGCCCCTCTGTCCGCCTGTTTGTCCGGCCATCTCCAGGAGATTGGAAGTTAAATAGATATTTTTGTTGCTAATGTTGCAGTATAAGCATTTGCATACATTGTATTTGCTGGTGTACTATAAGATACCTGCACATACACACATACACCTTGCTGGACCAGATACCATTAACCTTTAATAGACTTGTGAGGAGCTGGGGTCAGCTGCTGAAAACGATTAACCCTTTCCCTCTACAGCAGTGGCAATATAAGGAGGAGATGAAGAGTTGTCTATTGTACAGCATCCCCCCAGCACCCCCCTCCTCCCTCATTAATCACCATCATCCTCATTTTATGGTATTAGTGTCGTCCGACTCCTTCAAAACTGCCAGATCAATAAGGTGTAAAATTATTATTAAAGACTAAAAGTTGGATATAACGGTGAAACATCTCCCACCTTTCACCAAAATGTGTTTCATATACTCACAAAATGTAGGCAAATGGGACATTGATTTTGAATTCATCCTCAGCATACACCTCAGCACTAGACTTGATTTCCCCAGACGCCTTTTTACTCCAAAGATCAGTGTCAATAAAATTTATCAGGGTTCTGACTAACTGAGCTTTTATCGAGCTGCCCACAGCTTCCAGGGTAAACTGTTATTCCAGAGCCTGGGCCGCCGAGACTTAACTCTTACCAAACCTGCCCTATCCCAATCCAAGGCCTTGAGCGGTGGAGGACTATATACACCTATGGCCAGGGATGTATAAGAGAGGCACGCACCTGCTCAGTACAGTTCCTGCTGCACTGTATGGCACTATTATTTTGGCAGTGTATGGCGGTATACTTTATCCAGCATGTAGTAGTATATGTTCCGTGGAACCGGGCTGATATTAGAGATGGGTAAGGCGGTATTATTTGGGTTCTCTATGTTATTGGGACTCTCTATCACACTACTATGGGAAAAATGGCAGGTTTACACGCACGGTATTGGTCCGAGTTTCTCGGGCTGATATCACACTCGCCCTTGTACGTCTGGCCTTATATGGATGTTTGTGAAGGGCAATAATGGCCCAGTGATGGTGTTATTATAATACCTTGTAGCTAGATAGTATTAAAGGCCTTGTCCTGGATTATAAAAGCATGGCTGCTTTCTTCCAAAAACAGCACCACCCCTGTACACAAGTGTGTGCGGTGTTGTAACGTAGTCACATTCACTTCAATAGAGCTGAGCTGCAATACCACTCGTGGACAGGTGTGGCGCTGTTTCTGGAAGAAAGCAGCAATGTTTTTCTAATCCTGAACAACCCCTTTAAGTTATATATGCAGCACAAGGACACAGGGCCCCCAAAATGTTTGCTTAGGGTCTTCTACAGACCTTGAGCTCACCATCTACATGTCTACGGTCAGCATGAGGCTCAGTCTATACACAATGCTTCATCTGTAAGGAAGATTTCAATCTAGGGATGTTCCATTTGCTTTGTAAGTTATTGAAATCTGCCTGTAGACCTAAAGATGTTTTGTCCATTACAGCCTTTGAGGAGCATCGGTGATGGGGAATGTATGATAGCAAAAAGACTGGACCGAACCATCCAAATCCTTAATGATAATTTATCTTTACGATTAGGATAAACACATAAAAATAACAAAGCATCACATAAAGATTGTCAGGCCTCTGGCCAGGTTTTTAAACTATTGATGGCCCATTTTCAGTGAGAGTTCCCAGTAGTTCTCTGGGATGGGCTGCTTTGTGCAGGAAGCAGACAGCTCCGTTTCCATTGCAGTGGCCAGGGTTGGTATTACAGGCAAAGTTCCCACTGAAGTGAATGGGAACTTTGCCTGTAATACCAATACTGGCCACTGTAATGAGAACAGAGCTGTCTACTTCCTGCGCAAATCAGCTCAGCCCATGAGTGCAAATAGCTCATCAAAGGGGGTGCTGTTTGTTGGACCACCACTGATCTACTATTGATGGCCAATCCTGTGGATAAGCCATCAATAGTTGACAACTGGATAACCCCTTTAATTACAATTGATGTAACATCCATAGAACTATATGTAAACCCTGGATTGGCACCAGGTGTAGTGGGACCTTGAGTCACATAGTGGACTGCTTCACACCAAGCTTAACAAGGAGGGAGTATGTTTACAGAGATAATCATGGGACGCCAAAGCCCAATGAACCAAGGTACTGATGCCAACCCGGTGCCATCATCCTACTGCTTTAATAGAGTTTTGTTCTTACAGATTTGCATCCCCCCAATTAAGATGAGGACTAATAGTGATTATAGAATTACCCTGGCCCACTGAACTATCCAACACATAAAAATGTAGCAGCGTTTTTAGTACTTGCCATGTATAATCTTAATTAGATTAACAATGTCCTTCTAGTACTGAGTAGATGTAGTAGAGCTGAGTTTGTTATGCAACTTTTTTCTTTGTGCCCCTAGATTAAACAAAAAACAAAAACGATTTAGCAGCAGTCCTATCGATAGCCACATATAAATGCATACTGCTACCATATGGGGCATAGCTGAGGTGAGGGAAGTAGCTGGGCATGTTTCCTGAGTAGGGGTCCTTTTACATGGAAAATTTGTTGAGCGCTTCAGCGCCTGATAGTCATCCCAGTGATAATTGCTCCAGTGCCTTCACATAGGAGCGAGGATCGCATTGTGAATGCAGGCGGGGTGGGATGTAGATCACTTCCGGCTGGCCGCCTCCGCTCACAGTAAACAGGCCGTCATCCATAGATGAGCCACTACCTGTTTACACGGGCCGTTTTTTATGCTTGCAGAAATCGAACAAATGAATTATCGTTCATCGTTGAGTTGCTGCCGGCATTTACACTGAATGATTACCTTGAGATTTCCGTGATCCGGCAAGAATCTGAACGATTATTGACCCATGGGAAAGGGCCCTAAGAGTTACTATTGGGTGCCAGCAAGCCATTTTACCTTGGCAAGGGTATTGATACAGGGTTAGGGCAGTGAACTGAATCTTTGCCATGGGTGAAAGAGAACATAGCCATGATGAACTGTTCAAGATGACAGCCAGCCCAGCAACTACTACTACTGAGTGACACAGGAGTGATAGTCTGTCAGATAATGGAGGTGGAGCGGGCTGGAGATTTCTTCTGGCCGCCTGCCTCCATTCACAGTAAACAGGCAGTCATTTGGAGACTGAGCGACTCCTGTTCACACTGAGCAAGAAGTCACTCAGTAGTCGTTCTGTTTCAGTGAGCTGTCGGGGGCCATGTGTACAGTCGCCTGTAATTGCTTGTTTGACCAATTATTTTGGCAACCATTGGCAAAGGGTAAGGGTACCATTAGGTCTGCTATATCTATCTATCTATCTATCTATCTATCTATCTATCTATCTATCTATCTATCTATCTATCTATCTATCTGCCTGTATATAGTAGTTAGGATGGATTGATACATATTAAGAAAATTCAATCACATAGGAGACATCTTCAAGTTAAACCCCCACTGGTGTAAAAGGAAAATGGAAATATGAAGTAGAAGAAAAATAAATGTGTTTTGTTTTCTTGGAGACATCAGGTAGAATAATTAGAGCCTGGCTTCTGCCTGAGACAATCTCCATTATTCATGTATTTTCTAGCCACATAAAAATGACAGATAGCAGAGGTGGTAAGGAGAGGGTCCTGGAGTGGGCTGACTATCAGATTGCATCTCTCCCTTGCATATTGGGTGTTGCAGCCATCAGGTGTATGCAGCTCACACACTCCCCCTGGTGTCTGACAATCGCACAGCAGCCTCCTGCACACTCAGCCGGCAGCACTTGTCTTTCTGCGGGAGCTCAGAGCAGCTCTGCAAGCTCCAAGCTCCACACTGATTGACTGTCCAAGAGCCTGTACCCCAAAACTGCTGCTGGAGATTGGGGTCCTTTACGGATTAGGGGAGGAAGGGGGTGAAGCCCAGCTGTGGGGAAGGGATGAGAGATGGATCATGCTCTAAAGGAGATAACACCCAGCAAGGAGTCTGCCAGTGCTGACATGTTGTTTGCTCTTCTGGCTCAGAATGAAGACCTGAGGAAAGGTAGGTGACCCTCCTGATGGGTGATCCCTACATCCAGTGTAATAACATAATGACACACAGCTTTATAGTAGGATCAGGGGTATATAGTACATATAGCACCTATTATATCATCATCAGCACCATGGACACGGCTCCAGAATACTACTCGGATTATTATATATCCCTGTTCTAATATATTTGTATACCCCTCCTTAGACCACATATATGACTAGCCAGATAATCCTATCCAGCTCTCATTATTAGAACCCTTCATCTAAATCATCTATACAATACTTTCTCCATCTATTATACCATCCTATATAATACACCCGTATAGACCGTAATAATCACCCGGGACAAAGCTGGTAAAATCCACAAGACCGGGTGATAGTTAAATATATGCAATGGAGGTATAAGGATTAGTCTGTATATTAGGATTGGTCTATGTATTATATAAAGAAATTCATTACCTTTAGAATTGTAGACGGTTATACAGCTGTTATATCGTTGTATATTATAGTGCAAAAGTCGTTACAATAATCTGTATGAATAAAAAAAATTCTAGTAGGTGATTATATTGTGTATTATATTCCATACAACAGTATAAAATATATATTCTATATTTATGTGCCATATATATTTATTACTATATTATTACTATACTACTATTTACTTTACTATACTATATATTACTCTGCTATTTATTACTAATATATATATATATATATATATATATATATATATATATATATATATATATAATATATATATTCTATATTTATGTGCCATATATATATATATATATATATATATATATATATATATAATATTATATTATATTCCTTTACATTTATTATAAATTTATAAACGCCCAAATAACCATTTTTACCAATTTAGTATTTTTCTATATCAGTAGGGTTTTTTTCTAGATATTATAAGAGATTTACACTTATTAGGTTGTTATGGCCATGTATATATATATTACGATATGAACAATTTAAGCCATACACTTCTCTATTATAATATTCATCAACAGATGGGGAAAATTCTATGGTAGTAGTAGTTATGTTGTATTTTACCTTTGCTATGCTCTCCTAAATACATGTTCACATCGTTATATTCTATTATGTATTCGATTCCACTTTATACGGTTCCTGTTTGTACTTTTTAAAATCATGTTCTGTCCTTCTGCTTTACAGATATTATACTTTTCTTTATTACTATTTTACATATCATAGTCTGCTTTATTTAAATACTCTAGTTATTATATTCTGCATTGTATCAAATTTGTTATCTTCCATCCCAGTATTATACTGTATACTATAAATAGTTAAACTCTCCATGATTACTTTATATTCTATCCTTTTCTTTATTATGACATTATATTGCATCTCCATACAGTTACCTTACAATTAGTATATGTCCTTGTATACAGTACTTTTACTATCGTTTACAGGATCCTAAACATCGTTGTGAATTCCAGTCACCCTTATACACCCGTCTTTATTATGACCATGGTGTAATATTAAGGGATCCTTGTAATAATCACCACAATATTAACCCTATTCCTCCGTAAATACACACGAAGCCCCCAATTTCAGCGCTTTCATCATGTTACTCCATTTCTGCCTATTATTACACTGTCGCTTCCTGCACTGGAAAACGGTATTATCCGATCTACAAATATATCGATTCCAATTAAATGTGGTCTCATAATTTTGTTTTCTTGGGTTGTTTTTGTTGCTTTGTTTAGTGTTTGGATTTTTTTTTTGCTCAAGTAGGAAAGGTAATTGTAGAATTTTGGAAACAAATCTAAATAACTAATTCGTTCTATGATAGATGCAGCTGTCTGTATATCTGAGTATCACGTTAAATATAATACATTACAGGAGTGCCTGTGCTGAAATGTGTTTTTTTTAGTCATGAGAATTTAATTAATATATGCGGCAATCATCATCAGGCATGTAGTAACTTTTAATAATTATCAAATTATTCACTAGCAGTCCAGCTCTAATTTCATTATTCTTCACATAAAAAATACACATTTTAGCAGTAGCTGTGAGTGGTTTAGTAACATCATTGTATAACACACCTATAACGTACCTGCCCTGTATACTGTGTATTACTTAAATGCCGGGCTTTAAAAAAAACTGATCCAACAAGTGTTTGGTTTTATACCTGAAACCTAAATTGCATTTTTTTTACGTTATAGCATAAATATAGCATCTAAATAGCAAACAAAAAAACTAAGAATAAAAGAGTACAGAGACATACAGTAAAGACAGCATTAAAATTTCATCAGACATCTCCTAGACAAAAGACAAGAGTCACTGCCGCCATGTGATAGAATAAAGGCAGATCCATAATTAATGGTACAGAAGAGAAGCTGCCTCCCTGCACCTGCACTCAGCAGGGATTAGCAGGAAGACTTCCCAGGTACCTAGAGGATGGATGGATGGATATGAGATAGATAGAAGCAAGGTAACATACTGCAGGATACAGTAATCATGTTTATATTATCTATATCTATCTATCTCTCTCATATATATATATATATATATATATATATATATATATATATATATATATATATATGTCTATATAGATGGATGGATGGATGGATGGATAGATAGATTTATCCATCTTTTTATTATAGATGTAATCTAATAACTACCCGTATCTTCATTGGTTGTTTATCTCATTTTCAATCTATTCTATAATACCCAATATCTATCATCTACCTAATATCCTTCTAGTATCTATCTATTATCTAGCTTTCTAATATTAGTCATGGACATAATATAGAATTTTATAGCCATCTCATTATCTATTTATTCTATTATCTATCTTAAATTTAAGCAGACATTTATGGTTTAACTCTATAATCTATATTATAATATCTCTCTATCAATGCAATCCAACATCAACCTAATATCTCTATAATTTATGTCATGATCTATTTATTCTATAATATATCACATTCTTTAGCTCATTATATAGGATTGTAAAAGATTATATATAGACTCTATATCTATATACATAAATATATGATATTTTTAAATCTATATTATCTATCATATCTGTCTAATATCTATATCTATTTAATATCTATGTTTTTAAATGACATTATAAACACAGTTATTGGTCTCTTCATTAACAACGTCTCACTAATTATATCCAGGGTAAATAAAGAATATGTTGTGCAGTGTAGTATCAGTGCAGGTATGTTGTAGTAAAGTGACAATGTGTCACAGTTATAAACCAGATCGGACATTGATATCTGAACATCAGATAAAACAGGTTTCCAACATTGTAGCTTTATCTGGATACTACATGTCTGTCTGAATACTTTGTCTGTAGTGATTAGCTCATATCCTCCTACCAATTGTCCACCTTTCTAAATATCTATCACATAACTGTCTATGCCATATCTCTCTATCTGTATCTGTCTTGTATCAACTATCACAATCAAGTATCTATCATCATCTATCTAATCTATTTTAATCTAATACATTGTTTTAAAATGCCTCTTACTAGATGAATGAACGGAATCCCTTAAAATAGTTATATAGTACCAGTTTTGAAATATGTAGGAGTATTTACCAACACATAGTCATGTCATACACAGTGATTACAAGATAGATACTGAGATAGATTAGATAGATGTGAAACAGATAGATTGATCTGAGATAGATAACAAAATATTTTATAGCTATTAGCTAGATATTCCCTGTCTTGATCACACATATATGTAATATCCATCAATTTATTATTTATAACTACCAATCTCAACCTTCTATCTATCTATCTATCTATCTATCTATCTATCTATCCATGATCAATCTCTTATCTATATCTATCTATCATCAATCTCATACCTAATATCAATCTCATATCTATCTACTATCAATCTAATATATATCTAATATCGATCTCATATCTATCATATATGTATATCCATCTAACTTATATCATTATCTATATATTCATCTCACGTGTGTATATTCATGAAATAAATAGATATAAGATCGATATAGAGGTAGCTATTCAATAGATAGATGATAGATATGAGATGATATAGAGGTAGAATTATCATAGATATACACATGAAAAAGATTTCTATAGTTAGATATGAGATGGATATATAGGTAGCCATCTATAGATCACTCTTTCATGTGTGCATCTATTATATATACACCTTGTATCCATTTAGTATCCATCTGATACCTAATATTTATCATCTATCTATCAAATATGTACCCCTATATACATCTCACCTCTATCTATACATCTCTCCTCTCTGTACATCTATGATATATCTACCTCGATATCCATCTAATATCTATCTATACATTTATCTAACATCAATCTATGAAATAGCTATCTCTATATCAATCTCCTATCTATTTAGCTATAGATCTCTCTCTTCTGTATACATCTAGTATATATCTATCTCTATAGCCATCTAATACTTAGCTAATATTTATCTATACATTCATCTATCTATAGAACGCTACCTCTATATCCATCTCATATCTACCTTCAGACGTCTGTAATGTGTACAGCTCTGGTATATCTACCTCTATATCCATCCCACATATATGCCTTCAGAATCCACCACCTTTTATATTCAGGTGTGATGACATTTGCCACCTCTATAATTACTGATTATTACTGACATGCGAGAACTCTGTAGTATATGGAGGCAGCATTGCTCCTGTGTGGTCCTATATCCATGATGAGGTATAGCTACTCTCCATTGTGTTCTCATTAGGCAGGATATTGTTCTCATTGGTCACAGGGAGAGACCAGAGGTGTCCAGACAATAGACATAGTTATTGTCTGTATTTAGGAACGCTGAGGGAGAGGTCTGTGACTAGGAGCCACACAGTCAGGAGATTACCACTATTAGTCATTTCCCAATATGTATTTTGTTACTTTTTGTATTATTTCTGTCTTTATATATTTATTATCAGTAATGTTTTGGAGATAAGTAATAGTAGTCCTTATATTCTCATCATCCTTAAGTACAGATCAACATGATCTAATTATTTTACTATTATGAATCAGATGGAGGAAGGATAGCATAATGCATGTCATGATAACCTGTTCATTCAATATTTGATGATAAATGATCATTTGTTCGCTTATCATTCTTCATTCACCTTCTGTAGGTGTAAAAATCAAACGACCATCGGCCCGTGTAAATAGGCAGTTGCTCATCTATGAACGACTGCTTGCTTACTATGAATAGAGATCGGTAACAGGAAGTGATCTCCTGACCGCTCTGCCTCCATTCAATGAATATTTATCGCTCTTGTATGAAAGCACAGGAACGATCAGCACTAGGACAACTGTTGGGCCCTTAGGCACTCAACAATCAGTTTGTGTAAAAGGACGCTTACACATATCTCAGTAGCTCCAAATAGAGATCAATGTTCTAAATCTCTGCTTATACTGAGTTAAATGACAATTTGCTGGCTGCCTGTAGCAGCCACTAGGGGGAGCATAGTAACTTACTGAATACTGTTCATATATGGTACTCAGTATTAAAATACACTGTTTCCCTGAAAATAAGTCCTACCCTGAAAATAAGCCCTACTCAGATTTTAAAGGATTTTTTGGGGGATTCTTGAAATATAAGCCCTACCCTGAAAATAAGCCCTAGATGCATTACATTAAAAAGAAGAATACATTACATAGCAGGCTTGGTCCAGGTCCCTCCCGCTGCTCTTCAGAGCAATGATGAACCAATCACAGCCCTCTCATTGGTTCATTGAGCGCAACATTAATTGGCTGAGCAGCATTCAAGAACCAATCAGAGACATCACTTCCTGGAGGTAGGATTTCTTAATCACATAACCAGGAAGTGATCTTCTCTGCATCGCCGAGGACTACAAGAAGCGTGTCAGAGCTCCGGAGAGCAGCAGGAGGGACCTGGACCAAGCCTGCTAGGTAAGTATAATAAGACATCCCCCGAAAATAAGACCTAGTGTCTCTTAATATAAGACAGGGTCTTATTTCAGGGAAACACTGTAGTATACATTAAAGGGATGTTCCCATCTTGACTATACACATCACCATCATGAAAACACCACTCCATAGAAGCAGCTGGGCTACGCTGTTTCGGTAACTCCAATAGAAGTCAATGGGAGTTACGCAACCTGCGTAGTATAGCAAGCTACTCTGTTTCTGCAACTCAGGTGTTATGGAAACAGTTGCACAACTCCTATTGACTTCTACTGTAGGGAAATTACAGAAATAACGTAATGCCCAGCTGTTTGCCTAATTCCAGCCACCCGTGGCCACTTTGTCCAGGTCACCTGGGGATGGTGGGGCCAAAACTAGAGACAGGTGTGGCTTCCAGAGGTGGAAAATCCCCAATTTCACTTATGGCATATTCTGTGGATATGCAATATAGGACTAAAATTGGAATCTTCACATGTTTAAGTGCCCCCTAGTGGTGGCTGCAGGCAGCTAGAAGTTTAGCAGTTATGCTGGAGATTTCGAGCTCCATATAGGAAAATGTGATATCTGATGGCTATAAAGACAGACTGAAAAATTGATCAGAACAGAAGTGAATCTGAACAAGACACAAGGTTCACTTGTAGGAATTTATTTTAAAGCGAAGCTCCGGTCCTGGAAAAACAAAGATGGCCGCACCGCTTCTCCACCTGATATACACTGTGCATTAATATACATTAATAGTCTATGTCACAACATGCTGATCTGACCGGACAGCACTGCTCATGTCAGCAACATTGGCCAATCAAAGCAGCAAGTAGTGACTAATGATGCATACTAATGCACAGTCTGTATCAGGTAGTCAGAGAAGCGATGCGGCCATCTTTGTTGGTCCAGGATCGGGGGGTCGCTTTAGGGATTTGTGAGCATATGTATTTAACTATACTATTATACATAGATGCTTGTTTCGTTTCCTCAGCAGGGACATAAGCTGAAGCGTCTGGTCACTGATGTAAAATGTGTAACAGCCCCCCTCCATGTGTAACTTACAATACTGATGGTGTTTTATATGACAGGGGGGCCTTTGGACCCCCCAGACAGCAGGGCCCAAGTCTGACTGCTACTTCTACACTTCCAATGGAGAATTGACGCCTGCGTTTTCCTATTGCAGAAATCCCTTTGTGTGCCGGCTGCAATCAACACATCATGGACAGGTTTATTCTCAAAGTGTTGGACAGACACTGGCACAGTAAATGTCTCAAGTGCAATGACTGTCAGATCCAGCTGGCCGAGAAGTGCTTCAGCAGAGGGGACAGCGTCTACTGCAAGGATGACTTCTTCAAGTAAGTGTCACTACCGCTATTAAGATGTGTTAATACACAGGTAGGCATACGGCACAGAGATATACAAAAATATGTAAAATATAGGAAATTTCTTCCTAATTTAACATAATGTAGTGATCAATGTCATTATGACGGGGTAGGTAAAGGGCCAATCCATCGTCTAGAGTCATCCGCTAGCAGCTACGCCACCATCATGACTATACGGCATACACTGGTAGTGGCGCAGTGTATGGCTGCCACTCTTTATCTGATTTTGTGGATTCCAACTCCCCCACTCCTGCAATTGAAGTATTAAAAAATATAGTATAGGGCTAACTAAAGGGAGAATGTTTTTGTATACCACAACATGGGTAGACCGACCTTACAGCCATGACCAAATACTGCATAGTTATAGAGTCAGATGCATAAAACAACAAAAACAAAATAGACACTCATTAGTTAAAGGGTTTTATCATCTCTCATCTATCCATAGGATTGGTGATAAATGTTTGATCTCTAGGGGTGGGGCACCCAGGGATCACGAGAATGGCGGTCCACAAGTCCCCGAGGTGAAAGGACTGTGGTGTGCATGTGTGATCACCACTCCACTATGTTTGAAGATAGGCAAGCGATGTGCTTGGCTATCAGCATCAGTCCCATAGACGTGAATCAAGTGGTGGCCATGCATGCATACTGCTGTTCCATTCACTAAATGGGCATATGGGTGCACTGTTCTCGTGATTCCTGGGGGTCCCCGCAGTCGAACTACAGTTATCATACGTTTATTAGCTATCGTAACCCCTTTAAATGCACCTCAAAGGCATTTGCTTAACTCAATCTCAAATGTGTTATAACTTTGGTGGTCCATATGGAAGCCCATGTTTATTATTATTCAGATCACTCTATATTTGCCCCTAAGTATGTACAAAAGAAGTATCCCCTGGGGTTGCTATAAAGCAAACATAGTAGAGTAGGGGTTCCTGCTGTGGTTGCTGCTATCTCCTTCTCCTAATGAAGGTGAGACCCTTCAAAGAGATCCCTCTCTATTAATTGTGGAGAACATAACAATGAGCCCATAAGGAAGCCCACGATCATTATTATCTAGGGGCCCAGACCACTATAAATCTACTCCTTAGTATGTACAATAGAGTATCCCCTGGAGCTACCATGGGGCACAGGAAGTAGAGCAGAGGCTCCTGTTACCTCTATCTCTCTTCCCTAACAAAAGTGAGACCCTTCACAGACATCCCTCTCTATTAATTGTGGAGAACATAACAATCCGCCCAAAGGAAGGCAATATTCCTTATTATCTTTGGGGCCCAGACCATTGTAAATCTACTCCTTAGTATGTACAATAGAGTATCCCCTGGAGCTACCATGGGGCACACATAGTAAAGTAGAGGCTCCTGTTACCCCTATCTCTTACCCCTAATGGAGGCTTGACCCTTCCCATAGATCCCTCTCTATTAATTGTGGAGAACATAGCAATCCTCCCAAAGGAAGGTGATATTCCTTATTATCTAGGGGCCCACACCACTCTAAATCTAGTTAGTTAGTAATCTCGTTTGGATGATGAGGGTCTGTAGCACCGATCTAGAATAACCATGACCTACAGCATTGTTCCATTTGGTGTTGATGTCAAAGGAGATACCGTTGCCTATCTGTTGCACCCATGAATGCCGTGGACGAACAGGGGGCCTCCATGTAGGACTCTAAATCTACTCCTTAATATGTACAATAGAGTATCCCCTGGAGCTACCATGGGGCACAGATAGTAGAGTAGAGGCTCCTGTTACCCCTATCTTTAACCCTAAATGGAGGCTTGACCCTTCCCTGAGATCCCTCTCTATTAATTGTGGAGAACATAACAATCCGCCCACAGGAAGACAATATTCCTTATTATCCAGGGACCCAGACCATTGTAAATCTACTTAGTATGTACAATAGAAGTATCCCTGGGGCTGCTATGGAGTGCATGCAGACATCGTAGAGTACGGATTCCTGCTTTGGTTGCTCCGATCTCCTTTCCCTAATGGAGACCCTTTACAGAGATCCCTCTCCATTACGTGTGGAGAACATAATCGACAAGTGCTTAAAAAACTTGACTGAGGCCCTTAGAGTCTTTCTCTCTTATAAGGAATGGTAGGCCTTCTTGTTTTTGAGATTGGGTGAGATAGTTGGCGTACATCAACCCCAAAAGAGTCCCCAATTATTTTTGTTTACCTTCTCTAGGTACACCCTATATTTTGTAAGACAAATCTACACAATTAAATCTGATATATCTTCTATTATATGTATGTTTATTTCTATTTTTTTTCTTTAGGAGGTTTGGGACAAAATGTGCAGCCTGCCAACAAGGAATCCCCCCCACCCAGGTGGTGAGGCGTGCCCAGGAGTTTGTATACCACCTGCACTGCTTTTCCTGCATAGTGTGTAAAAGACAGCTAGCGACTGGCGATGAGTTTTACCTAATGGAGGACAGCAGGCTGGTCTGCAAGGCTGACTATGAAACGGCCAAGCAGAGAGGTAAGGAACTGTGCACCCTGCAAGTGGCAATGCCCTCCAATGGTTTAACAGTGGTATTTAACCCCTTCATGACCAAGGTTTATTGATGCTCCTATATCCAGGTCATATTCTGTATTTCTGGTGTCTCCACTTTCAAAAATCACAGTTCTTTTTTTTTTACGGTGACATATGTCACCGGAAACATAAAAAACTAGGGGGATGTTTTTTGTGGGATGAAATGTATTTTTCAATGGTAGCATTTAACATTCAAGATAAAGTGTTGAAAAAACTGTAGTTCGTTCACAATATTTTTTGATCGCTTTTTTTATTCAATTTTTTCTTCAAGATGGGGTGGTCAAAAAGTGCATTTCTGGCATTGTGTATTTTCTGATGGCGTTCAACGTCCAGGATTAATAATGTGATATTTTTAAACAATGGACTTTTATGGTTGCAGCTATACCAATTTTTTAAATTTTTTATTTTGACTCTACAACTGGGAAAAAGGGCTATTACTAAAAATGTAATATTTTTTGTAATATTTAAAAAATCTTTATTTTACTTTTTGTTTTTTTTTTAGTCCTCATAGGGGACTTGAACTTGCGATTCTTTGATTGCTTATACAGCCTAATGCAATATTGTGGTATTATACTGCATTTTAACAGGCTATTAACGACGTGCCACAGGCACATCTTAATAGGTGAACAATCATGGCAGCCTTGGGAGGCTTCAGGCCGGGGCCATTTGGGATATTTAAACCCTGATCAATTGGGACATTTAAAACATAACATTTCAGACCTGTCAGCAGCATTTAAAGGGTTGACATCCGCAATTTGAATCATCTCCAATCGCAGCTGTTGTGGGTGAGTGTCGGCAGTGAAAAACATCCGATACCCGCCATGTATGGATCCTGCTTGGCTCCCAAGCCCGCTGCATACAAAGCATGTGTTGTGGACATCTATATACGTCCTAACCGCGTAAGGCATATGCAGTTAGGACGGGGTTAAGTACTACAGCCTTAGACATACAGCTCATTTAACTGACATCCCTAAATCCTTCACATTTATGCATGATAATGGGTGTAGGGATCTATTGGGATTTCCCATCTGAAATTGCAAGAAGAGCACTGTAGCCGCCTAAATGTCTAAAATGGCTGATAACGGGGTGCAAGGTTTAATGTCCCTTTAAACTGAGACGCGCCATGTGGACTTTTTTGTTACGATGTTAATCACTTATGTGTATAAACACATAGTGGGTCATTTTCTCATGCAAGTTCTGTTCATATCGCAATCGCATGGGGAAATCACCCATAAATATGGCCTAAACCAAGATCACACTTGGTAGCAGTTTGTGTCTCCTAATATGAAAAAAATACTTCATTTATGAGTTAGAACAGATGTTCCGCCTATCACTCCACTTTTCAAAAAGCGTCTTTAAAAAATGGGCGGGGTTTGAGTGGAATGAAGATTTTTTTGACAGATTTAAGAATTGCAACTTTTTGAAAAAGTCAAGAAATTTGTTGCAACCTCACTCCAGTAGCTACATGACGTACAAAGTTACTGCACATCTGTAGACATATTTAAAGATGCACCACATTTATCAATTGATACATGCATTGTATATTAAACTGGAGAAGGGGAAAAAAGCTGCCATAAAAATGGCGTAAAAATTACCTTGATGATCAATTCCCCCTTTTATTGTTTAGAAATCCTTCAGACACCCCAGTCCACTAAATGACCATAATAAGCCATTCTAATCCCACTATTAATTCTCATTAGAGGATAAATACAGCGTAATATTGTAACACTTAGCAAATCTTGTGTAAATAACATAACATAGAAAAAATGAATTTTAAAATTCACAGTTCTGTAATAAAAAAAAAATAAAATAAAATAAAAAAATATATATAAAAAAAAAATATATATATCCATACGGATAAATTGAGTCATTGTGTGACAACTAATAGTCTATAATGTAATTTTATTTTTTTTCTTCATTTCGGCTATAATGTAATTTTTAGATTTCACTTTGTTGCATAAAAAACTGTAAACTGTGCTAAAAAATTATTTGGCATGATTTAAACCCGACTTACATAAAACACAATCCCAGAATTCTTAAGATACTGATGAATAAAACACAAACATGAGTCAGGTATTTCCTCTTTCATTTAATGTTCATTTTATATGATGAAGAAGACAAAAATAATCTCCAGATCCAAAAATTTCTTTAGCAAATTCAAATAAAATTAAGGTAATTTTTTAAAACAATTTTATACATCCGAAAAAAAATTCCAAATTTAATTTTAAGGAAATTGTGTGGAAAATAAGTAGAATTTCCACGATAAGACTTAATGCGTATCCGACATTAAAATTACAAACATGATACTGAATATCGGCGTCTCATCATCTTTCCCCCACAATATATTACAGAAGCAGAATCAACAGCCAAAAGGCCAAGGACGACCATTACGGCAAAGCAGCTGGAGACACTGAAAAATGCCTATAACAACTCCCCAAAACCTGCCAGACACGTCAGAGAGCAGCTGTCATCGGAGACAGGCCTGGATATGAGAGTGGTGCAGGTAAGGAATGATCCGCATGTTAAAAGGGAAATGTATACTAATTGTATGGGGGGGGGGGGGGGAGAAAAAACTCCTTGCATGTATTACGGCAAACCGCACCGGTGCAATTATTTATACTACATTACTAATAGTTGAAGTTTTTTTGTTTTTTTTTTAATTGCACCTTTATTCAATGGCATGAAATTAAAAATTTCATGATGTGTATTTTTCAATTTAGTATTTAACTTTTTAATTAAAAAAATATTTTTGTTAATGGCTATGAATGTCATTATCATGCGAGAAGCGTCTGAAATATTACCGCGTATAAAGTCATTTTACACTATAATCGTTTCATAATTATTCGATGGGGCCGTTAGTAGGAAAACTTTATTGGAGGACATTGCCCATTTTTAGAAATTCGCTATACTTTAGTCGGATTACAATGATATCATCAATGTAATTGAAATTCAATGCGCAGGCCAAAAGCCATAAATGACAATAAAAAGAAATGTAAGACAGAACTTTACACTCCGGTTTGACGGAACGGATTTATATGATTTTACACATATTTTAGTATTTAATTTTTCACTAAAAACATGCAATGAAGACCATGTGATGTACAAAGATTTTATTTTAGTAATTGAGGTATTTATTTACAACATTTAATTATTTTATCACACATTTGGCATCTTATTGTACAATAATCCGTATTTTTAACTATTTAACTATCTTAATACTTTTCATTAATTGTCTTTAACGTAATTGTTTTGTTGTATAATACAAAAAATTTGTAAAAATCACCAATAATATTTTCTACTATTTTGTAATGTTACTATATTGATAGGTTTGGTTCCAGAATAGAAGAGCGAAAGAGAAAAGATTAAAAAAAGATGCTGGGAGACAAAGATGGGGGCAATATTTCAGAAACATGAAAAGGTCAAGAGGAAATTCGAAATCTGATAAGGACAGTATCCAGGAAGAAGGTCCGGACAGTGATGCAGAAGTTTCTTTTACAGGTAAGGACTTGTTGAATCATAGATAGGTAATTGTCAGTATAGTCAACCAGCTATGGCCAAATATACAAGATAAACTGATCAAGTGAAGATTAAACTCCCACCCACAATGTGCCATTTATAACCTGGTGTCTTCTTCTTTGGCAGAAGGGAATTTGGCCCACACAGGCACCAGGTGAAATTGCTACCTCTGAAAGCCCTATAGCTCTGGCCCCCGGTGATTGGGGCATTGTATAGATATTTTGGAGCATACAGTAGTAATGTAATGTGATAATTCGAGGCACAATGGGACTTGGGTCATTCTCAAACCCTAAGGCCCAGCATATACTTTTACTTGTTGTATCCCCTATACTATTTTGACACCATTATAAAATCTCCTTACTATATATCCTTAAGATGATGAGTAATACTTATGTTGAACTGAAATATGAAGCATACTCTTTGTTTTCCTTTCAGATGAGCCCACCATCTCAGAAATGAACCATTCCAATGGGATTTATAACAGTTTAAATGAGGCGTCTCCAGTTTTGGGTAGACAGGCTGGAAGCAATGGTGCCTTCTCTTTGGAACATGGTGGCATTCCAACTTCAGACCAGTATCATGACCTAAGATCCAATAGCCCCTATGGAATACCTCAGTCTCCAGCGTCGTTACAGCCAATGCCAGGCCACCAGCCATTGATTTCAAGCTTGGCATTCCCAGATGCTGGATTGGGTATAATGGCTCAAGGTGGACAAGGAGTACCACCTTCCATGAGGGTATTAGGAGCAAATGGACCAAGTTCCGATCTCTCCACTGGTAGTAGTGGTGGATACCCAGATTTTCCTGCCAGTCCTGCTTCTTGGTTAGACGAAGTTGACCATGCTCAGTTTTGATATGAGACATGAACCAAGCTCCCATTTGTGAATTAAGCTTGGATGGGTTAAAACTTTTACACTGGAAATGGATGACAATTAGAGCATAATGCAATCGTAAAGCCTGGACAAGGAATCCATGGATGGATAACTTGACTGCAAGGACTTTGGAGAACACTGGACATATTCATTGAGGACTTCAGTGTCTGATTTGTGTTGTCATAATAACTTTAACATATTGGACTAAGAGAGACTTCTATGTATCTATTACAAATCTCAGTGACTTTCTTCTGCACCTTTCTCCTTGTGCTTTATGGTACCAATCATCTTCTACACCATCTTCTGCACTGTATCGGAACACACACATTTTGTCTTATTTTCATGTATTTCTAGAACCTAAAATACACAAAACACGGAAAGAGGTGTTTTTCTCTGTCTAATTTGGCATGACTTACTAATTTGCCATTGATCTTAGAAAGCAAGTCATTCTTACGGATTGTCTTCACCTAAGCAGTTATGACCTTTCGAAAACATTGTTTTTAACCTTTTTGTTTTGCAGTTTTATGGCTAGTCAGGGCTATGTAATGCTGGCAACAATGGTTGATTCATCTAATTATTAATTTGCCAAGAACGAATATCAAAAATTGGCTAATTCTCTCATTAAAAGAAGCCAAGCTGAATGTGGTGGAGAGATGAGAGGTGGTGAGACAAAATCGAATATAAATCCCCCTAACAAGATCAGACTCCACCTACAAATCTCTAATTTTTATGATCATGTAACACCAACAGAATGTAGTGTTGATGTCCTAAAAACTCTATGCCATATCTTCATGATGACCCACCAGCGATGTTATGGACCTTAGTGGCAATTGTCCTCAAAGTCAAGGGCATAACTATAGGGGAAGCAGAAGAAGCAGCAGTTGCACCCAGGCCCTTGTGTAAGAACGGTACCACATGGCAGTTGGGTAGGAGCAAAATTAGCATTGAAGCCCAAACGCTTTAAGCTACAGACCTAAAAATTGACCTTTGGGCATCCATGAATGCACTCCTATAGGGCGCATTGGGCACACCCTACTGAGAAATTCTCGGAACATTTTAAAAATGGGTCAGATTAAAAACTAAATTAGCACTTGTCAAATATGCAAAAAATGGCAGAAACCATCTTCACATTTCTTAAGGCATCACTGCTCCTTTCTGTCAATGCAGATACTGCACTGCCTTCTGTAGATGGCCATGGGTGGATATGACATATTCATTGTAAGATATGACTGTTTCGCACTACAGTAAAATGTAAAATTGCACTTAAATCTGTTGCCAAATTAAAATATATTCTAAGATTTTAAGTCATTCTATTCTCAGATTAACAGCCGGTGGTTTTTTTTATTAAGTTATTATTGACTTTATATTCTCATTTTTATGTTGACGGTTCTGTTGTACCATTTTATGTCACTTTCTTTAAATACAGCAAATAAAAGCAATTTGGTTTATTGGTTAAAAAAAAACAAAAAACAGTATGTAAATTGTCCCTCGTATGCCGAATGCTGTGGAATATGTGTATGTCAATGTGTATTATTTATTTACTCCTTAATGATCAAACATTTCAAGACATTGAATAAATTTGTCAGCAAAAAATGCTAATTCCGTCTGGCTAAAATTTACTGAGCGCAAATTATTTAATGGCTTCTTAGAAAATACAGTTTGCGGCCCCTAAAAAGATTCTAAAATATTTAATTATTTTTAATTATATTTCCGAATTTTGAAGTGTCCAAAAACAAATCAGTAGATGTAGATATTTTTATTTCATTTTTTCGCATTTCAAGTGGAAACAGATGTGCAGAGGAAGAATCTGGGTCTCATAATAAAGCAAAAAAATATCAAAAAGTTATTTTTACCTAAGTTAGAATTGGGTTGAATATGATGTACGTTACCAAGTGGCCTCATACTAATAAAATCCTACAATGTAGAGGGTTTTTACATCCAATTTGATTAATTTTTGATATTCTCATCTGAACTTATTATGACAAGTTACATGGGTTTTCTGGTCAAATACTATTGATGACCTATACTCAGGATAGGTCACTAATAGTTGATCGGCTGGGGTTCACCACTTGGGATCCTGGCCAAACAGCTGATTGGGCGCCCGCTGTCAACACCACAACACAAAGGAGTATAGGGCAGAAGCAGTTAGCTCCAACCCATGTAGTGGCCGCAGCTTGTAATTGCAGGCGCAGCACTTATCAGTCAACTGATTGGCGGGGTCCCGAGTGGCAGACCTCTGCTGGTTAGATTTTGATAGCCTATTCTGTGGATAGGCTATAAATTTCTGGATAAGCCCTTTAAATATCACATATATAGTCACATTTTTTAAAAATGTTTTTTGAAAACTTAAAAAGTAAAGAAATTGTTAAATTGCCCAAGCTTTTAAAGAGGTTGTTTCAAGTTATAAAGTTATTCCCTATCCACAGAATAGGAGATAACTTTATGATCAGTAAGGGTCCAACACTTGAAACCACCATGGGTCCTGAGAACAGGTTCCCAAAAGTTTTCGCATGAATGGAAGTCATGCATGTGCACTGCCACTCCATTTATATCAATGAAGGTATCATAAGTATAAATGCTCGGCAATCTCCAGTGCTCCCATTGAAATGAATGAGCAGTGGCACACATGACCAACCTCTACTGCATTCATGTGAGGAACTTTTGGAACCCTTGTTTTTGGGATCCGTGGGTGTCCCAGCAGTTGGACCCCTACCAAAGTATTCCCCTATCCTGAGGATAGGGAATAACGTTAAAAGCTGGTACAAAATCTTCAACATGGCTAAGGATTAGAGATGAGCGAGCACTAGAGATGAGCGAACGTACTCGTTTCGGTGTGTTTTTGCACTCGAGCACCGCTTTTTCCGAGTAACTGACTACTCGGACGAAAAGATTCAGGGGGCGCCGGGGGGCGGCGTGGTGGAGCGGGGGGTAGCAGTGGGGAACAGGGGGGAGCTCTCTCTCTCCCCCCCACTCCCCTTTGCAACCCCCCGCTCACCCCCGGCGCCCCCTGAATCTTTTCGTCCGAGTAGTCAGTTACTCGGAAAAAGCGGTGCTCGAGTGCAAAAACACCCGAACCGAGTACGTTCGCTCATCTCTAACGAGCACTCAACTGCTTGGGTCTGTGTTATTCGAGTCGAGCTTTTCGCAAAATTCGAGAGCTCTACTCGAGTAATGAACCCCATTGACTACAATGGGAGACTCAAGCATTTTTGTATGTGGGACGCCGGGTCCCGAGCTTTTTTTTTTTTTTTTCTTGGTTCGTGTGTTTCTCTCTCTCTCTCTCCCCATCTTCCCCTTCCTGCCAGACCAAAAATTTTCGAATGACGCGCACTGCGTCACAGCGGGGAGGGGCCAGAACAGGCATGTCACAGTGGGGAGGAGCCAAAAGCTAGGGCGGGGTCGAACACGATTTGATGCTCGTTCGAGTAACGAGCACCATCGAGTACGGTAATACTCGAACGAGCATCAAGCTCGACAGAGTACGTTCGCTCAACTCTATTAAGGATATAAGCCAAACCAGAGTCTTCTCCATAAGGCAAATACACCCATCTATAGACAACCGATTCAGACTTCTTGTCCCTCAATAGCGCAAAGTAGGTTTCTTGCTGGCTAGGTGAGAGGCCTGTGACTGTGTCTTCTTGAGGACAGTGCCACGTAGTTGTAGGGATATCTATAGGCTATGCATTGTTCCTCTGGGAAATTTAGTACTTATCACTAAGTATTACATGGTTATTAGTTTGCCTGATCCTTCTTCCTTCTGACATCTGCCATTGTAGGACATTCAGAAGACCCCACACTTAGATTCTTGACAGATCTTGGCAAAATTGGCGGGTTAATCAGACATATCTAATGTATAAGGCAAACATTTTATATTTGTCTACAGGACATTTCCATAAGACGCCTCCTAGGCTTGAGAATGTAATCAAAAGGCCTACAAGATTTAGTATTTCTCAATGTGATTAGGTCCACAGAACATTTTGCACAAATTTTCAAAAAGGGAGACATTTTTACATGGTAGTGCTGCCTATAACCTGTAACCTGCCCTTTCAGCTGCTACCAGACAACCATGATATTAATTAAATCCATCCAGAAGCATACATAAAATCCAGCCTCCCCAGGCACCACTTGAGCACAATTTAATAGCTTGTATTATAAAACGACTCATTACCAATACTCTCCTGATATGTTACTTTCCACCGAGGCTCATACAAGAATGATTACTAAATTAATTGAGATATTCTGGTAGCTCAAATGCCACCTGGAAAGAAGGAGAGCTTGATCTTATCTGCACATACTTAGGGTCCTCAAGGGACTCTTAACACTTTATAATCCTGTCCTAGCATGAAAGCCCTTATGGATGGCACGCTCCACTGTAGGGCCCGAGGGACTTCGGTAGAGTAGGGGCCATATGCACTTTACTCATCGTCATAGCTCTGCTGGAATATCAACCTCATCATCCTGAGTTATCAGGAAAATCATAGTCTTGTTTTCCCAAGAACTCACATCTCACCGCGGTCATGGAGAAAATGTATAAATATAAAAATTACTGCAATTTTTTGTGCTGTTGAAAATGTTAGATTTTCCTTAAAGGGGTTGTTAATGATTTCAAATCAAACAAAAAAAAAACTATGCTTGCTTTCTTCCAAAAACAGTTCTTCCCCTGCCCATGGGTTGTGTGTGATATTGCAGCTCAGCCACCTTCAATTCAGTGGAACCAAGCTGGATACCAGACACAACCCACGGACTGGTGTGGCAGCTTTGCTTTTTTAGCCCTCGAAAATCCCTTTAAGTCTAAAATAACTCACATGACAGTCCTTTGAGACATAGAGAGTAGAGATGAGAGAGCACGCTGGGATAAGTCCGTTACTCGAGCAAGCCTCGCTCTTCTTGAGTAACTGCATTCTTGTCCGAGCGTGCTTGGGGGGGGTGGCGGGGGCGGCGGGGAATAGCGGGGAGTAGCGGGGGAAAGAGTGAGAGAGATCTCTCTCTCCCCCACCGCTACCCATGCCTCCCCCCCCCCCGAGCACACTTGGACAAGAATGCAGTTACTCGAGAAGATCGAGGCTCGCTCGATTAACTGACTTATCCGAGCGTGCTCGCTCATCTCTAGTAATGAGTAGAGATGAGTGAGTATACTCGCTAAAGCACATTACTCGAGCGAGTTGTGCCTTAGCCGAGTATCTCCCCGCTCATCTCTAAAGATTCGGGGGGCCGGCGGGGAGCGGGGAGGAGAGAGGGAGAGAGAGATCTTCCCTCCGTTCCTCCCCGCATCTTTAGAGACGAGCGGGGAGATACTCGGCTAAGGCACTACTCACTCGAGTAATGTGCCTTAGCGAGTATACTCGCTCATCTCTAGTAATGAGTATAGACAAGGCAAATATCAAGTTTTGGAAACTCTACCGAAAATGGGGCAACTAACCTTACAGACAGGGGAGTAACTATAGTGGGTGCAGAGGATGTAGTGGCATCTAAGTCCTGGAGCCTTAGGGGGCCCATGAAGCGCCTTTCCCCATATAAGAGGGCAAGTACTGCAAATAAACAATTATAGCTGGGGTGAGGGCCGCCACAGACTTGCATTGGGGTCCAGCAGCTTCAAGTTACGCCTTTGCCTATAGAACGCCATGTCACTATTATGCTTTGATTTCTGGAACTGCAAATTATGGAAGAGAAAATGCAGATTTCCAGCACTTTACTTCACCATATCTTCATAGGACATTGGGCTAAAAACAAAGCACAGCTTAAGATTTCATGCACATAGCAGAACCAAGTGCGTGAAGCCTGTTCTGCAGCATGTGGGGTCCCTATGGTCACACAGTACTGCCGAAAACTTCCATGTGCCTCTGTAAAAGCAGAGACGTTCTGAGGTACAGTAGGGCACTATAGACTTCTATGGATGTCATGTTAAAGCAACCCTCCAGTCATGAACAAAGATGACCAAACCACTTCTCCAACTACCTGATGCACACTGAATTAGCATGCGTTGGTAGTCTAGGACACTAAATGGTGCTGTGACTGGCCAATTAAAGCAGGTGTAGAATAATGATGCATACTAATGCACACTCAGAATAGCAATGTGGCCATCTTTGTTTCTCCAGGAGCGGAGGGTTGCTTTAAGCCATGTTAACATGTAGCAACACTCGTTACAATTTGTTAGTGTCCGAGTGGTCCTAGGAGTTTGTTCTCACTTCCGTCTGTTCTGTCCAGGAGTTCCATCATAAGGGCAAAGTCAGATGAGCATTTTTTTGCATGTGCCTATCTGCGCAAAAAAAGCGCATCTGATAGAACTATTGGTTCCCTATGGTGTGTTCACATGTCCGTTTTTTACAGGTGCCCAAATTTGCACACCTGCAAAAGATAGGACATCTGCACGCCGGGAAGGTCCGTGCTGCGTGTAAAGATTCCCCGCCAGAAGTCCCCTCATCACTGAATACTGTGACAGCTGTGGCAAAGGAACACGATGTTCTCCCAGTGCTTTGAAAGCAATGGGATGCAGGCAACCCCCACAGTGATTTTTGGGGAAGGGCTTTAAGTATAAGCCCTTCCTTGAATATCATGCCTAGTTGTAGAAGAAAAAAATATATATATTACTCACCTAGCAGAGCTGTTCGGGCTCCGGCGCATCTTCTCTCTGGCATCCCTGACACTGCTCTGAAGCACTTTCCCTGGGCGGGGATTTAAAAATCTTCCACCCAGGGAAAGAGCTGTGTTTGATTGGCTGAGCGCTCGGCTAATCACAGGCAGCGCTCAGCTATTCATTGAATGACAGCAGAGCGCTGCCTCTGATTGGCTGTGTGCTGTGACCAATCAGCCAATCAAATACAGCGCTTTCCTTGGGCAGGGGATTTTAAAATCCCCGCCCAGGGAAAGTTCTTCAGAACATTGCTGGGGATGCCAAAGAGAAGATGCGCCGGAGCTCAGACAGCGCTGCTAGGTGAGTAATGTTTTTTTTCTTCTACACATAGGGATGATTTTTCAGGGAAGGGCTTATATTTAAAGCTCTTCCCCAAAAATCACTGCAGGGGTTGCCTGCATTCCCATTGCTTTCAATGAAGCCGCCAACAGCAATGGCCATGGAGCTTCGGTCACACTTTTTTGCACATCCGTTGATGCGTTGTTTTGTTCGCACATAGGTGCGCAAAAAAAAAAACACGCTCGTCTGACTGAGCCCTAAAGGTCGGAAAAAATAGCAACTATATTTTCCGGTAAAATGGTGGAGTTCCCAGACGGAACGAGATGGAACCCTTTTACAAAGTATATCCCCCCATGATGAAATCGTGGCATTTCTATGAGGATTGTATTGATAGAAATTAAATCGTCACAACGATTTTTCATGGGCGCCTTAAAAGAATCGCTTTAGTAAATAATTCTTACTGATGTTGAATTTTTAGACCTTTCATTTTTATTTTCCAAATAATTTAAAAAAAATGTAAAAATGGAAACAAAATGTAAAAAAAAATTAGAAAACTTTTGTTAAAATTTAGGTTCAAAAATACAATAAAAATGGTACACAAAGACTCTGTATATAGCTGCGCTGCACAGGCCGGCCTGAATAACATTGTCTTAAGAAAAGAAAAGCTGACTGAGTCGTTATAATAGGCGGGGATGTTTATATACAGCTAATGGGATGTTCTGTATCCAAATGGTAATTCTCTCTAGAATTATTCAAGACACCAGCTGATGTTAACACTACAAAGCCCCCTGGGGGCATAACTGGCATCACTGCCTCCCTCCTGGGGGTCCTACATGTTGTCGCTTCATTAAGTACTAAATGGTTACATTAATCCTAACTGCTCTTCAGAGATGTAGCTGTCACACGTAATTTAGTCCATTCCAGCTGACTGGGGCATTGATGAGCCTCTTAGTAAAAAAGCGAATCTGAGTCCCAGCAGTAGAGACGGGTGGTGTGTACAGTTGGCCTCAGTCAGGACAATGACAGCAGAAGAGTATTCATCATCAATTACAAGGAAGTCCCTAGGACAGAGAATTTGGCCACATATACATTGCATAGATTTTCTACAAATGTCCTGGTGATACGGGGTGCAATTGGAATTGAAATATAGGGACTTTTCTTTATTTTACTGCAAGGCCTTTAAATTGCCCAATTAATAACCTAGAGCTTGTTTTGTGCCTCCTACTTCTTCTTCTGACCAGACTTGGTCTTCACAATCTTGAAGATCACCTTCTATGTTATTGAGCTGGCAGGGGTGAGACAAACTCTCCAAATAGCCAAGGAGGGGATTTCAGAATCTCCCCTCCCCCCCACCACCACACTTTGTCTATCTGACAGCTATCATACTCAACTTCGGGAACCATAATTCATTTAATTATGTCTTCCTCCTCAACACATTCATAGGTTGAGTTCAGCCATTATTTTCAGGCCAGAGCTAGACACAACTGATGCCTTTTCGGTGTACTTTTTGCATAGCTGGATAGAAAAACCCTGCGTGCAACATTTTTTCTGTCTGGCGTTGGGAGACATCCAGCATCAAAACTGATGTTCTGGACACCTTGAGCGGTCCTAGAGAAATCTATGGTATGAGATCAGTTCTGGAACCAGTTTTCCCCTGAGATTTCACTACATTGTTGAAGGGGAAAAAAAGCCAAATGGATGAGTATATGGGAACTAGGTCTTATAGGGATTTTTTAGGGAAATACTATTGAAGACCTATCCTTAGCATGGGTCATCAATACTTGATCGTCTGGGGTCACCCAGCTGGCTAGTTGATCATGAGCCCACTGACAGCACCGCAACACACAAGGGTTATAGAGCGGAAGCTGCTGAACCAACCCTGTGTAGTGGCCGGCACTTGTAACTGCAGGCGTAGCTCTCAATAAAATCAATGGGATCCCAGCCTGCAGTTACAAGTGCTGGCCACTAGACAAGGGTCGGTGCAACAGCTTCTGCTCCGTACCAGTGTGTGTAGCAGTGCTGACAGTGGGCACCCAATCAGCCAGGTAGCAAACCCCAACGATCAACTGTTGATGACCTATCCTGAGGATACATCATCAATAAGATTTCTCTGGAAACCCCCTAGCACTTGCAGTAGAGCATTGCTTCATTCTTATTCCAAAACTTTGCTCCCCCCCCATCATAATGTACCCTTGGCTCCTGCCTTTGCCCACTACTGATCTTGGTGTTAATAGAATATATATTGTTTACCCTCCTTCTCCACATCTGCCCCTTACATTTGCAAGCAAACATGGCCGCCAGTTCCAATGCTATAAAGTAGTACACAGGAAATGGGAAATTTTGAGTCTGGTGTAGAAGGGAAGTCGGAGGGACCGACAGGAGATATTTTTTTACTACAAGGTAATTTTCCTGATGAAAACGGTAACTTGATGACTCGAAGACTAAAGAATTCTTCAACTTGAAATAATTTTATTTAATTCTTCCAGACTAATCGAGTTATCTACAGCCAGATAGCACTGAGAAAACGTTGAGCAGCTGGTTAGCTTTCAGTGGAGACAAAGGGGATATTTGTATACCAAGAGCCACCTCAAGAAAGTTGACGTCCTTGGTGGGTCTAGAGAAAAGGGGATTTGTGTTCTCTGTTTGTTAGGACTGGCTATAGAAAATCCTTAACCCTATGGATGTGGACACCTTGTGTGGTTTTTGTCCCGTTTTGTGTCCTCAGAATTACCTGGAGCTAGACATTGATTGTGTGAGCCTGGAGGGATTATCTACATTTTTGACACCTGATTCATTCATTTCCTCTTGTTGTGTTGTCCACTGTCCACAATGCATCAGGTTACCGACCAGATGGAGGAGGAAATCCTTGTTTTGTGTTTACTATGAAGACTAGAATAATTTGGTTATGTATTTTGTATATGTCTAACATTATGGACAAGTTAATTTCAACTGATTCCTGGACCTGGTTGGTCTGTTGTTACTAATCCCTTCTCGGATCTCATTATTTAATGGACATCCAGCGCCCCACACTATGTTGTGAATTTGGCACAAGTGATTGCCATTGTAAGTAGAGATGAGTGAGCATTGCCTTTAGCGAGTACCTGCCCGCTTGAGACAAAAGGATCGGGTGCCGGCGGCGGGCAGGGAGCTGCGGGGGAGAGCGGGGCGGAACGGAGGGAAGATCTCTCTCTCCCTCTCTCTCCCCCCCGCTCCCTCCTGCTGACTGCCGCTACTCACCGCTCCCCTGCGCCGGCACCCAAACCTTTTGTCTCAAGCAGGCAGGTACTCGCTAAAGGCAATGCTCGCTCGAGCAATTGCCTTTAGCGAGTATACTTGTTCATCTCTAATTATAAGTCTTTGTTATTTTTCTTATGGGAAAAAATATGGAAAACTTATCATCCATGCTTTTTCCCCTGGACCCAAGTTTGAAATTGACAGGAGTGTTTAAGAGGGTCAGTTCTGTGTGGGGCTCTTGACCCTTATTGTGGGATCCCAGTCGTAGATGGAGCAGTAAAGAGACAGCCATGCAGCGGCCCAACTTTGAATTCATCTTTATTACAACGGGGGTGCAAGACTGAAAGAGGTGTTCTTGGATTTTTACTATTGATGACCTATGCTCAGGATAGGTCCTCAATAGTACATTGGTGGGGGTCTGCCACTATGGATCCCCACTGATCATCTGGCCTGCTGGCAATAAGCAGCCACCCTGAAGTGTAATAGGAGGCATTGCTCCTATTGATTTCAATAGAGGAGAGTCCATCTATTACACTTCTGGCCCTGACCACCGATGACAATCTGAGGCCCACTGTGCCGACAGCGGGCCAGACGATCAGCTAAATCAGTGGGGATCCAGAGCGACAGATCCCTGCCAATCAGCCATTGATGACCTATCCTAAGGATAGGTATAGTAAAAGTCACAAATGCTACTTTAATGGCTACAGTCAAGGCACAAGACTTGGTGGTTGTAAAAGTCTCTTAAAAGGCACAAAGCTTGGTGGTTACTAATGGCATCTACATAGACCCTCAGTAAGGGACTGCAGTGCATCAGTTACGGTCCCTCCTAGAAGGCATACAACATAACAGTTTAAGTATTAACAGGCTCCAAAATCATTTCATGTTGCCGAACGTAGCAGAGCAGCTTGGTTTGGCACTCCTAGGCTATGTTCACACTGGGTAAATTTGTGGCAGACCCTCCACAGCGGAAAATCTGCAGCAAATCAGCAGCGCAAAATCCACGTCAGAAATTGGTGCAGATATTGACACAGATTGAGGTGCCGATTTCAAACCCTCATTTGATCAGGTGTAATCTGCACAGCAAATCCGCTGCTATAATTGACCGGCTGCGGATTTAAATTCCAAACCAATTTAGCGCACATTTTGTTTTACAGATTTTTTTTTAAAATCTCATCCACTTTGCTGCTTCTGGAGATTTTCTGTGTGGACAGTCTGCACAGAACAATCTGCTACAAATTCGCTCCGTGTGAACATAGCCCTACAGTTTTTGTTCGTAGCAGTAGTTCCCAGGGCTGTTGCTGAGCCCACAGTGTAGTCTCTCTTTTTCCAGACAGCGGTCTGGAATCACCGCAATACTCCACAGAAATTTCTTGTTGAATGGCTTCCTCAGACCAACAGTCTCAATACGGCCAAAAAAATCAAAAGGGCAGGTTGGTTGCTTACCACCCTAGAGGATCTCAAGAAGAACAGTTCTAGCAGGGCTTGCTACCTGGACCCACCCCCCCTTTCACAGATCAGGCCGGTTGATGCTTGCATTTCTCCATTAGTCCCATGCTGCCAGTCACTACTACACCTGACATTTGTGTTACCCTTAAGTGCTACGTATGTCACATTGCACCATGATGTGTGCAAAGCAACTCCAAATATAGCCTCTGACCCTGACCTCAATGGAGCCCATGCAGTGCCATGCTCCATTGTCCAATACCTGTGACAAAAAAACGGTATGACCCAGGTGCCGGTCTGTAAATATGCTCAAACAGCATAACCATCAGAGGATTGTAAAAAGGGTACAACACCTGCAAGTAAAAGGTGGCCATAGCATACAGTGGTAAACCAGATGTGTAATGAGCCAAGGCAGGAGGCTAGTATCACAGTGGCTACAGTCCATAACTCCCACCTGGCTGCACTACATAGAATGTTCTATGTTTGTCTTGTGCACTCTCTTGTTTGTGGAATGCATCAGGTTTCTGTGTATTGGATGTCTGCAGGCATGAAAGGGTTAATGTCTGGTATGTTCTGTGTGGTCTGAGAGGTGGTCCGTTGTTCCTGCCTGGGCCTAGCCTTAGCCACCTTTGCCTGTTCGTGGATTGGTTGTTGACCATATGATGTATGTTAAATGTATGTGGTTGAATGAGAAGTCCAGAATCAGAATCACTGAGGAAGAGAAAGGAGAATCACTGAGAGAGAGCAGTCAAGAGAGTTGAGAGAAGGAGCATGGAAGAATCAGAGAGGTGGTCCGTTGTTCCCGCCTGGGCCTAGCCTTAGCACCATCTCCAAAGAAGTGAATGTACCCGGACTGAGAGAAACGTGTGGACACTACCTGAGTCCAGAGAGAGGGAAAGGAACTGCTAACAAGCAAGAAGTGTGAGTGACTGGCAGGAAAGAGTAAAGGAGAGTTACTGGGAAAGTTAATGGCTACAGATGACGGAGACTGTAGAGATAAAAATACCCCGTGAATCCTCCCTGCATCAATATTGTAAGAACTGTTTGGACTGTTAACATTAATACTTGTTCAGTAAATGAGCAGAACTGAACGTTCCCGGTTCCTGTTCAGATAAGTATACTTTGCGTGTGGACTACTTTATTTCTCTGGACTTTACATCTCCAAAGATCCACTGCAGAGGATGGAATGTTGGTGTCACGAGTGACAAATTGTACTTCAGGTAACAATAGTTACTGTCCCTGTGATCTATCCCAGCAGTTACGAGGCCGGGTCCAGAGTTACCCTTAGGGAAGAGATGGTAGAGCCCTGTGACAAGGTGAACATCTCTACCCCGCTGTCTCCTCGGCTGAGGGCCTGCTCCTCGGACGCTGCATTATGTGCTGGTCTCTGCTCCTGTGGTTGATGTTATAGTGTAACTTGGTGCAGGTCCCACATTGGAAAGGAGCTCCAGGAGTCAGGAAGAGATTAAGAACAAATCTTACATTTATTGTAGTTTTAGGTGGCAAACAGGGTGACATTCAATACAGTCTGTTCCCATACATTGAGCTTAGGAGTTGGCGACTGGAGATACCGTTATTTATAACCAAATCTCTGTGTTGCTTATCCAGGTTTTTCAATGGGGCCCTGGAAAGAATCCTACAACATTGTATCTGGCACCTTGTGCCTTCATCAGACTCAGGAATAAGGTTCTAGAGCTAAGGGGCTAGGAGGTGGGATAAATACACTAAGTAACAGTAAGTAACTGAGGCTGTTCTGCCCCTCTCTATTAAACTCTATAATCCTCCAGCCACTAACTCCAATATAGACATCAATTCAGCCCATACAAAGAGGATATTAAAAGATATTCAACTATCAGAACATGTAAAAAAACACTTTAAAACACATTTACCAAATTCTATTTTCCCAGAGCAAGATTAACACTTAGTAGTGACAACTTGGTAAGGTTCATGATTTCAGACAGTTCAACTCAACCAGCCCTTACAAATCCCCGACCGATAAGCTTGGAGAAGGCACGTTCCCAGTTTTGAAGCTCAAGTAACATAGTATGTTCAGCTAAAAGAAGACAGTGTCCATCTAGTTCAGCCTATCCCCCTTGTTGATCCAGAGGAAGGCAAAAAAAACCCAATGAGGCAGAAGCCAATTTAGCCCATTTGGGGGAAAAATTTCTTCCCAACTCCATAATGGGAGTCAGAATAATCCCTGGATCAACGTTTGAAAGTTCCTACCTGACTCCAAGACCCAGATGGTTATTTAATGTCTATATCCTGTAATGTCATAGCGCTCTAAAAAGGCGTCTAGTTCCCTCTTAAACCCCTCTATCGATTTTGCCATCACCACATCTTCAGGCAGAGAGTTCTACATTCTTAGGCCGCCTGCACACGGGCAGAAATCCCGCGGTGGGATTATCCACGGGATTTCTGCCACTGAAAGCCTGCATAGGAGTGCATAACAATACGCACTCCTATGCAGACAGCCGCGGTTTGGCCGTGCGCAATGTCGCGCGGCAAACAAACCACGGCATGTCCTATTTCTGTGCGGGGCTCGCAGAGCCTCGCACAGAAACGTCACTCACCCGGCCGCCGGCTCCGGTCTGCGCATGCGCCGGCTGCCCGGCAGTCGGCACATGAAAGAGTCAGGGCCGCCGGGCGTGGGTAAGTACGCGCTCCTCCCTGCAGGTGCTCGGGTCAAGTCCCGCGGCGAGAATCCGACCCGCCGGATCCGACCCGCCCGTCTGCAGTCGGCCTTACTGCTCTTACAGTAAAGAACCCCCTTCTATGTTGGTGTAGAAACCTTCTTTCCTCTATCTGTAGAGCACGCCCCCTGGTTAGTCACATTCATGGGTATAAACAGATCATGGGAGAGATCCTTGTATTATCCCCTAATATATTTATACATAGTTATTTGGTCATCCCTTAACCGTCTTTTTTCCAGGGTGAATAATCCCTCTCCGGATATTCCAGTCCTTCCATTCAAGTTTATTAATTTAATTGACCATCTTTGTACCTCCTCAAATACTCCAATGTCTTTTCTGAGCATCGGTGTCCAGAACTGTACACAGTATTCCATGTGAGGCCTTGTACAGTGGAAAAATAATGTTCTCTCCCCTCGACCCTATTCCTCTTTGAATGCACCCCAAGACTTTATTTGCTTTTGCAGCAGCTGACTGGCATTGATTGCTCCAGTTAAAGGGTGTTTTGTCATTAAAAAAAAAAAAAATGTATATATACTCACCTATTCCTCCTCAGGCAGACTCCTTCTAGTATCTTCTCCTCGCTGATCTTCTCCAGTCCCTCAGATCAGCTCTTCACAAGCTGGCTGGCTTGTTATGAAGCCTGCATACCTTGCATTCTTCTTCCTGCAGGTCAGTGAAGGTCACGTGCGCAATAGCTCAGTACTGTCTGCCAGGCTGTGAACTAGTGACGTAGCGTACATTGCCAGGCACGAAGGAGACTGCCTGTGAATGTACGTAACGTCACAGGTAGCAGAAAAGTCAGCCAGCTGGAGGTGAGGTGACTTCCCTGGGATTGCAGAAGACAGGAGAAGATTGGCAGGGAGAAGATGAGGTAAGTAGACTGCCTGGGGAGGAATAGGTGAGTAAGTATACAATTTTTATTTTAATGACAGAACCCTTTAAGTCTACAGTCAACTTGCACCCCCTGCAAGTAAAATTGCTGGTTAATCGTTTAGTCATGTCTTAAAGAGGTTGTCTTTTTTTTTCTTTTTTCTTTTAATTTGCCTAAAAACAATAAAAGATCGTATACTCACCTCTCCCAGATCCCTACAGCTCTCTTCTCTGTGCCAGATCTGTGTTTACAGACTGCAGTCAACATGTTTACAGGACTTCAGAGGCTGCAATCACAGACCTTAATGCTCAAATGTTGTAATTGTCTGTAGTATCCTGTGACTTCTGCACCCAGGCCGACTGCAGCCTGTAAACATAGCGGTGTACAGGAAACCAGAGGATGCAGCATTGGAGCTGCGGGGACCCAGGAGAGGTGAGAATATGAGCTTTTATTATGTTTAGACAAGGATACTTGGCATTTTTTTGTAATTAACTTGGACAAACCCTTTAAGGGCCTTTTACACAGTCTGAAATTCAGGCGAGAAAATCTGCCCAAACGTTCATTTGCCTGATCACTTGGCAAAAGAGCAAATGCATACAAATATTCGCTGGTTGGCTGCGCATGTCTCCGCGTAAACAGGGAAATCTGCAGCCGACCAATGGCAACTCTATGGGGACCAAGAATTGTATGAACCATTGTTCGCTCCCTAATAGAATCTAAATCTGCCTGTAAAAAGGCTGGTAGATGAGGGCTGGTCTTGTTGATCAGCAATCCTCTAGCAAATTGCTCCGTGTCAAAGGAACCTTAGACTGTTTAACACTTCTTGTAGCCTGGAAAGAAGTCAAAATCTCAAAATCTCACACATCTAGCCTAGCTGGGCTGAGGCATTGTATGGGCACGTACCCTGAGGATAGGTCATCAATATCAGATCAGTGGGGATCTGCTGCTTGAGACCACCGCTCATCAGCTGTTTGAAGAAGCCATGACGCCAGTGTGAGCGCAGCAGCCTCTTCTTACGCACAAGATGTCACATTCATTGGTCACAGGACCTGAAAACAGCTCAGTCCCATTCAAGTGGAATGGATCCAACGTACGGCACTGAGCCTGGTACGCACTGAAGCGCCTGTGGAGTTCATGCAAGCAGTGTGGCCTCTTCAAACTGCTGATCGGCGGAGGTCTTCACTGGCGGATCCCCAACAATCTGTCATTGGGCAGATCCGCGTGAGGATAGGTCATCAATATCTTAGGGTCCTTTTACATGGAGAAATTCATTGTTGGAACGGGCAAATGTGCCATTTGCCTTCAAACAACTTCCATTTACATGCGCAGATAGTTTCCATTTTTTTGCCACTTTTTCAGTCCATCGTTGGTCTGTCATGGGAATCTGGAAACGCCTCGAAATGGCTTGTGAATGACTGAATGATTGCCTTTCACATGCAATGACTGGTAAATGACGAACAATTGTTTTTATATCTGTGCAGCGCCCGAGGAGTGGGACACGGCCTAGGAGACAGCGGGGTAGAGTTTGGGCCTGGTCACAGTGGCTCTACCGTCTCCCACCCAGAGGGTAACCGGTGACACGTCCAAGGGCCGAGGGCAGGTTAATAAACGGGGAACCAAATACTGGATTACCTTAGTCCTGTTTTGTGTCACGCGTGAAGCCACCATTTCTTCTGCCGCGGGGGAATTCCTAGATGGCGGAGTAAACTCACCCTGCGCGTCCTCTGTGGGGGAATTCCTAGTTGTCGGAGTAAATCCACAAACACACGGGATTCTTTTAAAACACAGCCTCCAGAAATGGACGGGCAACTGGTCGTTTTACTTGAGGTAACTTGAGTACAACTTCAAAATACATGCTAACAGGAAAACAGTGCAAAAACGGCAAAGTGGTGTGACAGAGAGGACTCACGGGTGGACAGGAGAGACCACAGTCTTGTTATCTGTAGGCCCTGATCCCAGCAATACAATCTTTTCTCTCCAACACTCACATTTGGTAAAAAAAAAGGTATGCTGCCTGGCGGTTCCTCACTTTCTCTCTCTTAATACGGAAGAAGTCCTTTCATATCTCCTGGGTACAGCAGGCCCAGGGCAGACAGTGTATTTCTTTCAACCTCTTCCATTCTAGGCCGCACAGGCTAAAGGTGCCTGTATGGTCCTCTTGCAACCCCAGAGCAGAACACAACCCCCTCTTGCACACCTTGCAATCACATATATCCCACCATGTCCCATGTCAAACAAACGGATACATTTTCCAGACAGTCAGCTCACATACCAGACAGTTAACCCCTGCAGATAGGCAATACACCTCAATCACACAACACAAAGGACGCTGACAAAACAACATTGAGCATACACACTTTTGAGGAGGGGCCCCGTTGTACTGGGCCACTACACCTGCATAAAATGGATGAACAATAATTCATTCCCTTATCATTCAATCGTCGTCCGTCTTTACCCTGAACAACTAGCATTCATTTTTGCACAGTTGAATGATTATTGGAGCAATAATCGTTCCGTGTAAAAGGGCTCAGAAAACCCCTTTAAGGTGCTTCCTTTCTAGCAAACACAAGATTACAGTATATGAATGTTTTAGCTTGATCGTATTTTTAATTAACTTTATTTATAATAACCCGGAGAACCCCTTTAAGTACGCATCTATTTATTTAGAGTAGAATCCATCCTCTCTGTAGTCACACATTGCAAAACTCATCCACATGAAAAATTCCCTCTTAGGGTCGTCTAGAGGATACCTTAAGTGCGATGCGCTGAAGAAATGTATATATATCCATTCCTTAAAGGCGGGATCAGCGGATGGTTATGGGCCAATAATGAATGGTTTTATGGTCCGGGACGGTGACTTATTAGATCAATTAATATTGTATCTCTTAACATATTTTCTGGACGTTTTAAGGTGCGGCAGGCAGAGACAACATTAAGGTTACCAGCGGCAATAAATGCAAAAGCCCAGACGCCGATTAGTCAAGGAACAATATGTTTATGATAACAAATAACGGTTCATTACATTAGATTCTTTCCAGAGGGATGAGGGGGGCCGAGTTCCCCCAAACTAATGGACATTTTCTTTATGAAGTCACCAGTACCGCATTAATTCTAATGCCGCTTATTTATGTGGAGGGGAGAGAACAAAGAGGAATTGGACCGGTGGGGTTAACAGGCCGAACCAACTCATTCTCTATATGTGTTCCAGGGAATCCATCAAGCGGGATGAGAATGCTGCCAACATCTCTTTGGAGATTAGAATTAAAATGTAAATAATTTAAAAATTATTCAATGTCAGGGTGGCGCAGTAAAAGGTCGTATTGTTAGTGAGCCTCATTTATCTCCCGCTGCGATTTAAGAGCCTTCGTTTTTTTTTTCCCTTAACAGTTCCAGAAATGAATGTTTTTTTGCGTTGAACAGTGTAATTTTTAACAATTATAGCTGACGGAGATTGGTCGCCGCAGCTGGTGGACTTGGCGCTTTCAGGTTTTTCCCACTTGTCTTAAATTCTTGCGTAAAAGGAATCATACAGTAAGTTCGGATAAGAATATACAATTATTAGCCAGGAAGACTTATTTTTATGGTGACCCAATGGATTTCAAATACTACTGGAGCAATATGGTGACTTACCATATTTTACAAAACTGCACATAATGGAAAACAAATAGCGGGCAATGGCCTGGCAGAAAATACAAGGGTCGCTGCGAAACTAATGTCTCCTATTTTATTATGTTGGCACACAACGTTAGAGGTGGATGTTGGCGGTATGGCAGTAGAGTTTGAACCTCACCAATGGTACTGGTGTATCTTGACGCCACCGGAAGTGGTGGGTGGAGACAAGTGTAAGGCTGCTTGACAATGCCCCCACTGCCTGATTGGCTGCACTCACCCCTTCGGCTTCAGGGGACATTGACCGGCTGACGTGCTTGCTGCGGCAGACGGGAAGGCAGAACACTATGGCTGTGTTCTCACTACTTCCTTCGGTGGCCTTCCATCTCAGCTCCTGGCGTGAGTTTGTTTCTTGGTGTCTGTGACTGTACGATGTGCAGTCGCTGACAGTGTGCTGTCCCCCGACACCTGATCTCTGCTGTTTCCCAGCGACCTCTCTGGCAGTAGTGATGTAGTGGTAGTGCAGCAGGCGGCAGATTGCAAAATCCCCGCAGTGAAAGGTAGTTGTTGTTGCCGCCTGGAGGGGCCACTGATGCCAACGATGGTATCGTTCTGCCAGATATGCCGGAGGGCACAATTAGGGCTCCGGGGATTTGATCAGAAAAGTAAAGTTTTGTGGACGGCTGAGGGGCCCTGACACCGTCGAATGACATAGTCCCGCCGGCAACACATACTGCACCAGAGCACCCAGGGAACAATGGAACAGCATGGACACATAGAGCGGATGAGCAGGCCAGAGGGGACTTCATCAAAGAGGGGACTGTCAAGAAGACTATCCCTAGTCTCCAGCCACCTCTTCCGGTGGCGTCAAGATACACGAGTACCCCCACCAATATCTGGTCAATTTGATTGCTGTGCGACAGATGGCAGTAGAGGGGCAGTCTGACAAAATGGTGTCTGATGTGAAAGTGTGCATAAAGCAAAGACGTGTCATTGAATTCCTCTGGCGGATCATTGGTTTCAATGGAGTGAAGTCGAAATTCATCTTCTTACACAGTTCCTTGGTCAAAATCTGCCGATTTGGGTAGATGAGCTGATCAAGATGGTCTTCATTTCATAGAGTGACAACAGTGCATGGCCGTCCGTAATGTGGCTTGAGTTTCTTGTTGCTGTCACCATTGTTGACACGCGCCACCCTCCACCTCGCTGTGCTAACATCCACTGTTCGGTAAATGTTCGGCAAGCGTTGAAGAATGTCAATTGGTGCAATTTGTTTCCACATAGAGAAATGCAATGACACACCTTTGCTTTATAGACACTTTCTTGCCAGGCAGCATTTTGTCAGACTGCCCTTCTGCTGCCATCTGTTGAACAGAAACAAAATTTACCGGATATTGGCGGGAAGGTTCAAACTCTATTACTGTTGCAGCCATTCTGAGGCCTGCACCCGGCTTACAAGCCAGACCAGGTTTTGGGTGTGCCCTTGCTTCTTCTGGAGCTGAGGGGTGTGGTAGTGGCAGGAGTGATTTCATCCAACACCTGGTGCTAACCAGCTCAGCTCCTATTTAAACTGTGCTGGCTTTAACCTCTGTGCTGGTCAATCACTTCAGTCCCATGTTGGACAGCGTTGGAGCAACACAGCGTGGTGGAAGCTCTCCAGTATCAGCTAAGTGCTTGCTGTTTGGTTTGGTTTTGTTTATCCTTTTGTTTTGTGCTAGGGCTCCCAGACAGGGACTGATCAGTGGCCCAGGCACGAGTGCAGGCTCGCACTATTCAGCGCGGTCGGTCTGCCGAGCAGGCAGGGCTCCCTCCCGGGCTAGGGGAGTATAGGGAGAGAATTTCCCCATTTATTTTGTATTTTCTTTGCACGGTTGTGCCTTTCTTTTACTGAGGTTGCGCGTTCATAAGACGCAACAATTACCATAGCACCAACATCCACTTTGGACGTTGTGTGCCAACATATTAAGATAGGAGGCATTAGTTTCGGAGCACGGGAGAGAATGTGAGGGGTGGACAAGAGTAGACAATTATAAGGGTTGTACAAGAGTAGAAAAACATGCTGCTTTCTTCCAGCAACAGTGCCAAAGCTGTCCACAGGTTGTGTGTAGTACTGCAGCTCAGCCACAGTCTCTTCAATGAAGTCGAGCTGCAATAGCAGACACAGCACATGGATAAGTGCTAAATGTATGATCGCTGGGACATCTAGGGACCATGAGAATAGCAGTCCCCAAGTCTCTCTAGTAAATGGAATAGTGGTACACATGTGTGACCATTGCTCCATTAACATCAATGGCACAGTGCTTGGCTTTCTCCATAGACACACATGCGCATTGCTGCTCCATTCACTCAGGGGACTTTGGGTGCAACATTCTGGCGATTCCTGTGGGTTCCAGCAGTCAGATCCCCAGTATCACACATACATATTTATAGAACTAGCGGTTAAGACAATAGCCTAGAAAAGGTAATATGGTATGATATGAGCTATATAGTGGTGCAGGTTATAAGAGAAGGTACTGGAGACTAAAGACTAATACTGAAGAGAATGTCATGGCTGACAGCAGAGAAGAGAATGATAGGAACAGACAGTGACAGTTTGGGGTAGACATGGAGTCCAAGAAATGGAAAGAAGGTATTGACTGATGACAGGTGATGACTCACAGGTGCAACATGACTAGTCACAGTAGAATGATATAGAAAGGAACACAATGGATCTGTAGAGAAAGAAAAATAAATTGGATGGCTCACACTGTGGTTGATTAGTACTGAAGATGGTGCAATGGGCCGGACTGGTTTGCAGCATTGGGCAAGCAAGAGCTATATAAAAAAAGAAGGTGGTTATGCTGTGGGGAAAAATATGTATAGGATTGTAAAAGAATGATATTGAATGCATATTAAAAAGGGTTAAATGCCCATGTGTATATCTTTGAATATTACTGCTATAGTTCATTTTCCTGCAGGACCTTCAAAGAGAGGTCACATGACTGCTTTTGCACTCTAAACTTTGTTGATGTGGTGTAACAAGACCTAAGATGCCTGCTGATTGGCTGATGGACGAAGTATAAAAGGCAGGCTCTGGTGTGAGTCAGCAGTTTCAGGGAGTGCAGAGAAGTGAGATTCTACTAGTGAGAGCTGCAGCAGAGCTGATCTGCAGCTGGACTTGTGAGATTCTGCAGCCAGGGTGGAACAGTATTTTTTGTAGAAAGCATAGTATCTTGTGAAGAGTGAGCTGCCCCAGCACTACTGAAGTGCTGGGCATTCCTGTATCAGAAAGAGAGAGCACCTCGGATTCCTGGATGGGCACTACCCCGCTGTTGCAATGCAAGCGCCAGAAAGAGATCTGTCAATTGTCCAAGGAAAGGTCAGCTGCAATTACCAAACACAAGCACTGAACCTTCACGGCGAGAGAGACCACCAGCGAGACTTAGTAGACCAAGAGCCAGTATCTGGATATTCAAGTTGCGGTGGTATGTAAGTGTGAGCACCATTACCCAGGCCCATCACCAGTAAAATGGATTACTCTGACTTAATCATTGTACAGCCTCCCCAAAGGTCCTGTGCTAATTTGTTCAAGGGACAGTGATGTTTTAGTTGGTAGATTTAGTCATTTGGTTAACTGAAGTTCCTGCAAGGCTAAGTTACTTCAAAGGAGACTTATTTTCAAAGAACATATATAGAGGTAAGCTTCTCCATAACCGGTGTCATATTTTGCCCCTGTAAGTAACACATACTACAAATATGATTGACTTCAGAGTGGTGGCATAGCATGAAGCAAGCAGTGGCAGGGTCAAAGTGGGCAGACCATGACCGAAAGAAAAAGGAGGACGCTAGTGTCATGCTCCGCCCCCTCAAGCCCTGCAAAAGGTGTAACAGTACATCAATTTTGCATGGAGTGTTCCTTTTAGGAGGGATTGCATAAAAAAAGAAATAAAGGTTGACAAAAGCAATAGTTCAATACTTGTGTTATCACCAAATGTACCGACCAAGGTTTGTAGCTCTCCTTTAAACAGATGTAACAAGCATTGGCATTTTGCTGATGGATAAAGTTCTTAGAGTATAAGTAATGAAATAATCCATAAGTCCTATCCTTAGAGCAGCGGAGAAGAAAAGAAGCTCCACAATCAATGAGCGGAGTGTAGAGTTTATATCTGTGCACTTGATACGGTTTTATTATAGCGGCATTGCGGGGGGGCGGGGGGGGGGGTGGTATCACATCTGCTGGTTGCATGTAATTTTGCCCCCTTGTTAATGACCTTGTAGAGATTAGCATGGTCTTTTCCATATGCCACTAGATTATGTCTGGTGGCAGCTGGAAGCGGAGAGTGTTAGATGGGATGGTTTTCATTAGACAGTCTTGACATTACACTGCCCCGAATGTCGTCAATCGTAGACTGTCAATGCCTTTGAATAAACAGTCATCCAGATGTGATTTATCAACTATGCCAGTGGTCTGCGGAAAATGGTTTTTATTATTCCCCCTTCCCCCTTATCAAAGCGTTCAGGGTTGGCTGGTCATTACATATCAGGAATAACATTAACGCACATGACCCGAGGCAAATGTCAACCCCTCGTAGACCAGGACCATGGTGCGAGACAGAGATTGTAATTATTTTGTAAGCACATACTTAAGCCTGGATGGGCCATATGGGTTGGACAGTGTTAAGAGTTCAATGTTAAATGCAGAGATCGGACATAAAAACACCAATGACATCTAAATCATGTAGTTCGCCTGCAGGTCATCTACTCCAACCGCCCTAACAGGTTGCCGTAATCCACTAAGACATAGACTATTCTCTATATGGTCATTGTATACCGATTCCACTATCCAATCATAATTGTATAAGGTTTTATCAAATTAAAGGGGCTGTACAGGTTTAGAGAAACATGGTGCCACACCAGTTCGCAGGTTGTATCTGGTATTGCAGCTCAGATCCATTAAAGAGAATACAATCAATGGACTCCCTTTCTTGGATCTTTGCTCGTAGGTTGAAGATTCTAGTCTAGCCTTGTCTAGATTAACCTCTGGGACATGAAGCTTCATGTTTAATGCGATGTGTGAAGAAATCAGGAAAGCCCATCCCAAAGCAAGTTTTGAGAAGAACTCACTGGATCTAGCAGGGCAGGATTTGGATAATGGGTCCAAAATAGTAACAATTTATATTCTAGAAGTATTTTGGAGGTCTCACACTCCTCAACAAAGTTGAATTAAAAAGGGTAAACAAAAGAAATTTTGCAGAGCCTGCAGGTGACAGGTGGTTAAAAGTCACCTCTTCCCAGACACATATATACCCAATACTGATCACCTGATGCCCAAAGACAAGCTCTTCAATATAAAGAAAAGGTCAGAGGAACGTGAGGATATGATTACATGGCTTGTGGCACGGATTTCATAGTAATTGGCTTTACACCAGGAACTGGATATGAACCTTATCCTGCCGTAATAACTGTGGACCCTCCGCTGAGTAGGGAAACAACTGAGAATCGTTATTAAAGAAATTCAAGCATAGTTAATTATTTTTTCTTTTTTTTTTTTTAAATGGGTACTCTGCTACCCACAGTAATTCATAAGGGCATGCTGCCACCCGTAGACATTCATGGGGGCTGCTGCCACCCGTAGACATTCATGGGGGCGTGCTGCCACCCGTAGACATTCATGGGGGCGTGCTGCCACCCGTAGACATTCATGGGTGTGTGTTGCCACCCTTAGATATTCATGGGGGCATGCTACCATCTGTAGACATTCATGGGGGCATGCTGCCACCCATAGACATTCATGGGGACGTGCTGCCAACCGTAGACATTCATAGGGGCGCGCTGCCACCCGTAGACATTCATAGGGGCGTGCTGCCACCCGTAGACATTCATGGGGGCATACTGTCACACGTAAAAATTCATGGGGGGCGTGCTTTCACCCGTAAACATTCATGGGGGGCATGCTGCCACCCGTAGACATTCATGGGGGCATGCTGCCACCCGTAGACATTCATGGGGGCATGCTGCCACCCGTAGACATTCATGGGGGCGTGCTGCCACCCGTAGACATTCATGGGGGCGTGCTGCCACCCGTAGACATTCATGGGGGCATGCTGCCACCCGTAGACATTCATAGGGGCGTGCTCCCATCCATAGACATTCATGGGGGCGTACTGTCACACGTAGACATTCATGGGGGAGTGCTGTCACACGTAGACATTCATGGGGGAGTGCTGTCACACGTAGACATTCATGCGGGTGTGCTGCCACCCGTAGACATTCATGGGGGAGTGCTGTCACATGCAGACATTCTTAGGGGCGTGCTCCTACCCACAGACATTCATGGGGGCGTGCTCCTACCCACAGACATTCATGGGGGCGTGCTCCTACCCGCACACTCACGGGCGCATGCTGCTACTTGTAGACACTCAAGGGGGCATGCTGCTACTTGTAGGTACATGAGGTTTGGTTGCTATAGGCACCCATTCATGGGGTAATGCTATTCCCCATAGACATTCATGAAGTTATGCTGTTACCAACAGACATTCATGGATGCCTGTTGCTATTCGGAAATATTCACAGGATATTGATTGAGTTATGCTATTACCCTAAGACACATTTATGAGTAGAAGCATGTCTCATAAATAAGATTTTTGGCAAAATCTACTAAAAATGGGTAAATCTACCAACAAAGAACAATGGATAGCTGCAGCTTAATTCTCCATTTCCTATCATCTCTGAACAGTTCCTGTAGTCTATCAGCCATTCAGTGCATGGCTCAAGCTTCTTGGATTGCAATAAATTGCAGTGTCCGTGTTTTTGTACGGCACACAATGAGCAGTATGGGTAATCTCTTCAGTGTTATTCAAGTCTCAACAACACTTATGTCTCGTAAGACGCTCTTGTGTCGTGAGGCTATTTACAGACAATGAATTGCCCAGTCACAGCTCCCTGAACAGCGGGAGACAGCGCAGACCTCCCACTATGAAGAATGGACACAGCAGACAGAAGGTGATGACCTACAAATGTTTGGGGTCCACTTGAAGAGATACTTGCCATGATCCCTTTTACCCTGCTGTGCTTCACGCTACAAAGAGACACAGACGGCAAAGAGGTTAGCGGAAGATAAATGAGGAATGGGGAAAGCTGACTTGAAATGCAGAAAATGGAGATTATTGGCGGCGGTGGCGGATTCGTATCGTACCATTTTCCTACGAGGCCTCGATACAATGTATCGCTTATCATATTTGGTCATGTCATTTTTGAATACCATCAAAGGGACTAGGAATAAAGAAAACCTTGTCAGATATTAGGAGATCCACTAGCAACACGAGCCTAATCTGTTGCTATAGGCAAAACCTCGCCATCATGGGTTTTTACAGAAGGTTGATCGAGGCACACACATGGGTACTTCTCAGATGGTGAAACAAGAACAATAAATACTTGATCCTCAGATACAATTTTTTGATATGTCTGTATGGTGGTATAGCTGAGGGTGTTACCTACAGTAATTGCCACAAGACACACAATGCGGTCCCAACTATTGTACAAAAAGTTGCAACAAGCAGCATGGCCTGAATTGGTTAATATACATTGAGCATTCCTATGGCCAAATTCAGTGTCGGACAAGGGCATCTTGGGCCTACTATAGGAAATAATTCTTAGGGCCCACACTCCATCCATACAGTCTTTGTGGAAGTCATCAATATCTGGAGTCTGGACATATCAATATGGTCTTGAAGGCAATTTTAAAATCAACCCATATACAAATTAGACTCTCTGTAGTCACTTTCAGAAGAGATACTTTCCACTAGATCTTTGGGTCTTTGTTATATTAGAGGCTCATTATTCTGTCGCAACCTGGGCCAACCATACGAGCGTCCAGTACTCTGCTAGGCCAGCCCAACCATGGTGATGCAACAGTTGGATGACCTGTCGGGTTGAAGTTGACTTGCTCTCTAGGTAGGCATCAGGACCATAACTATACAGGGTGCATTGTCAGCCATTGTAATCAGATCCTGGTGCTAGAAGAGTCCCAAAGGCCCCTCTGCCACATAACAATACATTAGTATTATCAATGTTACGTAGTTGATGGAAGGCTGACATCACAGATTTTACAGAAGCTTCAAGTTAAGCCTTTGGTGGGTGCTAATATATACTGGTCACACGTCTCAGTGTATGGATATAGATATTATCATACATTAAACTAATAATCAAACTTTGAAACTGAGCCCATCATTGTAAACCCTAACCCCCACTTATATGTTGAAAGGTCAGAGCATAGGAGGCACGACATTCAGCCAACCAGTAAAGTGACATTATACAAATAGCTTCGACATTAAGGGGTCAACTGGGATGCAATGGCCCCTGATGTAGAAAATGTAAATTTGAGCTAGAATAAAACCTCAGTAAATCACACAGACATAATTCCATGCTGCAATAATGCGTCTTGTCTACAAGATAGATGTTAACCACATGCCGGGTTCCCTGCAGTGCATTATTCTGGCCATGACACAACTTGGGCCATAAATTTAAGGAAAAGAGATTTTGGTGATCTCAAAAAGGTGACAATGAGATGGGAGCTTGCCTGATAATAGTCGGCGTTCCTGTGTTGTGTTGCATGTACTGTCACTTTAAACACAATACTATACCATTCCACCCCTGGAGGTCCCTGGAGCCATAAAAGGACTGCCCACCTATAAGGGCTCATTATATGAACAAAAGGCAGAATTAGGAGAAGTCATTATGTAGGTTAATTTCACAAAGGCTCTATATGCAGTATAGAAACAAAAGCGAATGAAGTGTGACAGCAGGGCACAGAAGCAGACCTATCAATCAAGAGATTAATCAATGTTGCCTTTAAGATTGGAGAGGGGCTCTTTCAATATTTTGAAGAACCCAAAAGTCAAAAAGGACAATATTTGGTGCTCAACAATTAAGAGCAAAAAGGAGAAGGAAGGATGTTTGTAGAATTCCACTTGCCATCTTTTGAAGGTTGACTATTGGTTATAGAAAATATCAATGATCCTTAACATTTCTTAAGCAGGCCATAGATAGTTATTCGCTGAAGGTTTAATTGGCCAAGAGCTCTGTTTCCCAACCACCCCATAGGCGTGCTAAGACTGGTTGAGCGTGCATGTGTTGTAAATGGAGCTAGGGAAATAAACCGCTGCCAGATACCTTTGGCGGTGGCTTATCTTCCTGAGAACAAATACAAGTGCCAGATACTTCTCTCCCCTGACATCTGCTATTCCAGGGAGAGTCAGGAAGCCTCCATCGTTAGCCATTCCCACCAAAATTGGTGGATTTGGTCAACATAAACCTAATGTATAAAAAGCTATGTGCCCTCTAGACACATTGCCTTTGCCTTAATTCCTCTTACTTTATATGGTCAATGTATCTCCAGTCTGACCAACATTCTAATACTTTATACAATGGCGGTCACCAAAGAGGGAATGCTTCGTAAGGGGTCAACACTCTAAATAATATGCCCCATGCAAATGCACTTTCTCATACGACAAGGATAACATCCTACTATTCTAAAAGTAAATCAAAGGCAAGACCTTCAAAGGCAATACCGGTTATATCAAAAGCAATTGCTTTAGTATCATGCGCAAGGCGAAAACCATTAAGTGGTTGTCCACCTCTTCACTATTGATGACCTATCCTCACTTTTCCCATTGAATTCAATGGGAATAGTGCCAGCATAACCAACTTGGGCTGCTGCAATGTGTACGGGGCTATCTGCTGCCTGATCACAGTGTCCGTGGCCCAGTGAGGGGATCCCGAGCGGCGGACCACCGACAATCAACTATTTATGACTTATCCTGAGGATAGGCCACCAATAGTCAAGAGGTGGCAACCCCTATAATGTTCATGCACAGGGCAGAAAAAGTCCTCCACATACACATATGACAGCTGCAGGGTAAATGTGCATGCAGAATCTTTTACGTGGGCCGACGATCAGGTCCAAGTGTTCATTTGCCAGATCGTAGGGATATGCAAATGTACCAACGATCAACCGACAAACAAGCAAATGCCTGTTAGTTGACTGATCGTCCCGTTTAGGCTGCAGAGAAAAATTATCGTTCTTGGCAGCAGATATACCTGTGGGAACAGGCAATGTACCGATAATGATGATACTACGGTATAATGGAGAGAAATGATTCTATTAACCATTATTTGTCTCCCATACAGCTGGCATTGGCCTATGTAGAGATGAGTGCCAGTCTTGTTGATTGGCACTGGTTTAAACAGCTGCTGTCGGCCCATGTAAAGGGCATTTAGACTCGTGTCATCATCTTATTGCTGTTCAGTGGAACGAGGATAATCATTTTTTAACGTCCAAGTTTTATTGAAATGGGTTAATATTTTTATTTTGGTATGCAGGAATATTAAAAATACCCGGTTCCTATAAAATTATATATGTATTTATTATGCATGTAGCCCTTCCCAATTTTATTTTTTTGTAATAAACCCAGGAAAAAAAAAATGTTGTGCTATTAAATACAGAGTTCTTACTGGTCGCCCACCAGACAACCCATCTCCAAATGCCAAGGTCCATTAATACAAAGTTAAATTAGTCTTTTCAATTAGGCCGTGAGATCATACTATGCATCTTTTTTAATTTTACTAAGTGTCCTCTTATCTAAATAACTGAATACATTGGAAATGGCATTAAAATAATAATAATAATGGTCATATGGATGTTTTATTGCCGTCTCCCCCTGTTGCCTCCCCCTTATAAATAAGCGGACTTGAAGTTAGTCACTTATATAGATCAGCAGTTTTGCATGATGAAATTATGGATATTAGGAGTTTCTCATCAGTTCCAAGACGTGGGACAGTTCACTTACTTATTCATTAATTAAGGTCCTTTTCCCTTTAAAAGTGGATTAAATAGGGTTCTACATGTGCTATTTATTTTACAGGGGCATCTATATGTGGTCAGTGAGAAGCCTGAGGAGGTCATACTTGACATTAAGTAGTGGAACACAAACTTTAGGCACCCACAAATTCAAAACACTTGGCAACATCCTTGGTGTTGTGTGTGTGGTTTTGAGCTTTAAAGGGTATTCCAGCCATCACCATGCATCTACTGTCCACAGGATAGGTGAAAAACGTTAGGCCGGTAGATTTCCTCTCCAACATAGAGGAATGACCGGAAGGCTGGAATACTGTGGTCATCCATTTTGATGATCAGTGGGATACCAGAAGTAAAGGTCCTTTTACACACAACGATTATCGCTCAAAATTTGATCAAAAGCCATCTTTTGAGCAATAATCATTGGGTGTAAATGTGCCCATCTTCCACTTTTCTGTTGAATGATGATTTTCGGTTCAGCATGAAATCCATCGTTTGGCAGAAGAGCTGATAAAACAGACCGCACGCTGTGTTCTGTCCAGGGAGTGCTGATAACATTGTCTCAGCTATCAGCCCTGTGGCAGAACAAAGTGAATTTATTCAGAGAACGGCGGGTGGTCTGTTCTCTGAATACAGCTCCCAGCGGCTCACACGCTACTAATTGGTACTAATAGGCATTAGTACCAAGTAGTAGTTTAAGCCATCTTTTGAGCGATCATCTTTGTGTGTAAAAGGGCCTTTATATCCCAACTGATTTAAGATCTGGATAGCCTGCCATTGTATGGCGTAGTATCCATTGGCTAGCGGTCAGGTGCCTCAGTCCCTGTTGTCTAGTGGTTGAGGGCTTCAGACCGATGCAGTCATCAACTGATCCTGACAGTATCTAGAATCCAGCGACCTAATGCCCCAGTTCCTAGAGTTCAGTAGTATATAAACTGCTTAGTTTTCGGTGCCTGGTTCACAGTTTCTCATTTTGATAGATGGGTATCAGAACTTTTTCTAAACAGAGTCCATAATAAACTAATGCTCCCTGCTGTATATCCATTAATGAAATCCCAGTCCTTACCAAACAAATGGATGAAAACTGCTGGAACAGAAGTAAAAGAAGCAATCAGGAGTCAAAATTTCCAAGAATTCTGCAATTGTAATTAAAATTCACTATTTTATTGGTGATGGATTAAAACCTAGGTCATAATTGCATAGATCTACGTTATAAGACATCAGATTATAATATACTGTATTTTATATCGGATCGTTAGATTCCTTCCTACACTTCTTAATTCTCCCGTCACTTCCCTTCCATAGACATCCCCTATCCGACCCAAGACTATAATGATAAAATCTTCATTTCACTTATGGACTATTTATGGAGTCTTTACATCTTCTGTTTTTTATTTAGTTTTCGCCTTCACCGTTTTTGTCCCTCTTGCTAATAAATAATGCACCATTAATTCGCCTCCCTTTGTGGTCTTAAATTTTAATATTCCACCTGCCCATCTCCATAAATAAATTGCCTGATGCCAAGTACGAGCCATGGTCCTAATGGAATTGTGCCAGGGAAAGGCCAGACCAGTTAAATGTAGCCAAACGATGTGTCTAACGGGGGAAAAGGTAAGGGGTCGAAGTTCAATGCGAATCCAAATTATTTATCTCTGTAATAACATAATAGAGTGAATATATTACTTGTCAGTAACCTTGATGTGAAAAAAAAAATGGGATCGGTGTGAATCTCGGAATATACGAGTCTGTAATAGGCGAGAATGCATGGAAGGAATAAGGCATTTTTTATGGTAATGGATGACCTTCAAGGAAATAACAAGGACATCATATAACAAATAGTCTCATCAACATTTGGATTTTCTTTTTTGTGTATTTCATCCTGGCATTTAAACCCTCAAAAACATAATATATTGTCAAATTGTATGCAATAACTGGGTGCAAATGTAATACGTATATTAAAATAATGGCCAGTAACATGGAATCTGGCTTAGTGCCGGTAATTGTAGCATGTAGACCTCAGTGGTTAAACTGTAAAATGAGGAAATTGGTTGGGGGGCGGGGGCAGGAAGAACATTACCCACTGACCCTCTTAATACCACTTAAGTTGGTCAGGGCTGAGACTGCACTGGCATAGCATTGAACCATAAAGGTCTGGCAGTCACCACTAGGGGTGCAGAGGAGTTTACTGCCCTTGGGAGCAACTGAAGGTAGCCAAAATTTCAATTTATAATTCTAAGCTGAAGCAGGAGATTTGGAGCTCCAGCCACTCGAAAGATATATTAAAGGGGTTGTCCAACAAAATAAAGTTACTCACTACCTACAGGATAGGAAATAGATATCCGATTGATGGGGGTCCAACTGGTAGGACCCACACCAATTATGAGAATGGAGGACCTAAAGGTACCTAAATGAATTGAGCATCACTCATGCATGTGCACTGCTGCTCCATTCAGTTTAATAGGACTGCTGAAGAGTTCATGTGCTCGTCTCTCTCTCGACAGTTTCCTTTGGGCATGTGTGACCACTGCTCCCTTCCACTCATTCAGGATTTTTTGGGACCCCCATTCTCATAATTGATGGTGGTCCGAACATGCTGGCCCCCAACAAGCAGATAGGAGAAAAATTTCATTTCATGGGACAACTCCTTTTACGATTTTAATTAACACAGATTATTGGACCTATTTAGATTGAAACAAAAAGATGACTAGAAGGACAAAAAGTTACTTAAGAGTGTTTCTGGAAATTTACTATTGATGATCTATCCTCAGAATAGGTCATCAGTAGTCCTTAGGCCCGCTGTCAGTGCTGCCAAGCCAGACATCCACATTGAAGTGTAACAGAAGGCATCACTGTCATTAAAATCTATGGGAGGGATGCCTTCTATTACACTTCCAGCCCAAGGATCAGATGATCGGTATGGATCCCAAGCAAAGGACTTCCACCAACCAACTATTGAGAACCTATTTTGAGGATAGGCAATCAAAAGTAAATTCCCAGAACATCACTTTAAGTCAATTTAGCCTACTATTTCCAGATCTCTTCAAATAGTTTATATGTGCACCAAGTCCTATAATGCTATAAATTGCTTAATTCTGCCTGTCCTATGGACTAAGAGGTACAACTCCTCTTTTAGTTAGGCTAACCACATCCTATTTACATACTTCTTCCATTTCTGATGTATTGAAGAGAATGTTAAGTGAGAAGTGAGTCATGGCACACCAAGCTCACCATCAAAATACTAATGACTCGTCTGGTAAGAGAGAGGTATATTCTGAGTATATACTATAAAGGTTGTAATGTTGACTCATCCCAATATGCAGTTAGTCCTCCTATCATCTCTGGAGGTATGTGCCTTGATGTGTGAAGATAATGTCTTGTCAAATATGTCCTTGTAGATGAAGTGACCATGACCCCAGAGCAATTCTCCTCTAACAATATCACAGAGTAATTACAGATATGCCCTCTAGGTTATTACAAATCGATACAATTTTGACCTCGATCCTAATTTATCAATCAGTGTCCTGTGAAAGTTATTCTATCAACATCAAAGAATTCTGAGCTCTCAGCTAAATGAAACATTTGGTTCTCAGGTATGAGCTGGTCTTGTAGAGCTGGCAATCGAATTGGGTTGAGACAATGGGGTAGATGACAAGTAAGCAGTTAAAACTATGCTATGTACTGGAACGTGTAGACGTTAAATGGCTCATAAGGTATGTTCAATACAAATTTCTATTCCACCCAATCAAATTTCATGGACTCGGATCTTGATCACTGATAGTAGTCATCATATGCCTGATAAATGGCCTTCAGATCTTCTAAAATAACACAAATCTGAAAATGACCAAATTATGACCATCAACTTACAAGGACATTGACCTTTGTACATCGCTTAAGAAAATTAAGGGAACATTGAAATCAAACATCAGATCTCGATAAGTAAGAGTCAAGTTGAAAATCTTCACTGAGGAGTGTTCCTGATCCCCTGGTCCATTTTACAACCATCCTTAATCATCATCCAAGTGAGGAGTGCAACAATTGTTACTACCCTACTCTACTACAGCAGATGGGTTCATTGGGGCGGCAACAAGTTGTTAGTCCTACTGTCTCACCATGGTTGAGTCCATTTTTGTCTCAAACCTTCGAACCATGGGAAGTGTGGAACTTTGCAAGAATCCTACTCACCAAAGCCATCACAATGTTGGCAAAGTGGGAAACCTGTCCAATAGCCACACTATTCTTCATTTCTACAAATGATATGTGATGGGTGAGTGAATATGAAATTGGGTCCTTAACCAGGAAGAGGAATAGTATGATGATCTTATTGGGTTGATGGGCTGCCACTCCTCTATGCACAACCCTACTCAAAGATCTGTATTAAAGAGATATAGAATGATCAATATGATCACAAAACAAGTCAACATGCGAATATGTTTCCTTAATGAGAAGCAAAACTAGTTCAATGGGAGGAAACCAAGGTGACGGCAAGTCAGGCATACAAACTCCATTAGGTAGGTTTGGAACCCAAAGCTCCAATTTTAGGGCCAGACATATGAACCACTTTTCTGCCCTGCTATTAATGAGTGTAAATTGGAATAAAGAAGGTTCCAAGATAACATCAGATGACCTCAAAATTTGGGAATCCTCTGGTAAGATACTCAAGAGCCAAAGGTCAAAACCCTTCTTATATGGTATTACGTGTCTGTTGTTATGTTGTTTAGCTATTGAGCTGTAAGATTCCTCATGTATGAGCTGCTGATGGCTTTACCCAGAAAGAAATGAGATAGGAAGATGAAACTTTATATTTATTCCACATACTCTCCACTGATGCCAACACACTTCTTATATCGGTATTCCAAGTTCTGTAAGCCTTGTCAATAGAAGGATTTCGGTTGTGCCTCAAACCAATCATCCGTAACAGCCATGGCATTAGAAATGGTGTGGCGTTTGGTCCCCTTGAGATGTTTCTTCAGGTTTGGAAATAGATGATAGTCGGAGGGAGCTAGATCTGGTGATTAAGGTGGGTGGTCAACCAGCTGGAAGCCTAGCTCCACCAGTTTTGCCGTGGTCGCTTGTGCAGTGTGAGCGGAGGCGTTGTCTTGCAGGAACAAGATTCCTTTGGACAGCTTGCCGTGCCTTTTGGCCTTCAGAGCTGCCTTCAATTGGTCCAAAAGTTCAATGTAATACCCTGCATTGATGGTGGAACCATTTTGAAGGTAGTCCACTAGCAGCATGCCCTCCTTATCCCAGAACACAGATGCCATCACCTTAGTGGCTGAACTTCTTTGGGCGAGGACAACCACTGCGCCTCCACTCTTTTGACTGCTCCTTGGTTTCAGGGTCATACAAATAAATCCAGGTCTCCTCCAAAGTGACCAGTCGATCCAGGAAGTTCTTATCAGTCTGGAAACGCTGACAAATGGACCGGGAAGTTTTCACTCACATGCTTTTCTGATCTGTTGTCAAACATTTGGGGACCTACTTTGCAGATAGCTTCTTCATGTTCAGATGTTCATGGATAATGACACAAACACGTTCACAAGAAATCCCCATGATGTCTGCTATTCCTTTAGCTGACATTGGCCGATTCTCCAGTATGAGGTTGTGCGCAGCATCGACGATCTCCGGAACAACCACCTCTCTCGGTCGTCCAGGACGTTCCTCATCATTGGTGCTGAAGTGGCCCGTTTTAAATTTGGCAACCCAGTTCTTAACTGTAGAATATGAAGGGCATTGATCCCCCAATGTCTGCGACATATCACCATGAAGATCCCTCGCGGACTTTCCTTGCAGAAACAAGAATTTTATCCCTCCTCTGCTCTCATTTGCTGTGAATATCGCCTTAGACTCCGCCATTTTGTTTTCCCGCGCGCCGAGATCACTGTTGCTATAAGCTACAAACACAACATTTTGAAAACCTATATTAGACACATAAGGCTTTCATGTAATGTAACATTCGTTACCATAGAAACAAAAAAAGAACACAAAGCCAAAGACTTATCAGCACCCCCTCGTATATGGCAAGGGAAATAGGAATAACACAGTTGGTGAACAAATCTTGGACATCTTCGTGTTGCACAGAGGGCCCCTGTTATACAACTATTGAGGTGCTTAAGACCAAACATCGGCTTCGTTTATACAAACTTCTTACCATTATACTTACCTGGCAGGGGAGATACCATGATCACTAAGGTGGTTCTCCCAGGGTGAGGCTCATCCATTGCACTCCGGGTGTGCTGACCCCTGCGATTTCCCCAAATGCGGGAAACTCGACTGCATAATTTGTGGTAGTGGGGGACTCCGTTCGCGAAAAAAAAAACAAAAAAAAAACAAAAAAAAAACTTCTTACCATTCATCCACAGACGAAATAGGGAGTATACACATTTTTCTCATTCTATCCAGCAGATGCAGTTGAACATACAGCACTCCAAAAAAATAAGGAAACACTTAAGTATTGCAGTATAACCCCAAATCACTTGAACTTCAGGTATATCAATCTGTCCAGTTAGGAAGCAGAAGTGACTGTGGATCAATTTTGCCTGCTTTGGTGCAAATGAAAGTGACAACAGGAGCGCCGGAGAGGAACAGCAAGACATGGGATAGTTCCTCTCCTCTTATCCTTCCTGACGGAATCTTCTCTGGTTTTGTGTTTAGCTAGTGCCCTTCAGTGCCTCATACTACCAGTAGAGACATCTGCAGCCCTATCAGGTTGCACAGGTACAGTGGACTTCACCTTTATATAGGGGCAACGTATGACTTTTCGCAAGACCTGCTTCTGTAACACCTCGTTTACAAATCTTTCTTTTTTTAAAGACATAGGTGCAAGAAAACAGTAACCATACCGTATTATAACAAAGTCAGGCATCATTCTTCATATAACCCCTGGGTCAGGAGGGTTGTTGTGTCTCCTCTTAAGGAGAGCATCCAAAAAGTGTGTGGAGACACCTAGGGGGTGAGTGGGTAGGGGGATGGCATAGTCTCTCCCGAAGGAGGGAGAACACCCAAAAAGGGTTTGGGGACACTTAGAAGGTATGTGAGGAGACTTATAAGGCTGTGCAAGCTGGGTAATTAATTTAAATAAGGAAGATGGAATTACTACCTCTGTAGCACCACCTATTGGATGGCAGCATTTCTTCATATCAATGTCAGACCCTTTCTACAGGTCTGTATAACAATGATTGGCAATAGGAAACCAAGCCAGAAAACCATACACAGACAGCTGTTTCGGGGTGTTTGCCCCTCATCTTTGTACAGTAGGTTTCTGGCATAGCCGGTGAGAGGCCTCTTACAGTTGCACCCATGTGCAGGTTCATATAGCTCTTGCAAAGAGGAACAAACTGGGCCCCCTCTTTTCATTAGTCCACTTGAAATTCTGTAGTATATGCAACTTTAATTTAAGCCTTAAAGGGGCTGTCTGGTTGTAATCTATTGGAGGCCTATCCATAGGACAGCTCATCAATAATCGATCAATCGAGACCCCACCAATTAACTGTTCGTAAGGCTGGTGTGCTTCTGCACTGAGCAGATTTCTGCAGGAAACAGATGGCTCTGTCCCTACAGGTGTGGCCAGGCTTGGTATTGCAGGACAATTTCCAACTGAAGTGAGTAGCTGATTTGCAGGGCCCTGGGAAATGGACCGTGCTGATCTACTATTGATAGCCTATTCTGAGAATAGGCCATCAGTAGTTTACAACTGGACAACTCCAAAATTAGAAAAACACCCCATCTGTCCATAGATCGTATTGGTGAGTCCCCACTCATTTCAATGTAGCCGAGCTGCAAAGCCAGACCCAGGCCATGGACAGACGTGGCGCTGTTTTTACAAAAAGGCAGCCATGTTTTTCTAATTCTGGACAATTCCTTTCAACCTTGCTTAGAAAGTCTCCTAGATCCAGTCTACACATGATGAGCTTTTAATATTACTCTCCAAGTATCACGCAGCCCATTTAGAAACGCTTAGGTGGTCTTATCTAAAAGAACGCGATCCTTCGATTCGCCATTACAGCTAATTACGTTTTATCTTTATATAAATCTCCGCTCTCCTCTCTATACATGGAAGATATGGCGGCGATATAAAAGCTCTGAGTGCAGCCATTAACCTTCTAGTTAATATGTTGCTCATAAGGATTTCTAAATTAGTGGTTCAAATGAGGCCCATAAATTACGTGTAATAATAACCAGTCGTCATTTTTCTGCTGAGAAAAAGCGCTTTAAGAAATATTTGCCGCGCCGCCACCTATGTTCCAATCCGTTTGCAATATAACACTTCTGCTAATATTAAAATGGCAGCTGGCCTATAAATTGTGAATCATTAGCACACCCTATTGATTTTTACCTCCAAGCAGTGTCGGCAGCCGCAGCCGAGCGCAAGGCCTAAATATCACTCTATTGAATTGAGATTCATTTCCTATTTCAGGGTCAAAGACCGGGACCTCCTGAGCACCAACCTCTATCAGACTGGGGCTGATCAATACTTGAAGATAAATTTGGTTTTGGCTGTAAGTGATCGTAAAAACTGCGAAAAACAAGAGGCTGTTGAGCTTGTGGATCCTCGAAAATGGACCAGCATGAAACTAAATGATGGATGACATTGTCCTATGTTGTGTTAAGGTACTTCAGGCCCCCAGAGGAAAGGATTCTGAAGGCCCACCTTACAACTCTATAAAGCAGTGTTTCTCAACTCCAGTCCTCAGGACCCCTCAACAGGTCATGTTTTCAGGATATCCTATAGTAAGAACACCTGTGGCAATGTCTGAGGCACTGGCAATAATTACATCACCTGTGCAATACTGAGGAAATCCTGAAAACCTGACCTGTTGGGGGTCCCTGAGGACTGGAGTTGAGAAACACTGCGTATAAAGCATGGACATATCCTATAAACTCAGACAGTGACCTATCAGCTTTAAGTTGCCCATACACCTTCAATAGCCGTCGGCCCAAGACTTGTTCGACCAACAGCTATTTCTCCCGGATTGCCTATACACATGAGCAACATGCCCCACATACTATAGTCCCACATACTATAGTCAGCCAGTCGCCCTAAAATCGGCATGTTTGGCTGACTTTTCTCTAATGTGTATGAGGGTGGACGCACACTTGCGATATTTTCTCTCTTGCGCTGCGAGAGCACGAGAAATCCCCGCCTGCTGAATACTACACAGAGCAGTTCAGGAGAACTGCCAGCCGGACGTGGCTGAACTCCGTCTGCAGGGAAAAGCTGAGTATACATTTTTTTTTTTTTACACATTTTAGGATGGTTTTCAGGGAAGGGCTTATATTTTAAGCCCTTCCTAAAAATTCATCCCGCGCTCGCTGGCAGCCCATTGCTTGCAATGGAGCCGGCTGTATTGCCGGCTCCATTGAATTCAATGGGCGAACATCGTTCTCCTCTGCCACAGCTGTGGCAGAGGATAACGGGTAGCGCTGGGCCGTTTCGCCAAAAATGCTGCTAGCTGCAGATTTTTCGGCGAATTGTCGGGCCCGGTCACGCGATTTGCGGATGCGCATCCGTCGTGCGATCCGCAAATCGCGCGAAAAAACGCCCGTCTGACTGAGGCCTTACTGTGTAAAAGCAAACCGTATACAGTAAGCGCACCCTTGTGGTGACTGCAGGCAAACCAAACGTTATCTCTTAACTTTATGTCCGTTCAGGAGATTTGGAGCTCTGTATCAGAGAAAAGATAATAAAGATATATTAAGGACTTGATCAGCGCAGAAAAGAACGGCGTTCAAGGGTAGAGATTAACTTTAGCTGTTTATTCCCAAATATAAAGATATTTTCGGTGATATTTAATGTTTATGTGAGAAGGAAGAGTGGACAAAGACAGGATTACCGCGGGCCATAAAGATGGGAGATGTTAACATTTTACAGCAGGATCGTTTTACATATTTCTGTTCTGCCTTTTTGTATAATTAAAGCCAGTGGAGTCTCATTGAGGCCATTAACATGGGATGCGGCTGGAGAGGGCGGACTTGGAATATCTTATTGTATTAAACAAATGACAACTCCAAGTGGGTGAAGTGAGCGGCCATAAATCCTGCCTCCCATCAGCTTTTTTCTGGGTGATCACATTAAATAAATTTGCATGCCTACATGGAGTTTTCTCACTGCCGTATACCCAACATGCATAAATTGCCACGTAAATGGGAAAACCAATTAAATCATGCAGCTTCCGTCGACTCCCTGAATATTGTCTTTCTGCATTACATTTTTATGACTATAGTGAACATACTAAGTGCAGAATATAGTCAAAGACAAAATACATTGATACCGTTGTATTGCAGCCCATAGATAAAGCCTCCTCGGTCTCCCCGTTCCGACATCTTTGAGCCCCATCACTTGGTTTATAGCGCTCAAAGGTGATGACTGTGTCCCTTTAAAGGAAGTCTATTAGCAATTTTTTGTACTATAAACCCAATGTCCTGTACAATGTGCGATGTTAGGCCTTAGTCAGACGGGCGATTTTTCACGCGATTTGCGCATGCGCATGCGTCCGGCGATTTTATAAAACCATTGCTTTGCAATGGTATCGGACACATGAGCGCTTTTTATGCGCTCGTCCGATAAATTATAGAACAAAAAAATCGCAGAACGCACCTATCTGCGATCTGCGATTCCTGTTCTCTTCTCTATATGCACTCAATGGGGCCGGCGGCTGCAGCGCCGACCCCATTGAGAACATATAGAAGACAAATCATTCTTCTCTGCCACAGCTGTGACAGAGAAGAATGATGTTTGCCCATTGAATTCAATGGAGCGGCAATACAGCCGCTCCATTGAAAGCAATGGGCTGCCGGCGTGCTCGGGGTGAATTGTCGGGAAGGGGTTAAATATATAAACCCTTCCCTGCAATTCATTCTAAATGTGTTAAAATAAAAAAAAATTGTATACTCACCTTTCCGCTGCAGCCGGAGTCCAGCCGCGGCCGCTGTCAGTTCTCCTGAACTGCTTCTTGGCACTATTCAGCCGGCGGGGCTTTAAAATCCCCGCCTGCTGAATGATCTGCCTCTGATTGGTCACAGCCCTGACCAATCAGAGGCTGAAAACACTCACACACCCATTCATGAATTCATGAATGGGTGAGTGACTGCTGCCTCTCAGCGCTGAGCCAATCAGGGGCAGGTCTGACTCACATCCATTCATGAATTCACACCCACTGCAGGACGGCCACGCGGAGCTCCGGCTGCCGGGGAAGGTGAGTATACAATTTTTTTTTATTTTAACACATTTTAGGATGGATTGCAGGGAAGGGCTTATATATTTAAGCCCTTACCGACAATTCATCCCGGGCTCGCCCGCAGCGCATTGCTTTCAATGGAGACGGCTGTATTGCCGTCTCCATTGAATGCAATGCGCTGGACAGCTCCGGCCCGTTTCTAATGAAACGCGGCTAGGAGCAGATTTTCGGGCGATTTGCGGGCGACTTGCGCGCACCGGTCACGCGATTTGCGGATGCGCATCCGTCATGCGAAAAATCGCCCGTCTGACTAAGGCCTTAAGTGGCATCCAGGGGCATAACTAAAGGCTCAGGGGCCCTGATGCAAAAGGTGAGCTGGGGCACTCCCTCTATCTGTTTCTGTACCCGTACCCATACCTAAACCATGCTGCACAGAGACATAACTTGAAGCTTCTGGGCCCCAATGCAAAACCTGTAACAGGGCCCCCAACTATAATGCTTTATTCATAGTACTGGGCTCCCCATATGGAGAAGAGAGGCCTTATGGGCCCCCTAAGGCTCCTGGGCCCGGGTGCAACCGCATCCCCTGCACCCTCTATAGTTACCGTCCCTGCCATGCAGGATAAATGCGTTATTTTGATGGATCGGACTTTTATGGATGCAGTGATACCTTTGTTTATTTTGATATTTTAATTATAAATATGTCAAAAGGGCTTTTTAAAAAACTTTTATTACCTTTAATTTTTTTAAAATGATTAAGACTTTTTTTTTTACTCATTTTTACTTTTTTTTTGGTCCCTATGGGGTATTTGAATTTGCAATCATTTGATCTCTCCTGCAGTATAATGTAATACCATAGTATTAGATTATACTGCAATCTGACGGGCAGTCTAGGTAATCTGCAATGGCAGCCCTTGAAACTCGTCAGAAGGCCCCCGCTGCCATGACAACAGAACGGCACCCCGCAATCATTGCAGGACCCTCGTACTCTGATTGGGGTATTTAAATGCCACAGTCAAAATTGCCGATGGCATTAAATGGGTTAACAGCCGCAATTAGCTGCAAAGACAGCCAACATCTAAATTGTATGGAGCGGGATCGACCCCCAATCCAACTGCATACAAACCCTGAATCTACATGACATAACTGTACGTCATGGAGTGTTAAGGGTTAAAGGGGTTCACAAGATAGGTCATCAATAGTGAATTGTTGGGGAATCTGGCACTTCCGCCTCCAACACCGGGGTCGGATGTGAAAGTGTAATAGCCACTTCAGCTCCCATTAATTTCAATGGGGGTGAAGCCAGTTATGGCACTTCCACTCTCATCCCTGATGGGGATGTCTGGACCCGCTGTATTGACAGTGAGCTGGGTGATCAGGTGATTCCTAGGGATCCAGAGTGGAGAGTCCTCGGCGATTAACTATTGATGACCTGTCCTGAGGATAGCTCATCAATAGTTTTTGCCTGGAAAACATTCAGCAATCTCCGGGTGTTCCCCTCGGGTGTACTTACCAAAAACGAGAGCAGAAAATTTTGCCTAATTCACCACTTATCGCGTCCTTGTGGTTCATCTGTGAATGACGGGATTTTGCTGGAGGACTCCTCTGCATTGAACATTTCTTTTGATGGCGCTGTCTCCCTGGTTAGGGAGGCTGGTCGCGGGGCACTCTTGGCAAATTCTGAGTTACGGCTGTTGCCTGTGCATCCAGAATGTTATCATTTGCTGGGTCGTCACTGATGGTATCACTAGGACACCTACCTCCCGATGGTTGCTCTATATTGTGCCAGCTATTTGAACCTTTTAGTTCCTTTTTGAAGTGGGTGGTACGATAGGAGACCAACTCTCCTTCCATCATTCACTACTTGGATGATTTTCTTTTCACGGGCTCAAGATACAGCGTTTTATGTAGCTTCCTTTTGAACAGTTTTCAGGCTTTATGCAACGTTTTAGGGTTCCTGTCGCAAAGGACAAGACAGAGGGTCCCGCGCCGGTCATGTTGTTTCTCGGTATGGAGACTGCCTCTGAGGCAAAATTGCTGGATTTGGTTGAGTTTTTTTTTCAGTTTCTAAGGTTACGTTTTACCATATGCAGTCGTTGCGAAGGCTCCTGGTTTTCATCTCTTGGGTCATGCCAATGGGTTGGATTCTCCCCTGGCATTTTTCGCTGGCCACCATGGAGGGTGACGTTTCTGAAACACTGTATCAGACTTACCCAGTTTCTCAAGGCTGCCCTACTGGTGCGGGGGATTTCTTGCACAATTATAATGGAAGGACCTGTTTTCAGGCCCCAGAAATCACTAGTGTCGAGTTGTTATCAGTGATGGATGTGGCGGGTTCTGACGGCATTTGGGCCATATTCGGGTCACAGTGGTGTGCCGATGCTTGGCCACTGCATTGGCAGGAGTCTGGACTATGCTGTAACCTGACCTTGATGGAGCTTTTTTCCTATTGTAGTGGCAGTGGAAGTTTGGGGAAATCGTTTCGGCAACCAGAAGGTTTGTTTTTGGACGGATAACATGGGTATTGTGCAACGTATTAACTACCAGTCATCGTTTTCCCTTCGAGCTTTAGCCTTGCTTTGGCACCTGGTACTATGGTGCTTGGAGACAGCATGGTAAGGCCGGGGCAGAGTGGGTGTCCCAGGTGGGGGACCGACCTGTGCAGACGGAGGGAGGGTGCTCAGCTGGAAGACACTTTAGAATAATATTATGGGGTCTAGGGGTATCAGGCTTGATGGCCCAATGGAAGTTTTTGGGATTAGCCTTTTTATTTTCAATTACTGGGTTGGGCTCATGTCACAAAAAAATTCTTTGTAAAGCAAGTGTTAAAGGGGCGAAATGAGGGAAAAGAAGCCAGCACCACACTCCTATGAAAGCTGTCCAAAAGAAAATCTGTCTGTGTTGCCCATAGCAACCAATCACAGCGCAGCTTTCGTTTCTTATACTGCTGAGGTAAAATGTGATGTACATATATTGCAGTCTTAGGGCTTAGTCACACAGGCGTTTGTTCGCACGCATTTTTGTGCGCAAAACTGATGCGCACAATAAAAATATTGCATGACCGAAGCCAGCGCCACGGCTGAAAAAAACGCTGCCAGCAGTGTTTATCAGCCCAAAGGGCTCGGTCACACGGGCGTTTTACACTCAAAAGAGCGCGTCCCGCTATCCTTTGCCAGAGGAGAGCGATGTTCTCCCATTGAATTCAATGGAGCTGGCAATACAGCCGGCTCCATTGAAAGCAATGGGCTGCCGGCAAGCGCTGTAGTAATTTTCCCTTCCCTGAAAACCATCCAAAAACAGTGTAAAGAATAAAAATATATATATACACTCACCTTTTTGCAGCCGCCAGGGACCAGCCGGGTCCACCCGGCTCTTCTCCTGAACTGCTTTCTGTAGTATTCAGCAGGCGGGGATTTAAAATCCGCGCCTGCTGAATGGGCTGCCTCTGATTTGTCCCAGCCCCCAGCCAATCAGAGGCAGCACTCATTCACCCACCCATGAATTTTTTACACTTTTTTTGGATGGTTTTCAGGGAAGGGCTTATATTTGAAGCCCTTCCCCAAAAATTACTACAGCGCTTGCCGGCAGCCCATTGCTTTCAATGGAGCCGGCTGGATTGCCGGCTCTATTGAATTCAATGGGAGAACGATCTTTAGTATATGTCCTCAATGGGGTCGGCGCTGTTGCCGCCGGCCCCATTGAGCGCACATACAAGAACACCGATTTGCGCAGAACACAGTTACATGCGTTCTGCGAATCGTTGTGTTATATAATTTTCGGCACATCCGCATAAACAACGGACATGTGACCGCTCCCATTGCAAAGCATTGGGTATATATAGATGCGGATCGCAAGTGCATCTGCAAATCGGGCAAAAAACGCCCGTGTGACTAAACCCTTATTCTTATTAACCCCTTAAGGATGCGGGTCTTCTTTCTCTCTTGGTTTCTCTTCCCAACTTCCAAAAGATCATAACTCTTATTATTCCTTAGCCGTAGCGTTTTTTAAAAATATTTTCAATGGTACTATTTAATGTACTGAAAAACGCAAAAAAATTCTAATTTTGTCCTCTTTGGGGTTATTGTTTTTACAGTGTACATACTGCCACACCACAGCCAAAATTACACGCTACCTTTATTCTGTGGGTCAGTACTAACAGGACAATAGCAAATATATATAGTTTTTTTTGCTGTACTATTTTTAGAAAAAAGAATAAATACACACAATATGTAATATATATATATATTTTTGTTATTTTTTCCTGACTGCCATAACCTTTTTTTCTCCTTCCGTTGATGCACCGTTAAGAGCTCGCATTTTGTGGGGCGATCTGTGGTTTCTATTGGTACCATTTTGGAATGCATACAGCTTTTTTAATCGCATTTTATTAAATTGTTTCTTATGGCCGCCTGCAGACGGCCGGGTCGGATCCCGCTGCGAGAATTCTCGCAGCAGGATGCGGTCCCGTGCCCCTGCAGAGGCCTGCGGCTCACCCGCTCCCGGCGTCTCCTCTCTGCGCTGTGTGCTGGCTGCCGCCCAGCCGGCACATGTGCAGAGAGGAGCCGGACCATCGCCACTGACATTTCTGTGTGGGCCTCTGCGAGACCCACACAAAAATAGAGCATGCCGCGATTTGTTTTCTGCGTGTGTCTTTACGCGGACAAATCACGGCCGTCGGCTTAGGATTGCGTTATCTAATGCAATCCTATGCAGGCAGGCACAGGCGGGAAATCCCACCGCGGAATTTTCGCCCGTGTACAGGGGGCCTAAAAAGTTTCTAAAAACAAAACTGTTCACTGTTTGGAATAAACAATGCATTATTTTGATAGGTCAGACTTTTATGAATGCAGCAATACCAAATATTTTTTCTTTGTGATCTTTTATTTTTAATACTAGCGCACCCGTCGCGCGTTGCTGCGAAGACAGACATACATACATTCGTTTTTATATATCTAGATAACAACCAATCACAGCGCAGCTTTCAAGTTACCTCAGCGGTATAATATATAACAACCAATCACAGCACAGCAGCTTTCATGTTACCTCAGCAGTATAAGAAATAACAACCAATCACAGCACAGCTTTCATGTTACCTCAGCAGTATAAGAAATAGCAACCAATCAGAGCACAGCTTTCATGTTACCTCAGCAGTATAAGAAATAGCAACCAATCAGAGCACAGCTTTCATGTTGCCTCAGCAGTATAAGAAATTGCAACCAATCACAGCACAGCTTTCATTTTACCTCAGCATTCTCAATATCCAGCAATTGTCTTGCGACACGTTCGGCGGATGCATCATTTTGTAGTTGAACACGCATCCCGTTGCTTGTTATGCCTTTTACTTTTGTGCTTGAGATGGAAATCAACCGATCTTTGTCTGGGGGGCATAACTGTCGACGACGCTCGCACACGCGCCACCTATCGTAGGATAGATGTACTATGCCAGTAACCTTCCCAGGAGTGTACTCAGCAACTTCCCAAAGTTTCATGGTGATTAGATGAATGGTGTAGTGGCGCCAAAAGGACAGACAGACAGACAGACATTCCTTTTTATATATAGATGACAGAATTAGAGAGAATTAGATTCCGTACGTAAAATTTGGACGCTAATTCTTTTGCGCATAATATTGAATAATCGAGCTGGGATCCATTAACTTTTCCTATTTATGACATAATCAATGCTCGTGCCAAATTTCAAGTTTCTATTACATTGGGAAGCGAGAAAATTAGATTCCGTACGTAAAATTTGGACGCTAATTCTTTTGCGCTTAAAATTGAATAATCGAGTTGGGACCCATTAGCTTTTCCTATTTATGACATAATCAATGCTCTTGCCAAATTTCAAGTTTCTATGACATTGGGAAGCGAGAAAATTAGATTCCGTACGTAAAATTTGGACGCTAATTCTTTTGCGCATAATATTGAATAATCGAATTGGGACCTATTAACTTTTCCTATTTATGACATAATCAATGCTCGTGCCAAATTTCATGCTTCTTCAACATCGGGAAGTGAGAGAATTAGTGGCAATGATGGAAATCGAACGATCTACGGGGGGGGGGGGTCGTAACTGTCGACGACGGACGCATGCGCGCCATTTATCGTAGCATAAATGTACTATGCCTATAATCTTCCCAGGAGTGTACTCAACAACTTCCCAAAGTTTCATGGCGATCGGATGAATGGTGTAGTAGCGCATAAAGGACAAACAGACACACAGACAGACATACATTCAATTTTATATATATAGATGTGAAAAGGTTTTTAACTTTTTGCATCCTTTATTTTTTAGAATAATAAAAAGAAGACTTTGTTTCTGATATTTCCTATTGGGGATTGGAACTTGCGATCGTTTGATTGCTCATACAGTATAATGCAATACCATAGTACTGATAGACATTATAGTTCATGGCAGCATTTGTTCACAAGGCTCTGGACTGCCATGACAATTTAAAGGGTTAACACACAATCAGTGTGAACACTGATCTGATTGTGGCTGTTGCAGGAGGAAATCAGCTGTCAAAGGCCGCCAGCAGCTATCCTGTAGTGAGCAGTATTGGCTCCCAAACCTGCTCCATACAAACCCCACACCTGAAGGACATATATGTACAGTCTTTAGAATCAAGGGGTTAATGTATTGTAGGGGTGCACTACAGAAGATGGCCTGTAGGGGGCAACAGACAATCAGTCTGGTGCCTGAAGTAAGGGGGAAAACACCCACAGGTGTGGTCAGTGATATAAAAAGGGTTGTTCCTACTGCAGTGGGGGAGTGTCTGGCTGAGAAGGCCAGGAAGACAGCTCAGTGGAGCTACAGGACTGTTAGCCCAGAGAGTGTGGCTGAGAAGGCCAGAGGTGGACAGGGAGACGCCCCTCACCTCAACACCTAAGAGAGTGTCTGGCTGAGAGAGCCAGGAAAAACAGCTCAGTGGAGCTGGAGGGCTGCCAGGCCCAGTGTGTGGCTGAGAAGGCCAGAGGTGGACAGGGAGACGCCCCTCACCTCAACACCTAGCAGAGGTGTGTGTCTGGGAGGACCAGACTTTAGCTAAGGCTGTGTTGTGACCAGACTGGGAGCTACGTGGTTCCAGCAGGACCCCTGGAGTATGCCTGCCCGTGGACTAAGGGTCTGAAGGAACTAAAGACTGAGGAACAGCTGCGCTCTGGACATCCACAGGTCTGTGCAAAGCAAATGGACTTGCTATTGCTGTACTTTCAACCCTGTGGAGGACCATATTGAAGGGTCTTTGAAAAGGACTGTGAAGGGACGTTATATGGAAGAGACTTTGTTGTTTCAAGCATTTATTATTGCCCTGGAGACCCAGTTGCCTATGTTTCTGTGAATGATTGTGTGTAAATAAACCAAACAAGAAGGAAAGTGACCGTTTGGCGTGATATGTAACCCCCGTGGTGTCACAGTATGAACAGACGCATTAAACCTTATAAAGGGAAGACACTTACAGCCTGTGCAATCCAATGGTTTATCATAGACCTTATGACCCCACAATACACCAGTATGAAATTTAGTAGCCAAGATCCTTACATGCAATCTACAAAAGGAAGCTGCTTTTAAGGTGGGAGTGTGCCCCTCTAACCTACATACTGTGCGCCTGTGCGTAGGAGGCCCATACGTTACACCTGTCCCTTATAGGATGTCAAGTTACGACTGAACTAGCAGATGCGCGGTTATAATATGGTTCTAACAATCTGGGGACGGGGAACAAGTGAAGTAATAATACTTCTGCATATATGCGCTTCTATTAATTGCAGGCCATATGAGTAGGAAGATGATTGAAGGCAGTTTTTGCAGTAAGCTCCTCTGATTTCGGCAGACATCTCTGGATGACAGGCGTATTAGCACTAAGCGCTTACAAAACTCTCCCGGAGCCGCGGCCTGGACGGCGCAGAACTCGCCCACATCTCGCTGTTATTATAATACTTTTTGCAGACCCAGATTTTGACAAGTAAATCTCATATTTTAAACACAGGATTAAAAATTTTTTATTATTCCTCGAGAGGATTAGTCCTCAAAGCCTCAAATCTACAACAGAAACAGGGAAATGAAGAGAGGTCTGTAAATGAGAATTTGTTAGAATTTGCTCTTGAGCCAGCAGAAAAGTGGCAGAATGGACAATAAGTGACCATGGAGGACATGCGTTGTCAGGAAATTACCTGCCCCATAGCAATTAAAGGCCCCAACAAGTGAAAGATACTCCAAACCGGCTGCTGTACAGGGAAGTCATATACATCATGGCTACATGCACTGGCCAGTGTGATCGTGACCAAGTGTCCTCAGAACATTTACCCCTATCATTCCTCACCCAGCTTGGTGGGCAAGTGTTGGAATGCAACAGTAAATGATAGATTATTACATGATGATCATGAAGGGTTTATAGTTTAAAAATCTGATATATATGGACGACAGAACAGCAAAAACTACGGGTGTGAATACTGTTTTTGTTATATTGGTTGTTGGCCATTTGTCCCTATGGTCTTAGATTGGGTAAACCCCGAAATAAAAAGCTGCTCTTTGCATAGGTTGATAGATAGGGATCCAAAGTGGGAGGCTCTTGTCTATTACATGATAGGGGGGTTACCTAAAGTAGACTTTTCATACAGTCATCAGCCATCCTTGAAAGTTCTTGGCTAGAGTACTTGTCCCAGGAAAGAACAAGAACCCTGTGATTCCAACAAAGAACCAGGCCCAGAATCAGCAGTGATAAGTACAACGTAAGCCAATGACTCCTCTAAATGTAAAAATGCTCAGAAAGATCAAGAAGCTTTTAAGGAGCCGATTTATACCCCTGAGATTCGGGTGCAAGAGTCCAGAACAATATCAATCTTACCCAATGAGGAACGTTCTGGACTAACCGTGGCTCCTGCTCCTTAGAGAGTGAAAAAAGACACCAAGACCCAAACATAGTGGGATTTAGTAACACTGTCTGGGTCCGTACAATACCTTCTGCAAACAAGATACCAAGTTCACTCTTCTAAACATCGGGAGGAGAGGGTTCTGATACATCAGTGACAACCTAGAACATCAGAACTGGGACCAGTCCTACCCAGCGAGGAATGTTCTGTAGCATCTACGGTTCCTACTCCGCAGAGTGGAAAAGAATACCAAGACCAAAACATAAAGTAGGGTTCAGTAATATCATCTTGGTCTACACAAAACTGTCTGCCAACGCAGAAGACAAAGCTCAATCCTCTAATCATCATGAGGAAAGGAATCTGATCTCCCAGCCACAACCTGTAACTCTAGAAGCCAAACAAGTCCTGCTCCTCGAGGAAGATTCTGAACCGCCTATGCCTCCTGCCCCACAGGCTGTGAAAGAGGCACCAAGACATCAGCAACAACCCAAAATATCAGAATCTCCAACAGCGGAACCTGAACAGACAAGAGGCAGGTGGAGAAGTGTTTTTTCTTTGAATGCTAAAGAGGGGAAGAAGACACAGGTGAGAAACATTGCCTTAACTTCCCATTACACGGATCTCACCTGCTTCTGATCCATCACTGTCCTTCCAGGTGAGCAGTTTGAGTGGCATTTTGTCTTTTTGGCTCCTTTAAACATGAGGATGTTTCATTGTTTCTTTTTCAAATAGAATCCAGCGATAACATAATAATATAAGCTTTCTGATTGGTTGGGCGGTGTATATATTTAAAGGGGTTGTCCCGCGCCGAAACGTTTTTTTTTTTTTCAATAGGCCCCCCTGTTCGGCGCGAGACAAACCCAATGCATGTGTTAAAAAAAAAAACATTTAGTACTTACCCGAATCCCCGCGCTGCGGCGACTTCTTCCTTACCTTACTAAGATGGCCGCCGGGATCTTCACCCACGATGCACCGCGGGTCTTCTCCAATGATGCACCGTGGGCTCTGTGTGGTCCATTGCCGATTCCAGCCTCCTGATTGGCTGGAATCGGCACACGTGACGGGGCGGAGCTACGAGGACCAGCTCTCCGGCACGAGCGGCCCCATTCACCAGGGAGAAGACCGGACTGCGCAAGCGCGTCTAATCGGGCGATTAGACGCTGAAATTAGACGGCACCATGGCGACGGGGACGCTAGCAACGGAACAGGTAAGTGAATAACTTCTGTATGGCTCATAATTAATGCACGATGTACATTACAAAGTGCATTAATATGGCCATACGGAAGTGCTGAACCCCACTTGCTTTCGCGGGACAACCCCTTTAATGTATCTCTTCCCAATCATTAGAATAAAATATTCAACACTTTATTACTGTATCTTTTTCTTAGAGGACGACCCACCATCTATGGCTTCCGGACAAGAGCCCTCTGAAAGTTACATAAGGCTTCATGTTTGGTTCAACCACGCCATGATTTGTGTCTAATGTCACCATAGTAGAATCACTGCAGAAGCCTGTGAGTGGCTGCGCCATCTTGTGCACAATTAGCAGCATGTGACCGCCTGCCACTTCTGCCCGATTCCATGTGGCAGGTACAGGGGCTGCAGCTCTGGATAGGGAGCAACTTGAATAGGGGAGTATTCATTTTTCCTTCATTTAAAGCCCTTTTATCTTTTTTTTTTTATGTCCCGGAGAACCCCTTTAATGGTACCATTTGTTGATCCATATCACTTTTTGATCACTTTCTATTTCGTTTTTGTAAGACCAGATAGGCAAAATAAAACTTTTCGCCATGGCTTTTGTATCTTTTTTTATTGGTGGGCAAATAATGTACTAACTTTTTACATGAGTCATTAGGAATGCGGTGATACCAAATTTCTGGTGCTTTCTTTTTTTTTCTATTATTATACTGTGAGGGATTAGCATTTAGGATCGGTAGCCACCTGGGCATAAGCAGTCAGAGACAGTGACACATGGGATAAAGTCTTTAGTCCAGGTGTTGCCTGGGTTTATTTCCAAGCAAACAAAACAAAATACAGGCCTTAACTTCAGGCCAAAACAAAGTAAATCCTGCTCGTCTGAGCACTTACTAGACATGTAGCGTTCCTGTCTACACACGGGTAACCAAAAGGTATCTGCGCACAGCCAGCCAGGACTCTTAGACCTGCAAAGGTCTCAGCTCTCCCCTAGGCCCTGTAGGCCCAGGCTTTATATGGCCTGGTACCAGCCCCACCTGGTACGTGGGAGTGACCATCCCACCCTTCACTTTGGTCACTCCAGGAAAAGCCGGCCCGGATTATGTGGCTTGGAGCCACTTACATACTACAACGTGTTAGTAGCTTAATGCTACTAACACTCTACTGCCGGCTTCCTCCACCGAGCCCAGGCTGCTTGGTGGCACGTATCTGCCCAAGCGCTCCCCAAGGCCGCATAGGAGAGCATCCTAGGCGACACATACCTGCCCTCCAGCACCTGGCCGGTCACCGTCTCACATACCCTCCCCCTCTGTTCGAGCCTGTGGGGTCGGACACCTTTCGCCGTCATGCAATGCGTCCTTGATAAGGCATTGGCATTGCCCTGTAGCTTTCCGGCCCTGTGCTCTACCGAAAAGCTAAAATTTTGAAGGGTCAGGAACCATCTAGTGACTCTGGCATTTCTTTCTTTTGCCTGGGACATCCTGGTTAAGGGGGAGTGGTCTGTGATCAGCCTGAAGTGCCGACCTAGCAGGTAGTATTTTAGGGATTCCAGAGCCCACTTGATGGCTAGGCACTCCCGCTCAACGATACTGTAATTTTTTTTCCAGTGGCGTGAGCTTCCTGCTCAGATATATCACGGGATGTTCCTCTCCCTCTACTTCCTGGGACAGAACTGCTCCCAGTCCCACGTCGGATGCGTCTGTTTGGACAATAAACTCTCTTTTGAAATTGGGTGTGACTAACACTGGACGTTTACAGAGGGCCCGTTTTAATTCTTGGAACGCCTTTTCTGCGTCAGGGTTCCACTTGACCATGACTGACTTACTGTTCTTGGTCAAGTCTGTTAGGGGCGCTGCTATGCTAGCAAAGTTTTTCACGAACCGCCTATAGTACCCTACAATGCCTAAAAAGGCTCTCACCTGCTTTTTAGTTGTGGGTTGTGGCCAGTCCTGAACGGCTTCAACTTTATTGACCTGGGGTTTTATAATACCCCTACCTATTATATACCCCAGGTATCGTGCTTCTTCAAGACCCAGGGCGCACTTCTTTGGGTTTGCTGTGAGCCCTGCTTTTCTAAGGGAGTTCAGTACTGCCTGTACCTTGGGTAGATGGCTGTCCCAGTCTTCGCTAAAGATGATGATATCATCTAAATATGCTGACGCATATTGACGATGGGGTTTGAGTATGATATCCATCAATCTTTGGAAGGTTGCTGGGGCTCCATGCAAACCGAAGGGTAGGCAGATGTACTGAAACAACCCTTCTGGTGTGGCAAACGCGGTCTTTTCTTTCGCGCTCTCTGTAAGGGGAACCTGCCAGTAGCCTTTAGTAAGGTCGAGAGTGGAAAAGTACCTGGCATGACCCAGTCTCTCAATTAACTCGTCCACTCTCGGCATTGGGTATGCGTCGAATTTTGACACGTCATTTAGCTTCCGGAAGTCGTTACAGAAGCGCAGAGAGCCATCAGATTTTGGTATCAGCACGATAGGGCTGGACCATTCGCTTTTCGACTCCTCAATTACTCCGAGGTCTAGCATTTTCTTGACCTCCTCTGAGATGGCTCGTCTGCGGGCTTCTGGAACCCTGTACGGTTTCAGCTGAACCTTTACCCCTGGTTCAGTTATAATGTCGTGTTTTATGACACCAGTACGCCCTGGTATATCGGAGAACACATCCGCATTACGTCGTATAAATTCCCTAGACTCTTGCTGTTGGGACTTGGACAGGGACCCTGATACACACACCTCTGGGACCCCACCATGGGGGGTGCTCACTGCAGTCAGGGCTTCTCTGTCCTTCCATGGCTTAATTAGGTTTACATGGTACAACTGTTCTGGTTTCCGCCTACCTGGCTGGTATACCTTATAATTTACCTCTCCGACTTTCTTAATTATTTCATAGGGCCCTTGCCATTTTGCTAGGAATTTACTTTCTAGGGTGGGCACCAACACTAGTACCCGATCCCCAGGGTTGAAGGTTCTCACCTTGGCGGACCGGTTATATACCTGGCTTTGGGCTTCTTGAGCCTGCTGTAAATGTTCTCTAACAATGGGCATGACCGCCGCAATTCGATCTTGCATGAGGGAGATGTGTTCAATAACACTCCTGTAGGGGGTGGACTCGTGCTCCCAGGTCTCCTTAGCTACATCAAGGAGCCCTCGGGGATGTCTACCATAAACTAATTCAAAGGGAGAGAACCCAGTGGAGGATTGTGGGACTTCACGGATTGAGAACATTAAATATGGCAGCAGACAGTCCCAGTCCTTCCCATCCTTATTGACTACCTTTTTTAGCATGCTTTTTAGGGTCTTATTAAATCTCTCAACCAGACCATCCGTCTGTGGGTGGTACACAGACGTCCGTAAGTGCTTAATATTCAGCAGCTTACACAATTCCTTCATGACCTTTGACATAAAGGGGGTTCCTTGGTCCGTCAGGATCTCTTTTGGTATGCCCGTGCGGGAGAACATGTGAAGTAGTTCCTTTGCAATACCCTTGGATGACGTATTGCGTAAAGGAACGGCTTCGGGGTAACGGGTGGCATAGTCTACAACCACTAATATATGTTGGTGACCCCGGGCAGACTTTACCAAGGGCCCAAGTAGGTCCATAGCGATCCGCTCAAACGGCACCTCTATGATGGGCAAGGGCACTAAGGGGCTCCGGTAATGGGGCATAGGAGCTGTTATTTGACACTCCAGGCACGACTCACAGTAACGTTTTACATCACCATGTACCCCCGGCCAGAAAAACCGCTGAAGGATGCGTTCCCTAGTCTTTTCGCTCCCGAGATGACCTCCCAGCACATGCTTGTGCGCCAGGTCTAAGACCATCCTACAATAAGACTGAGGTACCACCAGCTGTTCCACAACCTCCCCACGGACCTTGTCAACCTGATACAACAATTCCTGGTTGACTGCCAGGTGTGGAAACACAATATCAGCCCCTGGAAATTGAGGCTCCCCATTTATCACTTTAACATTTTCCCTGGCTTTTACTAAGGTGGGGTCTCGGAGCTGCTCAGTTCCGAAATTGGCACGTGAGACCTCTAAGTCAGGCATAGCAACTACTTCATCCTGTACCTCCGTCTCACCCGCCAATACTGTTAAGGGAAAGTTATCCTCATTCTCTTGGGTCACCCCTACTGCTGGAACCGTACCCTCAGGGTCAAACGGTTCGGGACACACATCATACACATTTGCAGACAACCCTCGGTGTCGCCACAAGTCCCAAAATAGGGGAAAGTCTCTCCCGAGGTTCACGGTGTGCATTAAGGATTTTACGACGCCCACCTCATGGGTGGCAAGTCCACTCGGAGTATCAAGTCTTACAAGGGCAATAGGATACTCCTTGGTGTCCCCATGCACACAAACAACCCCCATGCGACGGCCGGTGAAGGTTGTGGGATCGACCAGGCTGGAGTGCACCAGCGTAACCAAGCTCCCTGAGTCCAGTAGAGCTGTCACCGCAAAGTCATTCACCTTTAGGTGACATAATGGTCGATCAGTCTCTGACACAGTCTCTGCAAAACATACTGGCCGTGCGAACATCGACCTCCGCCGGGCAGAGTCACAGTCCATTGGTTCCACGGTAAGTGGACAGTTGGCGGCAACATGCCCGGGCTCACGACAGCGCCAACATAGTATGGGGCCCCGGTCCCCTTGGGGTTCTACCCGGGACCGGACTGTCCAGTTGGGACTCCTCTTCTGTCCCACATGATCCCCCTCTGAGCCGCCTCCCTTTGGGACACTTTTGACACCCCTTGCATACGGAACAGTCTTACCAGGGGCTCCAGCCGACTTGCTGTTCCCGGGGTTGGAACGTCCAGGAGGCACGGCTCGCAGTAAGTCCTCCTTGGCTTTATACCTCTCGACGAGGCTCACGAGTTGAGCATTAGTCTCGGCCTGAGCTCTCATGGCCTCCTCATGGACCTTTTGCTGGGTCGCCGTCACTTGTTGCTGCTGAGCAAACGCTTGCTGTTGCTGAGCAAACGCTTGTTATTGTAGCACGTTAACTTGCACCAGCTGCTTTATCAGTTCTTCCATCTTGGCTGTATCTGATGCCTGTGCCATTGCAGCTTTCACCCAGGACATGGGGGTTACAGCACTCTCCAGTCAATCTCTCTTGGGCGGTTGCCCTTAGCAACGGTTCTCCAGCTGCTGCAGCAAAATGTCCATTAATTGGTGTATGTCTCTTTAAGACCGCTGCCCGCATCCAAACACCATATGTGAGGGATTAGCGTTTAGGATCGGTAGCCACCTAGGCATAAGCAGTCAGAGACAGTGACACATAGGATAAAGTCTTTAGTCCAGGCTTTGCCTGGGTTTATTTCCAAGCAAACAAAACAAAATACAGGCCTTAACTTCAGGCCAACACAAAGTAAATCCTGATCGTCTGAGCACTTACTAGACATGTAGCGTTCCTGTCTACACACGGGTAACCAAAAGGTATCTGCGCACAGCCAGCCAGGACTCTCAGACCTGCAAAGGTCTCAGCTCTCCCCTAGGCCCTGTAGGCCCAGGCTTTATATGGCCTGGTACCAGCCCCACCTGGTACGTGGGAGTGACCATCCCACCCTTCACTTTGGCCACTCCAGGAAAAGCCGGCCCGGATTATGTGGCTTGGAGCCACTTACATACTACAACGTGTTAGTAGCTTAATGCTACTAACACTCTACTGCCGGCTTCCTCCACCGAACCCAGGCTGCTCGGTGGCATGTATCTGCCCAAGCGCTCCCCAAGGCCGCATAGGAGAGCATCCTAGGCGACACATACCTGCCCTCCAGCACCTGGCCGGTCACCGTCTCACAATACATACTAAGGGTGAAAGGTGGAGTTTTCACTTTATTTTTTTGGCATTTTTTTACATAGTTTTTTTTTCATTTTTTTGACTTTTGTCCCAATAGGGACCTTGAAGTTAACCACTTTTGACTGTTTTTATATTACATTTCAATACTTCAGTATTGCAGTGTATTACAAATCCTATGAAGCTCAGTCAGAGGCTGAGCCTCATAAGCCACTGCGGCTGGCAGACCTGGAGGCTATCTTCAAGCCTCCGGGTACCATAGCAACCCATCGGGATCCTGCAATTCTGTTGTGGAAATCCAATGGCTGACAGAGCCATCTCTGTCTGTCCTTTGCATGCTGGGGTCCAGAGGCGTAACTTGAAGCTCCTGGGCCCCAATGTAAAACCTGGAAAGGGGCCCCCAACTATAATGCTTTATTCATAGTACTGGACTTCCTATATGGAGAAGAGAGGCCTTATGGGCCCCCGAAGGCTCCTGGGTCCGGGTGCAACCGCATCCCCTGCATCCTCTATAGTTACGCCCCTGCTGGGGTCGCACTGACAGTATCATGAAAAAGGTTAAATGGCGGGGATCTTCAGTTTCGCTGGTCCCTGCTGTTACAGCACAGTAAAAATGCATTTACATGAGCATAATGCCCTTTAATGACCACTGTAAAAAGGCTTATGGGCGGCCATTGAGGGGTACACTATGAAGCAAATCAGTTATAATAGGGCCCTTCGGGTATACGCATTTGGGACCCCCTCATTGGAGAGTTGATGCAAACAAAATGGAAGGGACTATTCTCAGGTTGGGAATTTTAATTTCCTGCAGGTATAGAGCCGGGCATGGACCCTCTGGGTCAATATGAGATCTAATTTACAGCTAGACTGGATTACGAGTTGAAGAGATTATCCGTCCTTCTACCTTAATCCCTGCTATGAGATTTTGTCTTTACCAGAGGGAATCTCCAGATGAAGGGAAGGTTTCCAATGGAAAAAATTGCAGTTATCAAACAGAGAGATTGGCAAGTAGACGGGCAGCGGTTGGTGAGCGGTCACAAGTTAACTCCTTTCACGCAGGACAACTGTAGAAGAACTGATGCTGCTGTGAAGACAAAGGCCGGTCGAACCAAATATTGATGGGATTTCTTGTCTTTTTAGCCACTTTGCATTTTGTTAATTGACAAAAATCAACTATTAACCCTTCTATTTATGAAAGCATTCTAACTTTGTACCATTTTCTTACACACCGCCCTAAGGCAAGCCTCTCACGGGCAGATTTGAATAGTGGAATCCGCAGTTAGCATCCGCACGAGAACCCGCAGCAAATGGCATGCATTGAAAGGTATGTAAAAAAAAAAAAAATCACTTTTTTCTTCACTCTCACGGAAATGAATTATGATTTCCGCAAGCGGAGGAAAAAAATCGCAGCATGGTCTATTCTGCTGCGGACTCCGCACCGACAGCCTTTATTGAAGTCAATAGAGGCTGTCCGACCCACGGCCCATCCGTAATTGACATTGCGGATAGGCCGTGAGTTTCCATGTCATTGTGCCTAGCGACGGCACGGGGAAAGCAAATATTTAAATAAAAAATCTGTACGGTGTATGACCAACGGCGAACGTCCGCGGTCATCCACAGTACAGGGAGAGAAGGCATGCGGGGTCACAACTGAATTCCGCTGCGGCCGAGCTTGCATTAAACGTATCGTAGTATGCTACGTAAAAATTGCAGCGTTTTACTGGTGCATGGAACTGTGTATCTCTGCATATTGTCACGTTTGCCTGCGCATTTACAGCGTATTTTACGCGCCGTCCTGCACTGGCTTCCTGGTTTCTTTTTTTTATTTCCTTCTCATGTCTCCTGGCAACATGCATAAAAAACATCGCACATACACAATGTAATTACGTATGCACTGCATTTCAAGTGCACCCATGTAGAACAATAGGGCTCACACGCGGTAAAGTAGAACATTATGTGCGTAACATGTGCAATAAAAACACGTAAGTGTGAGTGGAACAATAAAGATAAATGTACTTTTACACAAAGCTAGGAGGGATAGCTAACACTAGGGAAGAGAGAGAGAGGATTCAAAAAGATCTAGAAAAGCTTGCACAGTGGGCGGCGACTAACAGAATGGTATTTAACAAGGAGAAATGCAAAGTCCTACATCTGGGCAAGAAAAATGAAAAAAGCACATACAGAACAGGAGGAATTGAGCTAAACAGCAGCACATGTGAAAAAGACTTGGGTATACTAATAGATCATAGACTGAACATGCGTCAACAATGTGATGCAGCAGCCAAAAAGGCAAACTCAATTCTGGGATGTATTAAGAGAAGCATAGAGTCTAGATCACGTGAGGTCATTATCCCCCTCTACTCTTCCTTAGTCAGACCTTATTTAGAATACTGTGTCCAGTTCTGGGCACCCCACTTTAAAAAAGACATCGACAAACTGGAGCAAGTTCAGAGAAGAGTTACCAAGATGGTGAGCGGTCTGCAAATCATGTCCTATGAGGAATGGTTAAAGGATCTGGGAATGTTTAGCTTGCAGAAGAGAAGGCTGAGAGGAGACTTAATAGCTGTCTACAAATATCTGAAGGGCCGTCACAGTGCAGAGGGATCAACCCTATTCTCATCTGCTCAAGGAAAGACTAGAAGCAATGGGATGAAACTGAAAGGGAGAAGACACAAATTAGATATTAGACAGTGAGGGGGATCAGTGAGTGGAACAGGTTACCACGGGAGGTGGTGAGTTCTCCTTCAATGGAAGTGTTCAAATAAAGGCCGGACAGACATCTGTCTGGGATGATTTAGTGATCCTGCACTGAGCAGGGGGTTGGACCTGATGACACTGGAGGTCCCTTCCAACTCTACCAGTCTATGATTCAATGCAAATACGTTCATGTGCGGCTGGCCTAAAACTTTTGCACAGTACTGTATATTTTTTATAGAATGTTAATTCAGCACATTTTGTATATTATGCTGCCATAATCTCCTCTGACTACCAGTACAGGGGGGATGGGGTGATCACCCCATACTTGGTAAGTGGTGATCTAAATTGATCTGCAGCAGAGGAACTCGGGGATTTAAAGACAATTTGTCAGCCCAGTGACTCCCTCCTCTATTTATTTGCCTTTATAAGTCTGCAGGAGAGGTCATGAACACGAGATTAGATGCCTCTATATATCAGGACCCTTCAAAGCTTTGATACCGGCTGCATGATATGGATGTGACTTGGGGTCAGATCTACAGCTAGTAAATAGGAATCATTTCACGGGCAGCAGTGTTGTGTGCTGGAGGTCAAGTGCTTTCAAAATTCATTTGATACCAGGAGTGGAGTGATATCTGGAGTTTAGACCGGCGGTGCTGCATCAGTAGCATATATAAATAAACATAACATGCACTGCACAAAAACATTAAGGGGACACAACCCCATAAGGACGCGGCCCTTTTTTATTTTTATAATTTTTGTTTTCTCCTCCCACTTAAAAAAAAAAAACATAACTCTTATTTATCCATCAACATAGCTCTGAGGGGTGTTTTTTGCGGGACGAGTTGTTTTTTTTTCAATGGTGCTATACAATGTACTGAAAACTTAAAAAAAAAAAACTCTAAGTGGAGTGAAATGGGTTCACGACCTTCGGCGACCCTAAAAGCTCCCTCCATGTTTTTCGGTTTTGCACTGCTTCTTTCAGTTGTGTGATATCCATGAGGGTATCTGCTCTGACAGTATCAGCCATTGTTTTCTTTGGCTGCCGGGTCTTCCTTTGCCACTGATCTGTCCAAGCATTAGAGATTTTTCTAGCACCTCTGCTCTCATTACATGGCCAAAATACGTGAGCCTGAGCCGGGCCATCTTACCCCCCAGTGATATATTGGGTCTTATACGATTCAGGACTTCTCTGTTTGTTACTCTCGTCGTCCGGGGCATACGCTGCAGCTTTCGGCAGCACCACAGCTTAAACACATTAATCCCCCCCCTATCAGCTTCCCTCACAGTCCAGCCTTCACATCCATACATGGCTATGGGGAAAACGGGGGTTTGCACTATCCTGCGTTTAGTTGCTATACTGATATCCCTACTTTTCTCCCAGGTTTCCAGTTCATCTAGGCCCATTTACCGCATGATCACTTCCACATGTAGGTTAAACAAGAAGGGTGAGAGGATGCAGCCCTGTCGGACGCCTTTGCCGATCCCATACCAATCTGTGTTCCCTTACTGTATTCTCACAGTGGCTTCCTGATGGGTATAAAGTGATTTTATTAGCCTGACTAGATGTGCCATCTTGACCTGTGAGAATAGGCCTCACATATGGCCTTTCATGTTTTCTGCTTCGAGTTGTTTGCAGCGCTCATTCCAGTTTATTTCTTTGTCTTTCTTTGACGCTCACTGAAAATCGGCATTTAGTTGTTGAACTTCGTCTTTATTGCTGGCAGCCTTTGCTGCCCTTCTTTTATCGGCTATTCTAAGGGTTTGCTCGGACAACCAATAGCGTTGTTTTCCCTGCTTCTTATACCATGTTTTCCCCAAAATAAGACCCTGTCTTATATTAATTTTTGCCCCAAAAGAGGCGCTAGGTCTTATTTTTGGGGGACATCTTATTATACTTACCTAGTGGGCTCGGTCCGTGGCCCTTCCGCTGCTCTCTGGAGCGCCGGCAGGCTTTCTGCAGTCCTCAGCCACCCACAGAAGATCGCTTTGTGGTTACGGGATTCATAAATCCCACCTCCAGGAAGCAATGGCTCTGATTAGTTCTCGAGCGCTGCTCAGCCAATCAATGTAGTGCCCCATGAACCAATGTGATGGCTGTGATTGGTTCATCCACTTTTATCCCTTTTTGATCACTTTTATTGCATTTTTTGAAAGGCAAAATGAAAAAAATAAGCATTTTGCCTTGGTTTTTTTAGATTTTTTTTTTTCTACGCTTTTTGCCGTGCAGGATAAACAGTGTGTTCAATTTATGCTTGTAAACACGTTCTGCGATCTACATAGATCGTGGCATGTGCAATGGGCTAGACAGAGGAGGGGGCAGGGAAAATTATGGCAGTCACGGTGGCTACGGCTGCTTCCTCTCTGAGCGAATGCACGGCCCTGCATGGCACTGCACAGTGGAAAAATGGCCAATGCTACTCTAGGTGCCACCCGCAGAGTCGGGCAGGCTAAGGTGTTAATTCCCAAAAGGGTGCTACCCGCAGAGTCGGGTAGGGAAAGATGTATGTTGTCATGATGCTAGTCCGTATATGGGTAAAGACTAGAGATGAGCGAGCGTACTCGGAAAAGCACTACTCGCTCAAGTAATTTGCTTTATCCGAGTATCGCAGTGCTCGTCCCTGAAGATTCGGGTGCCAGCACGGAGCGGGGAGCTGCAGGGGAGAGCGGGGAGGAATGGAGGGGAGATCTTTCTCTCCCTCTCTCCCGCCCGCTCTCCCCTGCTCCCCGCTGCGACTCACCTGTCAGCCGCAGCGGCACCCGAATCTTCAGGAACGAGCACAGCAATACTCGGATAAAGCAAATTACTCGAGCGAATAGTGCTTTTCCGAGTACGCTCGCTCATCTCTAGTAAAGACCCATTCCGGACAAAAAGTAAAAATATAAAAAATGGAGAACTATACCATAATGCTGGTAAGTAGTCCTTGTTCCTGAAGCGTTTGTGTGGTACCTCAGTGCAGGATGTTGATGATGGGAAGAGACTCCAGGCAACAGACTTTATATGAAATAACTAACTTTTTATAATTAGGGAGAGAGTATTTGACATAGCAGCAGTAGACCAGATCACGTTACATTTACTTGAGGTAAATGACAACTTTATAGTACAATTTTGGACATCGTTTACGCCTGGACTTTTCTCGGGGACTGTTTCTAGACTTTGAATTAGTGCACTTGACTTAACTTTCCAGCTTTTCTCTCTCTGGCTTTGACTATGGCTTGACAGTAATTACTGACTCATTTTCTTTTCTCCTCTTTCTGTTTCTCTGATCCCTCTCTCTCTCTCTCTCTTAGATAACTTGTCTTGGTAGTATAAACCAAGCTCCCCATCACACTTCATGCTCTGCGATGAGTAGGCAGAGGCTTATGTCTTCTCTCCTCAGTTGCTAATCTCCAACTCCCAACTTCTTCCCAACTGACTGCCCTGCTCCTGACAGGAATCCAAACCCACCAATCACAGGCTTCCTTTCCTGACTAAACCTGGCTAACCACTCCCCCGGCTGTTGCTAGGTGACAGGACTCAGTAAGGGCCGAATGACATTGCCAGTAAACAGGCAGTGGTTCATAGAAAAACCCAATAAGTGATATCAAATACAAATCAAACCTTACAAAGACCACAGAAGTGCGGTAGTACCCAACTCTGCGGTACTACACATGTAGGGGGTTAACAGCGAGGGTCGCTGTTGTTATGTACCCCGGCTATCGCTATTTTTGTTATATCCACTTCATTTTCCCGCCAGCATTTGCTTACTATTAGCCCATATGATACATATGGCCACCACACATTTCCTGCAATGAGCACAGAGAAGCTAAAAGCAGGTAAATTCGATGGACCACAAATCTGGGAACTCATGAAAGACTGTCGTCTCCAAGATTCAGTGGGCAACATTGAGGCGCACGTGCGGTCGTTGCTATGTATGTTTGTAAAGCATTTCCTTGGGAACTATAAGGCCACAAACTACGGTGACCTTGTGAAGAATATACTCGCTTCTGTTCCTGAACACTCGGTTGTAACATGAGCCTCAGATTGTATTATCTGCAGTCATTCCGGATTGTCTTGGTGATGTAAGTGATGAACAGTGTGAGCAATTTCACCTGGAAATAAGGACTGCGAACGATGGGATACGCATATGATGGAGGACTACTGGTGAACCACCCACCGCGAATGTCCAGAAACATCTCATCGCAGGAAATCATAGAAATGTAGTTTTATCGACATGTCTCAATCAAGAAACTCTTGTTTAATTTGTGTTCTTGGCTTCTTGGGATTTATCTTTGTACCTTCAGCTTTTGATTGGCAGTCATTATATAAACACAATACAATACTGTGTTTCCCCAAAAGTAAGACCTAAGCGGATAATAGGCCCTACCCTGCTTTTCAGGGGTGGGCAAGGCTTGAAATATAAGCCCTATTCCAAAAAATAGGCTCTAGCTACACTACGGGACAAAAAAAAAAGCAATACTTACCTAGCAGGAGCAGTCTGGGTCCCTCCTGTTGGTCTCCGCAGTCCGAGCAGGTTTGCTTGAAGTTCTCAGCAATAGCAGAGCATCACTTGCTGGTAACGGGGTTTGTAAACCCCGCCTCCAGCAAGCGGTTGCTCTGATTGGTTCATTGAGCGCCAACTGCGATTGGCTGAGTCACAGTTCTCGAGAACCAATCCCAGCGATTCAATAAACCAATCAGAGCTGGACAGGGATGTAGAAGCACAACAACCTGGTGTCAGGAGTGGCGGAAAGTAGAGCTCTATAAAATGGCCTCCAGTGGGCTACAAGTCTGCATGTTTCTGACAAAACTGTCAGAAATGGACTTAATGAGGGCCAAATATCCTACAGTGGGACCTGTGCACACAACCCAGCACAGTGCATCTCAACTGGTATCAACGAGCTTACATACGACAAGTAGAAGGTGATACAAGAAGTACAGGGGTAGGAGATGTACATGGTAGGCAAAGTAAAGAAATGTGGAGTGCCATAGATAGATGATAGTGCAGGCGTGCAGTGAAAGGAGGCAGGGGGTGGTGAGGGGGGGCTTAGTTCAGATTTGGAATGCTTCTCTGAAGAGGTACGTTTTTAGTGCACTACTGAAGTTCCATGCGTCGGGATTGTCTGGATGTTTTGGGGTAGTGTGTTCCAGAGGATAGGTGCTGCTCTAGAGAGGTCCTGGAGGCGAGCATGTGAGGTTCGTATTAGAGAGGCGCTAAGTCTGAGTGTGTTAGCAGAATGGAGTGCGTGGGCTCGGTGATTTATGGACAGGAGGGAAGCGATGTATGATGGCGTGGTGCCATGGAGAGCTTTGTGGGTGAGGGTCATGAGTTTGAATAGAATTCTGTAGTGCATGGGCAGCCAGTGCAGTGACTGACAGAGACATCCTATCCAGTAACTGCAGTGACTTCCTATCCATCCGAGAAGTGGCTGGATAGAAAGAGGAGTTTAGCTGTCATATTTAGTAGGGATTGGAGAGGGGAGAGTCTGCGGCAGGGAAGGCAGATTAGCAGCAAGTTGCAGTAGTCGAGCCGAGAGTGGATGAGAGTGACGAGTGTCTTTAGCGTGTCCGTGGTGAGAAGCGGACGGATTTTTGCAATACTCCTGAGGTGTAGGTGGCATGTTCTGGCTAGAGATTGGATGTGGGGGGTGAAGAAGAGCTCAGAATCCAGTGTGACTGCAAGACAGCGGGCATGCTGGGTTAAGATGGTGCCGGATACGGAGATGGAGATATTGGGGGAGGTCGGCTGGCAGAGGGCGTAAAGACGAGGTCAGTTTTTGAGAGGTTACATCGAAGAAAAAGGAAGGACATGGTATTTGAGACAGTGGACAGTCAGTGACGTTTTGGAGGAATAGTGCTGAGAAGTCAGGAAGGAGTGTAGTGGCACGAAGTCTATATTTCTGGCCCCTCCATAAATGTCATACATGTCATGTATTTTGTGAGGAAGTACTGTGCAAACTGTCTAGTCTCTTGTTATGTGTATTGCACAGCTGCAGCAAGTAAAGAGTTAATGTCTGAATCTGGCTGGGATATGTCTGGAAAAGTAGCAAATTATGTCCTGTCACGTGGTATGCTAGAGACCATAAGTATAAGTGCCTGAGAGCAAGGTGTGGTCTTCGGGTCCATTAATCATCTTCAATGGAGTGGAGTGGAGTGGAGTGCCGGCCACATGGGGGTACCTTCAACCCTCATGTGGTGAAGAGTGATAGAAGAGAAAGAGAGGTTACCTGAGGTCCCCCATTCCAGGAACCATTAGAGAGAGAAAGAGAGAGAGAGCTGAGTGAGGAGAGTAAAATCTGCTGTGCAGAGATCAAAGTCTGAGTCAAGTGAGTGTCTGTGGAGAGATCCTACCCCATCCTCCTCTGGAGAGTTTCCCCTTCCAGGAGTGGTACCTGGCAGAAAACGTGGACTGCATGACCGATATCATCCTGAGTTTCCTCCATGACCTCGAGTTTACTGTCCTGCCTGCACTGGCGCGTAATTAATCTGTAATCTGTCAAGCTACAGGTAAAGTTTTGCCAGGCTCTGACCGTTTCCAGGGACTGAAGTACTAAAAGTTAATTGTGTGCATGGACATCCCTTATTTCTCTGCCAAGGTTCATTCTGGGGAGTAAGGAAGGGTGGTGTCACGTGTGACAAGTTTACAGTTCACCACATGTATATAGGCCATCCCTGTCGCAGGGTTGTCTGGAAGAGGCCTTGTGGTACTTGTGCCAAGGTTACGTGCATCCCTCAGAGGAGGAGTCTCTTAAAAGCAACTATGACAAGTGACAACTCCACCCACCCAGCTCCTCAGCGTGAGCCTTGTGCTAATGTGGCTGTTGGGATGCTGCAGGAGGTGTATAGCTGGGTGTCATTAGCATAGAGATGATATTGGAGGCCAAATCTGCAGATGGTTTGTCCGATTTGGGCTGTGTACATAGAGAAGAGAAGGGGGCTGAGGACCGAGCCCTGGGGAACCCCAAAAACGAGGGGAAACAGGAAGGAGGGGGAGCCAGCGAAGGAGACACTGGATGAGCAGTCAAAGAGGTAGAAGGAGAACCAGGAAAGAGCAGTGTCCTTTAGGCCAACGGAGCAAAGCATTGTGAGGAGGAGGTCATGATTAATAGTGTCAAATGTTGCAGAGAGGTCAAGAAAAATTAGTAGGGAGTAGTCACCCATCGACTTGGCCATCATGAGGTCGTTTGATACTTTTGTGAGGGCGGCTTGGGTCAAATGTAGGGGCGGAAGCTGGACTATAGGGGGTCAAGAAGAGAGTTTTCAGAGAAAAAGCATATAAGGCGGAAGTAGATCAGGCATTCTAAAAGCTTGGATATGAAGGAGAGATTTGAGATGGGTTAATAGTTGTCAGCGTTAGTCAGGTCATGGGTCGGTTTCTTTAGCAGAGGGGATATGATAGAATGCTTGAGTGAGAAGGGAAAAATGCCTGAGGTTAGGGAGAGGTTGAAAATGGTGGTGAGGTGGGTAATGACAGCTGGGGAGAGGGACCGGAGGAGGGGAGAGGGTCGCTGGTGCAGGTCGTGGGGCGAGGAGAGGAAAGCAGTCTGGAGACTTCTTCCTCTGTTATTGGTTCAAGTACAGATAGTGAATGAGTGATGGATCAGTGCTGAAGAGACCGGGGTCGGAGCTAGTTGTGTAGTGTGTGGTGATTTCTTTTCAGATATTTTTGATTTTCTCTGTGAAATGGGCATCTAGCTCTCCAGCACTGAGATCCGTCATGGGGGCCTGTTCTTTGGGGTTGAGGAGGGAGTGGAAGATGTCGAAAAGTTGTTTGGGGTTGTGTGATAGTGAGGAGACGAGGGAGATGAAATAAACTTGTTTGGCATAAGGGAGGCGCAATGTTGTAGGTTTTGAGCATAAATTTGAAGTGGAGGAAGTCTGTGGACTTTTAACTTTCTCCACAGCCATTCAGCACATCTACAGCACCACCTGATGAAGCGTGTTTGGGGTGTGAGCCAGGGTTGCTGCTAGGAGTTTGCTATTTTGCCCCCAGCCTGGTGTACTCAGCTGAGGGTGTTGTGGTCCATCACAATGGTGAAGTTGTGCCTGTAGAGGTACAGCTGCAGCTTCTACAGGGCCCACACAGTGGCCAGGCATTCCTTCTCTATGGTACGCCACCTTCCTGGGTAGGAGCTTGCGGCTGACATATAGAATATGATGCTTCTCTCCATCCAAATGAAGAACAGCACCCAGGCTATATGCACTGGCATCAGTCTGCACCACAAACCTCCTGGCGAAGTCTGGGACCTGCAGAATCGGGGTACTGAAGAGCGCAGCCTTAAGGGTTATGAAGGACTGTTCATAAATTGGGGGTCCAGTCCACTACCTGAGGCAACTTCTTCTTGGTCAGGTCAGTGAGGGGTTTCACTAGGGCACTGTAGTAGGGTACAAAATTATGGTGGTACCCAAGAAGGACATCGCCTGTTTCTTGGTTTTGGGGGTGGGCCAGGCCTGGATAACTCCGACCTTCCCAGGCTCTGGCTTTAATGTTCCCTCTCCTACTCGGTGCCCTAGATATTGCACCTCCTGCATGCCGATCTGGCACTTCCCAGGCTTAATGGTCAAGCCTGTGGCCTGGATCCACCCGAGCACTTGTAGCAGGTGCTTCAGATATTCCTGCCAAGTGGAGCTGAAGATGGCAATGTGATCCAAGTATGCTACTGCACACTCTCTAAGGCATACAAGCAACTGATCCACCAAGCGCTGGAAAGTGGCTGGAGCATTTTTTATGCCGAAGGACATCACCCTGGACTGGTCTGAATGGAGTGATGAAAGTAGACCTCTCCTGTGACTCCTTGGTCAGGGGTATCTGCCAATACCCCTGACTCAGGTCCATAATGGTGATGTACTGGGCACTTGCTAGCCGGCCTAATAGCTCATCGATGCAAGGCATCAGCTAAGCATCAGATACCGTGATGGCATTTACCTCCTATAGTCCACACAGAACTGAGTCATCCAGTCCTTTTTGGGCATGAAGGACTACAGGGGAAGCCCATGCACACTGGGACTTTTGGATGACTCCCAGATGTAACATCTCTTAAATCTCCCACTTCATATCCACCTGCACTTCTAGGGAGACTGCTAGGGACTGCTTAACCATGGGGGGGGGGGGGGGGGCTTAACTGTGTCCTCCCTGTTTTCCCAGTGAAGGTGGGCAGGAAGGGGAGCAGGACCCCTTGCAGATGGTACCTGGGGGGGGGGGGGGGGAGGCTCAACTGTGTCCTCCCTGTTTTCCCAGTGAAGGTGGGCAGGAAGGGGAGCAGGACCCCTTGCAGATGGTACCTCTGGTTCCTAGAGAGCTGCAGGTTGAAAGCTGCGTCCTTGATGGATCCCCCTGCCTCAATCTTGACAATGTAGTTAACATCATTGAGTCACTGGTGAATGAGATATGAGCCCTCCCAAGCAGCCTAAAGCTTATTCTGGGTCAGTGGGACTAGGACCAACACCTTTTGACCCACCTCATAGGTCCTTTCTCTTGTGTTACAGTTGAACCCTTTCTTCTGGCTGGCTTGGGCCTGCTCCATGTTCCCACACACCAGCTGTATCAATGCCTGCATCTTGTCATGGAGTCGCATGACATACTCGATGATCGACACTTAAGAGATGGCCAAGTCTCCTTCCCAGCATTCTCTTACCATTGCCAGGGGTTCTCGTACCGGCCTCCCGTACAGAAGCTCAAAGAGGGAGAACTCCGTTGAGGCCTGAGGTACCTCTCTGTAAGCAAACAACAGGTGTACCATGGGACTCGACCAACATTTTGAGCATCTACTTTAGTGTGCCATTGAACCGTTTACACAGACCATTAGTCTAGGGGTGATATGGGCTGGCTACCAGATGTTGCACCTGTATCTTTTTACAGAGGCACTGCATGAGACTGGACATAAATTGGGGCCCCTGATCAGTAAGCATCTCCCTGGGAAATCCTACACAGGAACATATGGCTAACAGGGTGTCAGCCACCTTTTCATCCTGTGTGGGAACAGGGCCATTGCCTCAGGGTACCGGGTGGTGTATTCAACTACGGTCAATATGTAGTGTTTCCCAGAGCTGCTGGGAATGGCCAGGGGCCCAATCAGAAGATCCTCTCCTTGCAGAGGCTGGTTCCCCCACAAGGTCCCTTAACACCGCCGGCTGGCATCAGAATGCACAGCGGCCTGGAACTCCTGGCTGGGGGCAGCCAGAAGGGAGGTTAAGGACAGGACCCCACTGGGCCCCCCTGGAGCAGGCTGTAAGCTGTCCTCCTGTCCCACTTGCCCCCTGGATGGGGAGGGAGAGGGTTCAGAAGGCAGAGGGTTCCCGGCGTTCCAGGCACTCTAGTTGCAGGTGACAGCCGATATGCCAGCTGGATCCAGGGGAGGTACCACCTCTTCCCATCTAGCCGGGCATACTTCTAGTCTGGTGTTCAGTAATGGTGGGCTTCCGCCTTTCACACCACCCCCTGCGGTGGTATGAACAGGCTTTGCTGTGGTGAAATCCTTGTCATTACCACATTCTGCATGGCCACTGGAGGCATTAGAGGATCCTCAGTGACATCACTCATGGGAGTGACATCACTGAGCCCCACCATGTCACCAGCTGCCTTACCACTCTTAGGCCAGTGAGCTTGAGAGGGGTGCCCACTGCGTAGTCACTGTTACTGCTATACCCTTACAGAGTCACCGACCCCCACAGGAACACATATGACATTCCCAACAGTTTCAACAGTGACATTACCCATGTACATTTCATCAAAACAGCGGCGCATACAGGTCGTAACCACTGGATACCAATGGAGAACTAAGGTGGGAGACCACCGGTAAAGGAATATCTCTGCAGCTTTGTAAAACGAGTTATAACATTATACTACAAAATTACATGTTATTGCCTTATGAAGCGATATAACTTTCACTTTGAAACCCCGAAATACCCCCTCTAATGGGAGATTTGGCAAATGAAAACACATCAAAATAAGACATGCTGTGATGTTTTTATTTTTTAAAACCTTAGCTTATGTGAACGGCTGCATTCACTTTAATGGGTCTAATTTCTATGTTTTGCAAACTCGGGCAGAACTCGGATGATAAAACTTCTGTCCATGTGAATAGTGCTTTACACAGACAACCCCCAGCTGTGAATGCTTACTGCGTAATGCTTCATTTGCCCCATAGGAGTGCTGAAGGGAAATTTAACACTTGGGCTGGGTCCACACGGGGGGAGGGGGGGGGGGGGGGGGGCTGAAACAGCAGCGGAAACAGCAATAAAATAGACATGTTGCAGATTAAAATTCTGCCCCACATGTCAATTCCCGCATGGGTTTTGTGTGGATTATTTCTGTAACTTGTGGACAAGATTTTCAAAATCTCATCCACTTTGCTGCTACTGTAAATTCTGTGGCAAATCGGCCCTGTCTGGACCACCCCTAACTGTCCGGTCTCTCCCCAAAGTACAGCTGGGGGATCCCAACCTAGGGACACTGTAGCATCAGCTTCTTGTCCAGTGACCCCTCTAACAAGTAGAATTTGTCCAAAGAGAAGAACCCCTCTAAAGGTTAGAAGTCCTGGGGACTCTTCTTCCACATGGCATAGGAGGGGGTAATGTGGACCACCATTAGGCACCCTACTCTTGCTGTAGAGGGAAGTATGGTGGTACAGGGCTCCAACAGGAAGGGGATGTCATTGAGTTTTTTGCTCTTGAGTATGGCACCACTGGAAACTTCTAAGTGATCTTCTGTTGATGACTATGGAAATCTCACTTGTATGAGTACTAGCATCAGAATATACAGAAACCCGTCCAATACCGACATGTCAGGACGGCGGGGTGGTTTCCCTCTAAACTACTCCAACACCTCCACCTCAGCATTCCCCCTGTTCTCCTTGTTAGGGCAAGTTACGAATGTGAAAATTGCATGACAACCAACTTTGATGGACAGGATTTTTTTCTGTATTGTTAAAATGGTTATGCAGCAGCAGGGTCAATATGCAGAAGCAGGGTCAATATCCAGAAACTCTTTGAGAAGGGCAGGTGGAGCTTCATATCAGTTGATCAGTGCTGTACTGGGACCTCACAGCTTTATAGGTCCATCTAGCAGCTTGGGCACTACATGGCGCTGTGTAAATACTGAGAAGTACTATGATAGTTCGCCGGGTTGACTTCACAATTCCACAGAGGTTTTTGTGGGATTTCTCGCGGCCGAAGCCTCCGCTATAATAATGCCTCTACTGCCATCTATTGGCTGGCTTTGAGCGCTGTTTGTGTTGCAAGCAAATCCCTATCGGAGCTGGCTACAGTGTAAATGTCATGACAGCCGTATCGAAAGAGACGTTAGGCCAGCTTGGCTATAAATTACTTGTAAATACTTAGTCCCCAGAACAAACCTTGGGATTTTAAAACAGGTTCACCAAATTGTCAATTAAGAGAAAATCAATGGCGAGCCATTCATCACTTTGTTAATCCTACCAAAGAGACCGCTTCAAAAATCAATAGCTTCCCGTCACCGGGGACCAATCGAAGAGAGGAACGGGGTCAACATCTGCTGCATCAGGGCAGGGGAAATTTATAATCTTGGAGGAAATCCTCAGGATGGCGATCGTCATATCGAGAGAGCAATAAAGTTAGAGGGGAAAAAAAATCCCATTAAAAAAAACAAGACTTTGGCGAGTTTGTCAATATGAATGTCGCCCGTGTCAGAAATTATGAATATTCCCAGCTCTTTCATGCCAGACGCGATTTATAGGGGTAATAAATATCACTTACTGGAGGTATCACCGTGACATCACTCCAGGAGATCGGGATTTATTCCTTACCGATGGATCAGTATGATGGAAGAGCGACACACGGACACTTATTACCGTCAGGCCTTATGTACCCGCGTTACACGGCACACATAGAAGTCTATGGGGCCCAACGGTGCCAACGTATTGGGCAGCTGAAGGTTTATTCTGCCAGGCCGGCTTCATGTATTTGTGCGTGCGATACACTGTGAATAGAGCCCACTGATTTCAATGGGTTCATCCACATGCGCGGATTTTGCATTACAGCTGCGCAAAAAAAGAGAGAACATGCTCTTTCTGCATGTTTTCGCACCAAGGTCCCCATAGATGTCAATGGGGGTGTGCAAATGTCCGTGCAAAAAGCAAGGAGATGTGTGAAACACTGCGGAATTCTTTTTAGTAATTTTTATTGGGTTTTATAATAAACAAAGAATAACAGAAAGTTGACGTATTTCTGTGACATAAATATTTTAAACATGCAATGTGTTGTTGAAAAATATTGAATGGCTGGGATTGGTTCATCGAGTGCTGGCTTTGATTGGCTGAGGCGGTGCTCCTGAACCAGTCAGAGCAATCGCTTGCTGGAGGCGGGGTATTCAAGCCCTGTCACCAGCAGGAGATACTCAGTGTAAGGACTCTGGATGTGGAACCACTGTGTCAACCTACCTGGAGGTGAAGATCTGATCCAACATGGCTGACAGTCAACCCCAGCGTGGGAGGTAAGATACCAGATGAACAGCCCTGTATACTGATGCAAACTTGCCCAGAACTGCTAACCAGGAGAGGGAGACCCCTGCCTATAAGGATGCATTCAGACGACTGTATATCGGCCGAATATTCACGCCTAGCCGATATACGGCGTCTCTCTCTGCAGGGGGAGGAGGCTGGAAGAGCCGGGAGCAGTGCTCTGAGCTCCCGCCCCCTCTCTGCCTCCTCTCCACCCCCTGCACTATTTTCAATGAGGAGAGGCAGGACAGGGGCGGAGCTAATTCCTGGAACTTAGCCCCACCCCTGCCCCACCTCCTCTCATTGCAAATAGTGCAGAGGGGTGGAGAGGAGGTTGAGAGAAGGCAGAGAAGGGGCGGGAGCTCAGCGCACTGCTCCCGGCTCTTCCAGCCTGCTCCCCTTGCAGAGAGAGACGGCGTATATCGGTCGGCATGAATACCCGACCGATATACGGTCATCTGAATGCACCCTAAGCGGAGCACTCATCCCGATAAGAATGACCCCATGGTCTTCCTCTAGGCACTGACTTACCCTGGCAGGCCAGAACACCTATAGGATAAAGATAGAACAGCAACGGGGAGTACAGAAACAAAGGAGGAACGAGCAGACAAGGATAAACAGAGAAGCGGACAATGGAAACAACAGACCACAGAGTACACAAACGAAGAACACAGAACATAGGCAGAATGCAAGGTAACTGCCGAAGCAGCGTCTGGACAGGAAGTGATGGGAACAAAACTCTCAACAACACTGCAGCAAGGTCTGAAAGGCCCAGGGCAGCTATATAGTATGGTGATTAGAAAAGGAGCATCAGCTGAACAGGAGGACAGAATCTATTAACCCTATGAGTGCTGGAAGAGAGTAAATATATGGGGGAAACATGGTAGATATCAGCTATGAACCAGAAACTAGAAACTTGTGTGTACCACTTGAATCTGGAACTCATTAGACAAATTAGCCATTTCAAATTGGTGCATCTTTGTGTCCTGCGTGCAAAAGACCCATGCTCTGCGGGCACAAAAAGTGCAGTATAATACACAGATACTGGTGCAAAACTAACCTTGTTCGTAGCGCACAAACGTTGCGCTATGGTGCAAAAAATTGTGTGTACGTCCATGTGAAGCCGGCCTTCTATTCAGATAAAATGAATCATATGGCGTCACCCAAAGTACTTATGGATCCACTCCATGGGCCTTCATACAGGTTTGGAGCACAGCAAACATTAGGAAATTACATATAGGAACACCCCAGGCTTTATTTACCAAAACGGTCTAACAGTAAGACTGTCCTTGTTTCCTGTAGGAACCAATCAGAGCACAGCTTTCAGTTTACCAGAATAGTTTCAAAAATGAATGTGGAGCTCTGATTGGTTCCGATGGACAGCAAGGACGAGCTTACTGTTAGTTTTGATAAACGAGGTGCATTGTATTCATGGGGAGAGGGGACCCAGTGATGTTTAGTCCCATCCCCTCCCTACTGGGGGGTTGTAATCAGTACAGGACCCCCTCTTCAGAGGAACTGAATGGCTCGAAAATAGTTTTTATCCATCCACTGGATGGGTGAAAACGAATAGATGAGTGGGGGTCAACCGCTGGGACCTCCACGGATTTTGAGAATGGGGGACCCGTGACCCCCTATTTTACAGTTCAAGATACAGTGCCCCATATCTGTAGTGCAGGGGGGAATAAAGCCACAGGTAACAGATCTGATGTGAGCTGTGCCCAAACCTCTCGGGTACAACTCACACCCACAGGTAGTGGGCGGGAGACCTAAGTAGCAGATAGAAAAAAAACACGATTTCACTCCCACCATCTTCTTTCATTCTTTTTTTTAACCTAATTTTGGTTCCAATTTAATCTTTGAGTTAAAGGGATTTTTCTAACTTTAGTTTTAAATGTGTTAGAATAATAAAACCAGCGGTACTTACCTGTCCTCAACCCTGGCGATCGAGCGCTGCAGCCCTGCGGTGCTCCCGGTCTTTGTTGTGGAATGGCTACCACCTGAGTACTATAGCCAATCAGAGGCCACAGTGGTTGGATGCGGTCCTCCTGACATATCAACTCAGATGCCCGTTTCTTTGGTCGACCGCTGTGTCTACAGTCCTCAATGCTGTCAGTTTCTTTGTCCTTCTTCAAAGCAGCTTGAACAGCACATTAGGAAACCCCAGTCCGCCTCAAAATATTCGCCCGGCAGAGACCTTGCTGATGCAGTATAACTACCCTGTGTCTTGTTGCTGTGCTCAGCCTTTCCATGGTGTATGACCTGTGACATAAAACTGTCTTCCACAACCTCACTGTTTTACTTAATGACGGGGTTTCAACCTCCATATGAAAATGATCATTATCAGCCGTTTGGTATAATTGGATAATCATACAGCTGCCTATAATCCTACAAAACCCCCGACTGTGTACAAGTGTCCCTAGAAGAACTGATGCTGCTGTGAAGGTAAAGGGCGGTCACACCAAATACGGATGGGATTTAGATTTCTCTTTTGTTCAGTCACTTTGCATTTTGCTAAGTGGCAAAAATAAACTATTAACACTTCTGTTTTTGAAAAAATTCTTACTTTGCAGCAGTTTTCCCACACCTGCCTAAAACATGTGCACAGTACTGTACATATTAGAGGGAGTCTCGTGTTGGGTCTGTATCAGTTGAGGGGCTGTATTGATTTAGAAGCTCTGTCATGGGAGGGTCTGGATTCTGTATTTATTTTTGGGTTGGGAGGAAGGAAGATGGGCACTATTTGGTATTCAAATGCCATAGTCAAACCCCTTTAGTGGCACGCCTGGAAAATCTCCAGGGCTTGCTGCACTGACCATCCAGTTAAACTTGGAAGATTTCCGTGGACAGCTCTAGTGCTGAAATGTGCAGAGCACTGAGCTGTCATCTGAAATCTTCCGGGGTTTTTACTGCATACTCAGCGCAGCAAGCCCCAGAGATTTCCCTGCCATAATACCAACTGTCAAAGTAGTACAGTGGCACAGTCCTGTCCTGGCCACGGGAGAACTGTGTAATAGCTTTATTTAAAAAAACCTGCCCTGTGAGGCATGACATGGTAATAATAAACCTGCCACTGAAGGGGTTAAGGGAGTGTCCTAAATAAATGGGCGGGCCAAAACTTTTGCATTCCCGTTATTAGGGAATCTTAAAGATGCGCTTACTTAAAGGGATGTAAGCTGGTGACAGGTCCCCCTTAATGTAGGAGCTGGTAATAAGCAGTGGTACACCTCACATACTGTGTATATATCTTTGGCACAAAATTATTTTGGACGTTTTGGGGAGAATTTGTACAGATTTTAATTTGTGGCTGTTTTTCCAAGGACCGTAAAGTAGGATTACGGCTTGCAATATGCTGGGAGGAGGGAGGGCCGACAAGTGATTTGTGGCTGTTCTCCGGTACACGGTATAAAATGACCTTCTCAGATTAGTTATGTGTCATATCCAAGGGCAACGCAAGCAAACAAATCTGACCATCTAATCACAAGGAAGGGAACATTGAGGGTGCTGGTATACATTGTGGCAGCGCCGCGATCACTGCACATGGGATTACTTCTAGTTGCCGCGCTTCACCTGTACTTGCAGCGGTTTCTCTTGGAAAGTACAGGTGAAGCACAGCCGTAAGTTTTCATCTGTCTGTGGTTAATACGGCTCAGTCTTAAGGGGTGTAATGGCCCCCTTAAAGGGGTTGGGCCAAGTAATAAAATTTTCACACACAGGATAGCGGATAACTTTATGATTGGTGGTGGTCCAACTGATAAGACCTCAATCGATTCGAAGAACGGAGTCTAGTCTGTTCTCCAGTGAATGGAGGGGAGTTCGTTCTAGCGCTCCATTCACTTCAATGACAGCACCAGAAATTACCGAGCTCAAGCGCCCCGGTTATCTCAGGTACTGACTTTGAAGTAGTGGCGCGCCTGCTTGGCCTCCGCACCATTCACTCTTGGACTCCCATTCTCAGGACTGGTAGGGTCCCTGTAGTCAGACCCCCACTAATCATAAAGTTACCCCTATCCACAGGATAGGAGATAGCCCTATACCCTGGTACAACCCCTTTAAGGCTAGGGCTACCTACAGTTTGCAAAAAATCCACTGAGGTTGAATATTTTACAATCTGTAGGTCATGATAACTTGAGAGTCTGTCTTAGGACCCCCATTGACTTTAGTACGTCTAGAAGGATATGGGGTGCAGGGATCTTTGGTTGCATCACCAAAGTCACCATCTAACCCAAGGCTTAGGTCCAGTGGCATAACTTGAAGCTTCTGGGCCCCAATGCAAAACCTGTAACAGGGCCCCAACTATAATGCTTTATTCATAGTACTGGGCTCCCTATATGGAGAAGAGAGGCCTTATGGGCCCCCTAAGGCTCCTGGGCCCGGGTGCAACCGCATCCCCTGCATCCTCTATAGTTACGCCCTTGCTTAGGTCCAAGCTAATATACTAAAGTCATTTAAAGGGATATTCCAGTTTCTGTAAACAAAGCAAATTCTGTGTATAATGAATACGTATAACACTTTCTCATATATACTTTATGTATGAACTCCTCCCAGTGTTCAAGATCTCTGCTTACAGTCATTGAAAAGGAACATTCATTCTTCTAGAGAAGTAAAATCTCTCCCTTTCATGTGACACACAGGTACGCGACTCCATGCTAGTCTGCAGAAGGGTGATCATGGCATGATGGATTTTCATCTCCTGGAAGTAAACAATGCAAATTTCTATTCACTGACAGCAAGCAGAGATCTTGTACAAAAATTGACACAAAGTCTATAGAAAATTTGCTGAAAATGGACACTTCCTACAATTCAACTAGTGAGTTTTCACCTGCAGTAAATATTGCTGCTTGAGTTCCCCCCTTTGTTAAAGCCGCTGTCCAAACCTTGTAAATCTGATAGGCTAGCCTTAGGACAGGCCATCCATATCTGATCAGTGGGGGTCCACCATTTGGCATCCAAACCGATCAGCTAATTGGTGAGGATCCCAAGTGGCGGACCCCTTGACCAGATATTGATGGCCTATCTTGAGGCTAGACCATCAGGTTTACAAGGTTGGATAACCCCTTTATATACTAAAGCCAGCAATTTGCTTTATCTGATCTTGGGAAAGCTGGGTGAGAGTCATTATGGCCATATTATTGCTGTCATGGGGTTTATTCAGAACACTGAGTGTTACATATGCCTAGGTATTCAAGTAAAGCTTCCCAATATAACAGAATATATAGGCAGCTGAGCCATTCAGGGGTATGGAAAAGCTGGGTGACAATCAATATGGCCCTATTATAACTCACACAGGGTTTATTCAGATACCCCAATGTATTCAGTAGAATATCCCAATATCATTGATCATCCCACAGGTAGATTAGACGCTCAGGAGTCTGGGAAAGCTGGGTGCCCACCGCATATAACAACGGTATTCGTTGTCCCCAGCTTTCCAACAAGCAGCTACAATGACCATATAGAACTGATAGAAGTGGAAGACGCCAGCATTTATACTTAGATTACGCTGTGATCTTGGAAGGAGATGCTCCTTATGTTTTTAAGGACAGATTTGCTGTATGGCTTTATCGACTGCAGAAAACTAACGAGAGCCAAGAACATCTGCCCCATCTTAATTACAATAGCTGTTCTCATCGTAATCTCCCATTCTAGAATAAGGTTAAGTGTAATCTGTCCTAGATCCTCATACAGATGGTTCACATCTTAAGTATTTCATAAGAATTTAGCTGATCTTTAATTTTATTAATCCCAGATTCTCCAGTACAGTACCCTAGTTTACAAGGATATAGACCGCTGGTGGTGGGGGTTGGGCTACAAAGACTAACCCTAGCAGGTCCAACCCTAAAATATAATAAACCCCTAAATAGGGTCAGGAATGGTCCTTTTAGGAGATGTTTTTTGAAATTCACTATTTATTTTTTTTTAACCCTTTCCAATCCACTGTCTGACCTCTGAAGACATTATGATTTAAGGCCGTACAGCTTCGATGTTGGAAGACGTCCGTCGGGGTTCTTTTACTGTATATTGCCAGCCTCTCTGCTGTTGGAGCCTATCTAACGTGTCACCTCATGCAGTCCTAGCTTTAGCCAGCAGATAGCGCTGTTGTATAATGGCAGAAAAAGAGTAAGCCCCCTAGGAAAACCAGGATACAAATTGGATTGGAAAGGGTTAACCGTCATTACTATTCCCACAGTGATCGTCAACCAGCTTTCCTAGTCTTGTGAATGACATGTCTATCTACTTATGAAGTGTGGTATGGTAGAAGAGGATGTATAAAAATACATAAACTAGTGTAGTGGCCCAGGGGGTCCTACAGGATAGTCACACAATCGCAGGTCCCCAAAACACCTGGTTATGTACTCCTCTGGAGACATGACAGGTATCGTACGTGATAAAAACCCTGTCTTTCCCCTTTCTTCATGGGCGATAGCCTATTCTGCCCAGTAACGCTGGCTCCGGATTGGTTGTTGTAAATAAAACTCCCTGATTAGTGGAGAAGATGCAAGCTCGGGAAAGTGAGCAGGGCGAGGAAGGATGTGAGATGGAGTTAGAAGGAAAGTGCAGGAGTTGAGGCAGGAAGTAAAGGAGTTTGGAGGAGTAGTTGCCTAGAGGTCAACGGGGAAGGAGGTGTGCAGCGGTCCAGCAGGATCTACCGTTACCTGGAGTGGAGAGTGAGAGATTACAAGCTACGGAAAAAGTGGAGCAGAGAAGCTGGGAACGTTCTACACAACAATGAGTGATACGAGACCCTGCTAAATCTAAAGTCAGGGAAAGTAACCCAATCCTCCATAACTACAAATGCCTGCATAGCAATCCGGTGGAAACAACCCTCAGATAACTCAGACTGATGGGATTCTATCTTGAGTAACCTTAAACAAAAAGTAAGAGGGAGCGTTGAAGATAAATTTGCTTGTAATGTTGATGCACCGGAAGGAACATTATTTTAATGTTGCATTTAACCCTTCATCACAGTGGACCATATCATTTCTTGGTGTTTAACAAGTTGCTGAGTATACTGTGTACCTTCGGTTTACAACTAATCTACAGTGGACTTGTCTCAATTATTTCATTACCATCTACTGAAGTTTACTCCCCAAAAAGTACTGGCGTCACCGTGACACAACCGTTAACTTAGTCGATAAAGTTTTTATTCCTGTTCCACTGCTAGGCCATTTTGCCGCCATTGTAGGGATAGATCACAGAGCCACCCGTGACATTCATCTTGATTACCCATGGTCTCCCCCGCATTGGTCTGCCTTCCACCCGGATGCTACACTAGCCATGTTTGGTGTTAGAGGGGTCTAGTAAAGCAGGATTTGTACCGCAGTGGGAACTAAAATGCTGTTGCATTGGTTACCATCGGACTTTCCCAGATACAGACATAACTACCAAAATGACCGAATACAACATGTTGCATAAAAAGACAAGAGGACGTCTCAAGGACTTATATTTGCTGGTGATTTTTCTCATCTTGCTCCTTGGCACCGGGATTTTGCTGGGTATACAGTTTGTGATGGGAGATTTTATTTTCTGCAGATAAATGAGACGGCATCGGGGCCGCCTTGTCACCGGCAACCTTGGTTTATATGCAAAAGACTCTGTCTACAAGTATTTATTATTTTGTTTAATTTCCGGTCGGTTCTTCAAGTGGACGGACAGATAAATAGCCCTTCATGCCGGCTAAATCAAGATAATAGATTAGATGATCTGGGGTGGGAGAAAAACATGACAAAATCTCATTCACCTGTCAATCACCGTGTCAGGTCCTTTGTGAGTATACAGGAGCAAACTATACATTAACTGTTCATGGACTCTGGTGGCCGGTGACTGATAGCATAGCGCATCCGGAGCTAATGCCAGCAAAGGTGTACATCAAAAGTGTATGTACCATAGGGGCTACCCTTCTAGCTGCTATGGAGCTGATGGGCCCTCACCTCAAATTGGCCCCATCCTACTGTCCAAGATGGATTGGTCTCAAATTGGTCACTGCATTTATGTCATGATGAGCTTGGCTCTGGTGCTGCATTTATAATATGAACATGGTTCTGGTGCTGTATTTACATTACAAGACTGGTTCTGACGCTGCAATTATATTATGAACTTGGTTCTGGTGCTGTATTTACATTATAAGACTGGTTCTAGTACTGTATTTATGTACTGACCTTGGTTCTGGTGCTGTACTAATGTACTGAGCTTGGTTCTGGTGCTGTATTTGTTATGAGCTTGGTTCTGGTAGATTATTTATTCACTGAGCTGTTCTGGTGTGGGTATACTGCTATGTTGCTGCTTTCTGAATGAACGGAATAGAGGTAGACTGTCTATTATTGCATAAGTGTATTTTTTTTCTTATCATTGGGCAAGGCAAAAAAAAAGTCACGTAGCGTGCCATCAAGTGCCATGCAATACCAAGTAAATACCACCAGTCACGGGCGTAACTAAAGGCTCAGGGGCCCTGATGCAAAACGTGAGCTGGGGCCCCCCCTCTATCTGTACCTGTACCCGTACCCATACCTAAACCATGCTGCACAGAGACATAACTTGAAGCTTCTGGGCCCCAATGCAAAACCTGTAACAGGGCCCCAACTATAATGCTTTATTCATAGTACTGGGCTCCCTATATGGAGAAGAGAGGCCTTATGGGCCCTTAAGGCTCCTGGGCCCGGGGGCAACCGCATCCCCTATAGTTACGCCCCTGCCACCAGTGCTCTAATATTACCAACACACAGTTAAATAGCATCATACATAAAGTAATCTAGGATGTCTAAATAAACCTGCTATACAATCGATGTCTCCAGTACAAGGCCATCCATGAAGCCCTGCAGGAGCAGCGGATGTACCTTGTGCTACCACAAAGCTCGCCCATCTCTAAGGCTGACCCAGCTTACAATCTGATCATTTTAATCTTGGATTGCAATGCCCTCGGCCAAGAGGTAGTTTTGCAAATCCATCATCTTCTAACTGCTGGTGTCCATCTCATGTCTATAGCTAGCTAGGCGTCCATAGGGAATTCTGCCAACGTGACCCGAGGTCGTTCTGACAGTCGCTGACTAAATCCTCAGTGCATTCTGATTTCGTAGTACTGAGGGAGTCTGGCATTGTTACCCATAATACCGACATGCAGATACCACTATATTACTGCCATCTGAAACCAGTCTTATGGATACCGTACCGGTTTGCCCTCTCGACTGGACATCCAAATCTGCATGTAATCAATAACGATCGGCATCACTGGGTATTTTGGGTGTGAGCAAACAGCAGTTGGAATCCAACTTGGTACATGTAGCTATATGGGTGAAAACCGCAGTGGCGTAACTTGAAGCTATGTGGCCCCCAATGCAAGACCTCTTATAGTCCCCCCAAAGCTCTAATGCTTCGTTCATAGAGCGGGTCACTTTATATGGAGTTAATAGACCTTATGGGCCCTTTAAGGGGACCCGGGTGTGACAGCAACCTCTGCGCTCATTCTAGTTATGCCCCTGGTGAAGAGGTAGCAGTATGCCTAAAAAGGTACCAATATTATAAATGGCCCTAGGTAGGTGCGAGCGCTATTACAGATACCGCACCGGGGCCCGCGAGCTTGAAGTCACACCTCCGATTACCATTCAAGGCTGCAAATAAAGCATTCCTCCATAGAAACAGGTTTCCTCCTCACTGATTGCCGCTGACAGACTATTATTGATCTGGTGCTGTTTATCCCCGTCGCCCAATTTCAATAACAGGCAGATTGTGAAGATTGGTGAGGGAAGCCTTAATTTTTGACACGTCAACAAAGGAGAAATCTATTTCTTGCTCTGTCATCTCTTCTCCTTCATCGTACATTATGACGTGGCTGCAACGCGTTTCGGGTCATAGTGATGCATTTTTAGTACAGTCATCTTTGTACAACGTTTTGGTGGCTTTATAGTGTGAACAAGAACTCATTTTTCAGTTTCAATTACTGATTGGTTCATTCCATTGCATGTTCGGCTAATGTAACTTTTTGGAATTATGCATTGCATGATTGGCAATGCCCTGTATGGAAATTAGACATGTGACCTCAAAGTTTAGAATTAAATCAAGTGACAAGTTCTCCAGGGATCAGCTTCAATGTGAATCCTCATTAGAATTAGAAAAGCCAGTGATCAGAGTGACTTCCAACGAGGCCCGGTCATTGGTTCTAGACTAGTCGGGCCAGGGGTTCCCTGCCAACCTTGTGGGGTTTTGTGAGCAGTGGTGTGGAGAGTATACAGAGAATGGTGTAATCAAGGAAAACATCCAGCAAAAGGGGATCCTGTAGAAGTAAACAACTTATTGGCAAAAGGGGTCAGAGGAGGATGTCAAGAATTGTTTTGACAAACAGGTGCTGCACAATCAAGCAAATTGCAGCAGAATATAATACTGGTGCTTCAACTAATGTGTCCAAATGCACAACTCCTTGTTCCTTCGCATGGATGGGCTATACCAGCAAAGGACTAATCTCCAGCGCCGTTGCTGTCTAAGAGAAACATGAAGGCAAGACTCCAGTGGGCTCAAAAGTCGGAACACTGAGCAGTGGAAAAACATCCCCTGGCCAGTTGAATTAAGATTTCTGTTGCATCATGCTGATGGGAGGATCAGTAATTGGTGCATGTAGAATGAATTGATGAGCCCTTATTTTCAGCACTTCGGAACACGTCAGGACCTCCATCTAATTTATGACAACTTCAAGAAGCTTCCTGTCCCCATGGGCTGATATTCCTGCTGAATGATTTCAACACCTAGTGGAATCTATGCTATGATGAACTGCTACAGTTCTATGGACCGAAGGAGGTCCAACGCCCTACTAGATGAGTGTCTCTAATAAAGTGGCAATTCAGTGGATGTTCCTTAGTCCACTAATTCTTTTCCTGATCCTGCTCTTTAGTACCACACTGTACCAGCATCACTCCTAACTGTTAGCTTTTGCTGCAGCTATCTGACATTGAGTGCAGAACTTCATACATTCCATGTTGCGGTGTTAATTAGAGATGAGCGAACGTACTCGATCGAGCACCGCGATTTTCGAGTACTTCCGTACTCGGGTGAATAGATTTGGGGGGCGCCGGGGGGTGGGGGGAGGCGTGACGGAGCGGGGGGTAGCAGCGGGGAACAGGGGGGAGCCCTCTCTCTCTCCCTCTCTCCCCCACTTCCCGCTGCAACCCCCCACTCACCCACGGCGCCCCCCGAATCTTTTCGCCCGAGTACGGAAGTACTCGAAAATCGCGGTGCTCGGGCGAAAAAGGGGCGTGGCCGAGTACGCTCGCTCATCTCTAGTGTTAATCGTACTAGACAGAAAACATCACACTGTTTTAAAATAAATGTGATCTGAAATGGCAAATGATATCACCATATTAGAACTAAAAGTTTGTAGTTCAGCCGCGCAAAAGCCAGCGCATAGGTAAAAAAAAGCTGAGAAATTGTCGTGTCGTTATCCAAAATATAATGCATATGCAGTGATGCTCAATTTGGCCATGCTACTGCATCTATTCTATAGGAGGAACGTAGCACTGAACTAAATCATGGCAAGCTCCATCTAGGGGAAAATAGCCTAATATGGTGCCATCAAACAGCATCACAGTACGGAGCTGTGCGCCTCCATGTGCATGAAGCCAAACTGAAACATTTTTGCAACAGCATTCCTAGTGGGCAGAAAAGGTAGAACTCTTAAAGCATATTGAAGTTTTCAATAAAGTTTTCTAAAATACACCAGGTTCCCCTTACCTTCCTTTGTTGCTGTTTGCACCATGTTTCATGTCTGTAAGTTCTGATTTTCAGGTGGTCTTATCCATTTTTTTGGTACTCTGCTGTCTGCAATCCACTATCAGGTAGGGGGCGTGTAGCAAGCATAGCCAGTAGTTCACTGTCCTGCACTTCCTTGCCCTTACTTCCTATGCCACATTGTAGTTTCTGGTCCAATCAGACAGTATCTGAATGCCCACCCCTCTGCTTTCCCAGACCGATTAAGGCATTTAGTGACATTCTAGTTAAATAATTAGTAAACCCACTATAATGTGTGCACACACCAACATGCTGTAACAGCAAGAGAGGCAGAGATTGTGGAGATTATTATCACAGTGTCTGCAGATCTGCTAGCCTGCAGTCAGTGAGTGCAGGGGAGCCACCTGTGAAGATAGACATTTCCATAACAGGGGAGGGCTGATGTGTCCTTATTACTATAAAAACTCTGTACCTAGCGACAAAGAGTGCTCTGCAGAGAAGCTGGAAGGGAGACCCCTAGTGGCAGCCACTTTAAATGTGATTTCCAGTAGTAAAGCAGCAAAATTTTAAATGCAAGTATATTACAGAAATGATGAGACTATCACAAGCTAGTACATGAGCAGACGTTGTTTGAAAAGTTAGTGCCCCTTTAATCTATCATAATTATTGTTTGTACCTAGTATTGATTAGAGTTGAGCGAACATACTCTGCCAAGCTTCATGCTTGACCCAGCCCCAGTTTTTGGCTCCTCCACACTATGACGTGCCTGTTATGGCCCCTCCCCACCAAATTTTTTGTCTGGCAGGCGGAGGGGGAAGAGAGAGAGGAGAGAGAGAGAGAAAGGGGAGAGAGAGAGGGGGGGAGAGAGAGGGGGGTGGGAGAGAGAGAGAGGGGGGAGAGAGAGAGAGGGGGGGAGAGAGACAGAGAGAGAGAGAGGAAAGAGAGAGGGGAGAGAAAGAGAGGGGGGAGAGAGAGGGGAGAGGGAGAGAGAGGGGAGAGAGAGGGGAGAGAGAGGGGAGAGAGAGGGGAGAGAGGGAGAGACAGGCAGGCAGGCGGAGGGGGAAGAGAGAGAGAGAGGGGGAGAGAGAGAGGGGAGAGAGGGGGGAGAGAGAGGGAACAGAGAGAGACAGGCAGGCAGGCGGAGGGGAAGAGAGAGAGAGGGGGAGAGAGAGATGGGAGAGAGGGGGGAGAGAGAGAGGGGAGAGAGAGAGAGAGGGGAGAGAGAGAGAGGAGAGAGAAGAGGAGAGAGAGGAGAGGAGAGAGAGAACAAGAGCGAGAGAGAGAGAGCGAGAGCGAGATGCAAGAAAGAAAAAAGAAAAAAAGCTCGGCCCCCGGCGTCCCACATACAAAAATGCTCGAGTCTCCCATTGTAGTCAATGGGGTTCGTTACTCGAGTAGAGCTCTCAAATTTTACGAAAAGCTCGACTCGAATAACGCGGACCCGAGCATTTGGGTGCTCGCTCATCTCTAGTATTGACACTTCGAGTTAGTATTTGACACTTAACATATAATTCCTTCTATGGTTGTCAAGTTGTCATACCTGTCCATACTGGGTCTTATGATTCCAAAAAATGCAGACCCTCCCTGATTTTTGCACCACTTTCATAGAGCAATACTGCTACATTCATTGTTAAATTATCCCAATGTGAAATAAGATGACAGCTTAAGAAATAGGAGGAGTATGGGTTAAAAAAAAGAATTATTTCCAAGATTTAGCTCACCAAAAAAATCCTGTGAAATTTCTGACCATTTCTCACAGAAGACAAAACCATTTTCCCGGGGATCAATTTAACCTGAGAGAGTCGACTCCTTTCAAGCTATAATACATCATATTTCCCCATCTCCAATTTTTCTGTGTCGGAGCATCTTAAGTTAGCGATGAATTATTCTGCAGAGAGCGGAGAGGGTCCTTCCTAGGTGCTGTGATGAGGGAGTTACCCTCCGGCCCGGTGGGTCAGATAATATTAGGCTGCGGAGTGAGAGAGGCTTACCGTGCGTGCCCCCATATTGGCAGTTGTTGTGTTGTACTCATCTGTCAAAAGGGTCCTGTAATCAATCACTGCGGTGATCAATATACACTTTATGCATTCATCACCCCCCCCCCCCCCCCCTTAAAGGGACTACGAGGATGTGGCTGTCTGTTTCAGCAAAAGAACAAAGGCGGAGAAGTAACACACATATGTTAGCTGGGAAAGGATAACGGAGAAATTCGGCGTAATAACGACCCCCGTCATCCATTTACACGGCAAGTGAAATTATTAAAGGGGAGCAAGAAAAACGGAAAAAAAGTGGAAGCGATGTCTCTTTGTACACGGCATTCTGTGTGTAGGTGGGTGGCGAGCGTGAGGTGGGGGATCAGATCTCCAGGGCTGTTGATTGGTCTGTCACTTTGATTTGTGGTCTCCTCTGCCAAGATAATGGGTATATCTAACAGCTGGGCACATGTACTGGGCTGCGGTAAAGCCATGCAGATTGGATGCTGCTTGTAAAGCTTTGTGTTAAGTGCAATGTTCTTGCCTGTTGCAATGTAATTATAGTAGCACAAACAAGTTGGCGACAATCCGGGAAGAGGTGGAGTGGAGGATGCGGGGGTTTTTTTTTGGCTGTTATTCGTACTTTATTGGTCAATGCCAATTTACTTTTTTTTTTTCAGAACCAATTCCCACTGGTTGAGTCTTTTTCTATTATTCTATACCATAAACGGTTTAAACGTCCTCTACTCACCCCAATTATCTAATTAAATGACCATTTCTAACAGGTAATGTATCAGATGAGCTTAACTGGGTTATACAAGCTTAGAAAAAAAAGCATGGCTACTTTCTTCCAGAAACAGCGCCACACCTGTCTACAGGTTGGGTCTGGTATTGCAGTTCAGCTCCATTGAAGGGAATACCGCGTGTGTACAAGTATAGCACTAATTTTGGAGGATGAAGGCAATCATGTTTTTTATAATCCTGTACGATCCCTTTAAGAAGGAGTCATGATTGTTGATGGGCATTGCTGTTCTTATAGTGTTTGTCTTATAAAAGTTAAAAGGGTTTTCCAGAGAAATACTATTGATGACGTATCCTCAATATAGGTCATCAATCATTGAATGGATGGGGTCCACCACTTAGGATCCTGGCCAATCAGCTAATCAGACACCTGCTATCACACAGGGGTATGGAGTGGAAGCTGCTGCTCCGCGCCTTGTGTAGTGGTCGGCGCTTATAACTGCAGGGTGGGGTCTCATTAAAATGAATGAGAGTTGCACCTGCAGTTACAAGTGCCAGTCACTACACAGGTTTCGGAGCAGCAGCGTCCACTCTGTATCCCTGTGTGCAGCAGTTCGGACAGCGAGTGCTCAAGCAGCTGATCAGCTGGGATCCCGAGTGACAGACTCCGGCCAATCAATGAGGATACGTCATTAATATTATTTTCCTGGAAAGCCCCTATCTTTATGCCTAATTAGGATACATGGATGTGATAATGAAGAACCCTACTCTGTGAGCCAGTAGCTTCTACTTGGGTAGACTTGGCTTGGCCATGTATTATATTGTTGACCACTCATATGGACTGGCACCATGTAATGTGTCATGGCACACCACTGCAGCCACCATCTTGGCTCAACTACTGCTGTGGTTGGTCACTGTTCCCACTCTTGTGGCAAATGCCTTATGAACCCCAGTGCATAGTTTCTTGCTTCTGCTTATAGGGTATGTGCGCGCTCCTGCCCCTTATACTTAAAAGGGCCAGTGCGTGATCTGTTAAATTGTCCCCAACCTATCCCTTGACATTCCTGGCTATATTACCGTAGGTATTCTAGCCCTAAGAAGGATGCCTATGCAATTTGGTTCCACCGGTTGTGTAAGCCTGAACAGTAGTTGGTGTGCTCTCCTGATTTTCTGACTCTTGCTTGTTCCTGACTTCTCCATCTCTGACCTTAGCTACGTTTATTCGACTACTCTCTTTGCTAGTTGCTGCCCTGACTCGGATTCTTTACCATATTGCACCTAGTCTGCCAGCCCTGACCTCTTGCCCGATTCCCATATACACTGCCTGCCATGACTTCGGCTGTCTACTGGTTACTCCTCTGGTACCGCATCCTGGTCTACTGTAGCATCATCTGTCACACAACTAAGAGTACTTCTACAAGTAATGGCTTGAGGAAAGACCAAGCAAAGACCAGATCCCAATTGGGGGGGAAGGTGGGGGTAAAGTGTGCATACCAGGGTACCACAGGTGCTGTCCTCCAGATTTAGCCCAAAGCCTAATCAGTGTGTAGCAAAGCAGATCCATGGGTGGAACCTCCTTCTCAACTGCACCACACCGGTGGTGCTTTTTCTCTAGAGGGTGACGCTTAGTAACGCCATTACCACCCTTCCACCCACCGCACCATCAGACTACCAATCCCAGCCAGAGGGTACAAACACATAAAAACAGTGCAAAAACCTCATATTCCCCGATGCAGCCAGCTTCATCCCCTTACGGATTTTTGTGGCAAAACCACATTGGAAAAATCTGACATAGATCTGCCAAAAAAATCTTAGTGTGAGCATGCTCTTAGGCATTTCTGCCCACACACTGCACAGGAAACTGCAATTTCCCTATTTCACCCTTTAGTTACCACCAGAGGCCCAAGGTAGCTGGTCCACTGCTCTATTAAAATAACTATTGGCAATAGATGGAACCTTCTCAGTAAAGACCTTTTACTTTTTATAACTTCTGTATGGCTCATAATTAATGCACAATGTACATTACAAAGTGCATTATTATGGCCATGCAGAAGTGTATGGACCCACTTGCTGCCTCGGGACAACCCCTTTAATGTAAGATGGTCATACACATTAGATTAAATGTGGAGCACGTCAATTTTGGTAGGAATTTCCAACTATTCAAAAATATAGAGAGATGTCCCAATTCTCCCGGATGGCTGATGTTGAGGTAAAAAGATCAGGCATGCTGAACTTCAATATGCCCAGTCCTTTGTTTTCATGGGAGATAAGTCAGTTGGCCAAGTATGCAAATGTATAAGGGGTGGAATAGCTGTTAGCTGAACAAGCGTTGATCTAACAGCTATGTAAGGTATATGGATATCTTCAGTTTGTGTTAGTAGGATCTGGTGATGATCTAATTGAATTGAAGACAAGAGATATTACAGCCCTAAATCCAAAGAAGTTGCGACACTGTGTAAAGTGTAAATAAATGTAAAGAAACAATTAATGCAATGATTTTGAAATGCCATAACCATATTTTATTCACAATAGAACACTCATTAGAAGGTGAAAGGGAAACATTTTTCCATTTCATTTAAAAAAATTAATTTAGAAATTGATGGCAGCAACATATCACAAAAAGTTGGGACAGGGGTAAAGGAGGCTGGAAAATTAAATAATATTAATGAAAAACAGCTGGAGGGTCAAGTTTGCACTAAATCACATGACTATATATAAAAAGAGCATGGTACAAAGGCAAGGTATCTCAGAAGCAAAGATGGTCAGTGGTGCACAAATCTGTGAAAAACTGCATCTAAAAGCCGTTGACCAATTTCATAAAAATTTTCCTCAATGTAAAATTGCGAAGACTTTGAATATCCCACCATCTACAGCACATAATATGAAAAGATTCAGAGAATCTGGAGAAATTCATATGCACAAGGGACAAAGCTGACAGTCAATATTTGACGCTCGAGATCTACAGGCCCTCAGGCGTCACTGCATTAAAAACAGGCATGATTCTGTATTGCAAGTCACTGCATGGGCTCAGGACTACTTTCAGAAATCATCGTCTGTGAACACAGTTCACTGTGCAATCTACAAATGCAAGATAAAGCTGTATCATGTAAAGAAGAAGCCGCACATCAATACAATCCAGAAAGTCTGGTGTCTTCTCTGGGCCAAAGCCCAGTGGAGTAAGACAAAATAGAGAAGTGTGTCTGTGGTTAGATGAATCAAAATTTGAAATTCGTTTTGGATACCACAGACGCCGTGTCCCAAAGACTCAAGAAGAGAGGGACCATCCAGCTTTTTGTAAAGACTGTGGGTGTGGAACCACTGTGTCAACTTACCGGGTAGGTGAAGATCCAATCCAGTGCGGCTGACAGCAAACTTCATCGTGGGAGGTAAGATACCAGATGAACAACCCTGTATATGGATGGAAACTAGGGAAGGTATCTTGCCCTGAACTGATAACCAGGAGAGGGAGACCCCTGCCTACAGGTGGAGCACTCATCCCATTAAGGAAGACCCCATGGTCTTAGTCTAGGTGCTGACTTACCCTGGCAGGCCAGAACACCTATAGGACAAAGATAGAACAAAACTGGAGTGCAGAAACAACAGAGGAACAAGCGGACAAGGATAAACAGAGAAGCAGACAACGGAACAACAGACCACAGAGTACACAAATGAAGAACACAGAACATAGGCTGAATGCAAGGTAACTGTCAAAGCAGCGATTAGACGTGAATGGAATAAACTCTCGTCAACACTGCAGCAAGGTCTGAAAGGCCTAGGGCAGCTATATAGGACGGTGATTAGAAAAGGAGCATCAGCTGAACAGGAGGCCAGAAGCTATTAACCCTATGAGTGCTGGAAGAGAGTAAATATAAGCTCAGGGAACAGAGAGAACAGGACAACGCCCATGTTTGCCCGACACAGAAGCAGAAGATTGTGTCTGAACAGTGCACCTAACACTTATTATCAGCACACAGTTCAAAAACTTGCAGTAGTATTTAGAGGTTTCAGAACAACACATGCTCCCATCCAGACAATGTCTCTTTCAGGGAAGGCCTTGCATATTTAGGCAAGACAATGCTAAAATTGGAGTTGGGGTTGTACATCACAAGTGGCTGAACATTTTTTTGGTATGGCTCCTGTGGCTTATTGGTTTCAGCCTTATGTGCTGAAACCAATAGGAGAGCAGCCTGGTGACCTAATATCACAATCTACTGGTCAACGCTTTAGGTAGATTGTGAGCTACCATTTGTCCTGCCTTGCATTAGGATGGCATATATCACCTAATGTCTATGGCTACCTAGATGGCCATGAAATAGTTAAAGGACCCAAAGGCTACAAGCCCGCAGCCTCCAGTGGCTGTTATTGTTATGGCATGGATCATGTTAGGTTACAAGAATGTTTTAATAATGCTGTGGCCAACCCCACTTGACCCAAAAATGAGTGCCCATTTTCTTCCTTGGGGTTAGAGGTAGATATTTTTTGGTTGTGGTTACACGATGCAGCTAAGTGTGACCGGATCATTATGCATGCAGTCTCATTGAGATGCAACAGTCTAAACTTTTGGCATAACGGTGAGCTTTATATTTTATCTTAGGTAGACAAAGGAGCCATCTCAAATGCAATCCTTGCTTGAGAACCATCACCAGCCTGACAACATATTTCTTTAAGACGTCCATATTCTAATTAACTAGAGGCGTTTAATGCGTCCTGTAACTATCCGTCTGCTTTGACAAATCACGTCTGCCACCTACATATGCACACAGCAAATTAAATAGCTGAATATGCATAACTGCAAGCAAAATGAACACTTCATGGAGGGAGCCTAGCAAAGAAATGTAATATTCTCCGGTGAAGATATTATCAACAACATCATTAAGAGAAGGTATTACTTGAGGACGTGCTTAAGTGTTAAGTACTTCTGTTAAACAAAAGAAGGCCGTTTTCATCTCCGTGAATGATGGGCGTAATAAAATGCAGTCTTCACTAATAGTCGCCAAAAGTCAACCCCCAACAAAAAAAAAATAAAAAAAAATAATCTACACAACTTTTCCCATAAAGCTAATGGCATTTCTCTACATAAATACAGTAATGCAGTTCAAAAAGGCCCAGAAATAATTTAATTCCAGATCAAGTCTAGTCTAATGAATCATCTCTGCAAAGGGCTATATTTAACCCCTTGCCAACATTTGCTATACATGTGTAAGGGGGTATGTGTAGGTTATTTGCGTACCATTCGTGAAGTAATGGGCTTTGGGAATGTTTGATGGTTTATTGGAATGTTTAGTAAAGAGCGACCTCTAGTGGGTGTACAATGTTAATGCCCACTGTTATGTTGAATATTTAGTGTAATGTGTTTTTGTTTTCCCATTGGTTGCATTGGGTCATGTGGCCAGCGGAGCTTCTGGAGTATGAACACGTCACATATAGTTCACGCAGAAAAAAAACACACAATGTCAGAATTGTACTTTTTGGGTCACCTGATCTCTAATTTAAAAAAAACCGAACAAAAAGTGATCAAAAAGTTGTATGTAGCCCAAAAAAGTATAATAGAAACTACAGCCCACTTCATTAGTTGCATTAGTAAGTGACCCTTTACATCAAGTGTTTGAGCAGTGGCAGAGATACATCCCATTGTCAAGTATTGACCGGCAAGATACTGTACATTTATCACATGATAAGCATTAGAGATGAGCGAGCTCGCTCGGATAAGGCAGTTACTCGAGAAAGCATCGCTCTTCTCGAGTAACTGCATTCTCGTCCGAGCAGGCTCGGGGGGTACAACGGGGGGGAGCGGCGGGTGGCAGGGGGGAGAGAGATCTCTCTCACTCTGTCCCCCCCCCCCCCGCTGCTCCCCCAAGCCTGCTCGGACGAGAATGCAGTTACTCAAGAAGAGCGATGCTTTCTCGAGTAACTGCCTTATCCGAGCGAGCTCGCTCATCTCTAATAAGCATATTCAATGTGTGAAACAATTTAATATTTCATTCTTCTGCACGAATCAGCATAATTACGTCCCGCATTAGGTACGGTCATTATAACAATAGCTTTATTTATACTTGATGATAAATGTCACCAAGGGCGTTTGCCAGGCCTCCGGGACCATCGCTGCACTACATCAACACCTCTCAGTGACTCTATATAGGTACAATAGATTTCGGTTGTTAAAATTACATTGAACTCCTGTGAAGGATAGGACTTTGAGGACTCTATGGGCAAGGTATATGTTAACCCCAGGGGTTAATGTCCATGAACCCGTGTAGAGCAGCAATAGTAAGTCATTGGTGGTTGGTTAATGGGGCATATATATGGAATGCAGAGGGGAAGGGGGGGCAAAGGCTACTCTACCATTTCAGAGGACAGAAATATTATAAGTAACACATGATAATTGAGAGCCTTTGTTATTAGAGTTGAGCGAACGTACTCTGCCGAGCTTGATGCTCGTTCGAGTATTAGCGAAATCGATGCTGCTCGTTACTCGAACGAGCATCAAGCCGTGTCCGACCCCGCCCCAGTTTTTGGCTCCTCCTCGCTGTGACGTGCCCGTTTTGGCCCCTCCCCGCCGCGACGCAGCAAGCGTCATTGGCAAATTTTTTGTCTGGCAGGCAGGAGAGAGAGAGAGAGAAAGAGACGAACCTAGGAAGAAAAAAAAAAAGCTCGGCCCCCGGCGTCCCACATACAAAAATGCTCGAGTCTCCCATTGTAGTCAATAGGGTTCGTTACTCGAGTAGAGCTCTTGAATTTTACGAAAACTTGAATAACGCGGACTCGAGCATTTGGGTGCTCGCTCATCTCTATTTGTTATGCATTTTGCATTAAGGCCCCGAAACTTCAAGTTATGTCCAGAGGGCAAAGGCCTATGACCCCGAGTTGAACAGTAGTGGTGAACATTGCATTACCTAAAGTTCAAGTGTCCTGCATATGGTGACCCAGTCACCACAAAGTTAACTGTCACCGATGCTCAAGTGGGAATTTTGTTGACTAAGTGGGGGTTAAATATTTACTTCCTTGCCCCCATGAGTACAGCTACTGAATCATAGGGGCCAATACTGCCAGGATCAGCATATGTAGATTTGCCATGACACAGATTGGTTTGGCTTCGGGGCAAATCCTTGGGCAACACTTGAGGTAACCTGAAAGCTGCGCCGGAGTATCGCTACTTCCCAGAAGTGATGGAAGGCGTTTTTAATGGTAAATGCCTCGCATCCGCGGTTAGATCGCATGTTGGCAAACGCAATATTGGGCAGAGAAACTCGCGCTTGCATGTGTGTAGGTAGCCCCACACATCTCCCATCTAGGGAGAATGCCTGATATAGCCAGGGGCAGCAACTGGTAGACAGGGGAAGAATTCGTTTGGTACATGCTGACCATTAAAGGGTCAATCTAGATATTAGATAGATGTAAAGATAGATACTTTCCACCACGTGGGGAAAATCTGTCCCACTGAGTTTCTCTCTCTTATCCCAGAACCACATATTGAGATCTCGCATGTGTCAAACTAGTTACATAACTTGAAGTCCAAAGTTACCTGACAACATTATCTTAATATTAATAGGACCATAGATGACCCTCACTCACCTACTCATTAGAGATGAGCGAACTTTTGAAAAGTTTGGTTCTGCTGGTTTGTCGAATTTCCTTAAAATCCTGGCTTAAAAGTAATGTTAGGGTCGTCCTCCTGAGATGACTGAGAGTGAGCCAACCAGTCTACAATGGCTGCAGTATCCCTCAAACTATGGCTGCTCTCGCACATGTTCAGAAAACACGGCTCGAAATCGTGGCATCAACCGCGATTTCGAGCAGCATTTTTGAACCCATTGTACAGCGTTTGACAGCGCTTTTTAATGCAGACTATCAATTCCACGGGTGATGAGGAGGGTTAAAAAGAATAAAACGCGCAAAAATAGAGCAGACAGTGTTCGAAAATCGTGTTTCTAGTGCAGGTCTGTGAAGTCTCATTGAAATCAATGGGAGCGTTGTACTGTGGTTAGGGTGGCGTTTGGAACACCATGCTAATCACGGTAAAAAGTGTCCAGTGTGAGAGTGGTCCAACACATCCACTGGAGGAAATGGACAACCCTGACCTGCTGATGCTACTACTACCAGGCACATGGCTGGTAACAACAGTACTGGTACTGGCACACACATCCTTACTGGCAGAGGACGTGGCACAAGTGTTTTTTCCTCTACCTCGTGTTTTCCCACCCTTTCTTTTTACCAGGCATTTTTAGGTCTACTTTTGGAGACACGTACGCCGCTGTGTGTGAAGTACCCCAGAGTTGGTATGATGATTACAGTATTAAATCAGGTTTACTGTGATGTATGATACGTGTAAAATGTTATGATGTTATACTGCTCATACTTCTCACCGAATTATGTGTTCTGGTAATATTCCCCAGCCCCTGCTGAGTACACGTTGCCTAGCATTAATCAGGGGAGTGGTTAGCCAGGTGTAGAGGACCTGTGATTGGTAGACTCCCTTGATAGGCTGGGTTAGTGTAACAGTACAAAAGGAGAGAGTGAGTGGATTTAAGTCAGTCTTCCATGTCCGGAGCTAAGCTTGAGCTTGAGAGAGGCCAGGTAGAAACATGGAGAAAGCCAGTGCGTTGGGAAGTGAAACATCTAAAGTGTGAGTACTCCGGAGCAAGAATGTTCTGGTAACAGGGAAAAGGTAGAAAAGAGGAATGAAGAAGGGGAGTTGAAGTCAGCCATACATGGGCACTAGGAGAGAGGAAACCAAGATGGCCAGAGATAGGCAAAGCCAGGGAGCGAATCTGCAAAGAAAAGCACAGAGGATCAATGCAGTTCCCTGTATCAGGCCCCTGAGAAAATGCAGAAGTAACGGTTTCTTCCAAAGTCATTTTAATGTGAACTGTATGCTACAAGTCAAGTTAATTTCCCATCTACTCATGAAGAATAAAACTGTTTTGGTTTGCTTTTACTCCCTGGAGCACCTTCCTACTATTGATTCCATCTGCTACATCTGCACTGAGGTACCACACTAAAACTCCAGGTAGTAAAAAGGGTCTGCCCCCATTTTTGTTGAGTTCTACATTTTTTGCATTCATTGTTTTGCTTGGAATGGGTCCGTGCCCATACACAAGCTGGCGTCACGACAGACAAAATCTTCCACTGCCCGACTCCGCGGGTAACACCCTGTTGGGGTATCACCACCTTACCTTGCCCAACCCCGTGGACAGCAGGCTATTAGAACTGCCTGCTGCTTCCCCCTCCTAGGTCTGCGCAAAAATTGAACAAACTACACTCACCCACTTCACAATAAATTCCATCCTGTGTGAAAGATTCCATAATAGGCCTCAATCACACCTGAGTGAACGTGCTTCTTGCGGTCAGGGGTAATTTGCTGTTACTCTGTTTTGCACAACCCCATCAATGCTAAAACTCTGCAGAAAACAAATTGACCCGATCGCTGCAACTGAAAAATGCCGGCAGCCATTGTTATTCTCAGTGGATGCTACACAACTAAATGACCGAGGCTGCCGTCAGCCCTTGGCCGCTACTGACTAAAACAAATGCCTGCAACCTCCGTTATCCCTTCCCCGCTGCAATATAGCCAAATGTCCGTAGCCTCCGTCCTGATAAGAACAGATACCTGCAACCGGGGCTCTTAACTACTGCAAGGTAGCCCAATGGCACTACGACTATATCTGTAGCCGCTGTAAAGTCCCTGAAGACTCCTTAAGGTGCCTTCACATAGGCCAGAAATGCTGCAGAATTACCACAGCGCATATGTAACAGCCAAATCCTCACCCAGATGCATTACAAAGGTTGCAATTGCCGAAATCTGCAGTATAAGTTGACATGTTGCAAATTTGTGTGAAGGCACCCCATGTCTATGTTGGTTCAGTAAATGTGTATGCTCATCAACACGATTATCTGCGCTTTTTCAAATTAACTAACGAAATTACAGCTGCTGTACTGACCGCTGTCATGGTGGAGGGTATTGATGGTAGACTGCTAATTTTATTTTTCATTTTTGCTTTCTAATGGGTTAAAGGGATTGTACCAGAATATCAAGTTATTCCCTATCCACAGTAGCATCATCTTGCTGATCGGTGGAGGTCCCACCACAGAGATTTAGAGGACGGGACTCCCGTGTTCCCCTCTGTTCCTGTGGGAGTCACTTCTTGCGCTGCAGTGACGTCACTCTAAATGGGGCGCTAGTTGAGCACGCACGAGCAGTGCTCTATTCATTTAAATGGGAGTGACAGAAATACCCTAGCGGGTGCACCGCTGTAATATTCGGCAGTCACACTGAAAGTGAGTGAAAGGCAAGTGCACTTGCGCAACCAGCGCCCCATTCAATCTCCTCCTCACTGGGTGTTAGGCATATGCTGATTGTGTGATTATTATTTAGACTCCATTTTGCTTCTCTCAGCCATGCATGAACTAAAGAGTTATCTCATGAAGTTGCAGCATCCGAGGAGCGGGCCCACAGCCAAGGAGTTAGCGGGGTAGATTGAGGCCTTGTCACGGAGCTCTACCATCTTCTCCACTGGGAGTAGCATGGGACCCGTCCAAGTTACTGCTGGAGGAGTTTCACAGGGTAACCCAAGATGTGGTTTACCTTAAGTCCTTGTTGTCACTCGTGACGCCACCGTTCCGTCCTCTGCAGTGAATTCTGACTTTGCAAATTAAGAGTCCACACACAGGGGTAACGTTTTCTGAGGAGAACCAGGAGTGGTCAGTTAAGCCCATTTACTGGTGTTAACATTTAACAGTCCAAACAATTTACACACACCATATATATATATATATATCATGGTCACATGACACACAACAAGATACATTTTCCAGACATAACCCAGATGTTAACCCATTCGGTGATGCAGAGGTGCAATACACATCAAATTTATGCAACATAGAAGACACTGACAACACATAGACACAAGACAAATGCATTCATACTTATGGAGGGGCCCGTTAATTCTGGGCTACTACAGAGTGTCTGAACAAAGGCATTTATGGTTGCATAATAAAATGAAGATGTGTATGTCTTAAGAGTAAAGGCCCTTGTACACGGGCCAACATTCGCTTGGATGACTGCACAAGCACTCATGTCACCACTAAGGTAGTCAGCGCTTGTGCAGAGCATTCAAACAGAAAGACTTGCCGGCGGGTCGCGGGCTTCTCGTCCTCTTCTGGCTCAGCACTTCACCTCCTAACAAAGAGTGTAAGCAAAGTCATTTTTAAATATAATGTTGGACCCTTTTTGATTTTGCCTCATAGTAACTAACCAGTCCTCATCTAATGGGTCTACTAGATATGATGATCGATATAAGTTGTTTTTTTTTATTTCTACACATAATTTCTGTATATTTAGCACAGTGATGAGAGGGTTTGTTATGGAAAGTAGTATAATTAGCTCCTTTAAAAATGTAATCTCTTCTGAGTGTTATCTATTCAAAAGATGATTACTCCCACACTTCATTTGATTATAACAACTTTTTGCAATATGCACATTTAGGAAACATTTGATAGTCCGTTTTATTCTGATAAAAGGCCCTTTTACCCACAAAGATAATTGTTGCATGTAAAGGGGCCTTACCCTTTACCCCTCTGTGATGTACATGTACGTTATAGGGGTGTGGGGTAGGTATAAAGTTGCATACTCAGCTAATCCTGACTGTGTGAAACAGCTGAAACCTGCAGCAACTAAAATATTGCAGTATACTGTAGAAACGATCAAACGATCATAAATTCTAGTCCCCTAAAGGGACTAAAATTAAAAAAAAAATTTAGGCCAAATAACAATTTTAAAAAATTAAAAAAACCATTTAACCTACAAAACAATCAAAATGACAAAAGAAAAATAATAATTGGCATAGCTGTGTCTGAAAGAGCCCATACTATAAAAGTATATCACTTACCTCACATGGTGGACACTGTGAATAAGAAAACATGCCAGAATTCCATTACTTTAGTTACCCCATCTCCTAATAAGAAGTTGAATAAAAAATGATCAAAAATTAACATGTACCCAAAAATGGTAGCTAAAAAGACTACAGCTCACCTTGCAAAAAACAAACCCTCACACAGCCCTACTGATGGGGAAAAATGGAGCTCTGACTATAACGACAAAGAATTTATTTTTAATAAATTGTTTGGTTTTTTTCAAGTAGTAAAACATTATAAAAAAAACCTATAAAGCACAATATTGTTATAATGGTACTGACTAGAGATGAGCGAGCGTACTCGGAAAAGCACTACTCGCTCGAGTAATTTGCTTTATCCGAGTATCGCTGTGCTCGTTCCTGAAGATTCGGGTGCCGCTGCGGCTGACAGGTGAGTCGCAGCGGGGAGCGGGGCAGAGCGGGCGGGAGGGAGGGAGAGAAAGATCTTACCTCCGTTCCTCCCCGCTCTCCCCTGCAGCTCCCCGCTCCGTGCCGGCACCCGAATCTTCAGGGACGAGCACAGCGATACTCAGATAAAGCAAATTACTCGAGCGAGTAGTGCTTTTCCAAGTACGCTCGCTCATCTCTAGTACTGGACCCATTGAAGTAACAATCTGCCCTTTTACCCCTCTTACAATATTTTTTAAGGTTTTCCATTACATTATATGGTGCCATTAAAAATAATGATACCATTAAAAAATACAACTCATCCCACAAAAAACAAGTCCTCATGCGGCGATGGAAATGGGAAAATAAAGTTATGGCTCTTGAAAAAAACAAAAAAAACAAAAACCATGAAAATGGCTGGTAGTTAGAGAGTTAATAATAGGAATACTAATAATCTATATTTATATGACACCAACATATTCCGGAGCACTTTTCAAGTCGGAGGTAACATTTACTTGTTTCCTGTAATCTTCTTATTCTCCTTAGGGAACCATATACCAGGGTCCGCTGCTTGATCATGTGTGGTCATGAGAGAGTAACCAGTCATTTACAAATTACTAAATATATTTGAATAATTCTTCATAAAATCGGTTTCCTCAGTTCTACGCTGGTTTTATCATAGTAATATGGTTTTATTTGCCAAGTTGAGCTGCCAAATGAGGGCTTTGTACTCCGCAATCTTCGACGCTCTCACTGAAATGAATGGAGCAGCGATGTGCCTGCGCAACCTCCGCTCTGTTTGCTTGGAAACCAACCGTACCCCTGTTGTCTGGATCGTAGGGGTTCCCAGTTGGACCTACGTCAATACATCAACAGATGGGTGAAAACCTGAAAAAGTAGGAAAAACCCTTCCAGTCTCCAGAATACCCCCTTTAGCCCCCTAAATTCCTAACTTTTTTTTTGCATAAACATGCAGCTTAGAAACGATACAGTATTTAGGTTGGCTTCACATGAGCATATGCACAATCGCACTTATGCACTTGTAGTGGTCTAGAGGGTCCTACAGAACAGTCTCACTAACAGAGGGTCCTATCACACCTGTCTATGTGTTCTCCTTAGGCATAGAAGGTACCGTGCGCCAGAGAAACCCTGTTTTTCCCCTTTCCTAAGCTGAGAGTTTAGCGCTAGCAATAGCTGGTTGCCTATATGTAACACCCCCACTGATTGGCTGGAGAGTCCAGAGTGGGAAAACGCTAACATGAGCCCCTATGCATAGGGGTGGAGTTTAGGAGAAAGTGCGGGAAGAAGAGAGGAAGTGGTGGAGAAGTTGGAGAGTTGGTAGGAGTCGGAGGAGAGGCAGCAAAGACGTGGTCAGAGAAAGGAGGGGCTAGCGGTTCAGCCGTGCGTGCAGTGATTCAGCAGTTCAGTAAGGGTAGCGAGGTCCCTTTCCGCTCCCTTGTTCTTCTAGCAGCCAGGAAGAAAGAGTTGGAGGTCATCAGTCCCACCTAACAGTGAGTCAAGCTACCTGGTGAATTCAAAGCCAGGATTAGTTCAGCGACCATTACTACTCGCATTTCGTTCTTTCATACTACACTATCAGTAAACCCTTCAGCTAGTAACAACTGTGGAAATTATTACTGAGTATCCTCTAGAATAGAGAGCGTTGAAGATAAGTGGAAAACAACTTGTCAATCTACAGTTTGCATCATGTCAATTTACTGCATTATTGTGGACTCCACTGTGTCTGTATAACGCTGCCTATCCATCTGTTATTGCAATCAAGCTTCAGTAAAACTGTGTGCTCCCAGTTTACTAATTCAATCTACTGGACTCATCTCAAGTTATTCCGCCATCATTACACTTGGGAGTTCAGGTTGGAGTATTGGTGTCACCCATGACAAAACACCTAACTATTTCAAACGTGTTCTTATACGCTATTTGTGCCACTGTGCGACAGCTGAGCAGAGCCCCATTATCGCCACTGTCAGGAGGGATTACAGAGCCACCCGTGACAACCATCTTGCAATCCCAGTGGTCTCCTCCACTTTGGTGTGCTCCGCTTGGCCATTGCACACTGCAAGAGGCCATTTGCATACGCACTGGCGTATTTTACTGCACTTTTTCTGCCTGCAGGGCACATTCATCCTTGTGCGGAACAGAAGGACGCACTGATTGAAATGGCTAATGAGTTCCAGATGCACGCTTTTCCAGTGGAATTACGGAGTTATATGCATCTCCTTGCATATTACAAGCGCATTTGACTTCTATGGGGACGTTTATTGTGCAAATATGCAGAACAATAGTAGCATTCTCTTTTTTTGCACGCATGGAAATGTGAGTGAAGCTATTGAATTAAAATGGTTCTATTCTCTGTATATTATGCATGCAAACTTTGCGCCGCAAATACGCCCATGTGAGGCCGGCCTTACCACGGGTCCTTTTCGCAGAAGCACACTCTTTATTTATCAGTTCCGCTGCTTTGTACCTCTTCAGATTCAGATTTTAGCCTTGGCACTTCATTTTTAGGATGACATCCCCATTTACAATATAATATTATAGGAGAACGGTCATAAACCTAAAGAGAGTAAAGAATTCTTCATGTCAGAGAAGATTGAAGCGCGCAGGGTAAAATCTAAGAGGAACGCTCAGTGACCTGTCAGCCAAAGAGGATTGAGACCGGCAGAGGATCGCGCTATCAAATCCATCGTAGTATTTCAGCCTATTAAACTTGCATGATGCTCAGTATCAAATGCTGCAGACAGGTCAAGCTGCATTAATATTGAGCATCCTGCTCAGACTCTTGTCACTAGGAGGTCATTTAACATCCAACCCATTGGGGGGGGGGACACAGGGCTTTTCAGGAAAAGGACAACAATGTTTTTGGCCCCCTCTGGTAAAATCACTACTTACAAAGTTACATTTCTCAGCTGTTCTCTATAAAATAGATGATAAAGGACAAAATGAATGAAACTCCAATATAACACTGTTGGGTTAAAGATCCAAGAAGTTTAAAAATTACTAGTTTTTGATGCTGCGGCTGTTGAAGTGGGACAGTTTGCCGAGAAGAGTAGCAGTGGGGTGTATAGTATAGAGGACCTGCCATGTTGTAAAGTTGGCAGAGCTGGCTCCATAGTCTGCAACCACGGCCCTACTTAGGCCGATGACACATGGCTTTTTTTAGAAGTCAATGGAAGCTGTCTGACCCGCGGCCCATATGCGATTGATATTGCGGATAGGGGGCGGGTACCCACGTCATCGCCTAGCGATGGTGTGGTAAAAAAACACAGATTTAAAAACAAAAAAATCTGTAACTGTGCATGACCGATGGCGAGCTGTCGCGGTTTTCTGCAATACAGAATTTAACAGGTATGCAGGGTCGCCGGCCGCGGTCAGAGCTGGACTCCGCTGTGACATCTGACCTGTTTGTGTGTCACCGGCCTTACTCTACTCTTACACCCACATGACAGATTGACTGCGTCGGGAGTCAGACCTAAGAAGAGCCCATCTGGGTGTAGGCAGAAGAGTATGGAAAAGAATTATGGGAAAAGAATCAGCAGGGCCCCTGCTGCAAAACCATGCAGCCAGCCCCTCCAACTTTATCCCGGGAAGGTCCTGTTAACCTTCCTGTGAAGGTCCTTTTAACCTATCTAGGCTCATGAAGAGCCTCTGTAATGGCTAGGCGACAATAATACACTGAGCCACTTAATTGGAAGGAGCCCATAAATACAGCATTGATGTCATTCGTGGATAATTTGGACTAACTGCTTCCAATACCAGATTGTCCTGTTGAGGACCTGTGCATGAGGATAGGACCTGTTCACCCGGTTGTAGGGTGGAAGAGAGACTGAAGGCTAATATTGGGAGGTATGATGGAAGACCTGTGCTGTACTGTATGGGCAGATTAGAGATGAGCGAGCATGCTCGTTTAAGGAGCATCGGTCTTGTCGAGTAACTGATTACTCGACCGAGCACCATGCGGGGGGGGGGGGGGGGGTGAGTGAGAGAGAGAGATCGAGCATCAGCCTTAAACGAGCGTGCTCGCTCATCTCTAGGGCAAATGTCAAGAGCAAAAGCAAATCCTGTGGAGGAAAGTGGTACAACTGCCTTGCTGAGCGGAGGTGTTGAGGCGTATCATAGGTTGGACAGGAACGGACATGAACCCAACTCACATTACACACCAATTAATTTGATTGGTAGAGTTCGGAAAGGTTTTCAATAGGGATGAGCGAACATGCACGTTTAGAACAATTACTCGATTGAGCATTGCTTTTTTCGAGTAACTGCCTAATCGGGCGAAAAGATTCGGGGGGCAGTGGGGTGGAGCAGGGGGTAGCAGGGGAGAACAGGGGGGAGCTCTCTCTCTTTCCCCCCCACTACCCCCACACAGTTCTTCAGATCTATTCCATATGCCCGAGGGAGAACCCCTAGTAGGTTGGAAAGCTCGCTATAACATTATGTAATTTTGTTAGTCATTAAAAGGTATCATACCTACAAGATTACTTGGTTTCTCTTGCTGGGAACAATCACATTTTGCTCTACTGGCTAACACCGTACCAAACATTTTTTGTTTTACCTAATGAAATGGAGGAGACACAGATTAGGTATTAGACAGTTAGGGTGATCAATGAGTGGAATGGGTTGCCACAGGATGTAGTGAGTTCTCCTTCAATGGAAGTCTTCAAGCAAAGGCTGGACAGACATCAGTCTGGGATGATTTAGTGATCCTGCACTGAGCAGGGGGTTGGACCCGATGACCCTGGAGGTCCCTTCCAACCATACCATTCTATCTATGATTGCATTACCTTCATCAATGTGAATAGATCCAATACATCATGTCTGAATCTATGAGTGTATTACCTACATCAATATGAGTAAATCCAATGCATTATGTGTGTGCATCTATCAGTGTATTACCTATATGAATGTGAATAGATCTAATATTCAAGATCCAATATATTCCAGTTATTGCATGTTTTTTCAAGTTTTTACCCTGGATGGATGAAAACTCATTGGATTGGTGATGGTCTGCTTGCTAAGACCCCCACTGATCACGAGTACTGGGGGACCAGTTTCCCCATTCCTCATCACTTCCGTATGGCTTCTCGCACCAGTAGTGACATCAGTGAATAGAGTGCAGGTCACACTTGTGCAGCCGCCACTCCATGGCGGGGCTGACAGATCTAGCCGAGCGTTGTGTACTCGTCTATCTCTGGCAGTCCCATTGAAAATGAAAGGAGTGGAACTGCTCTTTCGCAACTGTAACTCCATTCGAACTGTGGGGTCTGCAGTGACGAGGATGGGGGAAACAGGACCCCCATTCTTAGGATCAGTAGGGGTCTCAACGGTCAGACCCCCAGTTATTTATCAGTTTTCACCTATCCAGTGGATGGGTGAACATTTGAATAGACATGCAGCAGCTGGAATAGCCCTTTAATATTTTTATATTTCCAGAGCTCTATGAGACCTTTGAAGAGTTTAGCAGTCTCTATGTTTTTGTATATAACGGTCTCATTTAAGCAACCTTCTTAGGTTTCACCATCCGCAGCACCATCTGCTCGAGGCTCGCAGCGGCCGTGCATAATTTACTAGCTTTACATGTACAAGCTCTCACCAGTACTTGTAGGATATTCATGAAAAACTTACCTCTAAAGCCTGGATAAGGTAACTCGTTATCTGACACTCTTCACGGAGACCGCTACAGTGCTGTCCTTTTGCCCTTTTGGATATGAGGGAATAGAGGCAGATTTAAAGCCATAAATATGGTGGGTGGAGAATGCCCAACCTGTGGAGATAAAGGGGACAAATGGTCATCTTACGCTACAGAACAAGGTTAGAACAGCAAGTAAAAACCTTGAGGCTCCACCATTATGGCCAACATTGCACGGGCACAGCGGCTTCGAGTGGGTAATGGAAGAATTAAAGGGCTTGTACCAGGCTAGACCTTTATCGTCTATCTATAAGATAAATGATAAAAGTCTGATCCGTAGGGGTTTGATCAGTGAGGAACCCCCACTGAAAACGAGAATGGGGGTCCCATATCCCCACCTGCCACCCCGCTCATCTTCAATGGGACTGCCAGAGATAGTGGAGTGCTTGTACTCCTCTATTTCCATCAGCCCCAGTGAAATGGATGGAGCAGTGGCCATGCATGCTTGGCTACCGCTCCATACACTGTGATGTCACTGCGGGTGGGTGCAGCGAGCTCACAGTGACGAGAAGAGGGGGATATGGGAACCCTGTTTTTGGAATTGGTGGTGGTCTCACTGGTGAAACCCTCACAGGCTGCATCCAACAGTCAGTAATCAGCTTCCACTCCTGATACAATGCTCTTCGATTTCACAACAAAGGATTCCCCTTAAGCCTATCCACAAATACCCAGTATACAAGTCCAGGGAATAACCCCTTAGTGACACAGCCTATTTTGGCCATAAGGGCTCAGTCAGATGAGCGTTTTTTTTGCGCGCCTATGTGTGGAAAGAAAAAAAAAATTGCTCCACACATGTTAAAAATGTGCTCGACTGAAGCTTTCAATGGGGCTGGCGCTACTGCAGCTGGCCAATTGAAAGCTATGGATGCAACCCCCACAGTTATTTTCGGGAAAGGGCTTGAAATATAAGCTTGTAAAAAAAATTACAAAAAATATACATCACCTACCACCACTGTCGCGTTTTGTCGCTTGGTCCCCAGCACTGCTCTGAAGCACTTTCTGCTGGCCGAGGATTTTGAAAATCCCCGCCTTCAGAAAGTGCTGCTCTGATTGGCTGAGCACTCAGCCATTCACAGCGCTCAGCCATTCATTGAATTCAGCAGAAAGTGCTTCAGAGCAGTGTCGGGACCAAGCGATATATTTTTTTTTTACACCAGCTAGGCATGATTTTCAGGGAAGGTCTTATATTTCTAGCCCTTCCCCTAAAGTCACTGAGAGAAAAGACTGCATCCCATTGCTTTCAATGGGGCCAGCTGCCATGCCGATTTTGCGTGATTGCGATTTTAACATTACAAGTCCCATAGACCCCTGGAGGAAAAAAAAAAAAACGCTGCGAATTTCGCAGTGAAAAAAACCTGTAGTGGGTAGTCACCCTAAATCATACAGCATAAATGATAACTTTTTTTTCTGTGGGCTGGTATGATTACAATGATACCAAAATTAATTTTTTGTAGGTTTTTTAACTTTTGCACCATAAAAACCTTTTTCTTTTTAAATTAAATGTAGCAATGTAAAAAAAAAAAAAATTATAATAAAGTCCCATGACTTAATTTTTCCCATTGACAGAGCTCTGTGAGGGCTTGTTTTTCGCATGACGTACTGTAGTGTTGATTTGTACCATCTTGGGGTACATACAGCTTTTCTGATCACTTTTATTGCGTTTTTTTGGGGAGGCAAAATGAACAAAAGCAATTCCCTGTTTTTTAGAGTTATTTTTGCCTTGCTATCAATAGGGTGTTCATTTATTGTACGAGTCGTTATGGATCGGATGATAGCAAAATTATACAAACTGGAAAGGGCGCAAAAAGGTTGGTAATTTACGCATTTTTTTTTTTGCACTATTTTAATTTTTTTTATGTTTCTGTCTCTATAGGGTCTTGAACCATAAAAGCTCTGATCACTATGGATTGCAGTAATTAATCCATCTAAAGACTAATACTCTAATAGTCAGATATAATCCCTCTTTTCCTCCTTTCATCCCCCTCTCACAAACCATTATAGGGGGCTACAACCTGTTATTTTAGAAGCCAATCTACAATTCAACCCCACCGCCCTTCTTTCTCCGCACCTCTCAACTGTTCAAGTGAGACGCCAGAAAATATACCCAAACATTTGGAAATCAACAACCCTCTGTACCGCTTATCCCTTTGAAGGGTCTCTAATTTAATTCTAGACAATTTCCTATTCCATATGGTATGGTGTCCAATCCTGTACAACTGCGGTTGTCTAGGTTTAATACACCATGGGTACTTTCTTCCAAAAACAGCGCTACACCTGTCCACAGGTTGCATGTGGTATTACAGCTCAGTTCAGTTCGTTAAAAAGGAGTTGAATAGCAATGCCACACACAGACCAAGTGTTTATTAGGCTGGGGCTCCACATATCAGCTGTGTCCGGCCAATGATTACACAGATCCCATTTGGTACACTTCTTGCACCAGTCCAGTGGCCACAGCCAGACAGGAAAACACTGCATGCAACGCTTTTCTGTCCAGTGCAAGGAAGCATCTAGCATCGAAACTGAGGAGAAAACTAAGGGATCAGTCCGAGCATCAAAGTTTAACTACAACACTGGATGGGGAAAAAAGCTGGATGGCCGGGTATGTGGGAACCGGCCTCAGATACACTATCCTACTGAAAGTAGTTGGACACCTGAGCAAGAATCAAAGGTAGCATTTATTTCCATATCTTAATACTTAGTGGGACTTCTGTGGTCCTAATGACATTGGATACTCTCCTTCTGATATACGTCAGCTGGTATTTCCCTTTATTCATCCTACAAATGTCTAGCGTCCGTCTACAATGGTGGAAGGAGCATCGTCATTGGACAGTTGAGCAATGGGAGAATGTTCTATAGAGTGATAAATTGCGCTACTCCATCTTCACATCAGATGGACATACCGGGGCGTGGAGGATGATGGAGAACGTCTTCTACCTGAGTGTGTTGTGCCAACAGGTAAGTACGGCCGAGGTTCCATTAAGGTCTGGAAATGTTTTATAAGGCATGGGCTCAGTTCGTTGGTTGTAGTGACAAGAGCCATGAACATGGAGGTGACCCTGACATTCTAGATAATAATGGCAAGAATCTGGGAATGGTCGGCCATACTTCCAACAAGACAACGTGCCTTCTCACAAATACAACATTGTTTTATGTTAGTTTGAGGATATGGATTTTCCACAATTGGACTGGTTGCACAGAGTCCCGACCTGAACCTACCGTTGGGTCAGGAAATATAAACAGCGTTCATCTTCTTTGAGAGAACTTGCCAGACATTAGCAGGATGAATGGAGGGAAATACCAGTGTATTACACTCTATAGTCACCGATTACTGCAGAAGGGTCGGTGATCCAATTTTGACCACCAGATTTGGAGTCGGGAAGGAATTTTTTCCCCTAAAATAAGGAAATATGGCTTCCGTCTTATTGCGGTTTTTTGGCTTCTTCTATCTAGATGAACATTGCAGGATATTTGGCCGAACTGGATGGACACAAGTCTTCTTTCAGTCTAACATACTATGTTACTAAGTTAGACATTAGTAGAAAGTACTCCACAGAGAGTATCCAACGTCATTAGCACAAAAGAATGTATTACCGTGTTTCCCTGAAAATAGGACAGTGTCTTATATTAATTTTTGCTCAAAAAGGTTTAACTTTTTTACATGTATAGCTGCCTGGACAATATTTAAATTGACTTTTTTTAATTACCTGTTAGCAGGGCTTAATTTTGGAGTAGGGCTTATATTTCAAGCATCCTCAAAAAGCCTGAAAAATCATTTTGCATCCCCTTATTTTCAGGGTATGTCTTATTTTCAGGGAAGCGGGGTAACATGTGAAAAGAAATACTTCCTTTGATTCTTGCTCAGGTGTCCAGTTACCTCAGGTAAGATGGTGTATTTGTCATACTCAGCTAATTGCTAACACTGATGAAACCCGGGCCATAGACTCCTAGCATGGATTAGCACCCGGACTGACTTGTCAGTGAATGGAATTCTCTGGAGTTACAGACATCACGTATGTAAATATTCCCATGTAATAAATCTGACATCACATAAAAAAAATAGCAAGTGATATCCAGAAACTATTGGGTGACATCTGAACACATAATGGTACGTATTTTATGAACTTTCGGCCGCGGCGGTGACAGACGTGCGTATAGGTATTTAACGAGAAAGATTAATGGCGTAGATACAGCCAATAAATCTATGGAGATGTAAGAGCCAACATTGAGCGTCCCGGTGTATGTGTAAGGGGGGGAGGTGGAGGTAGATTTGTTAATATCCTGAAAATAGGCCGCAAAGCCTTTGAGTACAAAGCAGGAGCCAGGCAACGCTGACCTTCCCCATTAATCTTTTTATTGGCACAAGTCTGTATTGGCACCTCTTGACTGGATGAGATTTGTAGACCTTTGGGGAGCAATGATTTCACAGGTGGGGGGGGGGGGAGTTGGGTCCTTATCAGACAGCGCAACTCTTCAAAATGGCCCATTCTACCAAATGAAAATTGACATTTTCATCTGAACTTTACGACCTCCAGTAATCACACTAATAGCCTGTGTTTGGTGGGGAGTGGAGCCCTTCTTGGGGTGGGGAGACGTTTTACAGCTTCTGATCTTGTGGACGTTCTTGGAGAGAAGCGGATTAGTGGCTGTATGGTTGCGTTATATTGAATCATCAGAGGTTCATCGGAATCACATTTTTGGATTCTAGAATTAATTTATAATTTTATAATTAAATCAGTTCTCTTGGGACTCCAATATTAATAACCTCTTTTTTAGGATAATTCATCAATACCAGTGCATTGGGTGTCCGATTACCGATACCTCCATCAATCAGCTGTTTGAAGGGGCTGAAGCGTTCAGGAGAGCACTGAAACCTCTTCATTGTATACAGGGACAGCGCTGTACATTTTGCAGTGGTGGTGCCTGGTAGTGTAGCTCTATTCCATTCACTTGAATGGTACCAGGCTGCAGAAACGTCATGTGACAAATAAAAGCATAACATCAAGACAAGATGAAGAGGAGGCTACAGCGCTTTCACCGATGCCCCTTTAATCAGCTGATTGGGGGGGATGCTGATGTAACAGGAGTGAATGCTCATCTAATTGCTTTTATCATATTGTAGATTAGGTTATTTTGCTACAAGGCAGCAGCCATATTTCTGGACACAGTACCGTGATCTCATAGGAACAGTAGGTGGTGCAGAAATTGGAAGTTGCTACCGAGTTCTACTGTTCTGGTTTACAATGAAGTTCGAGCAAGGCAGGATGTGGCTCTCCTTCAGGTTCTTTTTCATCACACCGCCTATTACCCATGCCTCGCTGTTCCCGAGAATTCTAGCGGTAGTTTCTGCAAGCAGTTTTCTTGCAACAGGTAGACACTGCGGTTGCAGACCCCATCCCGAAAGACCTTCCAGCTGACCCATCTGGCAACTTGTTTCATTGGAATTCAGCTCCCACCAATTGGACATCGATGACCTATCCTAGGGCAAGATCCCAGAAAACACTTTTAATGGCTTATTCACACAAGCAACATTCTCGTGTGAGTTTTGTGCGATTCGCACAAATAAGAAATCCATTCATTTGAATAGATTTCTTCACACAAACAATTTTTTTTGCTGTTAGGGTAAAAAAAAGTAGCACATTCTATCTTTGGACGTTCCCAAAGAATACCCTGCAGCGGCTGAGTGCCCACTCTGAGCTAGGGGAAGATGGCGGGGTAGAGAACTTACTTTTGTCACGGGAGGCTCTAGCATCCTCTCCTTGTAGGCCCAAAGGGTAATGGGCTCAGCCGTTCACAGGTCCCGTAAATAATACCTGTGTAAGCAACTGCTCAATAGCTGGTTGTCCTCGTGACGCCAGTGCCCCTTTCCAATACACCACATAAATAACAGAGTCCATAGTCAAATGAAATAGTTTTCCAAAAAAACAGAGGCACACGTTTTTCCTCTTTACTTGACAAATCAAAGAAATACAGTTCCAAATCATGGCATTAACAGTCTTAAGGAAACATACAAAACACGTCCTCTGAAGATTTTTCCCTCAACAAGTTTATACCCAGAAGCCACTCTCCCTTTTGGGTATCCACAGTCTAAGTTATCTGTCGAATCCTGGCAGAGGTACTCCCAATAACAATCAGGCACAACTCATTAAACACTCCTTTTTCCATAAACTCCACGCTTCTTACTTCCTAATTACTCAGTCTCTCTCTCACTTGCACTTGTTACTGGAGTGGATGTACAGAGGTACCATGTGCATGCCACCGCCGAGTCGAGGAAAACCGGATCTGCTCCACACACTCTCCAGGGGAATAGGCGTGAGCCTGGGACACGGCACGGGTAAGCTCCAGAGCTCCTGTCTCCACACATGGCTTTCCATCTCCATCGAATCTTCTCACACCACATCCTTTTGCCGACTACTCACAACTCCAACTCCTCTTCCAAGCACCTTACGCATATGTCACACATCATGCACACAGCTGGCTAGGAAGGCCAATACACATAACTAGACTAAACAGAAATGTCACCAGACAGCAGTCATTAACCCTTACATGACCTGTATGGGTCAATACACATAACATCACACAGTTTCCAACATTCAACAGTACAAAAAGGGACAAACACAATTACACTGACAAAGTCACAAACACCACATAGCAAACAAACACGCATCAAACAAACACTCCATTCTGGGCCACTACAGCCCTGCCCACTAATGCATGCCTTGCAATGTGCATGCCAGTGCAATGTGATGTTTTCCATTGAAGTCAATGGGAAACACTTGCAATCTAAAACAGCAGAAATGTGATTTTTAATCAGAAACACTTTACATTGTCGTGAAAATCAAATGTTGGGAAACGCAATATCAGGTCAAGTTTCTCAGTCTAATATCATGCTCGCCCATGTATACGTAGCCTAATAGTTAGTCAAAGGCAATTAAAGCAGAGGCACACACAGAGGTAAGGGGCCATTGTAGTTAAGATTAAAAGGGGGCCCACTTCTGGTGCTTGTAATATCACTTATACCCCTGGGACACAAGGACAGAAGTGCTTCTCCATCTCCCTTTCATGTGTTCTATATATACCGGTACTAGTTTGCAAATATTATACGGATAAAGCAGCCATGACTGGGCCCTTATCTACAGGGTCCTTATAGCAGCCACATGGTACTTACATATATACACATTATATTTATCTGCAGATACCATATAAGACCAATAAGGAAGGAATTTTATATCCAGGACTCCATCCAAGTAGAGGTAAGTTACCTACTTCTGAGAATCAACAAATTCACACAGTATTTAAAGGGGTTGTCTCGCGGCAGCAAGTGGGGTTCAGCACTTCTGTATGGCCATATTAATGCACTTTGTAATATACATCGTGCAATAATTATGAGCCATACAGAATTTATTCACTTACCTGCTCCGTTGCTAGCGTCCCCGTCACCATGGCTCCATCTAATTCTGATGTCTTCTTGCTTTTTTAGACGCGCTTGCGCTGTACGGTCTTCTTCCTGGTGAATGGGGCTGCTCGTGCCGGAGAGCTGATCCTCGTAGCTCCGCCCCGTCACGTGTGCCGATTCCAGCCAATCAGGAGGCTGGAATCGGCAATGGACCGCACAGAGCCCACGGTGCACCATGGGAGAAGACCCGCGGTGCATCGTGGGTGAAGATCCCGGCGGCCATCTTGGTGAAGGAAGAAGAAGGAAGAAGGAAGACGTCGAGCGGGGATTCGGGTAAGTAATAAAAAAATTTTTTTTTAAACACATCCTTTGGGGTTGTCCTGCGCCGAACGGGGGGCCTATGGAAAAAAAAAACCCGTTTCGGCGCGAGACAACCCCTTTAAGGATGTTTTCCTGGACTTGGATACCAATAACCCATCCTTAGGATAAGTCATCAATATCAGATTGGTGAGGGGCCAACTTCTTGCACCCCTATGAATCAGCTGTTTGAAGAGGCCACAGTGCTCCAGCGAGCCTTCATTGTATACCAGGCACAGCACTGTACATAGTGTAGTGGCAGTATCTAGTATGGCAGTTCACCCACAGTCACTTGAATGAGACCGAGCTGCACAAAAGTCATGTGACTGAAGAAAGTGATGTCATAGGCTGAAAATTAGACCTCAGCACGTCTGATGACCGCGGCTGAGGGTAAGAGGAGTTGGCCCACCATCGATGCGATATTGGTGATCTATTAATATCTAAGTCCCAAAAAACTCTTTAACACCCAGCAGTGGTCCTTGTAGATACCCTGCTCTAGAGCGGATTCCGGTAAGGTCTCACGTACACAACCATAGAATGACTTTGTGCAAGTTGTATAAAGCAACAATATAGCAGCAGTGTTATTGTATTGAGGCTTCTGGACCTTCATCTGCTGCCGTATACGTGCAACAAGGGGGTTTTGTACATTCTCTGTGTCCCATTGATTAAAAAGAAATGTATGCCATGCTCTATGAGATGCATTGGGCGTGCTGATTTTTCCAGTCAAAGTCAATGGATTGAGATGTAGCACCCAAGTGGAACACCATATTGGGTCAAAAATATGGTATTACCGTGTTTCCCCGAAAATAAGACCCTGTCTTACATTAATTTTTGCCCCCAAAGTGGTGCTAGGTCTTATTTTCAGGGGAGGTCCTATTTTACTTACCCACCAGACTCAGTCCAGGTCCCTCCCGCTGCTCTCTAGAGCTCCAACGCACTTCCCACAGTTGTCGGCCTATCATACATCATCACTTCCTGGTTACAGTATTCACAAATCCCGCCTCCTGGAAACGATGGCTGTGATTGGTTCTTCAACTGCTGCTCAGCCAATAAATGCAGTTGGAAGAACCAATGTGATGGCTGTGATTGGTTTATCCAGCGCTGCATTGATTGGCTGAGCAGCGGTGGAAGAACCAATCAACAGCTAACGCGTTGTAGAGGTAGAACTTATGAATTGGCTGAGCCGCAGCTAATTGCAGCCATCGCATTGGATCATCCAGCACTGCAGTGATTGGCTGAGCAGTGGTCGAAGAACCAATCACAGCCATCGCTTCCTGGAGGTGGGATTTAGAAATCCTGTAACCAGGAAGTGATGTTGTACGAGTGGCTGGGGACTACTGGAACCGCACCGAACCTCTACAGAGCAGCGGAAGGAACCTGAGCCGAGCCTGCTAGGTAATGTATTCTTTTTTATGTAGTGTAACTAGGGCTTATTTTCAGGGTAGGGATTATATTTCTAGCCTGCCTGAAAATTAAGCCAGGGCTCATTTTGGGGATAGGTCTTATTTTCAGAGAAACGGGGTATGTGCAACGTCAAGCGTGAAACTTGCATCTGGAGTGGTGTATCATACCGATTTTTCACATGGCCGTGTGCATGAGGCCCAGCAGTCCGATGGGTCTGCCCTCTACAAGTCTCTCCAGAATTAGGTAATCCGTACGCTAAAAGGTTCCACCGATGCTGGCGAAGTTTAACGCTGCCCAGCTCCAACCCTGGCATCATGCTCCTTCTTGTAAGTGGTTCTCTGATATTTCCCTCCTTGAAGAGATGGATTGCAAAATTACTCTAAAGAAAGGATGGATTCCTCAAACTTTAACTAATGAAGTTGGATTATTCAATGTCCCTAAAAGAGGTTTATTCCCTGGCAGGGAGGAAACAAGTAGGAGGGCTTGGATGACAGCTGAGGCCTCGGCTGATGGAAATCCTGCTTTAGCCTTGTACATTAATGAAATTGTATAAGAGCAAATGTAAGGAGCGGGTGCAGACGGGGGTCTGGAAAGCTCAGAGAAGACCGTTACTTAACAGGGCTTTCCAAGACTAAGATATTGATGATCTATCCTCAGGATAGGATATCAATATTAGACTGGTGGCAGTCCAACTCTCAAGACCCCCCAACCTGCTGTTTGAAGTGAGCGCCGCGGCCTCTTCAGATCTTACCGGGCACAGCGCTGTACATTGTTTATTGGCTGTGCCTGGTATTGCAGCTTTGTTCCATTCACTTTAATACGACTGAACTGCTCTCAGACCACGTGGCCAATGAACGCGACATTACAGGCCAGAGAAGAGGTTGTGGCACTCATGGGTGCACAGTGACTGGGAGACAAGCTGCAATACCAGGCACAGCCTGTGAAGAAGAGTGGTGCTTTCTCTGTGAAAAAGCAGACACTTCTCTCTAATGCTAGGGATATTTTTATTTTGGACATTTATGGCTTATGAGCTTGGTTCCGGTGCTGTATCTGTGTTGATTACAGTGCTGAGTTTATGTTATGGGCTTGGTTCTGGTGCTGTTCTGGTGCTGTTTATGTAACATACATACATAGCATGTTAGGCTGAAAAAAGACGTATGTCCATCTAGTTCAGCCTACTACCCCCCAATGTTGATCCAGAGTAAGAAAAACAAAACAATGAGGTAGAAGCCAATTTTTCTCATATAAAAGGGAAAGAACCCTTCCTGACTCCAAGTCTGGCAATCAGAATAATCCCTGTATCAACAACAATTCTGAATTAGTGACTGATCTGGGGCTATACATCTGTACATGGATACAATGCCAGAACCAAGCTCATAACATAAATTGGTTAAGACTAAGTATTTACACTATGAGCTTGGTTCTGGTGTTGTGTTTATGTCATAAGCTTTGTTCTGGTATTTTATCTATATACTAAGGCCGGTTCATGCTATGTTTATGTACCACGGTTGGTTCTAGTGCTGTATTTATGGTATGAGCTTGGGTCTAGTGCTGTATTTATGGTATGAGCTTGGGTCTAGAGCTGTATTTATGGTATGAGCTTGGGTCTAGTGCTGTATTTATATGCTGAGCTTGCTTCTGATATTTTATCTATATACCAAGCTTGGTTCTGTGTCTTCATTTATGTTATGAGCCTTGTTCTGGTACTGTATTTATTCGCCGAATTGTATCAATATAGGTATGCTGCCATCTTTGTTTTATGCAGAAGCAGATGTTTTATGCAGAAGCAGAATACAGGCAGACTGCCCATCAGTGCCATACATATCCTTTTTTTCTTACGATCAGGGGCACAAAAAAAACTTTTTTGCACAGGATATAATCTAACCCAAGGCCGGCACTGACCACATCTCCATTCGGTCTGCAGTTTAATGCCACCGCCCCCGTGTTCCCAATAGGTGGGGTCTCGCCTCTGGATATAAGTGTTTAAGAAGAGTATATCCCTTTAAGACATACAAGGCTTACTACTCAACAGTCACTTTTGCTTTGCATCCCCAGAAGTGGAGTCTGGCCTGCGCGTCATGTTGACACGGACAGGTATGTATTGCAGGTATTGGGTTACGTGTAAACCCTACGCCTACAAGGAATGGTTATGTTAGCTGCAGTCAAGCTGAGGGAAAGCAAAGTCTCCAGGCTGTTTAATTTCCAGCGACCTGCCTTGTGAGGAGTCCGCCCGTCACTCAATCTGCCTAATACAAAGGACTGACTTAAGCAGTATTGAATAAATTTAAATTAAGTTGCTGCTGTCTATCAGCGTTATACATTGCTTCTTAAAGCAGTTACACCAGGACTGATGAAGAGCCTGAGAAATCGGCGGTCACAGGGAAAGACGAGACACTTCATAGAAAGGATGGATCTGTTATTTAAGAAATGAGCCGGCTCTGTGATCAGTAGATGGATGCCGCAGCCGAGCATTTGTCCTTCACAAAAGTCATTTAATATTTGTCAGCGCCGCGTAACTCGGAGCTGATTATACATGATATACGGGATCTCACCACTCCGCTCCTTCGTATTACAAGGCTGAACTCACTCACAGACAAAGTCATACATCATACGTTATATATACTTTCAAAGGGATGTAGCAGAGCTGTGTTTGTCTTGGGGGCAGGGGTGCTAATGTTTTCTCTAAGCTTTTTACATAGGTTTGCAAATAGATTTTCTATACTGCATGGTGGTAGAACCATACTATTCGCATGTATTCAGTACATTGACTTTACTTCTGGGGCTCGATAGTAAGGATGCATTCATATGGGCGAGAGCGAGTTGCACCTGACATTCTCGGGCGCGACTTGCCGTCTGTTTGATCTGTAGGAGACCATAAAAGCTGCATGTTCCATTCTCATATGAGGTTTGCATGAAATAGAGCATGCTGCGATTTTTTTAAATCTTGAACATCACCCATGTAAATACACCCAGCAATGTGCAGATTATGTTGTCTGCAGTCACCCCTCTCCTAATCTTGGGTAGAGGGCAGTGGCTGCACATGAATTTGCGCTGAACATTTAGCTCCCTCATATTGTGATTGAGCCTGCCCTGCAGTATCAGATGATGCATAGTTGGCTTCTTTTTCTGCGAGTTGGGTCTTTGCACATCTTTTCTCTCACCTCTGTGATTTTATTTAGCTATTAGTGAGGTAGTGTAGGTTCTGACATTCTTGCCGCGACCCGTCAGCTTACTTGTTTTGGCCAAAACGCAAACTAACACCTGCATTTATCAGTGGATTTTTTTTGCATGCAGTGTGCTATAGATGCTGAGGGAGCCCAGGGTGCCCTGCCAATCCACTGCTTTGCCAGTGAGCATTGTACCCCTGTATGGTGTGGTGCACTGATCTATGGCTGGCATGAGTTTGCACTGAACATTTAGCTCCCTCATATTGCAATCTGACTTTCTGCATGCTACTAGAGTATATGGTGATTGGGCCTGCCCTGCAGTATCAGGTAATACATATTTGGCTTCTTTTTCTGTGAGTTGCCTCTTTGCACATTTTTTCTCTCACCTCTGTGATTTTAATACTCGGCCATGTGAATGCACCCCGAGATGTGGAGCTGATAGAGGGGCACTGAAAGTAACATATACCCAATTATTCCAGCAGGTAAAGTGTAATACTTGACCATTAGGGCTCATTCACAGAGCCACATTTTTAGGCCGCCTTCACACAGGCAGTAAGTGCTACAGAATTACCACTGGCAGAATCGCTGTGGAAATCCCATAGTGTTTACAGTACAAGCGAGGAGGAGATTTCAGAAATGTGCTTCACATGGTGTGGAAATTTTCCACAATGAATCCGCAGCATTTTTGTCAAACGCACGGGTTCTGAAGCTGCAGTGTCAGAACTGGCTGGCAAATTTTACCCTGGGGGGCAAGTACACAGCACTGACCCATAAGAAGTGCCCACACTTAGGGTCTAGTCACACTGTGGAATAAAATTCCGCCCCTAAGGCTGGATTCACACGGGCGTATATCGTCTGGGTTTTCACGCCCAGCCGATATACGCTACCCCTCTGATGCATTGGTTTACAATGCATCAGTGCACATGGGCACATTTCCATGGTGCAAAAGCGCCCGGCCGGCCGGCCAACATAGGGCGTTTCGGCTCGGCGCTTTTACGCTGGCGGCCGTTGCACAGACTCCTATGGAAGCCTATGACAGCTGCTGGAGAAGGGAGGTGGGAGGGAGTTTAGCAGCGTGACTGCTACACTCCCACTCCCTTCCCTGCTCCTCTCCGCCCCTTGCCGGCTGTTTGCAATGGGAGGGGGCGGGGCAGAGCCAATCTCTGCCTCCTCCTTTTGCTGACTGCGACAGGGGGCAGGATCTTAGCACACTACCTCCCGCCCCATCTTGCCTCCTCCCTTGCCGAGTTCTTCCATCCTTGCTTATCTATTTAACATAAATACAGCAGGATCAAACTCCAGTACATAAAAACACCCTTAGGACTAACCTCATGACAAATGCAGTACATAAATCTAGAACCAAGGACTAGATTTCTCCTCTAGCTATATGCAGTCTCCTCCAGTGATCACAGGTGAGGTTGTTTGTTTGAAGTCATTCGTATTTGGTTTTCATTTCATTGAGATTTTTCCAGCATGGGTACATGGGCTTACATGGACGATCACAGCCGATGACCTGTGTGGCTTTCATTTGAGAAGTGATTGTCACAACTGGACAAAGATTTAAGGATTAGTCTGACAACAAGCTTGTTGACAGTTTCCAATGACAACCAGCAGAATTATGAATGCAGCTCTGGAATATGTATAATACAGGCGGTTTCTCTAAGAAAGTATTTACAAAGTTACTCAACTTTTTATGTTATTACTATATATGAACTATAAGTTACACAAGGATGAACATGCTCTTTAAACTACTTAAGGTGCCCATACACCTTCAGTAGTTGTCAAGCCGAATGTTCGCTCAGCCGGCAGCTATTTCTTCCAAGTCCCCCATACACACAGTAGAGGGGAGTAAAGGTGATTTTAGACGGAATCATTACTGGTCAAAAAATCGTTCAAATGAGCGAAAGTGAACGATAATCACTTGGTACAAAATGCAGCCAACGACCGAACAACAATCATTCATTTTTCGTTCGTCATTCATTTAATGCAGGCATAAAATCATAGGCCATCACGAATCGTTGAATTTAACCAGCGCTCATTCAGTCCCTCTCAGTCAGTTATATAGCAAATGCGAAAGGCTGAGCGATTCTAAACAATGTCTCGTTTGATCGAGCCAACTATGTATCTGGCTATTGAAACAGACTGCACAAGTGAACAAGCTAGCAGTAACATCACTCGGTGGTCCAAATGAATAATCAGCTCGTCTGAAAGGACCCCAAAGGCCCATTTATACACGATTATCGCTCAAAATTCGCTCAAAAACTATCTTTTGAGCGATATCGCTGTTTCTAAACTCCTGCTCATCATGCACTTTTCGTGCATTATTCGTTCATCTCTGACTTCAAGCCAGCCTGAAGTCACCGATGAGCCTTATCATTGCCGCATGCTGAGTTCTCAGCAGGATACTGCTGATAGTATTCTCTCAGTTGCCATCCCGCTCGGAGTTCTCAATGGGATACCGCTGACAGCTCAAAGAATGCAGCTGAATGCAGATAACAGACACCCAGCTGTTGTCTGCATACAACAGGAGCCTTCATTTACATGCTCATGAACTCTTAAGTAGCTTTGACTTTAGTAGAGCATTTGACAAAGTATCTCATACCATCCTTATTGGAAAAACAATTACAAATATGGGATGGACAAATAAGGTGGATTCACAACTGGCTGAGTGATCGTACCCAAAGAGTGATCATAAATGGCTGCACATCCAAGTGGAAGAATATGTCAAGTGGGGTACCAAAATGCTCTGTTCTGGGCCCAATGTTCTTCTACGTTTTTATAAATGATCTAGAGGAGGGAATTGAGGGGAACTGATCAAATTTACAGACAACACAAAGCTAGGAGGGATAGCTAACAGTAGAGAAGAGAGAAAGGATTCAAAAAGATCTAAATAAGCTTGAACAGTGAGCGGCAACTAATAGAATGGTATTTATCAGGGAAAAATGCAAAGTTCTACATCTGGGCAAGAAAAATAAAAAAACACATACAGAATGGGAGGAATTGGGCTAAGCAGCAAATATGAAACAGACTTTGATATAATGATATCTCACAGACTGAACATGAGTCAACAGTGCGATGCAGTAGCAAAAAAAGCAAAAACAATTCTGGGATGTATTAAGTGAATCATAGAGTCTATGTTATGTGTGCTGCTGGGATCTGTAGTTCTAAGCTTCCTAGCAGCACAGCTACAGGTGGTTGCTCTACTGTGCTTCTAGCAGCACAGCCCTCACAGGGTTAATTGATTGAGCTGGCTGGGTGTGGTACTTCCTGCTAGGGTGAGCAGTCATGTTACTTCTGTAACTTGTTATATCAGGGATGTGTAATTTGTTCCAACTCTGAACTGTGTTTGCAAGTAGGTCTGGTTGTGTCTCTCTGCTTCCCCTAGACAGTTTGGACACCTGTAGTCCTGGTCTGCAGCACATGCAGCTCCCCTTTCCTTCCCCCCTTACAGGTGCGTCCTCCAAACGTCTTATGTCTTACTCTGTGTGTCAGATGATGGATACAGCTTGCGTGGCTGACTGTCTATCTCCACTGTATGAGGACACATGGACTTGCTGTGAGTTTCATCTGTGCACATGTGAGTTCTGGGTGGAGTCTGAGTGGTTGCATTATATGTTGTAGTCTGCTGTAAGCCTGTGCCTGTAAGCAGGTATCCTGTTGTCTGTCCTGTACAGCTGGCTGTGTGATCTGTGCTCTGTCCTGTTCCTGTTGCAGCTTGCTGTGTGAACTGTGTCCGGTTCTGATGAACTCCTGGTTAGTGTAGGGACTAGCGGTATAACCAGGAGCCGTGAAGTTGGCCCGCTAGCTTCCATGTTTTGTACAAAATGTCAACTAATACCTGGTATTTACATTCAGCTTATCATCTGTTACTAGTGGTTGCATTTTGGCTGCTGTATGCTGTGTATTCTGGCTCTGTATGTCCTGTTGTTCAGTCCCTGGCATGTGAATGCGTCCTGTTCTGGTGCGTGGCTCCTAGGATCAGCTAGGGCCCAGATCCGAAGACCGCTGGGCCGCCCTTTATTGGCGCGAAGCCCTCGCTTAGGTAGGGCCATGCCATCCTCCCGTGTAAAACAGAGTCAGTTGCCTGAAACCCGTGTGACCCTGGTGCAACCTGTGTGCATGCATCCCATCCAGTCCCTTTTGGGTACGATCGTGCGGCCCCCGTGCTTAGTTTGCCCACATGATCGTAACAGTCTAGATCACGTGAGGTAATTATCCCCCTCTACTCTTACTTAGTCTGATCTCATCTGGATTACTGTATCCAGTTCTTGGCACTCCAATTAAAAAAAAAAGACATGGGTAAACGGGAGCAAGTACAGAGAAGAGATACCAGGGTGGTGAGTGGTCTGCAAATCTTGTCCTATGAGGAACCGGTGAAGGATCTGGGAACGTTTAGCTTGCAGAAAAGAAGGCTGAGACAAGACTTAATAGCTGTCTACAAATATCTGAAGGGCTGTCACAGTGCAGAGGGATCAGCCCTATTCTCATCTATACAAGGAAAGACTAGAAGCAATGGGATGAAACTGAAAGGGGGGAGACACAGATTAGATATTAGAAAAAACTTTCTGACAGTGAGGGTGATCAATGAGTGGAACAGGTTACCACAGGAGGTGGTGAGTTCTCCTTTAATGGAGGTCTTTAAACAAAGGCTGGACAAATATCTGTCTGGGATGATTTAGTGATCCTGCACTGAGGAGGGGGTTGGACCCGATGACCCTGGAGGTCCCTTCCAACTCTATGATTTTATGAATGCCAGTGCCAGGAAGAGGATTCAGGTCATGGTGTGAGAGAATGTTTGTGCAGTATCAGACTGGACGAGAAATGGAAGTCTGTGCATATATGTAGTGAGAGTTTTACCTGCTGCAATATTAGAAGGCAAGAGAGGGGCCCTATACTAGAGCACAGAGGAGGGTCACCATTACTTAGTGGGGCCACAGAGAGGTGTGACCATTGCTTAGTGAGGCTACAGATGTGGCAAAGCTGGCGCACTATTACTTACTGGGAACATATGGTGTACACTCTCATTTAGTGAGAGCGCAGTGAACACATTGTTACTATAAGTAGGCACTGAGAAGTTGATGAGGGTTTGTGGAAACAGGATTAAAAGAATGTGCAGAGAGAAAAAAATTGAATGCGGATGACTCAGAACTGAGATGAGATCACCTTTGACCATCAGAAGGAAGTAACTGCACTGTCATCACTATCGCTCTGTAGAGCTGCTATTTGAGTACATTTTACAGTAACTATTATTTAGTGATATACTAAGGCCCAATGTCCACGGGCGGGTTTGATTGCGGAATCCGCGTGAGAGATCGGCAAATAAAACCGCCCATAGGGAGACATGGGCGTCCGCAAATTAATTAAAGCATGCGGATTTGTTTTGCGGTTCCCGCATGGACTGCTTCCATTGAAGTCAATGGAAGCCGTCCGATCTGTGGCACACCCGCGCAGCTGACACTGAGGACGGGCTGCGGATGGCGAGCCGTGCGGACCATTCAGAGTACAGATGTCCCAGCAGAAGAGAGGTCCACGCAGACGCCACCGCCACCCCGCACAGGTATGCAGATTTCTCAGCCATGGGCAGGGTGGTATTCCGCTACAGGCTCCTGCACGTGGAATCCGACCCACCCGTGGACATGAGGCTTAAGGCTGAGCGCTGTACATTTTTCTAAGCTTACCGCGTTATAAAAGTTGTCTTATAGAATATATATATATTCTCCAACTATTTTTCTTGTTTTTTTGGAGGTGGGCGTGGGGGTGAGGGACACAGTCGTGTGAACAATCCTGACCCAAAGCCCATGGTCTAGTTAACCTACCCCTGCTGCACAGTGATACTTTTTCCTGTCACTGACCACTATTATAGGTATCCTATTCCTATAGGCGATACTAATTAATTGCGCAGAATATGAAATGGTCATCATCAATCGCTGGTGCTGGTTTGGTGATCCTCCGACCATCTGTTCCTCTTCTGCCTTCTAACAACAGGTATTTGATTTTCCTCTTGTTCCTGGCTAAACAGCCGGTGTCTCTTCATATTACGGCCTAATTTCTCAGTTTCTGCTTCAGGAACCCTTTTCCGCTCAGATCTGTGCTCGCGCCTCCGCCTCATAACCCCGGCATTGTGTGTTTATTACGGCAACATTTTTCTTCTGAGCTATATATTAGTTCCAGGCTTCAGAACTCTCCAGTAACTGCACACAGCGCTCCCACATATGAAATACACTCCCGGGAAAGTTTTGCTTTTTGACATATGCGGATACACAGTATAATATTCATTCCTTCGGATCATGTCGATGGATTGGCTTCCTTAAACCAAAAAAAAAAAACATAGCCCCATGATCTGCCAAATAGCCTTAGAATTACGTGAAGGGTTTTGTGACACTAGGAAGTAGTCACTAAACAGGGAATAGAGGTAAGAGTCGAACCGAATCCTGGTGCCCGATGGTGGTAAAGGTGTTGTAGGGTGGGAAGCAGTGGCAGATTATCATATGGGTAGTTTGGATGGCTGGCTGAGGCTCTTGGGGAGCCTTCGGCCACCCGATCAGCCCGTAGGATAACTCCCAGCAATGGTTTCGGCAAGCAGCTGCTAGATTGCTCTTCGGTAGAAGATTTAGAAATCAGCATCTCTAATTGGCTCACAGCCTGTTATTGGTGTGCCAATCAAAGACGCCAGAACCTGGTTCCACTCTCCATGGACAGTCTTGCACCTCAATTTATGCAGCAAGCTTGGTACTGGTACTGTAAATGGCAAGCTTGGTACTGGTGCCATATCTATGTAGTAAGCATCAGATTTAAAAAAACAAAAAAAACAACTTTAGACTGGTGGGGGGCCCACACTCTTCATACAACCCAAGGCCCATGGGTGATCGTCGATCACTGAAGTCAGTCGTTAGCTGCAGCAGCAGGTTTACTGGACATCACAGGATGACTGCAGCTTGTAAAAATACATCAGCATGGAGACTCAGAGCTGCCAGCAGGGGACTTGCAGGGAGCGAGGAAGGGTGAGTATCAACTCTTTGTTATGTTGTGGCCAACCATGGGTCTTGAGTTGTATGAAGATTGTGGGCCTCCCACCAATCTAAAGTTTTAAAATCATCTGATGCTTAGTACATGGCTACTGTACCAGAAACAAGCTTATAATGCAGATACAGTACCATAACAAAGCTTACTATGTAGATGTGGTCCAGAACCTAGCTTACTACATAGATACGCTACCAGTACCAGGCTTACTCCATGGACACGCTACCGGTACCAGGCTTACTCCATGGACACGCTACCGGTACCAAGCTTACTCCATGGACTCTCTACCGGTACCAAGCTTACTCCATGGACACGCTACCGGTACCAAGCTTACTCCATGGACACGCTACCGGTACCAAGCTTACTCCATGGACACGCTACCGGTACCAAGCTTAGTCCATGGACACGCTACCGGTACCAAGCTTACTCCATGGACACGCTACCGGTACCAAGCTTACTCCATGGACACGCTACCGGTACCAAGCTTACTCCATGGACACGCTTCCGGTACCAAGCTTACTCCATGGACACGCTTCCGGTACCAAGCTTACCCCATGGACACGCTACCGGTACCAAGCTAACTACATGGACACGCTACCAATACCAAGCTAACTACATGGCCACATTACCGGTACCAAGCTAACTACATGGACACACTACCGGTACCAAGCTAACTACATGGACACGCTACCAGTACCAAGCTAACTACATGGACACGCTACCGGTACCAAGCTAACTACATGCACACGCTACCAGTACCAAGCTAACTACATGGACACGCTACCAGTACCAAGCTAACTACATGGACACGCTACCAGTACCAAGTTTACTACATGGATATGATACCAGAGCTCAGCTTACTATAGCAATACAATTGCAAGAACGCAAATGAGACTGTAGGAAGGATCTGGTGTCTGTGATTGGCTAAAAAGCACATCAATCACAGGCTGTGAGCCCATCAGAGAAACATTTACAGTTTATCATATAATTTATTTGTTTTGTTTTTTTCATAATCTGAAAACTAATTACTTCATTTTTTCCTTTTTCATAGCCTATACACACACTCACAAAACAACCAAAATCATAAAAAGGTATTGTGTACAATCATGTCCTAGTAGTACATAGCAGTAGCATACGTGGCTACCGGGCCACAGTGTAGTTTTATCCCTAATGACGCAGGGTCCATTAAATAGCACTATCACATCCTATTACTGCTCACTGGCCAGAAGGATACCAATGGGGACGGACAGAAAACCTCTAATGGAAAGTAGATATTAAAAATAACCCAAACCACAGAAATGCTTTTTAAGTGCACCGAACCACCACTTGGGGCACAAACACAACATGGATGTTTTTGCTCTTTTTGATGTGGTACTGCACGGCTTCCTGCTGCACCACTACTGTCAAGTGTGCAAATTCCTTTTAAATGTTGTCTACCAAAAGGGCGCAGCAAAGGTTGGGAAGGATTGTAGCTGTTCTTGCAGATGGGCAAGATATTTTACAAGGCCTTATCATATAGTTGTCCCCAAGCTGACTTGGAGCCCCGCGCCTCCTGCATTGTTCTGCACATTATTACTACTCTGTGTGCATTGACCCGTCTTCCCACTGTCGCCTATGCAGATGTTGGTCGGTATCTTAATCTACTTTTGGTATTATGGCAAAAAGTAGGTTACATACCCAATCTTATCCTCTTAAAGTGGAAGTATGATTTGTGCATATTGTTAGCAAGCCACCACTTGGCGTCTTGTGGTTTAACGGAAGGAATTTCCTAGAAAAAAGATTAACACTTTTCCTGACGAGACTCCATCATACAGAGATTAGTCACATAAGTATCACTGGCATAAACCTTGAACTTCTATTTCAGTGTTTGCCAAATTCCAGTCCTCACACCCTCTCCACAGGTCATGTTTTCAGGATATCCTATAGAGAGAATATCTGTAACGATGACAAGAATTACACCTGTTGGGAAGGGTGTAAAGAATGGAGTTTAGGAAACACTGTTCTGTTCAGTCCTTTAAAAAGCTAGCCCTAACCTCCTTCCCCATTGGTTATATGAACCTGGTCCCTTCCCTTCAGCAATGCATACACAAAAACAAAAAGGGGCAAATGACCAGAGGACCATACTACTAAAAAAAAAGACACAGGGCGATCCAAAAACAGATTAGTTTCGCCATACATCCAATTCATACTGTACTTCTGAACGTTGGAACAGTTTTGGTATGCATAGGTAGCAATGGGACCCTAACACCTTAATGGCCAGAAACTCAACCTTGTCACATAAGGAAGCAAGAGATGAAGAAGTTAATGATTAAATTGCACAACAATCATAGAGGGTCCGGTTCAAGACTCTGGTCCAGGACACTGGACTCAAAAGGGTAGAGGCATAACTTCAGAGGACCTGGTAGTACTGACATCAAGTCCGGAGCTATGCTAGACTCAGGGGAATTGGGGCTGGGAGAGACTGCCGCTCGCAACCTTACCTCCGGGCAAAGGTACAGTGGTCTCGGAGAAAGCCCTGGAGGAGGGGTTGTAAATATGAGGCCGATACAAAGGAGACATAATTGGCCGTAGCCACATCTCTGTGATTTTTCAGGTTCAACTGAACTGTACAGTATTGTAAATTCCACATAGCGTTTCAAACAGCGTCTCTCATACAGTAGCAACCAGACAATACGACAGACTTCTATGGTAAGGGACTGGGTTTGCTGTTGCTCTCACGTTGGGTCAATGTCGTGTTTCTCTCAATCAACTTAGCCAATATGGCAGAGATTCAGTGACTCTCGAAAATGGATCTCCTTAGAGCAAAGTGTTGGGTCTCGAAAGGACTGTTTCTTCCACTGGAGCAGACTATCGGCACACACAACTTCTTTCTGCACCACAGATGCCTCAGAAGAAGAGTCTTTATAAGCTCTCTAATCCCGTGTGAAACTGCGAGTTCCAAGTCCGGTACCACTTCCCCCTGTTGATGGAACAGTCATAATTAACAAGAAAGCCAAATAAAATCTCTGGCCATATTGACCAACCAAACTTCTCGGTAGTAGCATACCAGACACATAAGACATCGGTTATGGAGACCCCGTAACAGTATCTCAAGTTTCAGCAGTTTTCCTTGTATCTACATGTGATTCAGTTTAGCAGAGGTCAGCAGAGGTTAGATCCATCATACCTCACTCGCATTATTGGATAGCGAAGGCCGCGCAGTAGGACTGACGTGTCATAGTATTTCTCTCAGTAAAATTGACAAAGTCCTCACTTTTTCTACCTCTCCTGATTGATCTATTCCTTGTAAATTACCAGGACAAGTCACCAGTCTCCTGGGCCTGATGTAGATCATCAGCTCTCAAAGCTTTAATTAAAACCTGGTTTAATTAAAAGGTCCTCAGGGTCTTTATTAGTCACGGTAATTGATTTCATTAGGCTTCGGGAGTTTTCAGATGGGGGAAAAAAAACAACATACTGAAATTCTGGACTTGTACCTGTAAAACTCCATACATGTGATGATGAAGCCAACACAGCTATCCCTCCAATACCGAGAATACCCGAAGAATACGGGTTGATGAATTCGGAAGCAGAGTGTTGGGTTGGGTTGTGAATGTAGAAGGTGTTCTAAAGAGCGTTTTGCCCTTTTTATGACCTATTCTCATTTGCCACACTCCCAAAGGAGTCAGAAACAACCTTCACATTGCAAATTTGTATAAAATCGCCCTGTTGATGATGAGTCCCACAAAAGGAACTCGTCAGCAGGTATAAGTGGGTTAGGTATGAAATGGGCCATGCCTGTAGACCTGATTCAGCACCCACTGGCAGCCAATGCTTCCCATTTCTCTTTGGCATGAACCACGACCCAGTGCACCTCTTTATGGTGCCCGAGTCCCCCTGACATGCCACATGATACTGTGCAGCCAATGGGAATTAGCTTATATAACTATCAGAATAATAATAGAAATGACCAAAAAACCTTTATTCCTACTAGAAGATGCTCAAAGATCTCCTATCAATACTTCACATAAAGCTACAGTACACTCTAAATTCCCGAGGCTCATTACGGCAGGAACCCGAAAACAGCCAATAGGATAGGCATGCGACTCTACAGGTACACAGCGCTTCTCATGTGATAACGTTGCTCAGTCATATCAGGGTTCCTTAGGTTCAACAGTGGACAATCCTGTCACTGCTGGGATACACCGGGGAGAGAAAGGAAGCTGCTACTCCGGCCCCTGTGTAGTGGCCAGCTTTCCTAATTGCAGGAGCAGACCCCAATGATTTTAATGAGAGTGCGCCTGCCAATTATGAGCACTGGCCATTACACATGGGTTGGAGCAGCAGCTTCCGCTTTGACCCTTATGTATCCCGGCACAGGCAGCGGGCGCTGCCTAGAAAACCCCTTTAAATGGGTTGTATCCGACTAGAAAAACATGACTGCTTTCCTCTAGAAACACTGCCACTCTTGTCCATGGACTGTGTTTGGTATTGCAGGTCAGCCCCATTCAAACAAATGCACCTGGGCAGTAGTATCATAGATAAGGTGACCAGACATCCCAATTTTGGTGGGACAGTCCTGTTTTGGGACCCTGTGTCTCACTTTCTGCTGGGACCCCAGCAGGGCAGCCAGTTGTCCCATTTCGAGACCTCTGGTCACCATTATAGTGATTACTGGCCGGTATTCACTCTGCATCGCCATGACCAGATACACACACTGACGGCAGTGTGTGCATCCGGGATCTTCCGCCTCTCCTTCCCTGATCTCTTCACTTTGGAGAGAAGGGAGGAGGCACTGCTGCGGGCGCACGCACTTTGTTGAGTGCTTGATTGTCACGTTCCCGCTGCCCATTTGTTTGTGGATGGTAGGCAGATGAAATGCAGTGATCTGTTTGAAAATGGTCCATCAAGTTGTCAATGATCGAGTTCACATACTCTCATCCCCGGTTGCTAATCAGAGTGTCCATACCGCCAAGGCGGCAAATAACGGAGTACAAAAAATTTGCTACTGGCTTCGCACTCTTATCTGGAAGAACTGTTGCTTCAGTCCACTTGGGGAAACGATCAGTGGCAGCAACTATATATTTGTTGCCAGTTGATGTTTCCTCAAGGAGATCAATCATACCAATCCTGACTAAGCTCCATACTTTTCCAGGCACTTGTATACTGTTGAGTGGTAGAGCCTCTCTGCCAATTTTGGGATTTACGACAAAACATATTTGACAGGCTTGGACATGTTGGTGAACATCATTCTTCATTCTTTTCCGGTAATAACGATCAGAGATTTTGGCTAATATTTTATCCCTGCCAAAATGGCCACCAGAAATTGGGTTGCCATGACTGGCCTTCAGGATATTTGGCAGTCAGATTTTAGTGAGAACCTCCTTTTCCCGATGGTAAAGAATCCCTCCTGCTCGATATGGCTTAGCTGTTTGTCTGAACTGGGACTTGGTATTTACACGTTTCTCTGGAGGTAGGTAATAGATCAACTGGGGGTACTTTTGTTGGGTTGCAGTGTAGAATCTCACAAGCTGGTCATACAGTTTGTCATACAGTTGTTCTATGGTTGTAAAAATTGGAAAAATGCTGTTGCATTCGCTCTGCCTCTTCCATCTTCACTACACACAGACTGAAGGTGTCTGTGTGCAGGCAGGCTCTCCAACTCACACTGAATGCCAAAAGACAGACAGACCTCTCTCATGTACCTTGCAACCACATATATATAACAAGATCACATGACCTACAAGAAGATACATTTTCCAGCCATAACCCATTCAGTGATGCAGTTATGCAATACTCATCAAATTCGCTCACATAGAAGATACTGACAATATATAGGCACAAGACATCCATGGATCATTCAGAAACGTTTGTGTACTACACTGTGTGTCTGAGTATGTTAAGATAAGACAAAAAGATAAGACACCCTATATTAAATTATTGGTGACCGTTTTATCATAAAAGATAACAAAAATTTGTCATGCCTTCATAAGAAATTGATTGTTAAAATTTAGAGATGAGCGAACGTACTCGGTAAGGCCAATTTCGCAATCGAGCACCGCGATTTTCGAGTACTTCACTACTCAGGTGAAAAGTACTCGGGGGCGCTGTGGGTGAGCGGGGGGTTGCAGAGGGGAGCGCGGGGGGGGGGGGGAAACAGAGAGTGGGCTCCCCCCTGTTCCCCGCTGCTACCCCCCGCTCCACCACGCCACGCCCCGCCCCCCGGCAACCCCGAGTACTTTTCACCCGAGTAGTGAAGTACTCGAAAATCTCGGTGCTCGATTGCGAAATCGGCCTTACCGAGTATGTTCGCTCATCTCTATTAAAATTAAGTCACAGTTCACGATTGCTGCGCTGATACACATTAATTAACGACGAGACATTGTTAGAGATTGACTATCACGTTGGACGGGTATATTCTGGCCTGGAGGCGTATAGCCTAGGTTATTTTACACTGCCGGGTATAGTTTGGCCTAGGACAGTTTATCCCCCTGGGTATACTGTAGCCTGGGCCAAACTATACCCGGGGATTGACTACGACGTTAGATGGGTATAGTCTGGCCTAGACTATTTTACACCCCCTGAGTATAGTTTGGCCTAGGACAGTTTATCCCCCGGGGTATACTGTAGCCCAGGCCAAACTATACACGGGTTTAATCTGGGTCAGAGTTCATTTGGTCTGTAAGGCTTTATCCACACAAGCGTTTTTTACGTGGCTGTTTAGCTGCGTTTACACGCCAGCCGAAAGTTGTGACCATCTGAGGCATTGGATTCCAATGCATTCATTCACATGGGCAATTATGCGGCGTGTCAAAAACGGCGCTCCGGAAAAAATGGCACATGCGCGACCTAAATCGGCAACCACAATTATTCACGGTGTAAAAAGATAGGTCTTACTCTATCTTTCGACCGATATACGCTGGTGGCTCCCATTGACTCCTATGGGAGCTGAAAAAAAAGGAAGGGGGAGGCAGTTTAGCAGCGTCCAACGTTGGGAAAAGCTTACGGGTGCCTCTCTTTAGGCATGTGAAGTCCCTCTGAGGACTTATGCCGATCAAGGGATTTCCGGGCTGTGGTGTATTTTTCCGTTAATACATCATACCCGGCCGTGTGAATGGACAAGAAAACGCTAATTAAGCTCGGAACTTGATCGCATCTTTTCTTCATTCAGATGATTTAATGGCACATGTGGGCAACCACAAAAACGTATATGCTCGCATGAAGGAGCCCTTATACCGGGAATCAGCTGATCAGAGATGATCCTATAGGAAATCACAAGTCTCGGACAACCCCTTTACTGGATCTCTAGTAATGCATTTTTGTGTAACTTCAGGTCTGTTGATGAAGATTGGACAACCAGATTGGAAGATGATCTGCATTTACACAGGAGTGAGGTCATTGGAAGACCTGGAAGCGCTTCGTGAAAGCTGTTGGTTGAGAACCCGACATTGTGACTAGACAAATGCCTATTCTTTATTATCACATATCTGCAGAGGTTTCCAGACTGATATTATGCAAATCTCATCCTCGGCGGAGGTGGTAAATGTCTCTTAGCAACCGGCGGCGGCATCGGTGTCCTTGTAAATAAATGAATTCATAAATAAATTGCGCTCTGAAATAAAAAGTCACGGGAACCTAATGCAATGCAAATACAATTCAAGTTCCCACTCTTCCCTGCGCAGTATATTAATATTAAGCAGGTAGATATTTGTCCGGTACCACAAGTGTCTTTCTGCTGATCACACATGCGGATAATTGGCGTTCTCCACTATGATGGATGGCGGACTCTGTCCTCTCACTTACAGAAATATTTGTACTGCAGATTATTAGTTGTAGAGGTCCATCTACTGATGCACCAACTTTCTATGTTGCCTCAACAGCGAGGGGGTTGGGAGACGGTCTCTATTATTTGACCTTGACCCTATCATTGGTCCTTGCTTTTTATGGCAGAGTTGAGGGCATATATACTGACCCCATAAGACTATTATGTCAACACAAACTCCATCCAGATGTTGTCCCTGAAGAAATCTGAATCTGGGACCCCAGCACTGCAAGGCAGCAGTGCTAACAACTGAGCCACCACACTTGTCCTTTCTGTTCCAGGTGGAGCAGAAGATGAGGAGCAGATAGACGACCAATACAAAAATGTTGCCTTTAGGCCCTATGTCTGCAGGCAGATTTGATTTGCGGAAGATCCGCAATTCAAAGTGCCCATAGGGAAGCATTAGCATCCGCAACTGAATTTAAGCATGCGGATTTGATTTGCGGACCGTTTGGTGTGGAAATAAAATCACAGCATGCTCCATTACAGTGGGGATTCTATGCAGAAGGCCCAATGTCCACGGGCGCGTCGGATTCCGTGTGGGGAATCCCGTACAGAATCCAGCCCTGCATATCTGTTTTATTCTGGCGGCAGAATCCGCACGGACCTCTCCACTTCCGGGTTCGCTGTACTGCTCATGGTCCTCGCGGCTCGCCGTCAGACATGCCTAGTACAGTTTTTTGTTTTCTTTTAAATCTCCCGCTTTCCCGCAGGTCCGCAGCACGTTCGCAGTGTCAGCTGCGGGTGTGCCGTGGATCAGATGGCTTCCATTGACATCATTGGAAGCAGTCTATGTGGGAACCGCACAAAAATGGAGCATGCTGCGATTTGTTTTACAGACCAAAAGGTATTCGCTTCCATAGATCTCAATGGAGCCCATCCATGCAGAATCCGCGGTAAAATGGAGCATGATGCGATTTTCAAAATTTTTTGAAAATCAGGTTGGATATCATTAATATCTCATTTTGAGACTTTATTACCCAGAGCAGCAAGGTGCCAGCAAAGAGAGGCTCTGGATGCAGAACGACTGGCATGCATACCAGCAGCCTGCCAGCCACAGCAGATGATCCTTGGGGGCATTTGAAATTGGCGCCACAACGAACAACTGATTTCCGGAGATGGCTACAGTTTATTAAAAGGGAGTTTTCTTTAGAATTTGACCCTTTTAAGAATTTCTAGACTTCGTTGGTTGATTTAGGCCCAAAATAATATTACTAGAGTGAAATCCAATTAGCAAAGAAATCTGACAGTCCAGAATGAACTATTATCCAGCATAAAGGAATAGTAGGAGTCATCATTAGATCAGAGACATCCGGGACAAACGTTACACACACACATCTGGTACTGGTACCCGACCCCTTCATAGGTTGATTTTATAGATTAACCATTGATGGTCTCTATATTTCTCCTTTCTAGATATTCATGCTTTCCCTACACACTATATATCTATGACTGGAGTGTGTAGCAGATATATACCATACACTTGCCTCTACCACCCTCTACTGGTAACATGTGGGTATAGAACTTACACATTCAGTAAATGTTATAACATCACTGTTTTCTACCTGTAAGTAGGGTTGGCATCCGGCTGGTAAACCGCTGGCCCGGACGGTAATTTACTCTAGAGGCTGGTGCCACATTAAAAGCCAGTAAAAAATAAATGATCTGATGTGAGCATCTCCGGCCGGGCTGCAACCCTATCATCATGTGCTCCAACTCACTTAAGTTCTGGTCGGTATGCTGCCGCAGCACTCATAGAAGACCTTCCCTCCTCCCCCCAGCGTCTGCGTTCCTGCAGATACAGTGCATAGCACAGGTGCCGGGGGTGGGACTGAGGATCTTCTTTAAGCGCTGCAGCCGTGTCCCATCTGGAACTTGAGGGCCAGTTATTGCATTTGGCTGCTCCCTGCCGGAGGTTCAGGGGTAGGGAAGGCACACAGAGGGCGCCCTATTACTACTGAGGCTACTAAAGGGGGCCCTGTTACTATTGGGACCTCTGAGAGGGGGCACTATTACTTTTGTGGTCAATGGAAAAAAGTAGGTCTTGATAAACGATGCCACTTTTACATTTCCAGAATTTTTTTGTGGCAACCCTATGTGTAAGGCCGGATTCCTATATACAGCCACCGAGCTTTTCTTTCCCTCCCACATTGTAGTGAAACGCTGTCTGGAAACCAATGCCACAACTGTTGCCATAGTTTTCTGGCGCGTCAGTTTTAATGCAGAATGCTTAACTCTGCCAGACAGAATAACACTGTGTGCGAATGTACGACAGGGTCGTGGGCGTCCGCGGCTCACTGATACGGAGAGTGAAGGCTACCTGGTCTGTTTCTACCTTGGCTGGACTCAGCTGTAATTTGCCGCTTGACTTCGCGAAAGGCCCACGCACGGCACACAGCAAGTACACAATGACACTGCATACTTGCTGCGTGCTGCTAATCGCTATGCCCTACCTTGGAGTGTATGCAGGGGCGTAACTATAGAGGATGCAGGGGATGCGGTTGCACGCGGGCCCAGGAGCTTTAGGGGGCCCATACGGACTGACTTCTCCATATAGGGAGCCCAGCATTAGAGTGGGGGGCCCTGTTACAAGTTTTGCATCGGGGCCCGGGAGCTTCAGGTTACGCCTCTGAGTGTATGTGTACGTAATACGCGCCAAGATAGAACATGCTGTGATTTTACTTAAGCGCGTATTTCACCTAATTAGTGTGAAGGGCAGCATGGCAGCCTATCGGAGATTGGTGCAGCGCATTACGTGTACATAATCCGTAGTGCCTCCTGGGGAAATATGGCCAAAATGTTAAATCTCGGTTCCCTCCAGATGATCTTTGCCTACACTCAGCATGCCTATCGATGATGCAAAAGAATGGCAGCGGAAGTGTGGTTCTATGAAGGTTTTAGAACCAAGAGGGTCGCCTCCCCAAATTGTCAGACCAAGGAGTGGCATCTACATGCAAGCTTAACCCCCCCCCCCCCCCCGCATGACCTCCTCGCACACCAGGGCTATTCGAAGAAACATAAACTGGTATTTTCCCTTATTTTATCCCTTTTTGTTTTATACGGTTTATGTGTATTTATATGCTCCTTAAGGCCCTTTTACACGTAAAAATTATCGCTCAAAATTCGTTCAAACGAATGAATTTTAGCGATAGTCGTTTAGCGTAAATGCACAAAATAAAATAAAAATCACTCACTTGTCACTCACGGTTTGTTAAGCTGACTTTTCAGACGGCTTAAAAATATATCGTTGGATCGCTAGCTTCTTGTTCCGTGTAAATAGGAGGTGAAGCGCTAAGGCGCTGAGCGAGAGGCGGGAGTGAAGCCTGCAATCCAACGGCAAAGTGCTGTGTAAACGTTCTCGGAGCGTCTGTCCATTTTGGAACGTCTGGTCCTCCACCATCTGGTCCTCCACCATTTGGAACGTCTGGTCACCATGAAGATGATTACCAGCCGGGGTGCCGCAGCTTCCCGGCTGGTAATCACTCATTGCCACATCCACAGCTGATCTCATACTACGTAGCGGTCCCCCTCACCTTCTCGTAGGCTTCCCGCAGTCAGCGCTCCCCAGCTTCAAGTTCCCAGGTCACTGGCCAAGTGTGGCCACTGCAGGCCATTAGGAACCAGAAGCCGGGAACGCTGACAGCAGGAAGCCTTCGGAGGAGGTGAGGGGGAGCGCCACATTGAATGAAATCAGCTGCGGATATGCGGCCCATTTCCAGTCAAAATCTGCACCAATGGTACAGATTTTGACTGTTTTTAGGATGCAGAATTGCTGCTGAATTTCCTTCCCGCCTTTTTTGAAACGGCCCTGTACATTTTATACCGAAGGATGTAATATCATGTGCTGTGATAAGCCCCACACCCTTTTGTCTTGCTTTGACCCTGGAAAAACCTGGTCACCTTACCCATAGAGATGAGTGGGAGATGTGTGCAACAACTTAGTTGGGAGATACAGTGCAACACCCCAGAGGGATGACCCCGGACACTTGACTACCGTGCAGAGCTGGGAGGGTCAAGTGTTGGCTTGTCACAGCAGCACTTACCAGGCTCTGGTCCCAGAGGGACAAACACACGGCCAAGGCCAGAGCAGGGCTGCAGGACACCAACAACACCCTTAGGATAGGGAATGCCAATACACAGGATGAAGGGGTAGTAGTTATCACTCGTGACGCCACTGTTCCTACACACAGGTATGCTACGCGGCGGAAAAAAGAACACAGAGACTTTTGTATCGTTCCTCGGGTCCACAGGAATGGTTAGGGTCCGGTATAACTTTTACTTAAAGAATAAACTTTTTACAACACAGGTATTCACAGCAAAGCAGGTAAAATTCTCTTTAAGTGACAGAAGGCTAGAGCTCAGAGGTAGGAAGGATACACAGGATGAATACGGTCCTACAGTCCACGTTATCTGTTCGGCACTGCTCCTGGACTGGCAGCACTCCAGAGGAGGAAGGGGGGTAGGGGTCACTCCACAGACACTCTGGCAGACAATTAAGGAAGGCTTACACAATAACACCCCGTGTGGCAGACATGTGGGTGTGTCTCAGTAGAGTACCTGTGTGCCGTGATCCAGAGCTTAGACAGCTGCACAGGAAAAGACTGTAGTGTGAACTGGTACCTGTTCGGTGGGTTCCTCTATACAGAACTATTGTAAGGTGTTCTCTCTCTCTCTCTGATGGTGGGACTTCCATTCACATCCAGACTTCACTTGCTACTGGATGTCGCTCCTCTTCCTCCATCTTCACCTACATGGAAGCTGAAGGTGCTTCCATGTGGCTCTGTGTTAGCACTCTCCCAGGTAGGCAAGATGGAAGACCTCTTCCCGCTCTCAAACACTCCTATTTATACCTTCTTACACACCACATGACATGACAAACTGATACATCTACATGCATGCAATGATTTCATTAGAGTTAACCTCTCATGCACCCCAGCTGTTCAACACAGACTGGATATGACAGGACAAGCTTTACACAGTGCAGCTACATAACATGTATAAAATTCATGGAGGGGACCAGGATGATATACTTGGCCACTATAATAGCACCAGAAAAGGCCATCCTGTGAGTATGAAACACAGCTCCCGTTCCCACACCCATAGCATTATTTATGGGGTTCAAATGTGATGTCAGGTTCCCTCTATGTCAGGGGTGTCCAACCTTTTGGAGCCTCTAGGCCACATCTCTAACGAGAGCTAACAACAAAAAAAAAAAAAAAAAAAAAGAAGGTCCATGCATACTTTTTGTGATATCTGCCACCACAGAATAGCAAAAAAGTCCTCACATAATCCTAATCCACAGTCCTCCACACAAACCCCCATAGTCCTCGACACAAAACCCCAATGTCCTGCAGTCCTCCACATAACCCCCATCGTCCTCCACCCCAGTCCTCCATACAACCCCCATCGTCCTCCACCCCAGTCCTCCACACAACCCCTATCATGCTCCACCACAGTCCTCCACACAACCCCCCATCGTCCTCTACCACAGTCCTCCACACAACCCCCCATCGTCCTCCACCATTGTCCTACAAACTCCCATTGTTTTCCACTGTGCCCCCAGACAGCCCCCATCAGCCTCCAAATAACTTCTGCCACCATGCCATATGGACTCTAGACTTGAGTCAGTGCTTGCTTCTGCATGTAAGCCTGGACACAGAAACCAATCCAGACTCACCTGCAGTTCGCGGCCACGGGCTCTCTTCTGACACCATGGGAGGTATAGCAAAGCAATGGCTGGCCATGATAAGACCACCGTGTTTTATCCTCACCTCGATACTGGGTAGGAGCGGTCAGGACTCGGGAGGACAGGAAGGAGAATCGCCAACGCTCACTGGACCCGGAGGGACTGAATGAGTAAGAGAGTCACAAAGCTGCAAGTGCTGTCCAATGCCTCGTCATCTGTATGAGCCTGTCTGTGAGCAGAAGCTACAGCCTGCCGCTGCCAGGTACCACCTGCACCCTCACCTTCTCCAGATTCAGCCTCACCTTTGTGTTGGACTTCCTTCATAGCCATCGTAGGCCCACGGGCCGCAGGTTGGACACCCCTGCTTTAGAAGAGAAAGGTAATATGGCTGTCAGAACTTTCACCTTCTACTTTGCTTACACTTTGAAGCTTATGGAAAAGCCCATGAAAAGGTTCACAATACCCATGGGAAAGTGGTTGAGGGCAACAAGGGCAAACTTTGTGGTATCTACTGCATGAGAATTCCCCTGCCCAGGTATTTTAATAGCAATGACTATGTATAACCCATTTATATCAACTTTAACAAATACAAGTTCCTCTAATGCGATGTTTATGTTGTAATAGATTGGCTCCGGCACTAAATGCTGATTCAAGACGGAGAAAAGCGTGACCAGACAGAATGTGATCCAAGATAGAATGTAAAGATAAGCAGCCCGGTCAAGGTAAAGCAGTAAAGATTACTCTGCAAAAACCAGCATGACGGGTTATAAAACAGCTCATAAAAACACATAGTAAATGCTGGAAGAAAACTGACAAAGCAAAAAAGATAGAATATGCTCAGTCGTAGTAAAGCGCTGACACACGGCACACTTTATGACTCCGCCACTAGAGAGCTGAAGAACCCAAGATATAATTTCACAAGCTGGACTCAACTTTCTTACATGGTAGTGGTCAACGCTAGTCAACTGGTCAAGGGAAGCGGTGCAGAGCAGTTTTAAAGGGGTTTTACTATTAAAGACATTTAGGATAGAGGATAAGTGTCTGATCGTTGGGGTCTGACTGATAGAACCTCCTGAATGCCCCTGTGAATGTAGTGGTGGTAGGCATGCTTAACAGCCATTCCAGTCAATTCTATGAGATAGGCGGAGTTTGATGCACTCTACATAGAAGTGAATGGAGAGGTGGTCGAGCGTGCCCACCACCAAACCATTCCTAGGGACATTTGAGAGCACAGTTCTCAAGATCTCCAGGGGCCCCAGTAATCAGAAATGTATTCTCTGTTCTGTGGAAAGGGGATAAATGTCTATGGTGGTAAAACTCCCATTAATGGGCAAAGAATGACAGCATCTAGTCAGACTATCATTCAGAATAGTAGAGAAGGAATATCACACTGGGCCCTCGGACATAGCCTTGAGGAGCCGAGAGGTGTACCCCTCCCCCCACCCAACCCCTTCTCTTAATGTTTCATGTTGCTCATCCAGCGCTTACATAAATGCATCGTACAGCTCCATAGACAGCGGCCAAGCAGAGAGGGGAGAAGGCAGAGCGGGCATTGGACAGCGCTGGGACAGTGACAGGTGATGGAAGCAGAGCCTGACAGTGGTACAGATGCTGCAGCAAGGGAGCTGGGAGCTTAGATGGCTGATGAGCGAAGGGCCGGTGCCCGGTTGTCAGCAGCAGGGAAATGTGCCAGCACAGGAGCTGGGAGCTTATATGGCTGGTGAGCAGCAGGGAGACTGGAGCTGGGAGCTGACATGTCAGTCAGCACAGCGCCAGGGGCTACAGGACACCAAATCAAAAGTTGGGGGCGTTCACTCTGCCTCCACCCATTCAGCCAATGAAGTTGTGGGCGTGCTGTTTGTCTCCACACATTCTTCTGGTGGAGACAAGATACACCAGTACCTTGTGGAGTGCCATTATATTGCTGCGAGAATACACGTACTCAGGGCCCTTTTAAACGGGCCGATAAATCGGTCAATTCCTGTATTCAGTAAGAATCTAAACTATTATCAGGCAAACCTCACTCTCTTTAACTAGAAATGGTGAGCTGCTGGACACTTCCACCGAAATCCCAAAAGGTACCCGGGACATAGAACAAGTGAAGAAGAAATAAAAAGGCGTTGTAGTCACCCAACCTACAGTTCTGTAACACCTAGCTATGTGCTTCTAGGAGATATAGAGAGTGCCGTACGTCGGAAAGACCCTATCTTTCCCCTTTCTTCACAAGCTTAAGCTAACTACTTGGCAACAGCTGACTCCTGATTGGTAGAGGTGGAAGGGTCAGAGCCAAGATCGGGAAAATGAGCAGGGCGAGGCAGGATGTGGGGAGGATTTTGGAGAAAGGGTGGGTGAAAAGAAAGTAAGTGAAGGAGGAGTTGGAGGGAGTAGTGAGAAGGTTGTCATCAGAGTAGGACATGAGAGGAGGTGCACAGCAGTGTGGAGAGGATTAACGTGGTCCAGAGATAAAAGCAAGCATCTACAAGGTTCCTAATTCAAGTGCAGTGTGGAAAAAAAAGTTTGGGACCTATCTTCCTAACAGTGAGTTACACGAGCCCCTGTTAGAAGTAAAGCCAGGGAAACTGAAGGAGGCCCATCTTTAATCTAACTTCATCAACTGCATAATCGCCTTCTAGAAGTCAACCCTCAGATAACTAAGACTGTGGGAATTCTACTGAGTAACCTTTCAATGCACGAAGAGAGAAAAAGCGCTGAAGTTTAACTTGTTGTTGTACTAAACTGAAACTTGGACCAACGTTAATATCTAATGCAAAGTAATACCTCTGCCATTACTGAAGAACTGTACCTGTTGTTATCTCAAATTTACAAAAGCTGAAGTAAACTGAGTACCTCTAGTTTGCAAATCAAAGCTACGAGGACCCGTGTCAATTATCTCTCCGTTAACTCTTTGAGTCCTTTAAGGAAGAAGTACTGGCATCACGTGACAAAACCACAATTGATAATTGTTAACTGTAAAAACCCTTTGCCACTGTTGCATCTACAGTTACCCATGGTCTCACCCACATTGGCGTGCTCCGCTTGGACGCTCCATAGAGACCCCCCAAACCAGGAAAACGCGGCCTTTACTCTCACACCAACGGTCACAGGAAATCCAGACTGCTTCTTGGGTGTTTTTTTTTTTTATTAATAAATTATTTATTAGAAATATACACCAACAACAAAAAAATAGATAAATAACAAATATGTATAGGGGAAAGGATGTGATGCATTTCGGGGTGCTTACACCCCTTTATCAAGCTGCCCCATACTTCCAGCCAAAGGGTTACAGTTAAAGTATCATTACCTTTTATATTTACGTAAATAAGCTACAGACCATAAGTATACAGGCAGGAGGATGAGCTGTGATCTCCTTTATTATAACCGTGTGACAGGGGTCGTGTGATCATCATCAGTAACAGCAATAGGAATGTCTGTGTCCCCACCCCTTTCCCCCTCGGCAGTTTCTGTGGTAGGATTCATGCAACAGAATTACTGAGAAATTGACTAGTTTCAGACTGCATAAACCCAAGTAAATCCCAGCTGGTCAAAAACTGAGATCACATGACCATCTGAGAAAAAAGAGGCCAGAGGTTTCAGACAGAAAGGAATAACTAACCACGGTAACACTAGCCCACGTATAGGTACTGGGGGGGGGGGGGGGGGGGGGATAGATACATAATGGATGGGAAAAAAAATCACTAGTGGCCCTTTAACATCTTTTCAACAGGGTCTCACAGTGAAGCTGCACTGCAATGGCCACTGTAACTTGACTGGGACAACCCAAACGAAAAAGTGAGTTGGCACGGTGTGTGGCCTCTGGAGACGACGTGTGGCTGCCGTCTGGTCTAAAGGAGACATAAGCCTCACCAGGGACATAACGTAAGGCTCAGGGGCCCTGATGCAGAAGGTGAGCTGCCCCCCCCCTCTATCTGTATCTGTACCCGTACCCATACCTAAACCATGCTGCACAGAGGCTTAACTTGAAGCTTCTGGGCCCCAATGCAAAACCTGTAACAAGGCCCACAACTATAATGCTTTATTCATAGTACTGGGCTCCCTATATGGAGAAGAGAGGCCTTATGGGCCCCCTAAGGCTCCTGGGCCCGGGTGCAACCGCATCCACTGCACCCTCTATAGTTACGCCCCTGATCCCCACCAAAAAGACTGTTTTTGGACAGGCTACAGTAGACTTTTGTATGGTTACACTGTAGTAACCTCTCCTGACTCCCTCCGATGAATCAATGCCCTTTGTCACAAAGTCACATTTTTTAATACTCCATAAACAAACATGAATAGAATCGTATGACGCAGCAGAACGCGCTCACAACAAGCTAAAAAATGCTTAAAAGATGACTCTGCAAAAATCGGTAATTGCCGGCAATCAAGTCATAAAATGGCACCAGACAATCCTATGACACATGAAAACAGTGACTGCGCAAAACACGATAGCGTCAGGAATCCCACACATTTTACAACACAACGTTTACTGGCAGACACAACCCGCAAGCGTGCCAAGTGCGGGCAATAATACCCGTTTATGGAGCAGTAAAAGTTTGGAAGCCATCAGTCCCTTAAAGGAAGTAGGAATAAAGCATAGATTTATTCTTTTTTAAGCCCCAATTTTACTGCCAGAAAAAGATTTTTAAATCTGAGTGGGCGGGACAAGTCAGAAAAGGGGTGTGGCTATATACTTTAAAGGGGTTTGTCTTCTTTAGGCAAACTCTTTATTAGAATTCGCCCCTGCAATAGCTGATCCCAGAGTGCCCTGCTGTTGGGACTCTTAGTAGTCAGCAGTAATTTGTGGGGGAACCTGGCAGAAAGGCTTTGCACCCCCACAGGAGAACAGAAGTATTACGTTGTGCCCATTAATGTCAATGGGATGTGCATGTAATGCTGGAAAGTGATCCTCCAGAGTGAGAGGAGCTCTTTGGTGCTATTCTCCGCTCTCGGTAAAGGACCTAAAAACGGGACTACCTCTGCTCCCTTAAAGGGGTTGTTCAGTCTCAAACTATTGATGGCCTATGTGTAGCATAGGCCATCAATAGTAAATCAGTGAAGGTCTGTGCCTACAACCTCTACCAATCAGCTGTTCTCTTGAGCCAGTCTGCTTGCACCAAGCCAATTTCTGCTGAAAGCAGATATCTCTGTTCTCACTGCAGCGGCCAGGCTTGTTATTACAGGTAAAGTTGCCACTAAAATGAATGAAAATTTTGCCTGTAATACCAAGCCTGGCCGCTGCAATAAGAATGGAGCTTTCTTCTTCCTGCAGAAATCAGCTCAGTGCATGAGCACACTGGCCCAGCAAACAGCTAATCAGAAGTGGTCCTGGGTGGTAGACCCCTACTAATTTACCATTGATCGCCTATTGTAAAGATTGGCCATTAATGGTTTACAAATGAGCAACCACTTTAACTAAGAATTCCTCCATTAAAAAGAAACCAAAGCAGTCACTTAGTAGAGGAGTCACTCTGCTCCTTTATTGGTCTTCTTGGCTGCTACAGCACTACTTTTCTTGGATCCCGACCTCTTGACGTGTGATGTACACAACGCAGGACTACGGTCCCCAAGCCAAATAGTCTAAGTTCTTGTCAGTTGAGTATTGCCTCTTTAAAAGGACTACTCAATCTCATAGGGAATCGGTCACCATGATGTCCCCTAAAAAAAAAAAGTTATAATGTATGGATATCTAAAGAAACATTCTAATGATAAAGTTATTATCTAACTCCCCAGCAGTAGGGGTTTGGCTTGGCTGCGGTTCAATGAACAGTTTAGGTAGAGGAAAGTGGTTCGGCCATCAATGCATTAGGACCATAAGGATATCCATTTATGGATGAAGTTTGTGGCAGCCAGCCATTTCAGTCTGAAACCTGCAGTTCTTTGGCATTAGGATGGTTGGGTGGGTCGCGGAGGGGCTGGTGTTGGCAGTTCAGGGGGGCTATTGTAAATTCTAGAATAAGATTGTGTTACTACTAATTCAAGTAGCCAGAAAAGTGGCAACTGCAGTGAGGGTAACAGAAACGCTAGACGTTTCCCGATAGAGCGGAGGCAGAGTTGTTGTAAGGAGCCTTCAGTTTGACTAATAATCCAGAAGCCCGACTATACAGAACAACCGCATTTTAATAGCAGGAAGCTAAACTTTTATATTTTGTACCTTCACCATTTTATAGCTTTACATAACAGCAAACATTATCAAGGGTAATAACATTTAGCTTGTAGGACATTAACCGAGTGGAGCGGCCAGTCTTGTTTGCTGCATCCAACATGAAACAAACATAGAAAACAAAAGAACTTGTGTATTTAAAGGGGCACTAACTTTTCAGGTAACTTCTGCTGATCTAGCTTGTGTTAGGGTGGTTTCACATCTGCGTCAGAAACCTTTGTCTGAAGATTGCATGCAGCACTATCTTCACAGGGCACTCCTGTGCACTCAGAACCTGCAGGCTGCTGACAGATCTGCAGACACTGTGATAACAATCTCTACAATCTCTTGCCCTGCTGGGTGTGTCTGTGTGCACACATTATATTGGATTTACTCACCATTTGGCCAGAAAATAGGGCCATGTAACCATCTGGTTCTGGGTTGGAGTCTTTGTTGTAACTAGTGCAGATCGGTAGTGTGGTCAGGGAAAACCAGAGGTCGGTACACGGGTAATATCGGTTCAAAGTATAAAAGGAGCAGGCAGGTAGTGGAGTGAGGGGAAGCCAGAGGTTGGTACACGGGTAATATTGGTTCACAGTTAAAGAGGAGCAGGCAGGTAGCGGAGTCAGGGGAAGCCAGATGTCGGTACACGAGTAATATCAGTTCACAGTACAAGAGGAGCAGGCAGGTAGCGGAGTCAAGGGTAGCCAGAGGTCAGTACACAGGCAATATCGGTTCACAGTACAAGAGGAGCAGGTGGGTAGCGGAGTTGGGGGAAGCCAGAGTTCGGTACACCGAGCAGCTGTTTGTAGACGGAGGAGTAGGAAGGAGAGAAGCTTGATTACTGGCTGGGAGCTCAATAATCATGAAGGGAGGTAGGTACCGGGCCAGGCTTAAATAGGAAGTCCAATTAGGAACAGGGGGGAGCTAATCGGGAACTGGGTTGTGGGAACAAGGAACTGGGACATGATTCAGCAGGGGAGTTGTCCAACAGGCTGGATAGCTCAACAGGAACATGGGAACTCCCGGGTTTGAGTCCCGCCATTTTCATGGGACAATATCACTCAAAATTTGTGCAAACAAATGAAATTGAGTGATAATCGTTCTGTGTAAATGCAGAAAAATAGTTTACTATTTGTTCACTTCTCGTTATCGATGACTTTCAGTCAGCATTAAAAAACATGAATGTAAATGAATGCTGAATGCAAATGCTCCCCATGAGAAGCCCGGGATCTGCAGGAGCGCTAACGACCTTAGCGGTGATGTCAGCGCTCATGTAGTTGTTTAGATGACTGTTGTTCTGTCCAAATGGGATATTACTGAATTGTCCTGGGAGAGAAGAGTGACAGGCATTCAGAAACTGGTCCCCCCTGCTGATTGGATGACAGACCTTGCAATGCAGCATGGGAAGCCAGTAGTAGTAAGGCCCACTTTAATTGTCCCAGTAGTAATAGCACTCCCTCTATGTGCCCTGCACCCCTGGCTGGGCAGCAACCATCACTATAACTCACTCAAGTTCTGTTTGGGATGTTGCTACAGCACTAACAGAAGATCCTCACTCTTCACTTGGGTATCTGCACTGCATACAGCATGATTGAAGAGCGGTGTCCCAACCAGAGCTTGACAGTTCTAGCGCTTGATGATGTGGTTGCTGCTCTCCCGGAGGTGCTCACCACAGGTAATTATTTTTTACCATCCATTAACATGGCCAGTAAAAATAAATACCGACACTGGCCTCTATAGTAAAATACCAGTTAGAGTGGTGGTCTACCATCTGGGGGACAACCCTAAGGCCTCCTTCCCACGAACGGATTTACGCCGCGTAAATTCGCGGCCAAAATCCGCTGTGTTGCCCCCTGCTATTAGGTTCTATTGAACCTAATAGCTCCATGCTCACGATGCGGAATTCCACCGCGGAATTTCGCACTGTGAAATCTCCCGTTCTCACCCGCAGCATGTTCTATTTGCCGCGGGTGTACGCGCTGACGGCTTCCATTGCAGTCAATGGAAGCCGTCCGTTCACGCTATCTCCCGCTGTAACCAGCGGAAGATAGCGTAAAAAAACGCTTTCCCGCCTACCGCCGCCGCGTCATCTGACGCGGCCGGCGCGTCACGTGACACGGCCGGCCGCGTCATGTGACGCGGTGGGCGTGTCACATGACGCGACGGCGGTGGGCGGGGAAGCGTCTTCACGCTATCTTCCGCTGGTGAGTATGGGGTCTCTGGGGGGCGCCGTGACGGGCTTCACTGCGGAATATTACGCGGCGGAGCCCGTCACGCTCGTGTGAAGCCGGCCTAAGAGTTAAGGCCCTTTTACACAGCCCAATGAGACATGAACATTCCTTAACTCAATCATTGAATTGTGCAAAAGGGACAAAGATCAGCCAACAAAAAAAATGAACACTCATTCGTCGGCTGCTCATTGATTAGCAATGACCATAAAATTGCTTGAACGGTTGTACTACTCTCCGTGTGAATGAGGAGATGTACAGCTGGCCTATGGGGACAAATAATCTTACTATCTATTGTCCGTCCTTATAGCAGAGACTCTTGGCCCCTGTAAACAGAAAAGTGTAATCGATGCTTGTTACATCGGGCAGAGAATTGGCCCGTATAAAAAGACCCCGTTTTCAGACAGATGCATGACCCGTGGAGGCCAGAATACCTCGCTGTAGCCCACCACCCCTCTTACCACCAATAACAACACCACTCCTTCTTCTTTGGCTAAATTGGCCACAGCAGCCAGTTTATTAACAAACAGTACATAAAATGAACAATGAACGAGGGGGAGTCCTTGGAGTCACAAAGATCTGGTGCAACCATAACCGGGAAAAATGCAACAACTGCCCCCCACCGGACTACAGGTTCAGGGGCCAACCACGCCGCCCGAAGGCTGGCAACCACTATTGTGACTTATAGCCGGAGGGAGTCTACTGCCGCCCCCTCACCAGCCACGTTACCTGCACCAGATTACATTTTACAAGTACAATTTAACACGGAGCGATTCCCCCCCACACAATTTCCACCGACTCCAAGGACCCCCCACCCGCCAAGCTGCCATGACAAATGGTATAATCCCCCAATTCCAACCCCAAACCCTCGGGCGGGCGGGCAAGACTCTCTCGTATTCCCTGAAAAGGTGCCGCTGCCACTCCCCCCTTCCTTAAATACTCCCCCACCCCTTACTTTATCCACCAATCCCCCACAGCTATCCCCCTAAATCTAGAAAATTCTCCCCAACACTAACAAAATTAACCCCATACTCCCCGAATAATTCTAACTCCGGCTATCTCCCCTTCACGTGTCATGACGGGCTTCCATTTTAGGTAGGGGCCTCGCCTCCCCCCCCCCCATTCCAGCCCTATCCTATACGCCTCCACCAGGAAGGAACAGGAAGGGTTCAACAATTTATGCTGCTGTTGCCAAATTCTTACCTTCCCATCAGCATGGTGCAACAGACGTTTGGATTAATCTGACTAGGCGATGTTTTCCACTGCTCGGTGATACAAGTTTTGTGCTTTTTTTGCCCACTGGAGTCTCGACTTTGTTTCTCTTAGGTGCTAGAACTCATCATCTGCTGTTATATCCCAAGTGTGCTAAGCAACGACGAGTTGCGCATTCAGATAAGTTAGCTGGAGCTCCAGCCTTGTATTTGGCTGTGAAATGCTTGACTGTGCAGCACCTACTAGTAGAACAATTCTTGACATCCATCTCCGACCCCTTTCAATGACAAGTTGTTTCTGTCCACAGGATTCCTTTTCACTGGATGTTTTTCTTCTATCACACCATTCTCCGTATACTCGCCACACCCCACGCGGTCGGCAGTGAAGCCCCGGCTAGTCCAGCACCGATGACCCAGCCTCGGAAGTCGCTCAGATTGCTGGATTTTCCCATCTAACGTGGATTCACACTAAAACTGATCCGTGCAAAACTTGTCACATGATTTTATACTGCACTCCGGGGTGACGGGGAGAATTTCCATACAGGGAAGCTGCAATTGTGGGACGGCCGGGGTCTCTAATAAAGTGGCCATTCAATGTGGATTCTACTCAGTGGTAATATGGGCAGTTCCTTATAAATCTACTTCCTTGGCCTGTTGGAAGCTGCTCAGGTGCCTATGGTAATACTACCTGTAAACATGATCAGATTTCTTATTTTCCTCCTACTATTCAGTTAGTTCCACCATACCGGCATAAATAGGGTTAAGCTGCCTTAATGTCTACTTTAGTCTTGCAATTCATCACCTCCAAGTCCTCAAATGAATCCGCTGTTGATTAAATTAATAAATGCAATCCCAATCTAAAGCAAGTTAATTGGGATGATTTATTTGGCCCTGACAGTTTTATGCATCTTTGATGAAGCATTATGAGGTTTGTTTTTTATTTTGCATAATTTAATGTGAAGCTTGGAGCTGGGGGTTCTATCAGTCGCTGACAATCACACCCGAGCCTCTCAAGATCTATGTATTTATGATTTATCTGCACACGCTGGATTTGCCGCCATTTGTTGCGCGGCTGACAGGGTGACGGATCTGTTTAGAACTATCTCTTGAATCCCCCCGATTTTTCCTATAAATCTTATGGCGCGTGGATAATTCATTCAAACTTCTGAAACGTCCATTACTTAGTACTTAGGTAGCAACAAGTAAGATGTAAATGTTTCTATGGCTCTCATTTACTGTGCCATTAAAATCTATTGCACGTGATCCATCAGAGTAGAAATAGACTTGTCAGAAGAGTCGCGGCTCGACAGGGTTATAATACATTGGGATGATGTTACCTTCAGAGGATTGAAGGGATGAAGAGTTGGCCATTAACATTTGTTCCTGATGGGGCTGAAGTTGTGGTTAGGGGTATGACTATAATGGATGTGGTCGCCCTGGAGGCTTAGGAGGCCTATAAGGTTTCTCTTCTCCATATAAGACGACCAATACTAGAATTAAAACTATTTTAGTTGGAGAACCAAGTTACAGATTTTACATTGGAGCCCAGCAGATGTAAGTCACACTTCTGGCTGTGGCTAGGGTTGCCATTCAGCTGGTAAACCGGCGGCCCAGCTGGTAATTAAGTTCCAAGGCTGGTGCCGGTATTTCTTTTTCACCGGCCAGGTAGCAACCATGACAGCAAGTAGCTTACTCACTAAAGCAAGTCTGGTCCGGTCCACGCGGCTACTGTGCTCAGAGATCCCGCTTTCAACCCAACATCTGTGTTCCCATACATACAAGTGGTGCAGACCCCCGGGGTAGGAGGCTGGGTCCCCCCATTGCACTCCAACACTATATACACCACAAAAATGACTGGACCTGCTTTAGTGGTCACACTGTTGTAGTGGCCCAGTACATACGTTCCTGGCCCCCTTCATAATGTCATACGTGTCATGTCGTATGTTGGTGCAAATCTGTCTAGTCTTTCTGTTGTATGTATTGCACAGCTGCAGCGTGTGATGGGTTAACTGCTTGCAAAAGTCTGATGCCCGTGAATGTATCGATTTATGTTCTGTCACGTGAGAGTATAAATAGGAGTGCTCGAGAGCAGGAAAGGAGTTCCAGGTCTTCTGGGTTCCTGATAAAGAGTGCCAGCTACATGGGGGTACCTTTAACCCTCATGTAGTGAATAATGGAAGAGGAGGAGAGATTCCCCTGAAATGACTGTGCTGGCATGAGAGAAGAGTGAGCCCAAAGTGGGAAGAGCATTGGTGAAATGTGAGCGTTACTCTTCAAGGCCCAGTGCAGAGGTACTCGTTGTCAATTGTTCACACCCAAGCGTCCTGAAGTCTGGGACCGCTGGGTGGAGGGATGCGTCTTCAGTTGATCACACACAGACGTCCTGAAGCTAGGAATCACCGTGTGGAGGTACTCTTAATCAAGTCTGTCTTAATACCTGCACTTTGAACACTGTCTATTCTGCCTTGTATGGTGGAGTTTTATTCAAGTAAAGTTATTCCAGGCCTTGACCGTTCCCAGGGACCTGCGATACGTTATATCTGTCTGCGGCTCATTTATTCTCCGCCGAAGGTCATTCCGGTGTGTAACGGAACAGTGGCGTCACCCGTGACAATAACTATTCCTGTTCTACCATTTATTGGGCATCCCTCTCCTAGGGGTGTCCGGAAGAGGCCCAGCACTGCCCTGGCCAAGGCTATGTGCATCCCTCCGGGAGAGAGCATAATAAGTGCTGCCATGACAAGCCAGCATCTTACCCCCCCAGCTCCTCAACATATGCCCTGTGTCCGGGGTCACCCTACGGGACGCTGCACTATTACTACTGGGGCCACTACTACTATTGTGGCCACTGAGAAGCTGCATTATTACTATTGGGGCCGCTAAGGTGCGCACTATTATCACAGGGGCTGCTGAGAGGTTTGCTATTACTATAATGGCCACTGAAATAACGGAGTTTAAATTCTACATTGTAATAAACCACTCCCTCCATAATTGCTTTTAAATTGGCGGGTAATTTTTGGTAACAAAGGTGGCAACCGTAGCTGTGGACCCTCATTTTTTATGCCAGGTCCTTGACTGAAGCACTTACTTTGATAACCGCTTTAGATCTGCCCATTAGACTATCCCCTTCTGTCCCATGCACAGCTCAGCTCCTCGAGGCGGACCCATCTAAGACGTTAGTTGTGCCAGAGGCAGATCTAGACATCAGAGGACTCTTGTGCACAGCAATATGTGGGCCTGTTGGCCTCCAACAGCGGGTTAGTAAAGGAGGGATCCACTTGGGATTAGAAGCACCTCAGTTGGAACCCTATTTGATGCTGGATGTTTTAGTAGACATTCTACTTCCAAAAGGTCCTAAACTGGGTGGTTTGGTCAGATGGCTGACCCGCGGTGTTGATGTTGCTGAGTCAAGTTAGGAATATACCTAATAATACTGTAGGTGGGTCATTGAGTGATGTAAACCCATGCAACCAACCTGTTAGTGTATTAAATTACAGTCTGGTGGACTCAGGGGCTATCAGTTCTTCAATGGAAAGGTTGAGTACATGCTTTCATAAGCAGCCACCCTCTAGTGCCCACTGCAACCAAAAAGCCTGTTTTTAGAATCAGTTGAGATCCCAGTGGCTGGACACTCACCAGTCAAAGCTCTAGGACCTTTCCCCAATACACTCCAACACCATACACAACACAAAAGAGACAGTGAATGACATTGGTGGTACCTATGAGCAGAAATCATTTACACAATTAGTTATGCAAATACGGTAAGCTATACATTGCTCCTTGGGAGGAGGACAAAGTATGCAAATAGGGAAAAAGTACTGATAAACTCACCTATTGGAGAAGGTAGGTTTCCTCTATTTGCATACTTTTTTCCCTCATGGCCTATAAAAGACTCATTACACCACCTTTATGCTTTCCTCTTAAGTAATAAAGAGCTGATTGGTGCTTTTATGAGAGGGCAAAGTCATCTATATTTGTTACTAGCAGAAGAAGGTCTCCTACTACATTGCTTCCTCCTGCTGAGACAGTTTCTATGCAATTACTTTCCCAGCTGACCCATTGGAGGGGTAAGCTGACTGTACCGCTCGGCCTTGCTCACAGAGGAGTTTCTGATAGGTTAACCTCTCTTTAAGTATTCATGGTTTTAGCAGTGTGGTGCAGTTGATAGCTGTTCAACATTTGTTTAATCAAGTATTCCTAATTCCAAGTACCTAGGTTCTAGTCCAGTCTTACCTAGTCTCTCGCCTTGATCCTTAGTTACTTCTATAGTCCAGTCTGCGGTTCTAAGTCTATGGTTTGCCTTGTTATTCCTTGTTGGTTTCTGTCTGTCATTATTCAGCTTGCTTGTTTGGCTTCCTCTCTTGGTCCTAGAGCCCTCTTGCTCCCATAGTGTTTTAGACAGGGACATCAGTACAGACAACTGAAGGTTACTTAGGGACAGTGGTGTCTGGTGTTGAGGGACATTGTCAGGGAGAGATTAGGAAAAGATGTGGGGATAACATTTTCTCTAGTAATTTTTTGTTCCATACCATCCGATACAGTCCTCACTTCCAGTTTCATCATCATGCAGTTACCCTCAACCATTGCCCCTGTCATGTAATGGCGAGTCCTTAGCTTTGTGTTTTACATGCTTCAGGTCACTATTTATTGTGATGACCGATTGTTGATGACCATGAAGTAGTGATCCACAGGGAACTAAGCCAGTTGGATGGCAAGGACTTGGCAATGCAGCAAACAGGGCACCACCTGGCATTAGATACCTGCCAAATAGGCTATGGGCTGTGTCACACGGGGCCGACATTGCATTATCCTACTGAGACAAGGTAAAGGAGTGGATGTTGTGCCTTGGCATCACTTGGGAGAAGAAATACAAAGTACTTTAGCAAGACATTTTAGAGATAATTTTCATAAAAGGATGGATTTTGACAACCAGCAGTAAAGACACATTTCTACAAACTGAAATAGCAATAGGGAATTTGTAAATCACAAGAAAAACTACTGATAAAACTTTCATGTAAAAAGGACATCAGATGCCAAATATAATAAAGGATAAAAATGATATTGAACTTTTTTTTTTACTTACAAAAACGCTGTGTTGGCAGGAGAAAACAGCCATGACAGAACGTTTGGCCTCGGCAATCACAACTCAGATACTGCTTCTTCGTGCTCAACTTTGAGGGTAACATGTGAAGCAAATCTGCAAGTATGACACCTCCGGCCAATGAGACGGGAGTAAGCAAGGCAAATGCCTACTGGTGGACTGTTGGTTCTCCAATTGACTTAAACCCCGATTGTCTACCCCAAACAGAGCTGTTTCTGCAGGAAAAGGACATTACAGAGCTACAGCCATTTGAAGTGGGGTTGGGAATACTGAATTTACAGGTCTATGTGTGGAGGGAGGGGGCAGCGGGATAAGCAGCAGCGAAGATCTATAATGTCTGTCCCCCAGTCCTAAGGGAGGGATGACAAGGACTTCTGTTCATGTTAACAACCCCTTTATCAATCAGAGAACATATTTACTTTCTAATTGTTACACATGAGGGTCTTTTTTTTGCTCAAAAAGAAGGGAAAAAAAATAAGGACTTGCTCACTCAATCACTCCCCTACACCATTTACAGTCCTTACTGAATCCGGCATCTAAGCATTTTGCAGAAAAAAAAGAATTTAGAAAGTTTTATCTCATTACAGAATCCTTTAAAGGGAACTTGTGACCTTTCGGCAGCACCACAAACTAAGTTATGGTGCCGTTAGGGGACGTGACAGGGATCTAGGCAAGGTATTTTTTATACTCCCCCACTTCCACGATCCACCTCTGAAGACCGCACGGCGCTGCTGAATCTGACTCTTTATCAGAGTCCCATGTGCAGTCTTTTCTATTCAAGTCTATAGGAGAAGCGCGTGCACAGGACTACGAAAAATCTGATTTTCCAGCACCGCGCCATCTTTGGAGGGCGATAGCACTGGATTGCAGGAGAGGGAAAGTATTAAAAAAATACATCCACCGGCTCCCTGTCAAATCCCCTACAGATGTCGTCAGTCTGAGCAGGAAATTGGAGCAGCGGCTTCACTTCCATTCACTCCTACACTTCCTGCTCAGGACCACAGTCATGATGTCATATCCTGTCCTGAGCAGGAAGTGTAAGAGAAGTGGCGCTGCCATTGATTTCAATGGGAGTGAAGCCAGAGCTCTGATTTCCTCCTTTGTCCACTAAGGATGATATCCGGTTTGTTGCACTGGACAATCCGCTGAAGGGTTTTTCCAATTTTAACGTGGCTGTTAGGGAGTTAACCAAACAACTTTCTACATAACCCACCGGTAATGGCATGCGTGTTAATTGATGGGTCAGTCACATGTGACTGACCCATAATTGATGGGTCAGTCACATGTATCTGGTGGGCTGTTAGAATTTTGTAAATGTGACGACTAGATGCAAGAGGCGTGATAATTTTATTATTGTATAACAGAATAAGATCAGCATAGCAATGAGATTTAGAAGCAGTTCTGCCTGTTCATATGTTATAAGGGCATAGGAGAGCTGCTCGGGCCCCCCTCTATGACCCAGAACAGAGAGCCAATCCATAAGATCGGCTCCTTTTCTGGGGCACCTTCTTCTATCCTGGTATTACAGGATGGCCATTCACATAAATGGCTGTCCTGTAATACCACAATCCCCCTAAGGCCTTATGTCCACGGGCGGGTCGGATTCCACATATGGCAGCCCGCAGCGATAGCCAGCCCTGCCCGTGGCCAGCGACCCTGTGTACCTGAGCCTGTCTTTTTTCTGTACCGTGGATGTGTGCGGTAGTGTTTGTTCGCATTTTCTTATTTAGTGTGCACATTTTAGTCTAAAAAAAAAAAAAGAGAATGTTCTATTTTTCTGCAGAATTGTGCACCAAAGGGTCCCCATAGAAGCCTTTATTAGCCATTTCAATCGGCGCTTTTTTAGCGTGCGCAAATAACAAGCCTTGCGGGCACAAAACATATAGTAAAATACGCCAATGCGTACGCAAAAAAGCATAGTTCGTTCCGCATAAATGCTATGCTCTGGCGCGCGCAAATACCCAGGCGTAAAGCTGGCCTTAGGCTAGAATCTCATTGGAAACAGATAGATGAAGTCATTTTTTCAATACCTGCAACCATTTTTGATTTATGGATGATGTCATGTTGAGTATTAATAAAGTTATTTTGAATTATGTGGTATGGAAAACACTAATCACATGTCTTCTCAGGTACCAGAAAATGGCATTAATCCAGGACAGAATTGAGATCTTCCTGATGATCGCTAACAGAAGTTCACTTGAGGTGGCCAAAGCTTTTATGTGGACTCTTCATGAAATTCTACCCTTAAATCATGTATCCCATGACCCCCTTTCCATTAACATTTCTTAGGCTGAATCCAAGAAGGCTGCCATCAAGATAGCGGATAGGCACCACCATAGTTCAAAAAGTTTACCCACTCATCTAAGTGTTCCACAAAGTTTCCTACTTTTCGTTCAGAAGATATTCCAGGTGGCCCTGACTTTTAAATCACCCATACATTCTGGTGTAATTTAATTGAAATTAGAGTGGATACCAAGAACCATCACGGCTTAAAAACTGCAAAATATCGAAGCTGTAAAGGGAGTTGAGAAAAATCATGTAATATTACTTTTTATTACCCAATTAATCATTGTCCAGCAGCTCCAGAGACTAAAGAATGGGTCAGAAATGTTAATGAATTTTGGAAATTTGAAAAATGGTGGAATTTCATCTACATTTCATAATTGTAAATCTAAGCAGAACCTCTGGGAGAATGATCGGCAATAGGTACGGGAGCAAATTAGATTGATGGATTGAAATGTTTTTCTTCTTCTTCTTCAGCCTGTACTCAGGGTTGGGTTTTATCATTGTGTATTGCAAAAATTGATTGTGGTTGTAGGATGCATTGAGCATTATCAATGACCCCCCATTATCAATAACCCCCAATACAGGGAAGACTTGGCCAAATTGTTGATCAAATCACAAGAGAACCTCATGCTTTTGACAAGGTTTCGGTGCCTAAATCTGCTGGGACATGGTCACTCTGACACCCAAAAGGTACCAGCCACATTACACCAATTTATTGGTGCCAAACTCCGATACCATAGATTATTATAAATTTGTGCTCCCCAAATCCATAAATGATGTCTCAGCAAGCTCATGGACCACATAGAATCCAAGATGGGCAATGAACACCTTTATAAGTGTCAAGACAATGCGTTTCGGAGGAAGACCTCCTTTCTCAATCTTCAGACAGAAGTATGGAGAAAGGGGGTCCTCCTCCAAAACACGTTTTCTTGACACCAAGCAGCTTTTCACTGTCCATGTGTAGTGAAGAAGTGCCGCTCTGCTCTTTCTTTGTATGTTTGGGGAATGCTTATTTTATTGAAAAAGTCCTAATTTAACCAGTTACTTTAGATGTTGGAGTGACTGATGCAGAACAGGAACACCTTGCCTCAGGTATCCCAAAAGGAGATATAAGATGCAGTATAAGAACATTTCGCATGCTTCCAGCCAGTTAGAGAGGTGTACAGATAGACTAACCCAGCCAAAGCTCATTGGTGACGCCATGGGTGGAGTAAGGACCAATTCTGCTCATTACAACCCATATAGGAGAACATTGGGGACCCTGCAATAGAGTTCTGCCGATTAGGGGTACACTATTGCATCACAAGTTGGACTTCCGCCATCTTACAAAGACCCTGTTGATATTAAAGTTCCTACTGTTGGTGCATCACATCGTCCTAGAATGTGGTCTCGTCCTGTCCTGTCTATCATACTTTTCTCCATGTGCCATACTTCGTGGGTGGAAGGTGCTGTGATAGAGACCTTGCTTGGATCCACCCATGGATGTACCCCGTTGTCAAGGTGAGCCACCACCCCAGCTTCTGCCCCTCTATCACCCTCTCACTGCTGGACCATTCCCGTACAACATTTCACATGAGCCGGACTGTCTAGTCATCAGACTTGGATTCAGGGAGTCCGTACCAGGCTTTTTTATTCTTCTATGGTTTAACTGATACCCCTGGCATTTCGGGAGGGTCTGATTGAGCCTATATGTAGCATACCCGCTACCACTGGCTTCTGAAGCCGTTGTGCCTCTTGATCAGTTATGCTTCAAACGTTTGAACTAAGTATCCAAGGCAGTTTTCTGCTCTTTATTCAACTTTAGGTTTTGAACTCAGAAACTAGTAAGACCAGAAAATCTGCAAAAAGTGAGACCTCATGCTAACCAGCCCTTACGACAATCAGACCTCTCCAAACAACCACCCCAAAATATGCAAATGTAATAAAAATTGTCCAATGGCTGTTCTGCTCTCCTCAAACACAGAGCCAAATTAAATCAACCTTTTTGAATCATAATACAGAAGATATTTGGGTGGCAAAAGTTATTTTATTCTGTGATCGTCCTCAGTACATGGAATGAGGTCTCCTGGGAAATCAGTCCCGATGCCACAGAGTGTGACGCTCCATGACTGTGCCAGTCGGACCAATGCAGTAAGACGCTGCGTCATCTCTCATTACACTGGTAATTGTACAAGACAGCCACGCTGAAAGGCTCTAGCATGAATTAATAATTCACAGCAGACACAACGTGACAGAGATATTAATGAGTTTTAGATAAACGGTTTTCCACAGATGTAGAAACTCTGTGATTAGACAGTAAAAACAAATGGCAGCCCTTAAAGGGGTTCTCCAGGCAAAAATTATCGATGCCCCATCCTCCTTCTGTACTGGCCCAGAGTTAATAGGGCCCCTCCATAAGTATGGATGTTTGTCTGCTGCTATTGTATTGTCAATGTCTGCAATGTGTGTACATTTAGTGTGTATTGCACCTCTACAGCACTGAATGGGTTATGGCTGGAAAATGTATCTTGTTGTGTGTCATGTGACCATGTAATATATATGGGATTGTAAGGTGTATGCAAGAGTTGTCTCTGGGGGAGATCTGAGAGACTTGTACAAGGAGCCCCAGGATGGAAGGGGCTGAGTGATTGCCTTGTGTGCACCCTGGGCCCAATCTACCCAGGCCTTTATGCTAGTAACCTGGAAGTCCGCAAGTGTACGAGAATCCACCATGCGGCGCTGAGTGCCCTTTTCCTAACGTGTGTACCGGGAAAGAGAGAAGAAGTTTGCCAGGAACCGGGTCATGCAGATAGCTCGACTGCGGATCATCTGGAGCAACCCAAGAGAGCCTCCCTGTCACACCACTAATTTGCGTGCACCAGCGTCCTGATGGTGGATGTAGTTTGTTTCTGGACTGTAACTTAAACTTCAAGTAAATGCGAGCTCTACCGACCGTTCCCGGTTTAGCTCTGAAACGTTCACTCTGTGTGTGGACTCTTTATTGACACCCTATGGATTCACCGCAGGGGACGGAACGGTGGCGTCACGAGTGACAAGGACTTGAGGTAAACCACAGATTGGGTTACCCATTTGAAAGACCTGCCCTCGGTTACTTGGACGGGTCCCGTGCTACCCTCAGGGTGGGAGATGGTAGAGCCCTGTGACAAGGCTCAAACTCTACTCCGCTGTCAAGGATGAGGGCTCGCTCCTTGGACACTGCACTTCCACCTTTCAGACACAGTTAGGCTGGGTTGACATGGATCGGAATTGCCACGGAAATTCTGCAGCAAAGTGGACGAGATTTTAAAAAATCGCGTTCCCAAGCAGCGGAAATAACCCGCACAAAACCTGAGCGGAAATTGACTTGTGGCACGGAATTCAAATCCGCGACATGTCACCGTCTCAGCTGCAGAATTCACCCCCTCTCAATGGAGGGAGTGAATTCCACATAGGAATTGGCGATGAAACCCGCACCAAATGGTGCAGGTTTGGAGGCAGACATTTCGCGTCTGATTTGCAGTGGAATGTCTGCTGGGAATCGCCCCGTGTGAGCGCAGCCCTAACGAACATAATGTCAGAATCTGAGGGAGGGAAGCCCCACCTGTCCACCTGGAGCGTATGTACGACTCCCCCAAGGTGAGTGTGTTCTGCGCTATAACCTGTAGGACAGTGTACTTATTCCACGAGGATACAATCCCGGGGGATTTTGTACCCGGCCGCTACAGATATGGCTTCTGCCGCAGCGGGAACAGGAAATACCAGGTTTGATCTTCCAACAGGATGGACCCCCCATCTTCACAATGAGGTCAGAAGTGAGCGGCGACCACCAAACAGATAGATTGGCCATGCAGGTGGTGAAGATGGTGAACTTCTTCCTCGGCCTCCATGTTCCTCGTACCTTACACCTTCTGATGTTTTCTTTGGGGGATGTTAGTGTCTACATGCCCCCCTCGCCACCCACCATGATCTGCGGCATCCCAGAAGCTATTGTATCAGTCCATCCTGATAACTTCCTGTCATACACGTTGCAGCGCAACTACAGACGCCATGTATCTCCGTGACAACGGGGGTCACATTGACACCTCTGATGGGGAAAACATTTTTGATATTGCGCAACAAAACTTTTTGAATTTGTTTCCATTGATACCAAATTCCAGTACCGGAGTGTCACTAAGGCCGGGCTCACGCGAGCGTAAGCTTGCCACGTGGTACGCGGTAATTCCTAGGCAATCAAATACACTGCCTTACGCTATTTTGCGTGTACGTTATATGAGAGCGCAAAAAAGAATGTAGCATGTTCTATTTTGCCGAATATTAGGTGCGAGAGAGCCCATTGTTCCATATAGGCGTGTAATCAACACCGGCCATATGCAGTTACTTTGCGCGTGGGCGGTGTATATACGTGCCAGTGCGAAGAAATAGGATATTTAAACAACAAAAAACCCCATAAACAGCGTTATGTCTGTGCGATACGCCGGATCCACAGCGGTGAAACCCAGGTCACTCACATGGGGTCTTACGCATACGGACGTGCGAGACTGGCCTAAATATGAGTTCTAAGGGTTTCAGGTCATGAAGATCATCTGTGACATTGTGTACATCTGTCATGGCGAATATCCGATGCCATTAGGGCCCCACTAGGCGTTAGGCTGGCCCAAGACTAGCGGCAAAGAAGAGAAGATTTGCAAAAATCTGCGCTGAAACTGATATGCCGCGCAGAATTCAAATCAGCGCATGTCAATTGTATCGCCATTTTCCACTGCGGGCTCTCTCTTCTTAAGGGTGCCTACCCACTTGCGATTTTTTTTCCTGTGATGTTTTGCGTTTTTTCTCAAGAGCAATTAGTACAGAATGTGTTCTTGTCCATCTGGGGTTTTTTTTCCGTTTCGTGGGGTTTTTTCACATAGGAACTGTCAGTTGCATATGTGTCCTTATTTTTCTCTTAATGCACCCATGATTGTCAATGGAGGGCCGCAAAAAACACCGCGAAAAACGTGCGAAAACGCAGCGTTTTTCACGCGCGAAAATCGGCAACGCAAGTGGGTAGGCGCCCTTATACAGGCGGACAAGTCACTTCTAACCCGCCCCGAACGGCGCAGGTTTTGAAGCGGTCTTTCCGCTGCGGAAATGTCGTGGAATTTCCGTGCGGTCCCGCTGCAGACATTCCGCTAGATTTTCACGGGATTCATGCTCTGTGCAGACGCCGCCTTAACGTATAGAAAAAAATTCTTGCACAGGTGTCCGGTCACAGTGTCGGCCATATTGGCGGTAACAGCAGTATTTACATGCGACTTCTCCAGCTCTACAAACGCTACACGCCGACGCGGTCACTGGGGGGCTTTTATTAAGGGAAAGTTATGACTTTTCTGTCCCATTTTTGCGCCACATTTGCTAAGACTCCCAGAAATGCGAACGTTGCCCATAGCAACCAATGAGAGGCCATGTTTCGTTTTTGCAGCAATGTAAACCTGCAATGGCAATCACAGTCCCTTATCTGCACCCCAAGAATATCATCTCCCAGTGCAGCCCCCCAATATCCACACTGTCTGTGGCTGCTGCGGCTGCTGTCACCATGGTAACGGCACCTTCTCCCTAGTAACCAGGGAAACAGCAGCCGGCCTGCAGCTCTCGCGATGCTTGGACCCGGAAGTAGGAAGTGCGAGCAGCAGTAGTGGTGGGCCGTCTGCCTCATGCAGGGGGGCGTGATACCGGCTACCGAAGCCTGAAGAGTGGGCATGGAGGGGCTCCGGCCACCCGCTGTAAGTACTAGTTGCGTGAGAGAGGATGGCCCGCTGGGGGCGCTGTGTCATGAGGCTGAGGATGCTCTACACCGAGTGTAGACAGCAGGGTCACCAGCAGGGGGCGCTGTGGGGAAGAGTGAGCACCTGGGGCTGTATAGGGGGTCACCTTTAGGGGCGCTGTATAAGTAGTGTATACTGCTGGATCACCAGCAGGGGGCACTGTGCACTCCAGGGGTAGTAGAGGGTGCCTATAAAGTATAGGTCTAGAGCTGCCCTCTGCTGACACTCTTGGGGTGCGTTCACACGTAGCGGATTTGGTGCAGGTTTCCATAGCGCAAAATCGGCAGCAGATATCACCCAGTGAATTCAAAGGGTTAAAGCCGCTTCAGATCCGCGCCAAAATCTGCCTGTGGATTTAACCCGGTCAGCGGGCAGAGTCTGCATGCAGAATTGCGATGCGTTTCCGCGTGGGTCGCGGTCATGTGGGAACGTGTCACTTCTCTGCATGGATTTTGCCCATTGATAGGACGGCAGAAACGTCTGGTGTAGCGGCGGATTTTTGCGGTAGGTTTACAGGTAGATTGGGCAGCAGAAGCCGCCATGCGAACACGCTTAATGTTTATTGGTCGCAGTGGGAAAAAAAACGGCACCAAATTCCAAGTTAAAATCCGCAGCAGACATTAGGCCAATAAATAAGATAAAAGGCGCAGCGTGCGCTATTTTTGTGCGGCTAGTGGAAGCCGTCCGTCCTGCGGCCCCGCCGCAATCATCATTGCAGAAAGGTCGCAGGACATACGTCATCGCCATAGCGACGGCGCGGGTAAATCTGTACCGTGCATGTGTGACGGCCGGCGCATCCGCAGCACAGTGGAAAAGAAGAATGAAAGATACGCAGGGTCACTGGCCGGGCACGGGGTCAGATCCGGCCTTGGTGAGCGCGGTCACATCGCGAATCGCAAGGTGCTGTGTACCAACAACATCAAGAAATCCAGCAGGTTTGGTGTCGCGGCAACATGACTGCGCTCATCTAGATTTGGCTGCAGCGCGGCGATACGGTGATCTGCTGTAGCCTGACGCCGCCGATCGCTCCGCAGCGGCTTAATAATATCCTCTTTATTTGTGTAGCGCCAACGTATTCTGCAGCGCTTTCGAGGCACATAGGAAACACCAGCAGGAACGTATATGGCCGGGGTCACGCGTCGAGATACGCGAATATGAACCACTTTTTTTTTTTTAATGAGGCCATATACATGAGTGATGTTTTCCGCACCGCAGAGCCGGGGACAAAAAGAAAAATCGCTGCGTGTTCTATCTTATCATTCAATGAATGGGCGGTATACAGTCATTAGGGAACAAGCGGGGTGATAAGGAGGTACGAGGGCAGAGGACATATACGATAGGCAGAGTGGAAGGTGTGGGGAGCCATAGGGGCATATGACGCAAGGTTTGATACGATTCTTTAAAAAGGTGCTTCTGAAGTTCCGTCCACCAGGGCTTGTCCGGTTGTTTTGGGGTAGAGCGTTCCAGAGGACTAGTGCTGCTCTAGAGAAGACCTGGAGGCGATCGTGTGAGGTTCGTATTAGAGGGGTGCTTAGTCTGAGTGGGTTAGTGGATCGGAGTGAGCGGGCTGGGTGGTGTACGGACAGGAGGGAGGCGATGTGTGGTGGCGCAGCACCATGGAGAGCTTTGTGGGTGAGGAGTTTGAATTTGGTTCTGTAGTGCGGAGGCTTCTGAGAAAGGGCTGGATAGGAGGATGAGCCTGGCTGCCGCATTTAGTATGGATTGGAGAGGGGAGAGTCTGGTGCGGGGAAGGCCGATGAGCAGTTGCAGTAGTCGAGTCGGTAGTGGATGAGGGCGACTGCAAGTGTCTTTAGCGTGTCCGTGGTGAGGAACGGACGGATATTAGCAATATTTCTGAGGTGCAGGTGGCATATTCGGGCCAAAGATTAGATGTGAGGGGAGAAGGAGAGGTCAGAGTCCAGTGTGACCCCAAGGCAGCGGGCATGCTGTCTGGGGGTTATGATGGTGCCAGACACTGGAATGGAGATGTTGGGGTGGTGGTGGGGGGTCAGCTGGTTGAGGGCGGGAAAACGAGAAGATCAGTTTTTGATAGGTTAAAAAAGGGAGGACAGTGTTAGAGACAGCGGACAGACAGTCGGTGATGTTTTGGAGGAAAGGTGCAGAGATATCACGGGAAGTGTAGTGTTGGGTGTCATCAGCGTAAAGATGATGATGGAGGCCGAATTTGTAGATGGTTTGTCCTATTGTGGCTGTGTAGATCGAGAAGGGGACCAAGGACCGAGCCCTGGGGGACCCCAACCGCGAGAGGAAATGGAGGAGAGAAAGAACCAGCGATGGAGACTCTGAATGAGCGGTCAGAGAGGTCGGAGGAGAACCAGGAGAGAGCAGTGTCCTTTAGGCCGATGGATTGAAGCATAACAAGGAGAAGGTCGTGGTCAACAGTGTCAAACACAGCAGAGAGGTTGAGGAGGACTAGTAGGGAGTAGTCGCCCCTCGACTTCGCTATCAGGTCGTTTCGGTCGAGTGTAGGGGGCAGAAGCGGGACTGGAAGGGGTCGAGGAGGGAGTTGTCAGAGAGGTAGCGTGTGAGGCGGGAGTAGAACAGGCGTTCTAATAGTTTGGAGATGAAGGGGAGGTTGGAAGGGGTCGGTAGTTGGCAGCATCAGTTGGGTCAAGGGTTCTTTTTAGCAAAGGTGATATGATAGAGTGTTTGAATGAGGAGAGGAAATTACCAGAGGTCAGGGAGAGGTTGGTGAGATGGGTGATGACAGCCAGAGAGCGCTACCGGAAGAGGTGTGAGGGAGAGGGTCGCTGGCGCAGGTGGTGGGGCGAGCAGCAGAGAGCAGTCTGGAGACGTCTTCCTCTGTTGTTGGTTCTAGTAGAGATAATGAATGATGGGTGCAGTGCTGAAGAGACCGGGGTCGGGGCTAGCCGTGCAGTTTTCGGAGATTTCTTCTCGAATGTTTTAGATTTTATCTTTGAAGTGGGCGGCTAGCTCTCCAGCACAGGGATCCATCACGGGGGTCTGTTCACTGGGGATGAGAAGGGAGTGGAAGGCGTCAAAGTCGCTTGGGGTTGTGGGATAGTGAGGAGAGGAGGGAGGTGAAATAAGCTTGTGTGGCATGGTGAAGGGAGAGGTGTTAAGCAGAAATTTGAAGTGGAGAAAATCTGCAGGCTGCTTTGATTTTCTCCATAGCCGCTCAGCGTACCTAGAGCACCGCCGGATGAAGCGCGTTTGGGACATGAGCCAGGGTTGCCGTGGCCTGTGGTGGAGGCTCGGGTCATGGGGATGCTGCGTCATTCAGGGCATGCCTGAGGGTGATGTGGTAGAATTCAGCGGGCAAAATGAAGCATGAGCAGAGAGAGAGAGATGGGGACAGGGAGGACTGTTGGGTTTGGATGGTCTTGGAGGTTCTGTGCGATAGACGGAAGGGTCTGGGAGATGCTAGGGTGTCTAATGAGGAAGGAGAGGAGTCAGAGTGGGGAGTTAGTAAAGTTGAAGGCCGAGCAGAGGTGGAGGAAAATTAGGTCGAGTGTGTTACTGTCTCTGTGTGTGGGGGAGTCGGAGTTGACAGGCCAAGGGAGGAGGTAGGGTCGTTAGTGGGGATGTTGAAATCTCCTAGGATGAGGGTTGAGATTTCACAGGACAGAAAGTGGGGGAGCCCAATGGCGAAGTGATCGAGGAATAGGTGGATGGGACCTGGAGGCCAGTAGATAACTGCGACGCGCAGGGACAGTAGAGTCAGAGTGTGGACTTCAAAGGATGGAAAGGTGAGTGAGGGGATCCGCCCTTTAGCCCTACCCCCTCTTGGCTAGAGAGGTGGCTAGAGAGGAATCACTATGAAAACCCTCTCTAGCCCCACCCCCCTATATCTCCCAATATGGGAAGATCTCTAGGACGGTGATGGCGAACCCTATGGCACGCGTGTGAGAGGCGGCATGCAGAGCCCTCCCTGCTGGCACGTGCCACCGTCGGCCGCTCACCACATTAGTTAATACCGGCAGAGGCTCACTATTACCGCTGGGGCCGCTGTGAGGGGAGGCTCACTATTACCGCTGGGGCCGCTGTGAGGGGGGGGGGTCACTATTACCGCTGGGGCCGCTTTGGGGGGGAGGCTCACTATTACCGCTGCGGCCGCTGTGGGGGGTGGGTTCACTATTACCGCTGGGGCCCCTGTGGGGGTCACTTACCGCTGGGGCCCCTGTGTGTGTGTGTGGGGGGGGGGGTCACGATTACTGCTAGGGCCGCTGGGGGGGGGTGTCACTTACCGCTGGGGCCGCTGTGGGGGTGGGGGGGTTCAACTTACCGTTGGAGGGGGGGGGGGGACTATTACCACTGGGGCTGCTGTGGGGGGGGGGGGTCACTATTACCGCTGGGGCCGCTGTGTGGGGGGGGGGGGTGTCACTTCCGCTTGGGGGGCCGTTGTGGGGTCACTTACCACTTGGGCGCTGTGGGGGGGGTGTGGGTCACTATTAACGCTGGGGTGGGAGGCGGGTCACTATTACCGCTGGGTCTGCTGTGGGGGGGGGGGGGGGGGGCGGGTCACTATCACCTCTGGGGCCGCTGTGGGGGGGGCAGGGCGGGTCACTATTAGCGCTGGGGCCGCTGTGGGGGGGGGGGTCACTATTCCTGCAGGGGCCGCTGTGAGAGGTCACTATTACTACTGAGGCAACTGTGGGGGTAATAGTATGTAGGGGTCACTATTCCTGCAGGGGCCACAGTGGGAGGTCACTTTTACCGCTGCAGCCGCTGTGGGGGGGGGGGGGGGTGTCACTATTACCACTGGGGCTGCTGTGGGGGGGGGGGGGGTCACTTACCGCTGGGGGCGCCGTGGGAGGGGGGTGGCACTTACGGCTGGGGCCGCTGTGGGGGGAGGGGGGGTGTCACTATTACCGCTGGGGGTGTCAGTATTAACGCTAGGGCCGCTGTCGGGGGAGGGGGGGGGGGGGGTCGCTTATACCGCTGGGGCCGCTGTGGGGGGGGGTGTCACTGTTACCGCTGGAGCCGCGGTGGGGGTCACTATTACCGCTGGGGCCGCTGTGGGGGAGGCGGGTCACTATTACCGCTGGGTCCGCTGTGGGGGGGGGGGGGGTCACAATTACTGCTGGGGCCGCGTGGGGGGGGGGGTCACTTACCACTGGGGCTGCTGTGGGGGAGGGGGGGTCACTATTACCGCAGGGGCCGCTGTGTGTGTGGGGGGTGTGTGTGTCACTATTACCACTGGGGCCGCTGCGGGGGTGTGTGTGTCACTATTACCGCTAGGGCCGCTGCGGGGGGGGGGGGGTCACTTACCGCTGGGGCCGCTGTGAGGGGAGGCTCACTATTACCAGCTGGGGCCGCTGTGGGGGGTCACTATTACCGCTGGGGCCGCTTTGGGGGGGGAGGCTCACTATTACCGCTGCGGCCGCTGTGTGGGGGGGGGGGGTTCACTATTACCGCTGGGGCTGCTGGGGGGGTCACTTACCGCTGGGGCCCCTGTGTGTGTGTGTGTGGGGGGGTCACGATTACTGCTAGGGGCCGCTGGGGGGGGGGTGTCACTTACCGCTGGGGGTGTCAGTATTATCGCTAGGGCCGCTGTCGGGGGAGGGGGGGGGGGGTCCGCTTATACCGCTGGGGCCGCTGTGGGGGGGGTGTCACTGTTACCGCTGGAGCCGCGGTGGGGGTCACTATTACCGCTGGGGCCGCTGTGGGGGAGGCGGGTCACTATTACCGCTGGTCCGCTGTGGGGGGGGGGTCACAATTACTGCTGGGGCCGCTGTGGGGGGGGGTCACTTACCACTGGGGCTGCTGTGGGGGAGGGGGGGGTCACTATTACCGCAGGGGCCGCTGTGTGTGTGGGGGTGTGTGTGTCACTATTACCACTGGGGCCGCTGCGGGGGTGTGTGTGTCACTATTACCGCTAGGGCCGCTGCGGGGGGGGGGGGGGGTCACTTACCGCTGGGGCCCGCTGTGAGGGGAGGCTCACTATTACCGCTGGGGCCGCTGTGGGGGGTCACTATTACCGCTGGGGCCGCTTTGGGGGGGAGGCTCACTATTACCGCTGCGGGCCGCTGTGTGGGGGGGGGGTTCACTATTACCGCTGGGGGCTGCTGGGGGGGGTCACTTTACCGCTGGGGCCCCTGTGTGTGTGTGTGTGGGGGGGTCACGATTACTGCTAGGGCCGCTGGGGGGGGGTGTCACTTACCGCTGGGGTCCGCTGTGGGGGGGAGGGGGGGGGTGTCCACTATTACCGCTGGGGCCGCTGTGGGGGGGGTGTCACTATTACTGCTGGGGGCCGCTGTAGGGGGTGTCACTATTACCGCTAGGGCCGCTGTGGGGGGGGGGGGGTGTGTCACTTACCGCTCGGGCCGCTGTGGGGGGGAGGCTCACTATTACCGCTGGGGCTGCTGCGGGGGGGAGGGGTCACTATTACCGCTGGGGCCGCTGCGGGTGTGTGTGTGTGTGTGTGTGTCACTATTACCGCTGGGGCCGCTGCGGGGGGGGGGGGGGTGTGTCACTATTACCGCTGGGGCCGCTGCGGGGGGGGGGGGTTCACTATTACCGCTGGGGCCGCTGCGGGGGGGGGGGGGGGTCATTATTACCGCAGGGGCCACTGTGGGAGGTCACTTTTACTGCTGCTGCCGCTGTCGGGGGTCACTATTACCGCTTGGGGCTGCTGTGGGGGGGCGAGGCTAACTATTACCGCTGGGGCCGCTGTGGGGGGGGGTGCACTATTTCCGCTGGGGCCGCTGTGGGGTGTCACTTACCGCTGGGGCCGCTTGGTGGGGGGGTAGGGGGGGGGTCACTATTACCGCTTGGTCGCTGTGGGTGGGGGGGGGGGGGGGGTGTCACTATTACTGCTGGGGCCGCTGTAGGGGGGGTGTGTGTCACTATTACTGCTGGGGGCCGCTGTAGGGGGGGGGTGTCACTATTACCGCTGGGGCCGCTGTGGGGGGGAGGGGGGAATGCACTATTACTACTGGGGCCGCTGTGGGGGGGGGGGGGTGTCACTTACCGCTGGGGCCAGCTGTGGGGGGTAAGGGGGGGGTCACTATTACCGCTTGGTCCGCTGTGGGGGGGGGGGGTCACTATTACTGCTGGGGCCGCTGTAGGGGGGAGTCACTATTACCGCTAGGGCCGCTGTGGGGGGGGGTCACTTACCGCTCGGGCCGCTGTGAGGGGGGGGTCACTATTACCGCTGGGGCCGCTGTGGGGGGAGATCACTATTAACCTCTGGGGCCGCTGTGGGGGTCACTATTACCGTTGGGGGCCACTGTGGGGGGGGGGGGGTCACTATTACCGCCTGGGACCGCTGTGGGGGAGGGGGGGGTGACTATTACCGCTGGGTCCGCTGTGGGGGGCGGGGGGGGGGGGGGGGGGGTCTCTTACCGCTGGGGCCGCTGTGGGGGTCACTATTACCGCTGGGGCCGCTGTGCGGAGGGGGGTCACTATTAAACCACTGGGGCCGCTGGGGGTGTCACTTATCGCTGGGGCCGCTGTGTGTGTGTGTGGGGGGGTCATTATTACCGCAGGGGCCGCTGTGGGAGGTCACTATTACCACTGAGGCAACTGTGGGGGTAATAGTATGTAGGGGTCACTATTCCTGCAGGGGCCACAGTGGGAGGTCACTTTTACTGCTGCAGCCGCTGTCCGGGTAACTATTACCTCTGGGGTATGTTTATACGTGGCAGAAATGCTGCAGAATATCCTCAGCAGAATTTCTGTGGCAAATTCTGCAGCATTTCTGCATCCAATAAGCAGTCAAAATCTGCACACTGTCTATTTTAAAGCAGCCCTGTCATTTTTATAACGACGGAGGCAAATAATACGTCGCGATAAGCCCCGACATGTTGGCACTTTGCGATAAATAAGTTGGCTTCTGTTGCAGTTTGGGAACTCGGTCTCTAAATGGTTCGCATTTGGGCCGTATTGTCCTCGCCGGTGTGCAGGAGCCCTAATGGTTATCCTCCCAACAGAGGAGGATATAAAATTATATACTTTTATTGACATATATGCGCTTAAAACAGACAAAGACAATTTAAAATTGAGGAATAGGTGGCTGAACTAAATCCCTACTGTAAGTACGGATAAGATCTGGAGAGATAGAAGCATTGCAACAATAGTCGACGCATCATCTTCCCAATCACAACTTACAACTGAAGAAAACGGACCAGAGGAAGATTGGTGCCTTCAAACTTTGGTACCGGGGGAAACTCCTAAGAATTCCTTGTACCGCCAAGATAACAAAAATAGTCGTAGACCGCAGCAAACCAAAAGTCTTCACTGGAAGGCAAAATCACGAAACAGACTTTCATACTTCAGCCACATAACGAGAGCTCACTGAAAACATCGAAAATGCCTGGGAGAGGTCAGCGGAAAAACAAGACGCGGCCGCTAAAGAACGCGCTGGTTGATACTATCGAACCCGACACCAACATGCATTTGATCAAACTGAAAGAAGCCGTACAAAACAGAACCGCGCGGAGAGGGCCGACCCAATAAGTGGCCAAGAGTCGGCCCAACTGAACCGATATAGGTTGCGTTTTTGGTTTTTTTAGACCCTAGCATGCTCTTATTGATTTCAATGGGCAATTAAATTTAATATGGGCCATCTTGGTGTGTAATACGCATGTTACAATATGTTACCGGGGTGAAATCTCTTCTCTGCGTCGAAGAGGCATCTAGCGGTCAACAAGCTCCACACAAGTGGAAGAAGAGGTCACTACACACAAGGAGCCTCCGAGAGCCTCTTATAGGCCAAGGGGGAACCACTTTTAGACCCTCAGGTGACAAGACCGTTCATCTAATCACCACAACTCATCATTTACAGATCTGCCTAAGATGGAACCGCAGGACGAGTTTACAGCAAAACGATAACTTCTTCTAGGGGCGCAATTGTTTTTTTGCCAACGTGTGGAGTAGAAGCTGCCGGCTCCCATAAGTGCTGGACTGTGTTTGGGTTCAGTTGACATAAGTAGAGCCAACAGCGGAGGAAATCCCCGTTTTCCGCTTCTCTGTAATATTAATACATAATGAGATTGATGCTTGAATGTAAAAATAAATTTACTTCGAGGAGAGATTGTTTCACAGAGCAGTCTGTAATGGACAGGACAGCCGGTGCCGGCTCATCGCAGTAGAAGTGATGGTGTTGCTGTGGCCGGCTGCAGTGGAGTTGTGGGATTGCTGTCTGAAGACTGTAGTCACCTCCTTTCCATGTTTCACGGCCTTTGTGCTAGAATCGACACCATCCAGGACCACTATGGATTGTGGGGATGTACATGGCACGGGAGATGTCGGGGCTGACAGGAAACGTTCATGGTGCACCCACTTTTCCTTCCTAGAGAAGGCAATGGCTGACGGTCTCTGGCACCATAAAGTGAGACCCTATTAACTTTATTGGGGTCTGTTGGGTTTCCGTCATGCCCTCTATCATTTTACAAGGCACAGTAGTGCAGCCTTCTGCACGGTTTTGTCCAGCATCTTATATCAGATCTCCATCAGTACCTGCAAACACCTTCCTTAGGATACACTAGTCTATCAAAGTAATTGGTGACCTGAGCAAGAACCAGAAGTAGTATTGCCATATGATAACTCAGCGAGGCTCCTTTGGCCATAATGACGTTGGATACTCTGTGGCATACTTCCTACTAAAGCCTGATATACTTCATCTCGTTTTTTTCCTCCATTCATCCTGCAAATATCTGGCAAGTTATTTCAAGGAGGATGCATTGGCCCATCTACAATGATGCAAGGAGTGTCGTCACTGGACAGTTGAGCAACGGCTGAACATTATATGCAGTGATGAATCACACAACTCAATCTTCACATCAGATGGACGTTCTGGGTGTGGAGGATGATGGAGAAGACCATTTGCCAGAGGCTGTTGTCCCATCAGTCAAGTACAGTGGAAGTTCCGTTATGGTCTGGGGATGTTTTACCTGGCATGGCCTGGATCCATTAGTTGTAGTGACAAAAGCCATAAACAGAGGTTTTAGACAATGTGCTGCTGACAATGTGGTAATACCCTGGCAATGGTTGGCCATACTTCCAACAAGACAACCTTGTTGCACAAAGCGCTGTTTTACGTTGGTTTGAGGATATGGATGTTCCGTGATTGGACTGGCTGCACAGAGCCCCGACCTGAATCAACTGAACATCTCTGGGACAAAATGGAACGTCGGGTCAGGAAATATGAACAGCGAGAGAACTCACCAGATGTTTACAGGATGAATAGAGGGAAATACGAACTGAAACGCATCAGACGTTAGTAGAAAGTATACCACAGAGAATATCCAATGTCATTAGGGCCAAAGGAGCCTCACTAAGTATTAACATATGGAAATAAACACTACTTTTCATTCTTGCTTGGGTATCTTAATTACTTTTGATCAGAGAGCGTATGTTCACGTTGGCCACATTTGACATACTGTATACGCTGGGAAACAATCCATTTATACACTGGCATCAGTTGCCGATTGTAAAGAAAAAAATTAAAAATTCACCACCCTCCCAGAACACCGGGCCAAGAGCGAACAGCTCCTCACCCCTGTTCCTGCTCTTTGCATCCCCTGGCACACACAATTTTTGTTGCAGCGGAAGAATCATCATTAAAGGATGGTGGTTCACATGGTTGGCTGTCCTGCAATGCCAGAACAGACTCCGCTGTTAGCGGAGCAGCTTTCCATTCTGGGTCATAGAGTGTCGGCTCCTCTCCGACGTTCATATCAACAGGAGTTCTGCTCTTGGCACAGTCACTTTAACGGTTCCCAATAAAAGCCATAATAATTGTGGGTGCAGCTCTGGAGTATAATACAGTCTGTAAGGGTGGCTACAACTACTGTCCGAATAAGTAGAGCGAATGTGAGCAATAGTTCTGTATAAAGATGGCAACAAACCGGGTGACAGGCAAGAGTTTGTTCATAAGTCGCTAATCGCTTTGTTTCGGCTCACCTAAAAAGTGTCGCTGGTTAATTAACCCCCTTCCCACTGTAGCCCTTTTTAGTTTTTTCATTTCCTTTTTTTCTGGTGACTTCGCTATATGTGGGCTTCTTCGTTGTCGGACCAGTTGTATTTTTCAATGGTACCTTTAACTTGCAATCATTTGATCACTCAGAGTAGAACGCAATACCGTAGTTATCACCGGCAGTCTATCAAGATGTGCTACAGACATATCTTGGTAGGCAAACATTGATGGCAGCCCTGGTGATCTTCAGAAGGCCCCAAGCTGCCACGACAACTGAACCGCACCTCCTGATCGGATTGTTTGGAAGTTGAACGCAGTTTGGGGCATTTAAAGGGTTAACAGCTGCGATCGCTATGAACACTGACCGCGGAGTCTTAGGAGTTCCAGATGTGTTACTTTTACCACGGAATTCATTCACTTTTGCGATTCTTTGGCAGTTCACCCGACAGATTGATTTGTGTAAATGTAACGCCGCTACTTTGCGGATTTTCATGTATCGCTTGGGTCTCTGAAACGTAACCCCCGCGATAGACGAGAGATCACTGTATTAACTCTTTCTGCATTCCATAGAAAACCAATATAAGTGGGCTACTCATGATGGAGATTTTGCAATGGTCACACGGCCCCCTCCAATTGGTTTGCATATTGAAGACGCCACTTTTAGCGCAAGCGGATAGGCAAGCCAACACTATAACAAAACTCTACTTTTCGACCATTCGGGATAGTACAGAAGACTCCATAAGCCATTATTGCCAGGGTAGTTAGGCCTGTGGCACAGGGTTATCGGACGAGGCCTGATAATATATATACTGTATCTACATATACATCGCACGCACTAATTGACGCTACTTGTTTTGTTCGCAGGTCTACCCAAGTCTGGCTCCCCGGCCTCCCACCAAGTATTCCTTCTCTTTCTGGTTTCATTCCAAACAACCCACCTAGTGATATGACCCGACGGAGACCTCCCATGAGACTCTACAAGAGGTGGAGACCCCAATGCCTGTAATCCCCATTCCTCGCCGTGTTCGCTCATTCCACGGCCCTCACACCACCTGCTTGCATTCTGCCTGCGGACCGGTACGGACTACACATTTGGTGCGCACCAAGTACAACAACTTTGACATCTACCTGAAGTCCAGATGGATGTACGGCTTTATCCGCTTCCTGCTGTACTTCAGCTGCAGCCTTTTCACTTCCATCCTCTGGGTGGCACTCTCGGCCCTGTTTTGCCTTCAGTATCTGGGCATCCGAGTGTTCCTGCGCTTCCAATACAAACTGTCCATCATCCTGCTGCTGCTGGGGCGGAGGCGGGTCGACTTTAGCCTCATGAACGAGCTGCTTATTTATGGGATTCACGTAACCATGCTGCTTGTCGGTGGACTGGGGTGGTGTTTTATGGTGTTTATAGATATGTAAATAGATGCATGCGGATGGAGAACGATGTTCCTTGGCAGTTTAAGTACGAGTCGGTCTTGTTTTTCTTTTATTTATCAATGCAAGAGTAGTCTTTTTTTAATAAAGGCATGTAAATACACGTCAAGTTGCCCGGCGGTCTGTGGAGCAAACAACGTCAATCAAGCTAAGATCTTAATATTTCTTATTAGCATCTTATGGCAAATCTCCAGTTCAGAGCCCAAGAAGACTTTTACAGAAGGTGCTCTTGTCCAGGCCAGAATGAGAAGGAGCTTTCACAATGGGGGCAAACTACTGCAGAAAGTCTGCAGGCCATAAGGAGCATTAATCCTAATACATGCATATTCGCCTCTTATATGATGAGCAATACAACAGATTTCCTGGTCTTACCTACATGGCCTCATCCCACTGATCAAATTGCATCCAATTGATTGAAACTCATCTTGCCTACTGGAAACATTGCTGCAAAACTGGGCCATGGCTTAAAGGGGTATTCGGGCTTTTACTATTGATTACCTACCCTCAGGATAGGTCATCAATAATTGATCATCAGGGATCCCGAGAAGTATATCCCTGCCAACCTATTGTCCCCCTATAGCCTGCTGTCAGTGTAACAGGGCTGGAAGCATAATAGACTGCTTCCTTCCCATTGAAGTCACTGGGAGTGACGCCTCTTATTACTAGAGATGAGCGAGTATACTCGCTAAAGGCAATTGCTCGAGCGAGCTTTGCCTTTAGCGAGTATCTCCCCGCTCGAGACGGAAGGTTCAGGTGCCGGCAGCGGGCAGGGAGCTGCGGGGGAGAGCGGGGCAGAACAGAGGTGAGATCTCTCTCTCTCTCTCCCTCTCCCCCCCCCCCCCCCCCCCGCTCCCTCCTGCCTCTACTCACCGCTCCCCCACGCCGGCACCCAAACCTTCCGTCTCGAGCGGGGAGATATTCGCTAAAGGCAATGCTCGCTCAACTCTACTTATTACACTTTCGACTTTGAACACAACGAAGAGCTGGAAGTGTAATAAGAGGCATTGCTCCCAGTGATTTCAATGCGAGTAAAGCCATCCATTACACTTCTGACCACGGAGGAGGACATCCGGTCCCACTGCACTGATAGCAGGTTGGCAGGGATCCCCAACTAGCTAATCCTCTGACCTGCTATTAATGGTAGATCATCAATAGTAAAAGCCCAGAATACCCCTATAATAAGTTTACATAGAAAGAATATACATAAAAGGTTGAGAAACTTAGTAAATACATTACTAATACTGAGTTAAATCTTTTATTATACTCCAGAGCTGCACTCACTATTCTGCTGGTGGAGTCACTGTGTACATACATTACTTATCCTGTATTATACTCCTCAGCTGCACTCACTACTCTGCTGGTGGAGTCACTGTGTACATACATTACTTATCTTGTACTGATCCTGTATTATACTCCAGAGCTGCATTCACTATTCTGCCGCTGGAGTCACTGTGTACATACATTACTTATCCTGTACTGATCCTGAGTTACATCCTGTATTATACTCCAGAGCTGCACTCACTATTCTGTTGGTGGAGTCACTGTGTATATACATTACTTATCCTGTACTGATCCTGAGTTACATCCTGTATTATACTCCTCAGCTGCACTCACTATTCCGCTGGTGCAGTCATTGTGTACATATGTTACATCACTGATTCTGACTTGCATCATGTATTATACTTCAGAGCTGCACTCACTATTCTTTTAATTGACAGACAGAGGTGCATTTATCATCAAGATCATCAGAGATTGAATAGTTCCTGATCTCCCCTGACAGTGAGACCACCGGTCGCTTTACTGTAGAGTCTGATGTATGTCAAGTTATGCAACTGAAACTCCAGTAAATCAGTATTGCTAACTATGGTATACTGCTACTTTGTGTTCTTACATAGCTCTAATGGCTGTCTCAGAGTAGGTGCCATTATTAAAGGAGTTGTCCTCTGTCCCACTTGCTCTACAGTCACCAAAACGGTCACCCTTGAACAGAACGGTACTCAAGAAAACCAGTAGAACAGCAACTCGCCAGTTCAGAACAGAGAGGATATTGGTCTGCTATGAAATCTGCATCATCGTCTGCGTTTGCCCATCTGTCTCATGGCTGTCATCACTAATAGTCTCAGTATTTAGGACATCGTTAAGGATTCCAGCATCCATGATACTTGGGTACAGACCAACAGCACCCAATGTTATCCTTCCTAGAGATGCTTTCATGCTTTATGATCGCCATCACTATTGATTGTAAAGGAAGTGTCAGAGTTATCAAGAATTTAGGCTATTGGTACCTTTCCTGTTCCATCGAGGTTGCGTTGTTCCTCAACAAGAATAATCTTGTGTGTCATGGCTTCATTATGAATGGAAGTCATGATGCTAGTAGTTTTTTCTAGTTTTTAGGGAAGAGAGAGTATTTAAAACGATCTCAAACAGCTTGAACAGTGGTATTAACAGAATCATATTACAAGGAGAAATGTAAAGTCCAACATCTGGGCAAGAAAAATGAAAAAAAGCACATACAGAATGGGAGGAATTGGGCAAAGCAGCAGCACATGTGAAAAAAACTTGGTTATACTAATAGATCATAGACTGAACATGAGTAAACAATGTGATGCAGCAGCCAAAAAGGCAAACACAATTCTGGGATGTATTAAGGGAACCATAGAGTCTAGATCACGTAAGGTCATTATCCCCCTCTACTCTTCCTTAGTCAGACATCATCTGGAATACTGTGTCCAGTTCTGGGCACCCCACTTTGAAAAAAGACATAGACAGACTGGAGCGAATTCAGAGAAGAGTTACCAAGATGGTGAGCGGTCTGCAAATCATGTCCTATGAGGACTGTTAAAGGATCTGGGATGTTCAGCTTGCAAATAAGAAGGCTGAGAGGAGAATTAATAGCTGTTTACAAATATCTGAGGGATCAGCCCTATTCTCATCTGCACAGGGAAAGACTAGAAGCAATGGGATGAAACTGAAAGGGAGGAGACACAGATTAGATATTAGACAGTGAGGGTGATCAATGAGTGGAACATGTTACCACGGGAGGTGGGGAGTTCTCCTTCCATGGAAGTCTTCAAACAAAGGCTGGACAAATATCTGTCTGGGATGACGTAGTGAATCCTGCACTGAGCAGGGTGTTGGACCTGATGACCCTGGAGGTCCCTTCCAACTCTACCATTCTATGATTCCTTAGAAGGGTTTTTCCGTTTCTAAGTTATTAATGGCCTATACTCAGCAAATCATCAATAGTAGACTGGTGTGTGTGTGTGTGTGTGTGTATGGGGGGGGGGGGGTCTATTGCCCTGGACCCCTGCCAAATCAGGTGTTCACTGGGCCAGTGCACTAGTGCAGTTAACTGAATTCTGCAGGAAGCAGCCAGCACTGTTCCCACTGCAGTGGCCAGGCTTGGTATTGCAGGCCAAGTTCCTATTGGAAAGAATGGAAACTTTAACTGCAATACCAAGCCTGGCCACTGCAGTAGAATGGACCCATCTGCTTCCTGCAGAAGTCAGCTCAGTGCACAAGCATGCCAGCCTGGCAAATGGCTGATTTGTGGGGATCTCTGGGAAAAGGACCCCCACTAATCCATTATTAATGACTTATATTGATGATAGGCAGTCAATAGTTTACAACTGGACAACCCTTTTAAGATGGACATACACAGCTTTTACCGAACAATCATCTGGTCAACAGCTAGATATGTAAGCTGCCTACTCAGCTCATTATTTCAGTAAGTGGAAACCAAAGGGCTGACATAAAATCCCATCCTTGCCCCTTCCAGTGAGAGGTACGTACACAAGTGATCAGTGGAAATGGTCAAGACCTGCTCACTATTGGCCAGCTTTACATTCAGGAATGAAGATCTAGTCCAGAAGGGCCACCAGCGCCGCTAGCATCAGCCGAGTCACCGTCCAGGATCTGCTAGCGCGCCGCATTCAGGGAGAATTGTTTTCCTCTTGATCACGTAAGGCTGTTAATTACATCCCTGCGGACGACTTTAGTATAAATGCTCTATAAGACAGGTGGTGCTCTAAGGCAAGGGAAAAATTGCAGGTATGCCAAGGGTTACAGGGAAAACCATAAATCTCTCCACACCCCGTGTACCATCTGACTTATGGAAATAAAAGGCTTAATGAAATTTTATGAAAAATCCATACTGCGGGTCAGCACTAGCAAATTAAATGTTCAGTACAAACCAACACAGAGTACAGGTTAACAGCGCTGCAACGGGGAGGCTGCAGCGGCTGCCGCAGTTCAGAGCGAGCACTTATGTATCGAGTCCACCTTCTAGTACGACAGCCCGGGGGTTCAAGAGGGAAGAACATCCACTCTATGGTTGGGGCAGGGAGGTAGAACAATCTATTCAGTGATGGAAGTGAAGGGCAGAGTTGTCACAGCCAAAGGAGGACAACAATCTGACAGGGTGGATTGGTTTGTGTGCGTCCCCGACATACAGGAACGGTCACATTATTAGAGACCCCCATCACGTCGGGAGTTCAGAACCGCAGGAGTTCGTTGTATAGATCCCACTAGGAAGTGAAATCGTTTAGCAGGAATATCGGCCCCTGCAGTCAGGAAGCTTCTTGTAGCTGCTGCAGATTAGTTGTAGATGCTGACCTGTTCTGACCAGCTGACAGGAAGGGGTCATCGAATCATGCTGCTTGCGCCAAATTCTGACCTCCCATCAGCACGGCGCAGCAGAAATCTGGATTTATCTGAGCAGGAGATGCTTTTCTGCTTCTCACAATGATACAGTTTTAGTGCCCTTTTGTCCACTGGAGTCTCACCTGGTATTATTGTATCTTGACGCCACCAGGAAGACCTGGTGGAGACAACATTCACAGGGGGTGACGATCCCTAAACCTGATTGGCTGATGAGCTCCCTCGGCTGGCAGCCCACAAAGGTAATCCTGCTCCATAGTTTCCCATCAATAGCCCCCGCTGCAGGCGCGCATTTACTCACCTGAAAGGAGCTTCCCCCTTGGCGCCCAATCATGAAAGGGTCGGGGTCCCTAATAAAGTGGCCAGTCAGTGGTTAAATTTTTTATTTTTTTTGCTTAGATCCTAGAATACGGCACATGAATTGCAGATGCGGCCACTTAAGCACAAACTACACAAGTGAGAAGATGCAACGCTGCTGGCTGTTATACAGGTTGCCCGTGTTATACATGTAGACAACGCCATAACCTGCTGTTATCCAGACAGCTACGAATTACAGGGGATGTCGGCTCAAGACCATCTCTTTTGGTTCTAAATGTTCCCCACTGCTGAGACCCCCAGTGATCATATGAGACCTGCTGGAGGAACATATGATTTCCCATGAGCGCCACCACAGGACAAATGAAGCATTACACAGCTTCCATTGAAATTAATAGGCGTTTCATGTAGTGTATGAATGTGCCCAGTCCTCCAGTCACATGCACTCTTTGTAGCCACTTTGGCTAATACAGGAGCGTCCTGAATGAGGCACCTTTAACATACAGTTCCACTGGCGGCGCATAAAACGCTGGTTTGATCAATCTACCCCCGGACCGCACATATTATACATTCACCTATTGCTGCTAAACATCATTTATAGACATGAACATGAGGGTCAGAGTTACATTTTGACAAATTGTATAAGCCTACTAGTCACTTCTATAGTTACGCCCCTGGGGGGCACCATGAGGATGCAGGGGATGCGGTTGCACCTGGGCCCAGGAGCCTTAGGGGGCCCATAAGGCCTCTCTTCTCCATATAGGGAGCCCAGTACTATGAATAAAGCATTATAGTTGGGGGCTCCGTTCCAGGTTTTGCATTGGGGCCCAGGAGCTTCAAGTTACGCCTCTGGTGCCCCCTTTGTAGTAGGTCACTACACTAGTGGGTGCAGTTCAGCATGGGGGAGCGACCCAACAGCTGGACAACACCCCTGCTGCCAAGCTAAGCCCCTTTGGCTCCCGGTCTGCAGCAATAGATTATACACACACACACACACTTGTAAATAAATAATATATATATTTTTTAATCTGTGGCTGTTCAGTCCACGTCCTTGCTACAGTTGGGCTGCCATTTTTAATGCCCTCCTGGCGTGTTCTGTACATGTCCGGCGGGTACCTGTGTAAGGAGTTGGCTTGGGAAAAGAGCCCTTTACATACACAGCGGGTTTGGCCATATTTGACAGCTGCTGTCAGAGAACGCCAATCGTGGCTGTCAACCATTTAAATGCCTCTGTCAATTCTGGCATTGAATGTCCAAAAGGCCCCCCATCCCGCCATGGAATTGTGGTGAACCTTCAAAGTGCCATGGCAGACTCAAGCTTTCTAAAGGCCCCCAGGGCTGCCATGAGTGTCCACCTATTAAGATGAGCCTGCAGTTAGAATGCAGTATAATGCAGTACTGTAGTATTGCATCATACTGTATAAGACATAAAAAAAAATTGCAAGCTCAAGTTACCTGGGGATTAAAAAATATAAAAATAAAAGTAAAAAAAAAAAAAAATTGTATTAGTTATCAGAAAAAATACTAAGTAGTAAAATTTAAAAAAAAAAAAAAAAATCAAAAAAATGGTATTACCGCGTCTGTACAAGTGCAATTTAGTAAAATATCACATTAACCTTGCATCAAGAATGCCGACAACACGCGATGCCAGAATTGCACTTTTTTTTTTTTTTTAAGTAGTTCTATATAAAAGGAGACAATTGTAATTGTACTGACCCACAGAAGAGAAGAGACCATCAGTACCGCAACGTGAATGTCCTAAAAGTAAGCCACACCCCCACATTGGCAAAGTTCTGTTTATCTTCCCATTTCTCCCCATTTAGAAGCAAATAGAGATGAGTGAACGTGGTCGTTTAGGACAATTACTCGATCGAGCATCGCTTTTTTCGAGTAACTGCCTATTCGGACGAATAGGGCGGCAGGGTGGAGCGGGGTGTAGCAGGGGGGAACAGGGGGGAACTTGCTCTCTCTCTTTCTCCCCCCCGGAGCCCCCCGAATCTTTTCGTCCGAGTAGGCAGTTACTTGAGAAAAGCGATGCTGGAAAAGATTCGGGGAACTCCGGGTGGGAGTGGGGGGGGGGGGGGGGGGGGAGAAAGAGAGAGCAAGCTCCCCCCTGTTCCCCCCTGCTACCCCCCACTCCACCCCGCCGCCCCCGAATCTTTTTGTCCGAGTAGGCAGTTACTTGAGAAAAGCGATGCTCGATCGAGTAATTGTTCCAAACGAGCACGTTCGCTCATCTCTAGAAGCAAACAAGAACCCCCCCCCCCCCCCCAAGATGCGGAATTGCGCTATACTCCATTTCTCCCAACTCTTTTAAAGTTTCCCAGCTCATCATACGGTACATTAAATCGTACCACCAAAAAATACAACTCATTCCTCAAAAAGTAAACCTTTTAAGCAGCCGTGTCGTCAGGGAGTCAAATAAAACGTAATTTTTTGTTTTTTTTTCCAAAGTGAGAAGAAAAGAAATTAAACCACAAAAACAAGAAAGCGGCTGCTGTGGGAAAGGGTTAAGTTGGTGCTCTTACTCACTGAACCATCCCCTTTTATTTCCCGTCTCCTCTGCGTCTCACTGTGTGCTTCGGCTGTGGAGGGATCGCTTGATATATGGAGCAGAAATTGCATTTTAATTACCCTGAACTTTAACTGACAATAATTTTTTACGGAGTGTCCGGCGAGTGTTTTACAGGCTTTCTGGTTCTTCGAAATCATGCATCTTCCTGCAGCGTCTCGCTCCTTCAACGCTTAACATTTCCTCAAATCGATGACATCTCGGATTATTTAATGGCAGGCGTGCCCGGGCCCTGGTTACCATGGCAACTGGGAAAGGGACAACCGCAATATATAGGGTAGGCCGCAGAAAAGTAACCCAGCACAGCAGTCTTAGGAAAGCGGTCTAGAGAAAAAAATAAATAAATCTGTGTTGCCCATAGCAACCAATCACAGCACAGCTTTCATTTCTTACACTGCTGAGGTAAAATGAAAGCTGTGAGGTGATTGGTTGCTATGGGCAACACAGACATTGGAGACCGCTTTCATAAGACCGTGGTGCCGGCTACTTTTCCACTATGAATATAATATAATATGGTGCGGTTGTGGCTGACATTTAGGCCTCATGCACACGGGGGAATTTGAATAGCGAAATCTGCGATCGGCACTAGAGATGAGCGAGTATACTCGCTAAGGCACATTACTCGAGCGAGTAGTGCCTTAGCCGAGTATCTCCCTGCTCGTCCCTAAAGACAGCCGCGATCTGTCTGCGTGAAAACAAAATCGCGCCATGTTCAATTTCTGTGCGGGTCTCGCATAGGCCCACACAGAAACGTCGCTGGAGATGAGCCGGCTCCGCTCTGCTCATCTGTCAGCTGGGTGGCAGCTGGCACATAGCGCAAAGTGAAGACGCCGGGAGCGGGTGAGCCGCAGGCCTCTGCAGGGGTACGGGTCCGCAGACGGCCTTTGCTGCAGAAATCCGCATGTGCATAAGGCCTTGGGCGTCTTCCAAAAATCAGCAGTCATGCAGACTAGCCGCGATTCACGGACATTCGCTTTCAAACTACTCTTCAGGTTACGCTCACACTCACGACCCTGCGCCATTGGTGTGGAAGGGGACAGATTTTGGTGTGGGGCTGCGGCCGGTTTCAAATATCCAGACCAACCGTGCGGGACTTTTGCATTGAGTAAACTCTGCACTATTTTAGCGCAATCTATAAATCTGCATCGCTACACAGACCTGCCGGTCATCTCTGCTTCTCCTCTTGTAACAGTTGTGTGTCAGTTTTCACGTTCATTCTCGCATTATATTCACGAGCCTGGAAGATTAGGATGATCACATCAATTAGTTATTCCCAAAACCGAGAGGGTTTCAAATTCTGCCGCAGGTCAGATTGCAAAAATAGTCATGCGCTGCTGCAGGGGAGATGAATGGCGCGCTGCAGCCGTACTTCAGTAGTAATCAACTGATATTCTTAAATCAGATTCGCAACGATCAGCTGATTGTCCTATTGAAATGAACGGAGCGGCGCTGTGGCAAAAAAATTAAAAAATTGCTGAGCGTTGTGCTTAATTATCTGCGCCCGTCATTGAAAGAAACGGAGCCGCTGCTGCACATGTGCGACACAGGGCTCCGTTCCCCGCTACATTACAGAAATGGGAGACTGTAACTTGAACTGTGAAACAAGGTGGACTCAGGTCCCCCATTGTTAGGATGGGTGGTCAGACCCCCCACCAGTCTATCAGTTTTCACCCATCCAGTGGATGGGTAAAAACTGGAAAAAAAAAAACATGCCATTGCCGGCATACCCCTTTAAGATTTGCCAGGCTATAAATTAATGCCCGCTTGTGCGCAGGAGTTGCTAAGCAGTTCCACGAACAACTTTGTGCTCCCTTCCCTCCCCATCCATCCAGCAGTCCCACAGTTGGGTGTAACCTTGGCTGTCCCTGTGCAGGAGGCTGGAAGGGCTGTGCGAGGATGAAGTTTAAAGCACTCTCTAAACAATGGGGCTGATCCTGCTAAGCTATGCGTGTTACATGCTAGAACAAAGGACTTCAGTTTGCTGTCTGTCTAGACACACGCACTAACTGCAATGCAAATTTATCAGCGGCAAATCAAAAATTCTATCCGTGTTCTGGGAAAGGAAAATCTGCAGTATAGTGCGAGCGCAGGAGCAGCGGATTAACCATTCAGTGCTGGGGATACAGAGGGGCCCCCGGGCACCCGCACAGGAAGGTGGACGTCTTATCTAAGGATCAGCTCCTTGGAATGTAAAGTCCTTGAGTCGTCCTCTTGTTTCAGGTCGTTAACAATTCTATACACTCGTTTCTTTGGTAACGTATATCAGGATCTGGGAGGCCAATATGGCTGCTTGTAGAACTACCGCGGGGTTGTTACCCCGAGTCCGGAACAGCACTATCCTAAGACAGACTTGTCACCTATGCAGAAGTGATAAAGGTCTGATTGGTGGGGGTCTCGACCTCCACTGATCCTGTGAATAGGGGGCACTGCCGGCTCGCTGGATCCACTCGCTGTGGTGTGGAAATTGAATGGAACGGAGGTAACATGCGTGGTGCTGCTCAATTCATTTCAATGGAGTTGACGGAAATGGCCGTGTATAAGCACTCTGCTATGTCCGTCAGCCCCACTGAGGCCGCTTTCACGTGGGCGTCAAAAATCGCTTGATTTTCTCGCAATGCGACAGTGCTACAAATCGCATGTATGTGAAGCCTATGGGTTTCTTCACATTAGCGATGTTTTCTCTGATGCTAGCTTACGAGAAAAAAAATATATATATATAAAAAAATGGCTGCATGCTTTATACTGCCGTGATTTGCGGTTATTTGCTTTGATTGGTTCTTCAAACTCTGCTCAGCCAATCACGTTGTGGAGGCACGATTTAGGAATTGGTCAATCAATACCGCGGCTCAGCCAATTCATAAATTCTGCCTCCACAACGCGATTGGTTCTTCAAACTCTGCTCAGCCAATCAATGCAGTTCTGGATGAACGAATCACAGCCCTCGCATTGGTTCATCAAGTGCTGCATTGATTGGCTGCGGGAAGAACCAATCAGAGTCATCGCTTCCTAGAGGCTGGATTTTTGAATCTCACAACTAGGAAGTGATCTTCTGTTGTCGAACAAGGACTGCAGGACGCCCAGCAGAGCTCCGGAGGGCAGCGGGAGGACCCAAACCGAGCCTTTTAGGCAAGTAATGCTTTTTTTCAGGGAATTCAGCTAGAGCTTATTTTAAAGTAGGGTTTAACCTTCTACATGCCACAGCTGATCTGGGATAACCACGCAGAAGTTACCCTTAATTGCTTGGCACCTGGACTTGCCATTGTTTCCAATGATAGTAAATGGCAATTAGTGGTAAATGCATATGTGAATTAAACAGGCTGTCCCACCAAAGTCCATTATTCCCTACCCACACAATTACACACGAGCATACGAGTTATTCTGTTCCCTCGTCCGCGAGGGATTTTCCGCGATGAAGTCCCGTGCCTAATTAAGGTTTTCTCGTCCATTCACATGGCAGTGTGCAACGTTTTTAGTAAAAAAAATACGTTGCACCCCGGAAATCGCTTGCTCAGCATAAATCCTCAGAAGGACTTCAAATGCCTACATAGAGGTACCTGTAAGCTTTTCGCAGAGTTGGACGCCTGTAAACTGCCTCCCCTCCTTTTTTTCCCAGCTCCCATAGCAGTCTATGTTGGTCAAAAGATAGAACCAGAACTATCTTTTTACCCACCCTATAACAGCGGGCCCATATTTTGGTCGCGTATGTTCCATTTTTATGGTGCAATGTTTTTATCCGCCGTAAATTTGCCCGTATGAACCAATACATTGGAAACCAATGACTCTGATGGTAGCGTATATTGGCCGGCCGTGGAAGCGCAGCTGATATATGGTCGTGCGAATAAAGCCTAAGGGAAAACTTACTAATTACAAAGGGGTTTTCCCAATTGTAAAACTATTGATGGCCTATTCTTGGGATATGTTATCAATAACAGATTGGTGGGGGTCTGCCACAAAGGATCCCAGCCAATCAGCTGTTTCTGGGCTGATGCACCAAGCTGATTTCTGCAGGAAGCAAACAGCTCCGTTCCAACTGCAGTGGCCAGACTTGGTATTGCTGCAAAGTTCCCATTCTTTTTAATGCCCACAATACTAAACCTGGCTACTACAGTGGGAACAGAGCTGTCTGCTTCCTGCAGAAATCAGCTTAGTGCACCACCCCTAAAACAGCCGCTTGGCAAATCTTAGCCTCACGTCTAAATTCTGCCCTGCCATTAATTATCAATCAAGACCAGGTCGGGTTTGTTCGGGGTCATCAAACCTCAGATACAATTCGCAGAATTACTCATCTTAGCTATGGAACCCCTTGCAGTCAAAATTCACAATAACCCGGATATTAAGGGAATTGAGATTGCAGCTGTTCATCAGATATGCATGTTGCGGACAATAGTCTAACGATGGTATCTCTCCCCCCCCCCCCCCCCTCACCATAATCCCTAATCTACGGGTGGAACTGTCCAGGTTTGGGTCTATCTCTGGATTGACAATTGATAACACAAAATCTAAAGCCTTTAATGTCACCCTACCTCCAAATCTGGTCTCTCAGCTTCAATCCAATTTTCCCCTTTAATGGCTTACGGGGTCATTAGACTATCTGGGCATAAGTAACTAATTCTTATACATCTCTATATATCCAAAGTTCTATTCCTCTCCTCCGTAAACTCAGGCTGCTCCTAGAAAGTTGGAGCCGCTACCATATCTCATGGATAGGAAGAGTAAATTCTTTGAAGATGACACTCCTTCCTAAACTCCTATATTTCTTTAGAACTCTTCCAGTTTATGTACCAGGGCACATTTTGAAAACATTCCAACAAATGTCCCTTCACTTTATTTGGAAGGACTCTATTCCTAGAATCGCGCGCTCTACCTTATATAGGCACAGACTGAAAGGAGGATTGGGTGTACCAAACATATCAAAGTAGTATCAGATAGCCCAGTTAGCTCTTCTCCACACAACTAGTAATGCCCCACTCTGGCTGTTCTTAGAGGCAACTAAAGTCTACCCACTAACTATAGATTCAATTCGATGGATCCCACCAATACACAGACCCAATATCACCAACCCTATTACAAAACACTCCCTTATGGTCTGGGACTCCATTAAATACTCCAGAAATCTACTCTCTCCCCATTTACCCCTCTTGCCGTTTCTACAAAATCCATTATTCTCTCGAGGCAATGATTCGCCTCAATCCTTTAAAGTCTGGACCGACAATGGTGTCACTAAAATAAATCACTTGCTTTCACTAGAGGGCGTTACCTCGTTTCCTATGCTTCAGAGAAAGTAGAATATGCCGTCCTCTGAAATATTCCGATACCTACAATTAAGGCACTTTGTATCCTCTTACCTTAAAAATACAAAATACCCTTTGACTTTAACCCCTTTTGAATCCTATTGCCTCAGGTACCCACAGGCCAAGGGCCTTATCTCACCCATATCTCGTCCATTCATCATATCGTGCACAATTAACATATGTTTCGCGCTTGGAAGGGGACATAGGTAACGCCCTCTCAGATGAAGACTGGTCCTCGATCTGGAAACCAACCAATAGAGTGCCCATAACATACTAATGCTGGAAACATCATTTAAAGTGTTATTACGTTGGTACTTGGTTCCCACCCGTATAGCTCATGCAGTGCCAGGCTACTCTCCAAACTGCTTTCGCGGTGACACACTCCACATTTGGTGGTCCTGCCCCAGAGTTAAGAGACTTTGGATCAGAGTCTACTCATTAATATTCACAGTAACCTACTGTAATATACGTAAGAATCCCCGAGAGGCTGTACTGAATAAAGTATTGAGAATATCCCCCCACTCTAGGAAATTAATATCCTTTTTTTCCCTAGCTACTAAACAAATCATCGCCCAATCGTGGAGACCGGCTTCACTGGATTTCTCAGCAGTTAAACGTAGAATGGATTGGTATTTAATTAATGAAAAATTAACATCAATAGTCGAAGATAGACATGAAGGGTTTCTGAAAATTTGGACCCCATGGATAAACTACACCCTCCCTTCCTAAAATAGTGGCCCCCAAGCACCATATAAGTTACCATTTATAACCACAACCACATAGCCCTGTACTCCTCTTTGAATTAGTGATTTCTTGGATGTAGAAGTTCATGCATAAACTAAAGTGTTCTTATCATTCAGAGCAACATATATGGAATGATCATTTCCCTAATTCGGTATACTGTTTGATTATATTGCAATCACACTATGTTGTACCTGATATTCACTTCCTTGTCAAAATTTTAAAATTTAGTAAGAATTGTTACAAAAAAACAGCTGCTTGGCATGGGTCCCAGATGATGGACCCCCACTGAGCTACTATTGATGACCCGTCCTGAGGATAGGTGATGGACCCCCACTGAGCCACTACTGATGACCCATCCTGAGGATAGGTGATGGACCCCCACTGAGCTACTATTGATGACCCATCCTGAGGATAGGTGATGGACCCCCACTGAGCCACTACTGATGACCCATCCTGAGGATAGGTGATGGACCCCCACTGAGCCACTACTGATGACCCATCCTGAGGATAGGTGATGGACCCCCACTGAGCCACTACTGATGACCCGTCCTGAGGATAGGTGATGGACCCCCACTGAGCCACTACTGATGACCCATCCTGAGGATAGGTGATGGACCCCCACTGAGCTACTATTGATGACCCATCCTGAGGATAGGTGATGGACCCCCACTGAGCCACTACTGATGACTAGAGATGAGCGAGTATACTCGCTAAGGCACATTACTTGAGTGAGTAGTGCCTTAGCCGAGTATCTCCCCGCTCGTCTCTAAAGATTCGGGGGCCGGCGCGGGTGACAGGTGAGTTGCGGCGACGGTGGGGGGGGGTGGGGGTTGGGGGGGGGGAGAGGGAGAGAGGGAAAGAGAGATCTCCCCCGCCGCCGGCTCCCGAATCTTTAGAGACGAGCGGGGAGATACTCCGCTAAGGCACTACTTGCTCGAGTAATGTGCCTTAGCGAGTATACTCACTCATCTCTACTGATGACCCATCCTGAGGATAGGACATCAATAGTTTATACCCCTTTAAGGACCAGTCTGAAGGTGGTATATGATGCAGTAGCCTCCTAATGTTGGAGGAGTGGGACTGGAATAGTTCATCATGTGAGGGCACTACTTGGTGGCTAGGTTATAGTAGGACATGATTAATGCATTCTGGGTGAAGAGAGTACATATAAAAAGGAGAGAAAGTACAGCAAAAAGCCACTGGACACACTAGATAAATTGGGGGGCTAGTTTCTTCCCCACTAATCCTCGGTTTTTACATGTATTGAGTTACGCCTTGGATCTGCGAGGATATTTACTCTTAGCAGTTGCAATCTCACCACTTTCGGAATGAAAGATGGAGGGAAACATGCAACTGGGACCTATCATCACGAACGATCATTACACAGAATCTGGCTCGGAGTCCCAGTGGCCCTCACTGATAATGAATCAGTAGAAAGCGAGGAGGAAGCCGACTGCTCAGAACATGGGGGCCGAGGTCAGAGACATTGCAGGACATAGATCAGAAGGTGAGAATACTAATCTCATCACATCTACTATGTGCCAGCGATGGGCCTATTAGTTTTGGACTGTTGACATAGCAACGTGGTGCGCCACTCCACCTATTTCAGGGACAAGACATTGTTTGTATTCATTCCCCTCCCCATAGACAACTAAGTAATGGGAACACGCTTTGCTTTACAATTAGGGAGATTAATTCTGGAGAAATGCCATAATCCCTTCTCCAGCAGCTGACGGCCTAATAAATGATATTTACCTATTTAAATGTGTCTTTAGTATTCTGGAACTTTACCAGAGAAGAACTTTAAAAAAAAAAACAAACTAAAAACTTTAGTGTCCCAAACCCAAAGTCACAATGTTTTGCTCTTCATAATCCAGTTACCGTTGCAGAATATAAAGCCCACAGGATCTTCTTCCTCACTTTTAAAGTTAAAGCAACAATTAATTAAAAACATTTTACCGGTTGGTGTACACAGTTCCCCACCATGCCGGCCTCCGCAGCGCCGTCCCACCCTCGCCCGCAGCGCCGGCCTCCGCAGCGCCGTCCCACCCTCGCCCGCAGCGCCGGCCTCCGCAGCGCCGTCCCACCCTCGCCCGCAGCGCCGGCCTCCGCAGCGCCGTCCCACCCTCGCCCGCAGCGCCGGCCTCCGCAGCGCCTGCAGTGCCGTCCTCCACAGCACAGTCCCACCCTCCCCTGCAGTGCCATCCTCCGCAGAGCAGTCCCGGTTGGCGTACACAGCTCCTATGTGGATCTATAGTAGTTTACGGTCTGTCCTGACTATCTGTAGGTTAGAAAAAGTCATGGAGTAAGGGTGGCTTTACACGGGCAAACCATTAGCCGAAAAATTGCGATTCTCAGCAATACTCATCCCATCAGGGTGCTGAGTGAGAAGTTGCTCAGTAGTCACTAGTTGCTCTGTTTTTAGCTCACTGAAACAAAAGACTAGTGAGCAAGTTCTTTCTTTGTGTAAACAGGCAGTCGTTCATCTGATTGACTGCCTGTTCACTGTGAATGGAGGCTGAAGAAATCTCCAGGGCGCTTCCACCTCCATTCACTGATTGATATAGCTCTTGTGTGAAAGCCCCATAGTCGAAAGCCCAACGATTGACCCATGAAAAACCACCCTAAAACACAACTGCAGGATCAGACTACACACAAGGTTTTCTTGTAGTCTGTAACCATGGAGACTTGTAGATCTGCATAGAAGCTGTAAACACAAAACTGTAGGACATTTTAAGTTAAGTTAAGACCAAAGATCAGATCATACATAAAATGGGTCGTTCCAAAATCAACTTTTATTAGCGATCCATGGGATAGATAAAAGTGATCGGTGGGATCTCACTTTCCTGGACCCCTACTGATCCTGAGAACGAGGCTCCCGTGTCCCCTTTTCTCCTCTCTGCAAGCTCGCTGTGCCCACCCACAGTGACGTGGATACTGAGCAGAGAGGTGGTTGAGCATGCACAGCACGGCTCCATTCATTTTAACAGGGCTGACAGAAATGGAGTACAAGCGCTCAGCAATCTCTGGCGGTCCCATTGAAGATGAATGGAGCCGCACCATGCATGCTAGACTACAATTCCATTCATCCTCTTCCTCACTGCCGGAGGTGCAGAAAGCCCATGGTGAGGAAAGGGGACATGGGTCCTTTGTTATCAGGATCAGTGGAGGTCTCACCTCTAATCAGACCTTTACAATATGGATAGTTCATAAAAGTAGATTTTTGAATGAGCCCTTTAAAGCATTTATTGACTCTTTAAATCTAGTTTTCATCTGTTAATATAATTTACAGAAATTTTGATCTAAGTTTTTATCAAAAAAAAAAATGTTAAAAAAAAAAAATTATAAATTATCTACTACCATTTCTCTGCAAACTTGTAAGCCCATATTTCTGCATAGACCGCTGTTGCAACAATGTAATAAAAGAGAAAGCAATCGTTTTCTGTATACCATGTTCCATTGCAGTAAAGAGGGAGACTTAGGATATTTTCCATCACGTTTGCCCTATCCAGAGTTGGTTGCATCCAGGCTTCCATTCTCCATGCAACATTCTGCATGGGGATGGACCTGGACGGTGAAGTGGGGGAGATGATGTGAGATGGAGACCTCCTTGTTCTCCATCTCACATTGCTTTTATTCTTGTTAGCCTTTTACACTGGGCAGAATAGCCCTGAGATCAGCAGGATTGGCCGACTGTTGCACATATGTGGGGGCTTTCTGATGGATGACGTCCGTTGCAAGAATCTGGCAGGACACGCTCAATTTCAGCATCCGGTTCTTTTGCTCTCCCTGGAGATAAGCCGATTAGCTGTGGCTTTCTCCATTTTACCCATGGAACACACAAAAGCGCTTGAACTTGGGCATTTGTGATTACTAGATCCATCCTGTGTGCATTACTTTGAACCCCATTCTTTTACATAAGTAAGCAATGTGCTTGCATAGTAATAGGAACTTGTCAGCACCTGTAGGCCACTAAACTACCAGCATACTGCCATTCAGCTGGCTTTAACTTTCTTAAGATGCCCCATGGCAAGTGGCGGTCACAAAATTATCTAAAAAAGTCAGCTAAACCTTACTAGAGGTGGGTCCAAGACTCTTGTCCAATGGCATCAACACCCTTAGTCATCTGGCGTATCTTTTTCTGACGTCGGTCATCACGCGGGGTAAATAATATGTTACTTTGCTAGATCGGACGCTGTGATACCAAATATGTATTTTTGGTTTATTATTTTATAATTATCTTATATTATAAATATGGCAAAATGTTTTTTCTTCAACTTTTATTACTTTTTTTCATAATTAAGAAAACTTTATTGATCTTATTTTCACTTTTTTTTAGTCCCCAGAGGGGACAACAACTTGTGATGCTTTGATCGCTCCTGCAGTATGATGTAAGGCCATAGTATTACAATATACTGCGGTCTGACAGGCAATCTCTTAAGCCCCCCCATGGGCATGGCTTGATAGGCATTCTGCCATGACACCCGATCTCAGTGGCATTTAAAAGGTTAAAAGCTCCATGGCTTATCGGAGTCTAGATCACATGAGGTAATTAGTCCCTTGTACTCTTCCTTAGTCAAACCTCATCTGGAATACTGGGTCCAGTTCTGGGCATCCCACTTTAAAGAAGACAGAGACAAACTGGAGCAAGTTCAGAGAAGAGTTGCCAAGTTGGTGAGTGGTCTGCAAATCATGTCCTGTGAGGAACGGTTAAAGGATCTGGGAATGTTTAGCTTGCGGAAGAGAAGGCTGAGAGGAGACTTAGTAGCTGTCTACAAATATCTGAAGGGTTGTCACAGTACAGAGGGATCAGCCCTATTCTCATCTGCACAAGGAAAGAGTAAGGCCTCATGTCCACGGGGAAAATCAGGCCCGCTACGGATTCTCCATGGAGAATCTGTAGCGGGTCCCTCCTGCCCCGTGGACATGAGCGCTGAAAAGAATAACTTACCCGCAGCGGACCGGGCAGGTCTCCTCTTCTTCACGGCCGGATCTTCTTTCACCGGCCGGCGGATGTGCTCGGCACGCCGGCAGCGTGCCGCGCCGGGCACATCCGCTCGGCCGAAGAAAGAAGATCCGGCTGTGAGGAAGAGAAGACCTGCCCGGTCCGCTGCGGGTAAGTTATTCTTATTTTAGGTCTCCTACGGATCCGGACGGCTTCCATATGCTTCAATAGAAGCCTGCGGGAGCCGTCCCTGTGGGAGACCCGCATGAAAATGGAGCATGTCCATTTTTTTTCCATGCTCCATATTTTTTTTTATTCACTTTTATTGACCATCCGCAGGTATTTATCTACCCGCGGGTGGTACAATGCATCCCTATGGGATGTGGATCCGCATGCGAGTGATCCGCTGCAGATTTAAAATCATATTTTGCTCATGGACATGAGGCCTAAAAGCAATGGGATGAAACTGAAAGGGAGGAGACACAGATTAGATATTAGACAGTGAGGGTGATCAATGAGTGGAACAGGTTACCACAGGAGGTGGGGAGTTCTCCTTCAATGGAAATGTTCAAGCAAAGGCTGGATAAATATCTGTATGGGATGATTTAGTAAATCCTGCACTCAGCAGGGGGTTGGACCCGATGACCTTGGAGGTTCCTTCCAACTCTACCATTCTATGATTCATTAAGAATCCCCGGCAGTGTTCTCCTCTCCAACTCCCCTGTAACTTATAGGGTCTCCTCTTAAGTCCCTCTTCCCCGTAGTATTTTTCTTCATAAGCACCCTCCATACTCTCCTTTCCAGAAATTCCCTACCTGTAGTACCGTCCTCCGCAGCGCTGTCCCGCCCTCCCCGCAGCGCCGCCATCCGCGCAGCGCCGTCCCACCCTCCCCGCAGCGCCATCCTCCGCAGCGCAGTCCCACCCTCCACTGCAGTGCCTCCTCCGCAGCGCAGTGCCACCCTCCACTGCAGTGCCTCCTCCGCAGCGCAGTGCCACCCTCCACTGCAGTGCCTCCTCCGCAGCGCAGTGCCACCCTCCACTGCAGTGCCTCCTCCGCAGCGCAGTGCCACCCTCCACTGCAGTGCCTCCTCCGCAGCGCAGTGCCACCCTCCACTGCAGTGCCTCCTCCGCAGCGCAGTGCCACCCTCCACTGCAGTGCCTCCTCCGCAGCGCCACCCTCCACTGTAGTGCCTCCTCCGCAGCGCCACCCTCCACTGCAGTGCCTCCTCCGCAGCAGTGCGTCCTCCGCAGCGCAGTCGCACCCTCCACTGCAGTGCCGTCCTCCGCAGCGCAGTCGCACCCTCCACTGCAGTGCCGTCCTCCGCAGCGCAGTCGCACCCTCCACTGCAGTGCCGTCCTCCGCAGCGCAGTCGCACCCTCCACTGCAGTGCCGTCCTCCGCAGCGCAGTCGCACCCTCCACTGCAGTGCCGTCCTCCGCAGCGCAGTCGCACCCTCCACTGCAGTGCCGTCCTCCGCAGCGCAGTCGCACCCTCCACTGCAGTGCCGTCCTCTATCCTTTTCTGCAGCCCTGCACTGATGATCTGGGACGCAGTGCTCTATACAAGCATAGTGCTGATTGGCCAAATCCCATCTCATCAGCACTATGCTTAGTTGTAGCGCTGCATTCAGACAACGCACCGCTCATTTGGCCTTCACTCAGGCTAAATTCTGTTTCCTGCTGCCACTTCCCCTCGGCCTGCAATATGTTCCTCCCACAGGGCAGGGCTAATATTGATTTCACGATTCGGAGTAAAATCCGAATTGTGCAATCCTTAAAACGGGGAATTCATTTAATTTGAATAATCTTCCAGCCCTAATCTCAATTCACAACAGCAACGGCTGCGCCCCAAAATCTTACATCTCCCCCATTTAGATTTATGCCGAATTAATTTTCCCCTTCATGCCTCCCCTTTAAAGATCCGCTGTCTGAGCAGCTCAATTCCAAATATCTGTACTGAATGAATATTCCTTTTTGTTTCCACCCTTCCTTTCTGCGCTCTTTATCTGGTTTAATCTGAATATATTTGCACAAGCCGACAGCAATATTAGCTCCGAAATACATTTCTGAAACCATTCATTATATTAGGATGTGCATTGTTCTCTATTGGAATATTAATGGCTGGATTTGACTGAAATGCTAAGAGAATATTCATAAAAAAAAATAATAAAGCTACGTGCCAGGGATGAAGTCATGGAGCAGAGAGAGCATCCTGTGTAGGACACAATGGATGCCATCAGACCTCGGGACTTTGGAGCGGGCGATGGCTGAAGCAGCACTTGGTATTTCTAGCCGAGATAGTTTGTGTGTGAGCCAAAACCAATTGTATATCTAGGCGCATTCCTGCCTGATTATAAGCATGGAACTCTACAGTCGCCATATGTTAAACTCGCAGCCACATCAGGTTGTAGCAGAAATCACTTCTCACTAACACTTAACGGGCTGATTTACTGAAAATGGGCCCTTCTGTGCTGCTCCGCTAAAAGTATTTACATTGCTGGGGGAAGAAAGAAGAAGAAAAAAGACCTAGATGGATTCCGATGCTTATACCGCTACAAACAAGACAGCTAGACAGATCCATAGGACTTCCCGAATGTGCGGGCGAGCTTTCCAGAATAAACCTCAGGGGTAGTAAGTGGGCAGCACCAGAGGGCAATAGTAAGCAGGCTTGTAAGGTGGAGCATTACGTCCGGCTCAAGGGTCGCAGACAGCAAATATTTGTTCTAACATAATACAGTCACCGAGAGCAGTTACCCTCATTTTAAGTGGTACTTGAGCATATTGGTTGCAGTCTATTGAAGAGGCACACGAGCTCGCTGGTTTCTCTCACACTTGGTGTTCACATATACTTAACAGGGGTTTTCAAGGCAGCCCTGAGATACAATGGGGTCAGAACGGAAGCTGCTGCTCTGACCCCTGTGTAGCGGCCAGCACTCGTAATTGCAGGAGCAACTCAATGAACTCAAAGGGAGCTGCACCTGCAAAGACAAGTACAGTTCCTATTGAGAGCTACGTCTGCAATTCTAAGCACCAGGGGCTTCCACTCCGACCCTGGTGTATCCTGGCACTGACACCAGGCGCTGCTTAGAAAACCCCTTTAAATATTAGAACACAAACATTTGCAGTACACTTCTCAATCTTTTGCCAAGACCTAGAGGTCAAGGTTTGCCCAAGATGGCTCGCCTGACTCTTCCGTGCAGTTATGGGTCTCAGAAAGGCTACCCCCAAGGTGTTGTTAAGTACAATACCCTAGTGCCTCCAGGGGTCTCTGTAACCACTAAGCTACTATCGGTTTTCAGAATCACCCTGAATGCAGTCACTTTTAGGACAGTTCTAGTCCACACTTTGCCCAGTCCATATCAGGGCTACCGCCACTTGCAGAAAACCAATTTAAAGGGGTTGTCCAGTAACTGGACAGCATCCCTTTAACAGGGCTCATGGTCGTAAAAAAAAAAAAAAATTAACAGTACTTTCCCCCTCCTACGCTGAAGCTTCACGGTGGTCCCGGTGTCTGTTGTGACAGATGACATTACTGGAAGTCAGGTGACCACTGCAGCCAATCAGAAGCTGCAGCATCAACACTCATTCTCCCTGCATTGGCGCTCACTTCATAGGCACAATGATGTCAAGAGAGCCGAACGGCGATACTGCAGCCTCTGATTGGCTGCAGCGGTCACCTGACTTCCAGTGATATTATCTGTCACAACAGGCATAGGGACCGTGGCGGGACTGCAGCGTCAAGTAGTGATCAGTTTCTTATTTTACTACTACGCTAATGAAGGGAGGTTGTCTGGTTAAGAAATACAGCTCACAGTTCAACTTCATGCCAACTTTGCTATTTACTTTGCTTTCATATGCAGGCACTGCCTCCCTTGCTGCAGTCTCTTAGATTCAAGTGGCCCCTCTGAGGGCTTCCAGTTCCGGGGTCTGTCTTACTCTCTCTTATAGTCAATGGGATCCATTTGGTTCCATTATGGTTCAGCCAGCAGATTCTCTTTTCCTACTCCCATAATGGAAAACAGAATCCCCGGCGCAGATATGAATTTAGCCTTATATGGGCACTTCAACTCAACCTACAGACGCAGTGGCAGAAGGCTTCTAGCACCGCCATGTCTGCTATCAGTTCAGCACAGAGCGCCAAGTAATGGCCTCTTCTGGATGGCATCCAGGAACACTGGATGCCACCAACTAACTGAGGAACGGCGGCACTGCACAGACAGTGGTTTGCCAACACATACTGTTACATCCCAAGGGGTGCCCAGACTGTGTGTACATGGCATAAAGGTACCTTTACACGGGCCGATAGCTGCCTGAATAATAACTCAGATAAACTATTTTGGGTGGCTGTCTGCCCATGTACCTACAGCCTGTGACAGGGCACCGAGCAAGAAGTGGCTCAGTTTTCAGTCAAAACTAAATGACTGCTGAGCGGGTGACAGTGAGGAAGCGGGACAGGGAAGCTGTGGGGAAGGCTGGAGGGGAGCAGGAACACTGCAGTAAGAGTCCCACCAGACGCTGTCTGGTCCCACGTGTGCTCCCAGTGCAGGAAGGCCCATGTTGCTGCCGGCTAAAAAGAAAAAGCCGCAGTTACTCACTGCCCGGGCCTGAGAGCCCAAGCAGGGGGAGGTAGACCTGCAGCCAATTACAAACTGGGGCGTGGCCAGGCTATCAATCAGCTTGTATCTTGTCACCACCCACACTTCTGGTGGTGACAAGCTACAATAATACCCATAATGGACTTGCCCAACACCCCCAGGTTTAGATGGAGTTGGTTCAGTCCTTGCCTCTGCGGTGTTGTATCATGAACCCTAGGGGCTTGGTATAAAAAGAAGCTGCCTGCAGATCCAGGTGTGGCCCCTAGAGGGAGCTGCTGTGTTACTCTGATAATTACCCAGAGAAGGCAAGTATACTTTCTACTGTCTATGGCTGGACAGACGGAACAGTTATGCTTTCATGTTGCATAAACGATGAGCTCATCGCCCAGTGTAAATTGCGGCTGTTCAGTACTGAATGGCCGCTATGTTATGTCAATGGAGAGGGGTGGGGGAGCGGGAGGAGAGAAATCTCCTGCACTGCCCGGCCCCCTGCTGGCTGCTCCGTGAGGGAGACAACTCTGCTAGCTCCTGTGTGCCAGCATGGGAGAGCGGGCACACAGGGATGAGTGCCCGCCTTCCCGTGTAAGTGTAAGTGGACCTTTAGGCTGCAGGTGCCAGGGCACATTATCATTACCATCGCACACTATTATTACACAACCTACTGTTAATTCACATTATAAGGAGCGCCCTACTGATCACATAGGTTGTGCACAGTCCTAGTAGGGATCAGTGTATAGTTGGGGGAGTTGAGCGTGGCCTAAGAGGTCTGATTGCATTGCTAGAATAATTTATTGTTAACGACCGAGTGTCACAGTAGTCAGTTCTGCATGATCCTCATCATCTACAGTCCTGTCTGTTGAGCTCAAGTTGGAGGAGTTCCGTCATAGTCTTCATCATCAATAACCTTTAGGATGGGTTCACACGGGGCGGAGTTTCCGTGCGGACTTTCCGCTGCAAATCCTAAACCCAAGCCTAAGCAGATTTGCAAAACTCTCGTCCACATACTGCCATCAAGGCGTTGCAGCCAAGCAGCGTGAAACTGATATGCCGCGCGGAATTCAAAGCCGCAGTATGTCAAATGTATTGACGTTTCCGCTGTGGCCTTCTCTCCTCTCTATGGGGAATGATGGCCGCAGCGAAATACAGGCGGCAAAGCCGCTACAGAACAGCACGGGTTTTGAAGCGGTTTTTCTGCCGCGGAAATCTTGTGGAATTTCTGTGCGGTCTCCTTCTGCAGTCAGCCTTACAGTTCCTTGGTTTTGGGCTGGTGCCAGTTGGGTTACTCAATGTCGGCACCTCTGAAAAACAACATCTCTAAGTGTCCAGTTAACCCTTTCCAATCCAATTTGCATCCTGGTTTTCCTAGGGGGCTTACTCTTTTTCTGCCATTATAAAACTGCGCTATCTGCTGGCTAAAGCCAGTACTGCATGAGGTGACACATTGGATAGTCTCTGACAACAGAGAGGCCTTAAATCATAATGTCTTTAGAGGTCCGACAGGGGATTGGAAAGGGTTAAGATTTAGTAAGACAAATCATATGGATCATAGAGCGGCTCCAGGAACATTAGAACTAGTCTCCTCATTAGCCTCCACTGTCCCAGCAAGCCCCCATGGATGAGATTTGGAATCTCCTGCACCAGTAACATCAGCCGGGCGCAGGGGGTATTGCACCTCAAAGCTCAGAAGGAGCAGAGATGTGAATGAATGAATGAATGAAATACAAGCAAGGCTAGTGTTAAAAAAAAAAAAAAAAAAGGCAGTTTTAACTCCACAAAAACTGACATTTTTTTCCCATCTGTGTGCAGCTCTGTGTAGCCTCCTTAGTCGGTTCGTGTCAGTTTTGTATCAGTTTGTACATCCGCAAAAAAGCTGAAACAAGCCCAAAAGCGCACACGGACGCTATCCACTTTTTTTTCCATATCTCCATTGACTTGAGTGGCGAGTTTCGTCCATAAATCAGATTGGACTGCTGCATGCAATAAGTTTTCAAGCAGTCCGTGTCTGCACGGAAAAAAGAACAAAACGCGGTAGTGTGTTGCACCATAGAATAACATGAGTGTTTGCTGTTCATGTGTTGTCTGTATTTTTAATGAACGACACACGGACCAAAAAAAAAAATGCTAGTGTGTCGGGTGCCTTAAAGGGATTGTCAAGTTGTAAACTATTGATTATCTAATCCTTGGGATAAGCCATCAATTGTAGGTTGGCAGGGGTCCCGCCCCTTGGGATCCTGGTCTAGCAGTTGTTCACTGAGCTAGTGCATTCAATACACTGAGCTGATGTCTACAGGAAGCAGATAGCGTTGCTCTCACTGCAGTGGCCAGGCTTGGTATTGCAGGCCATTCACTTCAAAGGGGATTTTGCCATGTAATGCCAAGCCTGGTCACTGCAGTGGGAAAGGTGGAAAGAAAGGGGAGGTGGAGCAGCCCGAATAAGACAAATGAACACATGGACTGTATCTTTAGTGATCATGTGTAAATTATGTCCTTATTAGGGGGAGGTTCTCTGTAATACAGGTGCAGCCAACCCCCAAAAATGTAATTCTTTAAGGTGGACACACGAACTAGAAGTGCCAACGTGATAAACTTCAGGAAAACAGGCGCCGCTCTTCTCCATGGACATGACACCGGAACTTTGCTCCCCGCTCTCGATGCATATCCCCAGCAAATACTGAGGAAGAGTCTTAATAGCTGCGAAACATGTACACATGCTGGTGATACAACAAATAGAGCAGTTGAGCAAAACTTCCCTTGGATAAATCTTATTGTCTCCTCTTGTTCCCGTTTTCTCCAAAGTTTTTTTTATCAAGTTGGCACCGCAGGGGGAACGGAGCACAAATCAGCATAGTATATTGAGTGCAGGAACTCAGCAAACAACTAATCGGCAGGGGTCCCGGGCGGCATACTGCCACTGATCTACTATGGATAAGCCATCAATAGTTTACAGACCCTTTCAATGGAATCTTTTCCCAAAAAACTATCGATCTGCTCAGCTCATCCCACCACGTCGCCTGTCGTTTGGACAGTGTGATCAAGCCAACAGGTTCCCTTTAAGAGCATAGCGAAACCCAGCGCTGATTGGGTTAATGCTGTTTATGAGAGTTCAATGCAAAGAAGAGCCCCATAGATGCCATTTTCATCCAGCGCACCTGCGACTCCCTAAAGAGAGGAGAGCTGCAAATACCCTGTCCTATTCATATTTACATATCCCATTATATATAGCTTCTAATTCTCCCTCCCTCGTTTGGCACATCAGAGAATATTTAAATTGCATGAATATTTAGCAGCGCCCTGTAATGTTAATGGGAACCTCTTAAAATGTTAGAAGAAATTGCAGCAGTGAGATTCACAGCCTGTCCTTATATTTCCCATTTCATTTCCTTGGGGGCATTTGAGCAGCTTCATAATATTCCTCCACTGGTGACAAATAGTCCCTCGTAAAGTTTTATAACATTTTCTCTGGTAATCAAAGTAGAAAGCATGATGTTAAACACTGCATTATTTTTCAGTCTATTGCTATTTCACCACTGGAGTGTCTTCAGTACTGTTCGCAACGTTCCCGAATCATATTGATCCCTCTAATTGTACAGATAGCAGTGACTATGCAGAATTAGACACAGGAGATTAAATATTTAGGAGCCTACAAGGAAGGTGTAAATGGGGCTTAACCTTCCTTAGAAGTAGATTCCCATACTAGGCGCTGGTGAATACGATTCATTGCGTTAGTGTTGCGTCCAACCGGACATGCAATATCCAAATCAAACGAAAACGGCACAACTGTGCAAAGGAAACATAAAACTACGGGAAATCCTCTCCCTATAAACACCTAACCCAGGAGGGGGCCCTGCCTACTCGGCGGGCCGATCGCTCTGATAGGTGCGGACCCGCACGCGTACCTGGGCCACTGACAAGTCTCTATCAGGGAGCCCTAGAACAAAAAGAAAGGGAAACAGAAAACCAAAGAAAGCAGAAATAGGGACTTAGCTCGCACGGAGGAGTTTCAGCCAGGATGTGTTCCTCAGCAGCTGTCCAGCGGCAACTGAAGCATTGACCAGCACAGGAGTCAATACTAGCACTGCTTAAATAGGAGCAGAGCTATTCAGCACCAGGTGAGGACTGACATTACTCTTGCAACCTCCACACCCCTCAGCTCCAGGAGAGGTAGGAATACTGCTAAACCCTGGTCTGGCCTGGAAGCAAGGTGGGAACCTCCGAACGGCTGCAACAGTTAGCCACACAACGGCACAAATGTCATCCGTCCCGGGAAGGGCGCCCCCACCCAGCCAGGACAACCAAGTCATTTTTTGGAGTCGTTGCTTCTTCCATCTCTGCACATATCGGCGTAGGTTCCCATAAGGGCTCACAATCTAATTTCCCAGCGTTTTTGGGACTTGAGGTGGAGGGTTAACTAGCAGGAAACTCCACAAAGACAAGGAGAACATACAAGCCTCCTGCAGATTTTTGAGCTCACGACCCCAGTGCTGCAAGACGACAATGCTAACTCCCCAGATAGCCACCAGGAGGCCTCATTGATCGTCGTCACATTTGTAGCAATGCTCATGAATGATAACCACATTTTGGCCTTAGGCTTTAGTATTGTGTGCACCGAGCCTCTATTGCAGAACATAGGATAGGTCATCAGATACAGTCATCAATATCCGATCAGTAGGGGGTCCATTAATCAGCTGATCAGAGGGGTCCCGAGCAGTGAACCCCCACCAATCTTATATTGATGAACTTAGTCTTTGAATACCTCTTTAATGACCCATAGGCACTGTGGGGGTCACTTTTAGATCCTGTGGAATAGGGTGTGGGAGTTTTGGGATAGGCACAGGGGTAGCGAAAACTGAAGATTGGTCAGCGGTTGTCCTTATGGGTACGTTCAGACATTTTGGATCCGCTCTGAAATCTGTAGTATGTTTTGTGCTTTCACATTTTGATGCAGACCCACATCAAAAACTAGGTCAAAATCTGCAGCATTCAGTGTGGATTTTGATGTTTTTGGCGCGGAGTCACAGCAGATTTCACCCTTTCAAAGGGGTGGGCTCTGTAGTGGATCCACACCAAATTCTGCACAATTGGTTCGGATATTGGTGCAGATTTTCTTCTGCTACGTGTGAACGTACCCCAAGGGGCAGATTTGCTGCAGATTTTCCATATAAGCCCTCCACATGGAAAATCTGCAGCATTTACAGTAGCGGCAAAGATGAGGAAATCTTCAAAATCTTCTCCACACACTATGGAAAGAATCCACACAAAACCTGGGCGGAAATTGACATGCGGTCAGAATTTAAGTCCAGGCATGTCAATTTTAGCGCCATTTACGCTGCAGAATCCACTTCTCAGCGAGGGCTTGAATTGCGCACCAAACGAGGTGGGTCATTTGACGCAGACTTACAGCTGCGGATCTGCTGCAGAACGTACGCCCCGTGAGAACATGCCGAAAGGATTTTTCAGAGTTGCTTATTTTATGTAATGTTTGAGCCCTCCGTGCCCAAAGCCATATAAGATAAATATAGTCACCGCAACGTCTGACCGGTGACATGACCCAAGCCAGAAGGCCTGGTGAAATCCCCTAAACCCCGTCACATGGGCTTCTAATGCAGTTTATAGGACTTCATCAGTAACGTCGCTGTTGGGCCTTCTATTGACTACATCGGTCATGTGTGTAAACAGCACATATCACCGCTGCAGCATGCAGATCATGGCGAGCGGTGGCAGCGGAGCATTGCAGCAGCAAGATGTTAGCATTGTGTTCCTAACCAATAACTCACACTACCTCTACACTACTGGTGCTGACTGGCTCCATGCTGGTCCGATCACAGACCTCTTCATGGGGGTCTCGCTGGAACAAATCACATGGCCGTTGCATGCTGAGAACTTTACAGTGACCCTCCAGTTTCAGGACCGGAGGCTGGACAAGTATCTTACCTGTAGCTTCTCTTCGCGGCCTGGCCCTTGCGTTTCACTGCTTCATTTTATAGCGCTGCAAACAAGTTGGTGCTATATAAATTGGCCAGCGTTGGTCATGTGAACATTGCTGGCCATTCACAGAGCAGCTACAGTGCATTGGTAGTCCTATCATTACCAATGTACCATAGATGCTCTGGTAGTCTAAAGATGGCGGCGGCCATATTGGCAACCTGAAAAACAGAACCGGCAGAACGAAGGGCCAGGAAGAGAAGATACGTAAATTACAGGTAAGATGCCCCCCCGCCCACCCGTTCCAGGCCAGAAATGTGTCCCAAAACCAGAAGGTTGTTTTAATAATGGTAGCAACTTGGAATAGTCATCGACTATTCAATCCATGGGCACATAGTGCAGCTCTCACACTCAGTCAGAGTTGGCGGTCTGATTATTCACCGGTAGCACAACCCCCCTTATTTTAGCAGCACTCTTTCTTGGAGGAGGATCTCTAGATGTCTTGCAATCAGGACTCTCTGCCTTTCTTCCGCTGCCTGTTTTCCTCGTTTACTCCCTTGCAGCACAAGATAGAGATGTCTGGTTGGCGAATAAACTGCCAACCAGACACCGTGAGAGCAGATTGGCGGAGGTCCACGACCCAGAACCCCCTTCAATTAACTGTTCACTGAGCTTCTTTATGCAGGAAGCAGACAGCTCCGCTCCCACTGTAGTGGTCCAGCTTGATATTACCAGCAGAACTCCCATTCACTTCAATGGAAGCTTGGCCTGCAATATCAAACTTGGCCACTGCAGTGGGAATGGAGCAGCCTCCTTCCTGTAGAAACCAGTTCAGTGCACAAGCAAGCAGGCAGGCAAACAACTTATTAGAAGAGTCCCTGATGATCGGCTTTTGTAGCCCGTGTGAAACCAGCCTACATGTTTTTGGTGAAGTCAGGAGGGATCAGCCACCTAACAGACAGCTCCGCTCTGGAGAAGGAGTTTTCTGCCAACGTTATAAGCATTTCATGAAAGTCTTCCGCGGTGGGTTTGGCATCCCAGTAATATTTAGGCGCACTTCCTTCCACCAGAAGAGTATTTTGGGGCACTATTATTCAATGCACTTGAAAACAATAACTTATTATATAAGGACAGATACCTGGTCTGTCTTGTGATCAGGGCCACTTTAACCATAAGGCAAATGGTGCGTCTGTATCAGGACCCCACGGCAGTGGCCCCAATTCAAACCATATATGTGCCCTCAGGATGTGGAGACAGTTGAACAGTATTGAGGAGGTGAAAAAAATAATAAAAAGCTACACTCACCTATTGCGTGACTCCATTGCTTCAGTCTCCACTCACTTCCAGGTCCAGTGGTCACATGCCTGTTGAAGCACATGACCACTGCAGCCAATCATTGCTCTCAGTACCTGTTGAAGCTGGTGATTGGCCACAGCAGTCACGTGCTTAGATGGGTATATGACTGCTGGGCCTGGAGGTGAGGGGAGACTTTAGGAAAGCCTGCTAGGTCTGGGTTAGGGGAGTATGAGTGGGGTTTTTTGCCACAAAAGGTGTTCAAGGATGAAAGGGAGCGAGGGGGAGAGGGGGAGAGGCATTTTAAAGGGGGTTTCCAGGCAAATACTATTGATGATCTATCCTCAGGATAGTTTTTCAGGCATTTGTATCTCATGATGTACAATTTAGGGTGAAGTCACGACTGCGGGACTCTGTCCTCCTGCCCAGGGCTGAAGGACCGCGGGACTCTGTCCTCCTGCCCAGGGCTGAAGGACCGCGGGACTCTGTCCTCCTGCCCAGGGCTGAAGGACCGCGGGACTCTGTCCTCCCGCCCAGGGCTGAAGGACCGCGGGACTCTGTCCTCCCGCCCAGGGCTGAAGGACCGCGGGACTCTGTCCTCCCGCCCAGGGCTGAAGGACCGCGGGACTCTGTCCTCCCGCCCAGGGCTGAAGGACCGCGGGACTCTGTCCTCCCGCCCAGGGCTGAAGGACCGCGGGACTCTGTCCTCCCGCCCAGGGCTGAAGGACCGCGGGACTCTGTCCTCCCGCCCAGGGCTGAAGGACCGCGGGACTCTGTCCTCCCGCCCAGGGCTGAAGGACCGCGGGACTCTGTCCTCCCGCCCAGGGCTGAAGGACCGCGGGACTCTGTCCTCCCGCCCAGGGCTGAAGGACCGCGGGACTCTGTCCTCCCGCCCAGGGCTGAAGGACCGCGGGACTCTGTCCTCCCGCCCAGGGCTGAAGGACCGCGGGACTCTGTCCTCCCGCCCAGGGCTGAAGGACCGCGGGACTCTGTCCTCCCGCCCAGGGCTGAAGGACCGCGGGACTCTGTCCTCCCGCCCAGGGCTGAAGGACCGCGGGACTCTGTCCTCCCGCCCAGGGCTGAAGGACCGCGGGACTCTGTCCTCCCGCCCAGGGCTGAAGGACCGCGGGACTCTGTCCTCCCGCCCAGGGCTGAAGGACCGCGGGACTCTGTCCTCCCGCCCAGGGCTGAAGGACCGCGGGACTCTGTCCTCCCGCCCAGGGCTGAAGGACCGCGGGACTCTGTCCTCCCGCCCAGGGCTGAAGGACCGCGGGACTCTGTCCTCCCGCCCAGGGCTGAAGGACCGCGGGACTCTGTCCTCCCGCCCAGGGCTGAAGGACCGCGGGACTCTGTCCTCCCGCCCAGGGCTGAAGGACCGCGGGACTCTGTCCTCCCGCCCAGGGCTGAAGGACCGCGGGACTCTGTCCTCCCGCCCAGGGCTGAAGGACCGCGGGACTCTGTCCTCCCGCCCAGGGCTGAAGGACCGCGGGACTCTGTCCTCCCGCCCAGGGCTGAAGGACCGCGGGACTCTGTCCTCCCGCCCAGGGCTGAAGGACCGCGGGACTCTGTCCTCCCGCCCAGGGCTGAAGGACCGCGGGACTCTGTCCTCCCGCCCAGGGCTGAAGGACCGCGGGACTCTGTCCTCCCGCCCAGGGCTGAAGGACCGCGGGACTCTGTCCTCCCGCCCAGGGCTGAAGGACCGCGGGACTCTGTCCTCCCGCCCAGGGCTGAAGGACCGCGGGACTCTGTCCTCCCGCCCAGGGCTGAAGGACCGCGGGACTCTGTCCTCCCGCCCAGGGCTGAAGGACCGCGGGACTCTGTCCTCCCGCCCAGGGCTGAAGGACCGCGGGACTCTGTCCTCCCGCCCAGGGCTGAAGGACCGCGGGACTCTGTCCTCCCGCCCAGGGCTGAAGGACCGCGGGACTCTGTCCTCCCGCCCAGGGCTGAAGGACCGCGGGACTCTGTCCTCCCGCCCAGGGCTGAAGGACCGCGGGACTCTGTCCTCCCGCCCAGGGCTGAAGGACCGCGGGACTCTGTCCTCCCGCCCAGGGCTGAAGGACCGCGGGACTCTGTCCTCCCGCCCAGGGCTGAAGGACCGCGGGACTCTGTCCTCCCGCCCAGGGCTGAAGGACCGCGGGACTCTGTCCTCCCGCCCAGGGCTGAAGGACCGCGGGACTCTGTCCTCCCGCCCAGGACTGAAGGACCGCGGGACTCTGTCCTCCCGCCCAGGACTGAAGGACCGCGGGACTCTGTCCTCCCGCCCAGGACTGAAGGACCGCGGGACTCTGTCCTCCCGCCCAGGACTGAAGGACCGCGGGACTCTGTCCTCCCGCCCAGGACTGAAGGACCGCGGGACTCTGTCCTCCCGCCCAGGACTGAAGGACCGCGGGACTCTGTCCTCCCGCCCAGGACTGAAGGACCGCGGGACTCTGTCCTCCCGCCCAGGACTGAAGGACCGCGGGACTCTGTCCTCCCGCCCAGGACTGAAGGACCGCGGGACTCTGTCCTCCCGCCCAGGACTGTAGGACCGCGGGACTCTGTCCTCCCGCCCAGGACTGTAGGACCGCGGGACTCTGTCCTCCCGCCCAGGACTGAAGGACCGCGGGACTCTGTCCTCCCGCCCAGGACTGAAGGACCGCGGGACTCTGTCCTCCTGCTCAGCTAGGGGAGCATAAAAATAGAAACCCCTGAATGAGTGGATCAGTTTCATAATGGAACCAAACTGTGCCGAACCGACCCCACTGACTATAATTGGGGTGCTTGGTTCCTGCATCCCTCTGGCCTTTTAATCGCATTAAAAAGTCCTACATGTACATTGTTTTTGTCCGTCATTCTGTGCTGGGGGCTCTGAACAAATCCCCCAATGCAGATGCGAATAGAGCCTAAAAGGTATGTTCACACAGGGTGGGTTTGCTGCGGACACTCTGCAGCTGAAAATCCACATCAAACCATTATATGTCGATTTTCATGGATTATTTCCCCCCATCATTAAGAAGAGGTGAATTCCGCAAGCGTAAATGGCGATAAAATTAACAGGCCGCGGTTTGAAATTCCCCACTGCATGTCAATTTCCACAGGGTATTGTTCAGAATCTTTCCGCTGTGTGGGATCAAGATATTTTTTTAACCATCAGTGGAGTGTCCGCAGCAAACCCACCCATGTGAACATGGCCCAAGACTGGTGATGCCCTGTGGCACCCGCTCCAGCAGTCACACAGCCCTGCATAATACGAAATACCTGCCTTGTAGAGCGCTGCAAGCTTAAATCGCTATATAATAATACCATAAGAAAACAATGGAGACCCCCGGGACTACCAATGAAGACGATATTAACTCTTTGAGTGGCAGGCAGATGGCTCGTCCCCACTAAAGTGCTTTCTTCACTACAACACCCTGGCAGCAAATGATCTTTGCAAGAGCAGATGTCTGATTTTCCTAAGCAACAAACACCATCTTGATTCCTATTATTGCAGCAGATGGATGTGAGCGCGGCTCCGATTTCCATGTATCCAGCACTTTGTGTGACTCTGTATCAGTGACCTGACACACTGCAGTGTCAGAAATTCCAATGTCTGTTTTAAGACCTTCAGCTTCTGTTCCTAAACACCGGTCTCAAGATGCAGCGACGGGGATGGAGGCAAATCTGTCAAGATATTGCAGGCCAAGCAAAACACAACCATCTCGGTTGATAGTGCGAGCCGAGATCCAATTCTGCTGCAGGCTACGGAGGAACTAATGATTTAGGAGCAATGCCTCCCAGCTACAAGCTTTTCTTCCCAGTGTTCTAAATTTAACAAGGGTAAAACACAGCATTATCCGGGAGCGACCACAGGTAGCGCATTAATGTTTAACTCCTATAATACGAGCATCCTAGCCCTCAGCATTTTATCTATTTTTCAACAACTTCCTCTAAGGTGTTGTACAATGCTGATGTCTTCAAGAAACGTAGGATAAGACGAAGGAAGCTCATTACTTGTATCCCAACTGAGGAGGGGCACCAAGACAATACGGCCTGTATTGGGGGGCAAATAGCATTTAGAGAGTACCAACACTTTCACTTCGGAGCGCTCCTACTCCGTTGGCCGTTTTTGGCTCCTTCAAGCAACCCCGAAGACGGCGCCATAGAAGGATCCAGGCGACAGAGAAGGAGCGATCAGGTATTGTTTAAATAGGTCTGGTCAACAGTAGGTTAAGAGCCTCTCTTGACCCACATCATAGGCCGCTCACTAGCCAAGCCAGAAACCTACTGTACACTGATGAGGGGCAAACCCCGAAACAGCTGTCCGTGTATGGGTTCTGGCTTGGTTTCCCATTCATTCCCATTCATTGTTTTACAGACCGAATGCCCACAGACGGATAATCGCTGCGGGATTTGTGGTCAGACACCCGCCACGAATCCCGCAGCAATAGCTGTCTATAGACTTGCTATGTTAACTGATTCTCCCCTGCCTGCGACAGAAATCAACTGCGATTTTCCTCTCGCGGGGGAGAATCGCAGCATGTCCTATTCATCGCGGAAAAGCGCACGGAACAGCTTCCATTGCAGTCAATGGAAGACGTCTGATCCGCGATACTCCACGCTGTGAGCACAGCGGAAGTATAGTGGGAAATCGCATCACCGGCCAGGGCCGGAGCGTTATGTGCTGCACTGTGCATGCGCGCTGGCAGAGACTCTCGCCACGGATCCGGTAGGTGAGTATAGGGTCTCTGGGGGGCACCGGGTCTGATTCCACGGGGAGATTTTGCAGGCGGAATCCGATCCGGCCGTGGGCAGGAGGCCTTAAAAAGTCATACATTGATTTGAAGGAATGCTGTTATCCAATAGGTGGCGCTGCAGAGGTATTGTTCCACCTTCCTTATTTGGTCAACAGTAAGAATTGCCACCTTGTTTGGCCGTTTTTACACGGGCGATAAAAATTGCGTGATGTGAGAGAGAGTGAAAACGCAGCATTATGAAACCGACGATCGCCTATGTGAAACTAGCCTAAGAGACCCCGTCATTAATTTGTTTTTTTTTAAAAAGCTGGTTGACGACCAATATGGCAGCCAACACGGGTGGATACACAAATGTTCTTGAGCCATGAATGCCGATGCAATAAAGGGATGGGGTAAATATCTGCATGTAGGTTTGCAGTTCACAAGTCTGGGAAAGCTGGGTGAAAACCACTGTATTTATACGGCCAGTTTTCTCATATGGGTTTTGCGCACAAAACTCACCCGAAAATGGAATCCATTAAATAGGTTTCTCTACACGTGCGCTTTTTCTCTTGCTGCGATATGGAAAAACTGCAGCATGCCCCAGTTTTCTGTGATCCCACAAAAAACCCGCTCATTATTTCCCATGGCGAATACGTGCGATGTGATTCTTATATTTTCCTTTTGAAACAATACGCAATTTTCACGTGTGTGAAAAATAACATTACCGCGATTTTCTTGCAGATCGCATTGTATAACCTCATAGAAAATAGCATGTTTACAACGGCAATATGGCGAATGCGATTTCTCTTCCAGAGATGAAAAGACTGCAGCATGTCAGCCTTCTGCGACTCCGCATAAAGCTCGCCCATTATTTCCTATGGGAAGAATTTTCTAAAAAAGCGGAAAAAAAACCCCTCTCATTGCGCTCACACGCAAGGGTCATGCAAGTGTGTTTAAATTTTCCTATTGAAACATTTGACTTTCACGCACGCGAAAATTGCATGTTCCGTGATGTGCTGTCGCACTCTCCTGTGGAAGAACGACATAAGGGTGTAAGTGCAGGGGCATTCTTTACATGCAAGTTCCGTATGTTGACAGGCGCACGCAACTCACGTGAATAGAACCCGTTATTGTTTAATGGGATAATCGACATGAGTAATTTTGGCTCTCGCCGTTCGTGCGAGAGTGAAGAATCGCAGCATGTCCTATATTTGGGTGATCGTATGCAAGAATGGTCCATTATTCCCTATAGGAGCCAAGAAAATCACATTTACATGCCAGTGTGAGGCGTTTTTTTTGTATTGGCACAATATGCGATTTCCACACGCGTGACAGTTGCGTGTACAGCAATGCTTTATTTGCACAGGTTTACAAGTGCGGTATCGGGGTATTCAGATTTTCTCGGACCAATATCGCACTCGCCCCCTGGAAAAGCTGTAGTGTTTAAAGTGTCATGGCGCATTCTGCGTATTACGGATTGACAATTTTTTCATGAATGGTATTGTGCGCTTTTCCAGTTTTGCGTAAGAACGCGAGTTATTTTATATGCATCGTGTTACAAAAGATCCATTTAGATACCATTTTTAGTCCCTAGAAGACAACGGGTTAAAAAAATGCATCTTTCATTTTTGGTATTTGTTTACATTTTTTTATCTGTATTTCTGCATCATTACAAAAAAACTGCAAAATAAATAGTGAAAAGCAGTTTTCCAACAGTAACAAAGAAATTCCGCCATAGGCAATGCTCAGCGGTGCAGCGAACCGACCCCAATCGCCGCTGCTATCACAGACCGTTCCTGTCATCACGGATGTCTGTGATTGGCTGAACGGCATGTGACAATGGAGGGGGGGGTTGGGTCTTTGAGCAGCGAGTATGGATTTTATTTTTTTAACCAATCCCCTGTATAAGGTGTTATTAATCTATACTCTAGGAAACTAATACGATAAATATGGATGAAGAAGGACGACTCCAACAATACAGAAAGAACACGTTGTATAAAGAAATCCATACCGCGCCCGAAAGTGTGAACGCGCCCCAACGCCCGTTATAGAAAACATCTCACATGTCAAAAAGTTGTATAACTGAAGCGTGAAAGTCCAGTAAACTTCAACAAAAGCATCAGCAGCTCTACGACCACTAAACCAATTATCACACTAATGTGATTAGGAGGCACCAGCGCAATGTTGCAACTAATGTGCCAGAACTGGTGCGGTCGAAGACGAAGACGCACACAATACACGTGCAGCGAAAGGGAGCTTCACACGTGCAGAATATTTCTGCATGATGCACCTAAGGCCGCTTCCATACGGGGGCGATATCGATGCTATGTGCGCACAATTTTGTAGCGAGGGAGTTAATATGCCCGGATTATTTGAAATATTCAAATATTGCATACGCCCGTATGAATGATCCCTGAGGCTGCATCCGCACGGGCTACGAAATCTCGCCACACAATCATCACTACAATGATTTCCAATGGGATCTTTCACATGAGGCGATATTTTGTAGCCCGTGCGGATGCAGCCTTAGGCCAATTTCATCCGGGCAAATGCATTATTGAGCAGTGAAACGTGGCCTGATTTTGCGCTCGTACAGTAGCGATCCTCTGGTGCGTCTTTCAACCATGCCGCAGGATGGGCAAGTGTTTCCCAAACCTCGCATCGAACGACACCTGAGAGCCATGCCATGTATTTAAGGTCCCATTGAAACCAACAGGCGATGTGTTCCGAGGAACGTGAAAAACATAGAACAAGCCACGATTTATTTCCTCGCAGCACTGCTGTGAGGGAGAACGCTGCTCATGTGTATGACTCCATTCCAAAAAAAAAATGGAGTTCGTATTTGTGCGAGTCTCATAGCACTCGTGTGAAGCCGGTCTAAGGCTACATTCACACGAGTTGTGTGCGTTGCGAGACGCTTGAATATGAGCAATCCCCCCCCCCTCACAGCAATGCTGTGCAATTGCAATCAATGGGAAACACCTGCGATCCTCTGACGCTCGTGAAACACCTTGCTGCGGAGCGCAACTTCACAGAAGCAATGCAAGGTTTTTTGCATGAAAACCGCCTCGCTTCTGCATGTAAAGCGCACATGTGAAGGCCCCCTTAGGCCGGTTTCACACAGGGCGGATTTGCCGTGGCAAATCCGCCTGCAGCCGCTAATCACAGGATTGGCCAGCCATGTGGATGAGATTTCTCCGAAATCTCGTCCACACGGGACAGCGAATCCGCCACGGCAAAGCCAGCAGAAGACGGCGCTGTGGCGCAGATTCGCCAGCCGCAGCATGTCCATTTTTTTCCCCATTCAGCTGCGCTCTCCTCTCTGCGCTGTGCAGCCAAACCACGAGATTTCCCCCAGGAATACGCCGTGTGGGAGCCCAGCCTTACAGTGATACTGCCATTGAGCGCTGATCTTACTATACAACTAGTGTGTCTGAAACACATATAATACTCAAGCCATCTTCCTTATCGTACAAAGAAGTTATAGGGGAACCCACTTACCTTACCATCAACAATGGCGCTGCCAGTCTCCACTAGTCATGGGAATGGAGGGCAGGAGTACAGAGGAAACCATTTTTGGATTCTTACTTGGTGATTGAATCCATGAGATGCCTCCACAGGTGCGACAAGGGGTGGAGACATGTGATGAGGCTCTGTACTCAGCTCCAGGGTAGTCAGGTGTATGGGGCGCAGCTTCCCAAAGCCCTGATAGGACTGGCCATATACAGTACCTCCATGTTTGTAGCCGTATACCTACCTACCTATCTCCTGGACATGACAACCTTGGACCCTCAGTCACCAAACATCCATGATAAACACCTACATTTTTGGTGGACCCCAACCCCTCATGAACTGTACCAGGCCTGTATGATGGAGTAGGTTGGATATATGTCCCCAATGTAGAGAGCATGAAAACCGGCAGAGTATCCCCCACGCAGGTTAGCTGCATCGGGCGGCAGAGTTTCTCCCACTGTTTTTAATGGGAGACCTCGCATCGCATGCACCGAGCACATGGCGTGATGCTGCCGCCGGCCCCGTTTGAAAACAATGGGTGGTGAAATGCAAGAGCATACAGAAAGATAGGACGTGCCATGATTTGATTCCTGCATCGTGGTGCCGTGCAGGAAAACATCCCTCATGTGTATGACCACATTCAAAAGAACGGGGTTCATACGGCCTACAGCGTTGTGACAGAAGGCCTCACAGACCGCGTCGGGCCTCGTGTACAAGAACTTGCCGATCAGCCACACCTGGGGATTGCAACTATACCGAAGTGATGGGAGATATCCCCGGGGAAATCGCACGCGCACAAGCGCGATATTAGGCCGAGTTTCCACCCTGTGTGCGCCATCCTGTACGCAGTGCTGACACCAAGGGGAGAGGTCGGCAGATAGACTCGGCACTGGCTGCCACCACACCTCAGCTGCAGGCAGGGTGAGTGGAATACCTTAAGGGATGCTGCCCAGCCACGGACCAATAGGGGGGGTCGCTATTACTACTGGGACTCTTATGGGGGTCACTTATAACTACTGGGGTCAATATTACTATTGTGGCCTCCCATTACTACTGGGTCTGCTATGGGGGACCCTATTACTTCTGAAGCCAATCTGGGGGTTAGTATTACTACTGGGGCCACTGTGGGTGTTTTTTGCGCATTGTGTAGCTGCATTTTCTACTGTACTCCTAGCAGGCGCAAATCTTGTGCATTGGTGCGTGCAAAAAAAACTATTGAAATGGCTAATTAGCCAAATTAGTTTTATATGTTGCACGCACAAATACGCTTATGTGAATCCGCCCAACTCGAATACGAGCGCCCTTTTACTTGCAGAGATTTTTAAAGGGACACTCTACATTCTGGGTGACGATGTGACCACGAACTTTTCTGCCTTCCTTACTTAATGGTGACCTATGGATGAGCGGACTCTGCATGTTGCGGCGTTGCGTGATCCTAAGCGCTTGCTCACCTCTGCGCTGGAGGTTCCGTTTTCAGCCTTCATCACGGCTTTCTAATCTAAAGGTCCGTTCACATTAGAATTCTACAATCCGTCAGGCATATACATTTTGGTAGCATACCATGACACAAATATCTACAAAAGTATGACTATCCATTTACCGTAGACGTTTTAAAAACGCACAGGGATGCTTAAAATGGCATATGTTCATATGTTTTTTTAATGTATGTTTAACCCTTTCAAATCCACTGTACGATGTCTGCAGACATTATGATTTAAGGCTGTACAGGTCCGATGTTAGAAGACGTCTGTCGGGGTTCTCTTACTGTATATTGCCAGCCTCTCTGCTATCGGAGTCTATCTGTGTCACCTTATGCAGTACTGGCTTTAGCCAGCAGATAGCGCTGTTGTATAACGGCAAAAAAAGAGTAAGACCCCTAGGAAAACCGGGATACAAATTGGATTGGAAAGGGTTAATGTATATGTTAAACGTACTTGAAAATCCTAATGTGAACTGCCCCTAAGACGCAGTAGCACAGTATGCCATAGCGTAACTCAGACCGGCCTCATTGAAGTCAATGGGGTCCATTCGGAGCCATTATTTCCTGTCTTGTGAAAAAAGGGCATTTTGCTTTCCTGTCCCGATGATGGAGCAAGGAAACAGAAACCCTAAGGGCAATGTGAACGAGCACTTAATTATATTGAGGTTTTATATCCAGTAAACTTCCCATATGTGCCACGCAGGCCGGGGCGTCGCTGTAGAGTGGCAACCATAGATGTTGCACTTGGGCCCTGTATCCCAAAGGGGAATAAAGACTCCTATACAGGGGCCTATATAATAAGGCTCCTATATAAGAGGACACCATTTCTGAAATGGTGTACGTAAAAAAATGGTGAGGTTGCACTATCACCCGAGACCAGAAATATTAAGGGGCCGATAAGGTCTCTCTTTCCTGTATAAGGAGACCAGTACTGTAAACGAGGGCTTCTAGTTCGGGGGTCCTGGTATAGACTTTGCATTGAGGCCATCAGCTTTGCTTGGCATCCAGGCATGTAGCTAAGACCTGGTATCCAGAACCCCCTACTTCCCTCAACCCACCAATACATTAGGACATCATGTTCTTCTGCCACGTTGTCACTTCCATGCCTGTATGATATGTGATATGCATGATATGTTCATGTGACGCAGGCTATGAGAACAGAACAAAACTGACCCTGTTGTCAAATATAGCACATGCCAAACTAGATGATGGTCATTTTACCAGTCCACAGATGTGGGTGCCCAACCCTCGCATGGTCTGTCCTAACGCTGGGAACTATAGGAGTCGTATTATATCACATGACGTTTCACGTCTTTCGCTTTTATTTATATACTTACGACATTTAACTGTATAAATCCTGGAAATAATGTTACTGAGAGGTCTATCCTAATGGGTAGAAGGCGGTTTTATTTCGTTATGGGTTCTCTGCAGTTAGGATGTCACACACAGCATTATGCATCAAAATGCAGCATTTTTTTGAAACTTTTTTTTTAATGTCAAACGCAGCAGCCGGATGTTGGCCATAAGGCAGTAGGAAAAATGAAATAGGCTACACATATATTTTTTGAGGCGGTTTTCCTCACTTGTTTTGCATTTTTTAATTTTTAAATACAAATGGGAGATGGAACAAATGGACATTTTTTAGAAGCTCCATCAAACGCTGCAATAAATTGTGTAAAGGAAGCTTTACAGGGGTTGTTTCATGAAAATAGCTTATTCCCTGCTGAAAGGATAGGCATTAACTACTGAGTTTCCCCAAAAATAAGACCTACTCTGATTTTCGGGGGAAGGGTGGCTTGAAATATAAGCCATACCCTGAAAATAAGCCCTAGCTACACTGCATTTTAAAAAAAGCAATATATTACCTAGCAGGCGTCCCTCCCACTGGTTTCCATAGCTCTGGCGCTCTTACTGCATTCCTCAGCTGCCGACAGAAGATCAATTGCGGCTAACAACGTTTGTAAACCCCGCCTCTAGCAAGCGATGGCTCTGATTGGTTCTCAAGTGCGCACTTGAGAACCAATCAATGACTGTGATTGATTCTTTGAGCGCTGCATTGATTGGCTGAGCCGTGGCGCTCGCGAACCAATCGGAGCCATCACTTCCTGGAGGAACCGCGTTACCAGCAAGCGATTTTCTGTCAGCGGCTGAGGACTGAGCAAGAACTCGGGAGACCAGCGGGAGGTAAATATGATAAGACATCCCCCGAAAATAAAACCCTGTGCCTCTTTTGGGGCAAAAAATAATATAAGACAGGGTCTTATTTTCAGGGAAACGCGGTAGGTGATTGGTGGGAGTTTAACCACTGGAACCCACCGATCACAGAAGAACAAGGATCCCAAAGGTCACTAAAGGAACGAAGCCATGGTTAAGCAAGAATGCGTGCTGCTACTCTATTTGTTTCAATGGGAGCGCTGGAGATCCATTTGAGATTAATAGAGTGCTTGTCGAGCACGCACTTGGGACCCCTGATCTTGTGATCGATGGGGATCCCAACTGTGCTTAGTAGTCGATGATCAGATAGCTATCCTGTGGTTAGAGGATAACTTAATTTTGTGGGACTCCTTGTAATGAGTGTAGCAGGTGACCACCTTGTTCTCCGTATTAGTATGAAGGTCTATCATAGGCTTTGCATGACTGCATCATCTATATGTAGGTAACCAAACCTTAGCTTCTGCTTAGCAAAACTGTTACAAGAGAGACTGGAAACTTCTACTGGAGTTTTGTTTTAGGGCCCAAAGCACACAGCCATATTATACATCCATAATATAGCATAGGAGAGCCTGTTATGGTACCATGGTGTACACTATGTCAACAGTATTGGGACCCCCACCAATCCTGTGCTGTCAGGCGAAGGGTATATGCACATTGGATGTATAAGCATTGGGTATAAAGGAGAGGATCACACATCATATCCCAGTACAGAAACCATCAGGTGTCCCCAGGGGTAGAGCTGGCAATGGGGTCCGGCGGAGAGATGTCACCAGGGATAGAGCTGACAACAGGGTCTGGCGGGGAGATGTCACCAGGGGTAGAGCTGACAACAGGGTCTGGCGGGGGGATGTCATCAGGGGTAGAGCCGACATCGGGGTCTGGTGGTGGGATGTCACCTGAGCAATCAATCAGTACAGACATCGCAGCACTTTTGGACCTACCAAAGTCCACTGTTGGTGATGTTATTCAGAAATGGAAAACCATCCGGTGTGTGAGGTGCCACCACTTTTGAGGAGACCCTATTAACTAAAAGAACGTGGACAACAAAGTACCAGCTGTGAAAGAATTGCGCACATCGTCTGACGAAACACTTGCTAAGGAGGTCTCGCAGGCCATTGGAACATCTGTTACCACCAGAACCGTCCGAAGGGAACGGCATGTGAAGGGTTACCATGAACGAGTGGCTGCACACAACATCACAGCAGTGAACGCACAGAGGCTGCGATGGGGCTTGGAGCGTCAGACTGTAAATGTTGTGGACATCTGAATCCCGGTACACCATCTTCCCATCGGATGGCGGCACTTGGGTGTGACAGCTGCCTGGAGAGCGGTTTCTACGTGACTGCATCGTCCAGCAGTGAGGTTTAAGGAGGTTCTGTTATGGTGGAGATGTTTGTGCTGGGAAGGACAAGGACCATTGGTTGCAGTGAAATCCACCCTCAATGCCAATGGGTACAGAGACATTCCGGACAATGTGGCATCACCTACCCTGTGGTAATGCTTTGGTACAGCTCTGTATCTCTACAACATGACCGAGCGCCATGTCATACGGCACGCAGTGTGGAGGCTTGGTCTGAGGAGTAGAATGTCCAGTGTGGAGGCTTGGTCTAAGGAGTAGAATGTCTGAAAACTTCTTTGGCCAGCCCCCCTCGAGGAATAGAGGCAAGTCCCTCTACACATCTATCAGAATTTGGTGGAAAGCAGCCTAAGAGGGTCACTGCAGTCATTGAGGTGAAACGTGGTCCAACATTTTATCGAAAAATGTAGATAAAATTGCATGTCATCACCTTCTATGTGCGTCCCCATACTTGTCAACATAGTGTGCCTTCATGTGCCTCCAGTCTTCTCTGGACTCATGTTAAAGTCTTTTAGCACAGACTCCATATGATTAAGTAGGAATAAACGTCTGGCACTTTGGATTGTATTATGAAATCATCTTCCACAGAGGCACGGCTTCTGGAGAGTGTGGCGCCTCACTGAGGCACGGCTTCTGGAGAGTGTGGCGCCTCACTGAGGCACGGCTTCTGGAGAGTGTGGCGCCTCACTGAGGCACGGCGTTCCTATCGCTCATGGTCACATTATGCATCTTTGGGATGAATTAGACAATATCGGTGCTCAAGTTCATAATCACTTGTAAGATTTCAAATCTGCTTGTGATTAAAAAGGACTCTGTGATATGACAGGATTTAGATTTGGGACCCTCGCATACAAAAAGACCCCATTATCGTGCATTTCATGGACAGTTCATTGATTTCAAAAGTCACTGTGTAATGTATAATCCTTCCCTGCGGTGGCACTGTAGGGAAATTCTGTACTTTTTCCTGTGATCAACTTGGGTTTAGGCAGTTGCACGGTAAATGTGGGTACATGAAGATCGCAATGTTGCACTGCAGCATCTCCTCAAAGTGTCAATGGGGTCATATTGCGACCATGACAGTTGCAAAAAATACAAAACTGTTGGATTTTTTTATCCCAAGTCTCTTGTGACATTGCCATCATAGACTTCAATGCAAGTTGCGTGCAATTTCTAGTTGCCTGCAACCCATGTGAATTTGTTTTTTTTATATCTATGTAATATATGTGTGTGTGTGTGTGTGTGTATATATATATATATATATATGTGTGTGTGTGTTGTTTTTTTTTCAGCATCTCAGAAACCGTTCCTTGACAGCAGGTTGCAAACCAGTCGCTCAAACTTTTTGGTCATGCGACTAGTCTGACAGTAAGGGTGCATTTACACAGGCAAATTTCCTGCAATGCACAGAAATTGCATGAGAAAGGAACCCATTGCTTTTAGGGTGCACTCACACGAACGTATATCGGCTCGGTTTTCACGCCGAGCTGATATACGTCGTCCTCATCTGCAGGGGGGAGGAGGATGGAAGAGCCAGGAGCAGGAACTGAGCTCCCGCCCCTGCTCTGCCTCCTCTCCGCCCCTCTGGACTATTTGCAATGAAAGGAGGCGGGACAGGGGCGGGGTTAATCGTGGAACTTAGCCCCGCCCTGTCTCGCCTCCTCTCATTGCAAATAGTGCAGAGGGGCGGAAAGGAGGCAGAGAGGGGGCAGGAGCTCAGTACCTGCTCCTGGCTCTTCCATCCTCCTCCCCCCTGCAGATGAGGACGACATATATCGACTCGGCATGAAAACCAAGCCGATATACGTTCGTGTGAATGCACCCTTAGCAAGTATCTTTTAACATGTACAATTTTTCTCCTGTAGTACTGTGAAAGAACTTGCTGCAATTTTTCTATTTTTTTTTTTTGCGATTCTGTCGAAAAATCACCCATTCTTCCTATGGGAGCAGAAAAAAATTGCATAGTGCTCACATACACACGCAAGTGCAATACCTTTTTGCTTCCATAGCGAATAATGGGTGATTTTCATGCACATGAAAAACTCAAGCGCGATGTCATTTTCTTGCATATCATGGGTTTGCAAGTGCAATCTCCCTGCTCTCCACTAGGCCTCCAGTAAACCTGCTATGCCGCAAGCCCAGGCCGCAGCTATCTTCAGCAGCAATGCCCCCCAGAGCAGAGACTTAAAGCGGCCACAAAGGGCGGTTCAATCAACCCGATCCAGCGATCCTGTGATTGTGGCATCACCTGCCACCGGCCCCTCTACAGCTGTAATGTCAGGCATATTAATTGTGGTCACCCAGCTTTCCCAGGAACTGATATCACTAGGAAATAACATAATCTATTGAAAAACTTGTCTTTTATGTACTTCTATCGTTGATTTTGCTCTTTTCCTGTGACTATTGATACTTTATTATGCAGTGATACTTTGGTGTGTAATTAAAAGTTGTTACAAATCCGTTTTGTCCCACTCCAGGACACGGAAAGCTGTCCCTTTAAATTCCCTGTTGCCATGGAGGGTGAGGTCAGAGAAAGTCCATACGAGTTGGAATCACTTCCTGCTGCCGCTGTTTGTAGCTGTGAGTCTGAAGATCAGGGAGTGAGTCAGAGCTTGTCTGGGTGCCTAGCAGAGGCCTGGCCATCACTGCCCATCCAAAGACGGGCTGCGATCCTCTTAAATGGGCACGCTGGCAGGTACGTCTGTCTTTATTAATCCCGCACTTTCACGGATGACCTCCTGTGGACAGCAAGAGTTTGCTAAAAGAATGTGTGAAGTTGTTGTGATGGTTTTCTCGCTGGGCTGCAGAGCTTGCAATCTAAAGTTGTCGAAAAGCATTTTTATTTTATTTTTTTGCAAAACATTCATGCCAGTTTGCATTTGAAGTCCTACGACCATGTGCCCCATTTCTGCCCCACAGATACAAGGCAGAGATGAGTGTATTGTAATATCTCATCTTGTCAGGCGCCAGCTATCATTGTGTCTGTCACTTGACACATAGAATAAACTGCTACTTACTGCAGGAGTCGGATTAACCATTCGCGTCTCAGGGCAGTAGTCGCTGATGATCTGTCAGTACAGAAGTGACCGCTATGATTTGTTCTCTTACCTCTATTGGCAATGAAGGGATGAGAGAGACGGCCTTTAATGATGATGGGCTCGCTCAAGTATAGACTTGGCGAATCGCATTAGGGCATGAGGCGGATAATTAGTTTGCATGAAACCCAAATCACTGATTATCTGAATCGGTGATTCCAAATTTCTAGTCTGTGTGCATGGAGCCTGTGCAGAGCTGTGGCACTTTGTGTGCCCCGGTAGGGTGGTGTGCTACAAAGCCGTATTGTGGGGATTATTCGCTAGAAGCACTGCTTATAAAAAATGCCGCTATTATATAGCAACCAATGGAGGATGCAGTGCTAGAAATTGGACGCATACAGAGGTACAGTAGGGTACCAAAGACTTCTAGGGATATTATATTACTGCTCTCCAGTGGCGTAGCTAAAGGCTCAGGGGCCCAGGTGCAAAAGATTAGCTTGGACCCTCCCCCTGACCTGTACCCGTACCCATACCTAAACTGTGCTGCTTACAGCTTAGCCTTAGCTTGCTAGTTTTTTGACTTGCGAGCAGGCTCTCTCCCGAATTTTTGCTCTGATTTACAAGCAAAAACTTGGGGTACGAGCTTGCTTGCAAGTCAAAAAACTCGCAAGCTGAGGCTCAAGGGGGAAATCTATATTTACCTGTCGCCGGCATTTCATCCTCGTGATGGGCTGCGGCGCTATCGCTCCCCTCTTTCACGCCCCGCCTCCAGCAAGCTAAGCTCTGATAGGTTAACCCAGCATCGGATTTCATTGGCTGATGCGGCACTCAGTTAACCAATCACAGCCGTTCAATGATGTCAGTTTAATATAGTATAACTCATACCAGCTAGACATATATAACTATATACAGCACATTCGTAGATTACACCAGCATTCTCCATATCGCCTCCTGCGCACTACTGCGTGCGTCTCCTCCACGACCAGACCCCGCCAGCCAGACCAATCACACTGCCGGCAGTGCACTGACAGACTGCAATTGTGGAGCTGTCAGTGGTGGGCAGGACCGCGGGTCGGAGGGGTCTGCAGCGATGCGGTATACAAAGCCCTAATGTGGCCGTGTGCAGGAGGCCTTAAAACTGGCAGTAGAATTCAATGAGATTGATGGAAAAAAACATGGCGGGCTCAGCCATAATATGCCGCCGTATTACATTTTTACAGTGGCCAATCAGTGGGCACGAATGTTCGCCTGAATGTTTGTTTGCACAATCTTTGGCCCATTTGAATATATTGGCAATCAGACGATTAACAAATAAATGCTAATTTGGTGGCTTATTTCACTATTTCTTATAGGCAAAAAAGTGTTGGCTTACCAGCAGCACCCCCCCCCCCCCATGGAGATATACCGCCAACTAATACAATCTGTATGTGATCGTCGTAACGATCATTCATCCCACGCTCATCTGCCTGTATACAAACCACTTAGGCTGCCTGTCCACGGGCGATTGTTCATCGCGTTACCCACAACGATAATCCGGCCGCGGGTAACGCAGTGCACGCTTTCCATGCGTTGCTATGGAAAATGCAGCCGCGGCGTCCACGAGCGGAGAATCCTATCTGTCAGACAGGCTCACCGCAGAGAACTGACAGCGCCCCCCCCCCCCACACCGCTCCACCGCGGCGGAATATCGCTGGTGATATTCCGCAACAGCCGTGGACAGGGGACCTGTCACAAGTTTCATGCTGTCTGAATTATCCATTGCCCTGCGTTTGTCGTGTTCCTAAACACCGTGGTCTTTCCGAATAAACACACTTTGAAGTTTGTCGAAACAGAGTCTGAGGCAAAGAGGTGGGCCGTGTTGGCCCCTACCCATCTGCACCATGTAGAGTGCCAACCTTGTCACGAAAGGGGACAGAGCTATCAGTCACCATACTGCGGATGGGGAGAGGCTGGCAAGCATCATAAGGCTGACCGTTAAAGTGCCTTACGGTTCTTTTACACGGAAGGATATACTTCAGTTTATCGCTTGATCGTGGGAATATGAACGATAATCGTTCAGTGTAAACGCTGCCAGCAACTGAGTGACGAAGAATAATGTGCGAACAAGTTGGCGATGAGGTCACTCACTTGTTTGTTCAAACGATAATCGACTCCTCTAAAAGGACCCTTAACCAAGGCCCATTTACAGGCAAAGATAATCTTTAAAAAGATTAAAAGATTTTGCGATCTATTTGCATTAATGGCCACTAACACTTTATCATCTTTATTTACATGTAAAAGGGCCTCTAGGAGCTGTTTGCAGAGCCCAGCTGGTAATTAAGCACATGTCCAGCTGTGCACACAGCTGCATTGTTCTGCTGATGGCAAATTACAATGTTATCTGAGAGAGAAATGTATTTGCTTTTACCTCTCAGCAGATGAACGATGGATTTTAGGTTCACCTTAAAATCATCGTTCAAACGTTGCGCACGTTTACATGTAACGATTATCGCTCATTTACGGTCGTTTGAACGAATCTTGAACGATAATCGTTACGTGTAAATGGGCTTTTAGAGATTCTTATAGAGTTCAGACTAGAATTCGATGCCAAGCATTGGCCTAGGCTAGGGAGCGGAAGAGAAGTGGCTACCAGGTACCTCTAGTGATGCTTATCTACCACCAAAGACATTTGATAAATGTCTGATCTCTAGGAATCTGACAGCTGAGACTTCCTGGCAATCTTGAGGAATTCACACTCCAAATGACCCATATGAATGGAGCAACAGTGCGTATGCTTGACGTTGCTCTAATCACTTCAATGGCATGTAGGGAGCTTGCTGAGTCCGTCAATCTCCCTCCGTCCCATAGAAGTGAATGGAGCAGTGATCTCCATTCACATGGGACATGCAGGATACACGGTTCTTGGCATCATCGGGGGTCCCTGCAGGTGGTCTCACAGCCTTTCATCCATTGTCCTTTGGATAGGGGATACATGTCTTTAGTTCGAAAACCCTTTTAAGCCAACACGATTGGGCATGTTAAAATCCAGGTTGGATCTCCATTGCACCTAACCTTATATAATGGAGGACATTTATGCTGTCCCCATTCCAATGACATTGTTTGAAACAATTCTCAGCTTTGTTTAAGCTGATCAAACCTATCAGTTTTCCCACTAGACATATCTATGGCATAAATATCCAACCCCGTCAAAAATTCTATAAATGTCTCTAGTTGGAAACCCCCTTTAAGGAACATGTCCTGTGACTTGTGCCTTAGTCATATCACTATTTCCTATTGAATGGAAAGCCTCCATTCTTTCTACATGCCATACTCATGCAGTGGCCTAGTGAAGAGGGGGCCTGGTAGGGCATGTGCTCCAGGTGCTGGGTTGTGGGCGCACACAGGGCACGTTCCTTTAGGTGCTGCTGAACACCATGTCCTTCTTTTTTACCACTGGCAGTTACTAGTTGCATATTTGTGGAAGGACTCATACAGGAAAAAATAGGTGAGAGTCCGACCACAGGAGAGCTTTACATTCATAGTTGCAACACCAGATCACGCTTGGGTGGTTTGTGGCTTCCTTGGTACAAAAAACAAAGCCTGTTATGTTCTGCTATAAAGGAAAAGAATATCCACCCATGGTTTTAAAGGGACAATGCAAAAATGGGTTCATATTGAGGATTGTCAATGCAGTTCTGTATTAGGTTAAAACGTATAGTAGTATCACATGGCACCCCTGATCAGTGTGTGAATCTATGCAAATATGAAGGGAAGCAGGCAAGGGTTAAATTGGCATTTTATATGCAAGAGTAAGTGCCATACAAGTGCTAGCACCAGATAGCAGAAAACATGATTTCAGCTACTAACCTTTAATTTTAAGTTATTTAAACTAGAATACCAAGTTTAAACATTTTTCATTCATTCATTCATTTAGGCCGCCTGCCCACAGGCTTTGCAGTGTCCCGCGATGGATCTCCGCCGCCTGGGAGCAGGCGCTTGCAGACAGATCTCCGCGGTCAGCCTATCTGACAGATAGGCAGACCGCGGTGAATCACAGCAATTCGCAGCATGCTGCGAATTGCTGACCGCGACAGGAGAATCGCTATGATTCTCCACTTGTGAACAGGGGGGGCTGCGCTTTCCTATGGAAAGCATGCATGGCATTCTCCGCGGGCGGATTATCGCCGCGGGGAACGCAATGCTAAAACGCCCATGGACAGGCAGCCTATCTTATACAGTGTTTAGAGTTAAATTGTCCTGATACAGAGCTAAATGATAACATTCTTGCTGCCATCAGCCACCACTAGGGGGAGCTTATAAGCTTACTCCATGCATTAAAGGGGTATTCTGGTTATTGGAGGAAATTAGAAGTTTTCATCCATCATTGAATAGGTGAAAACTGATAGATCGATGGGTGTCTGACCCAAAAACAGGGGACCCATGCCCCCCACTCCACTATTTTCCAATGCAGGACCCCTTCTCTCCATTTCCATAGTATAGGTGCGAATGGGTTGCTGGTCGCACAAATGCTTGGCTGTAGCTCCATTCATTTCAGTGGCACAGACAGATAGCTGAGTGCTATGCTCAGCTATCTCTGTCTACACCTCTAAAATGAATTGATCTGCGGCTGTCCATGTGTGACCAGCAGCCCATTTGCTCCTACACTACAGAAATGTGCAAAAGAGACGCTGCATTAAAAAAAGGGGAACACAGGACCCCTATTTTTGGGATCGATGGGGGTCTTCGTTATTGGATCGGTTTTCATCCATCCATCCATCCAGTGGGAGCTGCTGCAGAGGGAAATAAAAGTAGAGAGTCTTGAACAGAGGCTGCTGCACCTAATAGTGGTTTATTGTGTTACTGCTACTGGACTCTCATCTACACTGGTCAGTGCTACTGTATAATTTCCTCTATGATGCTGTTTCTTATGAGGGTGTGCTACAGAGAGAGTAATAAAGATCCTGTTTCCATATGTTTGCATGGAGACATCATAGCAGCTAGTCTACACCCACCAGTTTAGAGATAGACTCATAGAATGGTAGCGTTGGCAGGGACCTCCAGGGTCATCGGGTCCAACCCCCTTCTCCATGCAGGATTCACTAAATCATCCCAGACAGATGTCTGTCCAGCCTCAGTTTGAAGACTTCCATTGAAGAACAACTCACCACCTCCCGTGGTAACCTGTTCCACTCATTGATCTCCCTCACTCTCATAAAGTTTTTTTTTTTAATCTAATCTGTTTCTCCTGCCTTTCAGTTTCATCCCATTGCTTCTAGTTTTTCCTTGAGCAAATGAGAATAGAGCTGATCCCTCTGCACTGTGACAGCCCTTCAGATATTTGTAGGCCGCTATTGAGTCTCCTCTCAGCCTTCTTTTTTGCAAGCTAAACATTCTCAGATCCTTTAACCGTTCCTCATAGGACATGATTTGCAGACCGCTCACCATCTTGCTAGCCCATCTCTGAACTTGCTCCAGTTTGTCTATGTCTTTTTTAAATTGGGATGCCCAGAACTGGACACAGTATTCCAGATGAGGTCTGATAAAGGAAGAGTAGAGGGGGATAATGACCTCATGTGATCTAGACTCTTTGCTACTCTTAATACATCCCAGAATTGTGTTTGCCTTTTTCTTGCTGCATCACACTGTTGACTCATGTTCAGTCTGTGATCTATTAGTGTAACCAAGTCTTTTCATATGTGCTGCTGCTTAGCTCAATTCCTCCCATTCTGTATGTGCTTTCTTCGTTTTTCTTGCCTAGACGTAGGACTTTGCATTTCTCCTTGTTAAATACCATTCTGTTAGTCGCCGCCTATTGTTCAAGATTGTCTAGATTTTTTTGAATCCTCTCTAGTGTTAGCCATACCTCCTAGCTTTGTGTCGTCAGCAGATTTGATCAGTTTCCCCTCAATTTACTCATTTAGATCATTTATAAAAATGTTGAACAACACTGGGCCTAGGACAAAGCCTTGTGGTTCTCCACTTCAGACTTTCCTTCAATTGGATGTGCAGCTATTTCTGACCACTCTTTGAGTACAATCACTCAGCCAGTTATGAATCCACCTAACTGTTGCCTTGTTGATCCCATATTTGGTCATTCTTTTCAATAATGATGGTATGAAATACTTTGTCAAATGCTTTGCTGAAGTCAAGATATACTGTATCCACCGCATTTCTTTGATCAACCAAGTCGGTGATTCTGTCATAGAAGTAAATCAGATTAGTCTGGCTTGACTTGTTTGTTACAAATTCATACTGGCTGTGCTTAAATACTCCATTCTCATACAAATACTTGCATACATGTTGTTTAATAATTTGTTCCAAAATCCCGGTACAGAAGTCAGGCTCACAGGTCTGTAGTTTCCTGGATCCACCTTCCCTTTTTTGAAGATGGGGACATTTCCCCTTCTCTAATCTTCTGGGACTTCTGATCTCTAGGAATTTTCAAAGATTTCAGTGAGTAGTTCAGCAATTACCTTGTCGAATCCCACCAGCCATGCATTAAACTTTAAAGGGGTTGTCCAGGCAGCACCCCCGGGATACACCCTAGTCGGAGTGGAAGCGCTGCTCTGACCCCTGTGTAGTGGTGGCCGGTGCTTGTACCATAATAGCAGACACAGCTCTCATTGAAATCACTGAGAGCTGCATTTGCAATTACAAGTGCCAGCCACTACATAGGGGTCGGAGCAGCCGTGTGTATTTGTGCATGCAAAGAAGAATGCAGACCAGCTCATTGAAATGGTGTTCAAATACACAGTGAATACGCAGGTTTCTATTCACATCAATGGCCTATTGCGGCGCGTAACGCGCCTCAAAATAGGTCATGCCGCATCTTTTTAAAAACGATTGCACATCCAAAGAAAATAATACGCTCATGTGAACAAATCCATGTGTTCTATTCACTGTTGTATTACACGCAAAAATTGTGCACGTAATACACTGTTCAAATACCCTCGTGTGAACTATACAATGGCAATCGGCCCTTTGAAAGCAACCACAAGGTTGATGTAGCCCTCGGTGAAAATGAGTCTGAGAGCCCTGCTCTAGTTAGGGGAGCAGGATCTTATCCTCTCTGTGTGTAGTGTATGGAGACATCAGAGCAGCAGTCTACACCCACCAGCTCTTTCAACTGAGAAGTGGAGCCAGCAGAGGGGCAAATGATGGTAAATGCAAGTTAGATAATGACCAGATATAGTGTACAGACCTGTACGATAATCATTCAGTCTAAACGCAAGCCGACGAGTGAACGACGAATGATGACATGCTTACTTTTCGTTCGTCAGGTATAAAAGCCATCATTGGCTGGTTGACTTATTGTTCAGTTTAGGCCGGCTGCACACGGCCATGACGGGCTCCGTTGCGAAATTCCACGGCGGAGCCCGTCACGGCGCCCCCCAGGAGACTCCAAACTTACCTGCAGATCCGGCGTCCTCGCTCCCGCATGACGCTTCCCCGCCCACCTCCGCCGCGTCATGTGACACGCCCACCGCACCCACATGACGCGGCCGGCCGTGTCATATGACGCGGTGGCGGTGGGCGGGGAAGCGGTTCCACGCTATCTTCCGCTGTGCTACAGCGGAAGATAGCATGAACGGACGGCTTCCATTGACTGCAATGGAAGCTGTCCACGCGTACACCCGCGGCAAATAGAGCATGCCGCGGGTGAGGATGGGTGAATTCACGGTGCGGAATTCCGCAGTGGAATTCCGCACCGTGAGCATTGAGCTATTAGGTTCAATAGAACCTAATAGCTGCGGGGCAACGCAGCGGATTTCCGCCGCGAATTACGCGGCGGAAATCCGTTCGTGGGAAGGAGGCCTTAAACAGTGCTGATTCAGTCCCTCTCATTCACTTATACAGCAAATGTGAAAGGCTGAACGATTCTTGTTTGAATGAGCCAATGATGCATTAACCCTTTCCAATCCACTGACCTCTGAAGACATTATGATTTGAGGCTGTACATTTCCGGTGTTGAAAGACGTCCGCCAGGGTTTCCTTACTGTGTATTGCCAGCCTCTCTGCTGTCGGAGCCTATCCAATGTGTCACCTCATGCAGTACTGGCTTTAGCCAGCATATAGCGCCGTTGTAAAACGGCAGAAAAAGAGTAAGCCCCCTAGGAAAACCAGGATACAAATAGGATTGAAAAGGGTTAACCTGTCCAAACATGAGAGCGAATGAGCTAGCAGTGACGTCACCCGCTCATTCAAACCATAATCGTCTTGTCTAAGAGGACCCCAATTCTGAAGTCATCTGAAAGTGTGGGAATGCTTTAAGGCCGTTTCCAGCTACTACTGAAAAACGTTTTTCGCTAAAATGGACCACTGATGCTTTATTGGCACCGGCTAATATCCCCCGTTCCCGACTCAATAAAAATAAGCACTATTTTTTATGTTTTATGCGCCACTTTACAATAAATGATTGGCCGTTTTTGGCCCAGCCCTCCCTGCAGTATAACTTGGAGTACAACATGTCACCTTTAAATCATATTTGCTGTTCTTTAATATGCATTATTCAAACCTGCTTATCCCTGAAAAAAAAAAAGAAAGTCTTCAGACAAGTACTTTATGTTCTCTGTGTAAAATGCTCTCCCTCGGATTACTTTAAATGGAGACTCCATTACATGCTGACTCATTAATCTGCATACTGCTGGTGTGTTCCTTCCTTTTAAAAGGCATTTATGTTGTGTTGTGGGCAGCGATGTGCCCGTCTGCTTGCCAAGCGGGTATCTTGTGTATTGAGTAATTGATGATCTATCACATTGTTTTATCTTTTTGAAAGCTAAAATATTAAACAGCAGTGAAAGTTAGCGTCAGTAAACCAAACGAAAGTCTTTCTTAAGTTTGTTAGGGAGAAACCTTCACTTGGGTTGCAACTTTTATGCTTTCTTAGCCAATTTTCTCTGCTGCATTGCTCACCTGTGTTTTTTTTTCTTATTTTTCTCCAGCGCCTTGCCAGCTTTTTGTATTTTTGGGAGTTGGGGGGGGGGGGGGGGGCAATACTTAAAATAGGATACAGGAAAGATATGCCAAAAGATATAATAACTAGAGATGAGCGAGTAGTGCCTTAGCCGAGTATCTCCCCGCTCGTCTCTAAAGATTCAGGGGCCGGCGCGGGTGACAGGTGAGTTGCGTCGGAGAGCGGGGGGAGGGGGGGGGGAGAGAGAGATCGCCCCTCCGTTCCTCCCCACTCACCCCTGCTGCTCCCCGCCGGCCCCCGTATCTTCAGAGACGAGCGGGGAGATATTCGGCTGAGGCACTACTCGCTCGAGTAATGTGCCTTAGCAAGTATACTCGCTCATCTCTAATAATAACATTAGATTAACTTTAATCATACAGAAGCATATACCATATATAATCCTCAACTCCAGGACTAAATTAAGGCTTCAGCGAAAGGGGCAAATGCCCTGGGGTCTCTACCACCTAGGTGGCTCTACCACACCAACTTCACCTCAACTCAAACTTTTATTAAGATTACCCTGCTATTTGGGTATAATTTGGTCACTATGACCCTATTATATGACCATACAATTCTGATCTTAAGTTAGATGCCACCCTGTGCAGAATTTATTTTGATGACCCCTGTCCTAAGAGAAACACAACATATAATGCACTGATAGGCAGTTTGCCTCTATTCTGTAAGTGGCAAGATGGCCGTAAACCCAAACTTGGTGAATAAATTCAGTACCAGATCCAAGCTCAGTACATGAATGCAGCTCCAGGGCCAAATTCCAGGCTCATAGCATATACAGTAGCAGAACTATGCAATTGTGTTGTGGGGGCACCAATGGACTGACAGCAGTGCCTTGGAGACAAAGCCAGGAGATGCTGCCGCATGGAGGAAGACCCTCTGGCCGGGTGGATATATGGAAGGGGGATGGGGATGCATCGGCAATTGCCCCAGCCTAACGCCGCCTGCACATGGGCAGGTTGGACCCCGCATGTGGGATTCCAGCAGTGGAGTTCAACCCGGTGCCCGGACGGTGACCCCAGCTTACCTCTCCGCCGTCTTCTCCTCTGCTGCAAGTGTGCCGGCCGGAGCATCGGCACACATGCGCAGTACAAAGGACGCCATGGCAATGACGCGGCTCCTGTGACCATTTTGCAATGATGATTGCCGAATGGCTGCAGGACGGATGGCTTCCATTGACGTCAATGGAAGCTGGCCGTGCGTAGCCCGCACAAAATCGTGTTTTCTCATAGCATGCAATGGGCTGGATTTGCTGTGGAGTCCGGAGGCAGAATGCTGCTCTGGATTTTGCAATCCAAATCGGCCTGTGTGCAGGAGGCCTAAACCTGCTTGGTGTCTCCCCTACAAGCCGGTAGCCAGCACAAGTGACATGTAACTAAGGTTGGCCATGTGATCCTATGATGTGAGCACACCGCTAATGCATATATACAATGCATCATGGCACAAGTATTTTCGGAAGTCTACAACTTGGGGGCCTGATCTGTAGTCCTAAAATCTACATTTCCAAGGCATTTTCCAAGAGATGAAGTATTCCAGATAGTAGATACAAAATTCTATACCTGGTGCCAAAAAAGGCGCGTATGTAGACAATGGGGATTGGCCAGGTGGAGAGGCGATTTAGCTGTCGCCGTCCCTAGAATGACGCCAAGGAGGTAATCTGGTGGCCACCAGAGATCTCCTCTATTTTTTTTTAACAAAGGGTGTCATCCTGCAGGGTGAAACAAGAATCCGTTTCGGTGCAACCTTGTCTAACCTCCTCAATCTATATGACATGTTGTTACTGTCATGGCCGGTTGTCCTTTACAGATCCATCCTCTGTCCTGCCAAACACAGTCATTATATGGAGAGAATTTTGCTTCAGTGAACGGAAAAATACATTACAGAAACAATCCAGAAATTAGGCCTGAACAATGTTCTAGTTTTCAGCATCATATTCCAGAAGCAGTAATCATTATCCTGCTGAGCACAACGGCAGGGGCTCAGTTTATACCGAAACCCACTGAGAATGTTATAGTCTGAGTTGGAGGATTAGATGCGGAGGAGCGGTATGCATTGTGGCCGCGCAGCCCAACGCTGTGAATTTTACATAGCTATAAACCATTGTTACTGATGAGACAGATAAGAATTGCTATGAGCTTCTGCTAGCTGTAGGCAGGGTCCGTCCTGAATCTGAGCATCTAATCATGTGACATTCGCCACTGGTATTGGCATCGCATCATAGGGCAGAATAGTGGGCAAATAGGACTGATGTGGGCGTGATTGGTGGGTGTATGTATGTGTGTGTATGTATAAATATGTGTATGTGTGTATATATATTATTATTATATATATTTTTCTTTTTCTGAGCAGGTAGTTGGTTGAAATAATATAGAATTAATGTGAGGTCCGGCAGCTCTGGGGGCGTCTGTGCCCGCACTACCAGTCCTATTAACCAGGCTGCGGGGGTGCGGCGTAGAGGAGTCCTGGTCTTGGTGACCTCCCCTGGCCGCCGAGATTCGGTACACCGGCTCCGGACGTGCGCCTACTTAGCCGGATTGCTGGGGAAGCAGTGGGCTCCGCCCACGCCACGTTCCCGTTGCCATGACACCTGGGCGTGCCTGCTCTGCACTCGCTGCTGGATGTCTGGGTCTCTGCCTGTTCTCCCAGTGTCCTGTGATTGGCTCCTGCTGCTGTCAGGCTCCCAGCCCCAATCAGCTGCTGAGGCGGGAGTTCTGACAGCATTTAAACTGCTCAGTTCCAGCAGATCTTTGCCAGTGTATGTTTGGTCTCCAGCTACACCCGCGATACCGGTATTTGATTCTCTGTTTTGACCCACGTGCTTCGGACTTGACCTTGCCTTTGCCTGACCCCTTGTACTTAGTCCTCTCCTGTTGCCGACCTGGATTGCCTGACCTTGACTTTGCCTTTGCCTGACTCCTTGTACCTCGTTCTCTTCTATTGCTGACCTGGATTGCTTGACCTGCTTAGTGTTAGTTTGTCTACCTGTATTTGTGTTGAGTCTGACTCCGGCCCCGCATCCCTAGCGAGCCTAGGGACTGTCGCCCAGTTGTGACCCTAAGGCCTAGCTTAAGGGGGCAAGTAGGTAGGGACAGGGGTTGTATGTAGTTTCAGGGACTTTCAGCTACCCGGACCCCAGCTCCTTGACAATTAAGACTACTACACCCAGCATGAGCTATAGTCCGGTCCTTAAAGGGGGTTTCCAGTTGTAAAATATCAATGGCCCGTCCTTAGGATAGGCCATCAACAGATCTGTGAGGATCCCCTGTTGATCAACTGTTCTTTAGTCCAGTGTGTTTGTGCCCTGAGCTGACTTTTGCAGGAAGCGGATAGCTATTGTTACAGCAAAAATGTATGGCCGTTCAAGGAAAGCTGAGTGTAACCTGTGAATGACGTCATATGACAGAGGAATTAAATGACAGAGCCCACACAGTTATGGATTCATCAAAGAATTCCTACCTGGCCTGCGTCAGGCAGCTTTATTTATAGCCCCCTTACATTGGGGTGTCACAACATCATTGGATAATTTACAATTAGAGATGAGCGAACTTACTCGTCCGAGCTTGATGCTCGTTCGAGTATTAGCGTGTTCGAGATGCTCGTTACTCGTAACGAGTACCACGCGATGTTCGAGTTACTTTCACTTTCCTCTCTGAGACGTTAGCGCGCTTTTCTGGCCAATTGAAAGACAGGGAAGGCATTACAACTTCCCCCTGTGACGTTCAAGCCCTATACCACCCCCCTGCAGTGAGTGGCTGGGGAGATCAGGTGTCACCCGAGTATAAAAATCGGCCCCTCCCGCGGCTCGCCACAGATGCATTCTGACATAGCTGAGGAAAAGTGCTATCGTGCTGGAGCTGCTGTAGGGAGAGTGTTAGGAGTTAGTGTAGGCTTCAAGAACCCCAACGGTCCTTCTTAGGGCCACATCTAACCGTGTGCAGTAGTGTGGAGGCTGCTTTTAGCAGTGTTGCACATTTTTTTTTTTTTTGGTATATCGGCCGTGCAGAGCATTGCGCCCTGCAGTAATACTCCAGGGACAGAATTGTGTAGGCAGGGCCAGAAGACATATTAGATTGAATATACGCAGTGGGCCTTTTGAAAAAAAGATTTAAAAAAAAATCTATTTGGCCTGCCTGTCACTCTGCTCAGTGTTCTGGGTCCGTGTGTGCTGGGGGTACTATTTCTCAAAATAAATACGCAGGCAGCTAAGTGTTACAGCAGGCTTGCGCCAAATTATTTCCGGTCGTTCCGTAAGCGAACTCAGCCTCCAACCACAGGCCAATAAGCGGCACATTTAATTACAGTGTTGTGTTTCTGCATTCCTGGTAATACAGCATGCTGAGGGGTAGGGGTAGGCCTAGAGGACGTGGGCGCGGCCGAGGACGCGGAGGCCCTAATCCGGGTGTGGGCACAGGTCGAGCTCCTGATCCAGGTGTATCGCAGCCGACTGCTGCGGGATTAGGAGAGAGGCACGTTTCTGGCGTCCCCACATTCATAGCACATTTAATGGGTGCACGCGGTAGACCTTTATTAGAAAATGAGCAGTGTGAGCAGGTCCTGTCGTGGATGGCAGAAAGTGCTTCCAGCAACCTATCGTCCACCCAGAGTTCTGCGCCGTCCACTGCTGCAACTCAGAATCCTCTGGCTGCTGCTCCTCCTTCCTCCCAGCCTCCTCACTCCATGAAAATGAGACATTCTGAGGAGCAGGCAGACTCCCAGGAACTGTTCTCGGGCCCCTGCTCAGATTGGGCAGCAGTGGTTCCTCTCCCACCAGAGGAGTTTATCGTCACTGATGCCCAACCATTGGAAAGTTCCCGGGGTCCGGGGGATGAGGCTGGGGACTTCCGGCAACTGTCTCAAGACCTTTCAGTGGGTGAGGAGGCCGATGACGATGAGACACAGTTGTCTTGCAGTGAGGTAGTAGTAAGGGCATTAAGTCCGAGGGAGGAGCGCACAGAGGATTCTGAGGAAGAGCAGCAGGACGATGAGGTGACTGACCCCACCTGGTTTGCTACGCCTACTGAGGACAGGTCTTCAGAGGGGGAGGCAAGGGCAGCAGCAGGGCAGGTTGCAAGAGGCAGTGCGGTGTCCAGGGGTAGAGGCAGGGCCAGACCGAATAATCCACCAACTGTTTCCCAAAGCGCCCCCTCGCGCCATGCCACCCTGCAGAGGCCGAGGTGCTCAAAGGTCTGGCAGTTTTTCACTGAGAGTGCAGACGACCGACGAACAGTGGTGTGCAACCTTTGTCGCGCCAAGATCAGCCGGGGAGCCACCACCACCAGCCTCACCACCACCACCAGCATGCGCAGACATATGATGGCCAAGCACCCCACAAGGTGGGACGAAGGCCGTTCACCGCCTCCGGTTTGCACCGCTGCCTCTCCCCCTGTGCCCCAACCTGCCACTGAGATCCAACCCCGCTCTGAGGACACAGGCACTACCGTCTCCTGGCCTGCACCCACACCCTCACCTCCGCTGTCCTCGGCCCCATCCACCAATGTCTCTCAGTGCAACGTCCAGCCGTCGCTAGCGCAAGTGTTGGAGCGCAAGTACGCCGCCACGCACCCGCACGCTCAAGCGTTAAACGTGCACGTAGCCAAATTTATCAGCCTGGAGATGCTGCCGTATAGGGTTGTGGAAACGGAGTCCTTCAAAAGTATGAGGGCGGCGGCGGCCCCGCGATACTCAGTTCCCAGTCGCCACTATTTTTCCCGATGTGCCGTCCCAGCCCTGCACGACCACGTCTCCCGCAACATTGTACGTGCCCTCACCAACGCGGTTACTGCCAAGGTCCACTTAACAACCGACACGTGGACAAGCACAGGCGGTGGGCAGCACAGCGGTGGGCAAGCGTCAGCAGGCCGTGCTGAAACTACTCTGCTTAGGAGATAGGAGGCCCACGAACTGCTGCAGGGTCTGACAGAGCAGACCGACTGCTGGCTTGCGCCGCTGTGCCTCCAACCGGGCATGGTCGTGTGTGACAACGGCCGTAACCTGGTGACGGCTCTGCAGCTCGGCAGCCTCACGCACGTGCCATGCCTGGCCCACGTCTTTAATTTGGTGGTTCAGCGCTTTCTGAAAAGCTACCCACGCTTGTCAGACCTGCTCGGAGAGGTGCGCCGGCTCTGCGCACATTTCCGCAAGTCCCACACGGACGCTGCCACCCTGCGCACCCTGCAACATCGGTTTAATCTGCCAGTGCACCGACTGCTGTGCGACGTGCCCACACGGTGAAACTCTACGCTCCACATGTTGGCCAGGCTCTATGAGCAGCATAGAGCTATAGTGGAATACCAACTCCAACATGGGCGGCGCAGTGGGAGTCAGCCTCCTCAATTATTTTCAGAAGAGTGGGTCTGGTTGGCAGACATCTGCCAGGTCCTTCGAAACTTTGAGGAGTCTACCCAGGTGGTGAGCGGCGATGCTGCAATCATTAGCGTCACCATTCCTCTTTTATGCCTCTTGAGAAGTTCCCTGCAAACCATAAAGGCAGACGCTTTGCACTCGGAAACAGAGCCGGGAGAAGACAGTATGTCGCTGGATAGTCAGAGCACCCTCCTGTCTATATCTCAGCGCGGTGAGGAGGAGGAGGAAGATGAGGAGGAGGGGGAAGACACAGCTTGGCCCACTGGTGAGGGTACACATGCTGCTGGCCTGTCATCCTTTCAGCGTGTATGGCCTGAGGAGGATCCTGAAAGTGATCTTCCTAGTGAGGACAGCCATGTGTTGCGTACAGGTACCCTGGCACACATGGCTGACTTCATGTTAGGATGCCTTTCTCGTGACCCTCGCATTACACGCATTCTGGCCACTACGGATTACTGGGTGTACACACTGCTCGACCCACGGTATAAGGAGAACCTTTCCACTCTCATACCCAAAGAGGAAAGGGGTTCGAGAGTGTTGCTATACCACAGGACCCTGGCGGACAAACTGATGGTAAAATTCCCATACGACAGCGCTAGTGGCCGAACGCGCAGTTCCGAGGGCCAGGTAGCAGGGGAGGCGCGGAGATCAGGCAGCATGTACAGCTCAGGCAGGCCAACACTCTTTAAGGCCCTTGACAGCTTTATGGCTCCCCAGCAAGACTGTGTCACCGCTCCCCAGTCACGGCTGAGTCGGCGGGAGCACTGTAAAAGGATGGTGAGGGAGTACGTAGCCGATCGCACGACCGTCCTCCGTGACGCCTCTGCCCCCTACAACTACTGGGTGTTGAAGCTGGACACGTGGCCTGAACTCGCGCTGTATGCCCTGGAGGTGCTTGCTTGTCCTGCGGCTAGCGTCTTGTCAGAGAGTGTGTTTAGTGCGGCTGGGGGAATCATCACAGATGAGCGTACCCGCCTGTCAACCGACAGTGCCGACAGGCTTACACTCATCAAGATGAACAAAGCCTGGATTTCCCCAGACTTCTCTTCTCCACCAACGGACAACAGCGATACTTAATCAATACGTAGGCTGCACCCGCGGATGGAAGCATCGTTCTGTATCCCCATCAAAAACGGGGACCTTTTCGCTTCATCAATCTGTGTATAATATTCATCCTCCTCCTGCTCCTCCTCCTGAAACCTCACATAATCACGCCGAACGGGCAATTTTTCTTAGGCCCACAAGGCTCAGTCATATAATTTTTCTAAACAATTTTTATACGTTTCAATGCTCATTAAAGCGTTGAAACTTTCACCTCCACCAATTTTTATTTTAACTGGGCTGCCTCCTGGCCTAGTTACCAATTAAGCCACATTAACCAAAGCGATTAATGGGTTTCACCTGCCATCTTGGTTGGCTATGGCCAATTTTTTTGATGTACATTAGTACTGTTGATACAGCAATTTTTGTGGGCCCTCGCCTACAGTGTAATTAAATGAATTTTTAGCCCACCTGCATTACAGCTGACGTTACATCCGCTGTGTTGGGCAATGCAATGGGATATTTTTATGTACCGCTGGTGGCTTCCTGGCACCCACCCATGCTGTGGGTCCACAGGGAGTTGTAAATGCATCTGTGTCCACTTCTAAAGAACCCCAGTCTGACTGGGGCATGCAGTGTGGGCCGAAGCCCACCTGCATTAAAAATGACATTACTACCTCAGCTGTGATGGGCAATGCAATGGGATATTTTTATGTACCGCTGGTGGGTTCCAGGGAGCCACCCATGCTGTGGGTCCACACGGAGTTGTAAATGCATCTGTTTCCACTTCTAAAGAACCCCAGTCTGACTGGGGCATGCAGTGTGGGCCGAAGCCCGCCTGCATTAAACATGACATTACTACCTCAGCTGTGATGGGCAATGCAATGGGATATTTTTATGTACCGCCGGTGGGTTCCAGGGAGCCACCCATGCTGTGGGTGCACACGGAATTCCCATTACGGAGTTGTACCTGCCTGTGACTATATATAAAAAACCGCGGTCTGACTGGGGCATGCAGACACCTTGACAGAATGAATAGTGTGTGGCACATAGGTTCCCCATTGCTATGCCCACATGTGCAGCTCCAGATGGAGGTGGCACAGGATTGGATTTCTCATTGCTTCTGTACAGCATTGTGGGCTATCGCCCCGCCCCTTTTAAAGAGGGTCGCTGCCTAGCCGTGCCAACCCTCTGCAGTGTGTGCCTGCTTTTCCTGTGGCAGACGCACTTATAAATAGACATGAGGGTGGCGTGGCATGAGGGCAGCTGAAGGCTGGGCAGGGAGAGTTTGGTGTGCGCTGTGGACACTGGGTCGTGGGGGGGGATTTGGCAGCATGTAACCCAGGAGAAGTGGCAGCGGAGTGTCATGCAGGCAGTGATTGTGCTTTGTTGGAGGTAGTGTGGTGCTTAGCTAAGGTATGCATTGCTAATGAGGGCTTTTCAGATGTTAAAGTTGTTGGGGAGGGGGGGGCCACTCTTGCTGCTATTGTGGCTTAATAGTGGGACCTGTGAACTTCATATGCAGCCCAACATGTAGCCCCTCGCCTGCCCTATCCGTTTCTGTGTCGTTCCCATCACTTTCTTGAATTGCCTCGATTTTCACAAATGAAAACCTTAGCGAGCATCGGCGATATACAAAAATGCTCGAGTCGCCCATTGACTTCAATGGGGTTCGTTACTCGAAACGAACCCTCGAGCATTGCGAAAAATTCGTCTCGAGTAACGAGCACCCGAGCATTTTGGTGCTCGCTCATCTCTATTTACAATCCATCATTCCATTGGTCAATTAAGGCATCAACACTGCTTATTGGTTACATCTTGACGTTCTGGGGAACTCAGTAGAAGTACTTGGAACTGGACAGCCAAGTGTGAAGCCTTCTTAATACTCTTATCTCATCTCAACATATGTGTCCTTGTTCATAGCTGAAACCACACGGTCACGTGGTTTATCTAGTACATTCCATGTTTACTCTGTGGCGTAGGTAATAATTCAAACATCACTTAAATATATATATCTTATCTTATCTTAACGTATGTCTTTCGGTACATAGAGAAATTACATTTAGTGTATTCTTACGGTGTCTGTAATGACCTTTCCAATAGATATTGTTTATTGCATAGTTTAAATTCAAACATTATCATATATATCACACAAATTGTCTATAATTGAATATCTTCCTTTAGACTATCATTCTCACTATTGGTATTGCAGGCAAAATTCCCAATCACTTCAATGGGAACTTAACCTGCGATACCAAGCCTGGCCAGTGCAGTGAGAACAAAGCTGGCTGCTTCCTGCAGAAATCAGCTCCGTGTACAAACGCACCATCCTAGCTAACAGATTTACTCTTGATGGCCTATCCAACTAAGTTGTAGGCTACCGGTAAACATTTTCTTTTTAATTTGTGGAAGTTACGGAGAACCGACTGTCAGGGCTTGAACCCACAACCTCTTGTGTTCCAGTCGGCAGCTCTCTCTGTTGGCCATCCAGGACATGGACAGTTCCCTTGCTGAAACCTAGCTTTGTTCTGTGTTTCTCAGTTACCTACTTCCTGTCTCCTGGTCCTGACCCCACCCCTGTTCCTGATTGCACTTCCTATATAAGCCTAGCTCTGCCACTTCTTCAGTGCATGATTATTGTGTTCCACCACCTTGATCAAGCTCCTCTTCCTTCGGCTGCTCTACAAGCATACTAATACCTCCTGCTGCTGACCTTTTGGCTTCTAATGACTATGCTTCCGTCTAATCCCATTTGTACTGCATACCGATACCTTCTGCTGTTGACCTTTTGGCTTCTAATGACTACGCTTCCATCTTATCCCATTTGTACTGCATATCGATACCTCCTGCTGCTACTTTTGGCTTCCATTGACTACGCTTCCATCTCATCCATTTGTATTGCATACCGTGACTTCCTGATAAAGATAAGTATATTCTGACTACTCTCCAGTGACCGGCTTGGATACTACACCTGCAGCTCCAATGCAACATGGAATATGACGCCGACTGACCCTCTCAGCTCAAATCTATAAGCTCCAGGGCTTTCTTTCAACTCCCACCTTCAGGCTGCAGCTAACATCTTCCACAGCAAGCTTTCAGGGCTTCTGTCATGGCTCACGGCTAAGGCCACCCCCAACCTTGCACCTACCTCCACTACTTGCTTGTGCACTCCGACACCACTGCTGGCGTATCCCAATTGTGCCAATTGTACCACCATGCAAGACGCGCCCTACCATTCATTCATCAGATGCACCTGCCCCACCCATTACGGTGACCAATTATGTAAACCTCCAAAATAGCCACAGTAATTGGGATGGAGACCACTCGCACAATATCCACAATGGCCACGACAGCGTCTGTTACATCAGTCTGCCGCGTAATACACATTAGTAATGCACACTAAACTCCAGCGGTATCCTACATCATCTCTCTAAATGAACTCTAGCGGCATTACAGCATTTACCCAACTACACAAAGTTAACTTTCATTCCCCTTACATTATTAGACCGGCCATTAATTTGAAAAGCTGGCATTAAGTCCTGTGTGGCCATACAAACGATAACCGTCTTCATGGGACTACCCCATTAGCCCAGAATAGTCATAGACCCTAAAGCAGTATTTCCCAACTACAGTTCTCAAGGCACCCCGACAGGTCATGTTTTCTGGATTTCCTCAGTATTACATGGGTGATATAATTGTCAGTGCCTCGGGTGCCATAGGTGGTGTTTACTATAGGATATTCTGCAAACCTGACTTGTTGGGGTGCGTTGAGTACTGGGAATGGTAACCCCTTTCCTAAAGAGAAATTCTTTGCTGCCAAATCTGTTTTTGATGGGACTGACCTCTTCAGAACATCATGGCCATGTTGTGAAGTGGAGCAAATTTTGCAGAACCTGGTCCAATTAGAAGATCATCTTCTTACCATTGTCCCATTTTCCACTTCCAAGCATAAGCATGATGATCTGACTCCACAGAAATATGAACTTTTATAGTACTGTTACTATGAAGTTCTAGGTTCAAGTAGTGGTAGAGTTCCAGAAGAGGCCATCGGGTCCTCTGCTAAAAGAGGTTTGTTAATGTAATGGAAAGCCTTGTTTATGTAATAGAAGAGGTCCACTGCTTTTGTTAAGAGGAGGGGGCATTTATCTGAACCAAAAAATGGCATTTTGCTTCTCACCCTAGTGAAGGCTGTTGAGAGTCCATGCATGGTAAGTAGTAGAGCTCCATTGACTATGGAGGTCTACCGGTGTCATTGACTTGTAACCATTGATTTCTAAACATCGTCGTTGACTCCGTTATCCTCATTTAAGAAAGAAAAATCAACATTTGAATGGGTTAACGTAAAGAAGTTTAGAATAAACACGGGCAAGCAAAGGATGAATGTAGAGGAGCTCGTCACTGTAGCTGTTTTCCCACCTTAGCATCCTAAAATAAACTTGACACCTTACTCCTATTTGTAGACTCATTTGTTTTGGCTGTCATTTATCAGATTTGTAGGAAATAGAGGTGGTGGTAGTGATAATATAAGACTGTTATTATATTACACCCCAAAATTAATTCAGACCACAAACTTGGGCACCAAAGTGCATGAGCCATGCCTACTACTGCTGTGGCAGCTTCTAGTCAATAGCATGATCCTATGGAGGAAAGAATATCGGGTAAAATGTCTAACTCCACTGGAATGCCCATAGAATTACATATGGTATGAATGAATAGGGGTTTTCCAGGGCTTAAACATTGATGGCGCATCCATCAGCATTTGATTTGGAGGGTCCTGAGCCATGCTGACCCGTGAAGGAATGGGCCAGCTCTGAACTATATTCGTCTCGTTGACTTGAAGACCTCTGATTCTTCTGACTGTTGGGGGTCCTGGGAACGCCACTTATTAGTCATCGATGTCCTAAGAATAAACTTATTTAGTGGATTTAGCGGGGTGCAATTCTGGTTGCCCAGCTTGTGTTTCTATATTGGTGCCCACCATTTCACTACATAGAAGTAATTTAAGTTTTAGAGAAGACGTGTCTAAGAAAAATCAAAGATTGTTGAGTAATAACCTACTTAATATTTTGATTTCAATGAGCGCTTTTGGTGCATAAGAGGCACCAAGTTGCATTAAAAATATGCAGCTGTGAATGAGCCCATTGAAACCAATAGCTCTATTCACTACGCATTCCGCACGTAATACGGAGAGGATTTCCGTTCTTGTGAATGAGACCTGATGGCACCTTAACGCAGCATTTTTTCTGCACAATGTCTGTGTTACGAGATGCACAGAAATCGCACGGAAAAAGAAGCCATTATTTTCTATAGGGTCGTGTACATGCGCAATTTTTCTCATGTGGCGCTGCAAGACAATTATGAAATATTGCAGCATGTCCTATTTTGGGGTGATTCAGTTGAAGAATTGACCATTCTTCCCTATGATAGCAGGCCAAAACCAACCCATCTCGCTCTATGTACATGCGAGTTGCATGTGAATTCGATACGATGCACTTTTTCTCCCGTAGGCAATATGGCCGATTTTTCATGCGCATTTTTCACATGTGTGAAAATCGCAAGTGTAGTGATTTTTTTGCACTCCTATAAAACCAATGGGTTTGCAAGCGCAATATCAGTCGCAGTTTCTGGGACCAATATTGCACTCGGCTATGTAAATGTGCCTTAACGCTTTCCAATCCACTGTCTGATGTCTTCCTATATTCTGATTGAAGGCTGTACAGCTCCGATGTCGGAAGACGTCCGGCAGGGTATTCTTACTGTATATTGGCTGCTCTGTTGTCAGGGGCCTTCTTCAGCATGTCTCATACCGCAGTATTGGCTCTAGCCAGCAGATGGTGCCATTGTATAATGGCAGAAAGAGAAAACCCCCTAGGAAATCCTGAATCCAAAATTGGATTGCAAAGAGTTAAAGGAACAAGGACCCCGCTCATGAGGGCTTACAATGTATGAAACAATAAGGGTGACCAAAGTGCTTGGCATGTACAACGGTCCACAATAGGGTAGCGCCTATAAAACTGCAGGAGCCGCTCACCAGCCGGTATCTGTGTATGTAGAGGTATGAAGTGCATTAGGGCCCAAGGAGTGTGGGGGATACCGATAGATGAAAGGATCAGGTTCTGAAAATAATGGTTATCAAGGGACAGGAGTCAATTTTATGAAATGTAATCAACTGCCTAAAAAGTTGTGGTTTTGGGACACATTTAAAGGGCTTTTCTAGGTAGCGTCCGCTGTCAGTTCTGGGCTACCCAGGGGTCTGAGTGGAGGCCGCTGCTCCGCCCCATGTGTAGGGGGGTCATCGCTGGTAATTGCAGGCACAGCTCTCATTGAAATCATTTGGACCCTAGCCTGCAATTACAAGCGCCGGCCACTTCATGGGTGGGAACAGTGGCTTTCGCTACCACCCCGGTGTAACCTGGCACTGATTAGTGAAGGCTGCCTGGAAAATCCCTTTTAACGCTGTGGATAAGGGGAATTAATCTCATTGTCTGGGGTAGCACATTCCAGAGAACTGTTGCAGCACGAGACAAGTCTTTTGAGATGAGTAGAAGGTTTGAAGGATGGTAGTCCATTGACCATTGACAAAATGTAGAGTATGAGCAGGGTCCTAGATAGAGATGATGGAGAAGATCTAGGCAATGCAGCACTGGGGAGAGCTTTATGAATGAAAGTAGTACGTTTTTAAACTGGGTTCTGAAGTGGCTGGACAACCAGTGCAGTGACTGGCAGAGGGTAAAAGCGATGGCGTAATAGTTGGACAGAAAGATGACTGGCTGCTCTTATTAAGGATGGATTGAATGGGAGAAGACGATCAGTAAGGACTTAAGAAGTCAAGTAGAATCAATAAAAGCAATATTGAGGGGATTTACCAGGCAGCGCCAATGCTGGGATACACCAGGGGCGGAATGGAAGCCGCTACTCTGACCCTTATGTAGTGGCCGGCACTTATAATTGCAGGTGCAGCGCCCCCTGCTTTCAATGAGACAACATCCTGCAGTTACAAGCTCCAGCCACTAAACAGGTCGGAGCAGTGGCTTCCGCTCTGACCCTGATGTATCCTGGCACTGCCTGGAAAACCCCTTTTAAGATTTTAGTTTCTTTTAGAAATAATAGAAAGATTGCATAAAGATTACCGATATGTAAAATAATAAAGGTGCTCCTAATATTCCACAAATACAAAAAAAAAGTCTCCTTTTTGTGCTGATTAAGAGCTCTTTCTCTCCACGTCTTCCTAGGGGTGTTATGTTCTGTATCGGCTGCTTGATAATGCCAGGCACATAGTCTGCCATTTATTTATGGTAATCTTACTGCTCAGCAAAACCATTAGCTTCCACACATTAGAAAATGCCAAAGAGAAAAGAGCCTTGTGTGTAGTACGTTCTGAACATTTATGGGAGCCTTTAAAGGGATTCCTGCTTGGGGGTTAATTTGATTAATAAGCCTCCAAGAGAAAACCTTGATTTGGTTGCTGCCAAGTCTTTTTTTTTTTTTTTGCCCCTTCTCGACCTTCAATGGTAATTCTATCTTGAGTTAGAGGCCAGAATTATCTGACTGACTGGTCGCTAGGGATGTTTTTGCCTAATAACCCTTATGAAAGATTGTTGTTAGGCAATTTTTCCGTAGCAACTAGACTGTCAAACATAACTCCGACTATGGATTGGCACAATGCAGGCAGTAGAGAAGGGTAAAAGCTGGTGGAAACAGTCATTTCCGCCCTTTCCTCATGGCTACAGCATCTATCCGAATGTTCTAAAAAAAAAAAATTAAAGAGGTAATCCCATCCCAGGCATTTGTGGCATAGCAACAGTAGATGCCATAGATACCGGATATCTGCAGGTTCCACCTAGTTTATGTTAAATTGTCTCAATAGTTTATCAAAAGTAATTCAGACACCGGAGCAAGAAGGAAAGTAGTATTTATTTCCATATGGTAGTACTTTGTGGGGCTCCTTAGGCCCCAATGACATCGAAAACGCTCCGTAGCTTACTTTCTACTAATGTCTGATACAGTTCAGCTGGTATTTCCCTCGATTCGTCCTGCAAATGTCTCACAAGTTCTCTTAAAGATGATGGACGCTGTTCATATTTCCTGACCTGACCTTCCTGTTCGTCCCAGAGATGTTCAGTAGATTCAGGTCGGACTCTATGCAGCCGGTCCAATCACGGAACATCCATATCCTCAAACCAACGTAAAACGGCGTTGGATTTGTGACGAGGCGCGTTGTCTTGTTGGAAGTATGGCTGATCATTCCCAGAGTATTACCACATTGTCAGCAGCAAATTGTTTAGAATGTCAGGGTGCGCTTCCACGTTCATGGTTCTTGTTGCTACAACCAACGAACCGAGACCATGCCATGTAACACATCCATAGACCATAATGGAACCTCCGCTGTACTTAACTATTGGCACATCACACTCGGGCAAAAGCAGCTCCTCCAGGTACGGCCATCGGATGTGAAGGTGAAGTGGTCTGATTCGTCACTCCATAGACTGTTCTTCCATTGCTGAACTGTCCTATGATGACGCTCCTTGCACAATTATCGACAAGTCTAGTGCATTAACGATGCACGGCTTGTGGGCAACGGCATAACAAATAGAGCGTTTCTTCCATTGCTCAACTGTCCAATGGTGATGCTTTTGCAGCATTGTAGATGGGCCAATGCATCCTTTTTAATAGAACTCGCCAGACATTTGGAGGATGAATGAAGGGAAATGCCAGCTGAAGTGTATCAGTTGTTAGTAGAAAGTATGCCGGAGAGAATCCAATGTCCTTAGGGCCAAACGAGGCCCACTAAGTGTTAATATATGGAACTAAAAACTACTTTCATTCTTGCTCAGATATAATTACCCATCCCAGCCTGTATAATTAAACACGGTTTTCCAGGACTATGATATTGATGACCTATCCTCCGGAATCAGGATAGCTCATCGATATCAGATCAGTGGGAGTCTGTCACTTTGGACCCGCACTAATCAGCTGATTGAAATGGACGCTTCACTGCAAAGCAGGTACAGTGCCGTACATTTCATAGTGACTGTGCCTGATATAGCAGCTTGGTCCCATTCACCTGAAGAGGACTGACCTGCTCTTAAGCCTTGTGACAGATGAACGTATCGTCACAGGCCTGAGTAGAGGCTGCTGTGCTCACCTGAGCGCTGTGGCATCTTCCAACCGTTGATCAGTGGGAGTCTCATCTGCAAACCCCCATTGATCATATATTGATGTCCTACCTGGAGGGCTGTGTCATGTCTTATACAATATATAAACCCACTCCCAAGAGTATAGCTACCCCGCTTCCCCGATAATAAGACCTACCCTGATTTTTCTAAGAGGCTTGAAATATAAGCCCTACCCTGAAAATAAGCCCTAGATGCATTATATACCAAAAAAAAAGACTTACCTCGCAGGCTCGGTCCAGGTCCTCCTGCTGCTCTCCAGAGCTTCACAGTGCATCCTGAAGTCCTTGTTCACCCACAGAAGATCACTTTCTGGTTACGGAATTCATAAATCCCACCTCCCAGGAAGTGACAGCTCTGATTGGTTCTCGAGCGTTGTTCAGCCAATCAATGTCGCGCTCGATGAACCAATGCGATGGCTGTGATTGATTCATCAAGTGCTGCATTGATTGGCTGAGCAGCGGTCGAAGAACCAATCACAGCCATTGCGTTGTGGAGACGGGATTTATGAATTGTCCAATCAATGCCGCGGCTCGGTGTGTCAGAGCCCCGGAAGCAGCCGGAGGGACTGGACCGAGCCTGCTAGGTAAGTATAAGGCATCCCCTAAAAATAAGACCTAGTGCCTCTTTTGGAGCAAAAAAATAAATAAGACTGGGTCTTATTTTGGGGGAAACATGGTATAAGGGTTGCAGAGGTAGCCATCACACCCAGGCCCTGATGCCTCATTGGGCAGCTAATGGGGCCCTATCATAGATTTTGCCTCGGGTCCCAACTGTTTCAAGTTACAGCTCTACCCAACATCCTATATATGCCTATTGATTCTCTTGGGACTGCCACCCTATTACCGCTCATTTACTGCCATAAGCTGAATGCACCAAGTTTAGGTAGGGAACAGTATTGTCTTAAGACAAAGGAAATATTTGCGAGCGCGGCGGAGGCTCAGTATGTAAGATTGTCATGTTACGAGAAGTCCTGTTTGTCTTGGCCTGCACTGAATAATAAGACATTTGACAGGCTGTGTGTACAGAAGTAAATTGACTCTGCTTTATGGTGACGCAATTGGTAAAAAATGCCCTCCATTTATCTCCTTGGTCTGTACATTATATCAAGTGCAACAGTAGTTCAGGCGGAGGCAAGTGTGATTCATGGGCAGACAATGCCCTTCACAGCTCTGCAATCCCTGGACGCCTGTATAGTGACAATCCTTCCTTTACCTGCTGCACATTCACTAAAACAGAGGGGAAAATTAGATGGGAAGAGGGATTGGGGGGGTAAAGCACAATGTCCGCTAGTCTCTGAAAGTAGCCATGTTGTTATAGCTCTTGTTGCTACTGGAAATTAGGAACTTTTTCGGAGGCGATGCCTCATTCCAGCATTGTTGCATTTCGAAGTTCAAGCTTTGCTTTGGTGTTAATAAACCCTGTGGAATAACCAGTATCCAATGACTTTAAAAGGGACGTTCACCTTTGTCATGGTTAACCGTGTGCTATGGTTTTGGTTTCTTATTTGTAAGACCTGCTTTCTTTGACATAATTGATTGTAGAGTTGCAAATTCCGGGCTCAGTGGGCATCCCCTGTGGAGCTGCATGTTCAGAGCTCAGTGGGCATCCCCTGTGGAGCTGCATATTCAGAGCTCAGTGGGCATCCCCTGTGGAGCTGCATGTTCAGAGCTCAGTGGGCATCCCCTGTGGAGCTGCATGTTCAGAGCTCAGTGGGCATCCCCTGTGGAGCTGCATGTTCAGAGCTCAGTGGGCATCCCCTGTGGAGCTGCAGGTTCAGAGCCCAGTGGGCATCCCCGGTGGAGCTGCAGGTTCAGAGCCCAGTGGGCATCCCCGGTGGAGCTGCAGGTTCAGAGCCCAGTGGGCATCCCCGGTGGAGCTGCAGGTTCAGAGCCCAGTGGGCATCCCCGGTGGAGCTGCAGGTTCAGAGCCCAGTGGGCATCCCCGGTGGAGCTGCAGGTTCAGAGCCCAGTGGGCATCCCCGGTGGAGCTGCAGGTTCAGAGCCCAGTGGGCATCCCCGGTGGAGCTGCAGGTTCAGAGCCCAGTGGGCATCCCCGGTGGAGCTGCAGGTTCAGAGCCCAGTGGGCATCCCCGGTGGAGCTGCAGGTTCAGAGCCCAGTGGGCATCCCCGGTGGAGCTGCAGGTTCAGAGCCCAGTGGGCATCCCCGGTGGAGCTGCAGGTTCAGAGCCCAGTGGGCATCCCCGGTGGAGCTGCAGGTTCAGAGCCCAGTGGGCATCCCCGGTGGAGCTGCAGGTTCAGAGCCCAGTGGGCATCCCCGGTGGAGCTGCAGGTTCAGAGCCCAGTGGGCATCCCCGGTGGAGCTGCAGGTTCAGAGCCCAGTGGGCATCCACTGTGGAGCTGCATGTTCAGAGCTCAGTGGGCATCCCCTGTGGAGCTGCATGTTCAGAGCTCAGTGGGCATCCCCTGTGGAGCTGCATGTTCAGAGCTCAGTGGGCATCCCCGGTGGAGCTGCAGGTTCAGAGCCCAGTGGGCATCCCCGGTGGAGCTGCAGGTTCAGAGCCCAGTGGGCATCCCCGGTGGAGCTGCGGGTTCAGAGCCCAGTGGGCATCCCCGGTGGAGCTGCGGGTTCAGAGCCCAGTGGGCATCCCCGGTGGAGCTGCGGGTTCAGAGCCCAGTGGGCATCCCCGGTGGAGCTGCGGGTTCAGAGCCCAGTGGGCATCCCCGGTGGAGCTGCGGGTTCAGAGCCCAGTGGGCATCCCCGGTGGAGCTGCGGGTTCAGAGCCCAGTGGGCATCCCCGGTGGAGCTGCGGGTTCAGAGCCCAGTGGGCATCCCCGGTGGAGCTGCGGGTTCAGAGCCCAGTGGGCATCCCCGGTGGAGCTGCGGGTTCAGAGCCCAGTGGGCATCCCCGGTGGAGCTGCGGGTTCCGAGCCCAGTGGGCATCCCCGGTGGAGCTGCGGGTTCCGAGCCCAGTGGGCATCCCCGGTGGAGCTGCGGGTTCGGAGCCCAGTGGGCATCCGCTGTGGAGCTGCGGGTTCGGAGCCCAGTGGGCATCCGCTGTGGAGCTGCGGGTTCGGAGCCCAGTGGGCATCCGCTGTGGAGCTGCGGGTTCGGAGCCCAGTGGGCATCCGCTGTGGAGCTGCGGGTTCGGAGCCCAGTGGGCATCCGCTGTGGAGCTGCGGGTTCGGAGCCCAGTGGGCATCCGCTGTGGAGCTGCGGGTTCGGAATCCAGTGGGCATCCCCTGTGGAGCTGCGGGTTCAGAGCCCAGTGGGCATCCCCTGTGGAGCTGCGGGTTCAGAGCCCAGTGGGCATCCCCTGTGGAGCTGCGGGTTCAGAGCTTGGGGTTTACCCTATGGAGCATGCTTTTACCTCCTTAATTTCCCTGATTGTTCCAGCTTATGTTCCTCCGTCTTAAACACTGACATGATTGTGCAAACTGGGATTTCTGTGAGATAAGGCAGAACAAATGTTTTCTTAGGGCTTACTCACTTATACAGCATATTTACATGACCGAACAATGCATCTTCCTTGCATATTGTTTTTTTTTTGCACATGTATTTACACGCAAAAAAAAAAAACTTGCAAGAATTCCCAATTGATCTCCCGCATAAATACGCATGTATCATGCATTTTCAATGCGTATTTACGCGACCCTATTTACTTTAATGGGCAATATCAGTGTGTAATATGCACCAAAATAAGGACATGCGGCATTTTTTTTCATGCATGTAAAACATGAAGGACCCGATGTAAATCAGTGGGGTTTTAGCACCACGTATCGTGCGACTATATGCAAGTCATATGCTCTACTACCCTGTTGTACCGCCTCTAGCTTGGATACAAGATGTGATACGGGTGGGCATGGAGGCTCTAGTACTCTGTTGTACCACTTCTAGCTTGGATACAAAATGTGATATGGGCAGGCATGGAGGTTCTAGTACCCTGTTTTACCGCCTCTAGCTTGGATACAAGATGTGATACGGATAGGCATGGAGGCTCTAGTACCCTGTTGTACCGCCTCTAGCTTGGATACAAGATGTGATACGGGTGGGCATGGAGGCTCTAGTACTCTGTTGTACCACTTCTAGCTTGGATACAAAATGTGATATGGGCAGGCATGGAGGCTGTAGTACCCTGTTGTACTGCCTCTAGCTTGGATACAAGATGTGATATGGGCAGGCATGGAGGCTCTAGTACCCTGTTGTACCGCCTCTAGCTTGGATACAAGATGTGATAAAGGCAGGCATGGAGGCTCTAGTACCCTGTTGTACCTCCTCTAACTTGGATACAAGATGTGATACAGGTGGGCATGGAGGCTCTAGTACCTTGTTGTACCTCCTCTAACTTGGATACAAGATGTGATACAGGTGGGCATGGAGGCTCTAGTACCCTGTTGTACCGCCTCTAGCTTGGATACAAGATGTGATACAGGCAGGAATGGAGGCTCTAGTACCCTGTTGTACTGCCTCTAGCTTGGATACAAGATGTGATACGGGCGGGCATGGAGGCTCTAGTACCCTGTTGTACCGCCTCTTGCTTGGATACAAGATGTGATATGGGAGGGCATGGAGGCTCTAGTACCCTGTTGTACCGCCTCTTGCTTGGATACAAGATGTGATATGGGTAGACTTTGAAGAGGCCGTTTCCCCCATACAGCTATCATTGCTCGGCTGCACATCTCCCTGTTTACACATATATACGGCTGATCAGCGAGCATTTTTACGCTCGCATCCACTAGCCGATCGAACATGTGTTTGTGCGTCAACTGATCTTTTGCTCTGTTACATGGCCCAATGATCGTGCAGAAGAACTTTCCCCAAACCTCTTCCAACCAGTTCCTGGGAGCCCTGTAGATGCCACAAATGATAGTTGGAGTTCCCCTTTAAGAAGTATCTCTCCTATGTCTTGATCTCTGCAGATCTGATGACTTAACTGTGTCCATCTGCTAATCTAGCACCAGCACCCAAGTCCTAAATAGCATCATGGCTGCTCCCCGGGGACGGGGAATTAATATTTCAGCAGCGACAAGATCTCTAGAGATGATTACAGTGTACTCCAGGACAATTATTCAGGCTGCCGGTCATATCTGTGCTTCATTTTAATATGGTACAAAACATAATGATTCTCCAACTTATTTTAAAGTCCACTAAGCCTGGAGTCCGATTTAATTTATAATAATGTATGAAATTGTATGGGCGCTTATTACTAATGCCAGCGCAGTATAGGCTTCACCTCGTCCTGGCCCATCTAACTGAAGGTGTTAAACCGCTTGCCCAGGACTGAAGAAACATGGCTGCTTTCTTCCAGAAACAGCGCCACCCTTGTCCATGGCTTGTGTGCAAAATTGCATCTTAGCCCCATTTATTTCAGTAGAGCTGACCTGCAGTACCACATGCAGCCCATGCACAAGGGTGGCGCTGTTTCTGGAAGAAAGCAGCCATGTTTTTTTTATTCTAATTCTGGAAACCACTTTAAGATTGCAGTCATAGATGAAGCTCATTCACCAATTTTACCATTCCTTGTGCTTCGCCGATCTGATGGGAACCTATATAGCACTGTTCATCCTGAGCTTCCTGGTTCATGAACAGAATGTGGAAATTACAGAACTGCCAGATATTCAGGGATATCCGTATAAAAAGTCTAGACCTGGTAAAGGGGTGATCCCACCGCAGCAAGATTTCCCCAGTCCACAGAATAGAGTTTTTAACTTTCTGATTTGTGGGGGGGGGGGGCTGACCGCTGGGACCCGCATGATCCCAAAAATGGAGCAGTGACTTCCTGAAGTGTGGGCAACAGAAGACTCGCCTTTAACATGCTATTGAAAAGCGCTTTTTCCTCTACACGAGCGGAAATCAATTGCAATTTTCCAGTCGCAAAGGTAAAATCGCAGCATGTTCTATTTTTGCGCAAATTCAGCTCAGACAGCTACCATTTGAAGTCAACGGAAGCCGTCCGATCTGCAGCCCTTCCGCAATGACATTGCGGAAAGGTCGCAGATTCCGTGTCGGCGCTGGGCGATGATGTGGGAAAAGCAGAGGTTTAAAGAAAAAAAATCTGAACTGCGCATGTCCGATGGAGAAGATAAAAGAAAAGCGCGGATGCCGGCTGCGCACAGGGTCGGATTCCGCTGTGGGATTTCGAATGCGGAATCTGTGCAGCCGGACTAAAGCTTTTCTCATCCTGTTCTTTTTGGTTCATGAATAAAATTCCAAAGCTGCAGTGAGTACTGACACACAGCACAGTGGTAAGAGAGAGAAGGAAACTTGTATCCCCCCCCCCCTTTTCCCCCCACACACGTGCGCAGGCACTAATGACTGCCAGTTTATGTAGAGGAGTGAAATAATGCAGATTATGTGGAAGGGATTAATATGCCCTGTTACCGGCTGTCAGTGCAGCCGTCTCTGGCTGGGTCTGTGTGTTGGCATCTTCGGCTTTTGCATGCTTGGTCAGTGATGGTTGCAGCAAATATCTGGCCTGTCCTCTCGGTGATTCAGCCCTGGATATTATGTACAGTGTGAGGTGAAGACGTCTTCTCATGTATCTCTTCCTGTGATCTCTGTGTCAGCCCTCGTCATGAAACACGCAGCGGTCACAGCAAGATAAAAGGCCGGCGAAATCCCATCCACCTCCTTATTCATCCGTCGCTCGGCGGTAACCTGAAGGAACGTCGCTTTTTTTATAGTTTTCTACACTTTCTTAACTGTACATTTACACCAAAATGTCTGGACTGAAGCCCCTCCAACATCGGTGGCTGCATAAGACAAAGCCCCCTGGTGCGAGCACCGAGTCATGACGGACTCCCTGGGTGACGTCACATTGTGACGTTTTCTTGGCAGACTGTTTTTCCGGAGTGGTTTGCCGTTGTCTTCCCCAGTCATCTTTTTACTCCCGACCTCGGAAGGATGGGTCAACCTTGAGTCGGCTACTTGAACCACACGGGATTGAACCTGCAACCTTCAGGTCATGAGCGACAGCTGCCCTAACACTCTGCGCCACACGGGGGTCTTAAACTAGCATCTAATCTGTAGTTACACTCCATTCTGACCTATAAAGAGGCCCTCTTGCGTTGGAGGACTCGGCACGTCCATGCGTTACATGCACAGCCCATTGACTTCAATATAAACTATGTAACGCTTCATTTCACCAGTGGGGGCATTGCAGGGAAAATCAAGCACCTGCTGACAGCTTCTTTCACAAATTAAAGGGCCACTCCGGTAAAAACACATTTTCCATCTCTGCCTCTCGCCTGTCACAACCTGGAGGTCGCCTTTGTGTATTTTAGCCATTTCCATGCCTGTCTGATGCTTATCAGGCACCAACTTGAGAGTCAACTTTATCGCTGGAACGAGCAAAGAATGTCAGAGTCAGATAAATCTTTGCTCGCTAAATCGTTCAGTGAATGAGAACGATCAGTATTGAAACGGAATGATTAGCGAATGAGCCAACCATGATTTTCATGCTTGCGTGAAATGAACCATAAACGAGCAAATTAGCGCTCACCGCTCGATCGTGTTATTCACACTGAACAGTTATTGTTAGTTTTTGCCCATTTTAAACTATTTTCTTTAAGTAGTGTTGTTCCGTGTAAAAGGGCCTTAAGATTTTTTTTTCACTTCCACTTTCAATCAATCCCATGATGCATCAGCACAGTACAGTATAAGCTGAGGCTATACTATTTTTGCCTGCAGGGGAGGACAGTCAATTATTTTTACCTTCTATATTAACCTATATGAGCTACAGACCATAAGTATACAATCAGGAGGATGAGCTGTGATCTCCTCTATTATACCTGTGTGATCATCATCAGTAATGTGATAGGAGTGACTGTATCTCCCTCAGTCACTTCTATCACTCAGACTGAGAAATTGACTAGAAAATTAATCCATAACCCTCAAGTAGATCTGTGCTGGTCAGAACTGAGATCACATGACCATCAGAAGAAACTTCCGACCTCTTTTTTTTTTTTTTTTTTTTTCCCTCAAGGTGCTCTCTTTTAAGGAGTGATGTTATCACTCCCGACCCGCATCACAGGCCTCTCACTAGCCAAGACAGAATCCTACTGCACACTGATGAGGGGCAAAAACCTCGAAACAGCTGTCTGTGCATGGATTGGGAATTGAAAACCAAGGCAGAATCCATACACAAAGACCTGTATAAAGGGTTGGACATTGATTTGCAGGAATGTTGCCTTCCAATAGGTGGCGCTGCAGAAGTGTTTTTCCATCTTACTTATTTGCATTTAGAAATAACTAACCAAGGTAAGACCAGCTCACTTATATGTACTGGGGGATATCTACATGTTGTACCACAATTTAAATTTAGTCCCTATCCACAGGATAGGGGACGACTTTATGATCAGTGTGGGTCCGTCTGCTGGGATCCCCAGCAATCTCAAGAACGGGAGTCCCAATAGTCCCCGCATCAATGAAGCAATGGTTACACATGCAGCCACTCCATTTATTTCACCGAGACTGTCAGGACGGGTATTATTTTTCCTTAGGAAGAGCACATAGTAGATGAGTGAGGAGACTTATAAGGCCATGCATGCTCCTCTGGGAATTATGCAAATGGAACAATGTCTCTACAGCGCCACCTATTTGAAGGCAACATTTCTACAAGTCAATGACTGGGCATAAAAACCAAATCCGGAGTCTTCTCCAGAAGCAAACGATAACCCTATACAGACAGACTGTTTTTCAGGGTGTTTGCCCCTCATCATTGTGCAGTAGGTTTCTGGCCTGGCTAGTGAGAGGCGTTAAGCCCCATTTAGACACAACGATTATAGCTCAAAATTTGCTCAAAAGTCGTCTTTTGAGTGATAATCTTTGTGTCTAAGTGTGCCCATCTTTCAGTTTTCTGCCGAACTACGGTGTTCAGTTCTGCTTGAAAACCCTCATTTAGCAGAACAGCTGATAAGCAGGACCGCATGCTGTGTTCTGCCCAGGGAGAGCTAATAACATTGTTGGACCGCAGGCTGTGTCTGCTGTCCATGGTGCTGAATTCTCTAAGGGGAGCCTGTGGCTGAACAATACAGCTAATTACAGAGCTCAGACCTCTTGCTGAGTTCTGTAACCGCTCCTAGAAGCTCATCTGCATGCAAATGAGGCTGATAGGCACTAATTAGTGCTTATTAGTACTTTTATGCAAAATGATCACTGATCTTTCAATCTTTTGAAAGATATCTGTGTGTGTAAATGGACCTTTATACAGTAAGTCTCCTCACACCTTCTACGTGGTCTCCTTAGCCAAGGCCTCTCACTAGCCAAGCCAATAACCGACTTCACACTGATCAGGGGCAATCACCCTGAAACGGTCTGTACAGGGTTATCTTTTCTTTCTGGAGAAGACTCTGAATTTGGTTTAAGTTCACAGTCATTGTTACAAGGCTTGTTAAAAGGTTGGAATACCGCCTTCAACTAGGTGGCGCTGTGGAGCCATTATTCCAGCTTCTGATTTACAATGATAGTGTCATAAATTGGTGGGTATAAGTGCTTGGCAATCTTCAGTGTGGTAATGCGCATGTGAAGTGACCGCTTCATTCATGCAGAGACCATTGGGATGCCTGTTTAGAAGACCGGTGAGGGTCCTAGTTGTTGGATCCCAACCAATCCTAAAGTTATAAACTTTATATATTGGTACAACCTCCTTTACCCCTTCGAGGGCACAGCCATTTTTTTTTTCATTTTTCTCCTGACCACTTAAAAAAAACAAAACTAAATCACAACTTTTTTATTTTTCCATAAACACAGCCGTATGAGGGCTTTTTTTTTTGTGGGACGAGTTAGGCCTAATGCCCACAGCCGTGACAGACTCCGCAAGTGGAATACCGCAGCGGAACCCGTCACGAGCCCCCCCCCCCCCCCAGAGACCCCATACTTCCAGATCCGCTCCCCCACGTCCCGCATGACGCTCCGGCACGCATGCGCAGTAGATCGCATGACGCGCCGGCAGCGTCATATGTCGCGGACAGCGGTAGGCGGGGAAGCGTGACGGACTGCTTCCATTGACTGCAATGGAAGCCGTCCGCGCGTATGCCTGCAGCAAATAGAACATGCCGCGGGTGAGTACGGGAGAATTCACAGGGCGGAATTCCACACCGTGAGCATTGCGCTATTAGGTTCAATAGGACCTAATAACTGCGGGGCAGTTATACGGGGCGGAAATCCATCTGTGGGAATTAACCCTTATACTTATCAAGGGTACCATTTAATGTACCATGTAATATACTGAAAAACTTCAAAAAAAAAATTCTAAGTGGGGTGAAATGGAAAAAAAAAAACAATCGTGCTATTTTTGGGTCTGGTTTGTGTTTTTATGGCTTTCAAAATGTGGCAAAAATAACCCTTTATTCTGCGAGTCAGTACGATTATGGCAAAACCAAAGAGGCCTCGTGTGGCGCAGAGTGTTGTGGCAGCAGAATGCAGTCCTGAGCTCTCGCTCACGGCCTGAAGGTTGCGAGTCCAATCCCCACATGGTTCAGGTAGCCGGCTCAAGGTTGACTCAGCTTACCCTCCTTCCAAGGTCGGTCAAATGAGTACCCACCTTGCTTGGTGGTAACAGATAAATTACCTGAAAGCGCTGCGGAATAAGTTGGTGCTACACAAATAACAAGTCCCATATACTTTTTTTTTGTACTACTTTTAGACTTCGCTTTTTGTCACCATCTTTTAACCACCATGCCTTTTTTTTAAACTTTTCCCATCGATGGGAATTAAATATTTAACTTTTTTTTTTTCAAAGCCTCCATAGGTGAAAAATCACTAGTTCAATATAATGCAATATTTCAAAAGGCTGAGGACCCCTACTGCTCACTAGTACAAGAGTCCCGAGTCAGCAGTTCCTCCTTGCTCTCGTAGGTGGAGTTTCAATGAAGCGGCATTATGTAGACATGTGAACCCCTACTCGCTGTGCTGACCGAGCTGTCAGGAAAGTGGGGTAGTCAAATTCCCAGGTGCTACCCTACAGCAGAGAGGCAGTGCCAATTTACCATTGATAACGGACTGACGGAGGTGTAAGTGGCTTCCCTAAAAGGTTAAATGGCTGCTATGGTGATGGACTAGGAGTTGCGCCAAATTTAATACGTGCACCAAAAATTGTGCCGAACTGCACTATAGTGGTACTGAACATGTCCAGATGATGCTCAATGATTGGCTGATATTTTGGATATAAAAGGGAATGGCTGCTGCGCCACAGGCAGAGCGCAGTATACGCTATTGTCAGCTAGAGGTGCTACTGGTGAAACTTTTAGTAGGAGTACTAGTCTGCAGAGCAACTTTTGCCAGCAGGTGGCAAACGCAGAAGGACGCATCATTATAGTGCAGGGAGCACAGCATATGAGAGAGAGGCAGAGGAAGCTGCGTTGAGTCTATCGTGGATGCTATGGAGTAAGGTGTAATGGTCTGTAGAGAGGACGGAAGTTGCAAGTGTTGCTTCAAGAGGCTTTGATATTTTCAGACTGAGCAGGCAGAGACTAACTGGGGAGTACATCTGTACAGCGACATACTGTAAGTGAGGCTAGCCTCAAGCCTAACATTAGGTATGCACACCGCCAGAGATGAAAATAGGTAATCCACAGGTGTATGGGATAGTTGGGTGTTCTACAAAGTGATTGAGATTGTTACGCTTACTGATTGAGCTACACAGATAGGAATTTGAGACATCAGTTCTACGTTCTTGAATGGGATTCTCTATATACTGTGTTGATCCGAATGGAGTGTTAATTCTAGCATACAGGACTGTGTGACGTGCATTTATTTCCCTGTATATTGAGCCTGATTGCTACTTGCTATTCTTACTGTTATTGCTGTTAATTCATATTGTATCCCAAGTAGCCCTAACCAAGGAATTAGTTAACCATAGCTAGTGTGAAGTAGCTAGTGTGAAGTAACTCGTATACGGCAAGAGTTTAGTTGCTTGTTTATCTCTATACTGTTGTTCACCTACATTATTGTGTTCTTAAATAAACATTGGCTGATTTTTGTAACTCCATCATCTGCAACATATCCAGGAACCTGTGTAACATACATTAACCGTGACAGAGGTACCAAGAGGAAGGGAATAGTCAGCTTTGTCCTGATTGCATTCCTACTCTTTCATATACTCCTATAATTCCGTTAGTCAAAATACTACCGACCACCTGTCCGTCTGTGAGTGAGTTACATTCTCGGTCCCTGATCACATGACAGAGACGTCCTCACAGGTCCTTCATCCCGAGTGAGTGAGTGAGTTACATGATCCACCCCTGATCACATGATGGTGATGTCATCACAGGTCCAGTAAGCACACAGCTGCTGTCCAGCAAGGTGCTTATTAGTATTCCATAGAAACTGAGGCCGTGGGGGTTTGTAGGCGATGTAGTCCACCCCTAATCTGTACAGGAATGAAGGACCTGGGATGAAATCACCGTCGTGATCAGGGGTGGAGCATGTAACTCACTCGGAATCAAGGACCTGTGATGACCTCACAGTCATGAAATTAGGGGGTGGAGTATGACGGTGAAGTCATCACAGATCCTTCATCCCAAGTGCTGTGCTGCTTGTGATCCCTGTTGTATGGGATGAAGAATGCATGTGATGAAGAATGCATGTAACAGAGCTGTATGTGATGTACATGTGTGTGACGTGCATGTAGCAGAGCTGTGTAATTTCCTAAAAATCACTAGTAGATACATAATAGGGAATTGCTATATGAGCCACAACTGGAGATCTCTATGGAAACCCTTTGACATTAGGTCCATGTAAATGGTCCCAGGGTAGCCTAGGGGAACGCATGATGCTGTAATAATTGACCGTTTTGGGCACATCACCCCCCATCCCATTTAATGTTATTTTTGTGATCCACATAGACGGCTACGCCACTGCTTGTGATCGCGTACCATATGCGTTTACTTTGTGAATTGGAATGAGACGTGTCTCCTGACCCGAACACTTCTTCACACGACTAAATCCCGCGCCTTCTGCACAGGAATCTTTTTTTAGGTTGATTATAAATAGACTGATGTAAAGGTTTGTGGAGCATATGTTCTAATCTGAGGAACAGTCCGGGAGAATCAAACAATGGGGTCTCTGTACAGATCTTAGAGGGGAATTACTGCATATTTATTATTGGACTTTGTCAGTTTCTTAACCCTTAACCCCTTCAGTTCCCCATTATTTTTGTTAGGGCTCGTTCACATCTGCATTAGGGCACAATTTTGGCTTTCTGTCTCTGTTCCGTTTTTGGAGCAGAGAAACGGAACTAAAATAGGAGTTAAACGCTTCCGTTTTTTCCCATTGATTTCGATAGGTTGTCAAAAAAACGGAAAGCTTTCAATTTGCTTCCGTTCCATTAGGATTTTATATTTTTAATAGGACTTCAAACTGCGCTATTTGTTCATTAGAAAAATGGAAATCTAGAGGAATAGAGGCGAAAGCGGGAAGAGAACAGGAAGTGAGAGCGTAAGCCAAGCAAGAGACGGATGTGGGCGAAACAGCAGTTGTCCTCTAGAGGTAGGAAAACAAAAAGAAGTTCACCTATGATAAGATCTCTGTACCCGTCCACATCACCAAGCACTTTTCCTAATCAGCCCATTCCGCCCAGTCGCAGCTCCATCTGACCATAATCCAAAAATAAATAAGGTACCTGGCTGTCTTGAGAAAACATGTCTTGCTTTATTAAAGATCGTGCCATAAAATACAGGAGTTCACAGAGTCCGCGTTTCAAACCCTTAAACTGGTTCTTGTTCACAAGGGTTTGAAACGCGTACCCTGTGAACTCCTGTATTTTATGGCACCATCTTTAACCCTTTCCAATCCACTGTCTGACCTCTGAAGACCTTATGATTTAAGGCTGTACAGCTCCGATGTTGGAAGACATCCGTCAGGGTATTCTTACTGTATATTGCCAGCCTCTCTGCTGTCGGAGCCTATCCAACGTGTCACCTCATGCAGTACTGCCTTTAGCCAGCAGATAGCGCCGTTGTATAATGGCAGAAAAAGAGTAAGCCCCCTAGGAAAACCAGGATATAAGTTGGATTGGGAAGCGTTAATAAAGCAAGACACGTTTTTTCTCAGGACAGCCAAGTACCTTATTTATTTTTGGTTGTCCTCTAGATTTTGGTATTCCCGTTAACGAATTTCATGTAGGAACCGTTAGACCAGACTGTGAAGTGGATAGCTCGGCTAACTAAAACTGGTTCCTCCATTTCTCTCCTGATTCCCGTTATCTCATAACAAGGAGCTCAAACTATGACTTTTAAAAAATTTTTGTATGTTAAAAATAAATAAATTTCTACTGCAAAGAAATGGCTTTTCCTGTGGGCTTCGTGACCCGCAGACCCTCCGGTGCCCTCTGAGCTACCAGGCCTCATTCAGCATGCAGCCCTCTCTGAAACCAGTTTTGCCAGAACCTGGCCTTGAATCCTTAATGACCCCTCTAGAGGAAAAAAAAAGGTAAAAGAGGCTATGACTTGCCCTGAGTCGTCCTCTGAGCCTCTGACTTCCCCGGCCAGTTACAGTAACATGTAGTTCCATATGACTGCTTGGCCAATGATAGGCTTCACTGGTCAAATGCTATTCATGGCAGCATTTCCACTAAAGTCAGTAATTGGCATAGCGATCCTGGGCACAAGAATGGCCCTTTACTGCAGCCACTACTTCTGGGATCAGAGCAGCGAGTACCACGCCTCCTGAATTGGATGGGGTCGGAGGTCATTAAGGAGCCAAGTACGGCTTATTTTTTATTTTTAGTACATTTTCAGCCCATTTTGATGTTTTTTCAGTCTCCAAAAAACCCTTTTTAATTACCAAGCAATGCCCGTGTACCCAGGGCGGCCGTATCATAGACCTAGTCGGTCAATCAGTACATATAAGTTGCATATAAGATCACTTTTTAGTCTTCTCGCCTTGTATCATGCAGATCTTCCTACTACAAAGTACAAATTGTAGAATTCTCAGCAAATTACAAGAAAAGAAGCTTAAACTCTTCCGAGTGCGGAGAACTAATTATGTGTGTCAGATATGCTGCACAGTGGGTGGCATAGCGGTTAGTATCATTCGCCTTGTGGTTGTGAGGCCATATGTTAGATTCCGGCCAGGGCGCCATCTGCAAGGAGTTAGGATTTCTTCTTGTGTTTAGAACAGTTTCCTCCTATTTTCTTGGGTTAATAGTGTTCTCACGTTTGCGTTTTCTCTGCGTTGGCGACGATTGTTAGTTTTTATCTATGTTTTATATATTTCTTTACGGTGGCGGTCTATCCAAGTGTGAATCTTATAGAGTTATTCGGTCTCTCTGAGCCCTCATCGCATTGTGCCGCCTCCTTCCAGCAGGTGATTGCATGTATGTGCATCAAGGACCATATTGTTTAACCCTTGGTCATTAACACACCTGCTTCTAGGTCACATTCTGTAGTTCTGGTATTCCCACTTTACTCTGGTTTTACGACAGTAAAAATGACATGTTTTCTTTATTTTATGAGTGAGTACAATTACTGCAATATCAAATGTATACAGCTTATTTTATATAGTAATAATTAAAAAAAAACCAAACCTATTAGTGCCAAGGAGGTTTACTCTCTTCTGGATGGCCAACCTCCAATGTTAGGAAATGGGCACCACATGTGAAGAAAGGCTCCAGCAGACTTGAATTTCTTATGAATCTTGCACCTGACAGTATTTATTTCACCACCGCAATTGTGTACAGCATACAACAGTCCCGGGTTCGTAACCTACTGGGTCCCTGTCACTAACTCCCACCTGGGGTGTCTAGAGGGCATCCTCCTCTTTCAGACTGGGTGACAGATCTCGCACTGGTCCACACAGTACCTCAGGCTAGTAGCCTTTCAGCTCTACTGAGCTATCACTTTTCCCACCTTGAGTCTGGCAGGAACTGGCCCTTTTGTATTGCTTCCTGCCACACCCACAGATGTTAACCCTCTCTCACTAGTACCTGAAGGTCTGTCTGCAGCCCCCTACAGGCCCTTCTATGTACTGCAGTTCCCCTATTTATAAAAATATAATCTCTTTTGTAGGAAAAAATAATTGCTTATTGCCTCTGCATTTTGACATCCATAACTTTTTTATTGTTCCGGTCGTGGGACTGTCTGAGGGCTGTAGTTTTGTATTGGTACCAAATTGGGTAAAATATGACTTCGCTTTTATTCATTTTTTTTTCTTGTAGACTGAATGACCAAAAAAAGCGCAATTCTGCCATTGCATTTTTTTTCTGACCATGCAGAATTAATAATGTGAGGTTTTAATGTATTGGACCTTTATGGATACTACAGCAATACCAATTTTTACTTTTTATATGTGACAAATGGGAAGATCTTGTTTTTCAAGTTTTTATCATTCAAAATATGTATTTTAGTTATTTTACTTGACCCCATAGGGGACATGAACTTGTGATCGTTTGATCGCATATACAGTATAATACAATACTATGGTATTGCATTATGCTGTTTTATACCAGTCTGCCTATTAAAGTCATGCCACAGGCACATCCCTAATAGGCAAACAAGCATGGCAGCCCTCGGGGCCTCCTGAAGGCTCGAGGCTGCCATGACATCCCATCGGCACAGCGATCTTATCGTGGAGGGGTTGTGGGGGGGGGGGCGTTGTCGACATTTAAACAGCGATCGATCGGGACATTTAAATGCCGCTGTGGGAAGTGAGCGTTTTCTAATCTCGTACCACGTTTCAGCAAGACTGCATTGCTAGCATTTTGTCAGTGATCTGCTGTGCCCTTATTCCCAGCTTTCAGAAAGTTAAGATATTTCTGCAGGTTTAAACAACAGGACATTTACTTATGCAAATGTCTTCCATCTGGCGGGCTTATAATTGACATTGATTGGTTACACCAGCTCTGTGTCCATGAATATGCAGATGCCTCATTTTTACAGAGCCGTATTTTATTTTTATCGATAAATAAAAGGAGTTTATTGCACCTAAAATTAGATAGATAACAGGCCGGATGTTTTATGACGGGGCTCCGGGATGTGCCCAAACCTTGTATCCTACGCACACACTTTGGGGATTGAGTTCTATTAATATCTGTAGTTGGAATATCCTGCGATATACTTGTCCAGTGCAGAATGTCTTATTGATATCAGAGTTGAGGGGACAGGGCATACTTACTTTGCCCTAGTGATGCCCCTTGGGGGGCATTTAGTGGGTGCAGATGGGCCCAATAGTTCAGCTGTGATAATCCTTGTACAGAGTAACTTTATACTTTTTGGACACTGTTTACTCAGGAAAACCTCTCTATTATAGCTCTATTGATTGGTCAATAATGTCCATCACGGTAATTTCTACACTATCCCACCAAAAGTATTTGGACCCCCTATCAGTAGAATGGATTGTGTCTTATTAGCATGTTGTGTGTCCTAAATAGAGATGAGCGAGTATACTCGCTAAGGCACATTACTCGAGCAAGTAGTGCCTTAGCCGAGTATATCCCCGCTCGTCTCTAAAGATTCGAGGGCCGGCGGGGAGTGGCAGGGGAGGAACGGAGGGGAGATCTCTCTCTCCCTCTTTCGCCCCCGCTCCCCGCCACAACTCACCTGTCACCCGCGCCGGCCCCCGAATCTTTAGAGACGAGCTGGGAGATACTCAGTTAAGGCATTACTCGCTCGAGTAATGTGCCTTAGCGAGTATACTCGCTCATCTCTAGTCCTAAACCATGCTACATAAGATGCAGAACCCTAGAGGTGTCAGCCATAGTTTGTGATGGGAACTACACGCTATTGCATTAGACTATCTACAATGGAACAAGGAGCGTCCTCATTGGACAGTTGAGCAATGGAAGAACGTTCTATGGAGTGATGAATCGCACTATACTATCTTCACATCAGATGGGGGTACCTGGCTGTGAAGGAGCCTGGGGAACACCTTTCGACTGAATGTGTTGTGCCAACAGGTAAGTACGGCAGAGGCTCCATTATGGGCTGGGGATGTTTTATATGGCATGGTCTTGGTGCGTTAGTTGTAGTGACAAGAACCATGAAAACTGAAGTGTACCCGGATATTCTAGAAAATAATGTGCTGATGTAGTGGCCCAGTACAACTGGGCCCCTCTATAATTGTTTGCATGCATTTGTCTTGTCAGTGTCTTCTGAGTTGCAAGAATGGTGTGTAATGCCTAGCTACAGCACTGAAAGATTTAACTGTCTGTATGTGAGCTGACTGTCTGGAAAATGTATCTGTTTGTTTGTCATGTGACCTTGTGAGATATATGTGCTTGCAAGGCGTGTGCAAGGGTCTTCTGTTCTGAGTTCTGAGAGTGTTCTGGACCTGCAGCAGAGAGGTCTTCAGGAGTTCCACACAGGTACCTTCAACCTGTGTGGTTCAGAATGGAAGAGGCAGGGAGAATGGCCTACTGACTGTCGGAGACTACTACCCCCAAGAGTTCGGCAGCATGAACCCGACCGTGGGCATGGCCTGGTAGAGATTAGGAGAGAGAAGAAAGTGTAGTACTGGGCTAGGACCTACAGATAACTGTGGCTGTGGTTTCTCCTGACGTCCCATGAGTTATCCCTGTCACACCGCCTGTCTAGGAAACTGCTAAACTGTATTTGCTGCTAAAGTTGAGTAAAACTACCGGTCACAGGTCCGTTTCTGAAGGTTGTGTCTTAAAAAGTCCCCGTGTGTGTGTGAATTTACTTCGGCAACCAGGAATCAGCCCCCACCTCCCCACGGAAGCTGCGCCAGAGAGGATTTACTCCACCATCTAGGAATTCCCCGCTGCAGAAGAAACCGTGGCATCACCCGTGCCAAAAGAGACTGTAAGGTGATCCAATATTGGGTTTCCCCGTTTATTAACCTGCCCTTGGACGTGTCACCAGTTACCCTCCGGGTGGGAGAAAGTAGAGCCACCGCGACAAGGCCCAAACTCTAACCCACTGTCTCCTAGACCGTGGCCCGCTTCTCTGACGCTGCACTGACAACAATGTGATAATACTCTGGGAATGGTCGGCCATACTTCCAACAAGACTATGTGCCTTGTCACAAATCCAATGCTGTTTTACGTTGGTTTGAGGTTAAGGATGTTCTACAATTGGATCTGAACCTACTGAACCTCTCTGGGACAAACTGGAATGTTTGGTCAGGAAATATATGGGCAATGTTCATCTTCTTTGAGAGAACTTGTGAGATGTATGCAGAATGAATGGAGGGAAATACTAGTGTATCAGTCGTCAGTAGAAAGAATGCCACAGAGATTATCCGATGTCATTAGGACCAAAGGAGCCCAACTCAGTATTAACATATGGAAATAAATACTACTTGGGATTCTTGCTCAGGTGTCCAATTATTTTTGGTACGATAGTGTATTTCTTATGATGACTGAGAAACTTTTTCTTCAGTCCTTCAAGCACAGAGAATGAGGACAAAAGGCTCCCTTTGAAACTCTCTTCTCCTGCCAACATGTTCTTTCATCACTCTCTTTAGGGAGTTAGTCAGTGAATAGACACCTGATGTATTGTGACGTTGACTTTAGACTTTCACCACAATGGCATACTGCATATATTTGCCTTTGTACATTAGAGAACTATTACTCAGTCTGCCTGGTAGAGTGAATGGAAACTGTGCCTGCAATACCATGCTGGACCTCTACAAAGTGTACAGAGCTGACTGCTTCCTGCATCGGACATCAAAACGGCGGCTTTATGGCTGGTAGACCCATGCCGATCGGCTATTGATAACCTTTTCTGAGGCTATGTTATCAGTCCTGTATAGCCCCTTTAAAGCAGCTCTCTGGTCCCGGGACAAAATTTTGTCCCTGGATTGGCAAAAAGGAGGCTGTATTGCCTGCTGTTGTACCTCCAACCCTCCGCTTTTGGGCCCTGTTTACAGTCATCCAAGATGACCACAGCAATCTTCTGAAACACACATACTATATGCTGTTCTCTGATTGGCCAGCTCTGAACACTTGAGCGCTGGTCAAAAGGAATGCAGATATAGTGCATTGGTACACTACCAATACATTATGCGGATTGGGTAGCCAGAAGATTGTGGCACCCATCTTGGACAACTAAAAACCGGGCCTAGAACTGGTGGACTAGAGGGGTAAGAGCACAGAAGACCAACTGCAGATAATTATATAGCAACCCCCTGGACAAAATTCTGCTTTAATGTAAACTTTCTGGGTCTCAATGCAAAATCTGTAACAGGGCCCCCCTTCCTACCACGTGTCCTCTATAATACCAGTGTGGTCTTATGTGGCAGAATGGCATTGGGGCCTCCTCAGACATCATGGCTTGTGTTTGACTAGTATCTCTAAATCCATGGCAGGTTCAAAGACGGCCAACTAAAGTAATAAATGGAATGGGTGGACTACAATACCCAGAGAGGTTACCAAAATTGGGGTTATTTACGTTTAGAAGAAAGATGGCTGAGGGGGACAATCATCTATTTATACCCAGTACTGTGAGTGTAACAAGGGGGCGCCCTCTATCTCTAGAGGAAAGGTTTCTACACAACAAGGGGGTTCTTTACTGTAAGAGCAGTGTGACTATGGAACTCTGCCTGAGGACGTGGGGAAGGCTAAAGAAGTACAAGAGGAGTCTGAACACTTTTGTTGAGCATTTCAATATTATATGTTATATCACTGATTGCTTCAGAAGGGTCGGTAATTCAGGAATTATTTTGATTGGCAAACTTGGAGTCGGGAAGGAATATTTTTCCCTAAAATGAGAAAAATTTGCTTCTACCTTTTTTTTTTTTTTTGTCTTCCTCTGAATCAACATTGGGGGGTTATAGGCTGAACTGGATGGACATATCTCATATTTCAGCTTAACATATTATGTTACTATGTGACACTCCTGGTTCATGGATAGAATGCTAGAATTCAGGGTCATATGTACTATAGTGGCAGCCAATATAGGTGTTGGGGGGCAAGACCAAGATGGTTTGGACCCCATTTATAGTGGTTGGTGAGATCCTGTACAGTAATGTTATTGGAAAATGGAATCTGGGCAGCAGGACGTCCTGCCTCAGGTGGTTATGAGTGTGGTGGTGTCCGTTAGTGTTTTTTACAATGGGCCCTTTAGTCCTCTATGTATGCCACTAACTATGGTTTGTGGAAAGCCAGATGAGAAACCTGGTGGGCGATGTTTAGCTGGTGAACTTGTGGGCCCATAGTATCCTCCATATGGGATTATTTAAAGTGACCCTCCAGTTTCGGGAGAAAATTCTTAGGACCAGAGGGGGTGAAGGTATATTACCTGCAGTTGTTGGGTCCGAAATCGTTGATTCAAAGAACATTTTCGGCTATCCCGGATGGCCCATGCAATTTTTAAACTACCTAATCCCTAGAATGTACTGGTATTGCTAGACTACTAATGTGCTACACCTATTCTCTGATTGGTCAGAGCTGCTCACATGATCAGCGCTGGCCAATCATAGAGCAGTTCACAGTGTGCATTAGTTTAAAAATTACTGCAATCATTTTGGATGGCCGAAAACCGGGCCCACAATCGGCAGATCAGAGGGGAGCAGAGAAGGACAACTGCAGGTAATACACCCCCACCCCCAACCCCACCACCACGACCACTCCCTAATACCTTTGTGAGATAGAATTTTGTCCCGGAACCAGATATCCCTTTAAAATCACCCAGGACAAGTGATAACCTAGTCGATGAGACTCCAGGAAGTGACGGACATGAAATCCCCTTCCAGTACAGGCATGCTCCGTTATTGAGGATCAAGTAAAGTTCCCTCCACAAGGACAGCAGTGAGTTAAACAGAGGCAGCTGAGGGGCTCGAGCCAAAACTGGTGAAAACCAGGTCAGCACTTTGCTTGGTTTCATGAGATGTGGGGGAGGACTGTACGGAAACTGATATGCACTATAGATGCCTTTCAGGGCCATTAAAGGAATATGTCTGATAAGGCTGCAATCACATCTGCAGGGTCCATTTGTGGTGGAAAACCTCCAAGCACATACCGTAAGTCAAATATATCCATATACTCCTATTCACCCAAAAGAGTGTCCTTTTGATCTCCGTCGGGTTGGTGTACATCATTATACCTTTTTTTCATGAGGTATGGAGTAGGGCAGTCTGCTGTGCTTTTCCATACCAAGTCGGAAGAGGTTTCGGTTCTCCTTGAAGAGAGCACCCAGAAGGTTGATGAGGAGACTTATAAGGCCATACATGCTCCTCTGGGTAATATGCAAATAAGGAAGATGGAATAATATCTCTGCAGCACCATCTATTGGATGGGCGCTGCAGAGGTATTGTTCCATCTTCCTTATTCCCATACCGACGCATACTATACTGCATGTTTTTAACATGAAAATCTATGGGCGTCGTATCTCACTGTATGATTTCTACAGTGGTATACGTAGGATTTATTTGTTTGATGTACAGCATATATCAGGAAATCCTGATATGCTTCCAATATACACTGCAAATGCAGTATGACTGCACCCTGATTAAAGGGTTTGTCCAGGATCTTTGAGATTTTTTGTGTCCTCAGGGGGTACTGGTGTACCTTGACACCACCGGATGTGGTGGGTGTACACCAGGGTTGGGCTGTTTGACAGCCAGGTGACGACCCCACTTCCACATTGGCCGTTTGCAGCGGGGGATAGAGAGCGGCAAACCAACAGGGGAGATTTCACAGCAGTGGCCAAAGAGCAGAGGCTCCTGCAGCGCCGGAGACATTCAGGCGAGATTACCAGCAGGGGATGGAGAGTGGAGGAGAAGCAGGGGAGATGCCACAGCAGCGTCCAGAGTTACAGCTGCCGGCCACCAGGAACACCGAGTCGGCATGGTTAGCGCGGCTGAGTGCACATTTCACTCACAGCGCCCTGTCCCCGCTGCCGCAGTCAGTAGTCCCCTGGCGCCGCAGTGTCTCCAGTAGCGGCGGCCGCGCTGTCAGATGGGATGCTCCTGTCCTGAGTTGTCTCGCTGTTGCCGATCCAGCTCTTGTCCTGCGGCGTCTCACAGTTGCCAATCCCCACTGTTGTCAGCTGCTGTCACACTAGTGCCCTGGTGGCGTAATATCTCCAGCATCAGCGGCACCGCTCTCACTGTCCCGCCCGGGGGGTTTGGGGGAACCTTTCTCATTTCTATGCTTAAGGGCCAGCGCAGAGTGTTCCCACCAGCCTCAGGCTCCCTTCTGCACTACTGCTTTTCTCCCTGCAGCCCCACCGCTCACAAGGTACTGCTGTATCTTGTGAGCCAATGTGAAGCTAGGGGCATGACGGGGATGTTCACTTCTGGTGACAGCTGTCAGACCCTCAGCTTCCGGTGGCGTCAAGATACACTACTACCTCCTCAGGGGTGACCTATCATTAGGATCAGCTTAAAGGGGTTCTTCGGTTGTAAACTATTGATGGCCTATACTCAGGACAGGTCATTAATGGTAGATTGGTAGCAGTCCATTTCTCAGGACCCCCATGATCTACTCTTTGCTTGGTCAGTGCACTCATGTACTGAGCAGATTTCTGCAGGAAGCAGACAGCTCTGTTCTGCAGTGGCCAGGCTTGGTATTGCAGGCCAAGTTCCCATTCATTTCAGTGGAAGTTTGGCCTGCAACACCAAGCCAGGCCACTGCAGTAAGAATGGAGCTGTCTGCTTCCTGCAGAAATTAGCTCAGTGCACAAGCACACTGGCTTTTGTGAACCGCTAATCGGCAGAGGACGTATGTGACCGACCCCAGTGATTTACTATTTATGACCTGTCCTAAGGATAGGCCACCAATAGTTTACAACTGGACAACCCCTTTAATCTCTGCACTATTGTCAATACAGAGCACAGGAAGCAGATTGAACTGTCCATAGTGCAGTGGCCCAGGTTGGTATTGCATTGCATTGAATTCAATTGGAGCTGTGCCTGCAATACCAACCTGGGCCGCTGCACTACAGACAGTGTGAACTGCTTCCTTTGCTGTCCGTACTAGCAGTGCTGGAAATCAGATGATCAGCAAGGGTCCCAAGCAGCTGACCCTCGCCGATCATCTATTGATGACCCATCCTGAGGATAGGTCACCAATAGAATAAAATCCCCAAAGCCCCGGACTTCCTCTTTAATGTATTACCTGTCTGTACCACAGTATTTGCTTTCATTCATGATCTTTGCCTAATATCTGCATAAAACCAAAGCTATATAGCATAATCGGATGAGGAGCGAAAACACAGCCGTTGCAGTCCCATGCCTTGCATTTCCCTGCACTGTTGCCCATGAACAGTCCCAATTCAATTCGGTTGCAATTTCATGACTCTTGCAGCAATACTGCCTTCTACCGATGCTGGCGCCATACTGCCATCCAGTATAGACATGTCAAGTGTTACCATATAGCCTAATGTTGACATTGTGAAACAGAAAAGGGTGCAAACTAAGCAATTCTTGGGTTGTATGAAGCTATAGGAATTAGGGTGACCAGTCATTGGAAGATTTTGTACTTTTGGTTGCTCCGTGCCGGGTAATGTAGTTTATAAGAACTGCAAGACAATTGAGAAGGAAAATGTGGCTAAGTCAGTGGAAACAGGAAGTGTGGAGATGAAAACCCCTAAAATGACTACAGGGTGAAGTACCAAACTGGGCCATGTCCTTAGGGTATGTAGATCTTCTAGTCTCCATATACAACATGAGGCAAAAAGAATGGTGCGAAAAGTAAAGCAGATTTCCTCAAAGATGAATTGACAGCCAGGAGGACACAAGAACATAGAACTCTTCAAGTTTTTAATGTACCTTACAGATGGTCGATGGGTGCACCGTTGGGGACACTGGATGACCAAAAGCCATGCCACTGCACTGCAGTGTAATTGATGACATGGGATATTTCAGTGTCAGACTCCTGAGTGTTGGGAATGGGATGCCAGGTTTCAGAAATCTATACGGGGTGGACCACGAAGCGGTCATTGCTCACCTCGGGGTTGGTGTCTTATCTAAGCCTCCAGGCTCCAAAAATAAGCTCAATCGCACAGTCCCTGATAAACTCCTCACTGAAACATGATTACACTGGTCTTTCACAACAAACCTTTAATACCATGTATCTTGTAGGGAATCGGAGATGTAAGATACGGGTCTCTCGAAATCTGGTGGCTGTGTCACCCCTGTGCCTCGATGGTTCCAGAATGGCCATAGTCATCTTCTCGGTACTAAGGAATCGGAGGCTACGCCGCGTATGAGAAACTGGTCCGGCTCCTTCAGCTCGTCTCTAAAGATTGCAGCCTGAGATGCACGTCTGCTCCAAGGAGACACTCGCTCGAGACTGCACACGCAGCGATAAAACCGCTGCCCTTTCAACACCTCCGCCTTTAGTGAGATCAGACCCTTGCAGCTCCGGTTTCCACTTCACAACACATGGGGGCACAAAACTTAGACAACAGCTACAAACTTTAATAAAAACTTACAGAATATATCACGGCGTACATCGCCCTCTTACACAAGCACACGTCTAGGAAGAACCGTGTAGTGTCCCAGAACGTCATCCTGGTCCCTTCCGTAATTGTCATATAGGTCTGTCTTATATGGATGCACTGTGCAAAACTGTCATGTCTATTTTCTGTATGTGTGTTGCACAGCTGCAGCGTCTGCAGGGTTAACGCCCTTAAAATCATTGCCTGTGAGCTCTGCTGCATGTTCAATGTATCTATCTTGCAGTGTCATGTGACGTGGTGTGGATGAATCTATAAGTATGAGTGATTGGGTTCCAGAAAGGAGTTGAGTTTGGAGATTCAGCTTGTCTGCGGAGGAGTACCCATCTACCATCTGAGGGTTGCTACCACAGAGGCGCATGAGGGCACCATCAGCCCTTGTGTCGCTGAAGATGGAGGAGAAGGAAAGACTACCCAACTGTATGTGAAGCGCATGAGAGTGAGTGAGCCTAAATGTTTCTTCCCCGAAAGTCCTATTCCAAGAGAGCTATTGTAAGTATCTCCTCCTTCTAGTGACTATACGTTTTCTATGACAAGATCAGTGCAGAAGTCTACCAAACCTCTGAAAATAATACTAAGTCTGTTTGATTCCTAAGCGGCCATCTGAAGTCTGGATAACCGTATAGTGGTACACCTTTACCTGACACCCACACGTGCTGAAGTCTATGAGAGCGGGGTGATAATTACTGCCATTCTGTGGCCATTGACTTTCATGTCAAGTTGTTTACAGTGCAGGTAAATCAGTATTATTTAAAGTCTGCCTGCTGAAGTTTGTTGTACCATGTTTAAAAGTCACTAGTAACGTTTTACCGGGCCTCTACCTTTCCTGAGGACCCGAGGTCCTATACACTTGTCCAGCGTTATTAATCCACCGTGTATGAATGCCGATGTGTGAAACGGTGGCGTCACGAACTGACAACTACTACCCCCTCATCCTGAGGACTACTGACCCTATCCTATCCTGCGGTAACTCCTTCCGGGACTAGTTGGTAAGTGCCACCATGACAGGTCCACGCACTACACCCTCCCAACTCCAGCCGTATGTTCTGATAGAGAGCCACATCCTTTCCTCGGGTAACTCCCTTCGGGAATGTTGCAACAGGACTACTGACTTGACATCTGCCATGTCACCATCGGAGCCGGAATGGAACATCTGTAAGGTGCATTAAGTACTTGAAGAGTTCTTCCCTCTTTTCATGTCATTCTGGCCGTTGTATGTCAATGCACGTATGAAGAAATGAGCTTTACTCTTGCACGATTCTTTTTGGATCACTCTGTAAATTACCCATTGATGATGCATGCTACGGCAGTGAAAGTGGGGATTTCCTACTACTCCTCCCCTCCCTTTCATCTCCAGTATCACAATACTTCTTAAGAAGCTGATGGGGAAGCACCACTTATCCTTGAATGTGCTGCGGCCTTGGATGATTCTCAGATAATTCTTGGGATAGAAGGATTGCAGGTGGCCATACATGGGAAGCAGCTTCACTGAGCAGAAGGTGAAGCATCCACCTGTCCTACAATGTGCTTAAAGCAACCCTTTGGAGCCAGTCAAACCAAGATGCCTGCACTACTTCTCAATTTGATGCGCATTGAGCGTTGATAGTGCATCGATAACCTAAAAACTTACACATTGCTGATTGGCTAGTGTTGCTCAATTGAGCATCAGGTAGTCAGAGAAGCTGTGTGGCCATCTCGGTTGGTTTGTGAATGGAGGATCACTTTAATTTATATAGAAAGGAAGGGAGAAATATTACCAAAGGTGGCTCTCTTATTACATGGCCTGTCCTGGTCCATAGGAGTAATCCTTCCATTTTATATTATAGGTGGTGGCCATACATGGTAGAATGTCACTGAGAGCAATGGATGTTGAAGCATCCACCTCACCTTGAGTGTGCCTGCACCTATCGTGATCTACAGATGATTCTCCCATCTTCTATGGAGAAAGACTTGCCTCTACTATGTGAAATCTGGCTTATCACCTTCTCTCCTATGGACCATAGGTCGCCAGATTTGGAAAGGCTTAAAGGGGTTGTCCAGTTGTAAACTACTGATGGTCTATCCTCAGGATAGGTCATCACTAGTAGATCTGCGGGTGTCTACCCCCTCTGATTCGGTGTTCTCTGGGCTAATGTGCTTATGCTCTGAGCTGATTTGTGCAGGAAGCAGACAGCTCCATTCCCACTGTAGTGGCTATCCTTGGTATTACAGGCCCAGGTTTAATTAACTTCAATGCCTACAATACCAAGCTGGGCCAGTGCAGTGGGAACGGGGCTGTCTGACTTCTACAAACCCTTACCAATCTACTACTGATGACCTATCCGAAGGATACAGTTTACAATTGAACATCCTCATTAAAGCACAGGTATAACAAGCATTATCCTAACCGTTCTAATGACTTGGGTTATTTCAGCATTACACCGGTCGCACACTTCAAATGGTCTTCGAAAAGCGTCGCCAGGTCCTGCTTGTACGAGAGTTGCCAGTATGCGTGCGTGTCGTGCTATAGCCATAAGACGCAGAGGTCAACAGGGTGGCCTGACCTGAAATGTATGGCGCAACTAGGGGCGTAAAGAGTTAATAGCGCCGGCTGTTAGTGACATCGACACAGTTCCGTGGAAGCCTCAAAGTACATTAGCTTTTTAACCTTGTCAGATAGAGACAAAATGGGACTGAGAAGAGCAGCGCTAATATGTACATTTAAGTCAGCCTGACCCATCACAGATAAAATATTTCTCTTTCTCTCTGCGCAAATGTAAAATTATATACTGATTGAATTCTTTTTATGGCTATTAAAATTCAGTTTTGCCCAAGGGTTTTTCCGAAGTCACAGGGATGGTGCCATTAGCATCTGGTTTTCAGCTGCAACGCTAAAACGATAATGCTAAATTGCTACAGCCACTTAGCAAGATATACGGGAGCCGCAATAAAACGAAAGCGCTTACCCCATGTAACACCTTCTACGGCATTGTTAATATGTGATTCATAGCCACGGACCGGCTTCATGTGTATTCAGCAGAAGTGAGCGCCGGCACAATGACGGGCAGCGGAGGGCAGGCGGCGGGCTTTGTTGGGGGCTTATAAAAATGCCATTTTAATGACGCTTGAAATGTGAAGAGGCTTAGAAGAAGAATACTCTACACCAAATACACTTAAAGGAAATTACATGACTTAGAAAAACACCGGACCTCCCAGGCATAACTGCATTTATACAGCCAGGCGCTCAGCGGGATTGCCAACCATCCAGAAATTCCTGGACAGTCCGTAAAAATAAGGCACTCTTTTTTTTTTTTTTTTTCTAGTGTCCGTGAAAAAAATTAATCTGATTTTTTTTTTTTTTTTTTTTGAGGCTGGTGGTACTTGAGCAGGTTATTATGACTGTAATTATCATTTTACAGCTCACAGTAAATGCTGGTAATGAGTTCATATCGGTATGTGACTTACATTTATTACTTAGAATCTTTGTCATTCATTATGGCTTCCCAATGTGTCTGTTAAAAAAAAAAAAAGTTGGCGCTCCGTGATTTTTGGATAAGTTGTCCAGGAAAAAGAAAAAAATTGAGGTTGGCAACCTTGGCAGTCAGTCTTTGGTATTCGGATTACAGACTCCTAATGCGATGAGAATGGCCTGAAGGAAGTGCGTCCGGTAAGATTAGGCTGCAACATGATGAGCCGTCTCCTCCGGTACAACAGAGTTTCTCTTAACGGACACTCCTGTAGCGCAGTGGGCGATGCCATGGGACAATTAGGCCGCCTGCACACGAACGGATTTGCATTGCAGAATCCGCAGTCGTAGTCCGCACTGCGGATCCGCAGCAAAAACTGTTCAGGGCATGTTATGGGAAATTGATTCTTCCTGCACACTAGTGAAAACTAATTGCAGTTTTTGCGAGTGGAGGGAAAATTGCAGTTTGCTCTATTTTTGTGCTGTGTCCGCATGGAAATCAATGGAAGACGTCCGAACCGCGGTACGTCCATAATTGAGATTGCGGAAAGGTTGCGTATTGCACGTCATTGCCTTGGGACGGCACGGGGAAAATAAACATTTTTTTAAAAATCTGCAGTGCACATGTCCAACGGTGGCTGGCCGTGCCCATCTACAGTACAGATGAAAAGGAAAAAGACAGGTGCGCGTGGATGCCAGCCGGGCACGGGGTTGGATTCCGCTGTGGGCTGCAGCATGCAGAATCCGACCCGTTCGTGGACAGGCAGCCTTATTCAACTATTAGATTTTGCTAATTTTGTGCTCCTTGTATGGCTTTTGAAAAATTAGTATTATATGGCGCAAATTTGTTTGCGAGTGCGATGGTCAGGATGGGTACAGAAGTGTGAGAGCCCAAAGAGCAAGCTATGGCTAATAGACAAGTGATTCCACCAGCAGAATAGTGAGTGCAGCTCTGGAGTATAATGCAGGATGTTGTAGTGGCCCACAGCTGTGGTGCACAGCTGCAGCGCTTGAAGAGTTAACCCTAATAAAATCCAAGCCTGTATGTAAATGTCACATGAATTCCACCTAACACAGAGCCACATGGAGACACCTTCAGTCTCATGTGATGAAGATGGAAATGGAGGAGAGATTTCCCATGTTGATTGTAGTCCGTATGTGAGTGGAGTGAGCCCCAGTAGTGAGAGAGCAATTGTAAAAAACTACTACTTCTGACAAGGCCAGTGCAGAGTTACTACCTCTTAATCTGATTTTCCTATACAGCTGTCCAGAGCCAGGATCACTGCGCAGAGGTACACCCTTTAACTGTCACACCCACGCATGTCCAAGTCCGGCTGGAGGTACTGCAAGAATATAATCTTTAATACATTTGAAAGTCATTTGCCTGCACTGTAAAGCCTCTGATTGAACTGCCTTGTAATAATTGTTTTCAAGTTGCCAAGTAAAAGTTTATACCGGGCCCTAACCGTTCCTAGGGACCCGTGGTACTCAAAGACTGCCTTGGTCATTTTCTATCCTAGGGGTGTCTTTGGTTGTCTACAGTTATACTCTGGCTTTGGCTGCGTTTTATCCCTCTGGGAAAGGAGCCTGGTAAGTGCCGCCAAGGCAAGCCATCACTTTACCCTTCCAGCTCCCCACGTATGTCAGGTTGCTGAGGTCTCCCTATAGGACGCTGCAATGTAACTCCTTATTAGGGTGGTTTCACACCTGCATCAAGGTTTCCACTTTTGGGGAGCAGGAAATGGGAATCCCTGAGGCTGAATGGCTCCATCCTATGACAGAACCGAACAGCGCCGAATGGACCCCATTGACTATAATGTGGTCCGTCCACTTTTTGCTCAGCTGTCCGGCTTTTAGCCAGAAGAGACAATGCTGCATTTTTTTCCGGATCTGCGAGGGAACCTTTCATCCAGAGGTTCCAACGCACATGTGAAACCACCCTTAGTAATGCGCTCTAAATACAAAGTTGCTCGACTATTTCTGTAGACCATATCTATCTGCATCTGATGTAACTTCTGTATCCCACACGAGTTATTGCCCAACTTTCCACTGAGGCAGCAAACACTCAATCCTCTTTTTCTGCCCTGCCTGGTAGATAGCCTCGGGGTTATACCTATAGGGGGTTCTCCAGAGCCATAACTGTATAAACCCTGACATTCCCTTCACATCCACCCCAACTAATGCACCAGAAGCCGTGAAGTTCGTGTTGTGTCTCTATTGTCTCAATCAATAGAAGAATATTCGAGGGCTTCCATTTCTTAGCTGAGAATTGTGGTAATGACTTTATTTCCTGGATGAATGGAAATCTCCTGCGGCTTTTGTATTCATGCCAGGAAGGAGGAAAAAAAACATTTCTGTTGTTCTTCATGTAAAATTTCCTTTGTTTTGAGGTAAGGGGATCAATGAGACGGCTGTATGTCAGAGAGCGCGTCTGAGCCGGCAGAATTTATTAGGGATCATAAAATATACACAGATTTTTCCCTCTCTGCATCTCTTAAATTTGACGGGATTTATAAAGTCGGGACTTAACCTCACAAGTCGTAAACTCCGGCATAAGTGAAGATAAAATTAGCTAATGAAATCGACCCCTCGTGGAAACCTCTTTATGGCGATTTATGTGTATTAGTTTAGGTCATGTGCTTCGGTGGGAAATTTCCAGCCTGGTGCACTCGCGCCAAATGCAGCGGTTGCAAACACAGTTCTTGTTAAATTAATGGAGTATCCACTCCTTTACGAGATTACTTTTTTAATAAATGTCTTGTAAAATCTTCTCTATGTTTTCTGTAATGAACCATTAAATCTACTAAAACATAAGTCGGCAGCTGTGGCCAGATGCTTGAGTTTTCTCCATGTTTAAAACCTAAAACGGGTGTTTCCATCTTGGTCAAACAAGGTGACCTGGTGGCCAGACTGAGCTACGCTGTGTCTGTAACTCCCGTAGAGGTCAATAAAAGCTATACAGGGTCATACAGTGAACAATATGTCCACAGTTTCCATAGATCGGCACTCTACGTTGTTTGTGTTCCTCCCATGGACATCTGCGGAAGTTAAACAGGTTGTCCAGGAGTTTTACTATGGATGATCTTCAGGATAGGTCATCAATAGTTGATCAGCTGAGGTCCATCTCTTGTGATTCCTGATGATCAGCTGTTCACCGGGTCTGCAGAAAGAGCTGGAAGCAGATCGTGCTGTCCGTACTGTAGGGGTCTTGGATGGTACTCTAGGTACAGGTTCCATTGAATACATGTGTCTAAATGGGTCCAAAGTCACCAAATGCTGGCGAGAGGTCCATTTAATTTTGTTTGCTTGTCTTCTTAATGCCCATAGACTTTAGCTGGGTGAGTCACACAGATCTTGCCATTCATTGTCCACCGGAACACCTGGCAGAAGGAGGGTCAGGGGATCCCTGTTCTTCAATAAGTGGGGTGTAGTAGGTAAGGCACCCCCTACCTATGTAGACCATTAGACTGTCATGGTAAATCCTGTGTATATATTATGAATGTCTGTGGTGGGAAACCCCTATTGTCTAGTTTAGGGAACCTTACATGGTAGGTCCAGCCGCCACAGTTAGATTTTGGGGAGCCACCCTCTATTGGCCGTTTATGGTGGTAAAACCTGAGGTAAAGTGAAACAGTGGGTAGCTGTAACTTCCATTATTTTCTATTTGCTAAATTCTATTTGAGACACCCGTTAAAGTAACCGTCAATGTTGTGCCACTCATGGTGAGATAAACATAAAGAGGATCTGATATGTATCAGTCAACGGGGCTGGTCCCATAACCTTGTAGTCATGCCCCCACTGATTCTATCGCTGCTTGTGTTTTCCTTGATATTCACATCCGAATGCCCATACAGGTTGACTTAGACCAAGCTCCCAACACTGTCAATGTATCAAGTAGGTGTTAACTTCTGCTTGAAGCTGTTGATTGGATGGGCCTAATGGGTGGTGACCAGGAGCGGGGTCCAAGATGTTGGGGCCTACCTTAGGCAGGAGAATGGCTTGATGGAATCTCCATTGGAGTTCCCAAGAGCAAGGGTGTCATGGCAGGAGCCGATGTGGATGTAGGGAACCAGAACTCGGCACATTATCGTGCTTGAACGTTTTAACATCAGAAGAATAGGAAGCACAGGATTCCGGTAGACCATAACGGTAGCGAGTCTCCGTTCCTGTAGAGCGTGCATGTTCTCACAAAGATGAGCCGCAAAGATTCTCCGCTCAAGTGCTGCCTAGGATGGGCACCAAATCGCCTGGCTCTGCCAACTGACACGGAGCCTCTTTAGGTCCTCTAACTATCATGAAGTTGGAAACGGAAAATATTATTCTCTATGGGTTTTCACGCCAAGTATAATTGTGCACGGCCTCATTAAAAAGGTAATGCCGTGCAACTGATATCCATTCAAAGGGTCGGCTGGAAATGGTTCTCATGTCGTTTTTACCTAAACTTCAGTTCTCCTCCTAGAATTACGGCAGATTAGCATTTTTGAGCTTTTAGGTTGAGGACGGAAGGGATTGAAGCTGGAGCCCAACTGAGAGATTCTGGCTGTACGCTATTATATTTTGATATTTCACATTTTATCTCGACAAACATACATATGCTGAATCCAGGCTTAGATTCTGCTCCTTCCTCGTCTGAACGGCAAATTTTTTTTTTTTTTCGAGATTTTTAGAATTCTCTCTGGGTAAAATAACCCGATTAATTAGTATAGCAATCAGGAGACCACAGAGAGACGGCACAAGACTGACTTTTGAGTACATAGACTTGATTTATAAATGCATGGCATGTGTGCGGCTTTATAGGGTAGACCGAAATGTCTTCATACACCGCCTCTCATTACACATTTTCCTGCGCTGTCTTCTGAGGACTGATTTACATAGAAGCTGAATTCTCACTAATAGAAAGTAACTTAATGTGTATTGAGGACAGCACTGTAATAGCAGCAGCTTCTCTAATGCACTGCAGCTTTCGGTCCGGAACAAGATAAAGCTGTTCCATCGTCTTGATGGTATCAAAGTGGCGGGAAACATGTAGGCGGCCAACCTGTGAGGATATCTGGATATCAAAATTAGGATGTAATTAACCCCTTCCCCACCTCGTGAAGTAAATATACGTCATGCGGTCAGGAAGGGTGTGTGGAGCTGACTTGGCAGCCAACGGCTGCTGGCTACTGTCACGTTTAGATTTAGCTCTGATCGTGGCAGTTAATGCCCCTTCAAATGCCCCATCGGCACTCCCTGCAACACGATTGGTGGTGTCGATGGGCAAGCATTGCAGTCCGGAGACTATTGAAAGTTACCAGGGCTGCCATGCATAGATGCCTATTGAGCCATGCCTGTGGCAGGGCTTCATAGGCGACATAAAAAAAAATGTTATGTGCTGCGATACTGAAGTATATAGTATAAGTGATCAAATAATCATAAGTTCAAGTCCCCTGTGCAGACTAAATTAGTAAAAAAAAAAAATGTTTAATTAAATCTTCTTTTTACAATGTCCAAAAACTTTTAGTTTAAAAAAAAAAAAAAACCTTTTCCCATAAAAATCTAAACCTTAAACTCCATATATATTTTTTGTGTCCGCCTTTAAGTAAAAGTCCAAGCTATTTAAATATCACAATGGTGAAGATTGTAAAAAAAAATAAAAATAAAATAAGGATTGCCAGAATTGTGTAATTTTTTTTTTTATCCTGGCTACCAAAAAATTGGAATAAAAAGTATTTCCCAAAATGGTACTAAAACGACACAGCCTAACTGATAAAAAAAATGTAAAAGTTACGAGTCTCAGAATATGGTGACGGAAAGCAATGTTTGTTTACAAAAGTCATATACTTTTTAAAATTAAAAAAAATATATAAATTTAAAACAAAACTGGTATTACCGTAATTATGCTGACCCATACAATCAAAGTTCATAGGTCATCGTTACTGCTTTGTGAACACTCTAAAAACTTAACCCCACCAAAAATGGCACAATTACATTTTTAATTTCTCGCCATTTACGTGTTTTAAAAGTTTTTCCATACATTATATGGTACCATTTAAAAAATACAACGCTTCCTGCAAAAAACAAGCCCTCATACGGCTATGTTAGGGGAAAAATAAAAGAAGTTATGACCCTTGGAAGGCAGGGAAGAAAAAAACAAAATAATTTTTTTTTTAAATCCTGGTCCTAGAGGGGTTAAAGCCTCATGCTTTAACAGGGCAAATCGGCTCGTGGTCTGTGACGTTCCGCTTCACATACTACTCGGGGAGGGGGGCTGGTGACCCCTCGTATACTTGGTGGATAACTCTGGTAAGCTGGATCTCGACTCATCCTTGCTGCTGAAATAACTTAAATTGAAACAGAAGAAAACAAGTCCAATGCAGAAGCCTTATCTGGGCTGCAAACAAGCTGGTGGTGAACAACTGAAACCATTCTCTAACAAGGCCTTAACAGGCCATGGTGAAAATGTCCAATTATTCCGGTGCTTGTGAAGTTGCAGAAGCACAGTCTCTGTACATCCTGGGAACTAGATTTAGTCACTTGTTGATTTCATGGATTTTTCCAACCATTGGCGATCTAGCTCACTTGTGGTAGGAAAGGGTGAGGAGACTCGAACCGACTTCTGGTGATAAGCGGTGTGAAAGAGTTGCATGCTGCTCTACACTCAGCCGGTCCTTTAAGTCGTAGCTGGTTGTCCTCTAAGGGTCAGCTTTTTCTGAAACACATACCTCTTCTCGGGCTGAACGCTTACCAGAAACTGCAACTGTCTTCCATCCGCCAACAGTTGGTCCCACCTCCCCCTGCTTCATCACCACCTTAAAGGGTCCGCACATAAATATGAATATAAGACAGTAGGCGCTAAACCCCAATCCCCCTCCTCCTCGGCATCTTTGTGTAGTGCAGTGTCCCCCAGTGGGAGAGAGTAAAGAGGCAGGCAGGCTAAGAGTTATCTCACAATCATTCAGCATTCAGATGATGAATGGTCAAGTCCTTTACAATCCAAAACTCCAGAATCCCGTCCTGAAGGTGGTGGCTGTCAGTCCTGCTGCCACCGTGCTCCGGAATATTTACAAATGGCACTTTGCACCTTTTATCCTCCTAGAAGTTAGATCCATAATATCGGTTAGGAATCTTTATCTGCTCTTCAGAAACTTCTTTAACATTACATGACCGTATAGAACGTTTGCTATACTATCCCTATCTAAGATAAACTTTATGCTAGCTACCACATTCATGATGAGGCATTACACAAAACGTGAAAAGCATATTCAAAGTCACATTTATACAATTTACATGCAGTGACTGTTCTGGGTCACTACACTTCCAGCTTTGCCATATTTTGCGCCATCACTTCATTATTCATCCTTGCGCCCTTATTGCAGGATAGTACTTTTCTACTGTTTTGTAAAGCTCCAGCACTTTCCTATATGGTGAGATAAACATCTTTTTGAGACTTCTGACGCTTTAACTTTTTTTTCTCCACCTTAACGATGGAACTTTGCAAAGTCAGCAAACTAAAAAATTTAAGCTTGTAGAGACATCAAAGCGCTTGGAATCGGTGGGTGATCAGAAGTTTTGCTAGATGAGCAGGAGGATAGCCAGGGACATACTGATGTAGAAGCCTGTACATAGGGATTCCAGAGGCAGAGGAAATTTAAGCATTTGAGAAGGCACAATGCAAGAGTGCAGGGTCATTTTATTAACTTTTTGCTGAGAAATGTACCATATATACTCAAGTATAAGCCTAGTTTTTCGGCTTGTACTCAAGTGAGGTAAAAAAAACAACAAAAAACCCGCAATACTCATCTCCCAGCCGGCATCTGTGTCCCTGGCACAATGGTTTTCCCGGCAGTGCGGCAACCTGCTTGAGAATTCTCCCCACTGTCCTCTTCCTGTTCAGCTTTGAATTCCCCCGCCGTCAGCGCTGTGTAGATAAGCGCTGTGATTGGATCGAGCGCCAGCCAATCACAGCCGGCGCTCAATCATTCACAGCCATTCAGTGGATGACATCACTAAATGGCTGTGATTTGTTTATCGCGCGCTGGCTGTGATTGGCTGCGCTCGATCCAATCACAGCGCTTACTTACACAGCGCTGATGGCGGGGGAATTCAAAGCAGAGCAGAGAGATGACAGCTGGGAGAATTCTCAAGCAGCTTGCTGCACCGCCAGGGAGGGCATCGCGTCGGGGAAACAGACGCCGGCTGGGAGGTGAGTGTTGCAATTTTTCTTTGCCTAGTATATACTCGAGTATAGCTAAGCTTATACTCGAGTCAATACGTTTTACCACTTTTTTGTGGTAAAACTTATTGACTCGGCTTATTCTCGGGTCGGCTAATACTTGAGTATATACGGTAAATTTAAAGTTTTGTTTCATCGCACAGTACTACCCTTTTCCATAATAGTCCGGATGTTTATTGAGTTTTTGTTGAGAAGCGTTTTAAGTGCTATACCTTTAAGGAGGGGATGGGTTTTGGTGAGTGTGCGTGAAGGAGTACCACCTGCTATGGGTGGGACCTAGGGCTCCAGAAAGCAGCAGTCAAGCAGAGAAAGTGCAGTGTGAGGCTAAACTTAGGAAGTAGTTAAGTAGCTCTTGGACTGAGTAAGAGAGAAAGAGTTGCCAGTCTCTGCAATATTAGCCCAGTGGGCTGTTGGAGAACCGTTGAGAGTGAGCGTAGAAGTGCATGCGGTACCAATACTACTTTCAGCCAGTGCATCACCAAGCCAAGACCTCTCCCGCAATTAAAGAAACTGTGCTCATTTACTTGCTCTGTCTTACCCTATTGGAATTCAAGGTTAAAGAACAAGTTAAACAGCAAACATGTAGTCCTTGGATGATTTGACCCAGGAGTTGCAACTCTGTTGTGTATCAGGTAGGATGTCCTACGGGCCTACCACATCCTCCCCACTGGACCCCAGTTTAGGGTGCTTCTTGTCAACCCTTCCAGAAAGCCATCCTTGGGTATAGTGATGCCCAATCTAGCTGAGAAGGCCCTCTGACTGGAAGCGTTTGAAGACCAATCCTCCGTACCTGTTCTGAACTTCATACGGCTACCCTATAAATTTCAGTTTTCTAAATACATACGCACATACATTGGGGCTTTTTTATTCTTTGAATGCCAGAAAGTTAAAGTTTTGTTGCATTCACCAAATCTGCAACTAAGAGTAGTCTATAGTCTAATATCAGTCCATTCAAGAAGAATTATAATCAGATATTGATGCGAAAGTAGTAGGTTCTAAGGAAAATTTTTAAAGAATTAAAGAGGTTTTCCAGAAGGACTAAACTATTGATGACCTATCCTCAGAGTAGGTCATCAATAGTTGATTGGCGTGGATCCACCGATAAAATGGTTGAAGAGGCCACTTGACTCTTGTGAGCACCGTGGCCTCTTCTTAGGGAAGTGACATCACATTCTTTGGTCACATGGCCTTAGAGCAGCTCAGTTTCATACAGGAGAAAGGGATTGAGTTGCAATACCAGACACAGCTGCTAGACAACATACAGGGCTGTGCCTGGCATGGACTGAAGTGACAGCGGCGCTGACCCGAGTGCTACCTCCACTTCAATCAGCTGATCGACAGGAAACTAGGGTGGCAAACCCCCACCAGTCAACTATTGATGACTTATCCTGAGGAAAATTCATCCATAGTTTACTTCCAGAAAACCTCTTTATGGTTCAAATTATAGTAGAAGAAATCTTATAAACCTGTTCTCAATCTTAGTAGGTCAAGTGAATATCTGATAACCAAACTTTTTAGGAGGAAATGTGACTTGTTTGTGTTCCTGGCCATACAATTAAATCTTGTGAACTACTGATAAAACAATTTCTTCACTTTCTACAAATTAAGGTGAGAAATGACCCTTTTAACATCATAATGATGCTCCACCAGGTTCATAGGTTGCTAATGGATATAGAATATGTTCAAGAATCTGATTCCATGTCTATGGTTGCTTGGGTAATCTGGTTTCTTCTTCCATCTTGTTGAGCCCTCTGACATTCACTTCTTGAAAAAAAGTTGTAGTGAGACCTTTAGTGCTCCATAGCCTATGATCATCTAATGCCCAATGTTGGCTTCCAAGGTTGTTTTTTTAACTACATAGGTATCTACTGGTTGATGGAAGCACTGTTGTTATTAAATGCACTTTAAAATGTTGCGTCTGTCTGAGATCCAATGGTATAACATTCCTACGAGCTCCTCAAATCGCCATTTATGGCCTAGTTTTGTGTCCTAGTCCAACCATTGGTTGAAAATTAGGTACTTTAAGTGCTTTTAGCCATCTTAAGAGCTCCTCCCTGAACAAATAGACTTTTTAAGGGGTTAAGATTTAAGGGCTTGTCTTATAATAAAGAACTATACTTACCCCTTTACCAGGAGCCAGCCCTGTAGTGGTCCTGGCATTTGTTGTGGCAGCAACTTCCCAGGAAGTCAGGTAACCACCGTAGCCAATCAGAAGCTGGAGCGTGGCACTCGGGATGTAAGCGCCAATGCCAGGAGAATGAGCAGTGATGCTACAACGTCGGGCTTCAGTGGTCACCTAACGTCTTGTGATGGCTGCTGTCAGAACAAATGCAGAGACCACAGCAGGGCTTCGATGTTGGATCTTGACGGCGGGAAATGGGTAAGTACAGCTTATTAAAGCGATATTCTCCATTAACTTTACAACCCTTTGAAGTGATTGAAATCCATCCATTTTTTTTCCTCACAGAACAGAGGTTAATGTTCTTCCTTGTGGGCCACCAAACTTCTGAAAGAGCCTTAGGAGGATAGTTGTCAAGCATTGACGTTGGTAAGATCTTTCTGTCTATGGCCTAAGGGTTAGATTAGGTTGACTCCACAACTGTATCCCATGAGTACTTTGAAGTAGTGAACAAGTGAGGGGGGAACTAGACCAAGGATTACACTGCCCTTCTCGTACAACAAATGAAAAAGATATGGGGGATCCAGCACTAGGGTGGAGACCCCATAGTTCCATATTTCTTCTCCACAGTCTCTTCTCCATTACGTCAATCATTGCGATGTTTCCTGTGATACATTGCAGTGTGCAGTTCATGAGAATGACTAAATGCCACGCGAGTACGTGTCTGGTCTACGTTCCATGCTGAGTCCATGTCACCCATGTTCATCTCCGACCATCTGCCTTCGAATGATGCTGGGCAGCAGGCACTACTTCCAAACTCATGGAGCCTAATGAGCTTAATCATGGAAGGTCTCCTATGTGTTTTTAGGAAGGGGATCCAAGCATCTCGTCTGTTCTTTGCCGATGGACCACTGGCTTTCCTGTGTTTCGCAACCTTCAGTTAACATTTACCGTAGGGGTAAACCACAAGAAATCACTCTTCTGCATTTGGTACAAGGCAATGATTGATAGTTTTATTTCATGTGTGTTTTTACCCATGACTGATCCCATGCTATAAGGCAACATCTGCTTGCAATCAAATAACAATTCCTTTTAGATAATTTTCTAGTTTCTGTCAATCTTTTTCTTACATTATCCTATTGTGTTTTGATATCTGAAGACTGGCTACCGTACAAGGGGTCAGATTAACCCGACAGATGGGCCAATGATGAGCCTAGAGATGATCTCATTATCTTTTGGGCATTACATATTTTCATTCCACAGAAAGATTTAGATGCAAAAACGTCTGTTGTAATCTAATGATAAGTGACAGATGTTATGTATTTAATGAAGGTGGCCATACATATGCAGATTGTTCACTTGTTAACAAGCAGTCTGAACAATCTGATTTTTCCCATGCTCGTAACAATTAGAACTTTTTTTATTGGAATGGGGGGTGTACTCATTTGCATACTTGGGTAAACAAGTTGCGCATATGTCTGATTTCCAGTTGGATAGCTGATTGTTTGTTTTTCTATATTTTCTATATTTTTTCTATGGTCATAGAAGTTGATCTATCGGCTGACTTTCCTCGCAAACTGCAGTATTTTAAAGCGGTTGTCTACTTTGCACAATCCATACTGTATTTGTTACAAGGGTCCACTTGAAATAAGCTGACCATCACTTTTTCTACTTTTGGGAGCCTTAAAGGGATATTCCAATAATACACTCATTGAGACAAAAATATTGCAGCAAGGAGAAGTTGTTGGAATCGGATGAAACTTTATATGTGTGAAGGTAATGATAATAGATGTATGTGCGATATTGGAGTGAAAGGATAAGGTTATTGGGTAAAAGTGTATAATTCGGAGGAGGCTCTAGTATCTTGTTGGGCCGCCTCTAGCCTGGATAGATAATGAGATACAGTCGGGCATGGAGGCACTTAGACTCCATATGTTATGCTGTGGCACAGTTGCCCACAGAGGTTGCATTGAGCCTCTAGATCCTGCATACTCCGTTGGGTGCCAAGGCTGGGATCTCAGCAGGTCTCCTAAAAACTCAATTGGCGATAAACCTGCCAACTAGACAGGCTAGGGAAGTGTCGGCAACTGTCGGAGGCATTCCTGGGAAGCCCTTGCTGTGTGTGGGCGAGCATTATCCTGCTGGAAAATGCCTGTGGGAAACCACCATGAGAGGCAACAGATGTGCCCACAGGATTTCCTGCCCGTTGCTGAGCTGTCATTGTCCCTCGTACCACTGCTAGGGGGGACCAACTGTCATATGCAATGCCCCCCAGACCATCACAACAGCAGGGGGCAGTGTGCTGCTCCACAGCAAAGGCACGAAGCCTCCATACTTGAACACAACCATCATCTGTTCCCAAACAGAACCTAGAATCATTGCTAAAGACTATATGGTTACAGTCCAGGTTCCTTGCTCATGACACTATTGCAAACAAAGGGGACAGTTTTGGAGTGTTAATAGCAGAACACGTAATGGGCACTGTGACACAAAATGGGGTCTGTTATGACAGTGCCATCTGTGCCTGGATGGTGGACAACAAATCTGTTGGATCTGCTTGTTGGTGGATCAAATGATCCTCTCTACTGGTGGTCTGTCTGGGCCGTCCAGAGCCTGTTCGCCTTGTATGTGTGAACTTATGTAATCACTGCCCACAGCTCCTAACAACCTGGTCAGAACGGCGTAGATGACAGACAGTTTGTCAATACGACCATCCAGCTTCTCTCAGTCCAATAATGCCCCCGCCTTTCAAAATCTGTTAACTGGGCAAAATGCCTTTGAGTGCATCGTAGAGTCATGTCTAGTGGTCAATGATGTCTCCTCAAAGGGCACACTACTCAAAAGTATCCTGTGAGAGCCTTTTTACAGGGAAAGCACTTTTACAGCCTCTGGTGACAACAACTGGTGTCTAATCAGACCACAATGAATCATTGACATATCTGCCTGAGACATAACCACAGGCCGATGTTTGCAGCAATCCAACATTTCTATCTGGGCCCATTATTACAATTTTTCGGCAGAGTGCATTAAGGCGTTCCCTATCCACAGTATAAGGGATAACTATCTGGTAGGGGTCTGACCCCTGAACCCCACTGATCGCCAGAAATAGGGTACCATATCCCCTGAGAAACTCAAAATGGTGCTCAGTCACCACTCCATTCATTTCATTGGGAGTGATTAAAATAGAGTTCAAGTGCTGGGCTATCTCTAGCGCTCTCATTGAAGTGAATGGAGGGGTGGCTGAGCATGGGCGCTGCTTCCCCACTCATTTTGCCATTCTCTATGGCACCTATGATATGAGACCTCAGTCAGACCCCCACAATCAGCTATCCCCCTATCCTGTTGATAGATAACTTAATATTACTAGAATATCCCTTTAACCATCAGTAGAATGCTGTAGATGAACCTGGAAGCAAGTGTTCAATTCTCCTGCAGCGCCTCTACAGTAGAAATAAAGCATTACATGGTGTCCACTGGAATTAATTTGAAATCCATGTATAGCATGGACATGCCTGGTCCTCCTGAGAGAGGAAGACCAATTTTGCAGGCACTGACTTCTCCAGCTGATTGGTTTATAAAGAAGGACCCCCTCTAATTAAGGGTACATGCACAGTACTTGAACGTTGCATAAAAACTTTACCCAGGTCTTCACGCTAATAAGTTGTCTCAACTCAGTCCGGCAAGGCACTTTGCACTATATAGCGCTGTCTGTCTCATCCTTAGTTCTGCATTCTTGGTTTCCGGTGGTCCTCGGCAAACTCGAACATCGAGGCCTCAAGACACCATAGGTGCCTTCTGCACATAATGCAAAGAATGTCTCATATACACATAAATTCATAGCTCCGCCTACTCATTGACTCTACGCAGCACTGAGCCGCGGGTTTGGGAGCGGCTTGGCCGCATGCTTTCCCATTGCGGCCGACTCCTCCATAGAGAGGAGCGTGGCCACAACGGGAAAAAAAATATAGACCTGCTGAGGCCAGGGAATCTTTGCATCTGGGTATACCATGCTGTCCTCTTCTGGGACTGAGCCTCCTTCTCCTTCCACATAGTCTGTCTTTCTCCACATCATGTCTAGTTCTTGTACTCTGTGACCCCTTAGTTATCGGGGTCCTTACAGTGTCTACAATATCTGCCCCTTGTCAGTGTCGCCGTATACCTCTGATCCATCAGGCTCTCTGTCGGAGCTCCAACATGAAGGCCGGAATACTTAAAGGTCCTCCTCATGCGCTGTTACTTTATCAATGGGTATAGGTAGACAACGATAGGCCTACAAACTCCATGCTGTGTAAAGACATCTAAGGGTAAACACGCCTCCCTGCACACATCGCCATCTTCATATCTCCCCCAGGGGTGGCGCTGTCCAATACTTATTACCGATGGTGCCATTCCAGCCATCTGTCATACAGCTGGTTCTCCATTCAATCTCCTCCTCACTGCCAGGGGTGCAGTAAGCCTACAGCGAGGAGGAGAGGGAACCATGTGACCCTTGTTCTCGGTGTCTCTTAGCTGACACTCCACCAATTATAAAGTTATTCCCGATCTTGTGGATAACTTTAGATTTTGGGGTAACCCCTTTAACTCTGGGCATTTTCCCCTTGCGCTACCTGCTGTATTGTAGCACCATATATGAGAACACGAAGCACTGTGCCGATGCAACAGGTTCCAGCTTCAGATACAATTTCTGGAACTAATATGGTTTGTGAAGGATTTGAAAAGCTTCATTTCTCTTAGAGAGTGTTCCCTCAATTGCTTCTGTTATTGTCGGTCGTAATACCATAATAGTTTATGAAGCCATGCGTGTTTTATGGCCTAGTATTAAATACAAACTCTTCTGCCCCTCTCCGAATCTCAGCTGGTATTCCTTGAACCTACAAAACTCCGATCAGGTATAATTGACGACTTATTATAAAGAGAAAGGCAAGCGATTGCTTTGTGTTTTCTGCTTGGAATGGCCCTTTCACCGAGGCTTCATTTCTAGGGGCAGTTCATGCACTGCCTACATCTGGGCCATGTGTATTCATGGGGGCGTTTAACGGGCATTTTCTTAAAAAGAACATTTTTTTTGGCATGAGCGCCCTCCTGTGTTGGGCATGAGAAATGGCAATATAAAATGATGCACTCATCACTTTTTTAGCCCTTCCCACCTTCTCTGATAATGTTTCTCCTTGTGAAGTGCGCCAAGTTGGTTTAGGGAGACTTATAAGACAGGCAATGCTCCCTGGGAAAAAAGTATGCAAATAAGCTGTCATCCTGTGGGTGGAGCAATTCAAAAAATGGTGGCTGAAAATTTTTTGGGGGGATGAGGAGGTTAGATGATGCCGTGTGCAGGGATAAGAGGTGAAGTAAAAATGTAGGTGCTGCCAACCAGGTCAGACGTCTCACCCTGATGGGTTGGCTTTAGATATTGCATAAGAAAACTGTAAAGAGGAACGCTGTGCACGGCGCAAACTCCCAATTAGTATACTTTAGGCAGGTCCATGAAAATCAATGCTTTTATTGTATAGCATACCAGTAACAAAACGCGTTTTGGGGAGGAGGACCTCTTCATCAGTCAAGCTGCTATATTGGCAGCAGAGGCTGTAGTTATTACATGGCTCAATACAGCAAGGAATCGTGGATCAGGCACCAATAACAGACTTAAAAGCCGCTGTTTAATTTAATCCCGAGTTGTCGACACTTCAGCGGCATTTAAGTCAGTTATTGGTACCTAATCCACAATTCCTTGCTATATTGACCCATGTAATAACGATAGCTTGACTATAAATGGAGCCATTGCAAACAATGCAATCTATTTCCATGCATCTCGCAACGCAGAAAACTCGTGCAAGAATATTGCCCATGTAAATATGGCCATACTCATCGGTGAGGGACACTCAATTCAGTAGACTCTTCCAAGACTTCAGCTCCATTGAGAAGGAAGGGAAACTCTTCTTCGTCCTGCTGGTGGAGACAACACAATTTTGGTGCTTACCATAGACTCTGAAAGAGGCATGATATGCCATTGCCTTCTATAGCCCCTACCATTGATGTGTCCATATCCCCTTGCCTCTTATCCATCGTTCCCTATTTCTCCACTTGCTTTGGCAATGCTAATGTTTATTGGGTTCTACCAATAAAGCTTCTTTGAATTTGCGCCATAAACCTAAAGCCATAGCCAGCTCTAGATGTATCTTCTTGGCCCATGTGGACAGTCCCAATGACCCCCCCCCCTAATCTAACCCAACCACAGACTTAGAAGTGTGTACAGCATGTTCAACAATATCACAAGCCTAGTAGGCCTTGGCATCTGACCAGTTATGCTTGGTGCCCACGCCAACTTTATGTACAGTCATGGACCATTTCTATTATTTATGGGCATTTTAAACTTTTCACTATTTGCTTTCAATTCAGCGTTAAGACTTTATAGTCATTCTATAATAAATTACTGTTGTAAATGAAGTTTGTCTTTCCAACTTCAGAGGTCACACTTCCATGCCTGTTTTCATTCTTGAGAGGTATTGGTCACCTTCCAATAGAATATTTCTCTCACCTTGGAGACATTTACTGGGAAAGCAGATTCTGAGGGTAAGAACACTCCACTACGGGATGAACACACAAGAGAAATCCACTATTGCAGTGATAGCATATTTCTTAGACGATACACAACAAGGACATTGGAATTGGCAGCGATGGTCTGCCAGCTTGTCTTTCAGACGCCACCGTTTTCTTGAGGTCTGAAGTTCTCGCTATCTAGAAGGAGCAGAGCTACAGCTTCCAGCATCCTGCCCTGATTTACACTTTTTTGGAATAATATAAGAAGGCAGCGGTTTCTTGGGCTTCAGTAAAGAAGGCATTAGAGGGTTACAAATTCAGTGGATTTACTGTATGTCCCTATAGGATGCCAATGAAGGGGGGGGGGGGTGATAATAGAGCCTAGGCACATTAGAAGCAGCGACTTTGATAGCGCCATAGTAAAAATATATTATAAGGCAGCTTTAGGGAGAAAGTTGGGCTGTAAAATTACATTGGAGTATGTAGACTTTAAGGAGATCGTCTAATTCAGAAAATCTAAATTTTGGATTAATAGAGGGAAATCAATTGTTCAAGACCCTCCTTACTTGGCGAAAGTGGAGAGCGGATACAAAGAACTGTTTGTCCCTGCGGATGACCGAAAACCATTGATATGAATGAACTCAATGTAATGCTTCATTTCCACTGTTGTGGCGCTGCTGGGAAATTGAGGTTTCCCCCAAGTTTGCTGCTGATTGCTGGGGGCACCAGCTGGAAGACCTCACCACCACCACCACCACCTCCAATCTACTAGTTCCAGGCCCCTTTTTCAGCCATCCCAAGATGGCTGCAGAAATGTTCTAATTACCTAATACACTACTCTCCGATCGGCCTGTGCTCATCAGATGAGCAGCTCTGGCCAATCAGAAAGCAGCTATAGTGTATTGGTTGTCTAAAAGTACTAATGTACCACCATATATAGTGTATATACTATATATATTGTATGTAGAGGGAATAGGTAGACTGAAGATTGTGTAGGCCACCTTGGATGACCACAAACAGTACCCAAAACCAGTCGATCAGAGGGGCAGTAAAGAAGAACTGCAGGCAATATGCACCCTACCATTCCAGTCCTGAAACGGGAGAGTCACTTTAACCTTTCCAATCCAATTTGTATCCTGGTTTTCCTAGGGGGCTTACTCTTTTTCTGCTGTTATACAACGGCGCTATCTGCTGGCTAAAGCCAGTACTGCATGAGGTGACACATTGGATAAGCTACGACAGCAGAGAGGCTGGCAATATACAGTAAGAGAACCCCGACGGATGTCTTCCAACATCGGAGCTGTACAGCCTTAATTCATAATGTCTTCAGAGGTCAAACAGTGGATTGGAAAGGGTTAAGAGACCCTTCTGACCAATATGGGTTGTAACACTTTTTTTTTTAAAGGGGTTTTCCAGGATTTAACAGGAGCACCTGGGGGGGGGGGGGGGGCTACACATATCAGCAAGCTAAGAATACTGCAACATTTGTCATTTTTCTGTTTTTAGTCCCAAATGTATAACTATTAAAATCTTGGAAAAACCACTTAAAGCAACAGAGGAGATCCAGGTGATATGAAGACTTATTTTTTAGGCAATGCTCCATGGGGAAAAATTGTGCAAATTGGCCTTCCCCCAGAAGGAAGAGCACTTTCTCATACCAGGCACTCCCCAAAAACAAGAGCCACTGATCTGTTCAGGGGGGGTTGCCACTTATCCATACAGAACAAGGTGCTGGTTGATAGGCAGGTCAGGGAAATTCTTGTCTCAATGAAGAAGTCCAGCTGGTATGGAACCAGTATATTCTCACATCTAAAGGCCCTTTTACACAAAATAATCCTCATGGCATGTTGATTGGCTCTCATTTCTGCTGTTCACACGCTGGAGAGGATCGCTGGTATAGGGATGAATGATCGTTACTACAATCACATGCCCATACAGAAGACATTCATTAATGGTACATCTCCCCATTTACTCAGGGACATGCCACCATTGAGTGAGCATTTTTATGCCTGCGATTTCACAAGGGACGATGATTAGGAAACTGAATGTTCTAACCCAATCATCGGCTCGTGTAAATGGGCCTTAAGGTACCGTATATCAACCAGATGCCGAGTGTTTCCAAACTTCCAGACCTCACGACTCCCCAACAGATCATATTTTCAGAATTTCCTTAACATTACACAGATGACGACATTATCATAACCTATGGGTCATCTTGGAGCTATAGTCCGGGTTCCCTTTTTGTGGCTTTGCTCTGCTGGATCCCGCCCTGTGGGCAATAAGTGAGTGCTGCTTGTGCAACTCTTTTTTCTGGAATTATCATTAGGGAGCGTAGACTAGAAAGACTGGTGAAAAGGGGCAACACTGTAAGCTTGGTGGAAATTGGAGATCATAGATAGTATAGTATGAACCTCTCTTTTATTATACAACGTGCAAAGCCAGCATATGAAAACGCGTTTCGGGGTCACACCCCTACATCAGGTGGTTAAAAGACATAAACTAAGCGATGGGTACAAGAAATCAGTTTCAGAATAAAGGGATAAATAGAAAAATAAACATTAATGAAAAAAAAAAATATATATATATATATATATATATATATAAAAAATGGATAAATAATGTATATGGTTCAAATACAGGTATCAATATTAAGCACATTAATAAATGCATATTAATAGTATCAAAAGAGGGCAATAAATGGAAAGTTTATATAATATTTGGCATGTAGGGTAAAATATCTGATATATGCAACATGAAACTAAATAAATCCAGCTATTAATAACAGTGATGAAAAGTTTTTACCGCGATTAACCTGGTGTTTAAAACGCTGCGTTAATCATGGTATAACACTCCCATTGATGGGGCAACACAGACATGCGTTCCGTCACGGCGCTGGACAGCGCTTTTCGAGCACCATGATTTTCGAGCGCTGTCTACTCTATCTTTGTCGGTTTTTAGCGCACCTTATCACCCTTCACAATGATGGGGTGCGCTGAAACACGCTGTCGGCCGCAGGGAGCTGCGGCTGAAAGTGAAATTGCGGCGCTTTGCCACGTTCATGTGTGAGAGCGCCTTTACAGAGAAAAATCTATAACCAATGGTAGGATCAAAAAGTGAATAAAGTGAAAGTAAAATCTGCAGAGTGAGAAAAAACTCCAGCGCTGCTGAATGCTGAGTGGAATGAATTGACTTATGTACATAGGGACTTACTTCAGTAGGGAGACCTGGTCATCCAAAGGTCCCCACATTTATAACCAACGCTTCGGAATAGAAATGTTGCATATTGGGGAATGCAAGTCAATTGGGTAATGGAGTATAGATTATATTTTTCTTACAAATCTATCTATCTATCTATTAGAGATGAGCGAGCATACTCCTAAGGGCAATTACTCGAGCGAGCATTGTCCTTAGCGAGTACCTGCCCACTCGGAAGAAAAGATTCGGGTGCCGGCGTGGGTGAGCGGTGAGTTTCGGGAGTGAGCAGGGGGGATCGGGGGGGGGGGGGGGGAGAGGGAGAGAGAGATCTCCCGTCAGTTCCTCCCCGCTCTCCCCCACTGCTCCCCGCCCCCCCGCCGGCACCCGAATCTTTTCTTCCGAGCGGGCAGGTACTCGTTAAGGGCAATGATCGATCGAGTAATTGCCCTTAGCGAGTATGCTCGCTCATCTCTTCTATCTATCTATCTATCGTTTATGGAAATCCCCAAAATCCTAAGGAAATGAGAATCTAATGGGCTGAGAACTTAATTGATATAGGAAAGAATAGCAGCAGATGGGAGATAGTTAAGTTGGTTAAATATTCAGAGATGGCGACAAGTGACCTTCTTTGAAAAAAATGAAAAAGGAATGAGGTGTGGAAACTGTAAAGTGTGGAGAGAAGGGGGACTAGCAATGGATACCTGTGTGAAGCAGGGCAATCAATATTGGAGAAGTGATACAGCGCAGGAAGCTTAGAGGTTTAATGCCTGCAGGGAGAAAAAGCAGGACATTCAAATCCCTGTTCGCTGGTTGGCCAGACTAGGGAGCGGTGGGGTTGGGAGGATATGAAAAGCCACAGGGAATGGGCAGGAGATTGAAATTTGAGTCTCCCTCTGCTAATAGGTTGGGGAGGGATGAGGAGGGGTTGCAAAAAATTTGAATGATGGTAGGAGGTGGCCAGACGGGAGGGGCGGGATTGTGAAGTTTTGTAAATACGTGTGGAATGGACTGGAGATTCAGACTTGAATCTCACTCCGCTGATAGGTTGAGAAGAAATGAAAGAGCAGGGTATTAAAAAATTGAATGTCAGCAGGAGTTCCGCTTGAACATCAATGATGGGGCTAATCAATGAGCCCACGGGGAATGGTTGGCGGAGACCAGGTCTCAACCTGACGAAAGACTGGGGAAAATAGAAATAAAGGGGTGGTGGGGAATGGGTCGACATTCGATAATAATGGAATGTGCATAGTGTGGAGGGAAGGGGATGGCAGGATGGGCCGACTATGTGGCACAGAGTACAGGACCAAAGGAAAGCTGTAATGTGGATATTACAGAGATTTGAATGCCAGCAAAAAAATAGTGGAACATTCAAAACCCCGTAAGCTGATTGGCCAGGGAAGGGAAGAGGCGGGGTGGTGAGGATTTCAAAATTTTATGGCAAAAGGGGGCAGGAGATTCAGTTTCGAACTTTGGCCTGCCGATAGGCTGAAGGATAAAGGGGTGGGGTTGAAGAAAATTTGAATGCTGGCGGGATATGCATTCACTCTTTCTGAAGCACCTCAGACGTTGCCACGAGCAGGGGCATAACTAATAGGGGAAATGTTGTTTGCAGATCAAGTATGGTGGAACCTGAAAGCCAATCAGACCATTGCATGAACAAGATTGACTTTTTGTGACCCAGTAGTAAGAAGGTCCATAAACCTCCAGAAAAAAATGAAAAGTTGGACACACAGCACATTTCTAGGTTAAGCACCCAGAAGGCATCCGCAGCTCATGAGATTTGACCATCCTTCGTCTAAAGCAGTAGGGTGGTTTTTTTTGGAATTTCCTAGTACTAGATCAGCGCTATCTGCAGTCACATTTCTCTTTAATGTCCCCTTCTCAGCTAATCTATCTTCATTCTAAAAAAAGTCCCCATTGTCCTATTGCTATTGTGTTCTTCTTCCCCTTCACTATACCAAACGTTAAGATTTCATCATCGTTTCAGCCAATAGTTTGAAATCAATTGCATGACCAAACCTTTAATTTAAATCCCAAAGGCAGCAGTTCCATTTTCCAGTGTAATAAAATTGTAATGAACTAGAAATAAGTGTGTGATTACATATTATGACTCGGGATATGTTTTGTTGTAGCACTTGCTGAATATCTTCGCTCACAAAAACAAAACTGCCGTGTGGAAGGAGCTTTCTTTTTATGACTGCCAGAGGCTATTACTACAAATGAGCTAAGGGTTAGTTAGCCTTAAAGAGAATGATTGGGAAGGGGGGGGGGGGGGGGAGAATCCCTACTCAAGGTTCCTCTCTATTGCCAAAAGCTGAGGGCCACACATCGGAGGACCCAAGTTCAGTAGATTCCATATAATTCTCTGTTTTTATGAACTGTATGCTGCAAACAGCATTGGCGGCCCATCAAAAGGTTAGGCGTATTATTCCAAAAGCCTCTTCAGTTCTCAAATGGAATGATGAAAACAATGCGGGTCTTGGATAGAGGAGCGAGCACAGGAGTGTAGTGTGCAATGTTTCGTCCTGAGCCTTTATCATGGTGGAGATGTAGGTGCTGCTAGCTTAGATACGCTGATCAACCAGTGGTTGTGTTAGCGATAACGAGCATGGAGGTAAAAGGGTTAGAATCCAGCACAACCTATTGATAGAATGGTGCTAATAGAGACAAAAGTAGTATAAAAGAAATCCTTATTGAGAACCGTTTCGAGGTGATATGCCTCTTCTTCAGACAGCTGGAAGTTAGCGGCCAGGGGGAGGTCCTTATGGCTTCCGATGTCAGTAGATGGAGCTAAATCGTCTGCAGACATTGGCAGCCATCAAGACTTCCCTCTAGCCTCCACTGTGTAATTTTCAGCTGGCTGATGAAGAGGCACATTCTCTCGAAACATGTTACCTTGCTGGTTCTCAATAAAGTTTTCTTTCATCCTACTGGTGTCTTTACTAGCACTACTCCATGCTCAATGGGTCATGTTGTATCCTAGTCTTTCTACGTCTATATTTATTCTATTTTCAGTTGCGTTAGGTTTGAAATGGCCGTTCTGGCCGAAACACATTTTTTTCCTCCCTGCCCACGTCACCTAAAGGCCACGCTCTTGAGCTCTCCATGCAGCGTAGCCTCCTGTCTGATGCTTATCAGGCACCCTATTAAGGGGGAGATTTTTTACTTTCAGTTTCACAGCAATCCCATAATGCATCATTCTGCCTTCTGATGGGACATTTCAATTATCATTACCTTTTTATATTAATCCTTATAAGCTTCAGTTCATAAGTATACTATTAATTATTAGGAAATTATATAGTACGAGTGTTTCTGGTGGTGCAATGCGCCACACAACTCTGCTACATGCACATCAAACAGACACAGCTCTGCTACATGCACGTCACACGCAAACAGCTCTGCTACATGTACATCACATAGAGCTCTGCTACATGCATTCTTCATGCAACAGGGATGAAAAGCAGCACAGCAGACTCCCGCACACACTGATCTTATGACCCCAGACTGCTCCCACACAGGTGACTGATCACATGACGGTGATATCATGCAGGTCCTGTAAGCATACGGCTGCTGTAGGTGTTCTTCAGTATTCCATCCCCTACAAACCCCCGTGGCCTCAGTTGCTACGGAATACTAAGCAGGAAACTACATAATGAATCGAATAAATAAAAAAATCACTGGAGTGGCCCTTTAAGAATCATCACTCATTGGAATATTGTGATCATTTTAGAACAAGGTTACCATAAGAGGCTCTTGTGTTTTACTTTTTTCTTCTATTGGGCCCTGTCATTTCTTACTGCGCCCCTTAAATTGTGCCAGCTGACGTACCAAACAACCAGATAAACTGTCAGCCTCTCCTTACAGACTTTTCTGCTTTGCTATTGCACTTCAGAATTTTGTAGTAGGATGGAGGGTGCTTATTGATAAAACGTCTCATTTGTCCTTTAAAGTCTGTCTTGGGAACTTCGTTTTGATGGTGAGATGAAGAAGGCCCTTTATCACTGCTGTGTAAAGCTGCAAGGGGAATCTGGTGTTTGTGGTTAAGTAATCTTCCTCTAATGCAGAAGGAAAGCAATGCTAAAGCTTCTGTGCGGCCTCCCAGGATTCTTACAACATTTATCTGTGTTTCCTTTTTAATTTACGGGATTTTTAGTAAACAATATTAAAAATAGACCCAGGCTCTAAGCCAGAGTGCGCTGCATGTGAAGATACGCAAACGTTGACTTTCACTTCTCATTACTTTGAGATTGGAGTAACCGAAATCCGTGTTGGTAACTATAGGTTGTTTAGCATCTTAAATGGCACTTCTGGTAGAAGCTAGGCTGTATGTACCGTAAAAGTAGTCCCAATGCCTTGGCAAAGGGAATCAGCAGATCAGGTTAGCTCTATCTTGTTTCCTCATGGGCGGTGTTACCCCGTCAACCCACCCCTCTCTTCTTTGTATACGCCCCTGAGTAGAAGGGCATGATTATAAGTATTGGTGGACTACCACTAACCTTTTATCCATTCTATAATTGAAAGTAGAGAAAAATATATATAAAAAACTATCTGATAAGATCTCAGTCCGTTGCAAATGCTTCAATGGATTTTCCATTTTATATAAGATTTTTTGGGTTGATTTAGCTGTAATCTGTGATGAAAGTGCTAAATTTCCTTGCTGTGCCACTACAGAGCAAATTAAGCATTATATTGTGCCCCTTGAAATCATGTAACACATGGGGTAATTGATGGCTTTCCCAGATAAGAGACTTCCACTATTAACCCCTTCAGTTGCAGGTTTATTATTACCATGTCAGCACAGCAAGCCCCAAAGATTTTCTTGAGGTAATTCGAAGTGGCAAACGTCTACAGTGGCACAATAACTGTGTGTTCTGACCAGCATTTCAGCACTAGAGCTGTTCATGGAAATCTTCTGGGGTTTAACTGCATGGTCAGTGCAGCAAGCCCCGGAGATTTTCTGGGCATGCCACTAAAAGGGCTAAAGGGGTTGTACCAAGATCACAGGTGTTTCCCAGTCCACAGGATCCTGAGAACGGGTTCTATGTTCCTCGTCCTCATCACTAAAGGCTAATTTCAACTCCCCTCCCCACCCCACCCCCCCTACACATACACACAGTGAGGAAGAGAGTGAATAGAGCACTGGTCGTGCCATTCACTTTCAACGGGGAAACCAAGATAGCTAAGCAGTAAGTTGGGTATTTCCGTCAGCCCCATTGACTTGAATGCAGCACCGACTATGCATGCTTGGCCAGCGTGCGATACATCTAACATCACTGAAGGAAAAGAAGGCATCCCCACATCGACAAACATAGGGGAACATTTTGATTCATGTCCCCATGTTTTATCAGAATCCCAGGAAATGGGATTTTGTCCAGCACAAATGCCAGAAACAGACGTAAGGCTGTTCCAAGAGACCTTATTGGTCTTCGTTTGGGCAATTGTAACGAGCAGGAGTTGGCAGAAGTAGTTTGAATGGGTATTCTAGCTTTGGTTCGGTCGTGGTAGTAGCTACCCTACCTAGGATGGTGACTCGTGCAGCAGGTGGATTGCAAGGGGTTTTTCTGCATAGCCGTTATAGTTCATGCAATGTCTAATTGACGCCAGTGCCTTTTGAATGCCAGTGTTTTTGTGGTAGCACAATAAAGAGACAAATTCAAACAGGCTGCAGTAAAACGAAGGCACAGAGTTTACTGATTCTTATAGATTCAAGCATACAGTTAACACTTGGTAGTCTTGCATGCAGTAAAAACTTCCACAACTTTTCATGTACAGGCATTAACATACAGTGATTTCCTCGACTCTCTCTCTCTCTCTCTACTGTGGCAGCTGACAGACTAAGTTGCAGGTTTGCTGGGTTAGGAGGTTATTTGTGGAGGAATAGAGGGAAGAGTGCAGGTTCTCTCATGGACACACTGACTTCTGACTAGGCAGGCATATGGTAAACTCATGGTTACAAGGCCTGATTTCCTTCCAGCTTCCCAAGGTCTGCCCTGACTCAGATGCTTTCTGGTAGGGTAGCAAAAGACTTGAATTCCCCAGACTTGACTTGACCCAGACTAGGTTAAGCTGGGCTTGGTGTGAGCTCAGACTTGGCTTGATTACTGCGAGGCTCAGCTTGACCTTCTCTTTGGCTCTCTCTCAGCCTACATGTTGGACTCTCTTCTCAGAAACACCACCCCTACAACAACCCAAGTTCTAACCTTTATATCTCCCCACTAACCAATCATGAGCTAGAGGAAATCCCCCTACCCAATCCCCGGGCTAGACAGGGGTGACTGACAAGACACAGAGCAGGTTAGGGTAAATTATGCTCAGTCATACACGTGTTAGTTGGAACAGACATCAGATGTTGACCTTCTAGTGACCGGTCTAGGCCATTACACACAAGTTAACACCATTTACAATACATCTACACACACACACACCACATGAGGTAGCTAGATAAGTGCTGTGGGGCCCCAACTCTGGGCCACTACACAATGGAGGCCTATGGTTTTGTCCAGTCTGAAAACTAATCGTTAGGTGTAAATACCGACACCGCTCGTACGAATGTACAATAATTCACTCATTGTTCAAATGACGATCGGCCTGTTGACTCTGAAACGAGGCGGATGGCTGGAACAATCTCCGGCCCGCTCCACCCCCATTGTGACCACTGTAGTGGGGACCAGGGCTCCTGCACTGGACCATGGGAGCCTTTTAACCCCTTCGCTCCTAAATCATTTTTGTTTTTTCATTCCCACTTTCAAATCATAACTTTATTCTTCCGTTGACCTAGCCATCTGAGGGCTTGTTTTTTAAGGAACAAGTTGTATTTGTCGAAAGGTACCATTTAACCCTTTCCAATCCACTGTCTGACCTCTGAAGACATTATGATTTAAGGCTGTACAGCTTCAATGTTTGAAGACGTCCGTCGGGGTTCTCTTACTGTATATTGCCAGCCTCTCCAACATGTCACCTCATGCAGTACTGGCTTTAGCCAGCAGATAGCGCCGTTGTATAACAGAAGAACAAGAGTAAGCCCCCTAGGAGAACCAGGATACAAATTGGATTGGAAAGGGTTAATGTACTAAAAAAAAGTTTAAAAACTTCTAAGTAAGCACCCAATAATCGTCCCATGTAAAAGGACCCATAGAATGATATCGTTTTAGGGAATTGTATTACAAGTCGTTGTCTAATATGTTTTTACCAGCATCCCTTTCTTTACAAGCAGCTGCTGTTCCATTAATAGTGTCCGTATTCCCTTGATGATCACTCGCACTTACAAAAGGACTGAGCCCCCCCCCCCTCCCCCAAAAAAAAAATTGTATCTGAAAAATGCTTGTTGTGCAATCCCCTACTATATTACTTGGAGTGGATCCAAGTTACCTGTTATATATAAATGCATATCTGTACATTATTGCAAACTTTTCAGCAATCTGACATTTTTGGATAAAGTGCTAATAATCTCCCTCTGATTCTAGTAGGAGACGGATCAGCCATGAAATCTCTCATTGATCCTGAGAAGCGTCACACCGCATTAGTTAGTAGATTTTGAAGGTTTGTTCGGGTTTCCGCTGAGCAGGGGGTGATTAGCTATTTCCCATTTCCACTGATTCCTACAGATTTAACGAGGGTGGGAATTAACTCAATTACTGCTGGATGCTGTTTAGGCTTCTGTGGAACGCGTGCAAACAGATTTTTTTATCTCTCACTTGGGTCTCTTTAATACTTTTCATAAATACGTAATGGCAAAACAGAGCGTCTGCCTTAATAGAAGAGATCCTGCTGAATGACATCTAGGTACTCCCTAGACTTGGGCTGGCTTCACACGGATTTGCCGCGGAAATCTCGCGGCTTGGCCACACTGAAAAGCCACGAGATTTCCGCAGCTTCAAAACCCGCGGGTTTTTAAGCGGTTCAGCCGCCGGCATTCCGCTGCAGATTTCTCTCCCCATAGAGAGGAGTGAGGCTGCAGTGGAAAAAAAAAGAATTGACATGCTGCGGCAGTCAATTCCCCGCCACATCGCCGATTCCGCCCGGCTTTGCCACAACGGATTGGCCAACCCAAGGTGGGCGAGATTTTTGCAAAATCTCGTCCACATGGCTGGCTAATCCTGGGATTTGACACACGGAATTTCCATGGCAAATCCGTCCTGTGTGAACCCAGCCTAAGGGTTCAGGCATAATGTGAAGCCCCTGGTCCCTGTTGCAAAATCTGTAATCGGGCCCCCAATGATCCCGTCATCTCTAGTGTAGTCTATGCACCTGAAAGGAGAAGTAGAGCTTAGCTGGTTCAGAATAGGCACAAGGGAGATTTCAACAGTCCGGCTTACGTAACCCAGCGCACTTGTTCCAGCGCTTACTGCAGTCACTGGTCGCCCATAGTAGCGCTCCCCTCTGTCATGATGTGGTAGCGATACTTGGTTGGCACCCTATTGGGCAGAGCCGAGTGCTTAGAAAAAAGGTATTTTATTTTCTGAAAGTAGTACAACAAAGAATAAAACAATATCAATTATTAATTAGAATTAAGTTAACTTATTTTTTTTCTGCATCATGGACGCCATAGAAAACGACCCCCACAAAAAGGGCAAAATTCAGTTTTTTTCCATTTCATTTCACTTTGAAGTTTTTTTAACGTTTTTTCAGTACATTATATGGTACCTTGGACAAATGCAATTTGTTCCTTTAAAAAACAAGCCCTCAGGAGGGTGTATCAACCAAAAAATAAAGTTATGATTTGAAAGTGGAGATGAAAAAAAAAAATTACTAAAAAAAAAAATGGCTTGGAAGCACAGGGGTTAAAAGGCTCCTTTGTTCAGTGCAGGAGCCTGGTCCCCACTGCAGTGGTCACAGTGCCATTCATTGTACACTTGATCGCTCAGCCAATCAATCCCTGGCTTAGCAGTCATGAACCGCTGCAACTTTTTCTGGGATTGGAGAGGCAAGGACCAGGGCTCACTCCTTCATTTGAGCGGGGAGCCATTTAAAGGGGTTTCTGCGCAAATGCTATAGATGACGTGTCATCAGTAGTTGATCACCAGTGATCTGCCACACGGGGTCCTCGACGATCGGATGATCATCTAGCCCACTGTCCGTGCAGCAGGACTGGACATTTCCATCGAGGCAGAGCAGGGACTCTTAGAGGCAGCTTCACTGCTATTAAAATCAGTGGGAGCCAAGCCACCTCTGAGACTTCCTGTATCAACCCCCAATGCAGAGCCGAGAGTGCAATAGAATTTGCCCTTTTTAAAGAAGGTTGATTTATTTATTTTTTTATTGTACACCATTCTCTGCCAATTTGATTATTTATTTTTTAGTCCCAGAAAACCCATTCAATAGAGTTGGAGAGATTCCCCCATGCTCAACCCTAATCTATTGGTCAGATCTCAAGTGGCTACAAGTTCTTGCTTTGCTCTGGAGGACCCAGCATGTCAATACGTTGCAAATCTATAATCCATTCATTTTAAATGACAATGATGTAATGCCTTATTTCTTCCGTGGTGGCGCTGCAGGAAAACTGAACACTTGCTGCAGAGTTCCCCATAGATCACAGCAGTGGGTTACCCTGTGATCGGCTCATCTTTTAACTGAAAATAGTTGTTCAAAGTGGACAACCCGTTTCCCTCTTTTATTCTTCTACTGCATCTTTCCTTGGTGTCCTATATAGGTAGTAGATAGTAATGACGCCCATTACAGTACCCCTACGGCCAAATGTTGTTTAGACTATGAATGTTCTATATACTGCAGTATCCATGGACCAAGACATTTAGGATAAGCCTTGCCCACTTAGAGGACTATGTGAAACTGTGCTGTAGTGCATAGGATCAGGAGACTGCAACGGGAAACGTTGAGTGTGCTAGCCTTGGACATGCAGAATGTTCAGTTTCTTCTGCCTGACTCAGTGTATTAGAAAAGTTTAACATTTTCTCAACTACAACTTTTATCATAGTTGCCTTCATCAGTAACAATGTTGTATCTGTGCCTGCAGTCTACAGGAGCCTTCTGGACGAGAGCAATATCAAAACTTACTACTTCTTGGAAACCATTGCTTTCGAGCAGAACGAGGCAGGTTTATAAAGGGGTTGTCACATACTTTACTATTGTAATCTGTGGGGCTAATGTTTGCGTTGGTGCATGCCTTTCTGAAACCATGGAATCTTTTATGCATTTGCAGTGAATAGCCTTGTGTTCCCAACCTCAGAATATCTGCTCCCATTGTTCGGCATCCTCAACCTATAGGCACACTAATGTTCCAGTAGACAGAGGTCTACTATGGCAAGTTCATGTCCAAGCTGTGTCAATAGAACGGAGCTGCAATACCAAACACAATGCATGGACCGACGTCCTGCTGCTTCTGGAAGAGAGCAGCTGCGTGTTTATGACCCCGTAAACACCTTTTAAGAGTAATTTCCTGACCTTGCTACTAACGGTGATTGTGGTGAGGTGGAAGGTCATGCAAGGTTTTGTTATGGGTCCCAATGGAAACTTGTGCACATGGTATCCGCCCCAATGACCCTAAAATTCAGTTATGCCAAACAGAGGCGTAACTTGAAGCTCCCGGGCCCCGATGCAAAACTTGTAACAGGGCGCCCAACTATAATGCTTTACTTATAGTACTGGGTTCCCTATATGGAGAAGAGAGGCCTTATGGGCCCCCTAAGGCTCTAGGTCCCGGGTGCAACCGCATCCCCTGCATCCTCTATAGTTACGCCCTTGCTGCCAAATATGCATGTCATTTCATTGGAGAGAAATGTGGCTGCCAGATACCTCTAGCATTGCTTATTTCTAGGGGAGCTAAAGGCTTTGCAATGTTTTTTTGCTTTAACCAATGCGTTTTTAGAAATGAAGACTTCTTAGAATTGGTTTTTATTTTAAAAAAATCTGATTTTGATTTCTATGCTTGTATTGTTTTCCAAGGCACTGCAGACTGGAGGACTGAAATCTTAGCAAAGTCAGTCAGAGTAAACTGTCCACTAGCCTGCTCCCCTGTTGTTAACATCTAGCCCTACACCTTGAGTGAATTACAGCCCTTTGTAATAGTAGCTTTCTCTGCTCTCTGACCGCCGGATCTCCTCAACCATTCCTTGGCACGTTCATGCAGAGGGCAGTATGATGAGCCAAGGAATGGTTGCAGAGATCCGGTGGTCAGAAAGCAGAGAAAGCTACTATTACAAAGGGCTGTAATTCACTTAAGGTGAATTTTCTGCTCTCATTATCAGTTAGGGGAATGATCAGCACCTACCTATAGAGAGGATGGAGATAAAGCTGTATGGTATTGAATGGGCATGGTTATGCTACACAGTCTCTGAAAGAAGAGATGGGAGCTGAGCTTGTGCATGTTCTCGAGAGAGACAGGCTGATCAGTACTGGGAATGCCCCCGAATCAGAAGTTTGAGTATAGAAGAACTTGCAAACTATAGTAAAATCCAACTTGTCCCGTTTGTTTGCCACAATACCCAATGTCAGAATCTCTAAAAAACCAGCCTTAAGCTAAAGGCATGCAGGTGTATTTCCGACCATGTGCTGTCTGTGGTGTTTCATGGACTGCACCCGGCCCCATTGTGATGCTGGGTACTGTTATATCTTGTCTCCAACAAAAATATTGGTGGAGACCTGGCCAGTGATATGTAACGCCTTATTACCACCCTGATAACGTTCCCCTCAGCTTCCTACTTCTTCTTTTCAGCTCTAGTGCTTCCTGCGCTGCAGGTGGCCAGGCTGTCACTCTCCTCCCCGCTCCGGTGCCGCGCTCACAGCTTTGCTCCCCTACTGTTTCCCGCTGTCATCCCGCGTCCTGTCACGATCTGTGTCTCCATGGTGCCCCTGCTGCTGACACTGTTCTCCCTGCTGTAGAGGCAGTCATTGCAGTTTTTCCCCGCTGGTTCTGCAGCTTGTCCCTGCCGGCTGGGAGTGAGAGCCAAGAAGTGTCAGCTGCCAGAGCCATGTCCCAGGGGTTGCGGTAGCTGTAGAGTCCACTCCCCTGTGTGTGTCTGCGGCTCTCTGCTGGCTGAATGCTCCGTCCTCCCCTGTCACTGTCTCCGCAACACAGCAGCAGGTGACCCCAGCGATCACTGTTACAGTGGGGCCACCTGCTGATACTGGGTCACGGGGGGGCGGAGCAAAAACGCTGAAAGCGGGGAGGTCCCCCTGCCAGATGGGTGACCTGGGCAAGGGGAATGGGCGGTCCATGTGGGGAGATGTTTGCGCAAGCCAATCCCCAGCTTTGGCCATCACCTAAGCATACCCTCTAGCTGAGGACTCTCAACACTTGTCTCCACCCATTCTTCCGGTGGAGACAAGATACAACAGTACCATGATGCTGTCTGATGCCATGGTCAGCCTTCGCTATATGCGATCCATACGGTCTCACAGAGCGCCAAAGCTTGTAGACTGAGGATAAACTCAACCTTTAAGTCTGTCTGCTCAGATGATCATCTTCCTCTGTGCAGCAATATCTTGTGGAGCTACATGAGTCATCCTCCTCCTGGCTCTGTCTACACCCCTCTAAGGTTCTGAGGCAGTGCCTCCGCAGCACAATCTTTTGCTTGCGCTGCTGTGTTTGTTATAAGCTTAGTTCTATGGCTGTATGTTTTATGAGCTTAGTTCTGGTATTTTATCTATATACTGAGTTTGATTCTGGTGCTGTATTTATGTTATGAGCTTGGTTCTGGTATAGTATTTATTCCCTGAGCTGTTCTGTTGTTGGTATGCTGCTTTCTTCTTGCTTTCTGCTCAAGCAGAGTACAGGCAGACTGCCTATCAGAGCAATATATACATTTTTTTTTTCTTATGATGGGGGGGACGCCAAAATAAATTCCACTCGGAATGCCATCTAACCTAAGGCCAACAATGACTGACGTGCATTACGCCAAAGTTTTTCAGGCACAACTTGACTTATGGCCCTTGGCTTTAACCTTGATTAGATTACTCATAAAATATACTCAGTTCCCTTCAATTCTTTTGCATATTTGCCCTTCTTAGAAAAGACCACCCCTGTAGAAGAATGCAATTTTGGGTGGTCTTGTTAAGAGGTTTCACTGTATCTGCCAGACCACATGGGCATTAGATGGTCAACAGATCCCACGGAAATGGCTGGGAGCAGCTGATCTAATATCTATGGGCACCCGGCTCCCCGGTTCTGCCAGCACCAACCCTACTCATGCCGGAAGGGTCCACATCCTGGTCTGTGCCACAGGCTGTTGGTGTCACTTTCTCCTCGTTCTAAGCAACAAACTGCATCCTCCGGATTATTGCTTCACCCGCTTCCTTTTATACATCGCAAGTCGTCAAAATTAAATGGTGGCATTTATTTTATGTCCTGTTCCCTAAACAAGTGTGTGGTTATGTGGAAATATGTATGACACAGGCGCTTTGTTCCATGTGACCTCCCTTTGTATCCACTGCCTAAACAATACGTACATTGTTATCTCTGCTCTACATATGTTACCGGAGGTCGTAATCCTACACAAATGCAGAAAAGGCCAAATAAAACCAGAAGTCTGTGTGGGCACGAACATGTAAAATACACATTGTGTGGGTCACGCTCGTTCCTGTTTCCTATCATGTGGTCAGATGTGACTGGTCTATGGGATAATGTTTTGCATTGTGCCCATCACCTCTAAGAATACGTGATTGAGGGTTTTGGAATTTCGGCCCCACCCGTTAGAATGTGTTGTAAGATGTTGCTGAATCCCTGTAATAGTTGGTTAACTGCTAGATGCCCATCACAAGAACAACCTTGGGCTCCATCCTGTAGCTCTGTAGTTTTTAGGAAACTACAACTCCCAGCATGCTTCAACAGCTGGAGGGCTACAAGTTGGAGATCACTGATCTAACTTGTACATTTTTTTTTGTAGAAATTGAATCCTGAATGACACCAGAGTGTGGCGTATTACACCCCTAATTCTACATCTTATATGGAATCGAAAGGCTGATACTTGTTTTCTCAATTGTCCAATAGGGGTGGGCAGTAGATCACTAAATCACACACTGGTTCAACAGGAGTTAATCACTAGATCTCATATTGTTCTGAAAGTTTATGATTACCAGAACTTGTACGAACCCGAAGGGACGGTCAATGGATACGGAGGTCCAATAGGGAAAGATCAGTAGGGCACATTGGTCCAACTAGGGTTAAATACCATATTTCCCCGAAAAGAAGACCCTGTCTTATATTAACTTTTGCCCCAAAAGAGGCACTAGGTCTTATTTGTGGGGATGTCTTATTTAACTTACCTTGCAGGCTTGGTCCAGGTCCCTCCCGCTGCCCTCCAGAGCCAGTGCGGTTCCCACAGTCCTCGGCCACTCATACAACATCACCTCCTAGTTACAGAATTCATAAATCCCGCCTCCAGGAAGTGATGGCTGTGATTGGTTGATCGAGCGCTGCTTAGCCAATCAACAGCCATCACATTGTGGAGGCGGGATTTATGAATTAGCTGAGCCCGGCTCAGCTAATCATAAATGTCACCTCCACAATAACTGCTGCTCCACTTCCACAATGACTGCTGCTCAGCAGCTGATTGGTTCTTTGACCACTGCTCAACCAATCACCCTCTGAGCAGCAGTTGTCGTGGAAGTGGAGTAGCGGTTGTTGTGTAGGCGGGATTTATGAATTGGCTGAGCAGGGCTCAGATTATTCATAAATCTTGCCTCCACAATGCGATGGCTGGTGATTTGGTTCTTCCATTGCTGCTTAAGCAATCAATGCAGCGCTGGATGAACCAATACGATGGCTGTGATTGGTTCTTCGACCGGTACTCAGCCAATCAATGCACCGCTCAATGAACCAATCACAGCCATTGCTTCTTGGAGGTGGGATTTTTTGAATCCCATAACGAGGAAGTGATGTAGTATGAGCTCCGAGGACTGCGAGAACCGTGTTGGCTCTGGAGAGCAATGGGAGGGACCTGGACTAAGCCTGCCAAGTAATGTATTTTTTATGTAGTGTAACTAGGGTTTATATTCCTTGAAAATCCTGAAATTTAAGGGTAGGGCTTATTTTCTGGATAGATCTTATTTTGGGGGAAACGCGGTACTAAATCTCTTGCAAATCAGACAAGGGATGATCACTAGATCTCAAAATGCCAAGACAAGTAGAGAACACAAGTTCAATAGGGCAGTGGTCCCCAACCTTTTTGGCACCAGGGACCAGCTTCCAGCAAGACCATTTTTACAAGGCCCGGCAGGGTTGGGCGGGACATGGGAGGGGCTTTGGTTATATAGGGCAGGGTTATGAAGGGGGTTGGAGTTTAGTCCATTCTTATTTAATTATGATATTTAGAATGCCCTGGCAGTACACACATAGGGCAGTATATAATCTATCCCCGCCCCACAGCACACACATAGGGTGGCATATAATTTATCTCCCTCCCCTCCAGTAATAGACAGCCCCCACCCCTCAGTAATAGACAGCCCTAACCTCTCAGTAATTAGCAGCCCCTCCCCCTGTAATAAGTAGCTCCCCCCCAGTAATAACCATCCCCCCCGTAATAAGCAGGTGCCCCCCTCCCCCCGTAATAGGCAGCCCCCTCCCCCCGTAATAGGCAGCCCCCTCCCCCCATAATAGGCAGCCCCTTCCCCAGTAATAGGTAGCCCCTCCAGTAATAAGCAGCCCCCATCCCCCCCCAGTAATAAGCAGCCCCCCCAGTAGTAAGTAGCCCGCAGGCCCCCCGTAATAGGCAGCCCCTTCCCCTGTAATAAGTAGCCCCCACCCCCAGTAATAGGCAGCCCCCCCCCCGTAATAGACAGCCCCACCCCAGTAATAGGCAGCCCCCCCGTAATAGGCAGCCCCCCCCCCAGTAATAGGCATCCCACCCCAGTAATAGGCATCCCACCCCAGTAATAGGCAGCCCCCACCCCCAGTAATAGGCAGCCCCCCCCTGTAATAGGCAGCCCCCCCAGTAATAAGCAGCCCCTTCCCCAGTAATAAGCAGCCCCCCCCCAGTAGTAAGTAGCCCGCAGGCCCCCCGTAATAGGCAGCCCCTTCCCCTGTAATAAGTAGCCCCCACCCCCAGTAATAGGCAGCCCCCCCCCGTAATAGACAGCCCCACCCCAGTAATAGGCAGCCCCCCCGTAATAGGCAGCCCCCCCCCCAGTAATAGGCATCCCACCCCAGTAATAGGCATCCCACCCCAGTAATAGGCAGCCCCCACCCCCAGTAATAGGCAGCCCCCCCCCTGTAATAGGCAGCCCCCCCAGTAATAAGCAGCCCCTTCCCCAGTAATAAGCAGCCCCCCCCCAGTAGTAAGTAGCCCGCAGGCCCCCCGTAATAGGCAGCCCCTTCCCCTGTAATAAGTAGCCCCCACCCCAGTAATAGGCAGCCCCTTACCCTGTAATAAGTAGCCCCCCCCCCCGTAAGCAACTCCCCCAGTAATAAGCATGTCCCCCCCAGTAATAACCAGCCCCCTAGTAATAGGCAGCCCCTTCCCCTGTAATAGGTAGCACCCCCAGGTATAGGCAGCACCCCCCATAATATGCAGAACCCCCCCCCCCTCCTCATAATAGGCAGCCCCCCCTAGTAGTAAGCAGCCCCCAAACCCATATACTTACCTCCTCCCTGCTGTCACTCTCTGTCTGCTTGCCCTGACGTCAGCCCGGAACGCTTCCTCCCCGAGTCCTCTCCTGCGGAACTAATGAGCAGGGGACTCAGGGAGGAGAACCCTGGCTGCACAGACGTCAGTGTGCGCCGGGATCAGCGCGATTACCAGCGGGGAGCTGCGGCGCCCCCGCTGGTAATCGCTTCAGTGGTGAGCGGCGTCCGCACGCCGCGGGCCACAAAACACAAGGCAGCGGGCCGGATTCGGCCCGCGGGCCTTGTGTTTAGAGCAAAAGTTCCCCGCGGTGCTGCGGACCGGCGCTAACCACCTAACGGACCGGCCCTGGTCCGCGGACCGCTGGTTGGGGACCCCTGCAATAGGGAATATTTACTAGGGGCTGATAGGTGTTTAATTACTGGATTTCATACTGATATGACAGGGGATGATCTCTAGATCTCACACTGACTCAAAATGGCTGATCACTAGTCACACAGTGGCCCAATAGGAGCTGATCACTAGATCTTTACTTGGCAGTAGATCTCATACTGGTCCAAAAACATGCTGATCACACACTGGACTGACGGGGATTAATCACTGGATCTCATACTGATTTGACAGAAGATGATATCTAGATCTCCCACTGGCTTAAAAGGGAGCTGATCACTAGATGTTGCAGTAGCCCAAAAGACTCAGACTGACCTAAAAGTGGCTGGGCAGTAGATCTCACATACGATCACAGTATTTTTAGACTGGACGACTGTTGGGCACCCAAGAGGCATCCCACTGACTATTGTTCCCGTGCTTCCACACAGGAGCAATAGCGGTTTAGTGAATAGCGAGCCAGAGATCTCGTTCGGCCGCCTGCCTTTATTCACTGTGGTTGAATAAAAACTGGTGGCGGGAATGATCTCCGGCCCGCTCCACCCTCATCCAATTAGCAATGCTCATTCCAGTGTAAAAGCACAGGAATGGTTATTGCTGGGCCTGTCGGCATCTTTCGCCCAAAAGATCGTTCTGTGTAAAAGCACCCTTTGGCAGTAGATCGCACACAACAAGAGTTAATTATTAGATCTTCTAGTGATCTGACAGAGGATAATCGCTAGATCACATGCAAATCCAATAGGAAATAATCTCTAGATCTCACTCAATCACTAAACGCAACGCTGGCCGAACAAGGACTAGGCACTAGATTTCCCAATGGCCCAACAGCATCTAATATCCATACTTTCTATTAGGGCTTCCTCCTACAGGAACTTACCTTTCTCGCTCGATAGGGGGAAAAAAAATCATGGCTTGATTATAAGTTACACCAGATCACTAGTCACTGGGATCTGTGTTTTCCGGTTAATCGCTGTGCTTTGAGAGCGGGCGGTATCTTAAATTGGACTGCTGTGAGGATACGTTGGGTTTTCCATCAGAAATATCCGCCGCCACCAATTAGGACAAAAGAAAAAATCTAAATATGGGTCTAAATAACTAACTTAGTACATCATGAATTGTATAATCACCAACTTTCTTGGCCTACACTACTTTGTGACTTGAAGACTGGCATCTAATTGATATGCACCCAGAAATGTAATTTGGGGATTTGCCAGTAATCCAGGCCAGGACAAAGCAGAGTTGAGGCGTAAGACAGGTCTAATGTACAATATGTCACGAACAGTTCCTCTTAAGTTACAAAAGCCGCAGATAGGCAGACAAGGTACTGTAAGCCCTGCTACCTTGGAGATGTGTTGACAACACAATGCGGTCATAACCCAAACTGTCACTCTATGGAGGTGCCGGGAACATTCAGGTCTTCACACCGATAAAACTCTTTACACATTGCAATCTCTGCCTGACCCTTCTTTGCAATGGAAAGGAATTTCTCTGCTTCATTTCTCAATTTCAACCTTTGTGGCTGCACAAGTGAAATGTAATTTTCGTATTGAAGGCTTCACTTTGTGTGTGGCGGTATGAACGGACTCCATGGACAGTGGTTAGGAAACTTTTCTATTGTCCACGATAAATCTAAACTGTTGTCTTTGAAAATGGATTCCGTCAAGCAGATAACTTTATTGAATTTTACCATTCCATTGTCTACAAAGGGTCTTTTCATTGTAACTGCCAGAGACCATGACACTCGGATCTATAACACATGATTGAATCCAAGTTGCTTTGTGTATCGTCGGCACTGAGAACATTGGTTAAGTTGCATCTCTGTAAGTCATCAGTCATGGCCAGCTTACATATAGCAACATTTCACATTATTTCTCCACATATCACCGTATTATATGAATTCCAGAAGTCTCAGTAGGTGATAATTGTAGTTAAATACAACCAGTGTGGGACTGGAGTAGTTTTGGCCCACCATGAGGAATGGTTCAACCATATATAAGCTGGTTATTGTTGGACCAACATAAGAATGTCCATTAGACCGACAATGACGCAATACTGGACAACAAAAGTAAAGCAGAAGACAACTCCATTGACACTCGCCAATAGTCAATTTCTTATTAGTTGAGTCACAAATAACCTATTAGGTCCGGTTGATGATATTTCCAGTCTGAACAGTGTTAAAAAGAAAGATTTCAATGCAAAATGGATATGCACATGTTCTGTATAGATGGCAGCCCTAAGAATCATCTTTTGGTTGGCCCCCGGATCATCTTTTGGTTGGCCCACGGATCATCTTTTGGTTGGCCCACGGATCATCTTTTGGTTGGCCCACGGATCATCTTTTGGTTGGCCCACGAATCATCTTTTGGTTGGCCCACGAATCATCTTTTGGTTGGCCCACGAATCCTCTTTTGGCTGGCCCACGAATCCTCTTTTGGCTGGCCCACGGATCCTCTTTTGGCTGGCCCACGAATCCTCTTTTGGCTGGCCCACGGATCCTCTTTTGGCTGGCCCACGGATCCTCTTTTGGCTGGCCCACGGATCCTCTTTTGGCTGGCCCACGGATCCTCTTTTGGCTGGCCCACGGATCCTCTTTTGGCTGGCCCACGGATCCTCTTTTGGCTGGCCCACGGATCCTCTTTTGGCTGGCCCACGGATCCTCTTTTGGCTGGCCCACGGATCCTCTTTTGGCTGGCCCACGGATCCTCTTTTGGCTGGCCCACGGATCCTCTTTTGGCTGGCCCACGGATCCTCTTTTGGCTGGCCCACGGATCCTCTTTTGGCTGGCCCACGGATCCTCTTTTGGTTGGCCCAAGAATCATCTTTTGGTTGGCCCAAGTGACTTAAGTTTGTTTCAGTTCAACTCCTAAGAAATTAGTGGCAAATAGTTGGCTCCAAATGGGTTTTCCTTCCATTGAAACTTTTGGAGCTTTGTTGTTTTAAGGACCCCTTAATGTGTAAGAGTGTGGGCCTATGGGAAGATCCTCTATTGAACTAGTCTTGCTTTATGTACAGCCATCAAACATGTCTGGTTTGGGGAAATACATAGAAGGGGTAAAAGAAAATGTGCTGCTAAATACCCCACTCACTTCTAGGATCTGTCAAGGATCATTGCCAGAAGAGTAATATATTGTGGCCCTCAGGTTTATATGATTCTCATATCCATAAACCCACCCATTTTAGGTCAAAGGGTCGTTGTGCATTAGGCTGGGGTTGTATCAGAACATAAGTTTTTATCATACTAAAGTCTCCGTCATCTTCAACCAAGTAGTTGCTAACTAAAGGGGATGTAATGGTTATGGGTGGAAAGAAGGTGAAGAAATGGTGGAGCAAAGTTGTAACAGTGTCACCACTTCTATGTTGGGCAAGCTGAAGGCTAAGGGTATGTTCACACATAGCAGAAATGGTGTGGATTTTCCGAATTGGAAAATCTTCACCAAAATCTTCATTAAAAACAATGGGTGCTGATTTTGACGTGGAGTGGCACCAGACATGACCCCTTCAGTTCAAAGGGCAAAATCTTCTTTGGATTCACATCAAAATCTGAACCAATGTTTGTGGATTTTGACACAGATTTTGGTGCAGATTTTCCACTGTGAAAAGTCTGTACCGTTTCAGTTACGTGTAAATACACCCCCTCCCCATAATGGCTTTTCTTAGATTCTGCTCCTGGTTCTGTGAATGTGTCAAGTGGGCGGTCCCCAATGCTCATGAACAATGTGTGATGTCACTGCCAACTGACAGATTTAAAGTATTGGGAGAGCTGATCTATCAAGAGGGGTGTGAGGGGGTTGTGGTAACAAAAGAAAGACCTCCCTGGAGTCTGTAAAGCTATGCAGCCAGTCCCTTTTGACACGACTGATCCCCTTTTGAACCTAAACACTTTTGAGAAACCTTTTACAAATACAGAGTTGCTCAACTTTTTATATAGTTTTAAAAAAAAGTTTTTTATATAAAACTTTTGACCACAAGTGGAGCCTTACCTTTAAATAACGTATTTGTAAGCAAAATATAGCAAATCCTTGTAATGGTTATGGGTGGAGAGAAGGCGAAGAAATAGTCTTCCCATTATCAGATGGGAATAAGTATTAATAATAGTTTATTATAGTCTTTATTGCATAATTGAGCTTTCACATGGCGTAATAATAGTGAAATTATATTTAGCTTAACACAGAAAGTTCTTTCTGGTAGAAGAATAATTCAATTATTAGGGCATGGGAATTACGTGACATAGAGCCAATGCTGCAATCCAAAACTCCGGATTGCCTAACACATGTTTGGGGGGTATGCATTAATCCCATCTGTGTTACTGTTCTAGACCAGTCGGATGTAGGAGACCGATCCGCCACCTCTCCGGGCAGCCGCAACTCATCAATGGAACAGCCAATCTTTGGTAGAATTTGGTGCGCATAGAAGAAGTCGTGGGCTGGATCGCGAGGTAGGCACAAATGAACAGCGGAGCCACACTTGATCTGTTTTAGCCCCTAAGGGTTCATGTCCACGGGCGTTTTTTTCACTGCGTATTATGCATGCAATGCACATGGGCATAATATGCGGTGAATGGAGTCAATGGACTTTCATTGATCCATGCTCATGAGCGTGTAGACACACAAGAGAAATGCATCGCAGGATGCTCTATTTCCTGACGTACCATGCAGCGCGAGTCCTGTACTTTTGTATGGGCAGTGTATGCAAACGCTGTCCATATGCAATACATATTTCATACGCAACCCCACTATGAAACAGCGGGTAATTAAAAAAAAAAGAAAAACAAAGACAGTCACACTGCACATGGCTGCGTGCGTGGGATATACGGGCATGTGCAGTACACTCGCTACCCATGTGTGCTCTTTGCTAGCAGAGCCCACATTTACAAACACTGGTAAAACTCTGCAGGAAGACCAAATGACCAAAAATGCACCATTTTGCTGTTTTATTTATTTTTTTGTGATGACGTACATCGCGCAGGATAAATAATGTGTTACTTTGATAGTGCAAACTATTATGGACGCGGCGATGCCAAATATGTTGTCTTATATTATTATTATGGAAAAAGGGGATTTTTAAAAACTTTTTACTTTATTTTTTTTCCCAAAAATATATATACCGTATATATTTTTTTATTAGTCCCCATAGAGGACTTGAACTTGCAATTGTGTGATCGCTCATATAGTATAATGTAATACCACAGTATTACACTATACCGTATTTTGACATAGGCATTTATTTATGGCAGCCCTGGGGGTCTTCAGAAGGTGCTGGCATGGCAACCAAATGGCCTGTTACATTGATTGCACACCCACTACCCAGATGGAGGTCGACCTCACTTACAGTTAGTCACTTGTATCAGTGTCCTCTCGCAGCCATGGCCATTCCTGTAGCTTGGAGCCTCCTAATGGCGTATTCACACAGTTTGCTCTGTGCACTTCTTTGAAATTGTGATCTTCAGACAGGGTGTTTCACTTGCATCAGAGAATCGCAGGGGTTTTCCATTGATTTCAATGGAAAACATCACATCGCACAGCATGTGAGTGTTATGTGTTGTCTTTTAAGGTCCCATTGAAAACAATGGACGAGGACTTCCAAGGGAACGCCAAAAGATAGAAGATTTTTATCCATTGCTGCGAGGGGAAAAAAATCGCTCAAAAGAATGGAGTTAAAATTTGCATATTGGGCAGCCGAAAATTGTGCTACGTATTTGTAGTGTGTTGCCAGAATGCCTCGTCTACTAAAAGCTAAGGAAGCCCCAGTTAGGGAGAGTCTGAGGGTCCCATGCCACAGAGATCGCTGAGACCCCCACCGATTCTGAGAACGGGGGTCCCATCTCTTCATTTACGGGGTCACTGTCTCTCAGCCTGCAGTGACCTTAGACTGGATGAAGTGCTGGCAGTATGTGCGCGGCTAACACACCATTCATTTCAATGGAGCTGGCAGAAATTGCCAAGCGCTTTCTACTCTACTGTCTCCAGCAGTCCCATTGACCGTGCATGCGCAACTACCAGTCCATTGACTCTCCTCCTCACTGCAGGGGGTCCAGTGAGCCTGCAGTCAGGAGGAGGGGTCACAGAACCGCCTTTTTTGGGATAGGTGGGCATCTCAGGGGTGAGATCCCCCATCGATCATAAAGTTATGGTCTATCCTGTGGATCGGGGATAGTTTTAGATATTGGCTAACCTTTTTAATGGTATTGTATGCAGTTATAGGTCTCCATAATATACATTCTTTTGTTAAAAACAATCCCGCCTCAAGAGGAAATTGTCGTTTTGCTGCAAAATTCGGCATGCAGATATGCAAATGATGGGAGTTCTGGTGATTAGATGAACGGTCTTGTCACCTGAGGCCCTAATACTGGTTCCCCATTGGCCTATAAAGGCTCTCGGAGGCTCCTTGTGTGTGGTGACCTCTTCTTCCGCTTGTGTGGAGCTTGTTGACCACTAGACGCCTCTACAACGCAGAGAAGAGTCACCCCGTTACCAGAGTCTGAGAGGGGCGCATTATTGGGATGTGAGAAGCTGGATGGTCGTATCCATGAATTGTCCCCCACCTGGGCTGTTCTGATAAGACTGTTGTGTGCAAGCCCTAAAGCGTCCGGGCTCACGACAGCCTAGAAAGACCACCAGCAGAGAGGATCATCCAACAAGCATGAACATCTCCAACTGTTTCATTGTCCACCATCCAGAGACCGGTGGCACCACCATTACAGGCTCCTGTGTCTGTTGGAACCATTTCCAGGCACTTGGCGGAGGAACATTTGGTCTCGCGGCACCCATTACATGTACGGCCTTTGACAACCACTGTTGCCCCTGTTTGCAGTGGTGTTGTGAACGATGAAACTGGACTGTAAGAAGTGGAAGCCGGTTGTCTTCAGCAACGAAAACTGGTTTAGTTTGGGCGCGGACGGCGGCCGTGTTCTTGTCTGGAGACCTCAGGGTGAGCGCCTCAATCCTGCCTTTGTTGTGAAGCACCTCAATGTCCCCACTGCTAGTCTGCTGGTCTGTGGGGCCATCACATACAACAGTCGGTCCTCCCTAGTAGTGGTACGAGGGACAATGACAGCTCAGCGATATGTTCAGGACATCCTGCAGCCACATGTGTTCCTCTCATGGCGGCTTCCAGGAGGCAGCAGGATAATGCTCGGCCGCACACACAAGGGGGTCACAGGAAGCCCCCACAACATTGTCACACGTCTGTGGGATCCCGATCCGCAGATTTGTCACCAACAGAACATGTATGGGGACCATCTGGGATGCCAACTAGCACAGCCTACAGGTTTGCATGATCTAGAGGCTCAGTTACAGCAAATGTGAAGCGACATGCCTCAGGATACCATACAGAACCTGTATGCCTCCATGCTTGGCCGTATCACATCTTGTATACAAGCTAGAGGCTGTATCACAGGGTACTAGAGCCTCCATGCCCATCTGTATCACATCTTGTATCCAAGCTAGAGGCAGTACAACAGGGTACTAGAGCCTCCATGCCCACCTGTATCACATCTTGTATCCAAGCTAGAGGCAGTACAACAGGGTACTAGAGCCTCCATGCCCACCTGTATCACATCTTGTATCCAAGCTAGAGGTGGCCCAACAGGATACTAGAGCCTCCATGCCTGCCCGTATTACATCTTATATCCAAGCTAGAGGCGGTACAACAGGGTACTAGAGCCTCCATGCCCACCCGTATCACATCTTGTATCCAAGCTAGAGGCGGTACAACAGGGTACTAGAGCCTCCATGCCCACCTGTATCACATCTTGTATCCAAGCTAGAGGTGGCCCAACAGGATACTAGAGCCTCCATGCCTGCCCGTATTACATCTTATATCCAAGCTAGAGGCGGTACAACAGGGTACTAGAGCCTCCATGCCCACCTGTATCACATCTTGTATCCAAGCTAGAGGCGGTACAACAGGGTACTAGAGCCTCCCTACAAGGGGTCAGTTCTCCACAATAAATTATCCTTTTGCTCTGATATTGTAATTAATTACTTATCAACATTGCAATCACAAAGAGAAAGTTCAATTTCTGTCTGACAACTTCTAGGGGAGGGATTGTTTTTTGCCAGTGAGTTTACTACTTATTTAATTATTATACATTTTTAAAAATGTATCTGCATTTTATAATACCCATCACTAGGGGGCAGGATTTACGTGACAAGGATAGGATGAGCGCAAGAATATATCACAAGGGAATTTAGATTGGGGTCAGTTTTCATCTATTAACACTCCTATATATCCCTGTTTTTGAAGTAACAATATAGAGCATCAGGTTACTAGAGAGTTCACAGCAGTGCGGAGTATTTCAGGTTTCTGTAGGGTTTATTATTAGACAATTCATTTTCCTGGTTGTATTTCTGAAAAATTTTAAAATGAAATGAAACTTGAGAGAAACGTATGTGTGAGACGGGGTGTTATAAAAAGTGCTGCTGGGTCACCCTCCACCACCTAACATCTATACTGTTTAATAGCCCTTCACCCCTACTTTTGAAATGGTGAAATTGGCTGCAGATCTGTGTCAAAATCCACACCAAATGATGTGGATTCGCACCAAAATCCAATATATGGAAGGGGTTAATATCTGGTGTTTTACAAATTTTGTTCTCCTCCTCTGATCTCACCCTGACATGCTGTCTGTTACTGAGCTGACCTGCTGGTAAAGTTTGTAGTATACAAACCCTCCCAGCTGATGATTGGCTGTCAGCGATGATGTCATCTGGACCCCATAATATATGTATGTGTGGGGTTGGAGGGGAAGGGAATGACATAAATTTACGTCGCTGCTGCACAAAGCCCAGGAAGCAGCAATGTAAATTTATCATCAGCAGTCGTGAAGTCGTTAAAAAGGTTTCCGTATTTTGTAAAAATATTAAAACCTAACAAAAACTATAAAAACTTAGGTGGCCCTAGAATCGTGCTGACCCACTGAATAATGCTAACGGCATTTATACTGCACAGTAGCGAATGCTGTAAAAGCGAAGTCCAAAAAAACAATCCCATCAAAAAGGCACAATTGCTTTATTTCCCCATTCCAGCCCACTAAAAAAAAAAAAGTTTTTTTCAATAAATTTATATGATACATTTAATGGAGCCATTACCAGATACAACAAAGCAGCCCTGCGACGGCTATGCTGACAGAAAAATAAAAAAGTTATGGCTCTCGGAAGGGAGAGGGGGGAAAAAGTAAAACAATCGCTTCCAAAGCCGCCTGCAGCAGCGAGGAGTCAGACATGTTCTGCAGTTTTATTTAAAAATATTCATTATGAATAGTTCTACAACTATATTATAATAGTGTTTAAGCCAGTGCCCTCTAATAGGCACTCTGGGGGGGATTTTTTTGGCATCGCCCCACCATAAGAAAAATAAAAAAAAGCTCTATACTGATAAGCAGGCTTCCTGTGTTATGATGTACAGAAAGCAGCAAGTTAGCAGCATACCCACACCAAAACAGCTCTGTCAAAAAACACTGTACCAGAACCGAGCTCAGTATGGTATGTAGGTACAGCTCCAGAACTAAGCTCATGGCATAAATGCAGTACCAGAACCAAGCTCAGTACATTTAGTACCAGAACCACTGTCGGTATATAGATACAGCACCAGAACCAAGCTCAGTAGCACTGCAGCATCCAAGGAGTGGGCCCACAGCCAAGGAGACAGCGGGGTACAGTTTAAGCCTTGTTATTGGGCTCTACCATCTCCCACCCCGAGGGTAGCACAGGACCCGTCCAAGTTGCCGCTAGGGGAAACTTTCATGGGGAAAACCCAATATGGGGTTTACCTTACACAGTTTTGTCACGGGTGATGCCACCATTTCTTACTCCGCGGTGAATTCAGATGATGAAATAAGTGATCCACACACAGGGAGACTTTTAGGAGAAAAGCCGGGAACGGTCGGCAGCGCTCGTTTACTTGAGAACTATTTACAGTCCAACAGTAGAATTATACACGCCAGCAGGAAAAGGGTGTAGAATCACAAAGTGGTGCGACAGAGAGGAAATCACAGAATGTCAGAAGAATCCACAGTCCAAGTTATCTGTAGGGTTCTGTTCCCGGTACCAACTCCTTCACTCGCGCCAGTTCTCTACTGGTCGGCACTCACATTTGGCAGGCATGCACTCCACGCTGCGTGGCAGCTCCACTCTTTCTCTCCTCAGTGGTTCAGGATACCACTGGCATCTCCTGGGTAAAGCAGGCTCAGGGAAGGCTGAGAATACCTTTCAGCCTCTTCCATTCCAGCCCACACAGAACTGAAGGTGTCTGTGTGGCTCACCTGCATCTCCACAAATGCTCTTCTCTCTTGCAAGCTCCGAACAGAAGACCCACTCACACACCTTGCAATCACATGTATATAGCATGATCACGTGACAAACAACAAGATACATTTTCTAGACATCTCACATACCAGAAAGTTAACCAACCTAGTGCTGCCGTTATGCAATACACATCATATTCACTCAACATAAAAGACACTAAAAACACATAAGCATAAGACAAATGCATGCATACATTATGGAGGGGCCCTGTTAACTCTGGGCCACTACTGTACCAGAACCACTCTCAGTATATAAATACAGCACCAGAACCAAGCTCATAACATAAATACAGTAGGAGAACTAAGAGATTGTGTTGCAGGGGCGCTGATGGGCTGACAGATGCTGCCATCCGGAGGAAGATTATCTGGTTGGGCGGACCTCAGGAAGAGATTTCTCCACCCCACACCATAATCTGGTGGCCAGCATCCTGTGCGATTGCACAGTTGCAAGTAGCTAGGGCTGGCCATAGTGCAAAGTCACAGCTTGTGGCTAGTGAAAGGATACATTGCTTATATGTCAAGAGGAACACCTCTGAAGACAAGTCCTCTCATATCCGACACAGTTGTATCCACATTAGTAAACAAGATAGCTTGCTACAATGTATCAGTATAGGAAGACTATCAGGACAGGAGAGAGAGACTTGTGCTGCTGAAGTCTTTAGCTCGCAGAGGACTGGATACTATGTTGTAACAAACCCTCAGCTGTGATAAGTATTAGATTTTTGTTTAAACGATGTGTTAATAGGGTTTTGATAACATGAATATCTGCTACAGTCAGGGGCGCCCTACCGTGAGGCGACCTGAGCCTGCTGCCTCGGGTGGAGGACTGCAAGACCTCCAAGGGGCAACGGCCGATTGCCACCTGGCCGGTATGTGCCTTTTAATGGCCAGCAAGAAAATTATTGCCAGCTGTAGTGTAGCTACATATGGAGTGAGTATAGTGCTTGTCAGGCTGCTGCCCGGCTGGAGGGCCACTGCAGGGCCATATTAATACTGTGGGGGCCACTAATAGGAATCACTATTACTACAGGGGCCACTAACACGATCACTATTACTACTGAGACCACTTACAGGGGTCACTATTACCCCTAGGGCCATTAACGAGCCACACTGAGCTCACACTTACAGGAGGTCTGGATTTAAACAAGGATACTTCTTATCTTACAGCAATCAAAGATCTTGAAAATGGCAAGAAATAGTAACACAAAGCTTATAAGGAAGTTGCATTTTTTTACAGTACTCTGGTGGCTTTCTAGGATCTTACATTTGATGACCCATCTTGCAAGCCTCCATGATCATGAGAACAAAGCGGGGAAGCGGCACTCTGCAAAGTGATGGGACCCTTTCCTAAAAGTACTCGGGGATCCTAATGCAAAAGAAATTGGCGATAGTCAGCGGACCCATGGCTGCAGAACTGTGGAGCCAGCTCCAATGACTTTCCACTGTGACGGAGTTGTACCAGAATCACCCATAAGTTAAGTGATAACCGTTTAATCGATGGAGTCCCGTTTCCTCTGTTCTCCTCACTGTGGACAGCGAGGGGATTGAATGGAGCAATGGGCACGCCTGGGCAGTGCCGTTCCATTCACTTTCAATGGGACTGCAGAACATGTACAAGCACTTGGCTTAAAGAATGGAACGGCAACCTCGCGTGCTGCTCCACTCAACGTGACGTCAGTATCCCTGCCATGACGTGAAGAGGGGGACACGAGTCCTCCATTCTCGGGGGCGGTGGGAGTCTCAGCAGTGAAACCTCCACCGATCAGACTTTTTCAACTATACTATGAATATGTGATAAAAGTTAATTCTGCTGCAACCCTTTTAAGAAAAGGCTATAGGACCAGTCAGAAGACTGTGGGCAACCAAGAGCCACAGATTAAGAGCCGACCTGATCCTGGACTCTCTATCTGGACATGTTTGATAACACCGGCCATTCAATGCCCGGCCAAGCAAACCCCATGGTGCTGACTGTTCTGCGCTCAGTTAGCCCTGGGCCGGCTCCAGGTTACAGTTTCATCGCCGCCTGAGACCATACGTCTTGATAAAGGCCTCTAGCAGGGATATCCTCAGCACTCGGACCCCTATACACCAGAGCCCCCCATGTCTGTATAATCTCAGGCAGTAAGCAGTAAGCAATGCTTACACATCCTCTGCCTCTGGCTACCAGTATTCTATGCAGTAATTGAAAAGTAAAGGCAATTGAATTACAGTACAGGGCTCGAGTCCAACAAAATTCACTTTCTTTTTTTTTTTTTTTTTTTCCCAGTCTACATTCATTGCATCAAGCTCGGCAGGGCTCCTGATCTCCTCATGTGTGTTAATGCTGACTCACAGACTAACTTGCACAAGACAGAGGGAGAAAACACACACGCAGACTGTTCCTCCATACTAGGTAATGACTGAGCCGAGCCAAGGAACTGCGCCGCATGTCTTGTAAGATCCTCTATGGCTTTGTACTTTTATTGGGGAGGGGGGATGATTTCTTGGGGCTTTTGGACCAGGCTGCCGGCCTTCTCTTTCTCAGTAGCTCTGTAACGTTCAGCCTGGCAGGGAGCTGTGGGCAGGCTATGGCATTACATAGCAGTTAGGCTCAGTTTCGTACCCTGTCCTGACAATCGGGTTTGTTTCCGAGCCTCGATCATGAGGCAGTATTAACCCTTTGTCATCTTTTGCTTCATGCTTACCTGTATTTATATGGAATTAGCTGCTAACTCTTGTATTGCCAAAGTATGCACTTTGCAGGACAGGGCAGTTGGCGTTGCCACATTTATGCAGCGGCGTATCCTGAACCGCTCCTAATATCTAGGCAATCTGATTTTTTAAAATCTTTTTTTCCTGAAGGGTTACAATATGGCGTTGGACTCTGTATATTGACTGCCAGTGTCTGTACCAGCCATATGCTGTCTGCTTGGTATCTGCATGTTGTGCACCCAGCTGCTGTGCAGACAGGGGGGTGACGGTATATAATAAGGCCCTTGTGAGAGTTGGAAGCTTTTCCGATGCCGCGATCGGTTACCGCAGGGCACGAGCTGACTTGTCAATTGGCAACTTTGATTGACACGTGTGCTTCTTTCCCCCCAAGAGCTCCGCAGCAGCTGAGGCAGTTTAGTCTCCACTGGCTGTCTGGAAGCGCAGATGGTTCTTGTCAGTGTCTTTTTGTATAAGCGCGAGGGCAAATGATAGCCTGATGTCTAATTAATTTGCCTCCAAGCCAAGTCACTGCAAGTCTGCCACTGTTCTTGCTGATCCTGGCACATTTTGAGTTTGGTGAAAACAGCACCCCCCGTGTTTGATAAGACGGGCGAGAGGGAGAGGGAACTTGTTAGTATGACAGAGCACAGTGCAGCTCGCTGTCTGAACAGAACGCGGTCTCATCCCCGCAGTGTCACACAGTCTGCTACATGTCTGGGTGCCGTATTAGTATACGCCATGTGCTACCGTACATTAGCACTACTACCCTGTACAGACTGCAGCGTCCCCCATGTACTGCAGTGCTATACTATGGCAGCACGTACTGCAGTGTGCAGACGTCGGTGTGCCATGCTAGGACCCCATATACTAGGGTGTCACCTAACCCCTAGACGTGCCAGGATTAAATACACGCTATATACAAGCTGATGCTTACCCTACAGTATACGGTGGTATATAATGCTGGTTATGTATCACTGCAGTACACGGGGAGAGGCTATACAATGTGCAGATAATACTCCTCATTGTTGTATACGCAGGATGGCTTCGTACTGCAACCTGCTATGTGATATTACATAACGTGTGCTATACTGCAACACCATGTGCTACAACATGGGGTATTATATCTACATTGGATATTCTCTTGTGTATTCCTTATACATAACCTCTATATGCCTGTTTACTGTACTGCCATATACCATAGTGTGAGCATACGGTATATGTGCTATATGTGTCCCCATAAACTGTAGGCATATACTAACACTATACTGAGCCATCATTTACTGTATTGTGACATATATGTGTTATATACTGGCATATGGTAAAACTATATAATACTATGGTACCATATACTGGAATATACTCGCCATATGCTAGAGGATGCTAAAATATGCTAATACTATGCTACTGTATACTGTAGTGTGAACATATGTATATTGTATTATACCGTATGCCCATATTGTAGGATGCAGGCATATACTAATAATATACACTACTACACCACCATATACTGTAGGGTATTGAAATGTACTCCCATATACTGTAGGATACTCAATATACTGTACTAGTACGAATACTATAAACTGTAGTGTTAATATATACTGTATGTGCTATATTGTGTACCCAGTACTGTGGGCTATTGGCTTATACTAACACTGTAGTAAACCACCATAAGCTGTGAACGTTTTTCATTTTACCATATACTGTAAGATACTAAAATATACTCCTATATACTGTAAAGTGAACATATACTGTATATATATTATATTCTGTGCCCATATAATATAGGATACTAGCATATACAACCGCTATACTATACCACCATATATTATAGGTCTGCTATATTGTGTCCCCATATAAAGTACTGTATGATACTGGCATATAATAAAACTATACTGTATATATGCATCATATATAGTACTATAGGACACTGCAATATACTTCTGTATGCTGGCGGATACTGGAATATACTGTCCTAATGCAATGCTGCAATATATTGTAGTGTGAACATACCCTGTATATGTGTTGTGTGACCATATATTACAATAAACTATACTACCATATACTTTAGTGTGAACATGCATGTATACTATACTGGGTCACCATGTACTATGATGTGGAATATTATCTGTATATTGTTCTGTACCGTTGGATGACCCCCATATACCGCAGTGATGCATAACCTCTGTGTACGCCGTATGATATATTATAACACGTCTGCTGTACTATATGTACTCCTATGTAGGTTGCTTTGTTCCCATTTACTGAGGCCCTTTTACACGGCCCGGTCAGATTTACGCTGGATCGTAGGAACGTGAATGATCGGGCCGTGTAGATGCCCACAGCGACTGAATGATAATTCGTTCGTCATTCAGTTTCTGCAGGCATGAGCATCAAATAACGATCGGCCCGTGTGAACGAGACAACCATTCATCTATGAACGTTAATGGAGGCGGGCGGCTGGAGCGATCTGCGGCGCGCTCCACTTCCATTCACTGAGCGGCGATTACCGGGACGGTTGTTCGGTGCTACCCCAACAGTCGTCCCGTGTAGAAGACCCTTAGCCTGTGTATATAATGTATACTGCACCGAGTATTCGCAGAAGGTCCATATATTACCTGTACTAGCTATGCAGCAACCATGTGGTCTATTTCATGTATAGCGTATTTATATGATGTGATACATGTTTGGCGCAGACTGGTATCAGCGCCATTTTCTATACGTCCTCTCCATGTACTGTACATGCTTTTTGTGACAAAGCATAAACCGCTGTAAGAGTGCATTCACACGGGCGACAGCGAGTTGCGCCCGACATTCTCGTGCGCGACTTGTATCGCACAGCGCACGGACACTCCATCCGTTTACTGTGCGGAAGACCGCACTTCTATTTCCGGGCGAGACTAGCACGAACGTAGAACATGCTGTGATTTTTTTTTTCCATGTAAATATGCCAATCTCGCCCGATTTTCTCGCCCGTGTGATTACACCCTAAGAGAGAACTGATGACGTGGCAGCTGCATATTCTGTGGCACGATAAACCTTCTGTCTGACCTTGTGATGTCCAGGAATGAAGGCGGTGAGCGTCAGAATATCACTTGGTGACCCAGAATTGTAGATGACACATTTTGTACTTGCCCCGTCCTCCGGCAGGGCGGGCCGCTCCCCGTACCTGTCTGCACCTATTACATCTCCTGCTATATGCTGCAGTGTCAGTTACTTGGATCCTGCTCAACGTGCTGCAGTACGGAGGGTACAAATAGCGGCCTGTAAAACACTTATCCACAATGGTGGCTGCGAAGTGAGGGCGGCTAATCACATTTGGGAATTGCGTTATTAGCAGTTCTCTGATATAACGTTGTAATCCGGGATAGCTCCGTTTACAGCAGAGGTCATTCCGCTGATATAGCGGGGCAGTGAGGGAATTGCGCCTCCTAACGCCACCGCTTTGGTGCGCATCAGCCGGTCAGAGATGCTTAACGCTTACTTCAGGCTGTATTCTATGAACGGCAGAGTCGGTCATATCTGAGCATTTCCTTGTAGAAAACCACAAATAATGAAATCTAAAAGAGCTACTGTATGGTTTGTGTCCCCATAATATTGTCAGTCATGTCTGTGCCCCCATAACAGTGTCAGGCACAGTCTGTGCCCCTATAACATTGCCAGGCATGGTCTGTGCCCCCATAACGGTGTCAGTCCTGTCTGTGTCCCCATAACTGTGTCAGGCATGTCTGTGTCCCCATAACTGTGTCAGTCATGTCTGTGTCCCCATAACTGTGTCAGGCATGTCTGTGTCCCCATAACTGTTTCAGGCATGGTCTGTGCCCCCATAACTGTTTCAGGCATGGTCTGTGCCCCCATAACTGTGTCAGGCATGGTCTGTGCCCCCATAACTGTGTCAGGCATGGTCTGTGCCCCCATAACTGTGTCAGGCATGGTCTGTGCCCCCATAACTGTGTCAGGCATGGTCTGTGCCCCCATAACTGGGTCAGGCATGGTCTGTGCCCCCATAACAGTGTCAGTCCTGTCTGTGTCCCCATAACGGTGTCAGTCCTGTCTGTGCTCCCATAACTGTGTCAGTCCTGTCTGTGCTCCCATAACTGTGTCAACCCTGTCTGTGCTCCCATAACTGTGTCAGTCCTGCCTGTGCCCCCATAACTGTGTCAGGCATGGTCTGTGCCCCCATAACTGTGTCAGGCATGGTCTGTGCCCCCATAACTGTGTCAGGCATGGTCTGTGCCCCATAACTGTGTCAGGCATGGTCTGTGCCCCCATAACTGTGTCAGGCATGGTCTGTGCCCCCATAACTGTGTCAGGCATGGTCTGTGCCCCATAACTGTGTCAGGCATGGTCTGTGCCCCATAACTGTGTCAGGCATGGTCTGTGCCCCATAACATTGTCAGGCATGGTCTGTGCCCCATAACATTGTCAGGCATGGTCCGTGCCCCGTAACATTGTCAGGCATGGTCTGTGCCCCGTAACATTGTCAGGCATGGTCTGTGCCCCGTAACATTGCCAGGCATGGTCTGTGCCCCCATAACATTGCTAGCTGTAGTCTGTGCCCCCTTAACAGTATCAGTCTTAGTCTGTGCCCCATAACATTGCCAGCCATAGTCTGTGTCCCCATAACTGTGTCAGCGATGGTTTGTGAGACCATAATATTGCCAGGCATGGCCTGTGCCCCCACAACAGTGTCATTTTTGTTCTGTGCCCCATAGCATTGCCAGCAATCGTCTGTGCCCCCATAAGAGTGTCAGTCTTGGTTTGTGCCCCATAACATTGCCAGGCATGGTCTGTGTCCCCATAATGGCCTGTGCCTCATAACATTGTCACGCATGGTCTTTGCCCCTATTGCAGTGTCATTTTTATTCTGTGCCCCATAGCATTGCCAGCAATCGTCTGTGCCCCCATAACAGTGTCAGTCTTGGTTTGTGCCCCATAACATTGCCAGGCATGGTCTGTGTCCCCATAATGGCCTGTGCCTCATAACATTGTCATGCATAGTCTGTGCCCCCATTGCAGTGTCATTCCTGGTCTGTGCCCCATTACATTGCCAGGAATGGTCTTTGCCCGCATAGTGGTGTCATTCCTGGACTGTTGCCCCATTACATTGCCAGGCATTGTCTGTGTCCCCACAATGGTCTGTGCCATATAAAACTGTCATTCCTGGTCTGTGCCCCATTACATTGCCAGGAATGGTCTTTGCCCCCATAGTGGTGTCGTTCCTGGTCTGTGCCCCATAACATTGCCAGGAATGGTCTGTATCTCCATAGTGGTGTCATTCTTGATCTGTTCCCCCATAACATTGACAGCCATGGTCTGTTCCCCCATAACATTGCCAGCTATGGTCTGTCCCCCCATAACAGTGCCAATCTTGGTCTGTGCCCCCTTACAAGTGTCAGTCTTGGTCTGCGGCCCTTAACATTGCCAGCCATGCTTTGTTTCCCCCATAACGGTGTCAGTCGGGGTCGGTGCCCCTTAACATTGCCAGCTATGGTCTGTGTTCCCAGGATTCTATAAAAGTGCCAGCTGCCATAGCCTTCCTTCATAAGAACACCCCCATATCCCTGCAAACCGCAGTGCCCCCCATCAGGGGCGTAAGTAAAGGCTCAGGGACCCTGATGCAAAAGGTGAGCTGGGGCCCCCCCTCTATCTGTATCTATACCCGTACCCATACCTAAACCATGCTGCACAGAGACATAACTTGAAGCTTCTGGGCCCCGATGCAAAACCTGTAACAGGGCCCCCAACTATAATGCTTTATTCATAGTACTGGGCTCCCTGTATGGAGCAGAGAGACCTTATGGGCCCCCTAAGGCTCCTGGGCCCGGGTGCAACCGCATCCCCTGCACCCCCCATAGTTACGCCCCTGCCCCCCATAACTCGGCCGCAGTTTCCCTATACGAAGCCCATATAGTGTCTGCAGCTTATCAGTTGGTTATGAATTAGTTGTATGTCTGTGCGGTTGCATCGCCGGCTGGAATCCACAGCACATCTGCCTGACTGTACGTCCATGTAGATTTCTGGAGCAGGTACCGGGGCAGTTAATTAATTTACAGCTTGACCTCAATTATGACCAACCTCGCTCGTTTTAATCAATGCACTCCCTGGATATGTAACACCCATTAACCATAAATTCAGAATTCATTGCAGAATAACCTGTATCTGAATACAAGCCGTGTGATATATAGATGGGAGGGGGCCGGAGCACAATCCAAAATACAAGACCCCCAGATATTGGTTTTTGACAAACAAATGGCTATACTGGGAAGCCCTAAAGCTCTGGAGAGGGGGCTCTGTACTTTTAAAGGGGTATTCCGGGATATTTCTCACTTTAGCTATTGATGGCCGACAAGTCATCAATAGATGATCAGCAGGAAATCCCCCCAATCAGCTGATTCCCAGTGATATTGCAGGTTGGTATTGCAGGTGCAGCTGCCATTGACTTCAATGCAATACCGACCTGGGCTGCTGCGCTATAGTCGGCGCCTTCTGCTTTCTCCACTGTCCACAGCGATAGGGGCATCGAGAATCCGCTAATTGTCGGGGATCCCTGACGATCATTAGTGATGACATGTTGGTCATCAATAGCAAAAGTTAAAAATATCCCAGAATACCCCTTTAACTTTTAATACTAAGTTGCTTGATTGGCTAAACTTCTCACATTTAAGTGATGTCATCATACTGCGCACCATGACATCACTACTTGCAGTTCATGACTGTTTCAAAGCCCCTAGGCCACTCCAACCTGCACCGCTCTTTCCCTTATCATGAAGTGTGGGCTCTTGGAGTCATAAGGTAGCACAGTAGACCTGCCTTGAGTGTTTTAATAGCTGTTGAACATGATTTTTATTATTTGATGTGTGGGAAAGCTGGGTGCAACCAATAAGGCTCCTACACAGCTTTCCTGGAGCCCTGGAATTATTTCACTCATTACTGGTAGTGGTTCTCTTTATTTTAGGGGGAAATGTTCTTACCATAGAACACCCTGAGGAGGTTAATCATAATATGTAATAATGACTTGATCCACCCTTGCTGTCGGCGCCCTCTTCTGGTGCAGTGCGGAAGAGCACAGTGGGCATTACATACATTGAATAAGGGATAACTAGGCGATCAGTGGATCGTCGACCGCTGGGACCCTTGCTGATCTTGAGAACCAGGGGTCCCAAGGTCCCCACATGCACAACACCACTCCATTCATTTCCATAGGACTGACAGAGATAGCTGAGGCTTGAACTCGATCTCCGGCAGCCCCATTCCATCCATGCAAGAGCCTTCAGGACCCCCATTCTTGTCATCAGAGAGGGTCCCACCGGTCGGACCTCCTCTGATCAGCTAGTTACTCCCTATTTTGTCCATAGCGGATAACTTATTTTGGTGGGACAGCCCCTTTAAATAATCATTCAGCCCATGTCTAAAGATTCCATTTAGGAGTCTGGGAAAGCTGAGTGACAGGTTCTGTGGGAGCGGCCATATTGGTTGTCACTCAGCTTTCCCCGAAAGAAATACAACTATAGGATCCATTTTTTTTCTGCATTGTGACTGGAGAAGACGATTCAAGGACTCGTATTTACTGTGGATTTTCGTAATACTCTTGGCAGTCCTCTACCTTCCCGGCTATTGGCTGGCTCCGTCCTATTGTACCTAATCTGCTTTTAACCTGCAGCCATGCCCATGTATTTTGTAAAGACCGATTAGGTGCCCCCTTCCTGTCTGCAAGCAGGGAAGCCGGTGGGCATTTAGTACATTATTGGGATAATCTTTGCCCTGTGCCGCTATGCCTTCTGTGAATGGTGATGAGAGGATTACAGATTAGGCATCAGTTGAGTACCTAATAGAAGACTTGTAATATTTACTAAATGCCCGGTGAATGTGGAATGAGAGTCGCCGCAGCGATCGCCTGTTTGCCGTGGGTCCGACTTCTGAGACCCCGCCAAATAGCAGATTTTGCCAGGAGAAATTGTGGCCGGCTGCTCATTTTCCCTTCCGCTATTTGGGAAAAGTACTATTATATGCAGCCATTCAGATGCAAGAGCTGCTGATTATTAGCAATGAGGACGAACTGGGGACCCCTCCAGGATCAGCCTTAGGTTACATGGTACCCTGTTCTTTTTGTGCCCCCAACCTGTCATGAGGAGGAGATAATAAAGCAGAATACAGGCGCATATATATATATATTTATAGCAACAATAAATTTGGTACCAGACCCAAGCTCATAACATAAATACAGCAGAAACTAAGCTCAGCAGATAAATACAGCACCAGAACCAAGCTCAGTACACAAATACAGCACCACAACCAATCTGCTAAATAACACACCAGAACCAAGCTCAGTGCACAAATACAGCACCACAACCAATCTGCTAAATAAGGCACCAGAACGAAGCTCAGTATGTAAATACAGCACTAATCTTCTAAATAATGTACCAGAACCAAGCTCAGTACATAAAGACCAGCACCACAACCAATCTCCTAAATAGGACACCAGAACCAAGCTCAGTACATAAATACAGCACCACAACTTATCTTCTAAATAGGGCACCAGAACTAAGCTCAGCACATAAATACGGCACCACAACCAATCTCCTAAATAGGGCACCATAACGAAGCTCAGTATATAAATACAGCACCACAACTAATTTCCTAAATAGGGCAGCAGAACCAAGCTCCGTACATAAATACAGCACCACAACTAATCTCCTAAATAGGGCACCAGAACCAAGCTCAGCACATAAATACGGCACCACAACCAATCTCCTAAATAGGGCACCATAACGAAGCTCAGTATATAAATACAGCACCACAACTAATTTCCTAAATAGGGCACCAGAACCAAGCTCAGCACATATACAGCACCACAACCAATCTCCTAAATAGGGCACCAGAACCAAGCTCAGCACATAAATACAGCACCACAACCAATTCCCTAAATAGGGCACCAGAACCAAGCTCAGCACATAAATACAGCACCACAACCAATTCCCTAAATAGGGCACCAGAACCAAGCTCAGTACATAAATACAGCACCACAACTAATCTCCTAAATAGGGCACCAGAACCAAGCTCAGTATACAAATACAGCACCACAACCAATCTGCTAAATAACGCATCAGAACCAAGCTCAGCACATAAATACTGTAAACGAACATAAGCAATTGTGGGCCGGCGATGGGCTAACAGAGGGTGTTGCTCTTTGTCAAACCATTGAGATTCCACGCTTTATACATATATATCGGGTTTTCTGAATCAGACATCCTTGTCAAAAGTTAAGGCTAAACGACAACTTCAGAGGCGCTGTGACATAAATGACCACGGACCTAAGTGGCATGGGCCAAAAGTGAATTCCCTAAATTACTATACGGTTGTCAATTGAATCGCGCAACCCTCATGTCATAATTGGCCCAACCCAAATGGCCGGAGGGCAACAGTGTTCCTGACTGCCGCAGTGGGTCTATTGAAATCCCCTTAGTTGCTTTTGAGCCCCATCTTTAACTTTTCCCATTGATTGACGGCTCATTTACAAACCCATCCTACAGCAATGCAGCTCAGGGGGGTCCAACCCAACTGCGATCGTCTGCGAAAACCGTTGCAAACCTAAAGACAAAACCACATTGTAGCAATTTTGCAAACTCCAGACAAAACAAATGTGTCTATATTTCTAAATCCCCCAGCATTTGTAATAATACGCAGCAGCCGCCCCTCCTGGAGAGCCAGTGCTAGGTATTTCCTTGACCTGGACTGTAATGACCTGATGTGAAGAATAACAGTGAGGATTGATGCCTCCCCTCCCTCCCTTAAATTGTTATTGCAGATAAACCTCCCAGCTTTCCCCTTGTGTCTGGAATCCTGCTGCAGACCAGATGTCAGGCTGTAGGGAACGACACATCCTAACACAAACTCCCACTCCTGAAAGTAGCAAGAAGAGCAAGCAGGGGATGGCAACTGCACACTGTAATAATATATAAAGTCCTGGACTCTCTCCAGCATCTCCCTCTCCTTCTCCGCCTGCAGGAGTTAATGTGGTGGCTGCCAGCTCTGCAGACTGTTTGGAATAGTTTAAATGCTTTGACACTCTGGACTGGATGGCAGGAGAGGCAGTTTACAGTGTAATTCATATGCAAAACTGCACTATAAATTTTCAACCTGTCTGTGTTGCTGTGGCACCACTAAGCACTCCATCAGCATACAGTACAGTAATCCTGCCATCTTTGTTTGCATTGCAGTGACTCATCAGAAGTCTGTCTTGTACCAACACTGAAAGCATTATTCTGGCACTGATCTTCCTCTGTTTTTTAAAGCTTCAGCCCAGAACTGGCATTTACTCCAAGTCTCTAATCAAAGGACTCTATTCATTGCAGAGAGCAAGCTGAATGTTAATCTGCATCCGGCCAATTCATTGACATGCTATGTACTGCTGTGGACATTTTGACTTGCTAAAACCTTGAGACAGAGTTTTTTTCTTCTCTTCTTCTTCTTCTTCTTCCTCTGATGCTGATCTCTCTTTTTTTCTTTTTTTTTCCCCTTCCCTGGGCTATTTTATTCTTCATTTTCTTTTTAGTTACCGGCTGCTGAAAGCGGGACACACAAGGAGGGGACCTCTTCTATCCCTGACGTCGGGACCAGTTTGGGAATTTTAAGGTACGTTCTTGCTTGGCGGACACGTAGAAGTTCTTAGCAAGGTTTGTGTAATGGGTTCTATTCTGCAGACATAAGAAAATGGGACATACCCCCCCTTACCCCCTCCTCTTGCCTGTCTGTCTAGTGTCTCTATTCTTGCATGCTGTCTATTTGCAGCTCGGGGATACAATAGTTTGATTCTTGCCCCCCCCACCGCTGGAAAGAATATGTTGAGGTATCTGGTGGATATATTAGCATTTGATCACTCGTTCCTGCTAAGTAGAGGGGCGAGACTGGTGCCCATGCCGATGCCTGACAGCCCGGGCTTTGACTCTTTGCTGGTGGTCAGTAGAGAAGGAAGGGTTTTTCCTTTTTCGCATTGGATATTTGGCCAAGTCTTCGGCTCCTCTTGCTCCTTAATGCAGCAAAAAGGCAAATCTTATTACAGCACAAGTGGTTGGGCTATTGTCCTGATTTAGCCTGCTGTGAGGTAATTTGATGCAATACCATAACACAGTCTGGGGATACTGGAGTTGTTTGCAGTGTAAGATATTAAAGGCTCTATGTGAGCTGCATCGCCTTAGATCCAGACACTGGCGGGCAGGAGAGGAAGGGGGGGGGGATGCATTAATGGGCTCATGTCTGACTTGAAAAAGCATCCTTGCACTTTTGTCAACTCTCCCTTTTAAATCTTCACGGAGTGGAGATCATAGGAGTCTCCAGATAGAAGTACAGAGGTCCTCGTTGCTCCACGCCCCCCCCCTTTATGCCCCCCCACACCACCCAGTGGGTATTAAAAATTTAGACTCTTCTGTTCGCACTGCAGCATGTTCTATAGGATGTAATGCCCACTCAGATCATTTCAGAGGCAGCAGCACTGGCACATAATTCGACACATTTCAACCGGAGCGTGGTTTGCTGCCGGCGTCTAGCCCTCTCTGTCCTGGCACGTCTCCGGATGTCATTACAAGCTCGGACCGGACATGTTTACATCCCAAACACTTAAAAACGGGTCCTTTTTCGCTTTCGTCGGATACCTTCGAAAATCTTACCGGACGGGGGTCTAACGGCAAGGGGCGAGATCTGCAGCGTGTAAGTAGAAAGACCACTGCATGCAAACACAGCTGACCGCCAGACCTGTTTCTGTCTCTCTGTGACATCTCCATTGTTCATTTTATTCCTCCACGTTACTTGAGATCATTAACCCCTTCTGCACTTAAAGGACCTTTTAGCAACACACGCATCTCCTCCATGGATGAAATCTCGGTTGGCTTGCGGCGGCTGATCGCACATTGCTAGCACTGATCTATAAATCAAAAGTTTACTTGTTATGCAAATGTTTATAAGGATGCCGGCGAGAGAGGCGATCACGAGATGCGGGTAGCAGAGCCCCTAATGAATGAATATACAGGACATGGCTTTAACATATGTGTTGTATGTAGTCGGAGCCAGGCTTGCTTTCACCTGGGGCTCAAATTCAGTTTTGTTGACCTATCCCTATACCTTATCACCCTAGCCAAGTTAGAGTGGCTCGTTAGTGCTTCTCTGCACCCGGGGCACATGCCCCGCTTACCCTCCCCTAGTATATGGACATGCATGTTAGTTATATGTGTGCCGTGTGTATCTATAGATAAAAATATATATATATATGTGTGTTAGATTTCCCATTGTTAATCTAGCACTGCCATATTTTGCAGCACTGCACTTGGAATGCACCCATATCCGTCCCTGTCCTTGGTGGGGCTCATCATCTACTTTCCCTATCACAAACATGCACTCGAACACCTTAAGGTTAATTGGCTTCCTATGAATATGAGTTTTTGGAGTGTGGGAGGAAACAGTAGAACACAGAAAAAAAGCATGCAAACTCCATGCAGATTTTGTTTCTGGTCACCCTCGAACCTGGGACCCCAATGCTGCAAGCTAACCGAGTGATACATAGTTGTACGGTGGCTACATAGTAATACAGTGGCTTTGATACCCGAAAATGGAAAAACAGGGATCAAAACAACTTCACTTCTGAGAAGTATCTTGATTAGCTTGGCACATTTACCCATCCGTCCACCCTGGCATCAGATGGGGTGACCGTTTTCAGTAGGCGATGATACATTTCCAGTGGTCCCTAACGCATATTTATAAGTTTTCCAATTAGGAATGACATAAGGGACGTATCATTTCCATGAAAGAAGTTCAAAGCGCTGGTATTAAGAGTCCTCGCACTGATCCTGCAGTGAAGGGAGGACAGAAATCAGCAGAATTTAACGTTTTGACTGCTGGAGACTAAGAGATTCATTTGCGGCATGGTGAAACTCCAAAGTGCGGCTCCATTGGGGTAGATTGTAGGAGATTAGACAAGTATGGCCGACCATTGTTTTAGAATACGTGCTGAATATTAGTAACTTTAAGGGGTAGTTGGATGACCATTGCTCTCCGAGCATTCTTCATTTCTATGGGTTCGCTGGGAAAATGTGCTTTTCTAGTACATATTAGATTATGGGGAGATTGCGGCAAACATGTTGCAATCCTCCCAGAAAAAACGAATACATTTTGTTCCCTTCAATCCCTGCTCCCCGTGGGCTCACAATCTAATTTCCTTACCTCCAGACATTCGCATATATACAGACTAGCGCCAATTTCATGGGAAGCCAATTAACCTACCAGTAATTGAGGAAGCAGGACAACTCTTCGTAATGAACTCCAATGCCATCTTTCTGCTTGGCTCCCGCTACAATAAAACGCTTCTTCTGTACTTCCGACCAATCATTAAGTAGGGTGACTTTTGCAAGGAGCTTGCGCCCTAATTTTACGTCGGAGAGTATAAGACATGTAACCTAAAATGAGAAGTGCGATATATTGTATAGAGGTGATGGGAAGTGAACTGGAAAGCTATATATATATATATATATATATATATATATGGAGCACATGTGCTGGTGACTATATTCTATTGTTCCCTGTTATCAGCCATTTCACTTGGAAGAAGCTAACTGTAATGTGCTTCAATAAATCAGTCCCGAAATACCCCAGCCCCCCCAGGATCACTACATTATATTACACCTGAGTGATATTATCGGATTGTTACCACCGTTTCACTGTTTTTAATTGAGTCGGCCTTTAAGAAGTAGAAAAGAGACATCAGAAAAGTTTTATCACCATGGTTACCAGACTCCTTTCAGTACATAACAAAAAAAAAAAGTGAAAGCGCGATACACCATTGTTAAAGGTATATTTGTCTCTTTAAAAACTTACAGTATCTGCCCCCCCCTTCCCCCCCTCCCTTGCCGGCATGATACACGGCACTTCCCTGTCTGCGTCGGGATCAGTTGCCGGTGATGTTTTGTTCTGATGATCTTTCCACCATGCTCCCTGTTAGTCGTCGCTGGCGAGATGAAATGAGTCAGTGCTGAGCCGATGAGTGTTAACATAAGTTGCAAATCCACAACATATTGCATGTGTGAGGCGTAATAACGAGACGGAACGATTTAGAGGCTTTTTGTGTGAACTTGGGCTTTCGACTGTGTTCCATGCCAGCACACATAATAATTCTCCATCTGCTCTGCGTAAGTTTGCAGCTTCAAGATTCTACTTGGGGATGTTGGGAAAAGTTGATCTTTTTGCTAAGAGGGTTTGACGAGATCGGATGGAGTCAGCCTGCGGCGTCTGCACTACTTTGGCCTGGCCGTAATGCCGGTCAGTTGGCCGAGCCGCACTTCACGTGTCACTTGTGTGTGCACTTTGCACATATGTTGGTCACGAGGACTTTTCAGGGATGTTGTAGAGGGGTCAGCAGGTTTCTTAGACCCCAGATTTGCCTTCCAGGGGAGCATACCTCAACTTGGAAAGTGCTTCTCTGTACCTCTGCCACCTTGACCCTTGTGGGGCCTTTGGAGTTAGGAATGGTCACAGCCCTTTCTTCTTCCTGCATCTCTTATAGTTCACATCGCACGTTTCACGTTTTTGCTATTTCTGTTGCACGGTCTCAGATTTTAGAAGGGCGGGGGGGCATTCTGACTGTTATGGAACTACAACTCCCAGCATCTCTTGCCGCTTGTTGGGATTCATGGTTCTTCAGTTGCTGTCGAACTGCAAGTCACAGCCTTATTTATTGCAAGACTCCTACAAGTCATACATACCCTGTTTCCCTGAAAATAAGACATACCCTGAAAATAAGACATAGCATGATTTTCCAGAATTTTTGAGGATGCTTGAAATATAAGCCCTACTCCAAAATTAAGCCCTGCTAACAGTTAATTTAAAAAGTCAATTTAAATAGTGTCCAGGCAGCTATACATGTAAAAAAGTTAAACCTTTTTGAACAAAAATTAATATAAGACACTGTCTTATTTTCGGGGAAACGCGGTAGTATAAATTCTCAACAGGACTGATAGACAATGTTGGGACTTATAGTTCTTGTAGAACCACAAACCCCAGCCTACCCATATATATGGAGAGCCACACGTCCCAGCATACATCAGCCAACCCATGTATAGTTACACTGGACAGGCATAACTGTTTCAGACTGGTGTGACACTCTCTGGTTCCATGCCCCATTTTTGCATGCTGAGACTTGTAGTTGCTCAGTCATAGAAGAACCCGCATCCCAACATACCATCTTTGGTGTGAGACCGATGGGATACTCTGCAACTTTTGGTTCCGCAAGGGTCAGCAGCCATAGGATGACCACCGTTCTCTTCTAAATCCTCTTCAAATGCCAAACTCGGCTCTGCTACATCTGTACTTGACTTGCCTGTATGTACTAGGATCTTCAGGCACATCGCATCTGTTGACACTCGTGTTAAGAGTCTCCGTTTGATCATTTGATCTGTAGTGTCATCTGACTTCTGTAGACTTTAGAACGCTCTGTTACTAAAGCAAATTAATTGCTTAATTAGACGGTAATCACTCGGAGTCTGGGATGTTGTAAATAAAATTATGTGTAGATTACTTTTCCTTAAAATCAAATTTCAGTTTTTTTACCATTCTATTTTGTATACATTTTTATGGTGTTTTATGGTTCTTTTTATCATTATTGCTGGTTAAACGATGCAACAATCACATTTTATTCTCTAATGTCAATTAGTGAGAAACTCTCTGCTCCTGGGAAAGATGTGTGACCACCAATATGGCCCCCGCCCAGCCTGTTAAGGGTCCTAAACATCATATATTCGCGGTTTTTGGTTCTTTTTTTTTTCTATGCTTTTAAAATCGCGTTTTTTTGTAGCATTTATTTGCTTTTCTGTGCGTACTGCGGAGCTGTCACCTCTGATAACTCCCCGTCTATGAGCGTGCGGCTTCTGCTCAGCAATGTATTTACGGGTGGTAATGCGACAGTGGAAGTAGCTTTAGTGTTGCTTACTTCCAATCTACTTCTTGGTATTCTGATCTCCACTCAAAACCTCAAACTATAGCGTTGTGTAGTATCCTTAGGTTAGATGGCATCTTATGCAAATTTTTTTATTTTGGTGCCACCAGCATCATAGAAAAAAAAATTATAAATACTGTACCAGAACCAAGCTCAGTACACAAATACAGCCTCAGTACCATGTTCGGTACATAGATACAATAGCAGACCAATATAAATACATACGTGCTGGCCTTACGTTAGATGGCACTCTGTGTGAAATTTATTTTGCCCCCACCCCAAACCCAATAATAAGAAAAAAAGATATCTATTGCACTAATAGGCAGTCTGCCTGTATTCTGCTTGAGCAGAAAGCAAGAAGATAGCAACATACCCATACCAGGGAATAAATACTGTACCAGGACCAAGCTCATAACATAAATAGAGCTCCAAAACCATACATACACCCCCAGAACAAAGCTGGTAACATCAATATAGCCCCAGAACAATGCTCTGTAAATACAACCCCAGAAACAAGCTTTGTACATAAATACAGTACCAGACCTAGCTCATGAGAAATGCAGCCGTAGAAACAAGCTGATAACATAAATAGAGCTCCAAAACCAAGCTGATAACATAAATACAGCCCCAGAACAATGCTCTGTAAAAAAAATGTATAGCCACACAACCAAGCTCTATAAATACAACCCCAGAAGCAAGCTTTGTCCAAAAATTCAATACCAGACCTAGCTCATGACATAAATGCAGCCCCAGAAACAAGCTACTAACAGAAATACGGCCCCAGAACCAAGCTCATATCAAAAATACAGCACCAGACCAGACCAGAGTTCAAAATATAAATACAGCTTCAGTACCAAATCCCTTAAGTACAGCCCAAACCAAGCTCAATACATAAGTTCAATGCCAAAACCAAGCTTAGAACATAAATAGAACTCCAGAACCAAGCTCATAACATCAGTACAGCCCCAGAACTGAGCTCATAACCTAAATTTTTTGCAAGCTTAGTACATAGATACAATAACATAACCAAACACATAATGTAAACACTGTAGCAGATCTAAACAATTGTGTTATGGAGGTGCCGATGTGCTTCAGAGGGGAGGAGATAGAGCCAGGCAGAGGAATACTCGTGTAGCTCCACAAGATGCTGCTACATGGAGGAAGATCACCAACTGGCTAGTCTGACCTAAAGTGGTCAATCGCCCCCAGCCTACATCTGCCCACTGTCCTACAAGCTGGTGACTGGCACCTTCTGCAACTGCATCAGGCTGCCCATGCCCGCCAACATTCACTTGCTTTTTGTCTTGTCATGGGATCTGGAGATTTGCATGGCCTGGTGGTCCCTGGTTCTTTCACTTAGTAAGAAACCATCTCTGGTCCCCACCAATTCTCTCGAGTGAGAGGTCCCTGTCAAACAACGATGATCTAGTTCCTGTACCCATGTAACATGTAAGTGTGATATGAGTTGGCCCTTCCAGTTTGTCAGGTTCTGATATAATACTGCGACCCAGCCAAAAAATGCTCTATAGAGTCCAGCAGAAAACAGTCCTATATGAAGTCATCAGGAATATTGTTCCTGGTGGGCCTGAGCTCAGAGTGTTAAGGCAGCAGAAATACAGTCCTAAGCTCTCGCTCACGACCCGAATGTTGCGAATTCAATCCCTGCTTGGTTCAGGTAGCCGTCTCAAGGTCGTCCAAACCTTCCATCCTTCCGAGGTCTGTAAAATGAGTTGGTGGGGGGTAATAAATAAATTACTTGAAAGCGCTGCGGAATACGTTGGCGCTATACAAATAACAAGATACATTTTATATCAGATGTTGGTTCTTATTGTGAACTTTTTTTTTTTTTCCAAAAAGTTTGCCTTTTTTAATCTTTTTGATTTGTTTAGTTTAGATCCTAATTTTTTGTTGTTGTTTCCTGTCTTTACAGATGTGAACTGTCTCAGACACGATTTTGTTGAATGTCTCTGTAAGCAAAATCCCAGCCATGTCACAGATGTTACACATTGAAATACCCAATTTCGGGAACACTGTCTTGGGTTGCCTGAATGAGCAGAGGCTCATGGGACTGTACTGCGATGTCTCCATAGTCGTGAAAGGTCAAGCGTTCAAGGCACACCGCGCCGTGCTTGCAGCAAGCAGCCTGTACTTTAGAGATTTATTCAGCGGGAACAGCAAAAGTGCTTTCGAATTGCCTGCCACCGTGCCCCCAGCATGCTTTCAACAGATCCTCTCCTTTTGCTACACTGGAAAGCTAACTATGGCTGCCAGCGAACAGCTCGTGGTCATGTACACAGCAGGGTTTCTTCAGATCCAGCACATTGTAGAGCGAGGTACAGACTTGATGTTCAAGGTCAGCTCCCCCCATTGTGACTCTCAGACTACTATGATCGAAGAGGCCAGTTCAGAACCGCAAAGCCCCTGTAACCAGACGCAGGCCGCGACGGTGCCCTACGTCATGTCCCCTTCCATGCCCATCCCTCTTTTAACCAGAGTCAAAAACGAAAGTCTGGAGGTTCAACCAATTGCCATGCCCAATTTGCCAGGCAAAAAGCCGGCAGAGACACAAAACAGAGACAATTCTGCCATGAGCGTTACAGGAGCTGCTCCACCAAAACTACCCCGAGTATCCTACTATGGCATGTCTAGCTTAGCGGCACTCTTTCCCAATGTACAGCAAGTACCTTACTCTCAAGGGGAGCGCACAAGCCCGAGTGCAAGCAGCATTCCTACCACCGACAGCCCTACGTCCTACCACAATGAAGAAGATGAAGAGGATGACGAGGCCTACGACACCATGGTGGAGGAGCATTATGGACAGATGTACATTAAATCTACAGGTGGCTACACAGGTACTCCAGCTTTCTAAATCTTTCTTGTTCTTGGTAGCTTATTCTATTTACGTATTTCATGATGGAGTACTTTATACCAGCTGAGACTTTACCGTCAGGTTGTGGTCAACTACCATAAGTATGTGTTTGGGTCCGTTGTCATTGACGAGTCACAGGACAATTGAGGTGTACGATAGCCAGTAACCATTGAATTCTGTTAATTAGTCCGCTAGGGTCCAGCGGTATCAACTAGGCGTAAAGTAAAGTAACTGGATCTGCCAGAATAAAAATCTTACATTCCGAGAACTTGAGAAAAAAACAAAACCATAACCTATAGAACTAACGGGACCATAATGTACTTGGCAGTGATGGAACAGCAGAGGATGAGTGTGTTGATCTTGTGCAGGCAGTGACCTGTCCACTTCAGGTGGACCAGGTAGAAGGATGTGTTGGAGATTACAGACATGTACCGGAGGGTATTGCGGAGCTGCCGATTATTTCAGGAGACGAGGGTGCTGATTTTGTAGGAGGCAATGACCTGTTTAGAGACTTGGTGAGAATAGGACTTTGTGACGGAATGAGGAACAACTGCAAGCCTTAGGGTATGGTTCCACATCATATAATCTGTACGAAATCCTGACTACCGGTGGGGGTTGAAGGCTGGAGGAATTTGCCGGTGATATTGCCCTTTCACTGGTAAAATCCTCCAGCCATTGTTACTTCCTGATCTGTAGAGAAACCTTTGCAGCAGTCAATTCACTAACCTCCCAAGCAGGAAATCTGCACCAAAATCCGCATCAATATCTGCACTATTATATACTTTGGAAATCTGGCAACACTAAAGGGGATCCAAAATAGAGAGATAAGGGCAGCAAACTTTGGTGCAGTATAAAAAGTTTCTTTTTATTCCTCTACGACATTAAGAACAACCAACAACGTTTCAACCCATGCAGGGTCCTTGTCACAACTGAATGGGTTGAAACGTTGTTGGTTGTTCTTAATGTCGTAGAGGAATAAAAAGAAACTTTTTATACTGCACCAAAGTTTGCTGCCCTTATCTCTCTGTGAGGACGGCTGGTTCACTGTTCTTTGGGCGCTGCATCTTTTCTCTACCTCACTGAGAAAGGTATGTGCTGCTGAACACTTGACTTTTGGTTACACTAATGGGGTTGTCTAGTTGCCAAACAATTTAAAAAAAAAAAAACTTACCCATTCCAACAGCACCATGAACTAAGTTTTTTTGTTTTTTTTTATATGCTCCCGCCATCCAGCGCGGCACAAAAATTTGACTCTTCTTAGAGTACCATGCGTGTGCTCTCCCATACAAGTCTATAGGGGAGCATGCACACAAGACTCTGGAAAGAGTCAGATTTTTGTGCCGTGCGCCGACCTGCAGCGAGTGACAGCTCAGGATCGGGGGAGCCGGTGAGTATAAAAAATACATCGCCCGACTCCCTGTCATGTCCCCTAATAGAACCATAACTTAGTTTATGGTGTCGTGGGGATGGAGTAGGTTAAAATAACAAAAGCTGCAGTACTTACCTGTCCTCTTCCCCAGCCATCCACCGCTGCAGCCCTGCAGTCCTCCAGGTCTGTTCTTAGGAACGACTACCACTTAGTGGCTGTGTTCGGGTACCGTTCTGCTTAGCTTCAGGCTCCCAGCATCTGAGCAGCGATGCCGGGAGAACGACACATGACCATTGCAGTCTCTGATTGGCTGCAGTGGTCAGGCGGCAGCCGTTCCTAAAGAAAGACTAGGAAGATCATAGAGCGGCAGCACTGGATTGCTGGGGAAGAGGACAGGTAAGTACTGCTGGTTTGGTTATTTTAACACATTTGCAGCTATACTTGAAAAAGGATTAAAAATCAACCGGCAGCAAGACAACCGCTTTAAAACCTCCTCAGGCTCCCCATGGGCATACGATGTTGAGTGGACTTGCCCAAACTGGCAAATGATTGGTCAAATGTGGCCGTCCATACTATACATTTTTTATTCTCAGCTGACCACAACCAAAAAATTCCAGCTTGACAATCACATTTTGGGGATTGGTGGGGGTCCCAGCAGTGAGACCCTCACTGATCAGCAAGTTTTATCCCCTATCCTGTGGAAGGATGGACAACTTGTAATTCTTGTACATCCCCTTTAAGGGCTCATTCACACGGGCGTATGTTCACCGCGTATATCACGGTGGATAGAGTCAATGAAGGTAAAAGGCTTTTCACATTTGCGTTCAGTAACTGCGTATGTAAGGAAATCGCATCATGCCCTTATTTTATCAAGTAGTACGCACGTAAGCCCTTCTGTTTTCTAAGGGGGCGTATGATTCGCCAACACAAGTACTGCGTTTTTCACGCATGTTGCTAGGAAACATGCTAATGAATAAAAAAAAATAACACTAAGAACATCATTTTAGGTTTTTCTCCCTTCTTGCGTTTTTTTTTCTTTGCACTCATAACATATACGGGTATACGCGCGCAAAAACACACGCAAAGGATACGCAATTCCAACACTGCAATGTTTACACAGCGTTTCTGCCTCTGTAACTCCAATACCAGTCATTGTTACAAGGCTTGTATAAAGAGTCTAACATTGATTTACAGGAATGCTGCGTTCCAATAGGTGGCGCTGCAGAGGTATTGTTCCATCTCCCTTATTTGCATATTACCCAGAGGAGCATGCATGGCCTTATTAGTCTCCTCACTCACTGCTCTCCCTAAGGAGAAAACATAGCGTTCCTGACTCTGTAACTAAAACACAGTAACAATGTAAGAGATGTATTTCCCAATCTGTCCTGTGAGTTACCAACCCAAGGGCAACCACTCTATTCCCCCATGACGATCACTCCATTGCCATCATGATGTTGGCTAGTGTGGTTAACTGGAGCTTGGCCTCCATAGCAAAAATCGAAATGAGGCCCATGTCCTTTTACACATAGACTTGCATGGCAACAGGGACATTTGCAGGACCTCTCTGTACGCAGGAGGCGGATGCCAGCCAAACCTAATTTTACAAGGATCTCTTTTTCGATCTTCCGCATAATCCGCGAGACATCGAACAATGGGAGGCTTTTAAAGTAGAAATACTCATGGAGAATATAACTTTGAGGGTCACAATTTAGCATTTAGTCCCTTTTTAAATTTGCATAAGGACCTGGAAAATCCCAAATTATAGTCTTAAAATGTAGAGCTATATGTTGGACCATCAACAATCGCCAAAACCATTAGATGGTGGATTAAAGGAATTAAGTGTAGTATTGTTAAGTGTCTCTGTTGCTGGAGACATCGGGAATGACCTCTTGAAGAGTAAAGTGGAGGTAGACATGGTGGTCAGGTGAAGATTTGGATATGGTGGACCGGAAGCAGTAGCATGCATAGAAGAGATAGGGCCCCATAGCAGAAACGGTTGGCCAATTTTGCCACCCAAGACAGGAGGCCTGGTTTTGTTCCCCATTCCATGCCCTTAAAAATGACCCTTGTGCCAGTTCTCCACCTCCTAACGATGCAGTTCCTCTTTGAAGGAAAGTCTTACATGTGTTCTCACTGCCCAGCAGCAAATACAATGGTGCAATCAAAGTTAGGCCCCTGTCTCCAAAGGCCCCATAGCAATCTCATGGTCCACCTCTGTTACGTACGCCAGTAATTGGAATATTTGAGATTACGGTGTTGCAGGACATCCTCTACCACCTACCAAGCCTGAGACAGAGCTTCTCAATATGGATTGGTCAGTGCATTGGGTAGATCATGGATTCGTGATGGAACCTGTATTTATAGGCTTCCAAGATATATTCGCAAACTGGTAAATGAGTGTCACATCCATGAGTAGGTGGCGAACTACTTATGACTCTAATTAACTGAACCGAAGTTGAGTTCCTTCATAGACTCTCCATTATTAGGTTGACTTCAAGCAGTTGGTCAATGGACCATCAGATGTTTCCTCTCACTCCTCCTCGGTAAAAAAAAAACTTGCTCCTAGGTATATATCTAGGCAGGAGAAAATATTGAACGGGAACATTTTGTTTATGCAGTAAAATATCGAACGAGGGAGGAGGATGGAAGATGTTAGGAAGTATAGATCTGCTGCACTGATAGTCCGCAGACAAGTACCCGAGCAAGAACCCATCTTCCAGCCTCCGATCAATCATTATGCTACGCCTTCAGGTCTTCTCTACATAGGACATTGATGGATTTCTGATTTTAAAGGGTTAATCCTGGGTGTGTTGCCCCCACCCAGCCCTCCTGTACTCTGCCTGCTGATTAGACTGCCTTGTGGGATTAGTACGACTTTCATTTCCTTCCTTCCTTCCTATGATAATGCAATTTTATAACTTCCATTAAACAGATGTTCTCACAAGTGAATGTATCAGGTGGATGTTACTAAACCGGCAGCGAGAGAGACCGAAGTTTACAGGTGCCTGAGGAGAGGGTTAGGAGGGTTCTTGATGTTGCAACGACTTTTTAAAGGGACAGTACTCCTAATTTCGACACCAATTAGATGTGTCATCTAATGTGTTCTAATTCTGTTGTCTTATTAACAATGTATCAGATTATGGATGATCCCATAAAGAGGGAAGGCAGCGTACATGAATATAGGTGGTCCGTCGGTCTGATTATACTAGGACCTAGGAGAATATTTGGTGGGAGAGGTCTGAGACCACCGATGCAGCAGTCTCATGGCTAGTTTTTCTTTTGTCCCCTACTGATTCATTAGCGATAACTTCCTGCTTATGGGGGCTATAGTGTTATTCTTCTCAAGACCTTATACTCCATCTGTACTATAGATTCTTGGGGTTAGAAGTGCCATAAATGGGTCCTTCCAGTCTACTGAACTAAACCGTGTGTTGCCGAGTCTGGATTCGATTGTAGCAGACCCTCAGCTATGAGAAGTATTAGGTTTTAACCCCTTCCCACCCCGAGATGTAAATGTACATTCTGGTTGGGAAGGGGTTTGCATGAATGGGCATAAACTTACATTCTATGAATGTTGCAGACTCTCAGAAACTGAGCCAGCGCCACCTGCAGTGGGAGCCAGCCGTGACTGCCTGCAGGCCTACCGCTACAACAGCGGGGATCGGTGATATATTAGTCCGATCACAGCTTTGCAGGTTCAAGTCCCCTACAGGGCCAGAATAAATGTAGAATAAAAAATAAAAAAAAAACGTAAAAAATTGTAGCATCAAAAAAAAGGTTTTTGCGCACTTTCCCCTCTTTGTTTAAAAAAAATTTAAAAACCCACGTGTTTGTATCGGCCCATTGATTTTTTTTTTTTTCTCCCAGTCCTCCAAAGAAAAGTAAATAACAGTTATATACTACATTATCCACTCCCAAAAGTAGTACCCGTAAAAATACAGCTTACCATACAAAAAAACAAGCCTTTGTATGGATGGAAAACTAAAGTTTCGGCTTTTGAAAAGTGAAGGTGAGAATCCCCCAAAAATTGTCACATCGTCAGGACTAAAGTAGACCATGTCACTAAGGGGTTAAAGGGGTTCTCCAGGACCCTTAGTATTGATGACCTTTCCACAGGATAGGTCATCAATAGTTGATCAGCAGGGGTCCGCCACTCGGGATCCCCAGCACTGCTGTCAATAAGGACAGTGGTGGAAGTGATTAACACACCGCAGCTACTTGGTTTGGTACTACAGGCACACCTCCCACTGAGTTTAATGGGAAATGTGCCTGCAATACAGAAAGTGTGATCGACTTTCAGCACTGACCCCTCTGACAGCTGATTGGTGGGGAACCAGAGTGTCGGTCATTGATAGCAAAAGTTTTTGAGCCCCTTTTAGTTTCTTAATGCAAAAAAAAAGAATGGTTTCATTCACTGAAAGCAAGCAGATGTATTAGAAATGAGACAATCAGACACAAAGTATGTTAGAAGGTTGCAGAACTTTAATTTTCATAGAACTGGAAGTGTTAGGAACGTGATGATCCTGAGGTCTCGTAGCACAGGGGTGTTTCTGATTGACATGTCCTAAAAGTTTTTTGCCTTTGCCGTGACCCGTGAGATTGCTCCTGGGAACCCCTGCTGGCTCACAGAAGCTTGATGTAGAGCAAGTATAGCATACATGGCCTGACGATTAGGCACAAACCTCCTCAACATTCTTTTGCGCAGTCATTGGGCTGTGTATAAGGGCCAACAACCCAGTAACAAACAAACTAAGACTCATTCGTCGGCTCCTCGTGGCCTTTTTAAAAGGCCTAAAAATACTTGCTTCAATAAGGCCCGCGTATTAAACTGAACTATAATCTCCCCTCCGCCGACCAGGATCCGGCGCTGCAGCCCCGCTGTGGTCCCAGTATTTGTTGCAACAGGTGATGTCACAGGAAATCAGGGGGACCACTGCAGCCAATCAGAGGCTGCAGCGTCACGCTTCTAAACTCCTGGCACCACGACGCTCAGGATGTGAGCGCTGATGCCAGGAGAACAAGGGGTGTTGCTGCAGTCTAAGTAAAAAAAAAATTGTGGCATGCCCTATTTAATTTTGCATGTTAATGTGTTGGGTTCAGCATATCTGGCAGCACACGGACGGGGTATCTGAGGGCTGTGCCTGAGAAACTCGCAGCGCAACTTTTGAGATGCCCGTGTGCATGTACTCTTTTGAGGGCTCTTGAAGGGTGTGTTAATTGGATGCTGCACATTATTGGGGCACTATGTGGTATTATGTGTGCTGTATGACGGTGTTGGCTTTTCACTATATGGTGGTATTATGGGCATGTTAAGTGAATGCTGCCTATTATTTGCACAGTATATGGCGGGATTACTAGATGTGGGTTGTGTATATTGAAGTATACTTTTGGCATTACATGACAGTATTACAAGGTCTAAAAGTTGGAGAAAAACTGTCTAAAATGACAAGTGAGGATGGGAGGGGGTAATCTGCTTGCTGCTTAGGGTCCCATGTTATAATTCTGGCCCTGCTGGCCCATATCTTGTTTGTGTGTTTTCCTGTCCTATCGTCTGAACTTTTAGGCCAATGCTTTTCGGGAAAACTCAGGGCATCACAATACCTTGGGCTCAAAGTTGACCATGACGTGCTGACTTTTTTTTCCGGGGTCTGTGGCCATCACATGTGCTAAACTCAAGACCCGCTGGCCAAATCCAGCCTGCCTGTCATTTTATATGGACCGCAGTGAGGTCCAGACGCAGAAGGATTTACAGTTGGTGCCACAGCTCTGCCAGCACTACCCGGCACCCTCACCATCCTCCAAGGTAGAAGGCTAAAGAGGTGGGAGGCGAGAAACCCCATCCGAGAGCTCCACAGCCATGTAAGGAGTAGTTACATTTCGGGCTCATTCTCACGAGCGGATGCAGCTTCAACCCGTGCAATATACTGCGTATTCCTAATCAAAGCTGTTCGTATTCATTGCGTATTTAGACTTTCTTACTTTTTTGGGTGGGCATATTCATATTTATGTGCGGAAACCCCCCCCCCCCAAAAAAAACCTCAAGAAGGTCCCGTAGTTTTATCCTGCCTTCATTTGTAAATATATGTTGAATACACATGCGTAGTCAGGCGATCCCATTGCCTTTCGGTCTGTACTGCGGACCAAAAGTAGGACATGCTGCGTTTTTGTTTGTCTTTCATGTGCATGAAATACATGCGTGAAAAACACATGCGTGAATACCCCAATGCAAATCAATGGGCTGTCCGTATTATGTACGTTAAAAAAACACGCTTGTAATACGCAGGGCGAATGGGCCTTATAGACGGCCACCATAATGCTGATGTGGCCCTCGGCGTGGGTGCGTCGGACACCCCTGTCTAGACTGTTCGGGAGAGGTCTCTGAATAAACCTGCGGTTTGGAGAAGCGTAGACGACGGGTGATGGTGACGGAGGCGTCCTTGGAGCAGCTGAGCTGTGTTTGCTGTACCCAGCACTAACGGCGTGTGTTGTTTGTACATAACACAGGTAGGGATTGTGGCGATTTCCCCGTAATACTCCGCTGTTTGCTGGGATTCGTCGCAGTAGCAGCTTTTAATCTCCTCGCCTCTGCTATACAATAAACACTAAGCTTTCCTCCTGCTCCCGCTACTATTTACTCTGGAGTTGGCCCGGCCTTTACACAACGGTATTCAACACCAGCAACGGCTCTGTGTGTCTAGACAGGCAGCAAAGTGCTCTAATTATGGTCCCCGGCCAGCGACATCCGTTACTGTTTACGTACTGTGGCTCTATCCCTATTCTTTATTGGAATATCTAGGCTACAAATGTAGCAGAGGGGAGTTTGCAATATGGCAACATACATGCAGATGTAGCGAATGTTAACGCGTTACAATAACGTACCTGCAATGCTGTAAATTAGGTTCTCGAGACACAGCGGTCATGTTAAGGATTGCTACATCTGTAGGCTGCTACAGGCAAATTCGGCTCTGCTGCATCTATAAGGAAAAACTACGGTTGCAGAGTACAGATTTTGCAGATGTCGACGGGTTCAGATGCAGAGGGCGATCGGAGGAGCTCACCGACTTGTGTCGCGTTGGTGTCCCCAGCGTGGCTGGTTAGGGGTCCGCAGCGACCGCAGGAACGCTTGTTGTACATTTGCCTTTTTGTGTTCAGCATTGCTTTGACTTCATTTTGGGTTTGGCGCACGTTCGGATTTGGGGTTATTTATAGTCTTTTCTGTTCACGTCTAAGGGAGCTTTTAAACGGAGAGCGAGGAATCGTGCGCCCAAGCGAACAACAAACGCGGTTCGCTCGGGCGGTCAGTTTAAACACACAGATAATTGTTTGTTTAGTTGTTAACACGAACGTTTAGTTCGCTGTTCCGATAATTGAGAACGACTGAGCGAGCGCGGTTTAAACCGAACAATTAGCGAACGAGCCGACGATGATATTCATGTTGGAATAACATAAGCGAGCAAATTATCATTCGTCGGTTAATCGCGCCCGCGTTTACACGGAACGATTATCGGTCCCATTCGAAGATCCAGCGATAATGATTTCGTGTAAAAGCACCCTAAAGCCAATTTCAGAACGCCGATCGTTTCCAGAGAGCAATGCATTGTGGGAGTGCCGATTACAGTGAATTCAGGCCTGCGTTTTACTTTCCGTTTTTTGCTTTTTAAATGAAACTGATTAAAAAGGAACCGAATGGAAACCGTAGATTTAGTGTCCCCCCCCCCCCCCCCCCCCCACTTTTTTTTTAAGGAATCCGGTATACAAATCTGTAAAATACCTAAATAATAAAATAACCATTTTTGTTAGTTTTGTTTCTGTTTCATTCCATTTCCATCCGTTTTTGACGACGTTTCGCCCGCTCGGTCTTCCCTTCTGCAGCGGCTTGTTTCAAAACAGATCCGTTAAACAGACAGCAAAAACAGAACCAAACTGAAAGTCTTCCCTTCGGTTCCGTCACCCATTGACTAGAATTTTAAAAAATGGGAGGCTACTTTCTGTTTGTTCTGTTTTTTGGGGGTTTTTTTGTCTGCGCTATTTTTTCAATTGCGAAGGAAAACAGACGAGACGGAATCGAACTGAGCGGAGGCTTAGAAGATCCCACTGATGTTCAATGGGAAGTAGGACACTTTTTCTGTTTTGCTGCTCTTGTGACGGAACTGCAGAACGGAAAGCAAAACCGCTGATTTTAATGCGCCCGTACAATCTCAGCAGAAGTCCAGATGAGGTGGATACACGTTTTAAACATCACTTCATGCTATGGATTCTCACTGCAGACTTCATCGCTTTCAGGCCTGTAGGCTGGATAGGCCTTAAAACCTTAAAAGGCCAACTGGCGAAAATATATTTTTCCATCCCTACCCACTCACCTGATTGCCCATCACACTCTAAAGGTCCCCTCTGTGCATTGCAGCTACTTCCATGCAGTGCAGCCTCCTGTCTGATGCTTATCAGGCACCACATTGATGGTGAGATTTTTTTTTACTTTCAGTTTTACATGTATCCCATGATGCATCATCACAGCATTAGCTGAAGCTATACCATTCCTGAAAGTTTAATGCTCATTACCCTCTATATAAACTACAGAACATAAGTATATTGTTAGGAGGGTGAGCTGTGATCTCCTCTATTATACCTGTGTGATCATCATCAGTGACTGTGATGAAAGAGTCTATATCCCCCTCTAAGCTGCTTCTGTTTTAGGGTCTATGTAACAGCATCACACAAACTGAGAATGTGACTAGTTTCAGACATCCTAACCCCAAGTAGATCTGAAATGGTCATAATTGAGATCACATGACCATCGGAGGAGAAAGTGGTAACTAACCAAGGTAACACTAGCCAACTTATATATATATACTGGGGGATAGCCACATAATGAATTAAAAAGATAACCAGAGTGGCCCTTCTTAAAGAGTATATAAAGGTAAATCCCTCCGTTCCTCCTCTATTGGGTGTCTATTGGGTATCCCAGACCAGTGCCACCCATGGGAGGAAAACGGCACTACGGGAATGACGGTGGTGCAAATAGTTTGTAATTTTTAGGTATATCTAGAATATAAATTGAATTTGTAAAATTTGGGGAAAGTCCATCAAAAACTTCCCAAAATGTGTGACAACATTGGAGTGAACTCAACTGGCCCAATGGCAATCGTCTCTGTTCTAGGTCATTAGAGCGGGCCTTGATCGCAACGACGATTATCTTATACAGAGATGCATCCCGCTATAACTCGTCAACCGTCTATGTAACGGTGTGCATGAAGGGAAGAGTTCCTCTAAACCACCGGCGTATCCTAACATAACCCCAACTGGCTTTGTGGTTCTCTCTGGCTGACAACGGGTAAACTCCAGAGATGATGTTTAATTGCACATGCAGCCTGGCAGATGGTTTGACTTTTCCACAAGATCTGAAGTGCTGCTGAAATACGAGTATTTATAAACCATGAAAGTTGTGACAAGAAGCGAGGTCTAAAAAAGGACAGATAAGGCCGGTTACAAGACAGTAAGAAGAAGTTCTGCTCCCTTGGAATTTATAGGAATGAGAAACCCAGGGAGGAGCTGCCATTTAGGAGAACATCATGTAACCTGCTCTGTAATGCTTTATATGCCGCAGAGATTAACTCCTCTCAACCTGTCATGTGCCGTCCGGACAGCTTCTTCCATCTGATGGATGATGCAGGACTCGGAGAGGGGTGGGGGAAGGAGTATATAGTTTAAGGGCGACATAACAAAATCTATATATGGTACTCTTCCCGATCAGTTGCAATACTGCCCACAAACCTCCAGAATTGGTGTGCATCCCCATTCGAAACCACTTCCCTTACGTAGGGCCGTTTTTATAGAAAATAGTGTTTTGGGCAAAAAGTACATAAGGACCTCCTGTTGTAATTGACCTCATATAATACAGCCATATGGTGCCAAGATAATACTGCCATATCCCACCTGCATGATTGTACCATATAATGGAAAACAAGGAAAACAATACTGACATATACTATATATATAATATATATATATATATATATATATATATATATATATATATATATATATATAATATCCAGAATTCTGTCTTAAAGAGGCTATATCATACTGCCATAGAACTTCCACATAATACCGCTGAGATAATACTGCCATAGACTTCTTGTTTCAAATCACCATAATACTGCCTTAAAGAGCCCATATTATATTTCCATACTGCTCTCGCATAATACTTCCATATAGTGCTAAGGTGCTCTTGTTATATACAGCCTATCTAGAACTACCAAAAAGTCCATATAATACCGCCATACAACTCCAACCTAATACAATTAACCCTTTCCAATCCAATTTGTATCCTGGTTTTCCTAGGGGGCTTACTCTCTTTCTGTCATTATATAACAGCACTATCTGCTGGCTAAAGCCAGTACTGCATGAGGTGACACGTTGGATAGGCTCCGACAGCAGAGAGGCTGGCAATATACAGTAAGAGAACCCCGACGGACGTCTTCCAACATCGTAGCTGTACACCGGTAAATAATAATGTCTTCAGAGGTCAGACAGTGGATTGGAAAGGGTTAAATTCCCAAATAATACCATCATACACTGCTAAATAATACTGGGTTGTTAGAAATGGTACTCTTCCAGATTGGTTGCAACATCATTTACAAACCTCCACGTCTGGTTTGCACCTCCATTTAAACACAACTTTCCCCTAGACAGGGCCATTTTTATAGAAAATGGTGCTCTTGGCATAAAGCTAAGTAAGGACACCCTACTGTCATTTCACTTTATATGATACAGCCATATAGTGCAAAAATAATACTAAATGGAGCTCACATAATAATGCTGTATAGTGCTACGATAATACTGCCATACATAACCTATATAGAATCACTATAAAATGTCTTAAAGAGCCCATATAATACTGTCATACAACTCCCTCATAATGCCTACAATAAAATGCTGAGATAATACTGTCCTATACAGCCCACCAAGTCCATATAATACCGCCATACAGCTCCCGCATAAAATAATACAGTTAACTCCTGGGTAGGTTGTATATTTCACCTGCGGTTGTCCTTCTCTGGAACCGCGGACCAGTGCCCAGTTTATCACTCCCACAAACTGGCCCTGCTGCTAGAATGATACTGTATATGAACCAGCTGTCCATATATATTGCTGCTACATCTTCTTTCTTTGACCCTAAGCATGGTTTAGCGGTTGGGATTGAGACTTGTGCAATGTTTAGCGCCAGACCATGATGCTCCCCAACATTCAGTTCCCTTTAGTGCTCCGAGGAGGAAGAAAAGTTGCAACCACTTTCCAGTATCGGGTTGTAGTTGCAGATGTGCGCATTACTTTATCAATGTCCTCTTGTAGGCGGTCTATGCAGTAATAGTACGCAATACCATCTGTGGGCACAGAGCCTGCAGCGCACCTTTATATCACTTTGCTCTGTTCTGTAATAACTTTTGTCATAAAGTATTGTGAACATATCAGAGAAGATGACAAATACACGTCTCACTCTTCCTTACTCCCCATACCTCATTGACCATTGCTGCCCGAAACCACCATGATTTCCACTGCTGCACAGAGCACTCTGGCTGGGGCTGCAGTGTGATTGACAGCTTTGCTCTGTTATGTTAAGGCCCATTTACATGCAAAGATGATCTTTCAAATGACTGAAAGTTTTAGCGATCATTTTGCATAAAGTGTTAATGGACTCTAATGTCCATTAACACTTTATCATTTGCATGTAAATGTGGGCTGTGCTCTGCACACTGCTGCCTTGTTCTTGTTGGGCTGCTGGAAAAATACATTCTAATATCCCAACTCCCATGGAGAACACAGCATGAGGTCTGTTGCGAGATACTTTATCTCTATGTGGTTGAATAATGGATTTTAAGTTCACCTTAAAATCATTGTTCAGATGAAAAGTGCCCAATGTGCGCGTTTACACGCAACGCTTATCGCATATTTGTGGTCATTTGCGATAACCGTTGCCTGTAAATGGGCCTTTAGTCCTGTGTTGGGTGATCTCTTCACATAGACATCCATGTGGTTTACAGTCCGAAACGCACATATGAAGCCGAGTTCACATCAGGGTTTCATTGAAAAACAAAAAAGCATAGATTTCACTGGAACTTCTTTAGTTATACCTCTGTTCTGGTTTTTGTATTCTTGATGAACAGGAAAAACTGAAGTTCAGAACTTTTTTTTCGGCCTTAAAAGAAATAAACTGGAAACCGAACTGACCTCTGAAGACATTATGATTTAACCCTTTCCAATCCAATTTGTATCCTGGTTTTCCTACGGGGCTTACTCTTTTTCTGCCGTTATACAACGGCGCTACATGCTGGCTAAAGCCAGTATTGCATGAGGTGACACGTTGCATAGGCTCCGACAGCAGAGAGTCTGGCAATATACAGTAAGAGAACCCAGATGGACATCTTCCAACATCGGAGCTGTACAGCCTTAAATCATAATGTCTTCAGATGTCAGACAGTGGATTGGAAAGGGTTAAGGCTGTATAGCTCCGATGTTGGAAGACGTCATTCGGGGTTCTCTTACTGTATATTGCCAGCCTCTCTGCTGTTGGAGCCTCATGCAGTACTGGCTTTAGCCAGCAGATAGCGCTGTTCTGTAATGGCAAAAAAAGAGTAAGCCCCCTAGGAAAACCAGGATACAAATTGGATTGGAAAGGGTTGATATTGTACTCCACGAGGACAGGCACTAGAGATGAGTGAGTATACTCGCTAAGGCACATTACTCGAGCGAGTAGTGCCTTAACCGAGTATCTCCCCGCTCGTCTCTAAAGATTCGGGGGCCGGCGGGGGGGGGGGGGGGGGGGAGCGGCAGGGGAGAGCGAGGAGGAACGGAGGGGAGAGCTCTCTCTCCCACAACCCCCCACCCCCACTCCGCTCCCCGCCACGACTCACCTGTCATCAGCGCCGGCCCCCGAATCTTTAGAGACGAGCAGGGAGATACTCAGCTAAGGCACTACTCGCTCATCTCTAACAGGCATGATTCCGTTTGTATCCATTTGGGCTTCTGTTTAACGGATCCGTTATATTATACTGCACGTGTGCGACTGTAAAAGTAGAGCTAACAAAGCGAGAAGAATCCATTAAAAACTGATCAGAACGGATTAGAAACTGATGCAAACGAAACGTCTGTTTTTTCATTTCCGGATGGGTTTAACCGATGCGGATCGGACAGCACTGGTTCTGTTCAGTTCAGTTTGCATTGGTTAGAGTTACAGATCCATTTTTTACATTTAGAGAAAAGAAAATAAATCCATTGAAACGAATAAAAAAAAAAACGCACATGTGAACATCTCCTGATTGGCCCCCTGAAGGTACATGTGAAGATCTCCTGATTGGCCTCCTGAAGGTACGGGCTCGTTCACATCAGCACTTCGCTTTCCATTTCTGATGGATACATTTTTAATAATATGAATTTGGTAGCAAAACAGGTTTAAAACTGCAGCAAACGGGAAACCATAGCTTCTTCCTTTTGTAATGGATCTGGCAGACGTTTGTTTCCATCTGATTCCATTCGCATTCGTTTTTGGCGGATTGGTTTTATTGTATTTGGTCTTTCGTCCCTTTTGTGCACGCTGCTTTAAAAATGGATACGTTAAACTGACAACAAAAACGGAAGCAAACCTGAACCTTTGCAATCAGTTCTGTCTCCCATTCGCTATAATATAACAAAAAAAAACAGAATTGTCCTTTTTCATTCACTTTTCATTTTTGTATCGTCAAAAAAGAGCGCCAGTCCGCGCTATTTTTTCATCAAAAACTAAAAGCCGAAATGAAGCTTAGAAATCCGATTGAAATCAATGGAAAGTAAAGCTGAACCATTTTCTTTTCTATTTTACTACTCCTCTGACCAGCGATGTAAATGGAACTCATGGGGCCCCATAACTCATAATAGGGCCACCTTCCCCTGGCTCCCACTCGGTAACAGAGTCCTCCCGTCTCACCACCAGCCACCAGTAAAAATGTGATTGCATACTCACACTGTAACACTGGTGCTGACGGCGGCCGTAGCACTCGGTCCCCCAGCTGACTCCTCCTCCAGTCTCCTGCACACTGTACACTGACGGCAGCTGGAGCACTCTGTCCCCCAGCTGACTCCTCCTCCAGTCTCCTGCACACTGTACACTGACGGCAGCTGGAGCACTCTGTCCCCCAGCTGACTCCTCCTCCAGTCTCCTGCACACTGTACAATGACGGCAGCTGGAGCACTCGGTCCCCCAGCTGACTCCTCCTCCAGTCTCCTGCACACTGTACACTGACGGCAGCTGGAGCACTCGGTCCCCCAGCTGACTCCTCCTCCAGTCTCCTGCACACTGTACACTGACGGCAGCTGGAGCACTCTGTCCCCCAGCTGACTCCTCCTCCAGTCTCCTGCACACTGTACAATGACGGCAGCTGGAGCACTCGGTCACCCAGCTGATTCCTCCTCCAGTCTCCTGCGCACTGTACAATGACAGCAGGAAAGGGAGGAGTCTGATGCTGCGCTGACCACTTCGGCCAGCAACGGTGTGACTATGTAATCACATTTTTGCTGTTGCCCAGTGAATCAGGTAATAAATGTTCCGCAAATGGGGCAGGGGTGATGGGGGTCATTCAACCTCTATTGGCAACCCACCACTGATAAGACAGCAGAACAGAAAACAAGACCGCTTATGTGAACGAGCCCCTTCAAGTGAAGTTGGAGTAATGGGGTTCTAGCATACTATCATTTCCACAAAGCAGAAATGTTGCCCGTTGAGGTTCCTTTTTATAATGGTTTTGGCAGTGCGTTTGCCAGGGTCAGCTTCATTCTGGTCCTTCCTTCTTTTCTTCGACCTTCAATGGTTTACGCCATCATTTATGTCCCAGGACCCCGCCGGTATAGCTGGTGGGCGCCTCTGTCTAAATGGAACACACGAAGACGTCCCAAACAAAGAACTGTTTGCTCTCGGAAGAGCGTGAGTCACTACGAGAAGAGCTATGATTTGTTGAAGACACCATCTCCCACCAGATCTCCTTTGTAGTGTCTCGTGTGTGACAACCCTCTCAGATGTAATGGATGTTTGTTAATGTAGGCCCTGGCACTTTTGTAAAACATTGCTTCTCATAGACTCTTATGCCACGTCCTGCTCAAACGTTACCATCACCCGTGCTTACTTTTCAGATGGTTTATGTGTGTATAATATGTGCAAACATTGGCAGGGGTGCCCGCTCCATAAATACCCGTCTCTCTTGGGATTAAAGAGAACCTGCCGCCTAAATACAGCAAGAGTGACCTCTGTGTCTGTAGAGTAAAAGTTTGGGGAATCACGTTCTTAGAGGTAGACTTATGGAGCCCTCGAAGGAAAGGGACCCAGCTCTGGGTGGTTTTGTGATTTTTATGATTGGATGGCATGAACTTTTGCATGATTCTCCTATACGGAGGAACTGTATTATTGGGAAACGTGGGGTGAGGGATTGTCTCAAAGGATGTAAAGGGGAAAACTGACTCCAGATCCTTGTGGTAGAACCCAAGATTATAATAGGGGCCCATTTTTGCTATGGTGTCTCCTCTCTTCTATGTTGAGATGTTGCTGGGACTTAAAAAATTAGCTATATACGAATAAATCAATTCATCTGATTTGCCTAAATGAGTATTACAAAGGGCATCCCAAAATTGATGTCCATAGGATAGGTGATAAGTCTGATTATTGGGGATCTCACCACTGAGAACCCTACTGATTCCAAGAATGGCGGTCCCGTGTCCCCCTCTCCTCCTCATTCCGGGCTCTCTGCAGTGAGGAGGGGGTTGAATAGAGTGGTGGCTGCACATTCACTGCCAACACTCAATTCAGTTTGTTATAGGAATAAATCATATTTCAGAAGATTTCACTGATCTGCTCCAAATTGGTTATAATGAGAAGCTTCATGCATGAATATATATATTTGAACTGACTGGTGTTATCCGTCAGCCCCCATACCCTTCTGATTTATTTAAAGATATACAATACAGATATAGTTGACTATGGCGCACCAATTACATGCACCACCCCCCAACATCATGACAACTCATAATTGGCCTAGTATGTAATGACGCTAATGATTAACATATGTTTACGCCCCAGGTGTATGTCGCTATGTGAACACGTAATTCCTATAAACCCAAGTAGCATAGACTCTATTAATATTCCAATCTGGACTGAAGGAATGCAGTAAGAGATAAGAAGTCCCGCCCCCTTCTTTGTAAGCTAGCGCTGGGAAGATGCATATGGGGTTTACCTTCAACATTGTACTTGTACATACCAGGGTATTAATTTTAAGCCCGTTAACCATTTAACTGCTAGCTATTTCCTATGAAGGTGGATATATGCGCATATATATATATATATATATATATATATATATTAATATATATATGTTTGCCTAGGCTGATTTAAGAAACACATTTATATTACTACTACAAGTTCAATGGGGCTTATGGAAGTAGCAGACTACAAGCTCCGACAATCCCGTTGAAGATGGAATGGTACTGCGCATGTGCAACGCCACTCCATTCAATCTCCTGACTGCGTGGGTTGCAGCGAGCCGGCAGTGAAGAGGAAAGGAGGACACACGGAACCTCTGTCTTCATGATGGGTGGGAAACTCAGCAGTGAATGCACTGGGCGCCACCTAGTGATCAGATTACTATAAACTGCAAGCTCAGTACTAACAGAACTAGCTGCTTGATGGACCCTTTTTCTATCAAAACCGTTAACTACTTTTAGAACCTCTCTAGATCGTATACATGTAGCACATACAGGCCTGAACGCACATTAAGGAGGCTGAAGAGCTTACAATCTATAGACACTGCTAAATAAACAATAGGAATGCCTGAAGGATCCATGAATTGTGTCTTATGTAAGGCAGAAGAAAGTGTCATTGTTGGCGTCCGTGTTAGTATTCCGCTCGTCGTGTGCAGTGCCTGGCTATTGGCGTGTTCCTTTCATGGTCTTTATGGAGATGCATGGTGGCCCCGGGGGGCTGTTTACACCTCGTTCTGCACTATTGTTTGCCTTATTGCACATGTATACAATTCCTCGGGCCTGTAATAATTTGCCTGTGGGCGCTGAGCGCTGATACAATCCCTATTTCAAGCCTTTATGGTGGTTTTTGTACAGACCAATTACAATTTCTGAGTTTTGGATTGAGTAGCAACTGGAGTTCTTAGCTATAACTTTCGAGTCTCTTGCTTCTTAGCCTGGACAATTGGGGTATGTGCCGTGGAGACAGGCCAATGAGTTGCTATGGGGCCCATGGAGGGAAGATCTGGCGTCTTTCCCCCAAATACCACCTCCTGATTTCAGCCGCATCATACAGCCCCCCTGGAGCAATGTGATCTTTAGTGAATGGGTCCAAGCCCTTATGAGTTAATCAGGGGGACGAAAAGGAGCATTACTTGGATACCTCACCTCATAGCATGTTGGGTACTTCAGGATAACTATCATGTAAGGATGCCCCCAGGTGGTTGTAACCAGATGTGACGAGACCCGGAGGAAGGACCAGATCTCATCCTTTCCTATATGGCCAGACTACCTTAGAATAATATAATAGCATTGATGATCATTTTCTGGTTGTAGTAGATATTGTTCTTCCTTAGGACCTGCTATCAGGCAATGGGGATGATCCCAACAGCAGGAGATGATTGTGTTGATCTTATGGGAGGCAGTGACCTGTCTACTGATAGGTTGGTCAGTAAGGAAATGTCTCATGTAGGCCGTGTCCATTATTGCTCAGTAATATTTTGGTCAATATTACTTTTACAATGCCTGCCGTTATTTCTATGTGTAAGGACGGGGGAAGACTGAAAGTGGTCTGGGACCCCAGGCGTAAAAGAAGAAAACTGCTAGAGTCCTAGCATAGTTGGGTTAATCCATTAAAGGGGTTATCCCACCTCTTACTGTTTTGCTGCAGGAAGCAGACAGCTCCGTACATTGTGCAGTGGCCTGGGTTGGTACTGCAGGCTGAATCTTATTGAAGTGTATGGGACTCAGCCTACAGTACCAATTCAGGCTACTGCTGGATGTCTGCTTTCTACAGCAAAACAGCTAGAAGTGGTACAACACCTTTAAAGGGGTTATCCAATTGTAAACTATTGATGGCCCATCCTTAAGATAGGCAACCAATAGTAAATTGGCGTGGGTCCATCGCCTGAAACCCTCGCCGATCCGCTTTTGCCAGGCCCTTGCACTTGTGCACTGAGATGATTTCTGCAGGAAGCAGACAGCTTCATTCCCACTACAGTAGCCCAGCTTGGTATTGCAGGTAAAGTTGCCATTCCATTCGATATCTGCAATACCAAGCCTGGCCACTGCAGTGAGAACGGAGCTGTCTGCTTACTGTAGAAATTATCTTGGTGCACAAGCGGACCAAGCCAATGAAAATCTGATCAGTGGAGATCCTGAGTGGCCAATCTGTTTTTAATGGCCATTGATTGTTTACCACTTGACAGCCCTTTTAAGGGATAATGGTGAACGGCTGCGCACACTGTCAGGACCCCAGTTTAGTGATACGTTGGGACAGAATAGTAGGATTCCCTTCTGTATGAGATTTATGGCATACCCTCTATTGTTGGTAGAGCTGTTTAAGACAAATGTAACTGTAGACTCCTATGCCCATGGGCTGTCGGGCACTGTCCTAATGCCCAAATGTTCAGTCCGGCCCTAGCTACATTATGTTGGTGCTAAATAAATGTAATTCTAATTAATTATGTTGTGTTCTAATGAAAAATGCTGATGTATGACTCAATATATGACTTTGATATATTTCTTATCAGCAACTCTTGTTCTTCAATTAGTGGCACAGGAGAAAGCAGAGCAGATACAGAACTCCATAGAGAATCGCTCCTGCGTCCTAATCCGCCGAGACTTGGTGGCACTTCCTGCCAGCCTGATAAGTCAGATCGGATACCGCTGCCACCCTAAGCTCTACTCGGAAGGAGACCCTGGAGAGAAGTTGGAACTAGTTGCAGGTAAATGGAGACAGCAAATTGTTGCAATGTTGATCTGAGTAAAAACGGACATCGTCCTCGCCCCTCTTCTGGGCAATGATTTTTCTCCTACGTTCGTCTTGTTTTAGACTATTGGGTTGCAAGAAAATCCCTTTCTTGGTTTCCAAAATTATTTTTGTGCAGTCACAAACCCTAGACATAGTGAGGAGAGCGTTGATGGAGTATGGCTGGGAGCTCAGTCGGGGACTGAATGGTCAGCAACTGGACATTGTCTTATGGCCTGACCACTAAGGAGATCTATTGTCCTCCTTCCTCCATGCTGTAGGCTCGATCCCACATGAAGCTGTCAGTGAAGTAGAGGACATAATATTTCATTGATGGCTTTTGTTAGTTATTTAAGACATGCCTTAAAACCTAGTAACTTACCCATTGACCCTAAAAAAAATCCTTGGATATGGCCCCCCAAATTTCCTGTCAACAGGGGAACTAATAAACTTGTTGGGTGATTACTATCAATTGCATGAAGTGTGTAGTCCAACTTGGCTAAAACGGAGAATCCCAGAAATGACCTTAGGTTAGATTTTTGTTGTGCCCTCTGGGGGTCATAAGAAAAAACAACTAATATATATATATATATATATATATATATATATATATATATATATATATATATATATATTGTACCAATAGACAGTCTGCCTGTATTCTGCTTGTGAAAAAGCAGCAAGATGGCAGCATACACACCAGAACAGTTCAGTGAATAAATACTGTACCAGAACCAAGCTCAATACACAAATACAGCACCATAACCAAGCTTATAACATAAATACAAAACCAAGCTCAGCATAGACATACAGCACCAGAACTAAGCTCAGAATATAAATATTGTACCAGAACCAAGCTCAGTACATAAATACTGCACCAAACTGAGTACATAAATACTGCAACAGAACCATGCTTAGTACATAAATACAGCAACAGAACCATGCTTAATACATAAATACAGCACCAGAGCCAAACTGAATAAATGCTGTACCAAAACCAGGCTCAGTACATAAAAACTGCACCAGAACCAAGCTCAATACATAAAAACAGCACCAAAACCAAGCTCAGTTCATAAATACTGCACCAGAACCAAGCTCAGTATATAAAGACCTCAGTATATAAATACTGCACCAGAACCAAGCTCAGTATATAAAGAGCTCAGTATATAAATACTGCACCAGAACCAAGCTCAGTATATAAAAACAGCACCAAAACCAAGCTCAGTATATTAATACTGTACCAGAGCCGAGCTCAATATATGCATACTGCGCCAGAGCCGAGCTCGGTATATACATACTGCGCCAGAGTCGAGCTCGGTATATAAATACTGCGCCAGAGTCGAGCTCGGTATATAAATACTGCGCCAGAGTCGAGCTCGGAATATAAATACTGCGCCAGAGTCGAGCTCGGTATATAAATACTGCGCCAGAGTCGAGCTCGGTATATAAATACTGCGCCAGAGTCGAGCTCGGTATATAAATACTGCGCCAGAGTCGAGCTCGGTATATAAATACTGCGCCAGAGTCGAGCTCGGTATATAAATACTGCGCCAGAGTCGAGCTCGGTATATAAATACTGCGCCAGAGTCGAGCTCGGTATATAAATACTGCGCCAGAGTCGAGCTCGGTATATAAATACTGCGCCAGAGTCGAGCTCGGAATATAAATACTGCGCCAGAGTCGAGCTCGGTATATAAATACTGCGCCAGAGTCGAGCTCGGTATATAAATACTGCGCCAGAGTCGAGCTCGGTATATAAATACTGCGCCAGAGTCGAGCTCGGTATATAAATACTGCGCCAGAGTCGAGCTCGGTATATAAATACTGCGCCAGAGTCGAGCTCGGTATATAAATACTGCGCCAGAGTCGAGCTCGGTATATAAGTACTGCGCCAGAGTCGAGCTCGGTATATAAATACTGCGCCAGAGTCGAGCTCGGTATATAAATACTGCGCCAGAGTCGAGCTCGGTATATAAATACTGCGCCAGAGTCGAGCTCGGTATATAAATACTGCGCCAGAGTCGAGCTCGGTACATAAATACTGCGCCAGAGTCGAGCTCGGTACATAAATACTGCGCCAGAGTCGAGCTCGGTACATAAATACTGCGCCAGAGTCGAGCTCGGTACATAAATACTGCGCCAGAGTCGAGCTCGGTACATAAATACTGCGCCAGAGTCGAGCTCGGTACATAAATACTGCGCCAGAGTCGAGTTCGGTACATAAATACTGCGCCAGAGTCGAGCTCGGTACATAAATACTGCGCCAGAACCGAGCTCAGTATATAAAGAGCTCAGTATATGCATACTGCGCCAGAGCCGAGCTCAGTATATGCATACTGCGCCAGAGCCGAGCTCAGTATATGCATACTGCGCCAGAGCCGAGCTCAGTATATGCATACTGCGCCAGAGCCGAGCTCAGTATATGCATACTGCGCCAGAGCCGAGCTCAGTATATGCATACTGCGCCACAGCCGAGCTCAGTATATGCATACTGCGCCAGAGCCGAGCTCAGTATATGCATACTGCGCCACAGCCGAGCTCAGTATATGCATACTGCGCCAGAGCCGAGCTCAGTATATGCATACTGCGCCAGAGTCGAGCTCAGTATATGCATACTGCGCCAGAGTCAAGCTCAGTATATGCATACTGCGCCAGAGTCGAGCTCAGTATATGCATACTGCGCCAGAGTCGAGCTCAGTATATGCATACTGCGCCAGAGTCGAGCTCAGTATATGCATACTGCGCCAGAGTCGAGCTCAGTATATGCATACTGCGCCAGAACTTAACTCAGTACATAAATACTGCACCAGATCCAAACTGAGTACATAAATACAGCATCAGAACTAAGCTCAAAATGTGAATACAGCACCAGACAAGTGCCTAAAATTGACACAGCACCAAAACCAAGCTTAAGATAAATACAGCACCAGAACCAAGCGGTGCATAAACACAATAGCATAACTAAGCCATTGTATTACAGGGGCACTATTGTGCTGACAGCAGCACTTTGGACCATCAGAGCAGAGCAGACAGCCCTGGGAGGAGGATGATTCACATATGAAGAACAACTCTTGGTCAGGTGGACCTAAGGGTGCAATCGCCCTCCGTCTACCCTGGTGTCTGCTGCCCTGTGCCACCGCGTGGGTCGCATTTCTCTAAGTCATCCACCTATTGTTTGAACCGCTGTACGTTTCAAGACCAAATCAGCCCCTTCTTCAGACTGCCAGCCAAAATATTTTAGTTAGCACCCCACCTCTTCACATTCAGTGATGTACCGGAGGTGAGGTTGGAGAAAGAGAATCGGAACTTCAAGCAGACACTTGAGGCTACCTCCCAACCCCCTTGCTTGGCAATCTAACACGAATACACATAGGATCTGAAGTCTATTGGGCGTGTGCCAGATGCCATCTATTCCGGGTACAGCTTGTACCTGCTATCCGCAGGAGATGAGGGTAGTCAGCGGCAATTAGACGGGACGCATTTTTAACAGTGGCCATGGGTGGTCTTGGCAGACGCTTCCAAACACAGCCGTTATCCGGGGACGCTCGGCATCCAGACTTCAGGTTTATCCTTTATAAGTGGCCTCTCCTAAACTGTCACATCCACTAAACAAGCCTGACATCCAAAGTGCTGTGTACATTTCCAACAAAATCAATTTAGTTGCACAGCACAATAGCCCGGGCACTGTAAATGGTTGTTAGCATACAGAATACCAACACTCGTTATGCTGCTAGAATATTCATTTTGTTGCAGTTTACATTTTATGTGCTGCTATTAAATGTGACATGGGTTATTTTCACAGTGAGGCACAACTGTAAATCGTGTCTCGGCACACCTGTGGATGAGGACAATTTGCATTTTTCAATCTGCGGAAGGCAGATTAATATCTCCAGCTCATAATACATGTAGCGCCTGTTTTATTTCCTCTCCCCTGCATTAATATCACCATTGGCAGGTGTTGGGGGCTTTTTATTCCCCCCTTCCCTTCTTCCTCCGAGAAGCCAACATATTTTTTTTTTCTTTCGCGAACCTGTCGCGTTAACCTCTGATGTGCCTGACGAGCGTAATTAAAAAGTAGACTATGATTATGCGAGCCCATTAGGACGACTACTACTACTGCGCCCCGGTGATGCGTTCTGCTCTTTCCTTGCCGTATGGCCGTATTGACACAGGCGAGTGCGACGGCAGCTAGAAGAACGTGGACCGATATCGTACGTAAACCAGCGGTTGTGTCGCTGCTTGTGGGATTTTCACGCGCGTGAAAACGCATGGTGGTGCAATTGTAAAAATAGAAAATCGTATCGCGCTCGCGTGAAAATTGCATTTACATGGCGGTGTGATTTTTTTTTTTTTTTTTTTTGGGCTGCCAACAGAATTGCCCAAAAATTGGACATTTTTTTTGTTCTCGTGACTGTCAGTGTGAGCGAGAAAGTGTCCCCAAACCAGCTTTTATGACCTATAAGACAAGTGATAAGTCTCACCACTGCCCCCCGCCAATCCTGAGAATGGGTGGACCATGTTCCCTTTTCCTTCTCACTCTCGGCTCGCTCCGTTCATCTTCAATGGGGCTGCTGGAGCCAAGAGCTTGTACTCTCTTTTTCCATCAGCCCCAAGGAAGTGACTGGAGCAGCATTACGTATGCTCAACCGCCGCTGCAATCAGTCTCCATGTCCTGAGGGTGGTGCAGTGACGAGGGGAGGGGGACACGGGACCCCCATTATTGGGATGAGTGGAGGTCTCAGTAGTGAGTCCGCACCGATCGGACTTTTATCACACAGGACTCGAGTCTCTGATGCCTACAATATGGCTTTTGTTAAGGTTTTATTCTCACCGCACTACACATTACTTAAAGGGACAGTACACCGAATCTACAGGATGGACGGAACTAGAAAAATGTGGTTGCTCTCTTCAAGAAACAGCGCCACACATGCCTTGTGTGTGTTATTGACATAAATGGGGTTTGGCTGCAGTACCATAACCAACCTGTGGACAGCAGTGGTGCTGTTTTTGGAAAAAAGTTTTACTTTCTTGTGAGGTTGCAGTTCATCTATTGTTCACTGATATCAGCCATTTCAAGCTGAGTAGGAGTTGACGATAATGATTTGCAATGGGATGGAGGGCTCTGATGATTGCTAACTTATCCCACCTATCTCCATTGATGAAGGGGGGCAGAATAAGTGATGTAGTGGTGGGTTTGTCAGATGCAGAAGGCTGATTCTGTCTTTGAACATCACCCAATGTGTTATCTGGAGTTCACATAGGATGGCAGATAACCTTTCTAAATTATCTTAACCCCCCATCTTCGTGTTCATTAATCATACTTAATCTGTACCGAGACGCCCTCTTGTTCAACCGCCATGTGCCGTGCTTGCTTCCTGTGTTGGCAAACTCCCGATCTTCCACTAGTAGACGAGTTCAGAATCTACTGGCTTACAGTGACCATGTACAGCAGCTCTGGAGTGCCCATTTATTCTCAGAGTCCCCCAGGCTGGGAATCTTTCAACAGGACCATAAAGACTTTATGCTGATGTGGCAGAGCTGATTGTGTCATTAACTCGTTATAATGCAAAAGAAGCAACAAGATGGGGCAAAGGAGGAGAAGACAGGGACTGTGCATGCCCGTGCAGCCTGGGGGACTCCCAGTTATCCCCTATATACTGTGGTTATGGGCTAACGCAACTTAGTGGGGCAATCCCTTTAAGTACAAGGACCCGGAGGTCAGATCTTGTGATGCCACCAAGACAGTTCAGTACTATTATGCAGGGAATTGTAGGACGATACCCAAAGACGACACTCTTCAAGGGTTACAGGGTTGTCAGATTTGAAAAAAGGGTTCTACTATTTTTTTTTAAACTGAAACAGCTCCACCCCTCCCCATAGGTTATGTCTGGTATTGCAGCTTTAATGGAGCTAAACTCCAATGCCAGACACAACCCGTGGACAGATGAGGTGCCATTTCTGTAGATTTAAAAAAGAAGAAAGAAAAAATCAGGCCGTCTTTTTAATCCTGACAACATCTTTAATGCTACATCAGTATAAAGTCTTTATAGTCCTGTAGAGAGATAAGAGAACTGTATATATGTATACTAGGCTAGCATCAGCACCTGAAAAACCCAGACAGGTGCCGTTGGAGGGTGATGGAGGTGAATGAGTTTATTATTTTATTTTATTGCTAGGACACAGTGGGGCCTTAATATTTGCTCAGGGGGCAAAGCATGGCCAACAAACCTTTCAGGGGCACAGCTGGGTCTAAAATGTCCCAGCGGGTCCTATAAATGATTAAGGGGGCACAGTCTTAGGTGACACAGTGGGGCCTATAAGCCTGTCAGGGGGCACAGCGAGGCCTATAAGCCTGTCAGTGGGCACAGATGGGGCCTATAAGTGTCTCGGGGGGCACAGCGGGGCCTATAAATATCTCTGGGGGCACAACAAGGCCTATAAATGTTTCAGGTGGTACAGCGAGGTCTATAAATGTCTCTGGGGGCACAGCGGGGCCTATAAATCACTAAGGATAATCACTGTCACCCAAGGGCCCATGTCAACCTGGAGGCAGGCCTGTGTATATATAGCCATACCTTCTTGCTAATATCTAGCACTGTCATGGGTTCTATTTATTGGACTACATATATTTTTAAACCTAGTGGACAGGCTGAAGTAAAACCAGTGACCGCCATTAGAACCGGCAAAGCGTTCGACGCACGTGATGCCACAGACTTCGTCATTGCTGGGTACATTCAGTCCATTTTTGCTTACCAGTCAGATCTACAACGTATTATGTGACTGCTGCTTCTGCAAAGTCCTCAAGTTCCACATCTAAAAGCCTAATAAAAATGTCTCATTTTAGCGGTGCCACCTTCGGCGTGCTCAGGAATGCCATTCAGACAGCTGTTGTGCCCGCCTATAGAGTAGGGTGAAGCTGCCTGCGTTCTAATGCAGACACCCTCCCTATCTCACAGTGTGCATATTGACTTGACTAGAGGGGATGGAGTTCCGCTCCTCTGCAGTCAGCAGTATATAATTAGAATCAATACCCGCAGATCTCAGAGCTGCCGGTCTGTGTGTGGGAGTTCATTCAAGGTAAAGAAGACGAGAACTAAGGGGGGGGGGGGAGGCAGCCAAAGAGCTTTCACCGTAGCCCATTGCTGCGTTTCTGATGGCATCGATTTATCGGTGACTGTGATTTGTAGAAAGGTTTACCGTCGGCCTCTTCATAGTCATGAAGCATCTCATTTTTTCCTCTCCTTAATGGAGTGAGAAATTATCATTTTCATCCTTAGTTTCACATGACGATGGGGTTAACCAGTGCAGTTCCAGGCAGGGATTTCACACTGAGCGGTGTGAAAAGGCAGGAAAGAAGCAATGACATTTATGACAATGAGATGGAAGAGCATTAAAGGGGTTGTCGGGATTAGATAAAGGGTCTGATATATATATTTTTTTAATCTACAGAAATGGCACCTCACCTGTCCATGGGTTGTGTCTGGCATTGGAGTTTAGCTCCATTAAAGCTGCAATACCAGGCATAACCTGTTGGAGAGGGGTGGAGCTGTTTCGGTTTAAAAAAAATTAAATTGGAGATCCCTTGAAGAGTGTCGCCTTTGCTTATCGATGACATCATTATTTAGGAAAATTTCTCTTTTTTTGGTATGGTCCTACAATTCCATGCATGATAGTCTTCAACTGTCTTGGTGGCATCACAAGATTTGTTCATCCTGAGCTCCGGGTCCTTGTACTTAAAGGGTTGTCCCACTAAATTGCGTTAGCCCATAACCACAGTCTAGGGGATACTTAGTTGAACAGTGGGTGTCCAATGGCAGGGATCCCCACTGATCCCCAGAACGAGGGTCCCAAAGATCACTGAATGGAGCACTGGTTGAGCATGTGCACCGCCACTCCATTCGTTTCAGTGGGACTGCCAGAGGTAGCCAAGTGCTTCATCTTCAGCTTCATCTGCAGCCCCACCTACAGGACCAATGGCAAACATATGCAAACTGCTCACCTTATTGGCTCCAATTCTCAGGTGGGGTTGCTTCCCGCTCCTCATGCCAGCCGATTAGTGAACAAACCATTCGGCAGAGAGATCCTCAGCAGTTGGGTTACGGAGCATGCACTGATCCAAGCAGGGGGCACAAACAACGCCTCTCAAGACTAGACATGTCACCACTAACATCTAGCCTTGAAACGCGTTGTTTGTGTGTCCCCACTGTAAATGATGAGTGTGTATACTTACCTCCTTGGACCAGAGGATGCGCCATTGTCAAGCTTCACAACTTGCTAACTGAACTCTTGAACTTGACTATCTCCAGAAGCCCCATGGAAATGAAGGAGCAGCGGTGCACACGCCCAACCTCCACTCCATTCATTCCCAGACCTTCAGGATTTTGGGAGGTCCCAGCAGTCTCAGCCCCATCTATCGGCTAGTTTGGTGGGACAACCCCTGGTCTGTCTAGGCTTAGACAAACTTGGCTGTTTTCCTCCTAAAACCGTACCCTACAGGTTGTGTGTAGTATTGCATCTCAGCCTCATTCACTTCAATGCAGCTGAGCTTCTCTACCAGATACAACTGGTGGACAGATGTGGTGCTGTTTTTGGAAGCCGCCATGTTTTTCTAGTCCTGAACAATCCCTTTTTCCTACCTACCGTCCACTTACCCAGACGGAGTAGTAAGAGAAGTTGGGGAGTGGTGACATGGGAGTCTTGTTGGCCGAGAACTCTTGTAGGCAAAGTATTGGTTGTGGTTGTCACGTTGTAGAAGCCCATCATGTATTAGACAACTCCGAAAATGGTTGATGAGAATGTAAAAAGACTTGACCCAAGATGACAACTTATGTTAATTCTTTGTATTTTTAGGGGAAATAATCTTTAACAACTCGTGTGTTTCCATAGGCTCTGGTGTTTATATCACCCGGGGACAACTCATGAACTGCCACCTCTGTGCAGGAGTGAAACATAAGGTCCTATTACGACGACTCCTCGCTACTTTTTTTGACCGGTAGGTTCCAAGAACTGGATTCATCCGCACCTTTAATTTTTTTCTGTTTGCACTATAGCTTACTACCATATAGGTAAAGCCAACTGCACCGTTAAGTAGGTACTTTATGTCTGATCTATGGTCCCCCAACAGTCCAGTAGATGTAGTGGAAATGTCTGGCTGCCCTCTCGAAAGTGTGACATCTGCTATTGTTCTGGTTTTTGACTTTGGTGTACTTTAAAAGATTATCTCAAACTTCATCGGTTGGATCTTCATGAAACCTCTGAAACATCTTATGCTGACCCTAGACGTCAAAGGACTTCTCACATAGACTTCAATGGAGAGACATGAACATGTGAGACTACCTCACCCCTCCATTCTTCTACTGGATACAGCTGCTTCTTCCTGGTTGGTGGGTGACTAAAAGGTGGGCTCCCACATTACAGACATTTATAGCATACTCTGGGAATGTGCGATAAATGTCTGAGGTGAGAAAGCCCCTTTAAGATATACTAGAAAAGGGCCCTTAAATGATTCTCTGGGACTTTTACTATTGATGAGCTATCCTCAGGATAGGTCATCAGTAGTTGATTTACGGGGGTCTGCCATTCAGTTAATCAGGATACCCACCAATCAGCTGATCGCCAAGCCCACAGTTGGTGCTGGAAGCAGATAGAGCTGTCTGTAATGCTGTGGCCCAGTTTGGTACTGCAAGCACAGTTTTCATTGAGTTTAATGTAGTACCAGGCCACTGCAATACTGACAGGCCTATATGCATCAGCGCTGTCTGCAGCGACCGCAGGCCTGGCGATCAGCTGATTGGTGGGATCTTGGAAGGCAGACCGCCGTTGATCAACTATTTCTGACTTCTACTGACAAAGCCGGTTTGCACCTTGATGAAAAAAACTGAAAATTTTTGTTTTGTCATGATCGCATTCCGAGAGCCATAACCGTTTTATTTTTGCATCGACGGAGCTCTATAAGAGATGTTTTTTGTGGGCTGAGCTCTAGTCTTTATTTATCCTATTTTTGGGAACAAATAACATTTTGATTGCTTTTATTCCGCTTTATCCTAGAGGCAAGATTAACAAAATCTGCAATTCTGGCAGTTTTGTAAAATTTTTAACGGCGCTCAGCATGCAGTATAAATAATATGATGAATTGATTCTGCGGGCCGGTACGATTATGTCAGTACCGAATTTATATAGTTTATTTTTTCCCAATTTTTCACACTTTTTTTTTTCAATGTTTTTTTTTTTTATCGCTGCATTCAAAGACTTTTAACATTTTTTTTTTTGTCAACGGGGCTGTGTAAGGGTTTTTTGCCGGATGAGTTGTACTTTTGAATGACACAATTTATTGATCTATGCAACATTTTGATCACTTTCTATTCTTGGAAGGCAAGACAGGCAAAAGTAGTTTTTTGTACTTTTTTTTTCATAGGATGCACTGTGCGGGTTAAATTATATACTTTTTTCACCGGGTTATTACGGATGTGATGATAGTAGAATTGGGATTTTAAAATGTTTACTTTTTTTTACATAGTAAAGAGGGGTTTTGACGTTTTTTTTCTTTTTCTTTTTTCTTTTGGTCCCACTAGGGGACTTGAATATTACCATGTTTTATCACTCTTCTAATCCACTAATATACTTCTTGAATATACCCTGTTTCCCTGAAAATAGGACCTAGCATGATTTGTCGGGATTTTTGAGCATACAGAATGATTTCTCAGGCTTTTTGAGTGTGCTTGAAATATAAGCCCTGCTCCAAAATTAAGCCCTAGTTACAGTTGATAAAAAGAAAACAATTTAAATAGTGTGCAGGCAGTTATACATGTAAAAAAAGTTAAATCTTTTGGAGCAAAAAATTAATATAAGACACTGCTACTCTGTTTCCCCTAAAATAAGACAGTGTATTATAAAACCTATGAAGCTAAGTCTCCTAGGCCAGTATAGCTGGCAGACTCGGAGAGCATATTGAAGCCCCTGGGTAGCATAGCAACCCATTAGGACCCTGCAATCACATTAAAACTGTCACATGGGCGTCTAATGTGGAAGCTAAGAGGCAGGTTTACAGGACATCACTGGTGATGGCTGCAGCGGTCATGTATACCCCAGCAGGATTCCTTCTACAGCGGCTGCTGTGATCCGCAAATGAAAAACCTAGCATTTTATATATCATCACTACTTTCTTGCTAGTTTTTACCTGTCAGTTTGCTACTGGAAACCATCAGTAAGTTGCTGTTAACAGAACGAATGACTCAGCGTCTTGATTAGATTATAAGTCAAAATGAGTCACATCTTATATTTAGATTGTTGTATATTTGTAAATACCGAGCATATTAATGAACCGCTATGATTTTTGAAGCTGTAGTAGGATCTGTAAGCTAGCCTACTTGCTGATGGTATCCAATTGGAGTTAGTTTTTTTTCTGCATAGTTCCACTGTGAGAAAAAAAAATGGATGTAATGTTCTGCTATGTTAGTAATGACCATCTGGGGTTTCTCTGCCGTGACCACCTCAGTATTGCCTGCCTTCTCTTACAGTTTTGTGATGTGCTGATATTTGCTCGTTTCAGGAACACCCTGGCTAATAGCTGTGGGACAGGGATCCGCTCCTCGACCAGCGACCCGAGCAGAAAACCTCTGGACAGCAGGGTTCTCAATGCTGTTAAGTGTAAGAACACATTATACTTGCTGTATTTGTGATGTATGTAAAGTTAGGGATTAGTCCAAGAAGAGCTTTGTGCGCCCCCTGTCTTCTACGTGTAATGGAGGTGGCCATATTGTGGGCTATACCAGTAAACCTCGAGTGATTGTTACCGAGCCTAGATCAACTGAGACATGTAGGAAGCAGAATTATAATGAGGCCATTTACAATTTGATTAGTAGTCACAATGCATCCTGTCACATTGCAAAAAATATAGCCTTAAAGCGACCCTCAGGTTTTGAGACAAAATTCTATCCAGGGACGAAAGGAAGACGGGGGGGTATATTACCTCATAGAAGTAGAGTTGGAAGGGACCTCCTGGGTCATCGGGTCCAACCCCCTGCTCAGTGCAGGATCACTAAATCTTCCCAGTGAGATGTTTATTTAGCCTCTGTTTGAACACTTCCATTAAAAGTGAACTCGTCACCCCCCGTGGCAACCTGTTCCACTCATTGATCCCCTTCACTGTCTAATATCTAATTTGTGTCTCCTCCCTTTCAGTTTCATCCCATTGCTTCTAGTCTTTCCTTGTGCAGATGAGAATAGGGCTGATCCCTCTGCACTGTGACAGCCCTTCAGATATTTGTGGACAGCTATTAGATCTCCTCTCAGCCTTCTTTTTTGCAATCTAAACATTCCCAGATCCTTTACCCGTTCTTCATAGGACATGATTTGCAGACCACTCACCATCTTGACAACTCTTCTCTGAACTTGCTCCAGTTTGTCTATGTCTTCTTTAAAGTGGGATGCCCAGAACTGGACACAGTATTCCAGATGAGGTCTGACTAAGGAAGAGTAGAGGGGGATAATTACCTCATGTGATCTAGACTCTATGCTTCTCTTAATACATCCCAGAATTGTGTTTGCCTTTTTGGCTGCTGCATCACATTGTTGACTCATGTTCAGTCTATGATCTATTAGTATACCCAAGTCTTTTTCACATGTGCTGCTGCTTAGCCCAATTCATCCCATTCTGTAGGTGTTTTTTTCATTTTTCTCACCCAGATGTAGTACTTGGTATTTCTCCTTGTTAAATGCCGTTCTGTTAGTCGCTGTCCACTGTTCAAGATTTTCTAGATCTTTTTGAATCCTCTCTCTCTTCTCTAGTGTTACCTGCAGTTGTTCTTCTCTGCCCTTCCTCCGATCTGCCAGTCCAAGTTCCATTTTCACCTGGCCGACAGTCTTCAGACTACCTAATCCCACAGTACATTGATAGTGTTAGACTACCAGTACACTATAACTGTTTTCCAATTAGCCATAGCTGATCCCGTGATCAGCACTAGCCAATCAGGGAGCAGTGCACAGTGTGCATTAGGTAGTTAGAAAACTACAGCAGCCATTTTGGACGGTCAAAAACGGGGCACGGAGCTTGCAGATTGGAAGAAAGGCAGAGAAGAACAACTGCAGGTAATATTCCAGGGCCAGAATTTGTACCAAAACCAGAGGGTCGCTTTAAAGTAAACCGATATTTGATACTATAGACATCAACTATACACTAAAGGGACTAGAAAGCTGTTGAAGCCAAGTCTGGGGCTGAGCTGGCAAGCGGGGCAGTACACATAAGGAACAACAAGGGACATAAGACTCTTGCAGCACCATAATGGTGCACTAACGCATGATGGCAAGCGAATGCTGATCACACGGGTTTCTCACATGGGGAACGTACAAAGTAATGTGTCTTTACCACATGATGCGGAATTGCAGTTGCTTGCAAATAAAACTTTAATGCAAACAATAATTAGCATTTTCTCTCACCATCGATAGTCCACCAGCATTAATATAGCGTGAGACAGCGCAGGTTGGCGCGTCTTCTGCGAGTGTACAAGGAGGACACTATTATTTGGACAGGTCTCAGAGTAACTGCAGTGCAGAGGCTCTGGTGCTCCCTGGGTGAGTGGAGGCTCCGGTGCTCCCCGGGTGAGTGGAGGCTCCGGTGCTCCCCGGGTGAGTGGAGGCTCCGGTGCTCCCCGGGTGGGTGGAGGCTCCGGTGCTCCCCGGGTGGGTGGAGGCTCCGGTGCTCCCCGGGTGGGTGGAGGCTCCGGTGCTCCCCGGGTGGGTGGAGGCTCCGGTGCTCCCCGGGTGGGTGGAGGCTCCGGTGCTCCCCGGGTGGGTGGAGGCTCCGGTGCTCCCCGGGTGGGTGGAGGCTCCGGTGCTCCCCGGGTGGGTGGAGGCTCCGGTGCTCCCCGGGTGGGTGGAGGCCCCGCTGCACCCCGGGTGGGTGGAGGCCCCGCTGCACCCCGGGTGGGTGGAGGCCCCGCTGCACCCCGGGTGGGTGGAGGCCCCGCTGCTCCCCGGGTGGGTGGAGGCTTCGGTGCTCCCTGGGTGAGCAGACCTCCAAGTCTCTCACAAGGAAGTAGTGGTACCCCGCTACACTGTCACGAATAATAGATTTAAAGGGAGGGTTGGCTCTTTCCGTGCTCTACTCTGCAGGCGTTTGTGTGTGTGTATAAGAGTTTGCTTTTTTGCTTAGTCACTAAAGATTACTAAGTGTTTTGCATGGGAGTCCTGAACCCGCCTCTTGGAAGTCTATAAAAGTGACACACAATCGGCTTATTGCTGCAGGTGAAAGGTTGACGTGATAATGGGGATTATAGTACTGTACTTTTTATCTATCATATGCTGTTGGCAATATTGTCTTAAAGGGAACCTTTCACCGTTTTTTCAAACCTAAATCTGCTTATACCCTGACAAAATGAGCATTTCAGCAGTTCCCATGTTGTTCACCCAGCGTCGAACATGCCTATAAAATAAAGAGTTGTATTTGTCCCATGCTCTGTGCAAATTATGTGCAATCCGTCGGGTCGTACTGTTTGTGGGGGGCTGTCCGGGACTGGCTCTGGAGCCCTGAGAAACTCCTCCACACCGCCTCTTCCTGTCCACGTCGCCACATCTGCAGTCAAAGTCTCGTGACCTCCAAGATTGGTGCATGCGCAGTAGCAAGGGATGAATCTGCCCACAATAGGGACAGATATACTGCGCATTGCTCTGATGTTGGAGGCCACGGTGCAATGCAACAGAGATTTTGACTGCAGATGTGGAGAGAGGGGTGGTATTGGAGGAGTTACTAAGGAGACGGTCCGGACATCCCACCACGAACAGTCTGGCACGCCTATCAATTGCAACTTATTTGGTGGCCCATCATGCTTCATAACTTCCACCCCTAGTAGGGGTTCTGGACCTTGCGGTCTTACGTTATGGTGTATTGTTTTTGTTACATTGTATTTTTTTTTATTGTTGTAACACTCTATTTTAATGTTTTTGTGTTGTTTCTCCAGTATATTGTCAGAATTTTGCACCAAACTTTAAGGAGAGTGAGATGAATGTCATAGCCGCAGATATGTGCACCAACGCCCGCAGAGTGCGCAAGCGTTGGCTCCCCAAAATAAAATCTATGTTGCCAGAGGGCGTGGAGATGTATCGCTCTGTCATGGGTGCCACAGCCACCGGGGTCGCGATGGAGGCCGATTTCCAACCAAGTTCGGCTCAGGCGTTTGAGCAACGAATCTATGCAGAGCGGAGAGGTGATTCTGGCACCATAGTATCTTTAAGAACTAACACAGCAAACATTGACCTCACCAACAACTCCAATCCTTCGTTCGAACAGACCCAGGAGGCAGAGGGGGCAACCGGCTCTGTCATACAGGAGGTAGGTGGCACCGATCCGTTGGCATCAGATAACCAGAGCACACCTCCGCCACCGTTTGAACAAACCACCGGCTCTACTAGCAGGCCAGAAACCCCGGTGAGAAGACAAGACGCTGCTTACAGTGGGACTTTATAGAATGGAAGAGCGAAGACGACGGAACGTCCAGACGGTGACCTATAAGGGATGTGTAATATTAGCACTGCTTGCATGAATTACTAATACAAAAAGAAATGTGATCAGCCACTTATCCTCAGAACTGCTACTTTTGCCTGACTAAAATGTGATTTTTATTCTGCTTGTATTAAAAAACGAAAACTAAAAAAACAAAAAAAAAACAAACACAAAGAAAAATATGAAGGAAAAAAAATAATCGCATTCGTTATACTGTAAATTACCGGGTCGGAAGTGACCACCTTAGATAAGAAGACAAAACGGGCTCCTTTTTAAAAGTTAACAGAACTTACTCTAACGAAATGAATGCATCCATTAGTTTTTTCTCTTCCAGCCAGGTTGAACAATCTATCATTCAAAAGCACGTAAGAAAAGAAAAAAACCTCAAAAAAACAATATAATCAGCGTCATTCATCTGTTCACGGGTAAAACAGATGTCACCATCACTTACATCAGTCATTCAAGGACAAGACCTAATGGGAATTGGAATCTACGGAACAAGTCTAGGTGCCATAACGAGGCGTTTTTGTACAACGGAGATGATTGGGTTTTACTCATTTCTTGGTTTACTTTTTTTTCTCTTGCATTAAGACTAATGTAACTGCTTATGACAACTGATGATGCAATATGGCTTGGTTTCTGGTGCATTTTACTTCAGTAAGCCAATCAGATGAATGTAGAGGATGATGGCAGCAGGTGGAGAGTGTGTTGATCTTGTGGGAGGCAGTGACCTGTGCTTCTCATTGCTAGAGAGGATAAGGCTAGTCTCATGAAGTAGGGTAAGGATAGCATATTCAGCAAATGGTCAAACTGACAACAGCAGGAGATGAGTGAGTTGATCTTTGTGGGAGGCAGTGACCGTGCCGTCATTCTCATGATTTCTAATCAGGACAGGACTAGTAAGGAAAGGTAGGACATTCAGTAGACTGTTAAATTCTGGGAATGATAATGACAACAGAGGTGAGTGAGCTAAACTTGTGCGAGGCAGTGACCTGTCATTCCCATGATTATTACTGAGGACTGGGATAAAGGTGACAAAATTAGTGTCATGAAGTTGGGAAGGATATCCTATCCAAGAGATGATGGCAACAGCAGGAGAAGAGTGGGGTGATGTTGTGGAAGACAGTGACTTCTGACATAACTACTGATGAGAACTAATGCTGAGAAGTGGGGAAAGATATAGTATATCCAGTCAGTTATGAGAATGTTGTTGACAACAGCAGCAGGAGATGAGTGAACTGATCTTGTGGGAGGCAGTGACCTGTCGTTTCCATGATTATTAGTGAGCACGGGGTTTGTCCTGAGGACAGGAAGGTAGGATAAATAAGAAATGGCCAGATGATGAGAATGATGACAGCAGCAGGAGAGGAGTGTGCTGATCCTGCAGAAGGCAGGGACCTAAGTGATTATATTAGGGAGCAGAGGGCAGCATGTGACAGAGGTATGTTAGGAGGGGAATGACTGCAAAAGGGAGGAGACCAGTTTAAGGATACACGGTAGAAGGAACAAAGGATACCGGTAGAATTCCATAGTAGTTTGAGAATTCCTACCGGAAATATAATGATGCCAAATGCACGTCTGTATGAAATGAAGTTTATCCATGTAACTTTTCCTATAACAATATGCACTTTTGATAGATCAGCTACCATCAGCAGACCACGTTCATATCCCAGTTGTTTCATTTCTATGTATTAGGTAGGTAGACAGACAAAAAACTTGGATGAACTGCTGAAAATCTTTGGCCATATAGATCACCATCTTATCCATGAACATATGACAGCTGTCTTAAACCAGCTAGAATACCAATTGTGGTTGGTCTTGCGTTGAGCTGGTGCTATTGCTCAAGAACTAGATTAGGCTTCAGACAATCTGGATTCGTCATTTCCTAAATGTTGTCCAGGAATTTGTTGAAGGACTTTATGTGAATGTAGATGGTTTTTCCACAGAAGTGAAAGATATGTAATATCTACTCTGGTACCATGAAAAATAAAGTAGTAAACGGGAAAGCAAACATGAACGAAAAGCCAAGAACATAATTGAATACTTAACTGAAAATCTATAGAATTTTCTTTCCCCGCTATGAAAGTGCTAATCCATTATTTGTCAATTGCTCCCGTAAAACGGAAGCAAGTGTTCTCGAAAGATGTTCATGGCACTAAATAGTATTGACTCATTCCTCTAAATTGGACATGGCTTTTTGAGTGTTATAGAAGGAGGTAAGGGGTGGTAGACTCAATGTCTTTGTCTTGGTTGATGGACTGTATAGACCATGTGAAATTCGTGGAAAACAAATATGACCTTGGTCTTGGTCTTCTATTATTTCAACTGGATCTTAAAGCTAGCCATAAGCATGTGCTTAAAAGCAGTCATCAGGCTTATGACCAGTTGTACAATGGTTCCTTTACCCGATAGTGTTGCAATCCTTTACGACCCTATACAGTCAAGAAATGCCAGCAGCATTAGGAAGACATAAATGACCCCATATTGGGTTTATCTTAACGTAGACTCAAGGTTATGAACAGCTAGAAAAATTGACCTTAGCAGATTAAAATTGATTAGTTAGTGGTTTACACTAACGAATTGACCACAGTTGGTTAAAAAAAAATGTCAAATTCTCCCATTTTGACAACCGGTTATCTTCTATTTGTAGCTAGCTATAGAGATCTGATCCTGTTGATAAGGTGGACATCCTGGAATCCATTAATCATCAGCAATATTGACTTTGGGTTTTGAGTTTTTGTTGCTCCTCATTGGTTTGGTTATTCGAGGTCTTGGCTTGGGGCTTCATTGGTCAATGAAGAATTCAGTCTAGGCCTTTATTACGGGGGGTTTATTGCTCAGTAGTGGTGAGTTTAGAGGTTCTGGAACCAAGGAAGCCTCAGACTTCTAGTTCACAAACTCGGCTTGACTGTTGCAGAGTGTAGATTGGTAGCTCTACCGATCTGCACTAGGTTGACTACTTTAGAATGTAAGTTGGACTTGCTGCTTTGGATTTGTCCAATATAACCTGAATTTACTGGTTCAAAGGTTTGGCTTGAAGGTTTCCTCAGAAATAGGGTGGCCATAATGGGCTTCATCTTAGCTATTGCTTAATTCATCCTTATTACATATGCTCTTTTTATTTACAGTGACTCACTTATAAAGTAATCCTCTAAAATTAGATATTCATCTCCAGGGTGAAAGTAAGATGTAATCTACAGAAGTTCTAGCAGCATAACATTTGAACCTTGCTAACGCAGCACCAGGCTATCCCGATATCCTCAAAATGAATTAAGAGTACATTAATTTGTCATGTAAAAGCAGTTTATTGATTTGATATCAGTCTTAGTGTATATTTTAAAAACTGCCTCGCCCCCACTTTCTCTTTTGGATACCTCCCAAGCCTTGACAAATTAATGGAGTCTGCCTTTGATGCATGCATTTCCCAGAATCCTGCGGGGGCCCTTCAGATAAGGTAGAATCAGGTCACGCTATCAGGCTCTTCCCTTGGCACTGTGCGTTAGTCTGTTTTCAGTCAGATTGAAATTAATGTAAAGCACTTTATAGCGGGGGGGAAAAAACTTATCTAAAAGTGTTTAGGGGGCTGCCGGGGCTTCTTGCCCCTAGAACCCAATAATAGATGATGGGATCTTCAATTGGTATTTTGCTTGAGCAAATTATGCATTTCTTCACAGCTGACAAGGTGGAAGGAGCTCATTTTTGTGAAGTTCTTCTATGAATCTGATCCGATTTTCCTAAATTTATATTGAAGGTAGAGCAGATTTTTTTTTTTTTTTAAAGGGACCATTAAAGAAAAATGTTTATCAGTCAGTCATTGGAGGGGAGGGTTTATAGGACTTGGGCTCGGGCCATAGTCAAGTCAACCATGTTTTTAACACTTGCAAGATAGCACTTTTGACGTAATTTAGGATACCAGACTGGTTTGTTGACCCAACTAACAAAGTGTGTGAAGCTCGTTGGGCCCTCCTGGTTATTTGATGATGATGAAGACTATATGAGATTGGGTTTGGGGATTTTATTGTATTATTATAGCACTTGTACCAGTCCATTTCTAACATCCATTTCTTTTTTCTAAGTTAAGTGAAACAGGGTGACTGTTAATGTTTGCATGGTGTTCCTGAAGCTAGCTGGACCCATAACCCTACACTGTTCAAGTGATCAGGACTCAAGGAACAGCCTTAGGTCTTATTAATATGGGAGTATTATGACGCTTTGTAGAATTAGTGCCAAAAATGGGATTCAACCAGTCTTGGGGGCCTGATCCCATTTTCTTGCGCTACAAATAGTCTCATAATTGGCCCATATTAATCTAACCCTACACATTTTATCACATGTGGATGTCTGTTTCTTGGTCCCTTTGATCTCTTCTATTTCCCTATAAAGATTTACACAACCCTGTTACAAAATGTGCACAAATTCGAAAGGACCAAAATGTGTTGCGTATCCAAGACCTAGACAAAGACCTTGTCAGGAAAGAAAAAGCCGGAATGTGTTGAGTTCCTTAAGCTGAAACCAATAAGCGTATCTCTCTCTGGCTCCAACCTCATTACAGGTACTTCTAGCAGCATAGTGTTGAGATTACTGTAGGCACAAATGACTAGATCTTAATATACATATATGGTAAATGAAAAACAAGGTACCTCCTCGCACAGCGTACCTTGACCGTGGTATCTGCAGTGCAGGTAATAGTATAGCTAAAGATCAATAAAGGTTAAACCAAAGGGGTATTAATCTGTAGTATCTAAAGAAATAAGAAAGCACTTATTATATTGGGAGTGAAAAGTGTGTGTGTGTGTTATAACTGATCATGATCTGTGAATTAATGGAAATTCTTCGGAATGGCCTTGAATGTAAAATACATGAGTTTTATGTACGTTCTTTCAACCCCCTATTTCATTAGTACAATAAGAAAATGTTTTGGGCCCTCAGGGGCCAATGTAAAATAAAAGCTCACGTCTTGCACAGACTCATTATAGAGAGAGAGAGAGAGAGAGGGAGAAGAACCTTATATGGGGTATTGACAGGCACCTTGCACAATGGGAGAGAGGAAGAGTATATATATATTTTTATTTAGCTCATTTCTTCCTGTATATATATTTTTCATTTTAGGAAAGCAGAATATGTAGGATAAAAATGTTAAAAACAAAAAAATGTGAATGGTATAGGACTCGCGGGCGTCCCAGGACGCGCGCGAGAAATTTGCACTAACGTTTTCTGTGTGTCAAGGGTTAATGATGATTGGAAAAACCGAATGGATGAGATTTCACAAAAAAAAAAAAAGTGGGTATCGAATGTACAGAGAACCGTGATTGTACAGGCTTTCCTGAGTGCCTTAGAGGATCCTTTTTTTGCTAAAAATATGTGAAAAATTTTTAAAAAACGAGTTCCTCTATGTCTGTGGGCGGAAGGTCAAATAATTCTTCCTAACGGGATTGAATAAACTTTATTTAAATCCCTCCTGTTTACAACAGTTTGTTCGATTTTAGCCAGATGGGTGTCCAGTATTCAAAGAAAGGTCTGCCTAATTATGACGTTTGTTATCATTGCAATGCATGTTTTACTTTTGGGTTTATTTGTTTAGCAATATTAAAAGTATTTGCATGATATAAAGCACCTTTTGTTCCTAGGTCTTCTGAAGATTTAGGATCTTCAAGGGGTTGGTTACCTTCAGATAACTTTAACTTGTGCACGGCAGCCTCCTGCAACTTTAACTGACCAAGTCCTTTTTTTTTTTCTCTCCTTACAAGAATTGTGATTTTTTCATTGACTTGAGATATAAGACTTCAGAATTATAGCTTGATCGAACCTCATGTTGCATCTTACATCTATAAGAAAAGTCTTTATGGGTTATATCCACAGCAAAAACAATAATGGTGACAATAGTAGAGTAAAGCGAAATAAAAATCGGTCATTGAACGGACCCCTTTAAATTAGGGCAGTGCCAGTATAAGAGAGGATGGGGGCGGTAAAACAAACACAGCGCCACAAATGTTAATGGAGCTATCAGCTCCTGGGTAAACCTGGCATCGGGGAGGGTTCTCTTTGTATTACCCACCCCTTAGGGCTTGTTCATACAGGTGATTTTTTTTTTTTCACATCCCTGTTTGCAATTAACCCTTTCCAATCCACTGTCTGACGTCTGAAGACATTCTTGATTGAAGGCTGTATAAGCTCCGATGTCGGAAGACGTCCGGCAGGGTATTCTTACTGCAGATTACTGGCCGCTCTGTTGTCGGGGGGCCTCTCCAGCATATCCCATACTACAGTACTGGCTCTAGGCAGCAGATGGCGCCATTGTATAATGGAAGAAAAAGAAAGCCCCCTAGGAAAACCCTGAATCCAAAATTGGATTGCAAAGGGTTAACTACACACTGATCCCCCTACAGTCAATGTGGCTGTACAAAGAAGTATTTTATTTAATTTTTTTTATTTTTACGCCAAACGATGGTCCATGTAGAAAAAAAAAACAGCTTGGACGTCACTTACCCATTTAAGTCATTGGGTGTGCAAAAAAAAAGGAGCGCACAGAAATCACATCCGTTTTTCCCCAATCTAGTAATGCTAGAAAAAAAATTGGGCCTCCTTCCGTTTTCTTGTATACGGGGAAAAAAAACAGACACGCAACGCATAACGGACATACATACGGATTAAAATCGGGCTGTTTTTCGTGGACCAGAATTGTGCACGCTCGTCAGAATTAGGCGTATGCTCACTAGAGACTTCATGTATCAATAGGGGAGGGGAAATGCCTAACTGTGAATTGGCCCTGCTGATTGCTCCAAAAAGTTAACAGGGGGAGGGGCATTGTTAACATATGTGTCACAAATGCCATAATGTAAAGGGGCCAGTCTAGTGGCAAAAGTCAGGTAAAAGTTTTTAAGGAGGGTCTGTGCAAGCCAAAAATTAATCTGAAGGTTGAAACCCCCTTTAAAGGGGAACTTTGTATAATAGTTTTTGTTCCCCTTTAATGTGGAACATTGATGGATGAAGCAGAAGCTGTCTTTTCCTCTGACTCCCGCACACATGTAATGACACTGTACTTTATTATTTTTTTTTGTTTTATGGTTACACTGCATTATTAAAGGGCACGGTGACCTCCAGTCTCACTTCAACGTGTTTCATTGTCCTGCAGTTACTCTATCCGAAAAATTTTAGTAAATGCTATGAAATTGATATATTTTTAACCCTGTGGATGAGACCAAGAAATACAGGCTCTTGTTTTTTTTTTTCTTCTCTTTTTATTGCTTGCTCTCCAGAAAAGAACAAGGTCCTCATTGTTCTTTACAGAAGGCAAGATACAGTATGCCAAGACCGGGTATGGCTACTGCTCACAAGTCACATTGTATGCTGATGAATGCTTTCCAATTATATGCAGTTTATAGGTTCTCTTTTTCAGATAGTAATTCTTTTTCTAGCCTGTAGGGGTCACTGTCTGTGAACAATGTTGGACAGTGACCAAAAGAAAAAAAAAGCGTAAATGTTATAAACATGAGTAAATAACTTGTATTGATCAGGTTCATCCAATTTTGCGCAACTTTTACAAACAATAGGGCTCATGCGTTGGTCTGACATTAAACGCCATATTCACAAGTCTTGTTGAGCGATTCTTGAAATAATCAGGTCGGGAGTGAACCGCAAGGTGGCAGCACTGAGGCAACACACCTGTCCTTCCTGCTCTAAGCAAAGAGACAATATTTTGGTGATCTGCTAAAAATGTAATCAGGATGATCCGATCCAAGTTTGGCCCGATTTTATCACCCGGCCAATCACGATGAGCGACACTATTCACAAGCACATGGTGGTATTTTTGTTTTGCCCCAAACACTCACCACCTTGTTTTAATTTTTTTTATGCATGAAGTCCCATGTATTCTTTAATTTAGGAAAAATTGGCCAGGAACGGTTTGATAACTGATCCGTCATACTGGTCGGGGCTCGGTTACAGGGGTATTCTGGAAAGTAAGACTTTTTCCAAGTTTTCACCCTTCTGTTGGATGGGTGAAAATAGATTGGTGGAGGTCCGACCGCTAGCAGCTCCCCCAATCCCGAGATCGAGGCACCTGCGTCCTCTCTATTTCAGTGCAGGATTGCTTATACCTACTTTTGTAACATTGAACCAAAAGGGCGGCGCTATGCTTGGCTACTTTCGTCAGCCCCATTGAAATGAACAATGCCACGCCATTCATTTCAGCGGGACATAAGGAAATAGCTGAGTGTTTTGTAATCGGCTATCTATGTCTACCCCATTGAGATACATGGAGCCGCGCATGCACAACCAACGGCCCATTCACTTTAACATTAGATAAACTGGGATCAGTGATCCTGCACTGAGAAACGGTGGGGATATGGGTCCCCCATTCTCGGGATCAGTGGGAGTCCCAGCAGTTGGGTGAAAACGTGGAAAAAGTCTTGTAACTGAAATACCCCCTTTAAAGGGGTATTCCCATCTTATAAAGTGATGGCATATCGCTAGGCTATTACATTAGGGTTGTCGGGGGTCTGATCTCAGGAGCCCTATTTATTCTACGGAGCATTAGTTTATTGTGCGTCCTTTTTTAAGTTTTCCCTCTCCAGCAGCGATCCCAGGTCACATATCTGAGCAGGGAAGGATGTTGAAAATGATGCTACGCCAAGTCAGCACTTCTTTCTCTGCCTTCTCAGGATCGGTCCCAATATGCCATCACTTTATAAGATAGGGATACAAATTTAAAGGGGTTATCTAATCAGCTTAGAGCTGCCACAGCAAGTACTTGTATAGCAGCCACTTCAGGGATGATGTGGCATTACATGGTAGCTATTCAGATGAATGGCCGTCCATTACATACCAAGATGGCTCAAGTCAATCAGAACCCCTTAAGAGTTCTTCATTGCAGGGGTCACAAGCAAAAGAAACCCCTCTATAACAACCATAGACACTAATAGGGCATATGAACGAGGGCTGTCTTCATCAGACAATCCTTGAAGAGGTTGCCCTTATTCTGCAGGAAGCAGATAGCTCTCTACATCGCCTAGTGGCCTAGGTTGGTACTGCAAATTAAATCCCATTGAAAGCAATAGAACTTTGCTTGCAGTGCCACCCCGGGCCACTATACTGTACAGAGCTATCTGCTTCCTGCAGCAAAACAGCTAGAATAGAGCATACCATTTTAAGAGAGTACCAATTCGGCGTGAGATTCTTTCATTTTCTGGCGAATCGACGGGATGAATATTGTGAAGCTACAACTCCCACCATATCTTACCAGCCTGTGGTGAGCCACAGGTTGCAGACCGAAACATCCTCCTTAAATACTAGCTGTAGCTGAAATCAGCGGTGGACCCGCAGCTGAATCCGAGTCAAAATCCACACAAGTGGTGCAGATTTTGACTTTGTTTTCGATGCGGAAATGCTGCAGATTTTGGTGTGGATCCGCAGCATTTCTGTTGTGTGAACGCACACTTGGACAGCTTTCATTTCCATGTTGTGGCACAGCTGGTTCTTTATCCTGCTCCACTTTTTGCCACTTGAGTTCCAGTGTAAGGGTGCATTCACACGGGCGAGATGTCCGATCTCCCGCACAGCAAATGGGCAGGGTGTCTGTGGGCTGAGCGAAGCGAGTCACAACTTTTACAATGCGCAGCACGCTGTCACCCATGTGAATGCACCCTAACCCGAGTAACCAAATAAATAAATCTAGGATGGGCCTCAGAGCAGAGTCACAATGTTAGGGTTGTTTTTTCAATAAGTTATTCAATGCATAGGGATGTATGAAAGCCAAATATTAGTTCTAGCGCCCCTCTAAATAACCTTCCAGTCTAAAACAAATCCAATAAAACCAAATCTAAGCCCCCATCTGCCAACCAATATTATACATTTCATTTCGGAAGCCTAATGGCCACCATTACAACCCCCATAGACTCCTGAATAGTAAATCTGCCCATGCAGGGTGACCTATGTACTGCTCCAATATCACTGAATAAATGCGGTGGCAACTTTGGGATGGGCGGCCATATTGGTTGATGCTCAAGTTTCCCCAAAACATCCATGATTATAGCAATTCTTTCTATATGCTTTAAAATGCATATGGTCGTTCTATAGGGGGTCTACCTATAAGCTAGGAAGGGAAGCTGCTTTCAAACATTTTCTGGTTTCGACGACCCCTTGAAGAAACTGGAGGACCCCCAATGATTTCTCTATTCCCTATGGAAATGCTCTTTGAGGCTGTGTTCACCCAGATGATATTCTCTTGCGAGTTCTGTCCGTGTCCGCAACGGAAACACCCCAACAAAATTTTCATTCGGACTGATGGTCAAGTTTGAGGCCGTATCCACATGGCTGAGAGTGAACCAGGCCTGAGATTTTTGGACGCTACTCAAATCTCAAAGACACCTCATTTGTGCGATGTACGGGACATTAGAGATGACATATCCCATTGTTGTGCGAGACTCGCGTGAAAATAGGACGTAATGATTTTTCAATTCGTTTTCCGAGTTCTATCCAGAATTTTGGCCTATGGGAAAAAAAAAATTGCTACAAGTCCTATTTTCATGCAAGTTTTGCAACGAGACGTAATGTGCCGTGTCCCATTCAGCACACTGACTGGGGGTGCTGTGCCATGTGAGTTGCACCCTAGAGTCTCGGGCACAACTGGCTCTCGGCCCTTGTGAATACGGCCTGACTTGGACTCCACATCATTCAAGTCCACAGAATGCGTTGATCTTCATGCTCATAACTAGAGATGAGTGAGCATACTCGCTAAGGGCAATTACTCGAGCGAGCATTGTCCTTAGCGAGTACCTGCCCGCTGGGAAGAAAAGATTTGGGTGCCGGCGGGGAGTGAGGAGCGGCGGGGGAGAGCTGGGAGGAACGGAGGGGAGATCTCTCTCTCCCTCTCTCCCCCCCGCTCCCTCCTGCTCACCACTCACCCGTGCTGGTAGCCGAATCTTTGCTCCCGAGTGGGCAGGTACTCGCTAAGGGCAATGATCGCTTGAGTAATTGCCCTTAGTGAGTATGCTCGCTCCTCTCTTCTCATAACCCAAAAGCCACCAATCTACACGGTCTAACGCAGTGGTCTGCAACCTGCGCCCCCCTCGGTTTCATGCTGAGTTGTAGTTCCACAACAAGACTTGCTGAAGGCTTCGTATTTCCCATTGTAATCAGTCTCTTCCACCCCAAGCTTTTGCACACCGCGGGCGACGAAGCGCGGCACATGCAATACTATTTTTAGCGGATAGAACCGTGCAAAGTTGTCTAAATATTTTGACTTGAACACTTGGATGGCATCGGAATCAAATAAAGCATTAATCCTCGGGACATGATGTTTAGGGAGGAGAGACGGAGTACATGGTGGGTTTTTTGGGGTCTGTTTAGATTGGGCGGGCCTAGTACTGTATTTCATGACTGTTAGACGCGGACTTCACAGATCCACTGCTGAGTTATTATTAGCTGGGCTCCATTTGCCTTTTTTTCTGTTTGTGTTCCATCCACTGGTACGTATGTGCTGTTACTATGTATAGTTACGACTGTTATTTTGTAACCATGGCTTTCCCGATATATCAAAGTGAGGAGAAAAAAAATATCCAACATTTCCAAAAAGAAAATGGTCATAGCGGTTTTCATATCATGGACGAGAGATTAAACAAGGCTTCATCAGACATGACCATTCATTGTAAGATGCTTTGTAAAATTCACATTTACAAAATAATAAAGTCGATTGAAATTACATTTCGGGCTGGTTCTTCCTGGTTTGATGAGTTTTGCAGATGGTACAATGGTGACATTGAAGAGGACTGAGGCGCTGAGTACTCCGTGAGTCGATGTAGTTACCAGAAAAGTTTGTACTAAGCTTAAAGAAACGATGCAGGCAAAACTAAACTAGCCTACAAGACACAACACTAAGACAGTCCCCTGTGTGCTGCTCGGGCCCCGCACTAGACAGAACACATGGTGTCCTATTTGCCCACAGCGTTCCCTTAAAGATCTCTACTTTTGTATCTAATTCTGTCCACAGAAACAAAGGTTGTGGGAATGTCCACCGGTTAGGACCTGCATACAGAACGTGGCAACACAGTTGCAAAAAGTTGGGTAATTTTAAATACATTTCTTATCCTGCACTGATTCTGAGTTACATCCGGTATTATACTCCAGAGCTGCACTCACTATTCTGCTGGAGGAGTCACTGTGTACATACATTACTTATCCTGTACTGATCCGGAGTTACAGCCTGTATTATACTCCAGAGCTGCACTCACTATTCTGCTGGAGGAGTCACTGTGTACATACATTACTTATCCTGTACTGATCCGGAGTTACATCCTGTATTATACTCCAGAGCTGTACTCACTATTTTGCTGGTGGAGTCACTGTGTACACATACATTACTTATCCTGTATTATACTCCAGAGCTGCACTCACTATTCTGCTGGTGGAGTCACTGTGTACACATACATTACTTATCCTGTATTATACTCCAGAGCTGCACTCACTATTCTGCTGGTAGAGTCACTGTGTATATACATAACTTATCCTGTACTGCTCCTGAGTTACATCCTGTATTATACTCCAGAGCTGTACTCACTATTCTGCTGGTGGAGTCACTGTGTACATACATTACTTATCCTGTATTATACTCCAGAGCTGCACTCACTATTCTGCTGGTGGAGTCATTGTGTACATACATTACTTATCCTGTACTGATCCTGAGTTACATCCTGTATTATACTCCGGAGCTGCACTCACTATTCTGCTTGTGGAGTCACTGTGTACATATATTACTTATCCTGTACTGATCCTGAGTTACATCCTGTATTATACTCCAGAGCTGCACTCACTGTTCTGCTGGTGAAGTCACTGCGTACATATATTACTTATCCTATACTGCTCCTGAGTTACATCCTGTATTATACCCCGAAGCTGCACTCACTATTCTGCTGGTGGAGTCACTGTGTACATACATGACTTATCCTGTACTAATCCTGACTTACATCCTGTATTATCCTCCAGAGCTGCACTCACTATTCTGCTGATGGAGTCACTGTGTACATACATTACTTATCCTGTACTCAACCTGAGTTACATCCTGTATTCTCCTCCAGAGCTGCATTCACAGTTCTGTTAATTATGATTAGAAATAGTTATCATCAACACTATAACAGAGCTGAGCTCCCATGATGCAGAGGACGACCACCTTCCCTACACTTGATGACTGTGCAGTATCCTGTGTAAATGCTGTACTTCACAGAGCACCAGTATCTAGAGTCGACTTACTGCAGATGTTGAACCAGCAGAGAAGCTTTCAAAATTGTAAATGCAACTCTAATACAGGCTGGAAGTCTGTATCCATGTAAGTAATGTATTTGCAAAGTAACTTAAGTGTTTCTACACATGGCTGCTCTATATTAACTGTATAAGGGGGGTTTCACGCCTACTCTTGGGGTTCCGCTTTCCTGTGTGGTTGGGAGAGCAGGAAAGGGGAATCCCCACAGTCGAACGGCTCTGTCTCAGGACGGAACTGAGCAGCGCTGAACGGACCCATTGACTATAATGGAGTCTGTTCGGTTTCCGAAAAAGTGCTGCAGTTTTTTTCTTCCGTTTTTGTGAGCCAGATCTGCAGCGGAACCTCCAACCACAGGTTCCAACGCAGATGTGAAACCGGCCTTATGATGGTCACATACAATTTACGGATATAGGCCCTACTAGTACCAGTATAATATAGTGAAAGGGTTTGGAGTTGGTAACAGGTGCTAAACCAGCAGAGCCAGACAGTAGCCGTGTGCTTACAGGACCTGTGATGTCACCGTCATGTGATCAGTCACTGGGGTTCTAATAATCACACGATGGTGACATTAACACAGGTCCTGTACGCACACGGCTGCTGTAAGGCTCTGCATGTTTTAGGAATGTGATGACGTCGCCGTCATGTGATCAGGGGGTGGAGCTCAGAGCCCCCCCCCGGTAACTGATCACATGACGGTGACAGGTGGTCGTTAGAATTTTGATTACACTTAGATTCCCAAATACCGGGATCATGGCTTCAGGGGAGGCCTGATTACTTTATATTCACTGCTGTGGACATATAGGGGTCTCTATAACTTATAACCCATCCATACCGAGTAGATCTGGCCTGTTAGTTCTGTAGGGAGTATGCATAAAGCAAAGTATCCTTCATGCAGAGACGATCCAGATGACAGTATTCGGGGATTAATGTGTAGCAAATTAGCACATATAACATATAGGATTACATTGAACCAAAAGCAAATGTGACTGAGATGTGACTGATGCCAAAGCTTTATGTCAACTGCAACTTTTACATGTGACTCCGTAAAAGTAACAGGAAACTGCCGCTATCGTGCATCTTTACAATTGACTTCTATGGGAAAAATAAGTCATGTGACGCAGATTAACCAACGCAGCTTGCTGCAGATGTCACTTTTATAGCCTGGGCCTTAGGGCTGTTCTGCAGATATGCCCACCCGCCTTGAATGTTGTTCAGCAATTTCCTGAAAAACATCTGCTACCAGCTGTACCAGTAACTCCACAATTATAATCACTGGCATACTCCACCTACGGTCGTACCTCCCAACAGTATTATTTTTGCAGGATAGTCCCACGAGCAGGACCACAATGGGACTGGACTTCAGCATATTTGCATATGCAAGGTGAGGTTTAAAATGTCCTCTTATTTGGACTTCAAGTGTTGGTAGGTATGACTATCATGGAGGCCCACCATGCCATGGGGCCAACCTCTAGAGAAGTAGGCCCTTCTTTTTGGCCACTTCTTGAGTTGTTTCTTTGCTCTGTGCCCAGTTTTGTCTTCCTCTACGACCCCAAACCTTGTCATTCCTGCCCCCCCACACACACACACACACACACACACACACACACACACACACACACACACACACACACACACACACACACACACACTCAAGAAGGTTCTGTATTGATAGCAATAATATCACCTTAAACTGGTAGTCATTTTTTAGACACCTTCTGCTCATCTACTAGCTTGGGTTAGTCTCATTATTTCTGCAATATACTTACATTAAAAATTGTGTTGTTTTACCCCTGTAAATCACGTTTGAAGTGACTGCCACTCCAGGTCTCCCTTCTCTGCAATCCACTCTCTGTCGTTAGGTACAGAGTTTCTATAGTAGCAAGGACACAAGGATGTTTCCTTGGCAATGAGGGGGAGGAACTATCTTCACAGGGACACTCCTGTGCACTCGGAGGCTGCAGTCTGAGAGATCTGCAGACACTGTGATAACAATCTCTACAGTCTTTACCTCTCCAGGGTTTGTGTGTTTCTGTATCAGTACACACATTATATCGAGTCTACTCCCCATTTGGCCAGAATGCCTGAATCATCCTAGGAGAGCAGAGGGGTGAGAATACCCACAGACTGTGCAATGCAGCATGGGAAGTCAGGGCAAGGAAGTGCAGGACAGTGAATTACTAGCAGAATACTAGGCTTCCTACACACCCCTTGCATGAAAATGGATTACAGACAGCAGGGCTGTAGAAAAATGAGGAAGACCACTTGAAACTCAGAACCTACAGACATGAAACAGAGTGCAAACGGCAGCAGCAAATGAGTGGGTAAGGAGAACCTGTTCTATTTTAAAAAACATCTTGAAAACCCAGGTACGCTTATTAACTACTGTTAATTTCCAGCTGGTAGTGTCCCAAGTGCACACACTGACACCAAGAATGGGGTCTACCTGCACCATGGGAGCCTCCTTCCTCTTCATAGTAAATATCTCTATCCTATACTAGATCTACCACAACCTAATGTTTTGGCTAAGTATGTTCCATCCAAAACGGGTCAACTGAATTTGTCTCAAGGTGAACTGTTTGCTGGTTTTTAACCTGATGATTTCCTGCTGCTGGATTACTTCTATGTTTGCCGTTATGTGGATCCTTGCTCCGGGAACATCTGTGTGCGGAGTGTTAGAACATACCGGGGCGTTGACTATGCACAGGTGAGCTGGCTGAAATTTTTCTTGTGTATGATAGTATTAAGGCACCTTTATACAGGATGACTATCAGCCGAATAAGCACTTGATAGAGTTAATTCAGATGATGGTCATTCCGTCTAAACGTGGCCACCAACAGCGTGACGAGCGATAAGTCACTAGTCATTTCATTTCAGCTTCCCCAAAAAATTGCGTGTACACAGGCTGACTTTTGCCCAAAATCACTGTTTCCAGTAACGATAGTTACTCCATGTAAAAATACCTTCACACAGCAAAAATGGAGGCCAAGTCATGTCATAAGAGAGCAAATATTGCTAAGTGATGTGCCTAGGGGCATAGCTAGGAAGGAACTGTGCTCCAGGCGTTGGGTGTCAAGGGGAAGTAGCGTCAACTATGCAGCCTCTCTGACTTGGCTGGGATATTTAGATAGAGGCCCAGAAAGCAAACTGCATTTTACCCCAGGTGAAGGAAAGCCTAACTGCATTTCTGGACGTGTCTACCATTATCTATAGACTATAGATTCATAGAAAAATAGTAGGACACCAGCAATCCATGCCCCCAAAAGAGCTAGCAGAGAGGCAAATAACTTGTGTCTCCGTTAGCAGGTCTTTGAAGGCAACGTGTGACACTGCCAACACAGTACTACCGTTGTAGGGTTGTATCATGGCTGAGGTTAAGGGGAGGTGGAAATGGGTGATCACTTGACCAAACTGAAGGGGCTCCTATTTAAATTTTGGGGCTCTTTGTCAACTTTAAACCTGTTAGAGGAAAGTGGTTCAGGTATTAAAGTGTACGTTGACTGTGAGCCTACAGGTATCCAGCGCTATATCTCACCACTGGTGTCCTAGATTGAAATAACAAGAACGTACTTAAATAGGAAGACATGAATGTGATAAACGAAGGTACGGCGCACCGGCCGCTGGAGGCCTGGAACATGGATTTCATTTTTGCGTTGTAGCCCCTGTAATAGAGAGAGAGAGAGTATTCGGTCACAGTGGAGGTTCCCTGCATCCTGAGGGGATGCGAGGCTGTTTTCACATCAAACGCCTTGCATCCTTGGGGGTTTCACATGGATGGCGAGCGCAATATAGGGGTGGGATTCATGGTCTCATATCACCCTCGCCCGTGTGAAGTTAGCCTAAGTCCCGTGGGACTGCTGCTATGAATGAAGTAAGGAAAGCGTACTTGACGTGGCCTCCATACATGCATGGAGTTGTTGGACCTGTGTTTATTCCAGGGGCTCAATGTGAAAGGGTGTCTGAACCTCCTGCAGATGACAGCGGACAACTTCCTGGATAATTGCCCCCTATTGTAGCAGGAGGAGGACACTTCCAGTACACTTTCCTTACTTCAGTCCTAGCAGCGGTCCCATCGGACTTAAGATAGGCAAGTAGAGCAGATTCCTGCTTCTCACATGCTACTCGTCAACTCTGCAATTGGGATTTACTCTCGCTTACAGGGGCCACGACGCAAAATTTAAATCCATGTTCCAAGGCCTCCAGTAGCCCGTGTGCCATACCATTGTGTAGCACCCCCATGTCTTCCTATTCAAGTACCCTATTGTTATTTCAATACAGGACACCGGTATTGACATATAGCGCTGTATCCGGCTTTTTGACTAGACTCCAGAGGCGTAACTATAGAGGATGCAGGGGGTGCGGTTGCACCCGGGCCCAGGAGCCTTAGGAGGCCCATAAGGCCTCTCTTCTCCATATAGGGAGCCCAGTACTATGAGTAAAGCATTATAGTTGGGGGTCCTCTTACAAGTTTTGCATCGGGGTCGGGGAGCTTCAAGTTGCACCTCTGCTAGACTCTATATATTCGGGAACTTCCAGAACCGGAATACCCAAATAGCCTTTGATTACTGAACAGAGCAGAGCATGACCATGCTAGGGAAGTCTAATTTTTTGTGGCTTCCCTTTATGAGGTCAGTCCTAAAAATCAAGTTTAAGTGTAAGTAGTGCGGGTAAGAAACGTGGTACCTCCCAAAGCATCCACTCAGATTCAATTTTTTTTGTTTTGCCGCCAACGGTTACAAAATGCGTAGAAGCACAATAGTGGTTGGCACGGCTCACCCCGTTGTTTCTATGCAGTCGTTTCTCTGTAACATCTCTGATGGGTGTTTTTTTACAGCGGGATTATGCAGTCAGGAGGATAATATTTTTGTGCACTCATTGGTTCTTCTCATTTCCTTGTCTCCACATCAGTTGCCAGTACAAAGAGGCTCAGCATGAAACTAAATCTTAATTAACCTAATAGCATACTGGCCATTAGCAACACTTGATACGTACCTGGCAAAGTGTTGTGTTGCGTCTGGTTTGTGACATGAAAGTAATATAGATGTGTGGGATAAGCGTATTACGGGCGCCAAGTTGGCTTCTCTTACCAAAGTTCCATTTTATTCTGTCAGCAGCTTCCAGCATTTCCATGAATCATTTTGACTATTCAGCTGTACCCGCCGCTGGCATATACAGTACACAGCATACTGTTGGTATATAATGTTGTCACTTTTTTTTTTATTGTAAGCTACTGTTTGCTCTAAGAAGGATATATATAAGATGTGAGTCATCGGTGGATGACTTGAGGCAATGCCTATACTTCAAGAAAGCTGGTTACGTTTTAAAGTTGCATATTTGTGGGCAAGGCCATTCAGGGCGTTGCTTAACCTTATCTGCACTCATGTCTGCCATGGACACAACTGGGCTTTGGTGCAGGAACTCTCTTGTTTGGTAGTAAGAGTAGTGGTGGCAACAAGGCTACTCAACCCATAGGGCATCTGCTCTATGCATCAACCGAGCAAGAAAAGGGTCATGGCAAAAGAGGGGCAAACACTGATTGCCAATGCTTGCCGTTGTGCCACTCTAGAAGAGAAATTCAGAATGGGAATTTGGGGTCCTCGATGCAGGCATTGCTCAATCTGAGGAAATGTTTTAGGTAATAAGCTGAGGAACTAATACTCACCTCTCTAGGTCCCAAGCTGAAGAACTTGGTGGTGGTGCCATGCTTACGTTACGGATAGACAGTGTGCTCTACAAATCTGGCTCACAGTCTCCGTTGCATAAGTCTGTCGGTTGCTGTGATTTAGGGGAGGTAAAGGTAAAGTCTCCTGGTGCAAGCATTGAGTCATGACTGACTCCTAGGGTTGCGGGGTGGTTTGCCATTGCCTTCCCCAGTCATCTTGTATTCCCCCCAGCAAGCTGGGTACTCATTTTACCGACCTCGGAAGGCTGAGTCAACCTTCAGGATTTAGGGGAAGCCTTAAGCAAGGAGCAACCAGACAGTCCACCACAAAAGGCAGGAATGTATGTTCTTATTAGGTCAACCCTCACAGAAGAACTCCAATATAAGAGACCTGGAGCCAAGTAAATGATTGAAGTCTATCTACCTATGTAGGAATCCATGGCATTGGCTGGTCATAACAAAAGGAGACTGGCATTGAATAATGACACCACTAGAGATGGTACTTGTCTTGGAAGAAAGGGTAGCCAGCTGAGATTCTTGCTTCTAGGAGATGTTCATTCTTCTTACAATTATGGTCCATTTACATGGGTTGATTCACAGGCCAATGTAATGAGCACCGATAGGCAAGCTTGTCAATCAGTGCTCATTTACTTGTACATGGGCTGAGAATAACAACGATCATTAGCAGATGAATAAGTGGGTGTTCATACTTTTGATATTCCTTCTGGGTCAAGAATTGGGCTCCGTAAAAGTGTCTTTAGCTACTGACGGTTGCCAGCTTCTGTTGGCACCTTAATCTTGGTCAACACAATCATTATTGCTCTCCCAGAGAACAGTTTGATGAACCACCAGATGCCACCTGCTAGAAGATCTTTAGTGTTCCTACAGCTGTTTCAAAGTTTTATATTTTAACCCTTTCTAATCCAATTTGTATCCTGGTTTTCCTAGGGGGCTTACTCTTTTTCTGACGTTATACAACGGCGCTATATGCTGGCTAAAGCCAGTACTGCATGAGGTGACATGTTAGATAGGCTTCGTCAGCAGAGAGGCTGGCAATATACAGTAAGAGAGCCCCGGCGGATGTCTTCCAACATCGGAGCTGTACAGCCTTAAATCATAATGTCTTCACAGGTCAGACAGTGGACTGGAAAGGGTTAAAATGGTTTTCGTCTTTGGACAATCCCTTTCCTTATCGCAGTATATTCTGCTCTTGGAACCCCAAGAGATCAGCTGTAAACTGTAAAGGAACCCGGCAGAAAGTGTTCAGTTTCCCTGCAGCACCGCCACAGGCAAAGCGAAGCATTACACAGTGCCTTTTAAAATCAATGGTTGTCCATATAACGTATGGACATGTCAGGTCCTCCAGAACGAAAGACACTCTTTGTGGCCACTTTCTGCACTAGTTAGAAGATGAAGGTGACTCTCACCTGTTTACTTAGAATTCCTTAACCCTTTCCAATCCACTGTCTGACGTCTGAAGACATTCTGATTGAAGGCTGTACAGCTGCGATGTTGGAAGACATCCGGCGGGGTATTCTTACTGTATATTACTGGCTGCTCTGTTGTCGGGGGCCTCTCCAGCATGTCCCATAGCGCAGTACTGGCTCTAGCCAGCTGATGGCTCCATTGTATAATGGCAGAAAGAGAAAAAACCCTAGGAAACCCTGAATCCAAAATTGGATTGCAAAGGGTTAATAGAGTATCAGAAATTGGATTTTTTAAACCAAGATCGCCTTATCATCGGATGTCTGTGTATGGAGCGTGCTCTATAGCCAAGCCTGCTACATATGGCTGACATCCAGCATGTATTTGATAGCCGACACCTGTTCACAACAGCTGCAATCAGAGAGATCACCGATTGTGACTGTTAACTCTTAAAATGCCGCTGTCAACTCTGACAGCAGCATTTAAATGTCCCGATCAGTGTTCGGGGGCTCCGAACAGATCCTCTGCGCTAAGTGTGCAGGGAGCCATCCAGGTTGCATGGCAGCCAGGGGCCTTCTGAAGCTCCCAGGGCTGTGATGAATGATCATTTTTCTAGATGTGCCGGTGACACATCTTGATCGATTTCCAGTCAAAATAGAGCATAATGCAATACTATAGTGTTGCATTATATTGTATGAATGGTCAAATGAGCACAGTTCAAGTATCCAGTGGGGACTAAAGGAAAATGTAAAAAAAAAAAGGAAAATAAAATTCTAAAAATTAGAAACTGAATAAAGAAAAATAAATTCCCAGTCACATTAAAAGAATAAATAAAATAACATATTACCAATCCTGCATGGTGGATTCCATCAGAAAGACATATACACAATGCCAGAACTGTACTTTTTTGGTCACCCCATCTCCAACAAAAAAAATGGAAAAAGCAATCAAAAAGTCGTATGTACCCCAAAATGGTGTCGCTGAAAACTACAGGTCACTGTGCAAAAAACAAAAAAACAAGCCCTCACACAACTCCATTGACAAAAAAGTAATGGGGTTCAAAAATTAACAAAAAAAAACTTTTTTTTTTTTTTTTTGTTTTTTTTGTTTTTTTTAAGCCGTACTATGTAAAAAAAACCTACATGTATTTGGAATCGCCATGATGATACCGACCCACAAAATAAAGATAACATGTCATTGTTTACTACATTGTGAACCCCATAAAAATAACCCCCCGACTAGAGATGAGCGAGCGTACTCGCTAAGGCAAACTACTCGAGCGAGTAGTGCCTTATGCGAGTACCTGCCCGCTCGTCTCTAAAGATTCGGGGGCGGGGAGCGGCGGGGAAGAGCGGGGAGGAACGGGGGGAGATCTTACTCTCTCCCCCCCCGCTCCCCCTTGCTCACTCCCGCAACTCACCGCTCTCCCCCGCAGGCACCCGAATCTTTTGAGGTACTCGCAAAAAGCACTACTCGCTCAAGTAGTTTGCCTTAGCGAGTACGCTCGCTCATCTCTACCCCCGACCCAAAAAATAAGGCCACAATTGCCATCTTTTTCCATTTTGCCCTGCTTAGAAATTCTTTAGTTTTCCAATACCTCATATGATACTTCAAACGGCACCATTGAAAAATCTAACTAAAACAAGCCCTCCTGTCGCCACGCCACCAGAAAAATAAGTCGTGATTTTTTAAAAAGTGGGAAGCAAAACTGAAAATGGCAAAACCAAAAAGTGCTGCAGTGAGAAGGGGCTAAGGTGATGACCGCTGACTCCCCCCAAATCTTCACCTCCTCGTATTTTAGTCATGGCACATTTTTATATATATGTATATGTCAATAGAGGCTTGTGCCAGACTGGCGACTCACATTGACTATGGGGTGATAATGAATGATTGACAGCGGGGGGGGGGGGGGGACCATGTACGTTTTTTGAGACAGGGTCCCTCTGCTGTCTGTCCGCCCTTCGGTGGCTTCATCCCTAATATTTCTACGGCTCGCTTTCTTCACCTGTTCCCGACTCCTTCTGCCGCGGACCATTTTATCCTATTAACTCTTCTTCATTAATGATAAATACATCTGGTGCCAGCGGCATGCCATCGCCCGTACTCTGAATGTCATTACATTTGTTCAGTGCTTTAAATATGGACATAGTATAATTTATCTCCTCTGCGCCTGAATTTGTCTTTTCTTAGCAAAACGTTCTATTTCTGGGCCTGGCAGGGTGAGAGGAAGCGGCGATAATTCTGAGGGAAGCATGTCATTTCCACATCTCTCTTAATCTGTTGCTTTCTTTGACTTTCCATAAAAACGCGTGGAGTTTCTTCCTTCACATTACTAAAACCATTCCGGGCCTCATTTACTCTCGACTCAATAAAAGCCAAGACTGAATGCAAAATGCCAACGTATACAACTATGGCGAATATTCCGGTCTGATTTATCCTAAATGGCTTGTTATAATAATCAGACTTTGCCGCCGTAGCGACGCGTTTCTTGCAGACTCAGTATTTTCCTGCAAACGATGCTAAAGCTTTTCACTATTTCAACATGATTACTTATAAACAGCATTTCCAAAATTAGTGCTTTGTTGTACGTGTGGGGGGATTACGAGCCGCGGAGTGGAGTGGGAAGATAAATGGCTTATTTAAGGAGGTAGAGCTATTGCGCTATAATGCGGCGGGTGAAAACAACCTCTTTTAATAGCTGTATTATGTTTCATTATAATGTAAAGCTATTAGGATTTTTACACATTTATTTTGCTGCATAGATTTGTTAGCGGAGGCCCTGGACGAGCGCTCCGCTCCTATAGGAGGCCCGGTGACTTTTTATACGAGGTTGTTTTTTTTGTTTTTTTTCGCCATCAGAAAAACGGATGGCGCGCAGACCCGATGGGTTTTTAAGCAAGAGAGGTAAATCATGAAACGTTTGCAGCTTTCAGAGCCGCGCGGCCTGTCAACATCAATTGTGGACTTCCTGGCATTTGCATTCTGCAGTCTTTTGTTTGCCTTCTTGCACATAGAAGTAATTGAATCAGCAGAAAACTCCAAATGTCCTCGGTGTTCCTTTTCACTGGCTGTCTGAACTGAGTTGTTATCTCTCGCAGACCTGCACATTACTGAGGCTTGTTACTCCAAACGGGGAGCTTTTAACTGTTGTGCTGCTGAACTGCGCCTGACGGCCGGGCTGCACGGCTTCATGTTCTGGGGAGAGATGCAAAGATTTTTAGCATTTTTTGAAGCTGTCTGTTTCCTGACTTGTCTTTTTTAGTAAATACTTGGCCAATTCTGGAGCAATTTTTTGGTAAAACTCTGGCTTGTGCAATTCCTCTGTTGCTCCTCCTGTAAACCACGGATCACATAAAAGGAAAAAGAACAGCATCACATAAGCCAAATGTGTCCAAAAAAGAAAAACGATTGACCGAGATGAATAATGTATAACTTTTAGTGTTGTGCAAAGACTAGTGAAGAATAATGTAGGGGCGAATGCCCAGAGGAACATCCTGAGGATCATGGGTGCCAACCTCATCCCAGGGAAAGAACAGTATGTTTCAAAGAATAGTTCACATGCAGGACGCAGATTCCATTTCCACACCACAAACTTTATTAGAAATCCATAAAGTGACGCGTTTCGGGCCCCTTCATAAGTAATAGGCGATGCACAGAGAAGCCAGCTATACGGAAGGAACACTTCTAGCTGGAACCGCACGGAAACTGCTCCAAGTGTGGTAAACAATTGCGATTCTATATGTGGCAGATCAAGTGCACCAGATAGTGAAATACAATCTTAGCGCTCTAATTAATGACCCTGACGCGTTTCGCACAATGGTCCTATTTAGTCGCAGGTGTCATGATACTAATATCAAGTGCATGAATGCACAATAGGAAACAAGTACATTAAAAACATGTGACTGCATAAATGTAAAGTGCTACCTCCTATCTGTTGTGGGAATTGCCTTTTCCTGCTCCGTTGAGGGAGAATCCCCTGGGCGAATGGATCCCTCCTATGCTGGCCCTGAATGGACGGACCTCATTGACTATAATGGGGTCCATTCGGTTTCTGCTCAGCATTTTACTGGTGCTGCATGCAGCATTTTTTCTTCTGGTATTTTGTGCTGAATCAGCGACTGAACATCCAACTGAAGGTTCCAGTGCAGATGTGAATTCGGCCTTTCCGTGGCATGGTGGCCAAACCAACACAGTTCGTCACATGATGGAAGTAAATACTCCGTTTCCCCCCAAAATAAGCCTACCCTGATTTTTTTGAGGAGGCTTGAAATAGAAGCCCTACCCTGAAAATAGGCCCTAGCTGCGTTCCTTTAAAATAGGAATACTTACCTAGCAGGCTTGGTGCATATCCTCCTGCTGCCAGACAGAGCTCTGCCGTGCTTCCTGCAGTCCTCATTCACCCACATAAGATCACTTCCTGGTTATGGGATTCATAAATCCTACCTCCAGGAAATGATGGCTCTGATTGGCTGAGCAGTGCTCAAGAACTAACCAATGCGATGTCTGTGATTGGTTCATCAAGCGCTGCATTGATTGGCTGAGCAGCGATTAAGCACCAATCACAACCATCGTGTTGAGGAGGCGAGATTTATGAATTCGTCAATCAATGCCGCGGCTCAGCAGCGGGGGGACCTGGACCGAACTTGCTAGGTAAGTGTAATAAGACATCCCCCAAAATAAGGCCTAGCGCCTCTTTTGGGGCAAAAATTCATATAAGACAGGGCCTTATTTGCGGGGAAACGCGGTATAACATTTTTCTTATTTCCTTTCAGCGCATGTATAGGCTATTCATTATATGGCTGTAGGCACTTGTCGCATTTTGGATTTTTGGATAATTCATGTTTGAAGAAGTTATTCCGCTATCTGGTTCACTGGATCTTCCATGTATATTACAGGATCAGTAATCCATAATGCAAGGAATTGGGTCCTTGGGTGTTACCATTCCTCATGTCAAAGGGGAGCGTTTCTGCATACTCTGACACTGTGAATCACATATGAAGACAAGTATAGTCCCACCAAGAATGTCAGTCCCGTACATCAACCTCATTAAAAAATTGTTTATTGAGAATTACATATATAATAAAACAGAACAAAAAGGAAATGCAGCATCAATACAAGGGAAATACATCACCTCAGGTCACACATATAAGAAGTTTCCAAAGAAAATCATGCTCCTATAAACCTACAATAGGTGCAACCAAGCTCGATGTCATGCACATAATAAAGTGTTACCATGCAACCGAGGGTCTGGAAATCCCTGCACCCCGACGTGCCTGTTTTGCCCTTAGTTTCGTCCAGGGGTACTCTATTAGGTCTACAGTTCAGAGTCGTCCAACACCTGCTACTTCTGGCAGATGCAGGCATTCTGTTTTTCCTGTAGCTTGGACTGCTGCATACTTCCCTCCAGCACTTCAATGGTTACCTGCTCCAGTGATTCCAACTCAGCTGTAGAGCATGGTAATTATCTCTCTATTTAGCTGAGTTGGGACTTCCCCTCATTGCCTCAGTGTTGTTGTAAGTTTGCTTCTGACAAGCATAGGTCTTGTCTCTCTTTATCTCATCTGTGCTTATCCTGTGCCTTATTGTAGTTTGTGTGTTTACAGCTCTCTAGTCTTTATATGTCCCCTGTCTTGTATCCTGCTTCTTGTCTCTTTGTTGTGTCTGTGTGCTTTTGTCCTTTGCCTTCCCAAACCTGCACCACTCCTGGTCCTGTCCTGTGTTATTAGTGTATACGTGATGTGTTCAGTGTTCCTTCACAGTTAGTCAGGCTTGAAGTAAAAATTGCGTGGCCGTTCTTACCAGGGCGACTACCCTGCTTCTAGAAAGGTTGCCTATTATCTCCCTAACTAGCATATGGCAAGACCCAGTAAGTGAAATACTTGTCGGATTGCTGTCCCGCCGACTCGCTGCTGTCTATTTTTTTACCGGTCATTAATATGGCTGGTAAAAAAGAAATACCGGCCAGGTGGCATCTCGCGGTCCCCCTGAGGTCCTGCCACCTGAGGTGGCAGGCTCAGGTCACGTCATGATAGGGGCACCCCTGGTAACACCCCTACGCTACGGTTGCATATCTGCGATAGTTTTTGTCACCATAGAAGAGCAAGTTATCAGCACTTACCATCACCTGAGAACACCATACAGTTGCTGCTAGATTACTGGGAGCCAAGTCTGTGTTTTTATAGGGGCAAGACTAACTAAACTCTTCCCTGGTGAGCACTGCTCGTTACTGCACACAGCCATCTGGCACAACATTGTGGAAGTTGGCACATTAGTCTTCCAGCTGGGCTGTAATTAATAGTCTGTCCAGAGATGGAGCACTAGAGTGGAATATGCCCTTACAGAGCAAAACCAGAAAGCCCTTCTCTCAGCTTTCCAAATACAGAAAAAGTAGCAGCGAATCAAAATTCAATTATGCCCAATACATTTAGTTGCTGGCAGCATCGTCCATGCCCATATAGGATACCAATTATTTGGTTTTACTAATATTGGTGATATTCAGGTGTGAAATGTAACACTTTCCATATTATTTTAGGCTGATGTATTAAGTGAGCGAAATGAGCGGAGGAGCAGGGTGGTCTTGTGAGTGTGGGAACCGGAAGTAGAGGTGGTAAAAAGAAAGGGGGCACATGCTCGCGCCATCTTCGTCAGTGGTTGCTTCATAGTAAGGGTGAGAGAGCTGAGATTCTGGGCCTCCACCCATTAGAGAGAAAGTGGTACCGAAGAAGGCGAAATTGTGAAGGCCGAATTTAATTATTGCATGGACTCTGACGTGTATTGCCAGGTCCATTAGCAGCACTCTGCTGTCTGCTGGTCTCCCTCATACCACCAGGACCGGTGGATGGCTTCTGTTATCTAACGGTGAACAATCAGACACTGGAACTGTTGCCCATTAGATGATCCAGCCCTCGGTAGACTTGTGATAGGCTGGTGGTCCATGCTTATCGGACCCTGACAAAAACATTGTGGTATGCTGAGGAGATGTGGGTACCGGGGAAGTAGGATAATTTTTAACACACTGATGTGCCCAGTTCAAAGGTTCAACGAGTGAGCCCACCACCTAGACATGTAGGCCTGGTATTAGGAAACAGACAAGGCCCTCAACATGGCTGTGGGTGACGGGCAGGGGGCAAATCAAAGCATGTTTTGTGTAAGGCTGACAAAAAGCTTCAGTGATATCATACCTCCTAACTAAGAGTAAGTGGTAGATAATTAATAATACCCCTACCATGAATAATAATGCCCCCTTTTTGTTTCCATAGTTACTAAAGATACCTTTTCTATCTCAGTGGGTAATGCTGCCTTTTCTGCCCCATAACTAATAATATTTATTTTCTGACGTCATGAGTCATAACGACCCTTTTTTGCTCTCATGAGTACGAATGCCACTTTTTCTACCCCAGTAAGTAGTGCTGCCTTTTTGGCCCCCATAATTAATATTAGCACTTTTTTGCCCCCATTATTAACAATTCGCCTTTTCTACCCCATAACTGAAAATGCCTCTTTTCTGTCCTAGTGAATAATGAAACCCTTTTTTCTGTTCCATAAGTAAAAATGCCCATTTTCTGTTCCTTAAAGGGGTTGTCCCGCGAAACAAAGTAAGGGTATACACTTCTGTATGGCCATATTAATGCACTTTGTAATGTACATTGTGCATTAATTATGAGCCATACAGAAGTTATTCACTTACCCGCTCCGTTGCTAGCGTCCTCGTCTCCATGGTGCCGTCTAATTTTCAGCGTCTAATCGCCCGATTAGACGCGCTTGCGCAGTCCGGTCTTCTCCCTTCTGAATGGGGCCGCTCGTGCCAGAGAGCTGCTCCTCGTAGCTCCGCCCCGTCACGTGTGCCGATTCCAGCCAATCAGGAGGCTGGAATCGGCAATGGACCGCACAGAAGACCTGCGGTCCACCGAGGGTGAAGATCCCGGCGGCCATCTTCGCAAGGTAAGTAAGAAGTCACCGGAGCGCGGGGATTCGGGTAAGTACTATCCGTCTTTTTTTTTTTTAAAACCCCTGCATCGGGTTTGTCTCGCGCCGAACGGGGGGGCTATTGAAAAAAAAAAAAAACGTTTCGGCGCAGGACAACCCCTTTAATTAATTATGTCTCTTCTCTGCCCTATGGAGTAATAATTTACTGACCCCATAATTAATAACTAGAGATGAGCGAGTATACTCGCTAAGGCACATTACTCGAGCGAGTAGTGCCTTAGCCGAGTATCTCCCCGCTCGTCTCTAAGGATTCGGGGGGCGGTGCGGGGGACAGGTAAGTTGCGGCGGGGAGCGGGGGGGAGAGAGGGAGAGAGAGATCTCCCCTCCGTTCCTCCTCGCTCTCCCCCTCTGCTCCCCGCCCCTCGCCGGCCCCCGAATCTTTAGATACGAGCGGGGAGATACTCGGCTAAGGCACTACTCGCTCGAGTAATGTGCCTTAGCGAGTATACTCGCTCATCTCTATTGATAATGCCTCCTTCTCTATATTGCAGCCTCAATGAGTAATAATTAGAGATGAGCGTGCCTACTCGGTAAGGCAGTTACTCGAGCGAGCATCGCTCATCTCGAGTAACTGCTTAGTGATCCGAGCAGGCTCGGGTGGGCTGCGGGGGGCAGGGGGGAGCGGAGCGGGAGGAAGAGTGAGAGAGATCTCTCTTTCTCTCTCTCCCCCCGCTCACGCCCGCAGCCCACACGAGCGTATGCACATTTGTACTGCGATTTTGCACATGTAGTGTTGCGTATTTGCAGAAAAATAGAACATGCTCTATATTTTTTGCGTAAGAGAATTGCGCACGCAAAATACACGATAGTGAATAAAGCTATTTAAATCAATGGGTTCTCTTCATATGTATAATGTGCGCACATTTTGCGCGCACAGAAACAGTTGTGTGAATCCAGCCTTAGGGCTGCCACACACTTGCGTTTGCGTTTTTGGTGCGTTGCATTTTTAACATTAGAAAGTCCCATTGACAATCGCGTTAACAAAAAAACACAAATGCAAGTGCGTGGGAGCGCTTAATATGCGATTTTTCTATGCAACTGCAATGAGTGTTGCAAGAAAAAAGGCGTTGTATCGCGGTGCAGGGGATTTTTCACGTGTTTTTTTTTTTTACGCAAAACAAAATGACGTACTATTTCAATAGGAAAAGTTTTTAAAAATCTCCCTTACATGAAAATCGCATCTGCATACGAGTCCAATGCAACTTTTTTGTAGTCCTATAGAAAATAATTGGGGCGATATTGCCAAAGAAGTAACACAGGGTGCAATTCTTCTATGAAAAATCACTCGCGTAAATAGACGCTATGGAAACCGTGCTGGGCTCTTTCTCATAGGTGGTCGGAAATGGAGGGCCCGGTATTCCCATCTCAGCCATGAAAAGCAGAGCTAGGAATACCCCTTTAATTAATTCTTTCCAGTCCAATTTGTATCCTGGTTTCCCTAGGGGGCTTACTCTTTTTCTGCCATTATATAATGGCGCTATATGCTGGCTAAAGACAGTACTGCATGAGGTGACACGTTAGATAGGCTCCGACAGCAGAGCGGCTGGCAATATACAGTAAGAGAACCCCGACGGATGTCTTCCAACATCGGAGCTGTACAGCCTTAAATCATAATGTCTTTAGATGTCAGACAGTGGATTGGAAAGGGTTAAGTTTGTTAAATCAGGACTTTGATTTCTGATTGAGAGAAGTAGCTTTGCGCCGCTTTTGTGTGAATGTAGATGATGTGAGGCATGGCGGTTGTTGTACAGGATCGGCTACAGAAATGTAGGCCCACACTCTAGTGGAAGATGTCTAAAAGAAAACCTGTGTTACCCAAAGCAGCCAATCACAGCACAGCTTTCATTTTACCTCAGCTGTACAACAACTGAAAGCTACGTTGTGATTGGTTGCTATTTCTTACACTGCTGAGGTAAAATGAAAGCTTCGCTGTGATTGGTTGCCATTTTGTTATAATGCTGAGGTAAAGTGAAAGCTGTGCTGTGATTGGTTGCTATTTCTTATACTGCTGAGGTAAAATGAAAGCTTCGCTGTGATTGGTTGCCATTTCTTACACTGCTGAGGTAAAGTGAAAGCTACGCTGTGATTGGTTGCCATTTCTTACACTGCTGAGGTAAAGTGAAAGCTACGCTGTGATTGGTTGCCATTTCTTATACTGCTGAGGTAAAGTGAAAGCTGTGCTGTGATTGGTTGCTATGGGCAACAAATACAAGTTGCTGAAAACTGCAACTTACAGTATCTAATATAAACAAGCTTGCAGGCTTTTTCTTGCACCTCACTTTGACCCCTTCGCCTGACCTTTGGTGGATGATTTTGGTGTCATTAGATTTGTGACATCCTCACAACTGCTGTAAAATCATAAAATGTGACTTTGATACATTGAGTCAGGCCAGGTCACAGTTCCTTTGTTAAGTCTAGCGGCGGTGTTGTGCTTCAGCCATCAGCACCACTAGGGAGAGTCAAGCAGTGCTCAGCGCCATTCATATCAAGTGCTTACCAGTTTGACTGTTGCCATGTCCCCAAAATGTGGAAGACCAAGCCGTGGACGGTGAACAGTTCAAGGGGTGCGCTCCGATGAAAGTCAGTGCACTGAAAATGTAGTTTATCCTGAAGTCCTTTACAATTTTAATAGTCATACTACGCAAAATAGCTAATAAATAACATTTCCCCCATGTGCGCTGTAGGTCGGGGCCATTTTGAAAGCGTCTTTTTATTCATTTTGGACGTCAGAAAGCGTGTAATTATTGGGGTTGTTTTTGTAATTTTGATGAAAATATCCAAAATCTATTTTTTACGGCTGCTTCACACTGCTGACTGCGATACTAGGCCATGATTCACGGCCCGATATTGCACTTGCCGCCATGTGAAAACAGCCGCACATCGGCGGGATGAAGGGAATCCCCCTGTCACAGCTGGCACAGCCGCAGCAGAGGATCGCGCAGTTCTCCAATTCAAAACAATGATCTCACAGCTGGATGAAACGTGCTGCCATATGTTTCCCGCATAGTATCTCACCGCGGTGCCATGTGGGAAAACATCGCTCATGCGTATGACCCTGAATGGGGTTCATGTTTGTGCGTCTCGCAACGCACAAATCTCGCACGATTTTGAAGGCAGTCTAAGGGACCAATTTAGTTCTGAAGTGACATTGAGAGGCCTATTTATTACCAACCCCCATAAATGACCCCAAATTTAAAAAAGTGTGCCCCTCAAAGTTTTCAAAATGACCGTCACAAGGTATATTAACTCTTTAGGTTTCACAGGAACTAAAGAAAAGTGGATGATAAATGTGAAAATTTCATTTTTCTTGCAGATTTTCGAGGCTAATAATTTTTCCTATAACTCAACAAAAGTAGCGATGAGCGAGCGTACTCGGTTCGGGTGTTTTTGCACTCGAGCACTGCTTTTTCCGAGTAACTGACTACTCGGACGAAAAGATTCGGGGGCGGCGTGGTGGAGCAGGGGGTAGCAGTGGGGAACAGGGGGGAGCACTCTCTCTCCCCCCCCCCCCTCTCCCCTCTGCAACCCCCCGCTCACCCCTGGCGCCCCCCGAATCTTTTCGTTCGAGAAGTCAGTTACTCGGAAAAAGCGGTGCTCGAGTGCAAAAGAATCCATGAGCTTCCTGTACATGCGTTTTGTAGCGATGTCGCATCGCTACTAGAGATGAGCGAATATACTCGCTAAGGCACATTACTCGAGCGAGTAGTGCCTTAGCCGAGATCTCCCCGCTCGTCTCTATAGATTCGGGGGCCAGCGGGGAGCGGGGAGGAACGGAGGGGAGATCTCTCTCCTCCCTGCTCCCCGCCGCAACTCACCTGTCACCCGCGTCGGCCCCCAAATCTTTAGAGATGAGCGGGGAGATACTCGGCTAAGGCACTACTCGCTCCAGTTATGTGCCTTAGCGAGTATACTCGCTCATCTCTAATCGCTACAAAGTCATCCGATTTGGTAGTCCGTATAAAACAGGCCAAACAAAACTCAGTATTTAGTACCCTGAATCTGCGCTTTTTAGAAGTACCCCGCTTACACATTCATTGGTTCCATGTTCGGATGCATGTGTTGTCACCGGGCCATGGAGAACAACGGGCGATGTGAGGGAACGCCCAAAGATAGGGGAAAACAATCGCTCATGTGTACGACCACATTCAAAAGAATGGAATTCGTAGTCATGCAAGATTTGTGTGTCTCGCAATGCACAACTCTCGCACGATTTTCTCGACTGTGTGCAAGAAAAATGCATCGCTGCGTAAAAATTGCATGTTCTTCTAATAGGAAAAAATAGAGACTAGCATTGCACTTGGACGAAACTTGCATTTACATGAGTGCAATGTGATTTTTTTTTTTTTGCTCCTGTAGGCTGGTTTCACGCGGCCGAGATAACTTTGCGTTGTGAGACACACAAATGGGCGCGAATATGAAGCCTTTTCTTTTAAATGGAGTTCTATACATGAGCGGTGTCCTATTTTTCGGCGTTTCTCAGAACACATCGCCCATGTTCACTGAAACAGTAAGACGCATCGCACTGCCGGTGATGGGCACGCAAGTGCAATGCGAGGTTTTCCATTGGAAACCACGGAAAACACTTGCCAATCCACCACGTGGCTGAAAGCCGCGCCGGCGTATCGTTACTTCACTGCAGCAATGGCCGGCGTTTTTGACATAAAAGCGTCTAGTAAAAATGCACGTTGGCGAGCAAGATATGGGCCAAGATCGCAATCCCTCATGTGTAGGTAGCCATAGGAAATAATGGGCAATTCTTGAACAGAATCCCCCAAATATAGGAAGCGCTGCACATTGCCTTTGCAAATACAACCATTTTAAATAATCGCATTTTTCTCACACGCGATCTGACACGCGCACAAATTAGCATGAAAATAGATACAAACTTAGGCCGAATTCAAACGAGCGTAAGCGTACTTCTGCTAGTTTTTGTTGCATGTCTATGCAGAATGGGTGTTGCGTATTTGTGAGCGCATCAGCGTATTTTACCGTATTTTTGCGCACACAAGTTGTGTACAATTGCGCATGCAAAAAAACCCACCCACCAATGTTCTCAGCCATTGAAATGGCCGATTAGTTTATCGAGTTCAAGATGTGTTCTTTCCCTGCGCAAATGCAGCAAAATAGAGCATTCTGCATATTTTTGCGCGACTGATTTCCGCACCCCCAATAACGCGCATGTGAACAAACCCATTGGGTTCTCTTTTCTGCGTATTACATGCGCAAATGTTCCGTGCTCTAATACTTTCGTGTGAGTTGAGCCCTGGGCAGATTGTGTCGCAGTCCTCTGCTTAGATGGTCTGTTCCAGATTACGGCAGAAAGTGAACATTTTCCGCGCCCAGTCCCTCCTCTGGGGGGGCGCAATATAATAAGGAGTATAATAAATCTATTAGAGTTCTCTGAATATATATAATCTCCACCATCACTTCTAATCATATAACATGCGATCACGGAGGGTCCTATCCCCCTCCATCCCACCCCCCCTCCAGAAGACGGGAGCAGATAAATGATGAGGTTGTATCAAGATGAGGTTTCATTTCCACCAGCCGTCCCCGGAGATTTGTGTAATTGAGTAAAAATCTTGAGCCCGGAGATTGGGAGATGGAAACGTGACATTTTGAAGATGTTTGTGTGAGAACAAAGGCTTCTCAAATCCGAATAAGAAAGTAGATTTCACATGAGCTCCTCATTATAGCCCTGAGAAGATTTACAATGGGAAAGTGACTGCGATGGAACCGAGACGGCTGCCGCCCCCCAACTTTCCAGATGTTCTGTTCTGATGAAATAGAGGAGTCAAAAAGTTGAGGTGTCAATCACAAGTCCAGCCCGTCTTACTAGAGACTATGTCACAGGATATAGGTGACACAGACGGGACGGATGACACCAACTCAAGTTGACCTCATTCTCATTTAGGCTGGTTTCACTTGTGTAGCATTTTTGCGTAACGAACTATGCTTTTTTGCGCGCACATTGGCGTACTTTGCTGTACTTTTTGCACCCGCAAGGCATGCTCATTTGCACGCTGCAAACAAAGACGATTGAAATAATTAATGAGTTCCAGATGTGTTCTTTTCACACATCTCATTGCGCACACATTTGCGCGCCCCGTTGACTTCTATGAGGACCTTTGATGCGCAATTATGCAGAAAATAGATCGTTTTTTTTTTTTTGCACAACTGAAGTGTGCGTGCAAAATAAGGAAATGGGAACAAATCCTTTGAAATCATTGCGCTCCATGTGAAGCCGACCGTCCTCACTGATTCTATATTGTTATGCTGTAACCACGCCTACCTCAGGTGCTGTTGTTTTGTGGATCGTTGGAACCGCGACCAGAAGGGTGAGACAAGGCTTGATGAGAATGTGGCAGACAGGTAAAGGTAACAGCGCTGATATAGCAGAATTCAGGTAGGTAACAGGTTAATGTAGCAAAGCTGTGCCAGTTGCAGACTGAAGTAGCGGAACTGTGAAGGTAACTGGATGACGTAGCAGAACTGTGAAGGTAACTGGATGACGTAGCAGAACTGTGAAGGTACCTGGATGATGTAGCAGGGCCTGACGGTAACTGGATGATGTAGGAGGGCCAGGCAGGTAACTGGATGAAGTAGCAGAGCCAGGCAGGTAACTGGGGGATGTAGCAGGGCCAAGTAGGTAACTGGGAAGCAAGCAATAATACCATCTTTATCATTTGATAGAAACGTACAGCGTATAAAGAAAATCCAAGATACACCCTAATCCTTAATGGTCAGAAGACTAATTAAAATGCAAGAGCAATGAAATTTGACCTATAATTATAATGTTTGCCACAATCAATCTGTGTCATTAATGGCTTCCTTGGGCCTGATGAGCGGACGCCAATTTCGTGATATCTGGTTCTGTCTTCATCAACCGCAGTCTCAAGTCGCCTCTTACACATATCTGAAGTTTGTGTCTCGCTTTTGTCAGGAGCTGCTGAACCGGGCTGAAGCCCCTCTCCACTAAGTACGTAGATGGAAAAGCTAACACTTCCTGCCACAGGATAGGATAGGAATTCTTCACTTTCACCCAAAATATTTATAGCCACATTGTTGGAAAGTGCTCGGGCTTTGCTATCATGTTTCAAGTCAATCAACTGCTCTTGTAATCTGGGATGAAATTCTCCTGCATCTGCTGAAAATGGATTGAGTACCCACATTGGTATTTCAAGGGTACATAGATCATGAATAGAGATGAGCGAGCGTACTCGGATAAGCACTACTCGCTCGAGTAATTGGCTTTATCCGAGTATCGCTGTGCTCGGGTCTAAAGATTCGGGTGCCGCTGCGGCTGACAGGTGAGTCGCAGCGGGGAGCAGGGGAGAGTGGGCGGGAGAGGAGGAGAGAAAGATCTTACCTCCGTTCCTCCCCGCTCTCCCCTGCAGCTCCCCGCTCCGTGCCGGCACCCGAATCTTCAGGGACGAGCACAGCGATACTCGGATAAAGCCAATTACTCGAGTGAATAGTGCTTATCCGAGTACGCTCGCTCATCTCTAATCATGAAACCTAGTTTGCATGTCGTCTTTGGCTTGTTTGAGGTGTGAGGAAAAAACGTCTAAGTCTGCATCTTAAAGTTTGTCTTCACATGCAATTTCTTGAAGACTCGGAAACTGATCGAGCTCACGTCGACTCAGGTTATTGGTATGAAGGTCCAGTTTGGCAATGAATGAAGAGATTATGCCTTTAGCCTTAATGAAATTCATTTTGTCTCCTTGTAGCTTTGTGTTGACCTCGTTGAGTTTGTCAAATATGTCTGCGAGATAGGCAACGTCATGACGTCGTAGTTCGATTGAATCACAAAGATTTGGGTCTATTGGCTGAAGAAACTCAACTACTGTGTCAAAAAGTTCGTAGAAGCATCATAAGCACTTTCCTCTTGACAGCTACCTCACTTTGGTGTGTAGGAGTAGACGTTTGAATTCTTCGCCATGGTCTTGACAGAGCTCGCAGAAAAGACGTTCGTTCAAAGAGTGCGCATTCATCTTGTTAACAGCATTAATTACATAGTGCAGAGAATCATGCAATCTCTCACATTAATGTTTAGTAACAAGGTGCTGCCGATGGATCACACAGTGGACTGCCATTATGCCAGGTATAGCAGATTTTAAATGGGCTATAAATCCGCGATATCGACCAATCATGGATGCAGCTCCGTCGGTTGCACAAGCAAGTACATTTGTTAAAGGGATGTTTTTTTCTTGGAAAAATTCTTCCACTCTTTTGTATATAGAGGAGCCTTTTTGTGTCGGTGGTTACATTTCTGGTAAACAACAGTTCCTCCGCTACCTCTTCATTCCGACTAATGAAGCAAACGTAAGCTACCAGCAATGCTTCATTGTCTCTAACCGTTGACTCGTCAATTTGCATTACAAATTCTATGTTCTTTAACACGTCCAAATGCGTTTCTTCCACAACAGCAGCCATCTTGTCAATTTTTCTCGAAACGATATCAGTACTCAAAGGAATCGATTTCACCATGGTACTGACAATCTCTTTAACTGCGGGCAATACAAGTGTTTCCCCAATAGTATGTGATTTGCCACATTACGCTATTAATAAAGAGACTTTATAGGAAGCAAGGAGGCCTTTGTCAGCATTGAGAGCAGATTTTCCAAATAGCTTGCCTACAGTGCTGCGGTTCGCAAACTTTGACTTTAAACCTTGGAAAAATGAAATAGGCTTACCCACTTTGGCTGAATGCATTTTTTTGCAAGGTGATCACTCAGGCCCGAAGGGTTCATAGCTTCATTCGAAAATGCCTTTTCTCGCACAAGACACAAGGGAAGCTGTCCATTTGTAGGAGAAGGGATGAATCTGTATTTCAAGTATTCATTTGAATATTGATGGCATTTCTTCTTTTATAAAGTATGCTTCAAGAATGCACTGCTTATGTCGCTCTATCATATAATAAGGTATGACTTTTATAACTCCATGACTCCGCTACAGATCAATCACACTGGATAACCTAAAGAACAACCTAATCCACTGTATTCCATAATGCCGCTGATTGGCTGGAACTTTCAATTGCGTGGGTCTCTATATCAGTGTTCTGACACTTGGTGTCCACTAAGACTACAACTCCCAGAGACCCAACAAGTGAAAGTTTGAAGCGGTTCCAGCCAATCAGCGGCATTATGGAATACAGCAGGTTAGGTTGTGCTGTAGGTTATCCAGTGTTTTGAAGTGTGATTGATCTATAGCGCAGTCATGGAGTTATAAAAGTCATACATTATATGATCGAGGCGCACAGGCTGCACACAACCCCCATTACATGTAAGAGATTCATATCGAAATAATTGCCTCGGTTTTCATCGGCTTCGGATTTCACCAATTTGTTTTCGGACGGATTATCGACGAAAACCGAGGTATCACTACTAATTTTTTTTTAAATGTAGTTGCTAGACAAAAAAAAAATCAACAAAGCAAACAGAGGACACCAACCTACTGCCCACTTTATGTTCCAACGGCCCCCTTCCGCCCCTTTTCATTCCACCGCCCTCTTGAGAAGTAAAAACACCCCCCAGGGGGCAATAACGCCCTTGTTGAGAACCACTGCACTAGACCATGATAATGGCATGTAATACACACCAAAATATGAGTGTATTACGCTCCTGTGGTTTATTTTAATGCGTGCAGGTCTGAATAGCCCAATGTGAATCGATAGGCTTTTACCACTGGGTATACTTCAGGCTAAATACACTTGTATGAGTGCGCCCTGATGAGTTAATTAGAAACCACTATGGCAACAGAGACCAAAGACCAGGAAGAATGAACTATTGAATTGCCACATTGAACCAAAGCACATTATCAAGACCTGCTTGTGGGATCATATAATATCCTGGCTGAGACCCCAGAGGTACTCAAGAAAGACCCAGTGACCTGGTCCAAGAGGTGCAGATGGACGGCACTAAAAAGTAGAGCAGCGAACAGCTATATAATTGGCGCAGTAAGTGACTCGGATCTAAAATTCTGTCTTTATTTCTTCCATTACAAATGGTTCTGAGGGCTGGCAGGAGCTTAACCTCAATTTGGGCACTGTAGGAGTTAAACTAGACACTAAGGCACGCTCTTTATCTGGACACTGTTTGCCTCTGTGGGCACAGAATGGCGCTATGTAGACAAGGCTCTCAACACTGTGCTTATTCAAGTTTGCGCTTTGGCACAACCTGAACACAGTATGGCACTATCTGGGCAAAGTATGGCACGCAATGTGCACTGTAGAAGTTAAAGCAACCCTCCTGGTTTTGGGACACTTGTTCTTCTTTAGCACCCCTCTGATCCACCATTTTTGGGCCCAAATTTCTACAGCAATTTTCTAACTACCTAACACACTGTGTACTGCTCTCTTATTGGTCAATGTTAATCACATGAGCAGCGCTAGCCAATCAGAGAGCAGATATAGTATATTGGTAGTCTAAAACTGCCAATGCACTGTGGGAATTAGGTAGTCTGAAAATTGTGTTGGTCATTAGGGATGAGTGAGTATACTCGCTAAGGCACTACTCGCTCGAGTAATGTGCCTTAGCCGAGTATCTCCCCGGTCGTCCCTAAAGATTCAGGTGCCGGCGCCGGGCGGGGAGCTGCGTGAGAGAGTGGGGAGGCACGGAGGGGAGATCTCTCTCTCCTTCTCTCCCGCCCGCTCTCCCCTGCTCCCCAACACAACTCACCTGTCACCCACGCCGGCCCCCGAATCTTTAGGGACGAGCAGGGAGATACTCGGCTAAGGCACATTACTCGAGCGAGTAGTGCCTTAGCGACTATACTCGCTCATCCCTATTGGTCATCTTGCATAGCTGAAAAGAGCAACTGGAACCAGCAGATTTCAGGGACTACAGAGAAGAGCTGCTAGTAATTAGAGATGAGCAAACGTACTCGTTAAGGGCGATTTCGCAATCGAGCATCGCTTTTTTTGAGTAACTGACTACTCGGGTGAAAAGATTCGGGGGGCGGCGTGGTGGAGCGGGGGGTAGCAGTGGGGAACAGGGGGGGGCTCTCTCTCTCCCCCCCCCCCCCACTCCCCTCTGCAACCCCCCGCTCACCCCCGGCGCCCCCCAAATCTTTTCACCCGAGTAGTCAGTTACTCGAAAAAAAGTGATGCTCAATTGCAAAATCGCCCTTAACAAGTACGTTCGCTCATCTCTACTAGTAATATAACCCCCCCCCCCCCCCCCCCGCCTCATCTTATAACTGTGGACCTGATGCTGTGCTCAAGCAATACCCTCGTATGAAGGTAGAAATAAGCATCACTGTGGTATAGCTGGGATAATAACTGCATAATCTGCAACGGCCATATTGGTGGTTAGTCACCCAGCTTTATTACAGAAGGAACGTCAACGCTGACCTCCGATAGCCCCTTACCCCTCTAAAATCATAGTACCAGACTGTTGTACGTAATTCTGCACTCTCGTTCTTCCTCTTCTACGGTAAGTACATCTGGTGCTACACTGAATCACAGCCTGTATTAGCTGTCACTGTAAATTACTCCGGCATGGAGGCTTGGCTGGAGATGGGGGACCGGTGATTTACACCCGCGGGGAGCAGATATTACATTTTTGCAAGAAAAAAATAATCCATGTTTCTACTGCTAAAATCTAAATTAGAACCTTGTCGCTTTCCTGGTACGGAGAAAACCTGACAGATTACACGAATGTAAATCCCATTGCCCACATATTAGAAGTGATTGTGCTGTTTTAGTGGAGGTATTAAGTCATGTTCAGCGCTCCGAAGTCTTACATTGCCGTCAGAATGATGTTCTTGTTATAAGTGAGTACAATCTTGTTTTCCGGAATGTTTATGTTCTGCTCAGAATCTGAAAAAGTGAGAGATTCTTAACCTAAACCTGCCGCCGCCATACAGAGACGAGAGGGGGCCCCGAGTAAGCATTAAAAAGAGCCCCCCCACTATGCCTCAAGGGTCGGAGCTTGTTCCCCTCTACATGGCCCTTGATCCATATGTCCATTTCTTTGCTTGCCTTAGTAGACCGTTGCTCTGGAGAGGGAAGTCCTGCACTAGTTATCGATACTCAGTTAAAAACTGGATGGGACCAACCAAGCATGAGTCCCCTCTTTCCAAAGACCCCATACCAGTCTGCCTCTAGAGCAGTGGTGGCGAACCTACGGCACGCATGCCAGAGGCGGCACTCAGAGCCTTCCCTGCTGGCACACGCCGCCATCAGCCGCTCACCACATTAGTGAATACTGGCAGGGGTGCCGCAGCTCCCCTGCCAGTATTCACTCAGCAGTGCTGCTAGAGGCGCTGATCCCGGCACACACTGTGACGTCAGTGTGCAGCCGGGATCCTCCTCCCCCCTCCCCTGACATCTGCTACTTGGTTCCGCGAGAGCAGGGGAGGGAAGGAGGTGTCCTGCAGCACGTCACAGTGTACACCTGCGATCAGTGGCAGCAGCACTGAGCAGAGTAGGGGGGGGAGCATTATTACTACAGGAGCCACTGTGGGATGTCGCAATTACTACTGGGGCCACTGTGGGATGTCACTATTACTACTGGGGGGCCGCTGTGGGATGTCACTATTACCGCTGGGGCCAATCACCAGCCAGCATGTGCTATATTAAACATCCACACCCTAGGGTGGATGCCTAAGCAATTGGTCTCATTAGCCATTGTGACCAAGTCCCAGTTTGTGTGTGTACTGGGTTCTGACATTTGCCTGTTTTATGACCATTCTGACTAGCGTTCTCCCTGACCTCAGCTCTGCATCTTGGACTTTGTTTTTGTCCGCTGCCTGCCCTGACCTACTTCCCTGTTTACACACCTGGACTATCTGTGATTGTGTGTGACAATTTTGGGGACCCCGCAGCAAAGTCAGTATTCCACTTGGAGGGGTGAAGCGTGAAAACTGGGGTTCCCCAGGTGCTGCTACCTCAGCCAACAGCCAAACCGGTGTATGACAAGGTGGATCCACATCCGCCTGCCTGACATAAAGAGCTCTGGCAGTAGGATCTCTGGAGAAGAAAAGTGACCCAAACAACTAGGCTCAGCTCATCCTCAGCCTAAACTGACGGCCATGTTGGCCATTGGTAGTGAACGATTTTCCAGCATCAAAATATAATCATGTGATGCTTTCAAATTAGCCGGGTGCCAAATGTCATGGCAGACACTGGAGTATCTCCATCACCGACCAATGACCTCCTGCCCATCTGAGGGTCCAGATATCCAAAGGTATGTGATGCCCCAACCCCTTCTGAGGTGGACCAGTCTTACGTACCTGAATCCCCAGTTCACAAATTCATACCAACACTCACAAATGGACACTGATATGGCGGTACTGTGTATATTAATTTCACCACGCCATATAAATTCAGAAATACAAGGATGTTCTTAAATAGATGCATGTATGAGAGTGACATTTGCTAGGAGAAGTCACAATCATGGGTTGCTGCTTAAGAGCAGACACCGTAGCCAGCCAGTGATGCCATATTATATTTATATCGCTATGAAGTTTGGCAGTACTGCTTATGTCACACAAACCTAAGTGCTAATGATTCTCTCAGTACTCTACACACAGTAATAATTCTCCTACTGTGTCTACCAACAATCAGTGGCCCTGCTTTGGCCCCTTACAGTCATAGTGCCCTCTTTGTGGCCCCTTACAGTTATAGTGCCCTCTTTGTGGCCCCTTACGGTTATAGTGCCCTCTTTGTGGCCCCTTACGGTTATAGTGCCCTCTTTGTGGCCCCTTACAGTATTAGTGCCCCTTTCGTGTTCCCCTTACAGTAATAGTGCTTCATATGTGTTCCCCTACAGTATTAGTGACTCCTTTGTGAACCCCAAATAATCATTCCCCTTTGTGACCCTGCAATCTATTGTTGTTATCTTCTGTCCACACATTTACTACTGTACTGAGTTGCTGTCACACATCCATCATGCGCACAGCCCCTGCTCTCTGGTTCCTTTCATTCTGAGGCATCAGAGACAGCGAAGCATGTCAGAAAATGTATACTGTGCAGATACCACGTTGGATATACATCAGCAGCTCAATAAGAAGGTAATAAGTGTGGGGCAGAGATAAAGACAAAGGGAAATGTGAACATTATGATTAATTAGCTTGATGGGAACCATAAATGTTCAAGAAACACTACTATGCATCATGTGATGGGTGTAAAGGAAACAAAATGTTTTGGGGAAATATTCCAAGATGTTACCAACTGTCCATGAGCACGACTTAAAATTAGACATTCAATTATGTGTTTTCTAAAATGTCTAACCAAGTAGGTCATCCATCCAGTCAACTCAAACTCCATTGAGTGTCCTGATCCAGACAATTGTCCCTTTGGCATTTCAGCAAGATGCGGCTCAGCCTGCAGAGCAATTGTGGGAAAACTGTTGTCAGAACATGCCTTACTATTAGTCTATGAGATGATGTACACAGGAGGGTCCCCTACCATGAGGTGACCAGAGCCTGCTGCCTCAGGCGGGAGTCTGCAGGACCTCAGTGGGGCGGCGCTGGGGTTGGCTCCTAGCTGGTATTTGTTATTAATGGCAAATAAAAAAAGAACTGCCAGCTGAGAGCTGGCCAGGCAAAACGTTTGACTCACTTTGTCTATAGCTCCATTCTAGCGGCTGCTGCTGCTGTACTCACTCTGGGACCCATGACCTCTCTCCTTGGCATCTGCATTCCCACATGAAGACACTATCATGTATGCAGCTCAGACACCGGGGAAAGAGGTCGGGGATCACAGACTGAGCACAGCAGCGGTGACTGCCTGTCCAGAGCTACAGTGCTATGTGAATGAATTGTTCCTCGGTTTGCTGCCTTGCTGAAAGTCCATTATGGGGGTCACAATTACTACTAGGGCCTCTAATAGGGTCACTTTTACTACCGGGACCACTAAGGGGGACACTATTACTCTGTCACTTCAGACAGGTCTCACATATGTGTTGGGTATCTTACGTGTTGACGCTTTCAATGCCTGTAAAATAAGTTGTTTTTTGCTGGAGGAGGGGGCACCATTTCACATTTCGCCACAGGCAGCATAATGGCTTAGGGCACCCTTGGATATATGAGGGTTAGTCAAAAATGATCCATACTCCAGTTATATTAAAACTTCTGTTGGCCGCACTGTCTTATCAATGCTTTCCGTCGCAGGTTGCTGTCACTACTGTGCAGGTTTGAGCATGTTAGGTCGGCTAATTTGTGTCTGCAGTGCAAAAAAAATGGCTGCCCCACTTGTGATTTGCATGAAAGAAGAGCAGTTTGCATTGATTCATTTTTTGTGGTCTTAGACCGTGTCTGGTACCGACCTTTGTGCACAGTAGGGTGAAAGTGTTTTGTTCCTGAAGACTTGTGTATGAATGCATAGAGAAGTTCAAGGAGGGCTGTACAAGTCTCAGCCGTGAAGAAGTAGTCGGGTGCCCGTCCACGGCTGATGACATCGAGCTGCACATGAACTGATTTTTTGATCATTTTGAGGTGTTAAAGCCTCCTCCCTAGAGTCCTGATCTTGCTCCATCAGACTATCACCTGTTTGGTCCCCTGATAGAAGCCCTAAGAGGATGAAGATTCACGTCTGGTGAAGACAGCGGCACGTTCGTGGCTCACAGCTCAGCCTAAAACATTTTTAATGAGGGAATATGAAAGCTTGTTGACAGATGGACAAAATGTATTAAAAAAAGCAGGGAGATTAGGTCAAAAAATAATGTATTTGTATTTTCTGAGAGTTGATTAAAATTAATTCTACAGCCATAATTTTTGGACTCGCCCTCTTATGAGTTCAGGAGAATTCTATGAAACCTATAGGTCCTTGACTCATGCCACCCTCTTTACCTTCAAAGCTGGAATTGACAGGTGGGATCTTAAACACCAGGAAGGAGCCCCTGTTAGTTCTTTAGAGCTCCTTCCCCTATATTTTTGTTATAAACTGCATTTATGTGGGGTTTAGTTTTAGGCAGTTTGCGGCACTTTAGAAAGTAATGATGATCTCACTCTCCTATAATCTTATTTGACATCTCCTTCCCTGGCATATTCCCTGGTATCACTTTCCACCCTCCTCCAGTCCCTGAGCAGGTTAATAAGGATTCAATGCTTACTTGGCTCTTCGCAAAGAAATCTTATTTTTCCTCCCGCCACCCCTCGCTCTCCTGGGGTGTTTGCTTCCATTTTCTTGATCCATTAGATGCTCCAGGGCAGCCTGGCTATAGACAAGAACGGGGGCTAAAGAGATGTCCCTGACTGCCCGGAATTGGCCGCAGTTATTTAAATGTTCATTCTCTAGCCGGAAGAAATTCCATATAAGACGCCTACAAAGACTAAGATGTTTTCTCGCTACTACTGATCATTATTCCCTGCAGATTATAACACTGTAAAGGTGTTCAGTGGAGGTTCACAAACTGGGCTCTCACCAATCACCCATATGCATTACAACCTCTAGGAGTGAGATTTGGATGAGATGAGAAATGCGGAAAGACACTCTGGAATGAGGAGCCTGCATAGTTAATAAATAGGGCAGAAGCCCAGTGTACATCTGTAACGCAGTAGCAAGTGCTTGGGACCAGACATGTTGTCAATTTGCGGATCCAGCAGTTGGACCAAAGAAAAGCCTGGTACTAATAGACTTTAATTTATTCGGATTCTGGTGGAAGTGGTGGAAATCGCCCTGAACTTCCTCCGAACGCCAGAGACACTATTCAAACTCTCTCTCCTGTGGTCACCGAGCCCAAATGTTCACCATATTGAGTAAAGACTAGAGTTGAGCGAACATACTCTGTCGAGCTTGATGCAGTTCGAGTATTAGCGTACCCGATGGTGCTCGTTACTTGAACGAACATCAAATCATGTACGACCCCGCCCCGCTTTTGGCTCCTCCCCGCTGTGACGTGCCTGTTTTAGCCCCTCCCCGCGCGACATTTGAAAATTTTTTGTCTGGTGGGAAGGAGAAGGGGGGGGGGGAGGAGAGAGAGAGACCGACGACCCCGAAAGAAAAAAAAAAAGCTCGGGACCCAGTGTCCCACATACAAAAATGCTTGAGTCTCCCATTGTAGTCAACTCAAAGTTCGTTACTCGGGTAGAGCTCTCGAATTTTATGAAAAGCTCGACTCGAATAACGTGGTCCCGAGCATTTGGGTGCTCGCTCATCTCTAGTAAAGACGAGTTCAACAGCAATACTACCGGTATGTATAAGACCAAGTCTTCTCTTCCTCCTCCACTTCTCTTGCCTTGTCTCCAGCTCCGTCACTGGTTACACAAGCACTGTTTGGGACCCTACTCCTGAAGTCCTAGACGTGATTTCCCACCCAGTTTGACTGAAGAAGGTGTTTGCCCCGAAATGCGTATCCCATCCTGGTTTTTAATATGCTCAATAAAAGAGAATTATATCCTACTGTCCCACTATTTTTTCTGGAGAGTCGCGCCTATCCACCAATCTTTTCTCTCTGTAGCTTTTCACACAACTGTCGTGCCAACCATTGGTGGGCTCTCCTGGTTGGCAACACCTCTACAGCTCATTCAATTTTCACAGCGCATTTGGTCTCCAGATATGATCAGAGAAAAAAACTCCATTACCATAGGGTTTACTGCACTCCTCTCCTTTTCTACTATGTCAGCTGGGTGGGACCTCCATGTAATTTGTAGCAACTGCAAAAAGATTCTTGTCCGCATGGGCCAATATTCCTGCAAAACTATTACAAAACCTAGTGGAATCTATACCTTGACAAATTGCTGCCGTCCTAAAGGCCAAAGGAGGTCAAATGCAATACTAACTGGGGTTTCTAATAAAGTGGCTATTCATATGCCCTTACAGTAGTAGGAGCGCTGTATCATACATTCTGTGCGCATACTTAATATGTTGTTTTTATCTTTTTTGCATAGACCATCTCATCTCGGAGAAACTTGTTCTGGGCATTCGTTTCCAGTAAACTCCAGTCCATCTTGAGGTCCCACACTGTGGTGAAGACCGTGCCCACGTAGGCTGCCACCATCCACCCGTAGAAATAATACGTCTCTCCGGAACTTAGCCGGGGCCATACTGCAACATATAACCACACAGTCTGAAGTGTTCCATTTCCCTTCACACCAGGACCAGCTCTGTATTAGATTTATGGGACTGTGGAGTAAATCAGACGTAGGCGCTATTGATTATTCCTGAGGCAAATGCACTTCATGAATCTTTTTATTTATTTCCACATATTGCGAGAACCTATTTTGCTGCAGGAGCCAGAAGTGGAGAACAATGTAATATATTATTAAGTATATTTATGTCTTTCTCTGACTACGGCTATGTGCATATCTTACACAATGATACAGTCTTAGTCCCCTGTACAGAAGGTATAGCCGGGCCCCTGACCTGCAACACCCTGACCCATAGGGGACCAGGAAATGTGTCACTGTATAACTACATAGAATAGCCATTTGGGGCTCTAGAAAAGCTTGGTGATGGCCCCAGCTTCCCAGAAACAAATGTTAAGCTTTTTAATCCCTTTTACTTATTTTTGTTTTTTCCTCACCACTTTCAAAAAAATCCTAACCCTCTTTTTTCCATTGACTTAGCTGTCTGAGGGTTTGTTTTTTGTGGGCCGAGTTGTAATTTTCAATGGTACAATGTAATGTACCGCAGCAGGGGGACACATCTGTCCAAAAACAACCACTGCCTGAGGCCATACTTACTGATAGACACCACAGCCCATAGCATGCAGGTGGGTCAAATTACTGTATGGAAGAGCATTGCACAGGTGGGTTGCCCTGCACCTCAAGAGTGAACCACACCGGTATCGACATCCAGGCTCCACCAGCATCTAAAGTCAGACTTCTTACCGCAAAAATAACGATAAAAACTAGCTAATCTTTGTTAATATTTTGGCCAAAATATGGAAGCTCGCAACCCACCGTCAAGGGTCCACATCTTCTTGCAGGTCCATATAATAGCATTCCAAACAAATCACAGAAGGAGATATCAGCTAAGAAAAAATTGCCAGAGGCCATTTAATGTTTTAGTTGTATCTAGTGATTTTCAGAGTTGTCTGTGAAGCCCTTCAGTAGGCTTCAAGCTGCCATGTGGACCCATCAGCACCTCCAACTCTGTTGTAGGGGGTTACCAATGGGACATTAAAGAAGGGGGTACTCCCTTCCCGTTGACTGTTTAGGCACATGGTCAGCTTTGACCGCAGCATCTAAACACTGAACTGCCGCAATCAGAGCTATCTCTAATCATGGCAGTTACTGGCGGCAACAACTGATAGCCGCTGGGTACGGAGCGGACTCGGCATTTTAATTAATATCATTTTACATTATGCGGACGTGAAGTAATTAAGAGGTGCAAACCTCTTAATATATTTGTAGCATCTGGCGGCGTCTCTGTGTAAATTATATAGAACCCTGCCCACTTTTAGAAAAATGGCAGAAGCTGGAGGAGAAAAGCCAAACATTGTAAATTACAGTATGCGCCATGATTTTGCCATTTTCGCACACCAGAAATCTGCCGTCACAATCCTAATGAAATTTGCCCCAATTTTTGTCTCAATTTACCACTCAGAATTCTTTATCACTAATGAAATATTTCCCAGGAATTTAATGTATCCCGCAGTAGATGTCAAAAAAGGCCAAAAGATTTGTACCTAAAAAAATTTTTGCAAATTTAAATGATGTTTTCCCTTCCGTGACAATTAAAATATCTTTAAGACAACATCCTGACAGTGTGTTTAGTTCTCTAATTAACCAGTGTGTTTTGAAAGCCACCAATAAAACAGAATTACCTGACAATTTCATGCATAATTCATCCCTGTTCTGAGGCGGCTCAATCCTTCCAAGCAGAAAATAAGATATTTTTCTTTATTTTTGCATTTTCTCTCCCCACCCCCAATTCTTACCTTCTTTATTGGAGAACACAGAAGCAAATATCACCATAATAAAGAAGTTGAATATTTCCCAGTAATCCGTATGTGAGGGAATAGAGCATTGCTGTCCCAATAGAGTCTAAGATATTGTGCAAATCGTATCGAGGTAGGAATGCACTGAATGAACCTTCTCCCTCCTGGGCAGTTGCTAGCGCACTGGAAGCCTACGAAGAAAAAGTAAAAAGCAATGGGGCAGATTTGTCACAGGTGTTGCAGTACAACACAGGTTATAGGATGCGAGGCGGGTACGGAATAAGGAAAAGTAGAAACTTCATCTTAATTAACGAACTGTTAGGGAATCTGGTTACACAACCTGGAAAACCGTTTCAGCACAAATATACTGTTACAAACCTAATCCTAACTAAGACTAACCATAATTATGGTGTGTGTAATAAAGAATAACAATATGGCGCACTTCGTATAGAATACATTCTGAATTAGGTTCCCACAGCTATGATACAGCAATCGAGGCTCCCATATGGAATGTCATAACAGTCCGTTGCAACTTAACATACTCAATCCACATTCTGTGGAGTGAGTGATAACTCCAAATACTGTTATCCCAAAGTTCCCAGCCATAGTTTGTACCAGTTGTTCAAGCCTCACTTCACTCTTAGCAGGCTTGCTAATTCCTGAAAATCGCTATAAGCACACACTGAATTGCAGTTTTTATTGAGGCTGGCCTCACTTACGATCCTGGTGAAATCCTCAATGTCCTCTTGTGGATCTCAATCCTGTAGGACTTGTAGCGCAGTTCAAACTCTCGCTTGCAGCTCATTGTTCCTCTACATTGTTGGCACTCTCTGTTTGAGTCCTTGGGCAGTTGCAGGCAGCCTACAATAGTCCATGTAGCGTCTCAGCATCCCTTCAGCAGTTCCAGCAATTGTTGCTATCTGGTCACAGGCTGTAATTGTTTGTGCTCTCCTCCAGAGCAGCTTCTGTACTGTTCATACAAGGCCCCTCTCTCTGCAGCACTGACGCTCACTCCTTACTCTGCTGTGCTACCTGCTCTCTGTTCTTGCCCTGTTTTCTCTCTTCTTAGGGTGCCTAGTAAGTTTTCAGGACCTTTCTGGAGTGTGGGACCTCCCTCTGTAACATAGTAACATAGTTCGCAAGGCCGAATGAAGACAATGTCCATCTAGTCCAGCCTGTCTATCCTGTGTTGTTGATCCAGAGGAAGGCAAAAAACCCCAAGGGCAGAAGCCAATTAGCCCTTTTGGGGAAAAAATTCCTTCCCGACTCCCTAATGGCAATCAGACTAATCCCTGGATCAACCCCTAATAGATCCTACCTGCCTGTAAACCCAGATTACCAATTAACCTAAGATTTATAGCCTATAATATCCTTCCTCTCCAGAAAGACATCAAGTCCCCTTTCAAACTCCTCTATGGATTTTGCCATCACCACTTCCTCAGGCAGAGAGTTCCACAGTCTAACTGCTCTTACAGTAAAGAACCCCTTTCTATGTTGGTGATGAAACCTGCTTTCCTCTAAACGTAACGGATGCCCTCTTGTAGTGCCAGTAAGTTTCTGGACCTTCTTAATATAAGCGGTTACATGCTTCTCAAGGTTCTATTTCTCGATCCGTGTGTGGCACAGTCTACTGCATCTTGCTGCATGTCCTCAGACATATCAGCATTCTTTTTCACAGTCTTTCTGTCAGACATGATGCACCTGTCACAGTGTATCGCAGTCTCTCTAAACTGAATTAATGCTCTAATATCTGGCACTGTTATACACCGTTGCACTGTGTGATGGGGGAAGCGCTTCCCCTTACAGATTTACTATTTAAAATACATCAGTTTTCTGGGAATTATGATGAAAAATTGTCTGACATGCTGTGCACGAAATTTATGATGCATCTTAGACACTTTTTCGGGGCTACGTCTGAAAAAGGGGTGTGGCTTCACGGAAAGGGACGTGGCCAAAATGTGATATGTGCCAAAAATTGTACCAATATTGTGGTGCAGAAAGTGGTGTAAACTATGCTAATAGCTGGTGTAAAGTTGGGCAAAAGTGTCTAATGACGTGCCATACTTATCATCCAGCAGAGTCATTGTGATAAACTGGCGCATTTTAACCCTTTCCAATCCACTGTCTGACGTCTAAAGACATTCTGATTGAAGGCTGTACAGCTTCCGATGTCGGAAGACATCCGGCAGGGTATTCTTACTGTTTATTACTGGCCACTCCGTTGTTGGGGGCCTCTCCAGCATGTCCAATACCATAGTACTGGCTCTAGCCAGCAGACGGCGCCATTGTATAATGGCAGAAAGAGAAAATCCCCTAGGAAACCCTGAATCCAAGATTGGATTGCAAAGGCTCAAGACTGCCTGATCTAAGGTTACAATCTCTAACTTTTAGGCCACTTTCAGACACAGCGTCGGTAAACCACCGAGATTTTGATTGCAGCATTTTACCGTGATTTTTTTCGACATTCTCCAACACAGATTATGTCATTCGGCAGCGGTTTTTAATGCATTCTGATGGGTAATAAGGTGCGATAAAAAGCATGAAAAAGAACCAAAATAGCGCAGACGGCTCTTGAAAATCGCAGTGTTTTCAAATCGCCGCATTCGAGCACAGGTCTGCGAGGCCCCATTGAAATCAATGGGAGCGTTTTACCTCTAGTAGCGCGGCGTTCTAAACATCGTGGTAAAAAGTGCTTGTGTGAGAGCGGCCTTAAACAGGATTAGTAAATCTGCCCCAATATTTAACCCCTTCCGGCTATAGTTACGTTCGGCGGGGTCGGGGTATGTATTAAGAGGGGTCGTGGGCGACCTCTCTTCACACAGCGCAGCCGCCGGCTGTTTATTACAGCTGACATCCGCAGGCAAAAGCTGCAATCAGCCACGCGGCTGATCGGCGCTATTAACCCTGTAAATGCTGCTGTCAATTCTGACAGCGGCATTCAAATCCCCCAAACAGGCCCCACCCCCCCGTGATGAGATCACAGGGAGCCATTCAGGTGTCATGGCAGCCGGGGGCCTTCTGAAAGGCCCCAGAGCTGTTTTAGCAGACTACCTATCAAGCCATCCCCGTATGATGGCTTGATATAATGCCTGCCTGATAGCAGTATGATGTAATGCTGTGGCATTACATCATACTGCAGGAACGATCAAAGCATTGCAAGTTATTGTGCCCTGCGGGGACTGAAAAAGGAAAAGTACAATTCAGAACAATAAAGCTTTACTAAATATTAAAAATAAAAAAGGAATTAAAGTAAAAAAAAAACCTTTTGCCAGATTTACAATAAAAAAATCTAAATAATAAAAAAAGTACATATTTGGTATTGCTGCGTCTGTAAAAGTATCAAAGTAATTCATTGTTTACCCCGCGTGATGAATGTCGTCCACAAAGAAAAATAAAGAACAGCAGAAATTCACTTTTTTGGTTGCCCCTTCTCCCAGAAAAAAATGCAATAAAAAGTGATCAAAACGTCCTATGCATTCCAAAATGGAAGGAAATGTAACGGCCACTTCAGCTCCCTTTGAATAGCAGTGATATATCCTGAATAGGTCATTGATAGTTTTTGTCTGGAAAACCCATTAATGACCAAAAATCATTAGAGAACAGCTAGAAGAGGAATAAACCCAACACCTCCTTTAGTACTGATTAATAGTTAGTAGACATGAGCGAGTATACTCGCTAAGGCACATTACTCGAGCGAGTAGTGGCTTAGCCGAGTATCTTCCTGCTCATCTCTAAAGATTCGGGGGCCGGCAGGGGGCGGGGAGCGGCGGGGGAGAGCGGGGAGGAACGGAGGGGAGATCTCTCTCCCCCCCCCGCTCCCCGCCACAACTCACCTGTCACCCGCGCCGGCCCCCGAATCTTTAGAGACGAGCGGGGAGATACTCGGCTAAGGCACTACTCGCTCGAGTAATGTGCCTTAGTGAGTATACTCGCTCATCTCTAATAGTTAGCATTATTATCAGCATCTTATACAGTAATCTGAAAATGACAACTGATCTTTAATCGAACCACCAATTAAAATAATGGGATTGTGCCCCACAGTCTACTAGAACCAATCCTGGAACCCCAGCCAAGGTGAAGTGTCACAGAGCTAATGCATTTTCACACCCCTTTCTGACAGTCCTTGAAGTGGATTTGTCTGTCTCTTATCTTAGGCTAGAATTGGATAGAGGACGAGACGCTGAGCTCGGGGATATATAGTTTAAGTTCCTTGTAAACTGGCAGCCGTTCACTTATGAATGACTGTGGATGGTCTATTATTGTGAATGAAGGCGGGTGGGTCAAAATGATTCCCGGCCCACTTTGCCTTCACTCAGTCAGCGATGCTCATGCCTGCGTAAAAGCACAGGAGCGATTATCGCTGGGTTGACTGTCGGGCATCTGCGCCCCACAGCTCGTCCCGTGTGAAAGCACCCTTAAGCCCCATTTACATGCAAAGATGAGCACTTAAAATTCGTTCAAAAGAAAGGGGGAATGACCGTTTGAGCGATCATTTTCCATAAGTTGCTAATAGGCACTAATACCCATTAGTAGCTTATTAGCTTCATTTGCATGTAAATCAGCCTCCCTTCGCTGTATGCTGACAACAGCAGGTAGCCTGTTATCTGCATACAGCCTCTTTGTTCAGCTTTGGGACTGCAGCTGAAAACAATGTTATCAGCACTCCCGTGGAGAATCACAGCGTGCGGTCCCTGCTATCAGCTGCCTGGCCGAATGATGGATTTTAAACTCAACATAAAATCATCGTTTGTCCGGAAAGCGAGCGATGGTAGCATTTACACGCAACGATTATTGCTCAAAAGACATCGTTTGAGCGATAATCGTCCCGTGTAAATGGAGCTTTAGTGAATGAGAATGACTGAACAAACACTATTTAAACTCAACGATAAGTAAACGAGCCAAATGAACGATGAACGAAAAGTCAGCGATGTCTTTGGCCGTGTTTAGACGAAACAATTATTATTCACTTTCACTCGTTTGAACGATAATCGTTCCGTCAAAAAGGGCCTTTAGAGAAAGCCAATGGGTCCTGCCTGCCCCTCCCTCTATACCCCTCTCTCTATACTCACCTGAAAACTATATACTCCTGAGATCAGCATTTCCTTTATGATTTGCTGCCCCCAGATAGAAGACTTGAGAGATCTACTTTAGCTCTCTTAATATGTGAAATTCTAGACTGGGGTGTTTCCCTATTAACCCTTTCCAATCCACTGTCTGACGTCTAAAGACATTCTGATTGAAGGCTGTACAGCTTCCGATGTCGAAAGACATCCAGCAGGGTATTCTTACTGTATATTACTGGCCGCTCTGTTGTCAGGGGCCTCTCCAGCATGTCCCACACCGCAGTACTGGCTCTAGCCAGCAGGTGGCGCCATTGTATAATGGCAGAAAGAGAAAAGTCCCTAGGAAACCTTGAATCTAAAATTCGATTGCAAAGGGTTAAAATTGATCTGGGGAATTCATTTGAATGATGACGTTATAATCCAGCTACATGGACTGTCGTATACCCCATTGATCAAAATGGCACACATGGTATGATGCGACTTGTTAGGTCACTAAAGATATTTTCCATCACTGGGTGCTAGGTTGATAATAAAAATGAAAATACAAGAGAACTTTAGGTCTGTGCATTTTTTAATTTCTCCTTTTTCCTCAATTAGTTGCATCTCGAGTGTCTGCAGTGGAAGAGCCAATAAAGATAGCTAGAAAGGTAAAAGTTCTTTCTCGACTATGTACTTTGTATCTAACATGCTCCATTAATTCTGTAATTAGGCATTAGGCCCTGCGTTCTTATAATGTAATTAGCAAAGCCATTTAGGAAATGAATAGAAAGCAGTAACGAAGGACAATTTAAGCTCTCCATACAGGAGTCAGAGGCAACAGGGTGAGCCATTCATTTGCACTAGACTGTTAGGGTCGGACAAGCTTTCAGATTCGTCCTCACTAATACTTTCTGCAACCGCATCCTGGACTTGTAGCAGAATATTTTGGTGGGATTGAGGAGAAAACTGTAGAAAGACAAAGGGTTGACCTGGAGAGGAATGGGCAATAGTTGACTGTATAGGCAGGTCCAGACACTTACACACCAGGTTACTCTACGAAATCTGTAGACTTAGTCTGCCTGCACACAGCTGGATTTGCATCGCGCAATCCGGAGCGGACGTCCGCCTCGGGATTCCACAGCAAATACCTGCCATATCATGCTATAGAAAAGCGTTTTTTTCCTAGTCATGAGCAGAAATCAATTGCAATTTTCCACTCATGGTGGAAAAATCACAGCAAGCTCTATTTTGAGGTGGATTCCATGCGGGCGTCTTCCATTGAAGTCAGTGGAAGCCGTCCGACCCGCGGCCCTTTCGCAATTATCAGTGACGGCGCAGCATGATCTGTACTGCGCCTACAGAATATTAAGAATCCGGGCAGGTACGCGAGGTCACCGGCTGGGCACAGGGTCGGATTCCGCTATGGGATCCCACATGCGGAAACTGACCCGATCGTGTGCAGGCAGCCTTAATTGGAGCAGCTAGTATCAGGCAGCTGCCGCCAAGGCAAATAGGATCATGAGGTGCATCAAAAGGGGTCTAGTGGCGCATGGCGAGAACATTGTTCTTCCTCTTTGCAAGTCACTGGTCAGACCACACATGGAATATTGTGGACAGTTTTGGGCACTGGAACTCAAGAAGGACATATCAAAGCTTGAGTGGGTACAAAGGTGGGCAACTAAAGTAATAAATGGAATGGGCGGACTACAATACCCAGAGAGGTTATCAAAATTGGGATTATTTAGTTTAGAAAAAACTATAAGGCCGCAAGCTACGGTGTACTACTTGGTTGTAACATCAGCCTCAGATTGTATTATCTGCAGTCATTCCGGATGGATTTCCAGATTGTGTTGGTGATGTAAGTGATAAACAGGATGAACGATTTCACCTGGAAATAAAGACTGTGGGCGATGGGATACGCATATGATGGCGGACTACTGGGGAAACACCCACCGCGAATGTCCAGAAACATCTCATCGCAGGAAATCATAGAAATGTAGCTTCAGCAATGTATCTCAATGAAGAAACCTTGTTATATTCGTGTTCTCTGCTTCTTGGGATTTATCTTACCTTCGGCTATTGATTGGCAGTCATTACCTATGCAATATAATATGTGTACATATATACATTTCTATGGATATATGTCATATCTTGATAAGCAGACCTGATGGAGAAAACTATTGTAATTTTCAGAATCTATGACCCCAAAATGTTTTAACATCTCAGTCACCAAATATTGTGTTCCCCAGTGTAATAGGGGATCAGTGGGGGCTGCCACTCGGGATCCCCGCCGATCAACCGATTCCCAGTGCTGCTGTCAGCACGGACTGTGCATGAAATATACTGCACTGCCCATAGTTCAATGGCCCAGGTTGGTATTGTAGGCACCGCCACCATTGAATTCAGTAGGAGCTCTGCCTGAAGCACCAAACTAGGCTGCTGCAATTTCCAGTACTGAACACATTGATAACATCACTGAGAGTCAGCTGATCAATGGGGATCCCAAGCAGCAGATCCTGTGGATAGGTCATCAATAAAAGGTCAACAAAACTGGGCAATAGTCATCCTGGAGACCATGCCTACGTCTAACATATCCTCATAGGGGTTCTTCTACTGAGGCATAGAAGAACAAAGCTTAAACCCCCCATGAAGATATATTGTAACTAGAGGTGAGCGAGTATAGTGCCTTAGCCGAGTATCTCCCCTTGTCTCTAAAGATTCGGGGGCCGGCGGGGGTGAGCAGGGAGGAACGGAGGGGAGATCTCTCCCGCTCCCCGCCGCAACTCACCTGTCACCAGCCAATTGGCAGACAGGGCACCTTGCTAATGTCACTAAATATTCCTCTACCTTGCATATGGCAGCAGTTTCATTGGACGCCTGCATCACATGACCTAGCCATATATAACATAGGTATGGTGTAACCTACAGCCATTTTACATTTGAGCATAGAACAGAGAAGCTGCATCATATTTATATGCCTATATACAGTAATGTATAGTAATAGCAATAATAGCAGTCCAGCATCATCAACCTGATAAATCACTGTTTTTGGTAGAAGTGATATTTGTACATAGCAAGTAATTGACTTGTAAGTATAGTAGAGTAATAGAAAAAAACTCAGACCCAAGAATTCACATGAGCATATATCGTCCGCGTTTTCACGGTCGGCCGATATACGCATCCCATCTGATGTATCAGCTTTCAATGCCTCAGTTCAGATAGCCATTTTTGCAGTGTGTAAAAATGGCCATCCGGAAAAGATAGCGCATTCGGTGCGCATTCCGGTCGGCTGTTTTTTACACCTGCCCCAAAAGATAGTTGGTAGATCCCATGGGAGCTGTCAAAAAAGGGAGGTGGGAGGGAGTTTAGCAGCATCTCTGCTAAACTTCCTCCCCCTCTCCGCCCCTTGCAGGCTGTTGGCAAAGCGAGGGTACGGGACAGGGCAGGAGTTTAGCACATAAGCTCCCGCCCCCTCCAATTGCAAACAGCCGGTAAAGGGCGGAGAGGTATTCTGGGTGTGGCGTTTACACGCCACACTCGGGCGTCTGAACGGGCGCATAAATGGGAGATGCAGCCATGACTTGGCCGGCCGAAAATAGCAGTGCCCGTGTGAAAGAGCCCTCATTCTGAGTAATTGAATCATGAATTGAAAGGGGAGTTTTCAGAATAATAGCCGCGAGGAGTTAAATTGGTGAGGTCATTAATTCTGAGGAATAACAGGTGGTAATTTTGCCCTTATTCAACATAGGAGGGCGGTAAATGCTGCACATGTTGGTTATAGTGCATTGCCTTCTGAAAGCCTGCTGTTCTGATGAAGGACGTACGTTGATTAAAAAGTTGATTGGAGAGGGAAAAACATATAGAGAAGTGCATCAAATTATAGGCTTCTCAGCGAAAATCATCTCAAATGCCTTGAAATGGCAACCCGAACCTGAGAGAAGGAAGGAAGCAGGGAACTACTTTTCGAATGGATCAAAAAATAGCCAAAATGGCAAAAACTCAGCCAATGATCACCTCCAGAAAGATCAAAGAAGATCGGAACTTACCAGTAAGACCAAGTTACCGGCAAGAACTCCCACAAAGTCCCCTTGTTGAAAAAAAGAGCATGTCCTGAATAGGTTAAAATTATCGCATATGAGGAATCATGGATCAGTTCGACTATATCAATAATATTTGAGGGGATCATGTTGCCCCATGCCGAAGTAGAAATGCCTTTGAAATGGGTGTTTTAATACGACAATGACCCAAAACACATCAGTAAGCGAATGACAGACAAACAGGATTGAGGTAATGAAGTGGCCAGCCCAATGCCCTGGCCTCAATCCAATAGAGAACTTGTGGGGTGACATTAAAAAATGTGGTTTATGAGGCACAACCAGGGATGAGCGAACGTGTCCGTTACGGACACATCCGCACCCGGACACCGGCTTTGCCGAACACTGCAGTGTTCGCGCGTAAGTGTCCGGGTGCCGCCGGGGGGCGGGGAGATGCGTGGCGGCGCGGGCGGCAGTAGCGGGGAACAGGGGGAGCCCTCTCTCTCTCTCCCTCTCCCCCCCACTCCCCGCCGCACCCCCCCGCGCTGCCACGGCGGCCCCCGAACTTTTTCGCCCGAACACTGAAGTGTTCGCAAAGTTCGGTGTTCGGGCGAAAAAGGGGCGGAGCCGAACGTGTTCGCTCATCTCTAGGCACAACCAAAAAATGGCAGAACTGTGCAATGTAGCACAATCTTCCTGGACTGGAATACTGTTATGGGGTTATATTGCAGGGAACAGAGAAGGAAGCTGCATTATGTTTATATGTCTATGTAGCACGTGGTCTGTTGTTAATAGGACCAGAGATTCTACAGAGGATGTATTGTTGCTGGTATTAAGGCTTGTATACCAGCAGAGAACTTTAACAAGGCTTTATTGCAAGGAGCAGAGAAAGTTGCTGCATCATATTTATATGCCATTACAAAACATAGAATACAAGGAGAGAGTTGGAAGGGACCTTCAGGGTCATCGGGTCCCTTCATTAAATCATCCCAGACAGATGTCTGTCCAGCCTCTGAAGACGTCCATTAATTGAGAACTCACCACCTCCCGTGGTAACCTGTTCCACTCTTTGATCACCCTAACTGTCAGAAAGTTTTTTCTAATATCTAATTTGTGTCTCCTCCCTTCCAGTTTCATCCCATTGCTTCTAATCTTTCCTTGTGCAGATGAGAATATGGCTGATCCCTCTGCACTGTGACAACCCTTCAAATATTTGTAGACAGCCATTAAGTCTCCTCTCTGACGTCTTTTTTGCAATCTAAACATTCCCAATCTAAAGTGTTCCACATAGGACATGATTTGCAGACCGCTCACCATCTTGATAACTGCTCTATGAACTTGTTCTAGTTTGTCTTTGTCTTTTTTAAAGTGGGGTGCCCAGAACTGGACCCAGTATTCCAGATGAGGTCTGACTAAGAGTAGAGAGGGATAACGACCTCACGTTATCTAGACTCTATGCTTTTCTTAATAGATCCCAGAATTTTGTTTGCTTTTTTTGCTGCTGCATCACATTGTTGACTCATTTTCAGTCTGTGAACTATTAGTATACCCAAGTCTTTATCACATGTATTGCTGCTTAGCTCAATTCCCCCCATTCTGTATGTGCTTCTTTGCATTTCTCCTTGTTATATACCATTCTGTTAGTTGTTGCCCACTATTCAAGCTTGTCCAGATTGTTTTGAATCCTCTCTTCTCCAGTTTTAGCCATCCCTCCTAGCTTTGTGTCGTCAGCAAACTTGATCAGTTTTCCCCACTATAGATTATTTATAAAAATGTTGACCACTGGGCTCAGGACATATCCTTGTAGTATCCCACTTGATGTGTTGCCATTTGTCACCACTTTTTGAGTACAATCCACCTAACAGTTGCCTCGTCATCCCATATTTGGCAATTCTTCCTATAAGGATGGTGTCTGGCATTACTTGTTTGTTACAAACCCACGCTGGCTCTGGTTAATTACTCCATTCTCAAACAAGTACTTGAATACATGCTCTTTAATAATTTGTTCAAAGATCTTTCCCGGTATAGGAGTCAGGCTCACAGGCCTGTAGTTTCCTGGGTCCACCTTCTTCCCTTTTTTGGAGATGGGGACAACATTTACCTTTCTCCAATCTTCTGGGACTTTTTCTGTTCTCTAGGCATTTTCAAAGATTACGGCGAGTGGCTCAGCAATTACCGCTTAAACGTGGTCAGTACATTAGTATATTTCTGCTGCTGTCAATGTATAGAACAGCAAAGCCGAGTGACAAAATACACTTTGCCATGGGGAATATTGCAGTTCTCTGTTTGTGGCCCCAGACATCACTCAAAGTCACTAGTTTGGCCACTATGATTTATTTGCAGATCTTCTGTAGCTAGCAGTGGGGTGCCAATTACACTGTGTCAAACAGGGACAGCTCACAAAGATACAACCTGTACGTTTGGCCTTCTGTTTTTGCATATTGTGCCTTCCAGGGATTGTGGATTATTTAGTTGGCAGTGCTTTTTTTTGTTAATATAAAGGCAAAAGAAAACCAAATAGGGAAACAGCAAATACACACTGTGCGTGTCTGAAGTCTCAGACATCATTTAAAGTCGCCAGTTCGGCCACTACAAATTGTTTACCTTAAGTAGCTAGATGTGGTTTTCTGCCAACTACAAAGTTAGCTGAAAAGTTACATAAAACCACAAAAAGGTAAAACAAAAAATAAAAAGGAAATGTCAATAAAGCAAGGGGTAGAGGACATGTTGGTGGGGGTGGTACAGGACGGGCCAAGTTGACACTTCAAGTGGCTTCTACTGAATTTACAGCTTCATGTTCTGCAGAAGGCGAGGTAAGCCCACTGCCATTCCTTAGAAGTGGCTGTGCCCATGCGTTACAGCTGCAGCATGTAGAACAGGTCGTTGAGTGCATGACACAGTGTGCCTCAAGTACCACCACCTTCTCTTCCTCCCAGTCGCAGGCACGTCAAATATCCAAATAGCATGTATACCAACAGCACACACTATTTCCGTGGCAATTATAAACCGCGGCATGCTCTGGAATTCCGCAACATGAACATCGAGCTATTAGGTTCAATAGAACTTAATAGCTGCGGCATAACGCCATGGATTTTTGCCGCACGAAACACGGCAGAAATCTGGCCATGGGCATTAGCCTATAGGGATGTCAACCAAGCAGTCCAAACAACCAAAGAGAGAAAACAAAGACCTTGAATGCACTGATGCCCAAACATTTTTCCATCCAAAGAGGAAGATAAGGGTGGGTCAGTGCGTGCAATCAGCCCTCCGCAGGTAATATGCACTCAGCAGTATCCGGAAACAGAGTTGCCAGCTCCCGGTACTTTCTGTGACATAGAGTCCACTGAAGAGGAAAAGGATGACGAAGAGGAGGTGGAAGAGGATGAGGTGCTTGACCCAACGTGGATAGACAGGGAAAGTCATGATAGGAGCTCACAGGGGATAAGAACAAGACGGATGTTGTAGGGCAGCACTATGCTAAGACAGCAGCAGAGAGCCATCACAAAGTACCAGATGGTGTATGTTATTAGCAGACGCTCTATGGAGGTCAGTCACTTGATGCCTCTGAAGTGGCTGCAGATCAAAGATGTGTGCTGTTTTAGCCTGCTTTGAGGAAGCGACCAAAATGGTCAGTTGTGATGACGAATCGATCGCTATGACCACCCCTGTTGACTGCCTACTGAAATGGACGCTACAGGACCTCAGGAGCAATTACGTGTTATTGTAACAGGAGGAAGGCATACCAATCTCTCAACTGTCTGGCCAGTCCGCCACTACTCGAGACTGCAGGGAGTGTGACTTTCGGCAAGAAAGGGGAAGATCTTTACCATGTTTCTCCACCCATGGGAGAGGTATAGAGGAGAAAGAAGAGGGAGATAATATAGAACCAGAAACAGGAAGGGGGGGTCTATGCAATGCTCATTCCATCCAACATTAACCCCAGCTATTCTACGTGGATGACGGTACCAGCCGGAGGACACCCTTAGGCCTGACCCTGAGGAATGTGAGCTATCAATCTTAGGCACTTTGAGGCATATGAGTGATTTTATGCGGCAGTGCTTGCAGATGGACCGTCACATAGCCCACATCAAAAGATCAGATCATTACTAGATATCCACCCTCCTTGATCCCTGCTACAAGGCCAAAATGACAAATCTCTTTTCGGCAGTGGAAAGGGACCTCAAAATACAGCATTATCACGACAGACTGTTAAGCAGCTTGAGCAGAGCATTTCCCCATCCATGACTAAGGGAATGCATCAGCAATCGATCGCAGCTCTGCAGCTCATGGTGCACAAGCAAGAAGTCACCGCAGCAGCACCACCACCAGTGACGGGAAGTCTAACAGAGGTGTGGCATAGTTCTTTGAGCCCGTCACAGCCTGCAGCAAAAGCACGGGGTTGGACTGATAGTCACAGGCAGCACTTATTCATGATGGTCCAAGAGTATATCCCCACTCACATGGATGTACTTAGACATGGTGTTGGCCCCTTTGACTTTTGGGTGTCTAAGTTGGATAAGTGGCCAGCGCTTGCACAACATGCTTTAGAGGTGCTTGCTTGCCCCACTGCCAGTGTGCTATCAGAAAGAATGTTCAACACTGTGTAATAACTGACAGACGCATCCGCCGGTCCAGAGACAATGTAGATCGCCTGACATTTATAAAGGCATAGATTTCACTTGACTTCTGCACCCCCATGGCAGATTCCACTAATTAGTTAGCAGCTGGCAATTTTTACTCCCATATGACTAAGCATGGATTTATATCAAAGACCACACTGTGTCCTGAAGGTGCTGCTGCTCTCCTTCTTCTACTTTGGCCAAGTTTCCATCTATTTCCCTCCAAATGAAAAATATGTTAATATGGAAATACAAAGCCACAGTTCTCATGTTTGCACAAGGAGCACGCTGCCCTCAAGGTGCTGCTGGCGGTGGTGGAACTGCTGCTGCTCTCCTCCAGCTTCTGCAATGTATCCTCCTGCTTCTCCCAAAACCAAAATTTTTAAAGCACAAGAAAAAGTTGTAGCCCTCCAGCTTTTCCTTGGAGAAGGCCCGTGCTCGGCTGTTCTATTTACCGGATAGAAGTTGTTGTTCACAAACTTTATGACATTGCCTTGAAATCAAGCAGCACACTTGGTTTCTTCCCTGGTGCAATTTTTGATCTAAGAGACCCTATGTGGTCCTTCTTTTGCAGTGACACCCCTCTGCTACGATTGACCCCTACACTACTGTACAACCAGTTTTTAGGAGGATCATGGTGTTCCTCAGATATGTAGCTGTATTCCCATGCAATTTGGGGAGCTTTAGCTGTATTGGGGACTTTCTAGAGGACAAATTAGTGAACCTGATTTTTACTTCCATCGACTTTAATGGGAGTTGGAACCAACTATCCCGATTCACAATGATTTTTGTAAAATCAGTCCAATACCGACACGAACCGATTATTCCATTAATCGCTCATGACTATTCATAGGTAGAAATTGAGTAATTGACCTTGTAATGAGCGGCTGAATGATGAGCAGACTGTATAACAGATTCTTCCAAGCACAGACGTGCGGCTGCAGTTGTATAGCTTGAGAACCCAACCCTCCCCCCCCCCCCCCCATTCTCTTCTTAAGACTTAGGGGTGATCTATCAATAGGACTATAACTGTAACTGGAAAATAAATGCAAAATATCCTCCAGTAAAAGGTAAGAAATTGTCCGTTGTGAAGTTTATTTATTTATTTAGTTGGAAAGAGCTGGCACTAAAATCTTCTTTTTGCAGATTTATGAGTGGATGTAACATGCAGAAAGGCATTAACATAACGGCACATCAGCATTTTCCCCCCGCTGAAATGCTACTACATGCAAATTAAAATGGAGCATTAGAAGAGGCTGAAGAAATTTTATGATCATTAAAGTTGGTGACAGGCACATACTAAATCCTGCTACATCTGCGACTTAGACGAAGGTGTGCCTGTAACCACTTTGTTGCCAGAGGGGCCTTAACAGAATGACTGCTGCTACTTAAATGGGTTTTCTGGGGTCTTACATTGATGGCTATCAATGTGGGATCAATGGGAGGTCTCACTCCCCAAAACCGCTACCATTAAGGAAAATCCAGTGCACAATGGAGTACCGTGGCTGTTATTGCTCCATGTTACATATTATGATGTTCTTTTTATGTTACCGTCTCTTTAAGAGAGGGCGGGAATAGAGCTGTGCGGGAAGTGATCGGAAGTTGAAAAAGAGTGTGATGAGTTAATCTGTAGAGACTGAGATGAAAGGGAGACTCTCCCTATTTGTGCTATGGTGAAGCAATTCCATTCTGAGACTGAGTTATCAGGTCACAGATTGCATCCTTCTTGTTTGACACTTACTAAACTTGTTATGTATTTAGTAATGACGATTCTCATCAGTTATATCAGCTACTCCCGGAGTCTTCGGGCCATTGCTGCCAGTCAGGCCTATTTCAAGACCAGGCTTTCACAGGAACCAGGTCATGAGACCATTATGTCGTTACTACCTATACATGATCTCTCATTTACCCCCTACATCCAATCTCTGGCCCGAACCTGTCAGCTGCACCTCAAGAACATTGCAAGAATCCGCTCTTTTCTCATCATAGACACGCTGAAAACGCTCCCTGTTGCCCTCATCCACTCCCGGCTCGATTACTGCAACTCGTTGCTGATCGGCCTCCCCTGCACCAGAGTCTACCCTCTCCAATCCATCCTGAATGCGGCAGCCAGGCTCATCTTCCTGTCCAGCCGCTACTCGGACGCCTCTGCCCTGTGCCGGTCACTGCACTGGCTGCCCATTAAATACAGAATTCAATTTAAACTCGCTACCTTCATCCACAAAGCCCTACACAGCACAGTGCCCCCCTATATCGCCTCCCTCATCTCAATCCATCACCCAGCCCCGGCTCTCCGCTCGGCAAACGAAACTAGACTGCACACCCCTCTAATTCGAACTTCTCACTCTCGCCTCCAAGACTTCTCCAGAGCAGCACCAGTCCTCTGGAACGCACTACCAAAGGCTACCCGGGCAATCCAAGACTCGAAAAAGTTCAGGCTTGCTCTAAAAACGCACCTCTTCAGGGAGGCATACCGCATTCTCTAATCAAACTCCTCTATACGCTGCCTGATAACATGCTCCCTGACCTACTGACTGCAATCCCTGCTAGCCGTCATAAACCGCTCCTGCAGTCATACCGATTCTGCCGTCGCATAGCTAAATGTCTGACCATTGTCTGTATATAGCATCCCTCACTCTCCACCACGCGATACTGTGCACATCTCCAGCCATTTTACCTTCTGTATCACCCCATTATTTGTAGTATGTAAGCTCGTTGAAGCAGGACCCGCACCCCTATTGTTAACGCAAACGGATTACGATTGTAACCGTGGTTCTGTAATTTTTTGTAATTTTGTCTTTCTGTCTTCCCCCTGTCTATGTAAGCGCTGCGGAATATGTTGGCGCTATACAAATAAAGATTATTATTATTATATGAAGAGAAGAAGAGTAAGAGTAAGGGCAGTTCTATGCTTGCCAGGCTGACATTGACCCAAACTCAGTGATTCAGCTCTCGCTAGAATCCTATATCTCAGCCAATCAGCTTTAAACAGAGAGGGGTTTAGCTAGAATATTCAAGAAGTTTTATAAGTGTCTGCAAAGTTCTAGAAGTTTCAGAGTAAGAAGAGAAACAGCAGGTGTAGTGTCAAATGAGCAGATAGCTTGTGTAGGGAACAAGTCTGCACTGTTCCCATGCAGCAATTTTCCCCAACCTGACATATGGAGGACAAAGGGTTTCTAGTTCAGATTGCAGTTATCCCAGGTCTCTGGTGAAAAACTGTGATAAACAGTATGAGAGCTGATAGTAGGGCAGCAGCACTTCCAGCCACCACCTTCAAACCCGGATGTGAGAGATTGCACTGTAATTATTAACACTTTCATCATCTGCATGTTCAATAAACACAAGTTATCAGTTACCCTGCCTGACTCCTTGGGCTCTCTCTTTCCCTGGGGGACACTGCACTACATCAGAACATCATACCTGGGAGCAGAGGCCAGCTACAACATCAATCCCACAACCTTTTCACTGTAGTATAGCCGGGTGGGAGAAGGACTTTTACCCATTGCCACCATAACTCTAACTTCCCAATCTGGCACACTACACATATAAGAGGAAGAGCTCATCAGTTTATTGCACTATAAGTTGGTGAAATGTTAGAACTGTTATACTGTGACTTTAAGGAGGGGTGTAGAGGCAACCATCTAAAAACAGGACAATTTTGGTGGCAGCACTAGTGGAAGGGACATTGAGCTACCCAAGGTGTGGTGAGAGGGAGCAACTTCTCTGAGCTGTGCATTGCATCATGTGTAGTACAAGGTCCTATGGACTGTGAGCGGCAGAAGAATAAATAATCTTCACTGCATTAATCTGAGGGGATCACACAATCCGTCCTATCCTAGTCCTAATGATTTCATATATACAGTACCTAACTGTTCACCAAACAGGCTTTAGGCCTGTCAGCAGCTCTGTGCCCAGCCAACCAGTGATCAATTCCTCTCCAGCCTGCCAGAACGTGTTAAGTGTCGCCAGAGTAGAGGGAACGGAGAGACCACTTGGCACTGACTTCATTAGTCAGCACCCCTTTCCCTGTTCACCAGAGGAACAACTGCCTGTAGGACAATTGCTGCAGCCCTGTAGCACAACCCCTCTTCCTGTATCCACAGCTTAGCTGCTCTCTGCAAGCCTCTCAATGGCTGTATGTCTTTCTCCAAAGGGAACCGTCCTTAGGACTGTAGCTGCAACACTTCAGTTCACCAGGAGAGGCTCCTGCTTCAACCTCCATACTTCACCAAGCACCTCTCTTAACTAGTTCTTGTCTCTTCTTCCTGCTCACACTGTTCGACTATTCCGGTCTGCTCTTAAGGAGACTGTACCATTACAAAGAAAACAATATCATACTATCATTAATCAGTCAAAACCTGATTACTGGGATACATACTGGTCTGTGACAGGAAAATGACTTGATGAAGCTGGATCCTGGGGCTAATTACACATCCTACCTGTGAGCAGAAGCCAGCTATACCAATCCCCCAACCTTTTCACTGTAGTGTAGCCAGGTGACTTGGGCACCAATGTAACAGGTATCAGACTATAGAGGCTGCCATTGTATGGTCTAGGTTCACCCCAATCATGGCTCTGTTCAGAGTTTACTTCTCTTTGGCCTGGTTGCACCAACCATGATGTTGATCCCAGTTCTGGTAAACTGCAATCAACTGTTGAAGTAGGTTTAAGCAAAACGCGTTGCACCAACACTTTTTGATCTAAGATTTCACCACCCAGGAAAAGCCTATCAGCCTAGTCCACCTTATTGGATTTCGCGAGTTGAACTCGGGTCAATGAGTTTGATCCGCCAAAATCAGGGGATCAAATTGATCCAAGATTTGAACCCTGATAATGGGCTAAACTGCGTTGTTGGAAATGTTTATCTACTTGATCGGAGATCAAAACATTGGTGCAACTGGCCCTATATCATCTACCTAAAGGGGTTGTCCAGCAAAGATAATAACTCACTAAATGTAGTGCTCAACCACGTGGTCATGTAAAGTCCACCAGATCGAGGGCCATTAGAGTTGTCTATTAGCTGATAAATGGGGACTCTGAACACAGGACCCCATTCTATGATCAAATAGGACATATAGACAGGTGTTGTCCTCAGGTCTGAGTAATATCAGATCGGCAGAGGTTTGCCACCTGGGAGGGTTTTTCCAGTTTTAATGTGACTGTTAAGAAGTTAAGCTGACCATAGATGAATAGATTTGGCTCGGATATGATCAGGTTTCAGCTTTGTGGAACTGCTTATTAAAAGGGCAGCGCATTTGTTAAAAAGCCAATATCACTACCACTTAGAAACCTGTTATTTGCAGACCTTTGGCTGCAGTTACACCTCCATACATATATTTCTTGCCAAAAATAGGAGCAGATCCCATCATAGAAAAGTGGGATAATCTCTTATTTTTATACTGTCCTCTGATCGGATCGTCTGATTGCAACAGTTTGTGTCAGAGTTGAATGTCACAGCAGCACCTACTGGCACAGTGGAGAATTACAAATTCATTCTATGTGACTTCACGGTGACCTGATGGCAGCAACATTTTGAATTCTCACAATGGTGAAATGACCTCAGTATTTATCTACAGATAGAAAAGTTATGGCCAACTTTTAAAGATTGCAAGAATTCCCACCAAGTCAAAAATTTTCTATGCACTTTTGCATCCCATAGGGAAACATTGGGAGATCATGATGAGAAGTGATTTTTACTGACACCTCTTTAATATTTTCTGCCCTTGAATTCTCCATTGCTGATTCCTGCAGAGATTGGCACTGGAAATGATAGCTACATTCTAGGGACTGCTAATTGGCTGCTCACATGTCTGCTCATGATAGAAGAGTAGATAGCGGTATGTTCTTTTATAAGGTGCTGTAACTGTCATATTTGTATTCTTTTCTATTCCGTGATCACTGCTATATGACTGGGGCTATTTTATGGACCATCATGTAGCTTGTAGAGGGTTGTGGACAATTTTGATGATTTTACGCGCTGGCACTACTGTTTGGCCTACACTTCTTCATAGACATAAAAGTAAATATGTAGGGGGGGGGGGTTTGCATCTGCATTGGGGGTTCCGGTTTCCTGCTCCATTCAAGAAACAGTAGAGGGGAATCCCCTGAATGAGCAGCTCCATCCTAGGACGAAACTGAACAGCGCCGTTGATCATTTAAAAAATTCCTAATGGGCAGGGGTACCAGGGGTTCTGTAAGGGCTGGGCTACCTAGCCCCCCTTAGGTCCACCTGGCCAGTTGATATTCTTCCTCCATGCAGCAGAGTATTGCGGAGCTTACCTGAATCATCCTCCTGATTCTTTCTCCTGCCCCCTTATGTTCTGAGGCACTGTGGTCGGCCCCCCACAACACAATTGTTTGTTTTTGCTACTGTATTTGTTATGAGCATTGTTCTGGTACTGTATTTATGTTATGAGCTTGTTTCTAGCACTGTATTTTATGTGTTTGTTTATAATGCTGTATTTATATTATGAGTTTAGTTCTGGTATTGCATCTATGCACTGAGATTGGTTTTGGTGCTTTATTTCTGAATGAGCTTGGTTCTGGTGCTGTAGTTATGTTGAGTTTAGTTATACTGCTTTATTTATGTACTAAGCTTGGTTCTGATGCTGTATTTATGTTATGAGCTTGGTTCTGATGCTGTATTTATGTGCTGAGCTTGGTTCTGGTGCTGTATTTATGTGCTGAGCTTGGTTCTGGTGCTGTATTTATGTGCTGAGCTTGGTTCTGGTGCTGTATTTATGTGCTGAGCTTGGTTCTGCCGCTGTATTTATGTTATGAGCTTGGTTCTGCCGCTGTATTTTTCTTCCTATGATAGGGAAACGCAATAAAAAATTCCATATAGGGTGCCATCTAACCAAATGCTGACATTGGAGGTTAGTTACTGCCCCCTCTCACTTACTCCATTGTTTTTGTGAATATCCTATAGACTTTCTTTCATTCTATGAACCAGGAGGCTTGGGATGAGCAAAACCTCACGTAAAATTGCCACGGTGAGTAGAATTATGCGGCTAATTAAATATATTAGATGTTTCTTCCTTTTTCAATAGGACATGATGTCCATCAGTGAGCAGGGCTGTAAACTATGTGCCCCCCAAGGAATAACGCTTTAATTTTTGTTCCTTTCTACACAAAGTGATAATTTCATTATCTCGCTGAAGAGACGGCGTCTGCACAATAAACACCTCCCGGTTGTGAATGTAAGCAGCGATGGAGAAATAACCCAGCGCCAACACACAGAGAAATGTCAGCATAGAACAGACATTATCAATCCATTGCAGATGCTGTGGGCATCGCCCGGCTGTCAGATCCCGCTGGGACCCGGTAATTCCAGGACACACAGCGCTGACTGAGCAATAAAGCTGATCATGTTTGAAACCACAACTCTGCTACTTCTTTATGTACCAGCGCATTAATATGAATCATGGCGGAAATGTATGTATGCATGCAAATGAATTCACACATTTATGTATGGATGGAAATGTATTAATCATGATTTCTGTATTTCTAGAGCAGGTGTCAAGCTCCACAAGAGATACAGTACTTTACATCCCCAACACAGAGGATTAGAGGTGTACGTAAAGGTGGGCATACGTTAAATATTCACATCTTTGATAAGTTGCTGATCACTGCCCGCTGTAGGACTACAAGCACAAGCATGCTCTCCTTAGAGATATAGGTCTCTTTAAACTATTGCTATTAAATGGGACATCTACAAAAACTGGGGTGTTTCCGCTGATGGAGAATTACAAATTTCAGTATGGTCCCATAGACTATAGTTCATTATAATAGGGCCTGATGTGTATAGATACTGTATATGAAACATGAAAAAATATTCACACCCATCCAGATGTTTTCCATTATTGTATATTTTTCACCCAAATTACTTATAAACTTTAAATAACCATTGGCAATTACAAGTCTAGTAGAGATCCCGGACAAACCCTCAATATCTGAAGCATGGTGGGTCTAGGTTTATGTAGAGCCTTTGGTCACTGAGTCACAATTGGTCGCCTAAGTAACATATAGACCCCTGATTCATTTAAAAGCCCCACTAAACCCCGAGTCATTAATAAGGTCTTACTGCAATAAAATAATAGATTCACTCACCTCTATTACACATCCATGGCATCCCCCATCCTCTGACTCGGCCTCCTCTGGCCAGGGTCATGCAAAAAAAACTGCCTTGACATCATCAAGCTGTCTGTGTGACAGAGAAGGTGCTAGACAGTGGAGCAGGAAGCGCTCTGCTTCCTGTAGTGCCACAGTTATAGCCAATTGTATCTGTATCTTTGGTTGTAAACTATTGATTGCCTGTATTCAGGATAGGTAATCAATAGTAGATTGTCTGGGGTTCATTACCCAGGACCCCTGCCCATCAGCTGTTCACCAGGCCAGTGTACTCATGTACACTCAGAACTGAATTCTGCAGGAAGCAGACAGCTCAGTTCTTACTGTAGTGGCCAGGCTTGGTATTGCAGGCCGCTGTCCCATTGAGACTTATGTTGAAGCTAGGCCATCAATAGTTTACAACTGGACAGCCCCTTTAAGACATAGATACAACTGATTTCAAACAACGATAACTGGATTGATCCCACCTTTGAGCGGGACCCTCAGGGTCAGTGGGCCCCGGTTTGCCGGGTACTGAAACTGGCCCAGATGGGAAAGAAAAAAATCAGATGGGTTTAACACTTCCTGCTATACTCCATTTATTTTCTTGAGTGAAGCGTCATGTCTCATTCAGTTTTATATATATAACATACAGCATGTGTATATTTTATACTTTCTATAGGTGTCGTGGGTGTAGCAGTGCAACACAGGTTACAGAATACGAGTTAAACAATGGAGTTACAAAAATAGTAACTTCTATTTTAACTAACGAACTGTTAGGGAATCTGGTTACGCAATCTAGAAAACAGTTTGGACACAAATATACTGCTAGGTAGTTAATCCTAACTACGTCTAAGCAGAGGCGGAACTTAAAGCTCCTGGGCCCCGGTACAAAATATGTAACAGGGCCCCCAAGTATAATGCTTTAATCATAGTACTTATATGGAGAAGAGAGGCCTGATGCGCCCCCTAGGGCTCCTGGGCCCGGGTGAAACCACATCCTCTGCATCTCCTATAGCTACGCCTCTGCAACTAAGACTAACCACAGTTATGGTATGTGTAATAAAGAATAACAATATAGTGCACTTCGTTTGGAGTAAGTTCTGTGATAAGTTCATACAGCAATGATAAAGCAGTCCACGCTTCAGTCCGAAATGTTATAACAGTCCTTTGCAATTTGTGGTACAAAGTATAATTCCACAGATTATACAGTTATTCCAAATATTATCATCCTAAAATTCCCAGGCTTGGTATAATAAGTCCCAGCCAGGTTGTTGTACCAGTTGTGTGAGACTTGGTACACTCTTAGCAGGCCAGCTAATCCTTGAAAGTCACTATGAGTGTAACTCGATTCAGCTTTTATTGAGGCCGACCTCACTTACAACTCGAAGACTGGTAATTTCGCAATGTCCTCCTGATGCAGCTTGTTCTGTTGGTACCATTGGCTCCATGGAGCGGGCCGATCTTTCGCTTTTTCAATATATCGGATGAATGACATGGTTCCTCTGATTTTGAAGTCCTATTGAAGGCAATTCTCTCTGCTGTGTGAAGACTTACTTCAATGTTTGCAGAACATTGTACCCAAGTGAAATATGCCGGCACATTTCACTTGCTGGTCCACAGTCCCTCCTCTTGCTCTCAGGGCTTGCTGCAGCACCGTTGCACAGTCCCTCTGCTGCTCCATTCATCCAAGGTCCTGCTTGACCTGCTGCCACATCACACTGCTTCTCTTAGGGTGCCTAAGAAGTTTTGAAGACCTTTCTGGACTGTGGGACCCCCCTCTACAGTGCCTAGTAAGTTCCAGGACCTTCTTAATACAAACTACTATATCCTTCTCAATTCTTTATCGCAACCCTTCTGTCAGACATGATGCACCTATCACAGTGTAGCGCAGTCTCTGTGTAAGAGGGGGCAGCACTTCCCCCTCACATATGTAATAGCACGGAAATCATATATTATAGGTTGGCTCAAACCCGTTAGCAGTGGTTCTAATGGCAAATTAATCAGCTGTATTGTTGGTAAAGGACAAAGGCCAAGGCTCCATATCCGCTGAAGTAACATTAATATCAGAGCTCAGAGTAACATTAGCATCAAGAATTAGCAGTTTTTAGAAGCTGGTAAATCACGTCCGTTACAGGGAACATGCAGGATGTGTAGTTCTCTGCCAAACAGAAATATGACTGGTTCCTATAGATTTATCTATCATATCTTAATGCAAAAATCTGATAAACAGAAGTTAATGTGTAGAAGCTTCAGGGTGTTTCTGAATGGTCTATGTAGTCTTGTTCTTCTGTGTATTGTCAATGTGTTTCATGTGAGTGAATATGATGTGTATTGCATAGCTGCAGCACTGAATGGGTTACAGTCTGTGTTATATCTGGAAAAGTATCTCTTTGTGTGTCATGTGACCTTGTTTTATACACTAGATTGACTTGATGTTCGCGTAGCGAACATAAAATGATAGGAAAAATACTTGTAAATGTTTTAAGAACTGGTCCATCCAGCACTGCTGTAATTGGCTGAGCAGTGCTGGATGAACCAATCACAGCCAGCGTGGAGGCGGGATTTTTGAATTGGATGTGCAGCGGCTCAGCTAATTCATAAATGCCGCCTCCACGACACGCTGGTTACGATTGGACCATCCAGTGCTGCTGTGATTGGCTGAGCAGTGTCGGGTGAACCAATCACAGCCGTCCTGGAGGCGGGATTTTTGAATTGGATTAGCCGCTGGAGTCTGGATGATGAGCCATGGCTGTTTTTTCTGCTAGGTTCTGTGCCAGAGCGTGTCTGCAGGATACGCTGGTTATGATTGGTCCATTCAGCGCTGCTGTGATTGGCTGAGCAGTGCTGGATGAACCAATCACAGCCGTTGTGGAGGCAGGATTTTTTAATTGAATTGTCACTTCAGCACCACCCCACTTCTTCAGCGTCGCCCGCTGTCTCTGCAGCACCGCCCGCTCTCCTTCAGCGCCACCCGCTGTCCCTTTAGCACTGCCCTGCTGTCCCTTCAGCACCGCCCCCTGTCCCTTCAGCACCACCCTCTTCTTCAGCGCCACCCGCTGTCCCATCAGCACCACTCGCTCTAGTGTAGCATTACCTGCCCTCCTTCAGCACCGCCCGCTGCCCCTTCTCTACCGTCTGCTGCCCCTTCTACGCCGCCCGCTGTCCCTTCTGCACCGCCAGCTGTCCCTTCTGCGCCACCCGCTCTCCTTCAGCACCACCTGCTGTCCCTTCTGCACCACTCGCTCCAATGTAGCACCACCTGCTCTCCTTTAGCACCGCCCGCTGCCCCTTCTCTGCCATCCCTTCTGTGCTGCCCACTGTCCCTTCTGCACTACCCGCTTTTCTTCAGCACCGCCTGCTGTCCCTTCTGCACCGCCCCTCTCCTTCATCGCCACCTGCTGTCCCTTCTGCGCCGCCTGGTCTCCTTCTGCGCTGCCCCATTGGACGTTTCCCTGGTTACCCTCTGGGTGGGAGATGGTAGAGCCACTGTGACAAGGCCTACATCTAAACCCCGCTGTCTCCTAGGCTGGGGCACACTCCTCAGACGCTGCACATGTACCTTAAAAGCCCAGTACCAGGTGTTCTGTGTTTGAAGCTGGATCACTTATAAGCCACCACTAGCAAGGGCAGCCACCTTGATGACCCCTGCATGTCCCAGCGATATGTGCCATTTGGTTTCATTTGGAGTATAAATCAATGGAGTCAACTGTACCATTCTATACTCCAAATACAACAGAAACACTCTCAAATGGACACCAAATTAGTGTCCGTTTCACTAATGACAGTGAATGGATTTAGTTCAGGGGTTCCATCACAACACTATTTTCGGTACCTGTGATGTAACCCTCAGATGGAATCCCTGAGTGTACTGAAAAATGCTGTGTAGCACGTCCCTGTATCTCTAGCAACCATTGGGAGGATTGGCAGCTATATAGAAGAGCTATGAGGGGCTGCAATGATTTGGGGACTATTTTGATTTTCCTATGCTTGCTCACATACAGTTGGCTGTATAATGGACGTTGGTCAAGCCCATCGAATTCAGTGGGATTGGCCAATGATTTGTTTGAGGGACCTACCGACTCTATTCTGATGGGAATATGTTGAGGGAAAGAAGGTTTAGGCATGTTGGATTTTGTGTTCATTTCCATGAGAGATAGGCCACTGCTAGAGTGTTGTTGTAGTGGGGAAGATGGGCATGCTAGAAGGAGGTTGGATGACTTGTTGCCTGGGTGCTGGGTGCCAACAAAACCATTGTACCATGGTCAGGCTAGATACAGAGGTAGTGTGCTGGGTAAAGGAAAGCCTAGCTGTGGCTTCATGGTTGTGAGAGATGGCTGACTGTTATTTCATGTGTATGGTCAGCTTTAGGCTTTATTCACATGGTTGCCTTTGTGGCTCCTTGTATGAGAATACACTGACATGCCAAAAGTCATGTAGTACCCTATCCAACCCAGCGAAGTGCAGCAACTCAACATGGCAGTGATTCCACAAGCAGACGGAAAATGTCTGAGAGGATATTGAGCCATAGGATAGGATATTGAGGATATTGAGAGGATAGCCACCCACACCTCCGTATTATTTGTAGGTGCAGGATCTCAGATGCTGATAGATCTCTCCACCACATCCCTTAAATGCTCGATTGGGCTCATGTGGGGTGAATGTGCAGGAAACACTTTTCATAGGAACTCTCCAGAATGCTCCTCAAACCAATTCTGGACAACGTGGGCCCCATGGCACATCATCCTGCTGGAATATCCCATCATTGCTGAGGTACATGAAGTCCATGAAAGACTGCAAATGGTCACCAAGAAGGGAAATGTTGCGGGCATCAGTCAGCAACGTATTTAGGTGAACCAGTGGACCGAAGCCATGCAAACACACCCCACACCAGTATGGAGCCACCACCAGCCTGCACAGTGCCTTGTTGACAGCTGGGGTCCATGGCTTCATGGCGTCTGCACCACACACAAACCCAACCATCAGCCTGAAACTATTAATACCGTGACTCATCAGACCACGCCACATGTTGCCAGTCCTCCAGGGTCCAGGTACAACCTCACAAGCCCAAGTGAGGGACTGTATCCGGTGTTGTGCATTCTGCACCCAATACCCCATTATGACAAAGTGACAACAGAATGTTAAAATCTTAAATTTCTTTTTTTTAATGACTGGGCAGAAGGTTTATCTTCCACCAAGATAATGACCCTAATCACACAGCCAAGAGAACAGAGGAGGGGATTAGGAATAACTTTGTGAATGTCCTTGAGTGGACAGCCAGGGGCATGGTTTGAACCCAATCAAACGTCTCTGGAGAGACCTGAAGATGGCTGTCCACTGACGGCCCCCATCCAACCAGACAGAGCTTGAGAGGATCTGCGGAGAAGAATGGCAGAAAATTCCCAAATCCAGGGGTGCAAACCTTGTGGCATCACACCCAAGAAGACTGGAGGCTGTCATCACTGCCAAAGGTGCTTCAACTAAGTACGGGGCGTGAATACTTGTGTCAGTGCAAAATGGTAGATTTCTAACATTCTATCGTCACTTTTTGATTATGGGGTAGGATGGAGAAACTTGATTTTTTTTTTAATTTGCACAACGCTGCAAATGTAAAAAAAGAGTGAAAGGGTCCGAGGACTTTCCTGCCCCCCTGTATATGTCTCGCTATACAGTATAATAGTTTATATACCGTATAACAGACCTCAAACCTAAATGTATGACTTCTCAAGATCGTTTCTACTTCGCCCTCACATTCAGCTCGGCGAGGGTTAACAGTCGATGGCCCCTCTTGTGAATATTTTCAGCTTAACATAGGTACATTCAGAGCCGAGCCGCGATGTACAGGGCTCAATTAGAACACATTCACTTCTGACTGCCTATTTATAACAGCCGAGTGAGACTTTTTCCACAGTTAATTAACACGGTGTTCTAGAGTGAAATATCATTGCAAGCCAAGGAATAACACTTTTGATGTGTAAATTCCAGGCGAGGGGACGGTCTAAAGTGACCTGAATACATTTTATTAGCCTATAATAAGGCAAGTTGTGGCGGTTCACGGGGATATTAGCATTCTCCACGAAAAAAAAAAAATGTTTGCTTAAGTTTGAGAATGAAATTAGATCTCGGTGTAAAGAAAAGGAGAAGAATTGCCCAAAAAAAAAAAACTTATTTCTATGAGATGGATTAATCCAAATGCTGATGTGATCTCGTTCGGTTTGCAGCGCGGCAGTTAAAAAGCATAAATTACGTGTATGGGGGAAGATTGGGCTGTTTGGGGGCCGTGTGATTCGGCAGAGAATAACACAATGCTATCTGCGTCCTATGCTTTGATTAGACATTTGTCCACGGCAACAATAACACTATCACAAAGAGATGAAAGGAGGGAGAAATTAGAAGCTGCGGATCGGCGGCTTTATGTAGCGACGCGGTGACGTTTAATGGTATACAGATATAGATGATGCAGGATGGGGAAGGGATAAACATCAGACATGCATCGGGACGTTGGAAAGGGAAGAAGGTCAGGCTGGTCATACATGGGGAGATGTCTCATCAACATCTGGTCTACGGAACATGCCGTGGGACGCCTCCGGCCCAGAAGGGGTCCAGATTAGTCTTCGAGATCGCGAAGACATTTTCCAACATGTGATATAAAGTATTTCGCGAGAAGTACATTTGTAATGATGATCAAAGGAAGAAACAGTGCAGCTTCACCCGTAGCGTGACTTAGATTAGGGTCAAGGTATTCATCTGGGCCAAGGATCTAGGTGACTCTAGCTAGATGGCTAAAGGGGTTCTCCAAGACCTTTCCTATTGATGACCTATACTCAGGATAGGTCATCAATAGTTGATCAGAGGGAGCCTGCCGCTTGAGATCACCGCTGATCCCAGGGCCTGCTATCAGTGCAGATAGCTGTTACATGTGCTGCTGGGATTTGTAATTCTAAGCTTCCTAGCAGCACAGACCTCACAGGGTTAATTGATTGAGCTGGCTGGGTGTAGTACTTCCTGCTAGCTAATCTCCTGAGTTTGTGCTCACATATTAACCCAGCTCCTGGTCAGTCTGTCTGGTGTTCAGGGTGAGCAATCAATTAACCCTGTGAGGTCTGTGCTACTAGGAAGCTTAGAACTACAGATCCCAGCAGCACACGTAACAATAGCGCTTTCTATATTGCAGTGGCCTAATGTGGTACTACAGGCACAGTTTCCATTGAATTCAGTGGGAGTTTTGCCTGTAATACCAAACCAGACAACTGCAATGTTGACAGCACTCTCTGCTTCCAGTGTTGATAGCAGGCACGGGAATCAGCTGATAGGTGTGCATCGATACTAAGGTCCCAGAAAACCCAGAGGTGTGATCAATCCAGTTATTGTTCTATCAATTGTATCTGTGTCCTAAAGGGGTTAGAGTAAGTCATTAATACTAGATTGGCAGCGGTCTGTTGCCTGGGCTCCCTGCTGATCAACTGTTTACCAAGCTGGTGCACCCATATGCTGAACTGCATTCTGCAGGAAGCAGACAGCTCCGTTCTTGCTGTAGTGGCTAGACTCGGTATTACAGGTATTGAAATAAATGGGAACTTTGCCTGCAAAACAAAGACTGGCCACTACAGTAAGAATGGAGCTATCTGCAGAACTAAGCATGCCAGCCTGGCAAACAGCTGATAGCAGAGGGTCCAAGGCAGCAGACCCCGCCAATTTACTATTAATTAATTACTCTGATAGGCCATCAATAGTTTACAACCGGAAAACCCCTTTAAGTCTCTGAATAACGTTAGCTGATGGGACCATTTTAAAAATGGAGGGGTTAGAGATGTAGTGACAAAAAATCCTATTAAAGAGGTTTAACAGGACTAAGTAATGACTTATCCTTAAGTCATTAATATCAAATCAAAGGGAGTCTGTCAGTTGGGACCCCTATCGATCTGCTGATTGAAGAAGTTTCGAATGAGACTGAGCTGCGATATCAGGAATAGCCACAATGAAATGTACAGAATAAGTCATCATCAGTTGACCAGCTGGGGTCCCCCATTCAAGACCCCCAGTGATCACCTGATCTCACACTCACTGCAGTAGAGCAAGATATCCACATTGGGGTGGGATCCAGAAGTGCTATAGGAGGTATAGTTCCAATTGAGACAGTATAGCTCCCTTTGGGCTGAGATCAGGCGATTTCTGGGGTCCTGAGCAGCTTAATAAGTACAAAAAGGGGTTAAATGCCCACTGCATCCCTTTAAAGGGGTTATCCAGGATTATATACAATGGTCTGTCCCCCCCGGAAACAACACCCCTCTTGTCCATAGGCTGCATCTGATATTGCAGCTTAGCCTCATCTTGAATGGTATTAAGCTGCAATACCAGAAACCAGCTGAAACTCTATTTACGCTGCCATCTTGTGGACATATTGGGAATTACCTCTTTTATGTTTGCTTGCAGATATTGGAAAAATTTAAAGGTATTTCCCACTTTTAAAATACTGATCGCTCGTTGCAACACGATCAGGAAATTCACTGATCTTGAAACTCTGATGCCAAGATCCTGGTTCATAATGATGTATTTATATTTTCCCTGAATTGGCTAGAGAATTTCTATGGCCTTGTCAAATACAGTTGCAAGAAAAAGTAAGTGAACCCTTGGGAATTATTTGGATTTATACATTGATCACTAATAAAATGTGGCCTTGATTATCTAGTCACAATTGAGGACAAACAATGTAATTAACATCACGCAAGAAGTTGCACTGTTCATGTGTTATTGAGAACATTGACTAATGATTCATAGTCCAGGGAGAAAAAGTAAGTGTACCCTTAAATTTAATATCCTGTAGATCCCCCTTTCAGATAATTTATCCCAGATATTTCTGTACTTTATATGTGACCAGTCGCGAGGCTGTGGTGCGGCAACAGGTTCAGGACAGACAGAGCTGAAGAATACTATCCCAGCTCCATAGGAGAGCTCGGTGCTTGAACGTTGCATAAACTGTAGCCATCATTCTACATTACCAAAATGTCTCAATTATCAGAATGACAAGGCTCTTCCATCTTTCTGGTTACTGTCCTTCTTCAAACTAGTGCTACATACTTCATTTCCAAAGGTCCGTGGCACACACCAACATCACAGCCTCAATGTAACGTAAATGTCGTCTGCACATACTACAGACTGTCATCTATACAGAATTTCGGAGATCCGCTAAATGTGGTACATCACTTCCATATTATAGCTATCCAGGTACATGGCCATCATTAACTCCAGCATTTCCAGCGTACATATCCACTCATACAACAGCTAGTCATGTACATCTGTCACAGAACACAAAGTCCGTTAAGTGTTGCGCACACTCAGTCACACTAGGCCAGCCTCACATATCTGGCAGGTTTTGATGTTCCAAATCCATTTCGCTGTCATCTACTTCAGGACCAAGTCTCTGGCAGTAGGGAGCCTTCGCCTCCTTCCACACGGTCTGTGTCTTTTTCAGCCTTCCCGGTTCACCAGCTTTCCGGTCCCATCGTCCAGGCCCTTTCGTCACCTCTTGTTGCTGCGCTGCTCTGCCAGCATGGAGATAGCGCTTTAGTTACCGTTCATGTAATCTCAGGCCTCTCTTCTGTCTGCTAGGTCTTTGCTGCTCTCATGTCCTCTCTTATGCCTGCTAGGCCTCTGCTGGGTGCTGCGGAGCACATACCTCTCCCATGTCCTCTTATGTCTGCTAGGCCTCTGCTAGGTGCTGCGGAGCACACGCTGCTCTCATGTCCTCTCTTCTGTCAGCTGAGCCTCTGCTGGGTGATGTGGAGCTCGCGCTGCTCTCATGTCCTCTCTTCTGTCGGATAGGCCTCTGCTGTGTGCTGCGGAGCACACGCTTCTCTCATGTCCTCTCTTCTGTTTGCTAGGCCTCTGCTGGGTGCTGTGGAGCACACGCTTCTCTCATGTCCTCTCTTCTGTCTGATAGGCCTCTGCTAGGTGCTGCGGAGCACACGCTGCTCTCATGTCCTTTCTTCTGTCTGCTGAGCCTCTGCTGGGTGCTGCGGAGCACACGCTGTTCTCATGTCCTCTCTTCTGTCTGCTGAGCCTCTGCTGGGTGCTGTGGAGCACACGCTGCTCTCATGTCCTCTCTTCTGTCTGCTGAGCCCCTGCTGGGTGATGTGAAGCTCACGCTGCTCTCATGTCCGCTCTTCTGTCTGATAGGCCTCTGCTGTGTGCTGCGGAGAACACGCTTCTCTCATGTCCTCTCTTCTGTCTGATAGGCCTCTGCTGGGTGCTGTGGAGAACAGGCTGCTCTCATGTCCTCTGTTATGTCTGCTAGGCCTCTGCTGGGTGCTGCAGAGCATATACCGCTCTCATGTCCACTCCTGTCTGCTAAACCTCTGCTAAGTGCTGTGGAGCACACAGCTCTCATGTCCTCTTACGACTGCTAGTCCTCTGCTGGGTGCTGCAGAGCACACGCTGCTATCATGTCCTCTCTTATGTGTGCTATGCCTCTGCTGGGTGCTGTGAAGCACACGCTGCTCTCATGTCCTCTCTTCTGTCTGCTGAGCCTCTGCTGGGTGCTGCGGAGCTCACGCTGCTCTCATGTCCTTTCTTCTGTCTGATAGGCCTCTGCTGTGTGCTGCAAGCACACGCTTCTCTTATGTCCTCTCTTCTTTTTGCTAGGCCTCTGCTGGGTGCTGTGGAGAACAGGCTGCTCTCATGTCCTCTGTTATGTCTGCTAGGCCTCTGCTGGGTGCTGCAGAGCATATACCGCTCTCATATCCACTCCTGTCTGCTAAACCCCTGCTGAGTGCTGTGGAGCACACAGCTCTTATGTTCTCTTACGACTGCTAGTCCTCTGCTGGGTGCTGCAGAGCACACGCTGCTATTATGTCCTCTCTTATATGTGCTATGCCTCTGCTGGGTGCTGTGGAGCACACTCTGCTCTCATGTCCTCACTTCTGTCTGCTGGATGCTGTGGAGCACACGCTGCTCTCATGTCTTCTCTTCTGTCTGCTAATCCTCTGCTGGGTGCTGTGGAGCACACATCACTCTCATATCCTCTCTTCTGTGTGCTAGGCCTCTGCTTTGTGCTGCGGAGCACACGCTGCTCTCATGTCCTCTCTTATGTCTGCTAAGCCTCTGCTGGATGCTGCGGAGCACACATCGCTTTTATGTTCTCTCTTAAGTCTGCTAGCCCTCTGCTAGGTGCTGCGAAGCACACATTGCTCTCATATCTTCTCTTCTGTTTGCTAGGCCTCTGCTGGGTGCTGCAGAGCATATACCGCTCTCATGTCCACTCGTGTCTGCTAAACCTCTGCTGAGTGCTGTGGAGCACACAGCTCTCATGTCCTCTTACGACTAATAGTCCTCTGCTGGGTGCTGCAGAGCACACGCTGCTATCATGTCCTCTCTTATGTGTGCTATGCCTCTGCTGGGTGCTGTGAAGCACACTCTGCTCTCATGTCCTCCCTTCTGTCTGCTGGATGCTGTGGAGCACACGCTGCTCTCATGTCTTCTCTTCTGTCTGCTAAGCCTCTGCTGGATGCTGTGGAGCACACATCAATCTCATATCCTCTCTTCTGTGTGCTAGTCCTCTGCTTTGTGCTGCGGAGCACACGCTGCTCTCATGTCCTCTCTTATGTCTGCTAAGCCTCTGCTGGGTGCTGCGGAGCACACATCGCTCTTATGTCCTCTCTTATGTCTGCTAGCCCTCTGCTAGGTGCTGCGAAGCACACATTGCTCTCATATCTTCTCTTCTGTTTGCTAAGCCTCTGCTGGGTGCTGCGGAGCACACGTTGCTCTCTTGTCCTCTCTTATGTTTGCTAAGCCTCTGCTGGGTGCTGCGGAGCACACATCGCTTTCATGTCCTCTTTTTTTACTGCTAGGCCTCTGCTGGATGCTACAGAGCACACACTGCTCTCATGTCCTCTCTTCTGTCTGCTAGGCCTCCTCTGTGTGCTGCAGAGCACACACCTCTCATGTCCTCTCGTATGTCTACTACGCCTCCTGTGTGCTGCGGAGCACACGCTGCTCTCATGTCCTCTGTTATGTGTGCTAAGCCTCTTCTATGATCTGTGGAGCCCACACTGCTCTCAATTCCTCTCTTATTTCTGCTCTGCCTCTGCTGGGTGCTGCGGAGCACTCGCTCCTCTCATGTCCTCTCTTCTGTCTGCTAAGCCTCTGCTGGGTGCTGCGGAGCACATACCGCTCTCATGTTCTCTCTTATGTCTGCTAGTCCTCTGCTGGGTGCTGTGAAACACATGCTGGTATTATTGTATCTTGACGCCACCGGAAGCTAGGGGTTTGACAGGGAAAACGCCCCTGTCACACCCTAGCTCCCAATTGGCGCAATAGGTAAAGGTCCTCTAAACTGCAGGAATGGCTGAGGGGCTAAAGCGGCGTCACATGTAAATGAGGCAACCTCCCTCAGTCTCTTACCTGGCTCTGTGTCAGCGTCCGCTGCTGTTGCCTTCCGTCCCTCAGGGAGCCACGGTGCGTGTGGCAGTCCACCGACGACGTTAGGTCCCTTGTGCGCAGCACTATCATTGATGCTATGGTTCTGGACGCTGCGACCGGCGGTAGTGAGTGTCTGTGCCGGCGGCCCTCAGGCCTCCTTGCAGCGGTGCGGATAACAAAGTTACATCGGGTGGGGGAGTGAAGGTATAGCTGCTTCTGGGCCGGGCACGGTGTCTGCTCCAGGAGTGTGCGACCGGCGGCTCTCAGAGTCTCTCATGACGGTCAACTGGCCTCCTTGCAGTGGCGCCGATGTAAGGTGGGGGAGTGGAGCGCTGGTCCTGCAGTGTGCAGCCGACGACTCCCAGTGAGTCTGCCGCCGGTCCTGTGGGCTCCCTGCAGTGGGCTGAAAGTCACATTGCCTGGGAGAGGAAGGGGGGTCTGTTGTGGGGCAGCAGTGATGGGGCAGGAGAAGGCGCATCATACTCAGGGGGGTTCCGCCTTCTGGGTCCCTAGCAAGGAAGCTCCTTGGACCTGCTGCTGCGGGGGCTGCTGTATGCGCTTTTCAGCTTTTTAGTGGCCTTCCAGGACCTACAGCCCAGCCTGCTGTCCATCCAATAAGCTACTTGGGGCGTCACCCCCTTGTCAATCTTGGCTCCACCAGGACTTTCTGGTGGAGTCAAGATACAATAATAACGTACACGCTGCTCTCATGTCCTCTCTTCTGTCTGCTCTGCCTCTGCTGGGTGCAGCGGAGCACATACCGCTCTCATGTCCTCTCTTATGTCTGCTAGCCTCCTCTGTGTGCTGCGGAGCCCTCACTGCTCTCATGTCCTGTCTGCACCTCCTTTCTCCTCCTGTGATGCAGTTCTGTCCTTTTTATATTCTCCCCACAGACCTGCTAGTGACCTTGCAGTACCCGGCACTGTTGGCGGACTCAGCCCTACATTATCCCATATGGAGGGAGCATGCGCGAAGGTCCTTCTACAAATGGCGGTGTCCAGCTCCTACACCACGTGTCTGTCAGCCGCAGACTCTGAGCAGCTGAGCCCCCCACACTATAGGATAGGGTGTAGAGCGCCCCCTTACATATACCCAGAGGCCTACCTGATAATCCTGCACTAAGACCAGGCTGAGATGGAACTCACTGAATGCTAGTTTGGGATCCGAGAGAGATTTGTGCTCAGCCCTGTACGACCTATAAAATGACTTCTTTCTATAGCATAGTGTAGAACCGTCCTTGTCCCGGGCACCCATTAATGTGTCTGGCTCCGCCTCCAGCGTCTCCTAGTTTTCCTTTTAATGTGGACAACAGAATGAGGCCATAATTCATTAGTTCTTTTTATGGAATTTGGGTACAAAGTTCGGGCAGTGTTGGATCCGGGGCTCACCTGAGTGGAAGATGTTTGTTCACTTTTGTGATTTCGTTTCCACACATATGATAAAACACTGTTGGCAGGAAGTATGGTGCCTCCGGGGGGTCGAGGGATCACAGTCTGGAAATGTGCAAAGGGGGAAAAGTCAAATATGCAAACATCACAAAATGAAAAAAGCTAATTTAAAACTAAATTAGTCACATTCTGTATTATACTCCAGAGCTGCACTCCCTATTCCGCTGGTGGAGTCACTGCATACAAACATTACTTATCCTGTACTGATGCTGAGTTACATCCTGTATTATACTCCAGAGCTGCACTCACTATTCTGCTGGTGGAATCACTGTGTACATACATTACTTATCCTGTACTGATCCTGAGTTCCATCCTGTATTATACTCCAGAGCTGTACTCACTATTCTGCTGGTGGAGTCACTGTGTACATACATTACTTATCCTGTACTGATCCTGAGTTACATCCTGTATTATACTCCAGAGCTGTACTCACTATTCTGCTGGTGAAGTCACTGTGTTACATACATTACTAATCCTGTACTGATCCTGAGTTACATCCTGTATTGTACTCCAGAGCTGTACTCACTATTCTGCTGGTGCAGTCACTGTGTACATGCATTTCTTATCCTGTACTGATCCTGAGTTACATCCTGTATTATACCCCAGAGCTGCACTCACTATTCTGCTGGTGAAGTCACTGTGCATACATTACTCATCCTTTCCTAACCCTGAATTACATGCTGGATTATACTCCAGAGCTGCACTCACTATTCTGCCAGATCTTATTGGAAACATTCAACAATCTTTATGTTTAATCTGTTTTTTTTAGGTTAAAGTTTTGCAAAAATCCAGTACAAATAGTCCATCATAGATCGCAGGACCTAATAATACATATACAGTGTAACAATTGGAACAGGCAATGAATTAAAGTATACTTTTGTCTCTTATTGTTCCCGACTCCTTAATGAATTATTAAATTGTGCTCTGAGTTACCAATGCTGAGATCTATGAAAGCCTGTTAACATGGAAAATGTCGCGGTATACCTGTTTCAGCATAAAATTGATCCATTGTGAAATGGTCCCAATGGACCTTGTATATAGAAAGAGATAAGTAAAGACAGCAAAGAAAGACAACGGAGGGAGGGAAGGCCACCCAAATAATGATAATAAAAGAAAAAAAATAGGGGAGGGGGTAGACAAAGGGAAAGCGGGAGAAGGGGAATTTAGCTCCATAGAATCATAGTGGGAATAGTAGTATTTATCTGGCTCCTCTCTACTTGACCGGGTCCTGAAGCGCCCCCCGTAGCCCACCCGGAGGCCTCTACATGAGGGGGTTTTGAAACTCTGAAGTGCTCTCAAACTCCAACCAAGACTGCCACACTGATAGAAATTTCTGGTTGTCCCCTGAGTGTTCTGCGCAAACTTCCTCCATGAGACATAGGTGCGACACTTCCTGATGCCATTCAGACAAGGAGGGGACTTGTGTAGAGCGCCAATGTGTGGAATAACCGTCCTAGCAGACGCCAGGCAACAACGAAGTAGGCTCTACTTTTGCGAGCCGATTGATCCAGCCAGTATTGATAGCAGGTAGAGATGAGCGAGCATACTCGCTAAGGACAATTACTCGATCGAGCATTGTCCTTAGCTAGTACCTGCCTGCTTGGAAGAAAAGATTCGTCTGCCGGCGCGGGTGACAGGTGAGTTGCGGGGGTGAGCAGGAGGGAGCGGGGCGGGGGGGAGAGGGAGAGAGAGATCTCCCCTCTGTTCCCCCCTGCTTTCCCCCGCCGCTCCCCACCCCCCGCCATCACCCGAATCTTTTCTTCCGAGCAGGCAGGTACTCGCTAAGGACAATGCTCGCTCGAGTAATTGTCCTTAGCGAGTATGATCGCTCATCTCTAATAGCAGGTCAACAATCTTCATAAACAATATTTGTTAAAGGGGCTCTTCAGAACCTAAACGCTGATGGCGGTTATTGTTTTTATCAATGGTTCTTCAGCCCCCAGGACCATGGCAGTTAGTACGAAGAAGGGGCTGTAGCGCTCCTCAGAGCGCCGTGTCCTCTACTTTGTTCACACAGTGGCTGTGCCTGGTACTGCAGCTCGTCCAATCGCCTGGGAGTGAGTGTGAGCGCCATAAGCCCTTCATTGGTAGGGGCCCAGAGATCAGACCTATCACAAGTGCAGGCGGCACATACGGGGCATCTTTTGGGGCGGGATGGGGCTTCCTTGTATATGTACGGCCTTGGTTTCTTGAGGAGCTAATTAATTCAGGAGATGCATCAGCGTTACTGTCAACAATGTCTGACCCAAGAAAGGAGATGCCGGCTGCTGAAGGTTTATCTGAGATCATAATATCTTGTGCAAACTCAGCTTTCATAGAGATTCACAAGTGAAGAAGATTTATACACATGGAAACAAGGAGCGGGGGATATCGAGAGTCAACAAATTAGCTTCCTGATCCACCAGCAATGAGTTCATTTAAAATGCTCCTGTAATCCATATAAGCGGCGGGTTATTTCTGTGATTCTGCGGATACTGGGGGAAGGGGGGGCGCTGATATACAATAGGAACTTGGAAACCAGCTGATTGCCAGAGAGAGACAATGACAAAGGCAATAAATAAAGTGCATTTCCACCCGAGACACATTTATTCATGGGCGAGATCATTGTCCGTCTCTAAATATGGCAGCGGGACGGATTTATGTTGATGGATCTTCCAGGGTCACAAAATATCGGATGATAATGTTCGCAGTGAGGCATCACCTACTGTCGCCGGGAGAGAGAAAGTACCTGAAAAGTATCCTGGTCCCTCTCTAAGAATCCCTTCACACCAGGGGTGTAGCTATAGAGGGTGCAGGGGATGCTGTTGCACCCGGGCCCAGGAGCCTTCGGGGGCCCATAAGGCCTCTCTTCCCCAAATAGGGAGCCCAGTACTATGAATAAAGCATTATAGTTGGGGGCCCTGTTACAGGTTTTGCATTGGGGCCCAGAAGCTTCAAGTTATGTCCCTGTGCAGCATGGTTTAGGTATGGGTACAGGTACAGATACAGATAGCGGCTCAGGGGCCCTGACGTTTTGCATCAGGGCCCCTGAGCCTTTAGTTATGCCCCTGCTTTACACGTATGTATTTACGCACGCACAACTGGCACGAGCAATACTAAGAGAATAGAACCCATTGATGTCGATGGGTTTCTTCACATTTCCGTATTTTGGCGCATGCATTTTGGTTGCGCAAAAAAAATAGAACATGTTCTATTTTTCTGTGTATTTGCACACCAAAGGTCTCCATAGAAGTCAATGGGGGTGCGCAAATACGCAAGGCCGTGCATGAAATACTGCGCAATTTGGCTGGAGAAATAACACATCGGGAACTCATTAGATTAAATATCCATTTAAATCGGGGGCTTGTTCGTCTGACGCACGCAAAACGGAAAAGTACAGTAAATCATGTCGATGCGCATGCAAAGAAACCTCTCAAACGGAACAAATATGTCGCACTGACGAACGCTTAAATGTGTATACGCCCGTGTGAAGCCCTCCTAAGGCCGCTCGTAGACATAGGTGCATGCAGGAAGGCATACAGGTAGCAGAGAGCCCCTGTATAAGAAATGCACTTGGGCATGTACAAACCTGGACATAGCATCGTCTTCATTGACCAAACCTTGGTGATACAAGGTAGTCTAGTTATATTCTGCTTGTGCGGAAAGCAGCAACATAACAGTATATCCACACCAGCAGAGCTCAGTGAATAAATGCTGTCCCTGAACCAAGCTCATAACATACATACAGCACCAGAACCAACCCCAGTACATTAGTACAGCACCAAAAACAAATTCATAACATAAATACAGCACCAGAACCAAGCTTGGAACAAATCCTGTACCAGAATCAAACTCAGTACATACATACAGCACCAGAACCAAACTTGTAACATAAATACAACACCAGATCAAAACTTGTAACATAAATACAGCACCAGAACCAAGCTCATAACATAAATGCTGTCCAAAAATCAAACTCAGTACATAAATAAAGCACCAGGACCAAGCTCAGTACATTGATACAAAACTAACTTCATAACCCAAATGCTGTAGAAGAATCAGCACATAAATACAGCACCCAAACCAACCTCAGTACACAAATACAGCATCAGAACAAAGCTCGTAACATAAGCACAGAACCGGAGCCAAGCTTTTAACCTAAATATTACACCAGAACCAAGCTTGTAACATAAATACAAAATCAGAACTCAGGTTGTAACATAAATGCAGTGTAAGAACCAGCCTCAGTACATAAATACAACACCAGATTGGACACTTCTGTATGCCTACTGCTTGGTGATGGTTGCCAGGCATTAGACAAGTCAATGAAACTTTGCTCCTGGGTATGTAAGGACATCGCTGTCCTCATCTGTATCTCAAACAGTCCGGTTCTGTATATAAAAGGAGCTCATTGTACAATTAACGATTCCTGGCACGTTGCGATTGTTATGTGTTTAACCATGGAGATCTCAAGTAAAAACTGTTAGCAGAAGCGGCTTGTAAACATCCACAAATCCAGCTCATGTCAGCAGCTCCTGCCAACGTCTGAACAGCCTTTCAATGGCAACTCATGAATATGGGCTGGTATAATCCAGCTCTGCCCTTTCCAGATGCAGCATGAGAGGCTCAAGGCAGAAACAAAGGGAGAACCGCATACCGTGGCGAAAACTGGGACAAGATGGTGGGACGTTAGATCTCTGGTTCTTCATGCCAGGAACTGGGAAGATTTCATGTTGCATCTTCAGAACCTCCAGATTTCCCATCAGAGGTTTTGACTCTGTATATGGTGACGGGCACCAGATGGCATATGGAATGCTACTTGTATAGGAATGATTTAAAGGGGTTGTCCAGTTGTAAATTACTGATGGCCTGTTCTTAGGATAGGCCACCAATAGTAGGCTGGTAGGGTCTGCCACTGGGAACCGATATCAATCAGTTGTTTGCCTGGCGGGTGGGTTCATGCTACTTTCTGCAGGAAGTAGACAGCCTCGTTCCTACTGCAGTGGCCAAGCTTGGCATTGCAGGCGAATTTCCATTTACTTCAATGAGAAGTTGGTCTGTAATACCACGCCTGGCCACTGCAGTGGGATTGGAGCTGTCTGATTTCTGCAGAAATCAGCTCATAGTATAAGCACACCGGCCTGGCGAACAGTAGGAATCCTTGGCAATATAGCAGATAAATAGTTACAGGAAAATAGCCCTAGAAATTGCGCTTTTAAAAAAAATTAAAGCAGCACTCTGGTTTCAGGACAAAATTCTGTCCCAGGGCCAGAGGGGTTGGTGATATACCCCATTTTCCTGAAAATAAGCCCTAGAATGAATTTTCAGGATTTTTGAGGATGCTTAAAATTTAAACTCTACTCCAAAAACAAGCCCTAGTAACAGTTAATAAAAAAAAGTCGATTTAAATAGTGTCCAGGCAGCTATACATGTAAAAAAGTTAAATATTTTGTAGCAAAAATTAATATAAGGCCCTGTCTTATTTTCGGGGAAACAGAGTATTAGCTGCAGTTGAACCTCTCTGCCACCTCTTCGATTCACCAGTTGCAGGCCCTATTTTTGGCTATCCAAGATGGTTGCAGCAATTTTCTAACTATCTAATGCACACCTTGCACTGCTGTCTGATTGGCCAGCACTGATCATATGAGCAGCTCAGGCCAATCAGAGAGCAGGTATAGTGCATTGGTAGTCTAACATTGCCAATGCACTGTGGGGTTTAAGTAGACCAAAGATTGTGTCAGCCATCTTGGACGGCTGAAAACAGAACCTGAAACTGGTGGACCAGGAGGGATGACAGAGGTAATATGAGTCATTACATAATATATGGGTTATTACATAAAATATTTAATTTTTTTGTTTTGTAGGAAGAGACGTATTTTCATGTTTTTTTTTAAATCAAACTTTATTTAACTTTACACATCATCTGGTATATGTTGTATTTTTGCAATGAATGCCTATGGGGTGACGGCTGCCATTGTATGGCATCTGTCACAAGCCTCTGCTTAAAGTGTATATCCTTAGCATATACGTCTGACGGGAGGCTTGAGGTGCATTCCAAATAAAAACCACACAATCTTTAACCTCTTAGTGACCAAGCCTGTTTGTACCTTAAAGACCAAGCCAAATTTTGGAAATCTGACGTGTGTCACTTTAACATATCATAACTCTGTAAAGGCTTTGCATATTCAAGTGATTCTGACATTGTTTTTTCGCCACATGTTGTGCTTCATTTAGGTGGTAAAAATAATCTGATAGAATTTGTGTATATTTATTAAAAGCGCTAAAATTGGGAAAAAAAATGTAAAAAAGTAATTTTTTCACATTTTCAATTGCAATATCTCAAATATGTGCAAACAAACTGTACAAATTTTTGATAAGATATTTATTTCCATTTGTTTACTTTATTCTGGAAGCACATTTTAAAAACTTTTTTTTTACCATTTAGGAGACGTACAAATTTACATTGATTATCAAGATTTTGGGGAACACTTTGTTTTCCTGCACCAAGCCAAGTTTGCAAAGGCTCATAGGTGTCAGAATGATAGATACCCCCACAAATGACCCCATTTTAAAAACTACACCCCTTAATGTATTCACTGAGGGGGGTCAGGAGGATTTTGACCCCACAGTTTGTTTTCAGGAGTTAATGCAATTTAGAGGAGAAAAAAAATAAAATTTCATATTTTTGCTAATATGTCATTATAAAGGCAGTTTTTTTTCTATAGTGCACATGAAAATGAGGATTTACACCCCAAAATAGATACTCCCATTTGTCCTGTGTTCAGAAAATACCCATTATGGCCCTAATCTTATGTGTGGATGCACAACAGAGCCCAAAATGAAAGGAGCAGACGGTGGCTTTCAGAACAGACATTTTGCTTGAAGGTGATTTAGGCCCCATTGCCCACTTGTAGAGCCCTTGAGCACCCAAAACTATATAGAACCCCCACAAATGACTCCATTTTGAAAACTAGACCCTTTAAAGAATTCATGTAGGGGTGTATGGCGTATTTTGACCCCACAGTTTTTGAATGAATCTAAGTGAAGCAGAAGTAAAAAATTATGATTTCATTTTTTTGGCAATTGTGTCATTTTTAAAAACAGATTTTTTTGTACAGCAGACATATGAAGGAAGACGTTCACCCCAAAATGGATCCCCCCATTTGTCCTGTGTTCAGAAACATACCCATTGTGGCCCTAATCTACTTAAAGGACACATGGCAAGGCCTATAATGGAGGGAACACTCATTGGATTTCATGGTACAACTGAATAAATTTCAGGCCCCATTGCCCACTCGTAGAGCCATTGAGCAGCCAAAACGATGAAGAACCTGCACAAATGACCCCATTTTGAAAACTAGACCCCTTAATGAATTCATCTAGGTGTGTACTGCATATTTTGACCGCACAGTTTTTTAATTAATCTAAGCAAAGAAGAAGGAAACAAATTACGATTTGCATTTTTTTGGCAATTGTGTTATTTTAAAAACAGGTTTTTTTGTACAGCCCACATAAGATTGAAGAATTTCACCTGAAATGGAATCCCCTGTTTGTCCCGTTTTCAGAAACATACCCATTGTGGCCCTAATAGACTTACAGACTTACTAGGCCTATAATGGAAGGAACATCGTTGATTTCAGGGCTCAACTGAATAAATTCCAGGCCCCATTGCTCACTTTTGCAGAAAAAAAATTGACTCCCTAAAAATAATCCCCCCCCCCCTCCGCGCCCTTTTTGGTGTTCCCTAAATCTTAGATAAAAGTAATAATGTAAACTGTGTGGTAGTTCTGAAGACAGGGGTAATTACAGATTTATTTATTTTTTACTTTTACGTAATCGCCATTATCCAATGGATAACGGCGATCACATGACCAGTAATCATATACCACAGCCTCCCGTGACATCTCCAGGCTCTAAGCTACCTTTAGTAGTCAGGAGCAGGGAGATTTTAAATTTCCCGGGTAATCCTTGACTTTTGCGCATGCATCCATCATTATGCTGATGGGCGTATGCGCTGAAAACGGGGTAAGGTCCGCCGATAAAGATCCCATTAGGGGACAAATTTGAGGACCTTAGTTATGGAATTTCATTTCCCCTTATGGATAAGATCCGTAAGGGGAGATGAAACTTTAACTTTTTAACTTTACCTGATCACTGTTATTCAATGGATAATGGTGGTCACATGACCGGGAACCACATACAGCGGTCCCCGGTGACATCTCCCTGCACTCGGCTATCTTTGACAGCTGGCTGTCAGCCTTCTGCGCATGCGTGCCACATCAGTGCATGCGCAGAAGCCCGTGGCAGGTGCAGATCGCCCTGGGACATCAGGGAGGACGGGGGTGAGTATTTTCACCACCCCTCATAGATCCGATCCATGAGGAGAGCTAAAACTGTAACTTTTTTTCACTTTTTACGTTATCGCCATTATCCATTGGATAATGGCTATCACGGGACCGGTCACCGAGGTCGCTAGTGACATCTCCTGCCTCTCAGCTACTTTCAGAAGCCGGGAGCCAGGAGATTTCAAATTTTCCGGTCACCTGGCCTTCTGCGCATGCGGCTGACGTAATGCCGCCTGGCACGCTTGTGCAGAAGACCAGTGTCAGGTCCCAGAGGACATAAGGGAGGACTGTGGTGAGTACTCTCAGCTGCCCCCATGGATCTGATCCATGAGGGCAGGTGAATCTTTAGCTTTTTAAAAACGTTTTTACACTTTAATGCTATCGGAGGTATCCGCTGGATACCGCCGATCACATTGCCAGGGGCCGTCCCCCATGACTGCTCCATGTTGTCAGCTACCTCCGTATCGGCAGCTGATTTTATACTATGCGGCACTCCTCTCACCTCCTCCGAGGGCTTCCTGCTGTCAGCTCTCCCCAGCTTCTGGTTCCCAGCAGCCTGGTCAAGTGTGGAGCTGCTGGTCAGGTGAGGCCACTACAAGCTGCTGGGTGCGCTGACAGTGGCAAGCTCTCGGAGGAGGTGAGAGGAGCGCCACATAGTGTGAAATCAGCTGCGGATATTTTGACACTTTTTTGGATGTAGAAATGCTGCAGAATTTGCTCTTTGCCTTTTTTTGAACTGGCCCTCTTTTTTTATAATTATGGAGGTAAATTCATAGGTCGTGATAAGCCCCACCCCTGACCACACCCCTTTGTCCCACTCCATCCCTCGGAAAATCTGGTTACGTTAGTGGGGATCGGTGAGAACACCCCTTCCCGCTGTTAATGCCTCACATTCCACAATCAATCACAAAGGGACCTCTGAGATACCATCGGTCCTCTGCCATGTAATTGTGGCGGGCCGATGGGCTGTCATGGCAATTGCATGGTTTTCAATGGCGTCTTGGTCAGCCATGGCTTGTGATCACTATAATAAGTGATAATGCATTGCAGTATAGAAGTACTGCTGTGTTATCAGAAAAAAGTTCAAAAAGTGTTGTTTTTTAAAAACTATTTTTCAACACTTTCCCATCCTTTGTTTGAAAAGAATAAAATTAAAAAGCCCCATGTTTGGTATCGCTGCATTTGTTACGCTTTTTAGCCCACATGGCAAACTGTATAAAAAAATAATACTTTGCCTCCAAAAAAAACGCAATAAAAGTGATGAAGGAAGCCATATGTATCCCAAAAAGGTACCAATAAAAACTGCATCTCATTTAGCAAAAAACGAGCCCTCCCAGAGCTCCGTCCATGGAAAAATAAAAGTTATGGGACTTTATATGCAGCAATGCATCCCGGGCCGATATACGGCGTCTCTCTCTGCAGGGGGAGGAGGCGGGCCAGGCCGGGAGCAGTGCTCTGAGCTCCCGCCTCTTTCCAGCCTTCGCCACTATTTGCAATGGGAGGGACCGTTGGAACTTAGCCCCGCCCCTCCCATTGCAAACAGTGTCGAGGGGCGGGAGCTCAGTGCACTGCTCCCGGCCTGGCCTGCCTCCTCCCCCTGCAGAGAGAGGCAGCGTAAATCGGCCGGGCGTGAAAACCTGACCAATATACACACGTCGGAATAAGCCCTAATGCTGTAAAAAAAAAAAAGGCAAATTTGATGTGTTTTCTTTTCTGCCTGCCCTCTAAAAAAAAAATTAATAAAACTTATACAATACATTATCTGTACCCCAAAAATGATGTAAAAAAAAAAACAAGCCTTCACATGACCATGGGGACAGAAAAATAAAAAAAGTTATGACTTTTTTGAAAAGTGGAGATAAAAATCCCCAAAAAATCGTTGTGCCCTTAAGAGGGGACACAAGGGAGCAGCGGAAGTTTTCACAGTGGCGAGTTGTGTGGGCTGACTTCCTAGAACTAGGAAACGCCCTCTATTAGGGACAACTCCATTCTCATCCCGCACCCTCGTCATTAGGGATCTCTATGAGGCGCGTACAATTGCGCTCAGCATGTATTTCCCCCACCAAGACGTGTAAGACGATCTGATGCACTCTCTCTACAAGCAGTCGGTTTAAAATGATGGTTATTAGCCAGACCTAATCTTACGAGCAGCTAAGGAACTTTGCAAGATGATGCAATTAATGTTTAAGCTTACACTACACATTAGCACATATGGGAGCAATATAAAGCCGTGATATTAAATTTAATGGACTTGGCAATTTGCAGGCTGCCTCTCTTGGTATTCTGCGGGTACACCCAGATGGAGGGAAGAATAACAATCGGGATATATAAACAATTTCAGACACCAGCGGGGATTTCTTGTACAAAGAAGACTTATTAAGGCTGCAGGATTGATGGATTATGTATAGCGCATTCAGCAACATTTATAGATTAACAGACAATGTTAAAGTACCGGCGTCCCGGCAAGAATTTATTAGAATTGACGGATTTTGCAGGTGCTTGATTTTTCTTGACTAAAGAAGCCTCCTGATGGGTCACAATTTAATTTTTTTCCATAGGTTACCTGCTGGAAGATTACATTCCCAGCAATTATAGATGAGGATTAGCATACATCATTTAAAGAGACAGTTTGTAGTTTATTTGGACTTGGGTGGAGCATTCTTTATCGGGCCTCGGGGGTTCAACCTGTATTTAACTTCTGAGGATGACATAAGTAGGGATCGATGAGATGTGATCCCTACTAAAGGGTCTGCTCTGACCTTAAAGGGGTGTAGAAAACTCATTTTCATACACTCTATTAGGGAAAATTGAGTTAAAGGGGTTGTTAACTATTGATGCCTATCTATAGGATAGGTCCTCAAGAGTAGATCAGTGGGATTTGCTGTGCAGAACCTGTAGTGCCCAGAACATCCTCCTGGCCCTCTCCATAAATGTCATACATGTATTGTCTTATGTAGATGCACTGTGCAAGGCTGTCATGTGATTTTCTGTATGTGTGTTGCACAGCTGCAGCGTCTGAAGGGTTAATTGTAATAAAATCATCTGTCTGCTGAATGTATCTCTTCTACTGTGTCATATGGTACAAATGAGGTTATAAATGTGAGTGTCTGAGAGCGGGAGAGGAGATCTATCTTGTCTACCTGAGTGTGCTAACACAGAGCCGCATGGAAGCACCTTTAGCTTCCATGTAGGTGAAGATGGAGGGAGAAGAGCGACATCCCATAGCGAGTGGAGAGTGGATGTGAAAGGAGTGAGTCCCAGCAACAGAGAGAGAGCGTGCTACCCCAGTTTCCAAACCAGGTACCTGTTCACATCACGGGCTTTTTCTGCGCGGCCGTCCACCATTAGGATCACTGCACAGAGGTACTTTATTGGCTATGCCTTCTTAAATAAGTGTTCTTACCAGAGTGTATGCGGAGTGACCCCCTACCCTCTTTCCTCCTCCAAAGTGCTCTCAATCCAGGAACGGTGACCTATAGATAACTTGGACTGTAGGGCTGTATTGATCCTGTGTATCCTCCCTACCTTTGAGTTATACCCTGTAACTACTGCAAGTGAATTGTACCTGTAATTGGGACCAGAGCCTGGTTAATGCCACTGTGACGAGAAAGCACTTATTCCTTCCAGCTCTACACGTTAGCCAGGTGCCCAGGGTCACCCTGGGGTGTTGCAAACCCAATTTGATGAATTGCACTTGTGCACTGAGCAGGAAGCAGACAACTCCGTTCCCACTGTAGTGGCAAGGCTCAGAGCTCCGAAGCACTTCTTGCAGTCCTCAGCCGCCCACAGAAGATCAGTTCCTAGTTATGGGATTCATAAATCCCACCTCCAGAAAGCGATGGCTCTGATTGGTTCATCAAGCGCGGCTCAGTCAAGCAATGCAGCGCTTGATGAACTGATGTGATGGCTGTTATTGGTTCATCGGGCACTGCATTCCTTTGCTAAGCAGCGCTCGAGAACTAATCAGAGCCATGGCTTTCTGGAGGTGGCATTTATGAATGGCATAACTAGGAAGTGATCTGTGGGCGGCCGAGGACTGCATGAAGCGCGTTGGATCACCAGAGAGCAGCAGGAGGGACCTGGACTGAGCCTGGTAGATAAGTATAATAAGACAGCCCCCCGAAAATAAGACCTAGCACCTTTTTTGGGACAGAAATGAATATAAGACAGGGTGTTATTTTCAGAGAAACACAGTAATAGGTTGAGGGCCTGCCACTTAAAGGGATATTCCCATCTAAGACTCTTAGACATTTAGATCCCACCTCTTGGACCCGCACCTATCTCCTGTTCTGATCCCTACTGCTCCTGGTCCAAGGGTCAGCCATGTGGTCTTCGCTACGCTGTTGTAACTCCCATAGAAATCAATCAGGTTTTGTTCACACGGACAAGTTTAGTGTCTGTCCGAGGTGGCAACTGACAGAACTTGATTACGCTCGAATGACACTCACACGTTAAAAACACAGCAAAAACGGATGTAGAAGCGCACAAGAGAAATCAGTCAGTCTTTCACTGACCGAAATCGCAGTCGCCTGTGTGAATAAGGCCTTATGCAAACAGCCTAGTACAGCGAGCTACACTGCTTCCGAGTTGCAGAAACTGCATAGCTCGCTTTGCTAGACTGTTTGCGTAATCCCTACCATTACGGAAAAGGCGTAGCCCAGCTAGACTCAGCTGATTCCGTGATCCTGGCCGCCTAGCACAGATGTAGTTTCCATCTTGGGGTGAGATGCGCGCACCCTCTTAATATACTGCGAGGGCTTCTTTGGTTCTTCTTGATAAAACTTCTGAAAAGTTGGTAAGAATGTGCCAGGCATGCCGTGGGTTCACCACCCGGGTTATACCAGTCTTAGATTTCAAAACTCAATTTTGACAACTAAAAAAAAAAATGACTTGTAACTGCGGCACGGCAGCTTTATGGGAACCGGAAGAGAAGTTTTTTTAATTTAGGAAAATGTAAAAGTATATATATATAAATGACAGTGAAGCGGCGACCGCTGTGTATGTAGCGTCTGTGCAGCGGTGAAGTGACGGAGCTTCTCCCCGAGTGTCTAAATTATTGATGGCGGCGAATGATTTCATATTTAATCGTAAGACTATTAATTACAGTGCGGAGGAACCATACAATCCCGACTTGTCTCGCCAGCTCAATTATTTAGTGATGTACCATATTTTAACAGAATGCCAGCGACGACATTAACACAACCGTTCTCCCATTAAATGCCATTTGTCATAGGGAAAAAATTAAAAAAATGACAAAGGAAAAATGTGATCTATTTTGCAGATATGAAATTAAATGTTGAAGATCCGGCGCGGTGCTCGCCTAGCCAAATAAGGTAATGGGGGGGAAATGCTGTACTTTTACCTGTTGGTACGTGAATGCATTGATGAGGTATTTAGAGGTGAAAAGGGTTAATTTAAAGAGACTCCATTGTCATAAGTAGCGCAGGGGGTGGAACCTAAGGCCGACTTCTCGCTCTGCGAAGTTCCGCTAGTGGATTCTAAATCCAAAATGTGTCTATTTATGCTGCGTAACTCAACCCTTGAAATGAGAGGGTTAAATTTGCAGCTGTTATGACGAATCGGCAGCAGTTAGGTACAGATTTGGCCACTGCGAAATCCTTGCTGAATTGTTGCAGGTATTCCGTTGCGGAATGCGGCAGTGATTCCGCCATCATGTGAGAAGGCGGCTTAACCCTTTGCAATCCAATTTTGGATTCAGGGTTTCCTAGGGGGCTTTCTCTTTCTGCCATTATACAATGGCGCCATCTGCTGGCTAGAGCCAGTACTGCGGTATGGGACATGCTGGAAAGGCCCCTCAACAACAGAGCGGCCAGTAATATACAGTAAGAATACCCTGCCGGACGTCTTCTGACATCGGAGCTGTACAGCCTTCAATCAGAATGTCTTCAGACATCAGACAGTGGATTGGAAAGGGTTAAGGGTGTCTTTACACGGGACAACTATCATCGGAATAGCTGCTGGAAATCTGCGCTGCCGCATGTTGTTTCCATACGGATGTTGGTTATTTTTGTGCTTTCCCACAGATAATTGTTGTTCGCTTGCTCATTTTCGCAGTTTCTGGAGCGCAAACCTCCCTGCGAAGTTGTTAGCTAGTCGATGAAAAACAACGATTACTTGTTTGCACCAGGCGATAATTAATCAATCAGCGACTATTTTTAGGTGAGCTGAAACAAAGCGACTAGTGGATGAACTCTCGCTCGTCACCCGCATGGTGGCCGTGTTTACACGGAACAACTGTTGCTGACATCCGTTCTTTAGTGCGATTGTTCGGACGATAATTCTGTATAAAGCCGCCCTAAGGCCTCGTTCACATGGGCGATGCGCTTTTACGCCAGCCGCATTGTGATGAGCAACAGGTAGCAGTGATCGAGTCCCGAGCTTAAATAGCGTTTTCTCGTGGACGTTATCGTGGATTCACATGGACGTTATCGCGTGAAAAATACGCTGCAGCGCAGAATTCCGTCTGAATATCATCTAGTGGCTTAGATAACGGCAGCTGTCTTCTTTCCCAAGCGCCCCTCCCTTTTTTTCAGCTCCCGTAGGAGTCAATGGGAGCTTCCAGTGTTTTTCGTCAAAAGATAGGGCAAGACTAGATTTGAGCGAACGTACTCTGCCGAGCTTGATGTTCGTTCGAGTATTAGCGTACTCGATGGTGCTTGTTACTCGAACGAGCATCACGCCGTGTTCGACCCCGCTCCAGTTTTTGGCTCCTCCTCGCTGTGACGTGAGAGAGAGAGATCCCCTACGTGTGACGCACCCTAAAAACGTATAGCTGCGATGTTCCATCACATGTAGAAGTTCTCCCTTTGAAGTATCGCTTTAGGGGAGATTACATCTGAATGGAGAGGCACTATATGGCAGCACATCATGGGGTGCCTATAGCTCTGTAGTATTGGCTACAAGGGATCTTGTGTGCCACCATACAGACAGCTCTGCTCTTTAGGGCTCTTTCACACGATAGCATAAGTGGCGCGCTTTCACGCCCGGGTGCATATACAGTACCCATGTGAAACATTGATTTCCAATGCAGCCGTTCACATGGGCGAATATACGGCACGTAAATATGCTGGCAGCGTGATAAAGAGAACATATACGCAGCCGGTGTATATACGCTCAGCCAAAATATAGTTCTGGAACGATGTTTTGGCCAATATATGCCGGCCGGGTCCCATAGACTCCTATGGGAGCAGGGAAAGAGAAGGGAGGGGGAGGTGAAAAGCTTAAAGGTGCCTCTATATAGGCACTGGCAGGCTTCCTGAGGATTTTGGCAGAGCGAGGGTTTTTCAGGGTGCGGCGTATTTATTTTGCTAAAAATGACGCTTGCGGTCATGTTAATGGACGAGAAAATGCTGGCTGTGATTGCAGAAAATCGCCCATTCAGGCGCTTATACGGAGCGGGCGTAAAAACGCCGTTGACGATTATGCTCTTGTATGAAAGAAGCCTTAAAGGGTTAAGTTCAGGAGACAATTGTCGGCCAGGTTCGGAAGGATGGAACCTACTCCTTACATATCCTGTATTTTCTTAGGCCACATTGACACGGATTTTATTTTGGCGCAGATCGGCATCCGTTTTTGTTCTATATTGGATCTGGCACATTAATCTGCAACAGCAATCTAAGGGCATGTTCACACAGCGGAATTCACTACGGAACTTTCTGCGCAAATTCCGTCTAAAAAAAAAAGCATCAAAATCTGCAGCTTTCTGGCCCCGTTTTTGGCGCTGATCCACATGCAGAATTTGCCCTGTCCATGAGCAAAATCCGCGTGCGGAATTCCGATGAAAAAACTGAAACGAAGTGATGTTTTTTACTTTTTCGTTTTTGCATCAGTTCTGTATCGGAAAATTCTGTGACGGTTCTGCCATGTGAACGTACCTTTAGGGCTTATTCACACAAACGTATTTTGCGTGCAAGATTTGCGCGCGCGATACGCAGTGAAAAGAACACATTGATTTCAATGGGTTTAATTACGTGTTTTTTGTACGCACATTTAATTTGCGTAAAATGAAACACAGCATGTCTTATTTTCGTGCTTATAGCGCTTATTAAACTAATTAAACTTAATTGCTCATTGCAATCAATGGGAGCACGCTCGTGTGTTTTGCACACTGAACAAGGCCTTTTATGCGTGTACCAGCGTATTTTACTGTACCTTTTCCGCCCGCAAGGCATGTTTATTTGTACGCGGCAAACAAAGACGCACCGATTGAAATAGCTAATTCTTCTAATGAGTTCCAGCGTATTCTGCGCACATGTGTTCCCGCCCCCATTGACTTCTATGGGGATCTTTGGTGTGCAAATACACAGAAATATAGAGCATATTCTATCTTTTTTTTGCGTTGCCAAAATGTACACGCAAAATATGTGCATGTTCAAAAAACCATTGAAATTGCGGCGTGAAGCCAGCCTAAAATGCTGGTACGATTTATTTGAAATCCCATGGAGTTGGTCCGTGTGAACAGAGCCTGGCCGTCTGGTGGGAAGTGTAGTGGGACCTCTCTCCGCTTCGCTGACTGACTGGCAGAGTAGTTTTGCGCACAGGCATTATTTGGCGGTATTTTAGCAGGCAGCTAGTGAGCGCAGTTGTGCCCTTGAGCTCAGCCACCGCTTAATCACCATGAGGCACTGGACAATATGGCTACTGCTGCATTTGCCGTTATTATGGGAAATTTTTTGTGTCACCTTATCCACAGAACATCTACATGGCGCTGGTCACAGCCGGCCTTAGCGATGTGATCCGTTGCACAAGGCGCCAGCCACCAGCATGAAAAAGCCCATTTAGACACAACGATTATCGCTCAAAAGATGTCGCTCAAGCGACTTTTCAACGATAATCGTTGTGTCATTTACAGTGCAAGATGATCGCTCAAGATGAGCAATCACCTTGCGCTGCCAGCGGAGGATGCAGAAGACAAGCGGGATGTCCCCGCTTATCTTCTGCATACAGCTGTTCCCCCGCTCCGAGCGCCTGGCTGTTATACAGCCGAGCGCTCGGAGTGAAGAATGCAGAAGACAAGTGGGGTGTCCCCGCTTGTCTTCTGCATCCAGCTGTTCCCCGCTCTGAGTGCCCGGCTGTCATACAGCCGAGCACTCGGAGCAGAGGATGCAGAAGACAAGCGGAGTGTCCCCGCTTGTCTTTTGCATCCAGATATTTTCTGCACGGAGTGCCCGGCTGTTATACAGCCGAGCGCTTGGAGCGGAAGATGCAGAAGACAAGCAGGGTTTCTGTGCTTGTCTTCTGCATCCAGCTGTTCCCCGCTCTGAGCGCCCAGCTGTCATACAGCCGAGCGCTCGGAGCGGAGGATGCAGAAGACAAGCAGAGTGTCCCCGCTTGTCTTCTGCATCCAGATGTTTTCTGCACGGAGTGCCCGGCTTTACTTTAAGGAAAACAGGGTGCATACTGAGCTTGGTTCTGCTGCTGTATTTATGTTATGAGCTTGGTCCTGGTGCTGTATTTATTTTATGAGCTGGATTCTGATGCTGTATTTATGTTATGAGCTTGGTTCTGCTGATATTTATGTTATGTAATGAGCTTGGTCCTGGTGCTGTATTTATGTTCTGAGCTGGATTCTGCTGCTATATTTATGTTATGAGCAGGATTCTGCAGGTATATATATGTTATGAGCTTGGTTCTGCTGCTGTATTTATGTTATGAGCTTGGTTCTGCTGCTATATTTATGTTATGAGCTTGGTTCAGCTGTTGTATTTATTCACTGAGCTGTTCTGGTGAGTTTATGCTGCTATCTTGCTACTTTCTGCACAGGCAAAATACAGGCAGACTGCCGATCAATGCAATATATATTGTATGTATAGCGCCAAAACCATATTCCGACAGGATGCCATCTAACCTAAGGCTGGCACTGTCCCTGGTGAGGTCTGGCATCACTTATTTGCTTGGCGAAGCTTTGAAGAACGAGCCTTGTCTTAGACCATGCTAACAGATCCTGCAGATTGGTGTAGTTATATTTGAGCTACAACCCGACCCACAATATATTCCTGAGGCCACAGAAGAAGGCTTTGTACGAAGCACCCCAGAATGCAGAGAGGGAGCCCCATCTGGAGATATCCCTAAGTACATCCATGCTGGTAGTGAAGGGGTGCCTCGTATATCACGCCTTCATCTTGTGCCATTGAGCTGGATCCTACAAATATATCCCCATATTGTGCTAGGAATAGTCTCGCTGCACAATGAGCGCGTCCTGACCATTTGGCGTTCTGCTATAGACCAATTCATTTCAGAAGCTAAATTAAAATCCTATTGTGCTGTGTTGTTAATATTTTATGCCCTTGTTTTTGAACAGTTATTACGTGGCGTTGTGCCCAATCTGAGTCAAACTTCACAACCATCTGCGGAGGTTCAGAAATAGCACAACCAAGCGGCTTCATTTCCCCTTCAGCTAACCTTCTGGACCCGAGCGACAGGACTGGGAGGAGAGCGCAGGGATCACAGGTAACACAACAGTCGTTAGAGCCAAATGGGGTCCTAAGTAATAAATTAGGGTCCCACATACTGCTGGAAGAACATGGTGCAGCGTCCGAGGAGCGGGCCCACAGCCGAGGAGATAGCGGGGTAGATTGTCACAGGGCTCTACCATCTCCTCCCCTGGGGGTAGCAGGGACCCGTCAAAGTTACCGCTGAGTGAGTCTCACAGGATAACCCAAGATGTGGTTTACCTTAGAGTCCTGTCACTCGTGACGCCACCGTTCCTTCCACTCTGGTGAATTCAGATGGCAGAAAAAAACTTTTGCAAGCTTCTGAGTACAGGATGAAGAAGCCTATAAGCGTCATTTTCAGAGTCCATGTCCATTTCTTCAGAAACAGTCATAAAATGTAAACAAGGTAACACAACAAGGTCAAACAGCTCTACCCGTCCCTGTTTCAGGGCATAACACATCCTGGCAATGTAAGAATGGGACTTGGGTGAAGAGTTTTCTTTTCTGCATTTTTTTTACTTTGCAGGAACTCAGCCTTGTCTCTCTGGTAAATCCTTCAGAGTGCTCAGCGGGCTGGAAATAACAGAAAGTCCTTAAACACAGAGACGAGGCCAATATAACTTTCCTCTCCGGTTTGTGAAAAAATGGCGGAGACACTTTTTTCTGTGCCGTGTGGGAACAGGCGCACAGGAATCATCCTGTTCGTGACGCCATAAGCTCCACCCTGCAGCATCCGAGGAGCACACCCAAAGCCGAGGAGATAGCGAGGCAGATTGAGGCCTTGTCACGGGGCTCTACCATCTCCAATCCCCTGCTGGTAGCATGGAACCCGTCGCAGTTAACGTTGGGGGGGTAACCCAAGATGCGGTTTACTTTAAAGTCCAGTCACTCGTGACGCCACTGTTCCTTCCTCTGCGGTGAATCCGGATGGTAGAAATAAATAGTCCACACACAAGGAAACGTTTAAAGCAAAGCCGGGAATGGTCAGCAGTGCTTCTTTACTTGTAGAATTAGTTACAGTTTAAAAAAACAGTATATACACGCCAGCAGGAAAATGGTGTAGAACATAAAGTAGTGTGACAGGGAAGATTCACAGGATGACAGACTAGTCCGCAGTCCACTTTATCTGTGGGGGTTCTATTCCCGGACACTCTCCTTAACTCTCTCCAGCTCTCTGCTGGTCAAAACTCACATTTGGAAGACAGGCACTCAACGCTGCATGGCGGCTCCTCTCACACTCTCAGTCCTCCAGGTTAGTAGCATGAAGGCCTGGGTGATTTGGGCCTAGAGCAAACTGATATTAAAGGGGTTGTCCCGCGAAAGCAAGTGGGGTTATACACTTCTGTATGGCCATATTAATGCACTTTGTAATATACATTGTGCATTAATTATGAGCCATACAGAAGTTATTCACTTACCTGTTCCGTTGCTAGCGTCCTCGTCTCCATGGTGCCGTCTAATTTCAGCGTCTAATCGCCCGATTAGACGCGCTTGCGCAGTCCGGTCTTCTCCGTGGTGAATGGGGCCGCTCGTGCCGGAGAGCTGGTCCTCGTAGCTCCGCCCCGTCACGTGTGCCGATTCCAGCCACTCAGGAGGCTGGAATCGGCAATGGACCGCACAGAGCCCACGGTGCACCATGGGAGAAGACCCGCGGTGCATCGTGGGTGAAGATCCCGGCGGCCATCTTGCTAAGGTAAGGAAGAAGTCGCCGCAGCGCGGGGATTCGGGTAAGTACTATCCGGTTTTTTTTTCAACACATGCATCGGGTTTGTCTCGCGCCGAACGGGGGGCCTATTGAAAAAAAAAAAAAAAACCTTTCGCGCGGGACAACCCCTTTAAGCTCTCAGCCTCTTCAATTCTGGACCACACAGAGCAGACAGTGTCTGTGTGACTCACTTGCAGAACAGCACTCCACTCCTTCCTTCTCTCTTGCAAGCCCAGACTAGACTCTCTCCCTCGCACACACCTTGCAATCACATATATATTGCATGATCACGTGACACACAAGATACATCTTTCAGACATCTCGCATACCAGTCAGTTAACCCATTTAGTGCTGCAGCTATGCAATACACATCAAATTCATGCACCACAGAAGACACTGACAACACATAGGTAAAAGACAAATGCATTCACACTTATGGAGGGGCCCTATTAAATCTGGGCCACTTCATTGGCAGTACTATATGGAGTATTTACCACAAGGACTGGAGGCTGTAATACTGCTGGTCCACAGGAACTGAGCACTGGCTTGATAGGGCACCTTCTTTATAGCACCGATGGGGCAGTACATGTGCCAGCAGGTACCACCGGGCACTGGATATACTACGTAGGAACTAGGCATGGCATTCAAATTAAAGAGGATTTTATTTGAGTTGTAGAATGAAAACTTATGAAATTCTTTTATACACATTGAGGCTTATTTACTATGGAAAATTTGACATTTTTCTGGCGCAAATTGGGCCAGAAAACTGTCAAATATGCTTTGTGCCACATTTACCATGTGTTTTAGACACTTTCATTGCTGTCTGAAAAGACAAGAATTAGGTCCTACCTGTTAATTCCCATTCTTGATGTCATCCTGACAGCATACACCTGGAGGTTGCTTGCTGGACACCTGTTGGGACAGGAAGCGGAAAATACAAAAGGCAACTCCCATCACCAGCTCACCAGTGTGTACCAAGAGACTACAGTGACCCGGCCTGCTCAACAAATGTTTCTTTAATGCGAAAATCATAATTTACAGCTCGTTACTTCACGTGAACATAAGACAGAAAAAAAGGGGAGGGAAAAGCCCCTATGCTGTCAGGATGACATCAAGAAAGGGAATTAACAGGTAAACCTAATTCCTGTCTTCCCCTCGTCATCCTGACAGCATACACCTGGAGAATGCCAACAACGTAAGGGCTTTTTAGGGGGGTACTACCGCCTGTAGTACTTTACACCCAAAGGCTGGGTTCCAAGTCCAGGCGGTAGTGCTTAGTGAATGTGTGAGTACTGGACCAGGTGGCGGCCTTGCAAATTTGGTCTCTCTGCCCAGGAACAAGCGAGCGCCCTGGTGAAGTGGGCTTTAAGGTTGACCAGGAGGGGAATCCCTTGGGACCAGTACGCGTCCTCGATCACCCTTTGACCCATCATGTTAGAAGCAGCCCTCCTCTGCCCGGACCCTGGAATTGAATAAGGAGATTATTAGATTTCCTGAAAGAATTTGTGACCTTAAGACTGCCCATCTGACGCCTAGGTTATGGAACCGCTGTTCCTTGGTGTTAAGAGGATCCTGGCAGAAGGAGGGAAGAACTATGACCTGCTCCCTATGAAAAACCGTAAGGACTTTAGGCTGGAAGAAGGGGTAGGGTTTGAACACTACTTTGTCTGGAACCACAGTCATGTAGGGGGTCTTAATGGAGAGGGACTGAATCTCCCCAATCCGTCTAGCGGACGTGATGGCGACCAGGAAGGCTACCTTGTAGGAAATGATCCTGATTGGGAGATCCTCCAGGGGCTCAAAGGGATGTTCACAGAGTGCCCGCAAAACTAAATTAGGGTCCCAGGGGGCATTGTTTCCCAAAGGGGTGAAGTCTAGACGCCCCTTTGAGATATTTCTTGATCAGCCTATGGTCACCTAAGGGGTCAAAAAAGGCTCCCAAGGCGGCTACCTGAACCTTGAGGGTATTAGGACTTAGTCCCACATCCAGGCCATCTTACAGAAAATCTAAGATTTGGCTGATGTTTGGCTGACAGAGATCCTGGATGCTATGACCCAGCCACCTAGAAAAGGTATCCCAAATCCTGACATAAATCTTCCTGGTAGATTTTGTTAAGGCTCTCACATAAGGTAGATACTACTCTACCTGACAGACCCTGGTTTAGGTATTTTACCAGTTCAGTTTCCAGGCCGCCAGTCTGAACCTTCGGACCTCTGGACATAACAGAGGACCTTGCTGCAGGAGGTCGTCTCTCTGAGAGAGATAAAAAGGATCCTGGGTCGAGAGAGCGGCCAGGAGCGGAAACCAGGGTCTTTTGGGCCAGAAGGGAGCAACCAGGATAATAGAGCCTGGAGACCCCCGGATTTTCCTCAAGACCAGTGGGATTAGAGGTATGGGTGGGAAGGCATAGGCGAGATCCCAGTCCCAGGTCTGAGAAAGAGCGTCTACTCCCAGTGACTGCCTGTCTGCTCACCTGGAGAAGAAACGGGGGCATTTGGTGTTCTCCTGAGAGGCGAATAATTCCACCTGTGGTGTCCCCCACTCTTCTGTGATTAGACGGAACGCATGCGGTTGGAGTGTCCACTCCGCCGGATCTATCTGTCTGCGGCTGAGAATATCTGCTGTAAGGTTCTCTGGACCCCTTACGTGGAAGGCTGTGATGGAGTGTCCGTTGTTCTGTCCAGCTGAGGAGGTTCGCCGCTAGGCCTCGGAGTCGTGGATTCCGGGTAGACCCCTGGTGACAAATGAGGGACACAGTTGTCATATTGTCTGAAAAGATTTTTACGTGTCTACCTCTGATTTCGACCTCGAAGCCGCGAACCGCCTTCCAAACAGCACACAGTTCTTTATAATTAGAAGACTGAGCCACCTCCTTCTGGTTCCAGCCTCCCTGGTCATAATAACGTCCTGACTGGGCCCCCCAGCCAGTCGCACTTGCATCAATGAAGATAGAGATTAGGGATACAGGGTACCAGACTGTGGATCTGGCAAGGTTGGTTGATGACAACCACCACTCTAAGGATTTTTTGATCCATGGGGAAAGGGAAACTAACCGATCCAGGGAAGAAGGTGATCTATCCCACGTACTGAGGATAAACTCCTGTAGGATTCTGCAGTGAAGCTGGGCCCATGGCACTACTCCAATGCATGATGTCATGAGGCCGAGGATCCTCATACCTTTCCTGATGGAAATTTTAACTGAGAGAAAAAGTGTCCGACATTCGTCTAACACCACCTTCTGTCTCTCTCTGGAGGAAGGGAAGAACGCTGGAGGCGAGAATCCAAGATAACCCCTAAAAACTTCTTTTGGTGTTCCGGAAGGAGACTAGATTTATCATAGTTGACAATCCAACCCAGTAATTTAAATAAGTGAAGAGTGAAATCAATATGAGCATGGAGCTCTGGAACCGACCCTGCTACCATCAGGAAGTCATCCAAATAAGGGATAATTATTACATTATTGGCCCTCAGGAAAGCTATCATTTCCAACACTACCTTGGAAAACATCAGAGGTGCCGAAGAGATCCCAAATGGTAAGCATACAAACTGGAAGTGTAAAACTGATCCGTCAATGACCAGAGCAAACCGTAGAAATTGCTGGGAATATGGGTGAATGGAAATGTGGTAATAGGTGTCCTTTAGGTCAATGGTGGCCATGACACCACCAGGCGTGATTAAAGGAATCGCTGATCTTACTGACTCCATCTTAAATCTCCTGTTAGAAATAAATTTGTTCAGGAATTTTAAGTTTATGATTGTTCTATAAGAACTGTTGGGCTTCTCGACAAGGAACAGGGGGGAGTAGCAACCCCTGAACCGCTCCTACACAGGAACCTGAATAATAGCCCCTAGGGATAGCAATTCCTGCACTCCTCCTGAAGACCCTGAGAGAGCGAGGGCGACTGGAAGGGGTTGACCATGAACCTACGGGTAGGGGAGGAGGAAAATTCAAGCCTGTAGCCTTCTTTAATAAGGCGCAAGGCCCAGGGACTGGACGTCACTTCCTTCCACCTGGAGGCAAACTTAATCAGTCTACCCCCAACCGGTAGGGTTTCTGCCGTAGGTGGCCCCAGGGCGATGTCTCACCGTTTCCGCCCTTGACGTAAGACCAGCGTCCGGTCGTCCCTTTTCCTTTGTACGACCTGAAGAATACAAATGATGGAGAGTAGGAGCAGGAGGAAGGGCGCCTGAAGGTCCATTCCATAGGGAGCCCATGGCTCTTATCCGAGGCCTTCTCCAACAACGAATCCAGGGAAGGCCCGAAAGTTCTGTGGCCCTGGAACTGCAGAGCGCAGAGCCTATTTTTTGAGATACTGTCCCCCGTCCAAGCTTTGACCCAAACAGCTCTCCTAGCAGTGTTGGAGAGTACTGCCGAGCGGGCTCCAAACCTTCCAGCGTCCAGCGGATCCCGCAACTGCGAGACATCTTAAAAGGGTAGAGCCGCTTTCTTGGATACCTTGGCCACCGCTATGTCTACCTTGGGGGTAGTTTTCAAGAAGTCGACGTCATCTGCAGAAAATATCAGGGGGTCCCTGAACTCTTTTGGAAGGGAGAATTTATATTCCGCCTGCCCCCACTCTGAAAGGATCAGCTGTTTCAGGATGTCGTTCAGCGGAAACATCTGTTTCGGCTGTAGTTGAAGACCTCGAAACAGGCTGTCCTGGAGTGAGGACTGTTGTGGAGCTTCTTCCTCCACTTGCATAGTGCGCCTAACTGCGCTCAGTAGTTGGCCCATGTCTGCTGACGAGAAGACATACTTTTTAGCATCTTCCGTCGGTGGCGCTGATTGTGAGGGGGAGTCTTCCAGGAGTCCCTTCTCTGAATCTGAACCTTCCATAAGCATCTTTTAGCTGAAGGTGGAAGGGGAAGACTGGAGAGAGATGCCTCTATTTCTTCACGGATTACCGCACGAATGTCCGCCACGGATGAGGAGCCTCCTCTCTGACTGGCCGTACAATCCACGCAAAGTGGCTTTGTATGACCATCCTCAAGCCGCCACATACAAACAGGACATTTGCGAACCCGTTTCTTAGCATCTCGGTTTTTCTGCGTATCTCTGTCCTATAAAACACAGAGATAGGCAGGATTCCAGCAACACTCAGCAAAACTTTAAACAGAAATCCCGCAATAGAGGTTTACTTACAAGTACACTGCCCTCGGTATCTTCCCTGGCTGACATCTTGCATATAGAATCCAGCAGACCGCAGCAGGAGAAATTTTGTGCTTTAAATCTTTGAATTTGGCGCCCTCCTGAAGCCAGACATGAATTATTAAAATTTGGACATGGCTCCCCCCCTCGCATGACACTGCTCCGCCCCTTGTGACGCGGCGACGCTGACGTCACTCCACCTCGCTGGACCCGGGGGATACTCTCACCTGGAGTTAGCCGCTCCCGCTGCCTTCTATCATTGTTGCCCCGGGCACTGAACCAGACGGGCGTTCCTGCTGCTGGACCCGGTGCCGCTCTTGCGGCCGCTGCTGCAAGCCAGA